>NC_136073.1:14035239-15235239 GCF_964261635.1 Lissotriton helveticus
TCATCAATTAACACATTAATTATTCTACAAATGTTATATAATTAAATTACTTCCCACCCTATTCCCCTATAAACCCACAACCCGCTAAGGAACTAAAAACACAAAACTAAACTTAAAATAAATTAATAGTTACTAAAATTTTAAAACATATAATAAAATGACAAACAATTCCCATTAAAACCACAAAAATACATACCATTATTATTAATTTGATATTTTTGACAACTACATTTTTGTAAGCGATATTTAATACATCGATATTTTTGAAATCAATATTAATTACCTGTCAGTCGATATTCTTGTCCACGATATTTCTGTTGTCGATATTTCTTCACAATATTTTTACAGCGATACTTAGGTCCCTCGATATTTCTACGTCGATATTCCTGCTCTGCACCGATCAGAGCCTCCTCTTTTCTTCTTGAGTTCCGCAGGAAACTGAAGACCTCGCTCTTCATATAAGCACCTTGGGAGCCACACACCTATACACCTATCCAAGCTCCTGGATGCTCCCCATGGTGATTAGTGTGCTATACAAATGAACATAATATAACATCATATCAGGCCACCACTACCTATGCCCTGGAACTGGAAGAAAAGCAAGGAAGAAAGAACAAGGGAGAGAGGTGAACATTGCATAACAGGGAAGGAGATGCCAAAGAGGGCAATATGCAGTAAGGACAAAATGAAGAGGACAAAGATGGACCATTGAGGATCAGCGGAGAAGAGGGGTGTGAGCCAAAGAACATGGTAGGGGTTCCTAGCAGTAGCGAATTACTGCATTATATTTGTGCATTTATAGAGCCCAGAATACAACCTCATTAAGAAAATATCTTGGCCGTAAGAATTACAGTTCAAAGACTGATGGTAAGGGAAAAAGGAGGAAAGCCTCTGGTTCCAAGTTTATGGCACCCTCTGCAAAGGTGCATTTTGCCAGCTCTTCCTCCAGCAATTGTATCATTTTAATAATTCGAGAGGCACAGGTTGCTACCCTTGGCTGGTGGCTCTTTAGGAGACTGGCTATTATGGCCATGTGTCACACCAGCCCTGTCAGTAGGCTGGGACGTTAGGGCTCTGGTTTTAGGAATAGGAATATAGGTCTGAGACGTCCTCATCTGAAACAACCCTGAGGACGTAGCCCACATTTTTCATGCACGAATAAGCCCGATTTCCAACAGTTGAACAACTGCTTCTGGGTACTGTATGGCATTTTTTTGCAGACCATGGTAGCTTCATGGAGTGGGCTTGGCTAGCTCAGTCTAATATGGGGTTGATTTTAGTAGAATTTATAAGGCAGCCATTTTATCTCAGCCTAACCCTGCAGACAAGGAAGGGGGAACAGGTCATCAAGGTAGACTAGAAAGAGAAGTCAGTACCACAAAAGGGAAGAGGGGTTTGGGTATTGAAGATGGGGAGGAAAGCAGGAAGGAATAAGTATTGAAAGGAGGAGAGCACAGTCAGAGGGGTGGGTAAAGGAAAAGAAGGATTAGGAATTTAAAAATGGCAAGAAAGAGAGGCTGGCGAATTAGGAACAAGGGGAGGATGGGAGAAGAAGGAGGATGAAGGAAGGGGAAATAGAATTTAAGGAATGGAACCTGTGAAGGGCGAAAAGGATTAAGAATGGGGGAGAACAGCAAAGAAAGATTAGGGGTGGAGAGAGAAGAAAAGAGCAGAAAATGGCCTGACCTGAAATGAATGAAAAGGAGGGCGGGGGAAGGGGGTTCATGTAGGGAATGGGAGACATCCTTTACATCGCTAGCGATACATCGCAAACTATTACAACACGGTTGTTACAACAACTTGCTGAAGGGGCATAAAGTGTTGGATTTATAATCCAACACCTTCCCTACTGTTGCACAGACTGGATGTTGAAATAGTAAATTATACTATTCCAACATCCAGTGCCACCTACAGCAACTCTTTGTAACGGTGAAGGTGCCTTTGCCAGTCCTCAGACGGATTATCCAGGGCCCAGATAGCCCCTGGTGTTTTACGCTTTCCGCCCTGTAGTATCAACCGTCCTGTACGTTCACCCTTTCCCATCACGTCACAGGGAAGTGTACATTCAGGAGCCTCATGAACCACACACAGCTTTGACAAGATGGGAGAGGGCGAGATGTAAAAGCACAAGGTATCACTGTGCAAGCTCACACTTTCAGTTTCCTGCTTCAGTGCCTGAGGCAGGAAGGGGCTCTTCCTATCCAGCGCTGGAGGCCCCCGAGGAGCTGGAATGGTCCGGCGCAAGCAGCTGAATTTAAGTGGGAAAAACTCTAGCAACAGTGTGCATGCTTGCGGGGGAGAGAATGTGTGCGGAGGAAGTGAGTATGTATGTGTATGAGTGAAAGTAAGTGAGCAAGAGTGAGTGCCAGTGAGTGTAACTGAGTGAGAGTGAGCTTGTATGAGTGAGCAAGTGAGAGTAAGATTGAGTGCAAGTGAGTGTGAATGAGAAAGTGAGTGAGTTAGAAGGAGAGGAGAGTAAGTAAGTGAGAATGAGTCCAAATGAGTAAATGTAAGTGAGCATCAGAGAGTGAGTGTGTTTCTCTTGCCAGTCTCGCACTTGTTCTTACATACTGAAGGTCATTCTTGGCATATGGTGTACCCATGGTAAAAGCTGGCACAGGCATATTGGAGGTAATCTGTTTCATAGGGGGCACCTCTGGTCAAATGGTGAACATGGCACTTCAATGGTCATTCTTGGCGTATGGAGCACACATGTCAAAGGGCTCGCCTCAGCATATAGGATAACATTTTTGGAAGAAGGGAAACCCAGGGCAAAACGCTGGCCATGGAGCATTGGAGGAAACTATTGACATACAGGGACACTCACTGCACATTAATCGATGGGAGGGATCCACCTTAGAAGAAATCAGACACTCACTGGAGTTCAAGGCAAGCATGACACCTGACCACTTCCAAGGACTGCAAGCTGCCACTCTGTAAGACCATGTTCTTTCATTCCCTAGCAGGTAGATATTGCGTGAAGAACTGTGGTGAACTCTGCTTGACTACTCGTGTGACGTAAAGCTGAGTGTAGTGTGAAAGAACTGAGCCCACCAGCCTGCGCTGTTCGCCTTGCGTGCTCCGTCTGTCGTGGATTCCCCATGGCCGCTGCCTATTTTGACGTTCCTCACGAAAGCAGGCTGGACTTTCTTTCTCAACCAAAAGTCGATTTCCTAAAGTTTAAACCAAGGTGAGTGTATATTTAGTCGTTTGTTTTGTAAGCTGGAGGTAGATAACCAGGCGGTGTCTTTAGAAGTGATGGGTACAGCGTAAACCAAGGCTGGGTCTGAACTGAGGTGGCGAAGTGAGCTAAAGAACGATGATGGATTCAACCCAGATCTGTGACTGGGGGTGAGTACTCCGTCCATCATCTCCTTGTGGTTGCAGTGTAAACCAATACAGTATGAGATGGGCTTACTGCAGATCTGGCCTTTGTACGTTCATTTTTTAGTATTGTAGGCACATGATATTACAAAACCATTTCTTATAAGAGTTGAGGCATGCTTCATAGAGAAATGTTTTTTGTAAAAACATTTAGAAATGAGATTCTGTACATAAAAAGTATTGTGTTTTCAGTGTCCGCTTGGAGAAGCTTACAGAAAGAAGGTGTGATAATTAAGGGAGAGTCAAAATGAAGAGTGGGACAGCACATGAAAGCACCCTAGACAGTGCATTATACCTACTTACAGTTTGAAACACAGGGATCAGGCAGTTTGTTCGGTCAACTACCTAAGTCAGGATTTTAACCCAGAACTTTGAGGTCCAGAACTAAAAACTTAACCCCAAGACCATGTCTCCTTCTCATAGCACTGGTAGTGACTGTTTTAACACAAGGTTACATGCTTTCTTGGATATGGCTTTTCTGGAATGCACATGTCCCACCCTAAGTCTATCTGCAAATGTAGTGTGTAAGTAATACCCATGTGTCTCTCGACTCCAGAGGGTGTTCGCCAGCCCCAGCCTGTGCCCAGCCTGCTCGCTGTTTACCAGAGATTGTCTTCTTGCAACTCTGGGCCTGAGGATCATATGCTAACCCTCCCCCATTCTAAGGTTGCTGCTAAAAGAAACTATAAAATAACTGGAATGTATTAATAGCTAAGAAGGGCACTGACAACTTTTCAGTTTTTAAGCCATTAAGGAAACTTTCACTCATTTGTCTGCACTGGAACTCCTGCTTATTACATACTTCCTTCTGTGGAAGGATAAAAAGAGGCTTTCCGTTGGTGGGGGGTTATCCCTTGATGAACGCTCACTACCATGCAGGGAAAGGCTCCTTTTGATTGGCTCTCAGTGGCATGCAAGGGGTTCTCTGACTGGTGTGGTCCCAATAGCATATGAGTAAGGCCTCCTTTCAGTGGGTGGCCCAATAATACATAATGAGGGCCTAGTTTTGGTAGAGTGGGTAAGATCCTCACGCCAAATGGGGAGGGTCTCCCTTTTCTCGGGGTCTTCAAATACCTAACAAAAAGATCTCACTTTGTTGAAGATGGTGTCCCATTTGGAAATACAGTTGGTCTGCGTTACGAGATTCTCAAACCACCTGGGTGGAGTCTTGTCATGGGGGTTGCTGGGTAGCCAATCACACATGGCTGTGGTCTTCCTTTATGGCGTTACAATGAAATAAATATGAAATACCAGCATTTGTAAAGCTCACAGCTACCTCCTAAAGCGCCCAGATACCTCCAGAGATGTGTCCTGGCGCTGGGGGCCGTCGGGAAGATTAAGCGGGCTATTGCCCAGAGTCACATGGTGCTGGGGATCGAACCAATAGCACATGTGGAGTGTCTCTATTTGGGGAGGGGACAATAGCACAAGAGCAGCGTCTTCCGTTGCTACAGATGACATCTCCATGGCGTATAAAGAGGATGTTCCATTCGTAGGGGGATCTCAGCGGCACAAGACCATTCTTCTTGTGATGGGAAATTTAGTGGAATCTTTAGGACAAACAAGAACAGGAGTGCTTAATTTGTATTAAAAAAAAGTACAGGGAACACATTTTTTTGAGAGCTCGCTGTGGTGCTGCCAAATGTTGGTATTAATGAATTTCAATTATGCCTTGTCTTGATTCACCTTCATGCCTTTTTCTTCCTGTACCCTACGCTTCCTGTCTCCTCTTTCACTCTAGCAGATTCATTTTCACCAAAGCTTTCTCCCTTCATGAAAGCGCATCTTTCCCTAACTCCTTTCAGGCTTTTCTGCCTTGCTCTCTCTTGCTTTGACTCAAAGTCTGGTCTTGAAAAATAGGTCCTTGGCCTAAAGTGCGACTCCTGGTGCCACCACCTGTATCCTCTAGCACAAATTCAGCACTGGAAACAATCTACCTTTGGTGAGATACCAACGGCACACAAAGATGTTCTACATATAGTGGGATCTCAGATCCATACAACCAGAGTCTCCCTTTGGTTCTCCCTTTCATTGGGTGTTAGGAGGAAGAGATGGGTCTCAGTTCATTGGGGTGTTTGGTTGGACATGAGAAGGCTATGGCAGTGATTGCCTTTTGCGAGGCATCTCTTTAGTTAGTGACAAGGCTTTTCTTTTGATGAGCACTCTAGTTGACATGAGGCTACAAGAGGAATCATCTTTAGCTGATATCTGTTTAGCACAAAAGACTGCTTCCTTTGATGGGTCTGGTTAGCACATGACTGATCTTTGGTGGAGCCTCAATCTTCCTTTAGCGGGACTCATGTTAGCACATCAATGAACTTCCTGTGTTAGGACTTATGTTAGCACATGAACAATCTTCTTTTGGTAAGACTCATGTTAGCACATGAACGATCTTCCTATGGTAGGACTTATGTTAGCACATGAACAATCTTCTTTTGGTAAGACTCATGTTAGCGCATGACCGATCTTCCTATGGTAGGACTTATGTTAGCACATGAACAATCTTCATTTGGTAGGGCTCATGTTAGCACATGAACGATCTTCCTTTGTAGGACTCTTGTTAGCACATGAACGATCTTCCTTTGGTAGGACTCTTGTTGTCACATGAACGATCTTCCTTTGGTAGGACTTATGTTAGCACATAAATGATCTTCCTATGGTAGGACTCATGTTAGCACATGAACGATCTTCCTTTGGTAGGACTCTTGTTAGCACATGAACGATCTTCCTTTGTTAGGACACTTGTTAGCACATGAACGATCTTCCTTTGGTAGGACTCATCTTAGCATATGAATGATCTTCATTTGGTTTCACTCATGTTGGCACATGAACGATCTTCCTTTGGTAGGACTTATGTTAACACACAAAAGATCTTCCTTTTGTAGGGCTCATGTTAGCACATGAACAATCTTCATTTGGTTTGACTTATGTTAGCACATA
The DNA here is from genome assembly GCF_964261635.1 of Lissotriton helveticus. NCBI lineage: Eukaryota > Metazoa > Chordata > Amphibia > Caudata > Salamandridae > Lissotriton > Lissotriton helveticus. Next base: position 14,041,564 of record NC_136073.1, read on the forward strand.
AACGATCTTCATTTGGTTTGACTTATGTTAGCACATGAACAATCTTCATTTGGTAGGGCTCATGTTAGCACATGAACGATCTTCCTATGGTAGGACTTATGTTAGCACATGAACAATCTTCATTTGGTAGGGCTCATGTTAGCACATGAACGATCTTCCTTTGGTAGGACTCTTGTTAGCACATGAACGATCTTCCTATGGTAGGACTCATGTTAGCACATGAACGATCTTCCTTTGGTAGGACTCTTGTTAGCACATGAACGATCTTCCTTTGGTAGGACTCTTGTTAGCACATGAACGATCTTCCTTTGGTAGGACTCATCTTAGCATATGAATGATCTTCATTTGGTTTCACTCATGTTGGCACATGAACGATCTTCCTTTGGTAGGACTTATGTTAACACACAAAAGATCTTCCTTTTGTAGGGCTCATGTTAGCACATGAACAATCTTCATTTGGTTTGACTTATGTTAGCACATGAACAATCTTCATTTGGTAGGGCTCATGTTAGCACATGAACGACCTTCATTTGGTTTGACTATCTTCATTTGGTTTGACTTATGTTAGCACATGAACAATCTTCATTTGGTTTGACTTATGTTAGCGCATGAACGATCTTCATTTGGTAGGACTTATGTTAACACACAAACGATCGTCCTTTGGTAGGGCTCATGTTAGCACATGAACGACCTTCATTTGGTTTGACTCATGTTAGCCCATGACTGATCCTCATTTGGTAGGACTTATGTTAACACACAAACGATCTTCCTTTGGTAGGGCTCATGTTAGCACATGAACGACCTTCATTTGGTTTGACTTCTGTTAGCACATGAACGATCTTCATTTGGTAGGACTTATGTTAACACACAAACAATCTTCCTTTGGTAGGGCTCATGTTAGCACATGAACGACCTTCATTTGGTTTGACTTATGTTAGCACATGAACAATCTTCATTTGGAAGGGCTCATGTTAGCACATGAACGATCTTCCTTTGGTAGGACTTATGTTAACACACAAAAGATCTTCCTTTTGTAGGGCTCATGTTAGCACATGAACAATCTTCATTTGGTTTGACTTATGTTAGCACATGAACAATCTTCATTTGGTAGGGCTCATGTTAGCACATGAACGACCTTCATTTGGTTTGACTATCTTCATTTGGTTTGACTTATGTTAGCACATGAACAATCTTCATTTGGTTTGACTTATGTTAGCACATGAACGATCTTCATTTGGTAGGACTTATGTTAACACATAAACGATCTTCCTTTGGTAGGGCTCATGTTAGCACATGAACGACCTTCATTTGGTTTGACTCATGTTAGCCCATGACTGATCCTCATTTGGTAGGACTTATGTTAACACACAAACGATCTTCCTTTGGTAGGGCTCATGTTAGCACATGAACGACCTTCATTTGGTTTGACTTCTGTTAGCACATGAACGATCTTCATTTGGTAGGACTTATGTTAACACACAAACAATCTTCCTTTGGTAGGGCTCATGTTAGCACATGAACGACCTTCATTTGGTTTGACTTATGTTAGCACATGAACAATCTTCATTTGGTAGGGCTCATGTTAGCACATGAACGACCTTCATTTGGTTTGACTATCTTCATTTGGTTTGACTTATGTTAGCACATGAACAATCTTCATTTGGTTTGACTTATGTTAGCACATGAACGATCTTCATTTGGTAGGACTTATGTTAACACACAAACGATCTTCCTTTGGTAGGGCTCATGTCAGCACATGAACGACCTTCATTTGGTTTGACTCATGTTAGCCCATGACTGATCCTCATTTGGTAGGACTTATGTTAACACACAAACGATCTTCCTTTGGTAGGGCTCATGTTAGCACATGAACGACCTTCATTTGGTTTGACTTCTGTTAGCACATGAACGATCTTCATTTGGTAGGACTTATGTTAACACACAAACAATCTTCCTTTGGTTGGGCTCATGTTAGCACATGAACGACCTTCATTTGGTTTGACTTATGTTAGCACATGAACGATCTTCATTTGGTAGGACTTATGTTAACACACAAACAATCTTACTTTGGTTGGGCTAATGTTAGCACATGAACGATCTTCATTTGGTTTCACTCATGTTAGCACATGAACGATCTTCTTTTGGTTTGACTTATGTTAGCACATGAACGATCTTCCTTTGGTAGGGCTCATGTTAGCACATGAACGATCTTCATTTGGTAGGACTTACATTAACACACAAAAGATCTTCATTTTGTAGAGCTCATATTAGCATATGAACTATCTTCATTTGGTTGGACCCATGTTAGCTTATGACTGATCCTCATTTGGTAGGACTTATGTTAGCACTTGAACAATCTTCCTTTGGTAGGGCTCATGTTAGCACATGAACAATCTTCATTTCGTTTGATTCAGTTGGCACATGAACGATCTTCATTTGGTAGGACTCATGTTGGCACATGAACGATCTTCATTTGGTAGGACTTATGTTAGCGCATGAACAATCTTCCTTTGATACGACTCATATTAGCACATGAACGATCTTCATTCGCTAGGACTCATGTTGGCACATGATCGAACTTCATTTGGTAGGACTCATATTAGCACATGAACGATCTTCATTTGGTAAGAATTAGGTTAGCACATGAACAAACTTCTTTTGGTAGGTCTTATGTTAGCACATGAACCATCTTCCTTTGGTGGGTTTGTGATCATCACACAAGGGATCTTTTTTCAGTGTGTCTAGTTAGCACAAGAGGAATTTTCCTTTATTGAAGGTCTTCTCATCACAGTCCGTGTCTATCTTTGGTGGAGTCTATAGGAAGGTGGAATCTGACTATATGGTTACCCCCACTTTTTTCCTGGTGTTTTGCTGGTTTTCGACTTAGTTGGCCTGGGACCCTGCTATTCAGGGCCCCAGACTATCTGCTTTCTCTATAAAATGGACTCCATGTACTTTAGGTACATACCAGATTGGTTACTGGGTCACCCTTGTGAACCCCTGTATAGTGTACCATAGGTACCCAGGGCATAGGTGCACTTTAGGCCTACCAGGGGCTGCAGCATGCATTGTGCCACCCCTGGTTTGCCTTTGAAAATGACACCACAGGTCTGTTCACACAGCCTGGGTAGGGTGGTGTAATCACCCCTTACTTAGATATAGTATTCCTATATCTACCTTTATATATAGACACATATACACCTATAAGCCACTCCTATGGTAGGCCTCGACAATCCTGGAGGCATAGTACTTGGTTTATGTGAGAGGGTGCCCTAGCATGAGCTGAGCCCCTCTGCCACTTTCGGAACCATCACCATATAGCTGTTCTATGATATAGCCATACCATATACTCTTAAGTGCATTATAATCCTCGCGGTTAAGACTAATTTTGGTTTGGCTTTATCAAAGCATGTCGTGTAAGTTGTCAAACACTTTGGAATACTACCCCTGTCAATTCTGGCTGCGGGGTAGCATTCCACCCTTCTAGAGGGAGAAGACATGTAGTTACTGGTTTACCCGGTTAAAGTTAAACTGAGCCTCAGCTTCACAAAACTGTTGCTGCTGCCACAGAGACGAGTCTGACCTCCTGTTGCAGGACGAAACTCCGGCAGGGGAGGCCTGGACAATAGGTTTCCTGTCCAAGGAGGTGCTGGCACCTCCCCAGACAGGGGTTTTGTGTGTTGGGGCAGGGAGGGCTGCATCAGCAGATACTTTTTGAGACACTGCCTGGGGCACACAAGGTGCTCCATGCGTGGTCCGGTTCAAACCAGTTGCTGGGGCACTCCAGCCCTGCTCTGGCGCGAAACTGGACAAAGGGAAAGGGGTATAACCACCCCCTTCTCAGGTCCACCCATAGGAGGGACCTAGTCAGGTAATCCAGCCGGGAAACATCCTAAACAACGAAGATCAAAAAACGACTTACCTGAACAACGAAGAATCACATACCACGAAGTCCAGAACCACGACTTTGCGGAACAACGACTTAAAACATTTAAAATGTTCAGAATGAATTTACCTTTTGAAGCCAGTAGATGGCACTGTTGGTTAGCATTTCACTGTGGTAAAGCCTTTCTCTTCTCGACGCGAGTAAAAACTCTATGGCTGACACATTTGAAATGGCATCAAGGAAAAGCAAGCATGGAATTCAATAACATTAAAAGGTAGGTCATTTGTTTGAATAAATGATTTTTAAAATACTTATAATTAATTATAAGAGTATTATTTATAAAAAGAGATGTTTAACATTTGTATTTAATTTGAAGTAAAAACACTTTAACATATAAACACGCTAATAAGGGATTATTGGGGGATGTGGGGGGTTTTCCCCCCACAAATAAAGACTAATTAAAGAAATTTCGTTGTACAGGAAGTCGTTGAAAAAAAGTTGTTGTAAAGAAAAGATCGTTGTTTAAACTTTACTGGTTTAGGAGGTCGTGGTTCAGGCAGTCGTGGTTCAGGAAGTAGTCATTTAATCATACAACCAATCCAGCCCCCTTTCTTAGTATAAGTATAGGAGCTGTGTCCCTGGGACTTTAGATTATCCTGGACGAATCTTTGAAAGACATATCTTGGACCTTCGACATTCCATTCTGACTGGAAGACAGAAGACATCTCCCTTGTGGTCAAGGAGTGACCACCCTGTGCAAACAGGCACCAACAGCAACTTCGCCGGTCTGCAGTTTCAAGGCTCCCGTTGGAACCCGAAGACTCTGTGACTCAAGAACTGGACTTCCAGGCCTCTCTGACCCGATCCACATCCACAGCAAAGCTGAGACCTGTGGTGGACACGAGAGAGGTGGGACCGGGAATCTTGGACATCCTGCATTTTGCTACCTGCACTCCTTTCCTGAAGCCTCAGTAAGTTGTGCATTGGGGTACGAGAAGCCCCAGCCCCGAGCACAATTTGCACCGAAGCCCAGGCCCCCACACTCCGTGAGTGTCCCGTGGGCCCCGTCTTTGCATTTGAGCTCGACGCGTCTTCCCGGTTCCTTGCCCGTTGGCTAGTGAGCCCCCTGAAGGTGCCATCATGAATTTACTTTGCTTTCCTGGTTGCTCCAGGCTTGCTCCAGCTTCCCTAAAAAGGAGAAGCGCCACAGACATTGCTGGTCTGCAACAGAGCCAATCTCGACATCCTGCGTGGGTTGCGGTTGCCAAGGCTTGTTGGGTCCAATCCGGATACCGACACCGCACACCGCAGTCATCTAGATCCATCGTGGGACAGCTCGAATCCAGTGCCTGGTCATTTTCCATGCCTCCTGGACCTCGTGGCTGAAGAGACAAACTCACCTTCTTCACCTTCAAGCACCGACATCGCCTGGTACCTTCCTGGTCACTGGCTAGTGACCCAGACTCTGTCCCCTCTGCTTTCAGGTTCTTCACATCTCCGATCCACCCTAGATCCACCCGGACACTTTTCCTCTGGTCGCCTGCAGCACTTCTTTGCAGCTCTCCATAGAAAACGACGACAAAACCCGACACAAAAAGACACCTATGCACCAGGCTTCCCTGGGTGAGGTAACACGAGTACTCTGGTGCTCCCGTGGGTTTTGACTCTCGAAGTGTCCTAGTTTAAAAGGGTTCCATCCTAGACCATCCAGAAGTGTCCTTAAATGGCATATTTGTAACTTCTTCGTTTCCCATAGTAAGTCAATGGTATCTCGCGTCTGTGTTTAGACACTGCACGCGTCTCCCGTGGGCCTCCTCCTTCCTAACCTTTGGTTGTTTAGTGTAGCCCCAGCAATTCCACAGGCCCCAGGCCTGCTTTCTAACTCTCACGTGGTACTTATACCACTTTCTTAGTATATGATTTGTGAGGCTCCTAGGGCATAACGTATACTGTGCAACTTATCGTATATTAACTGTGTGACTTGTATTGTATTTTGATCTCCGACCTCATAAAGAGTGCAGAGGGGTTGTGTTTAGATTAAATACATATATATTTGATATATACCTTGTGTGGTGTCCTTTCATTTGGTATTCAAGGGATTATATATGGTAAAACAACTTGCTTAACTCGCCTACTGAAGTCTTAGCCTGAAGACTGCTGGTTCATACTACCACTAGGATAGCTTTCTATAAGGTTGACTTTACAACCACCCTCAATAAGGGTCGATTAGACTTGTGCAAGGTGCCCACTAGAACTAGTGGACATCATATGCCAGGCTAACTTCTCACAGAGTCTTGATCTTTCTTTGGTAGGAGTCATGTTATCATATGTGCGGTGTTCCCTTGGTGTCTAGTTAGTACATGGATAATCTATTTTTGTGAATGTCTAATTTTCGAAATTGTGTCTTCCTTAGCACCCGAGGATTTACTACTGTGGAATATCTTCTCGTTCTCCCATAAGAAATGTAATGGCGGTGTCTTTTCTCAGTGGAATGTCTGTTGACCATACTAGAGGTTCAGTAGAATGGGATGAGGAGGCCACAAATCTCCGGTATCTCACAGATCTGCATTTGCCTTGAGCTGAATGGAGCTCTGAAGGGTTGAGGGCCCGGTGCCGCAGGGGCTACAGGAGGCACATTAGGCCCCAGAAGAGACTAAAAGAGGCAGGATAGAGAAGAGGACCGAACAACACAAGGTGAGGAAGGTGGCTCTCATCTTCATCTTCTTTGTCCCATATAGATTATGTTCCCAGCAAGCCTCACCATACGTTGGAGGCTGGGAGAGAGGCCTTTCTTCAATGGACTCTTCACTGGACACCACACAAAGTGTCTTCTATTGAATGTTTTACTTAGCCACATGGGAGGCTAAGCACATCCTCGTTTTTCCTTGGCCATGGTACAGATATCCACACTGTACTGGTGTCTTTATTTTATGTGCTGTTTTATAAATACTTACAGACGTTTATGGGAGGAGACTCTCTTCTCTGGACTGTCTCAATAATCCACAAGGAAGGCAAAGAAAGGGGTCTTTCTTCTATGAACCATCTCATTAGTCTGCACAAAAAGTTGCAGGAGTTCACTTGTGCAGCGTTGTAGGACAACGTGTGAGTATACTAACCACAAACCAATTGTTTGAATTCTGGATCCAGGAGTAACAGTTTGATACATCAAAGAACTCCTGGTTGAAATTGTGACATTCTGTTCAATAAGTTACTTTGAGAGTCAATGTTAATGCATTTGTCGAGGGAGAAGCCCACAGATGTAGCAGCATTCTGATAACAGGACTGTTGTTCAGCACTGTCACCAGGAACCAAAACATAACAATGTGTGGAGGGTGAGATATAGGAAACTCTTGACTTTGCCAGGTGCCAACCACACGTCTTGGTAGCACTTGGCGCTAGATTCTCAGGTGTATTTTCCTATAATTGCATTAATATAGCACTTGCTACTCCTGACAAGGCATGGAAGCATTACCCATCATATAGTGCGTGAACTCCTCATCAGGGATAGCTCTTTGGAACCCAAGTTTAGTGGTTAATTCAGTGGTTAGTGATTTTTCGGGTGTTTTCCCCAAGGCACCATTAGACCCTCTAGTCTAGTTCTTCTGTTATAGATTGCATTCAGAGGAGCTAGGTGTGACCATCAGTGTGACGGTCAGGGATCTGAGTTCAGGCCGTTGGTTGTGCGGTGAATAGACAGGCTGGAGGAGATTTGTTATTGTTAGGTTTCATGCTTATGGTTTCAAAGGGGAGCTTGGGATCTGTGAATAGAGGTGAGGGATGTTTGCAGAAATACAGTAATAGAAAGAAAGGCAGACAGACATGTGACTTAGGGTAAGCTACACTCCGAAAGAGTAAGGCCTGCAGTGGATGGATGGCCAGAAAAGAGACGTGCAATATAAGGAAGGATAGAGAAGCTCACTCGTTTGAAGTCTCGCTCAATTTTTCATGCATAGATTTAGAAACACAGCGGGGAGGCAGTTTTTGAGACAGCTTGTGCTCTAAGGATGTAAAACTACAGGTTAACTGATGATGTCATTTGTTTGTAATTTCAGAAAATCCGTATATTGGCTGGATAAGCTGCCTCCGAAACCCCAACAAATAACAGTTCCAGGTAGGGAGAGTGAATAGATTGCTCCGCCGGAAGTTTTGGTAACATGGCGAAGGGGGGAGCACCTCAGGTGTTGTAAATGAGATTCAATACCTGATTCACAGACCAGAGATGAGCATCATGAGCGAGCGAGCGAGGTCTGAGAGACTGAGTATCAGAAGCAGATCATTGAGGTGGAAAATAATTACCAAGTGGCTGAGCAGCCACTGCAGGCCTTATTTATTAGTCCTGTTGTACGAATGTGTACACCCACAAACGCATCATACATACACATACATATGCGCAAACACACACATATGCGCAAATTCACACTCACTGTTCACCACATTCAACTAAAAGTTACACAGTGAGCCCTCGCACTTAGAAGTACACGTTGTGCATGTACTAAAAGTCATACCATGTGTGTGGCACCTCAACAATGTTGGGGTCTTTCTAGGGTCTCCGCAAGAGGTCAATACTGAGTGTACATGCTCACATAAAGTTAGTGTGGCCTCTCCTATGCTTGAAGTGTGTGCAGGGGTGGTCTTGCTTTGTGCAAGTGCACAGCTGCTTCTCTTTGGAAGAAGGCTCGACTACCTACTCGCATAGGAGGGCAGGTCCAACGCTGCCCTAACCATCCCCCACATGATACCTTTGATAGACTGATGGACCTTGGAGCTCTCCCATGCTTTGACTAAGGGCCCAGTGGGGTCATGAAATGTGTAGATTACTTCCCTGCGGACCTGCCTGTGCATGTGCTTCTTTAATGAGAACCTGTGCATGGGCAGATGGGATTCGCTCAGAGCACTGAGGCACACCCTGTGCAAACAACAGAATGCACACATTTAAATGCTTTCCTGCTGTAAAAGTGGGCAGAGAACAGCTGGATGTAGTACTCCTACAAGAGACGCCTATGCCAGGCACAGGGTGGCAATTCCTTGAGAAGTTGTTGGCGATGGCAGGATTTATGGAGGGGTCGTGGAGGGTGGTGGTGTTTTGGTGAGAAAGGCTTCCCTTGACAATCTTGACAACATTGACACACACAAATGTCTGCTACTCGGGTTACAGATTCTTTGGGAAAACAGGCATACATGTTCATTAGTGTCCACATCCCCTTGCACTCCAGGCTTGAGTTTTGGTAGCAGTAGGCCAAATACTGCTTGACATCCCACACACGGTGCACATTGTAGGGGCGACCTTAAGGATATGATGGATGTGAACAAGTTGGGTTTCAAGCAGAAGGGGAGACCAAACAAGATTGGCCATGTTTGCGAGGGGTTTCAAACTGATAGATGTAATGCGACAGAGGGATCCAGCAGTTGCCAGTACTCTTATTACTGTGTTGCCCACCTCTAAACCCCTGCATGCAGTGAGGAGTTCCCGAGAATCATTGGAGTGGGTTTGAAGTCAAAGGGAATATCCGAAAGCTAAGCACTGACCCATACAAGACAAAGAGGGAAAGAAATGACTAGAACCTCAAAGACAAGGAGGTGGCAGAAGCAAGGAGGGAGACCACAACTAGGTACTTTTAGTACAATGAGGGGGTTGGTGTAGAAGTCAGAGGTCCTTTAGGAATAGTAAAAAGCTGTGATTAGGAGACATGCTCTCACACAAGCACACCGCAAGCTGGTCCAAAGGTGGGAAACTGTCAAAGAGGGAGAGGGACATAGGACCCCAAATTAATCCAATGGCTCTGAGGCAACTATATTTTATACCAACAGAAATATGGCTCTGGTGCAAAATGATGCAAGGACGTAGTAGCTAGTTACACAGAAAAGGCTACATTAATAAGACAATGATTCCCATAACTTGCTAGCAGGGCAGAGTAGGTAGAAAGAGGAGTTTCAGCTCTAGTCAAAATTAAAAAGGCAGCCACAAGGGAAGAGATATGAACGAGAGCAAATGAGAGAAATACAAAAGGCTAAAATGGTTGGAATTCATAGAAGCTATAAAAGATAAAAGCATGCAAAACGTGCATGTCTTTCTGCCAGTGGATAGCAAATTATTAACAAACTAAGATCCGATGATCTTGAAAGCAGTGCTCATTGAATGGAACACCTCAAGGTTATATGTATGTGTAGATGTATATATTACAACCCTTCCCCCCAATAAAATGGCAATAGCTAGTGTGTAGTTATGGTTGAGTCAGAGTTACTATTGAAAATCATTTTTTTGTTGTTTTCTTAATGTCTTTGGCACCGTCTGATGACTCTGCACAAACTTTCAAATAAAAATGCCATTCCCTTTTGGTTCTGTATTGCAAGATTCATGCAGATCTTTTAGGGGAGCGGCATAAAAAAGTAACATCCCATTTTAACTCCATAGGATTCTTTGCTCTCCCAAAAAGAAAAAATAGAATTATACCACACTTTAGAGCTACAAAAATATGTTATATGGACTTAAAAGGGAAGATATCTTAACCATTAGTCTGTGGGGTGGTCTGCAGACTGTCTGCAGACCCAAATGAAAAAGATTAAGAAATCTTTTTCGATGCAGAAGCTTTTTCCCCATCAACTCATTTTGGGTCCATGGACCGGAAGCCTCACATTGGCTGGCCATAATAGAAAAGAAATGTGGCCCCCATTTAAGCATGTGGGGCTCAGTCTACATGCCCTGAAAAAAAAGTGAAGAAGCCATAAGAGGAGTGGGACACTTCACTTTACTCGTTGGCCCAGGTAAGGGTAACCCATAGGGGCCCCATCTCTCACAGCAAAAAAGAGGTTTTTTTCCAAGTGCTTTGTGGATCCTACAGCAAAGTTTGTGAACCAGCAATGAGGCACCAGTTTTCACGTACCATGTCTCGTTCCACACCCACGGCCAGGTTCACAGGCACCTTGCCAGTTTTCATGAAGCCTGCATAAGGTTTGCAAACTCACATTGGAATTTATGAACCCCTAAAAACTAAAATAGTAATTTATAAAAAAAAAAGCTGGAACGCCTGCTTGGCTATCAAAGACCCCTCACAGCAGGGGTTAGATGCACAGGCAGGCCCTGCGGCCAACCCTCCTCCACTCGCCCGAAGGCTGTGCAAAGTAGCAAAGGGAATACATTAATTGAGGTTGGATGTGATATAGCATGAAACAAGGAATTCACCAAAAGAACTACAGTTAAAGCGAAGTCATGATTAGGAAAGGTTAAAACACCTTAACATATGTTACAAAAAAACTAAAATTATCTTGTAAAAACACAAATAGTTCAAGTGAAGTTATGGTTACACAGCACCACCTAAAAATGATTTGATTCACCAGTAATGGTTATTTCCGCAATCCATAAATAGGTCAAAAGCCATGGCCTTGTGCCCAACCAGCACCAGGTAGCCAACACCTGTGGTGAATAGCATCTTCCCGAGGACAGCTATCCCGTTCTGCGCACGCCAATTGGATGGCCAAGTGCTGGCTTCCTATGTTATCTTTTTATTGTGGGCCACAGTTTGAATAAGTGAACTCACAGACTCCTGTGTGTTCTTGCTGGACCAACTGCAGGGTCCACAGACCCAGTACAAGGTCTCCTTACCCGGTGGGCAGTCCAACAAGGACCCAGAAGTCTCTTTCAGTTTGTGTACTCTGAGCCAGGGCCTTGAGCCTCAGCCCTTTGTTGGGACATTGAGTTGTGGCTCTAGAGTTGTGTTTTGTTAGCTAAACGCTTAAGCTCTCTCTCGCTGGACTGCGGGCCTTGCATCCAGACCTTAGCTTTGAGGTCACTACAAACTCTATATTTGTGACTCTTCGATTGGGTCTGTAGGTCTTAGCTTGAGGATTATCCTTCGGATTGGAGCCCAGTTCCCAGAACTTTACTTTGCTATAGACATGACATGTGATGCTGGGAGTGCGCAATATAATAGTTCTGTAGCAAGGAGAGGAATGGTATTTTCATTTGAAGTGTTGTCTGAAGTGAAATATCTAATTCACCAATCTAGTTTTATTTTGCAGTTGTCACCGCAAGGCAAGAAGAGCTGGCACGGCCCAAAAGAATCAACAAGAATGACAGGTGAGGCAAGATTTATTGAAAAGAATGTACTCAACCTGTGGTCATTGTGACTGGTGCTAAAGCAGTGTCCAGAGCTTCTGTTTACTTTGTTTCCCGCCTGCAATGCCCTGCTCCCTAAAGTCTGTACTTCTGCTCTAACCCTCAAAGTGTGATAACCTCCCTGCAATCAACACTTCTTTCCCATTTTTCTCTACGATACCGTGAAGTCCCTGAAGTCATCACCTTTGCAGTACGCCAACCAGTGATGTCAACACTTCTCCTGTTGCCTCTTTTGCTGTTCAAACCCTACTTCTACGGTCTCTGCAGATTCAATATTTACTGCAACCACGCACTACTCACCCCATAAAGCTCATGTCCCTTTATCTGGAGTGCTTCTGACTTCCGGCCCATTGGTCTATTCTTCCCGCTTGGTAAATTAACTAACTCTTGCAAAAAAGTTCTTCTGATTTTCTTTTCTCTTTTATTACATTTCTTTTAAATGACCTATTATTGCATTTATTTTTTATCAGATTGTCACCCACGTGGCCTGTGAGCCATTCAGCTATGCTTGCTGCCCCGTCACCTCGGGTGGAGCATTTGGCGCATCCAAAAACACACAGCAAGGAATGGAAACAGGATCGTCCCGTTCAAAGCATTGTACGTATTCCAGATGTTTGTAACATTGGTTCTGTACCCTCAGTTTGCCTCCTCTACTCGCCAACCCTTGGTCTCAATAACAAGTATAAATTCTGACTAATTCCCCTTTATGTCTCTTGGATAGTTCTTGCTAATTCCTCTTTATGTATCTCCAGCTGTTGGACAGGACAAAAAGTCATCAACTAGTTACTCGTTAAGCTCTTAGAAGTACAGTTGCAGCACCAGGGACATGTCTTTCCCCCCCCCCCAGCCCCAGGTCACTGCTAGACCTGAGGGTGCATCTCCACAAAGGCACCTACACAACAGTGTAATCTGGTTCCTTCTGCGAAATTACTAACAATTTTTATATGTTTTTCTCATTTATTCCCTCTCCCAGAATGTTGTCACGGGAACCATTAACTTTTAAAACACGGTTCCTACAATCTGAGGCTAATGTCCATATGTGACCTTCATGGCCCATCCAAGTAATGTTTTGGTGTCAGATACTGCTGCAGTTCCTTTGACTTTTGTGCCCTCATGCATCCTAAACCAGTCCGGGAATGAACTGCAAAACTGATCATGCCTCTCCACCGGGAGGAGCCATCTAAATCGAGGCCTCTGTCTTGGCAGTCCACGTACTCCATCCCAGATCCACAAGATCTCCTTCTCAGGACTCAAAAAAAGAGAAAGAGCTGAAAGCACAAGAATAATCCATCCATCCCACAAGGCTGCCTTATGCACATCCCCAGACACCTTTTGGCACTGAGAAGGGTGTCTGCAAAGTCAGGTACAGCGCCAACGGCACCAGTCCATGCTATTAGGCTGATGATCGATGAGATCTAATTCTGAAAACGCCATAGATGAGGGTTGTAGTGGAAGTCTCTGACTATGAGCCTTTCCGCAAAATACAAGTTAGTATACCCCAAACATCTGCCGGATTGTAAGTACCCAGAGTAGGGCCGGTGTTTCCAGGTTTTTATCCACCTCTTGATAAAGATGATCATGGAGAAGCAGGTACCTTACTAGTCTCGTCAATATGCACCTGCATCTCTTCAGTACTTCAGAATGTGGATTGGATGCTTTGCTGAGTGATTTCCTGGAGCCTTCACTACCACCTTTGTAGGAACAGGTTTATCATGGAATTAGCTCACATCTTGGGGCATTCTTGTACAGAGGTGAAGACAGATTAGTTTAAAAAAGTTTTTGTGACCAGCTCGAAACACTACAGCCACTGCATCCCTCCACTAAGGCTCCTATGGGGGCTACACTTGCCCCTCCGGCACTTATACTGGAGGCCAGGAACCTCAGACTGACCCCTGCAGCGTTGCCCAGATGTGTAGTTCGTTGTCATCTCTGATGCTCATAAGACTGGAGATTTGTAATTTATTGATCTAATAAGCAGGAAAGTATTCGTCTCTGGTTGGTTACCAGTTGGGATTGCCCCTGTGTCCTGCTAACTGGCCGGGATCACCCATGAGTAAGGGAACCAGTTAATCTCCACTCTCCCTTTTGGTTCACCGTGTGATTGATGACTCCATTGAAATGGTACTAATAAAGTTACCTTAAAAGTGTCTTTTTGACTCAAAGTGGTGTCTTTTAACCTCCCTAAAATTATGTAGTTGCCTGTTTTTTTCCTACCACAACCCCCTTCTAAGGAAGAGGACGATATCCGGATGGGCAATCTTTTTTTATCGAACTCTGCTTTTAGTTGGTTCACACTGACCCTCCAGAACAGACAAGGAGTCACTCCACGAAGGGTGGGTCAGCGGTGTCTGCTCCCTTGTAGAGGTGCCCATCTCAATCCTCTGCAGCAGAGCCACTCATAGTGTAACTGCCTAAAGTTTGCGTTGGGCAGTAAGGTTGGTTTTGGACAATCTTTAGTTTGGTTTATACCCTGGTGCTCCTCAAACCCTCCTTTCAGGGGAATCTTTCCGATAAGGCGTCTGTCGGAAGAAGTATCCATCAGACAAAATAATCATTGAACGTTTGGCAATATTTTGTCCTATGGATGCTGTATCTCCTGGTAGATTTCAGATCTCCCTTCCATGTTCCTTTTTTGTGGAAGTGATCACCTGAACTGCCTTTATAGATTATGATGACACTTCTGGCTTTAACGCCACGGCAGATCCATGGCTGGCGCTGCAGCAGCACCAAGTAATGACCCAGGCCTGAGCTCCTGGGAGCTTTCCAGATCCCATCTTACATCAAGGAATATTTCTAAATGTGGCAAGATCGAGTGCTCATCAGGAAAGAAAATACCAGCAATAACTTATTCTTCAGAGGTAACAATTCTGTATTATTTCTTGAAGGGAAATGCTTTAGCCATTGAAAGGAGACCTTCGACCATGGTACACTTTATACTCCTCCAGCTCAGTCCGGTCCATGCAATACCGTGGTGAGGAGCTTCAAAAGCAATCGTAGTTCAGCAGAAATACAAATGTGGGGAGCATATAGGCGGCAAGTCTGACAAGATAGTCCTAGCTGCCCCTGGCTGGTGCCACATTGTTAGCTCTTGCAGCCTGTCTCTCAACGATGATTTGCCTTGAAATGCTGTCACAAAAGCATAATACTGTCCTAACTGTTCCCACAAGGAACAAGCTAGTACAAACAAGCATGTGCAATGCAAAAGGTCTCGCATTAGTGAATCTTTGAGCTATTGTTGGTGCAAATGCGAATGTTTTCTTTTTGTTAAAAAATATCGCAGCAGCAATAAAAAAAATTCCACAAACCAAGGAAAGGGTGCCGTGCCTCAGGCTGTTACTAGGTGTCCCTGTGGAGTTGTAAAGGGACCTATATTAGCTCCATAAACTTCTGCACCCTTAAGGCAATCATAAAGAGAAAGATTGCAGCTGAACATATATTTCCATTTGTTTTTATTGGAAGTGAGATTCCTGTTAGCAAAGAGTTTTTGTCACAGGGTGGTGTAGTGTGGCCAGGGTGGGGGAGCACAGAAATGAAAAACAGGCAGAGCAGATGATGGGAAAGTACGGAATGCAATGAAAGTTCATGAAATGGGAGAGCACGTGTTGGGGAAGCAAAGGGCATGAGAACACTGCGTTGGAGAGAGAACTGGATTAAAGAAAGTAGAAGATGGACAAGAAAGCAGACGTGAAAACACTGGATGGAGAGCACAGAGGGGTGGTGTGGAGCTTTGCATGGGAGATAAAGGAATGGGGACACATATATGGAAGGCCGTAAGTTCATTCAGCACACAAAGGAGCCCATAATAAGTAAGAACAGAATGGAAGATGCTAGACTAAATGAGTAAATTGGAGAACACACGATGGAGGAGCACGGAGAATTGCCTAGAGCACTAGATGGAGGTAAAGAGAAAGATATATAGAGAGAGAGAGAGACAGGAACCAAAGTAGCGGGCACAGGATAAACAAGAACAAGCTGTAGAAAGAAAACAAGTCCGGATAATATTACAGAGGTAAACAGCACGGGCAAGCGCAGACAAAATCCATGTCATGTCATGTAAATGCACACATGCATCTTTCTTGCACAAAACATATGTTGCCTAAGCAGTACAGGAGTGCCAGAAGCTGGAAACTCTGAAGTCAAGTGCACAATACTCCATCCCATCCCTTAGAGCATGCCAGCCATCAATGCCAGCTCGACTCCTCTTTCCTGTCCTTGGCCAAACAAGAAATTGCCTCTTTTGGATGTGAGCGGACTCTGCTAAATGGAGGTAGGGGGAATGGGTCGTGCAGGCAGTCGCCGAGGCGCAGGGGACGGTAGCAATAACAGAAATATAAAACATTTTTAAAGTTTGATCGCAAAGGTATGCCCTGGCGATTTGCCTGTAGAAAAGGGACTAAATGTTCCCCCTCTTCAAATAACGGCACGGATAATGCCTCATTCCATGCACACCAAAATGGTGGAGTGAGAGAAACACTACATTTGTGCTCGGTGGGTGGGGAAAGGGCTCAACATGAATCAGGACGGTGAGAGCGGCCCACTTTGAAGTTCCGAGGTGGGCTCCTGTTTTGGCCTAACAAAAACAACTAGAGTTTAAGCTATTGGCATTGTAAACGACATTGCCTTTAATGTATGTTTTAAAAACCAACACGTAAATAAAAGGCATTGTCATTTACAATGCCACCAGCTCAAACTCTCACAAAATGCGAGACCTATTGCATTGCAAATGTTTTTTTGTTTAAAAAGCCACCCAATTCAGACTATGCGCGGCTTAGTAAATGCTGAAAAAGATTTTTATCTTAGGAAACCTAGCTCTTTGTCGCTTCATTTCTTCCACACACAAATTTTACAAGTTGTGTTAAGAAAAATAGCGGTATATTTGAGAATTGGCCACTCATCTTTGGCGCAAACCCACACTAGCACCCACATTGGCAGTATTCGGCCCAATGAAATGCGCGTCTCAGTAGTCTGCTGCAGAAGACTTCTGACATAGCAGAACTGGGCAAAAGGCTGAGAGGATTTCTGCGTTTATTTTCCATTTCATCCGGGTTCCATAAGAGTGAAAACTTCATTGCAATTTGAAAAAAAAATACTTTGCATGGAAGTGGGGGAAGATAAGTCAAGGAACTACACAGAACTTTGTAGGTGAGAAAATAAAACGTTGTAGGTGAGAAAACAAAACTTTGCACCACTCTGAAGGAGTACCCTACTTCTGGGAGGTCAGTTCATCTAGCACCATGAATGTCAGTGCTCCTCGTTGCAACTTCCATGCGCTAGGTACACCTGGTTGTGGCCTGAGCTAGACAGCTCACAGTGTTACAATTCTGCATTTCGACCGTCCAGTACACAACTGACACCCGCCCCACTTCTTCCATAATACACGCGAAAATCCTCCTTGTTTTCAAACATTTCATGGCTCCCTAAGGCGCCGCCTTTGCTGGTTGACCAGAAAGCGCTATTTGGCTTGTGGGAGGTAACATCAGGGTCACCTGACACGCAAGCAGGCCCGCATGTCTCAGTGAATGCACGGGCACTCAAAGGATCGAAATGCGAAGCTAGAACAGCAAGAAGGGTGAAAACAATAGTTCAGAGTCCGGGGGCGGAAGTATGCGGGAAGGAGAGGTCCAGTCAAAAGGATGGCCCCCCGTGTCCGCCCCCAGTTCACGGACGCCCTTGCTTTCACTTGTAGTTCTGCCCCAGTGTGGGCGGCTGAAACCTCGACGGAGCAGAGGACGCACAGCATTGGGCCTCGGGGGAAATACCGAATTATTTCAACAAAAAACGAGTCTGTAACACTATAGTAGAGATGAACTGTGATGAGAGCGCCTTCTTCCTACCCGCGGGTACATACCTCTCCACCAGTATCGCTGGGAAAATGCTGCCAGGTTTGCAGGCGAATTTGATGTCGGGCTTCTGATCCGGATTGGTGGGCTGCACAGATCAGGCTCAATCGGCGTTCATGCGGAAGCACCACCTCCAACTCGCAGAAGCGCTGACGTCCGTGTAGTCGTGGCTGATAATAGAGTGTGTTCCCCCGAGCAACGTAGCAAGCAGCTGCCTTGCGTATTTTACGTTTGCCGTTACCCATGGTACCAGGCGCATACGGCTGCTTGTGGTCTTTCATTTAGTTGCTTCCCTGTGAAATGGACCAAAAAAAAAAACATTCCCGCAAGTAGTGCGCCCGCGGCCGCCACAGCGAGACAAGTGGTTTCAATTATCGCGCCCGTGTCTGGGCACGATAATTAAAACCACATGACGGCCGGTGCGCGTAATAGACACCAATAGGAAGTGGGCGGAGCAATGCGCCCGCCTTTGGCCTATTGCGTGCTCTCTTGGTAAAAAAACACGCACGCAAAGCCCAATAGCATGCCACAAAAGGAAAAGCACACACTTGTGCGTGTGCCATTCCTAGGTCAGCTTCTGAAACCCCAATTTTACCTACTAAATGTCTCGCGCTACGCACTGCAACGCTAGGCGCGAGACCTAATAAGGAAAACACTCTCTTTTCCCAGCAAGTATTCTACTCAAAGCACCTTGTTTCTTGTACTTAAAACTCCTAAAAAAGTGGGGCATTAAAAGAAAGGTCATGTCTGAGTGTATGGTCGAGGAGTGGGCAGTAATGGTTGTAAAGAAACGTTATATGGTGATGAGGAATTTGAAAAATGCTTCTTTTGAGTTATTGCACAATAACACAACCAAACATCTTGAAACCTTGACCACAGTAGTACATTACTTCAAAAGAAGTACTCTTCTTAAGAAGTATGACCCGCATTTCACAGAAGTTTGTACAGTAGGTCGTGTTTTTATGTTGATGCTAATGACCTTTCCTGTTTGCAGTAGGAAGAGTATCATTTAATTACAACGGACATGTCTCAGTTGCCTCCCTGAAATACGTGTGTACTGGTTGCAGGTGAGCAGAGGAGCCCTCTCGGCTGTTCCCAGGTCGAGGACGGTTGATCTGGCCAGGCCAAAGACGCGCAGCGTGCTCTTGATGACAGAAGTTGACGATGTGGACCAAAGTGCTGGTGACAGCTGCTCCGTATCATACTCTCAGCAAAAGCTCATAAGCAAAGCTGAACTCCTGGCAGGTAAGTCCCTTTTGGTGTCTGTTATGTGCCAGAGGAACATATTGCGAATGAGTGCTTATTTCTATCTTCCAAAAATAGAAGACTGTAATAATTTTCTGTTCATTCATGCCACTCAGTTTTTATAGCGTGACATTCAGTATTTGGCCTATTGGTACTGTTGGTGTTTGTTCTTGCAGCTGTTTGCACGAGGGAAGGTGAAAGATGAGGTAGGGCTGGGGATAGAGATGAAAGGAGGAGTCAAAGGTAGGTGGGCAACGGCGTGGAGGTGAGGAGGATGGATCAGGTGGGAATGTAAGGTAGGGCAGGAAGGAGAGTGTGTGGGAAAAGACATAACATACGGTTGTTGGAACTGGTACTTTCTGTTTGGCTGAGGCGGTGCCCAAGACAGGCTGAACCTCCCACTCCTGTCAGGTGATTACACTCACTGTATAACCTGATCTCACCCTTTGGTAGCTTGGCACTGAGCAGTCAAGCTTCTCACAGAGGCAATATGTAAAGAATTGGCACAGCACTCTAGTGTCACAAAAGAGACATCAAACTTTGGTGTAAGTAAATAAAGATTGTATTCAACACACACATTAATTAGCACAACATAAACATCATGTGTTTCTGAGCATGAATCACACTTTGAAATATTACTGGCAGTACTAGGCCCAACAGTGTTAAAATGACATCAGTATTATGCACACTTGGGAACTGGGCCCACCCTATTAACACAATTCAAATCCACTCAATTCTAGGGTGCACCCCAGGTCACAACAATATCAGGAATGCTTACACACAGGAATCTATGACACTTTTCTGCAGCACTGTGGGCCAAGACGGCATGGGTAAAACCAATGTCAAAATGGAGTATTCGCTATGTAGTGAAACAAACAAAACAACACCTCTGCACTGTGCAACTATTAGCAGGCTGTTCTCATGCAGCACGCATCCCACACTCACACAGCACTGTAATGCAGTGCAAATGATATCCGGTAGGTCAGTTGACAATGCGGACCCTGTGGCACAATCTCTCCTACACCTCTCAGTTACCCCAAACTACTCTGCTCACAGGTTAGAGAACTAAAAAATGACACTTACCATACTGGTTGAAGGTCAGAGTCCAGTCAGGGGCCCAGGGGACAAGGCCGGAGTAACTATCGGGGTAACCAGGCAACAGTCAACAAATGGGGGGTTGGCCACCACTCAGAAAGTTCACCCACTTTATACTGACCAGAAACGGCTACAGGCTGTCCCAGGTCAATCAAGTTTTCTCTCATTACTCCTCCAAGCACCGACCCAGTTCTGAAAACCACAGTGGGTCACGCGCTCTCTCGACCCGCTTCCAATCACTCTCGGAATTGTTCCTCAACCCATCTACTTACTCTCACCACCCAGACCTCATCCGGGCAATACTACCTGGCTGCACAAAGTCGTCGGTCGGACCAGGTGAGGAGAGGGCAGTTGACTCTCTGCACTGAGGACAAGGCGGAGCACTCAGTGAATGGGGGGTGCAGCTGTCCCTGCATCTCAGGGGAAGTGATGCACAATGTCTGGTGAACGTTGCTCAGAGTCTCACCAGACAATCCAGTCACAATGAACCACGAGTCAGTTTCTCCGTACCGTCCAGAAAATGATGCACAACGTCTGGTGAACGATGATACAAGTCGCACCAAACAATCCTGTCACAGTGAACCAAAAGGTGGGTTTGCCGTACCTTCCTGGAAATGAGGCACAACATTGAGTGCAATGTGATACGAGTTGCACATGACAATCCAGTCCTAATCAACCCACAGTCGGGTTTGTCGTACTTTCCTGGAATGAGGCACAATGTTTTGGTGCAATTATACGGGTCGCAACAGACAATCTGGTTACAATCAACCCACAGTAGGGTTCGCCACACCTCCCTGGAATGAGGCACAACATCTGGTGTGCGATGATACGAGTCTCACCAGAAAATTCGGTCCCACACACACAATGCCAAGTTCAGTAATACCGCATGAGGTAGAATGAGGCACTGCAACAGATGTTTCTTCCCTCCGAGGGTCGCAACCTGTGGATCTGACACCGCACACAATGAGCATGCAGTTGGCTGGTCGCACGAGAGATATACGGCACGGACAACGAAGCAGGCATGGTTTGGGGCTCTGCACAATGAAATCCTTCCTCCAGGCACAATATTTAGTTCATCGCTCACACTGCACTGCAGTCAGGATCCAGCAGATGACGTGGGCGCTTAAGAGAGCATCACTGTCCAGGTGAAACATGTAGACAGTGTAGGTCCCTCACGGGAGGTCTCTAACTTTCAAAATCACTTTCTTGAGACAGATGTCACACTACTGGAAGACTTATCTATCTGTAACAATGTCACTCTTTTAGATACCGGAATTCGCCAAGCGCTAGACAAAATAGCCCCGATGCGGGAATTAAGGAAAAAAACTACTACTACGGAGAAATGGTATACCCCTCTCCTTAAGAGTCTTAAAAAGGAATGTCAAAAAAACGAACATCGGTGGAGACAAACAAAAGACTCGGAAACCAGAGCAAACTATGTCACCAAACGAAAACAATATATCCTAGCCATTAGAGACGCAAAAAAAGCGTACTTTACTCAACGAATTCATGAGAATCACAATTCCGTTAAAGAATTGTTTAAAATAGTGAAAGAGTTCAGCAACCCATCCAGCACCTCACAAACCCTCACCCCCTCAACTGAGGCCTGTGAATGTATCAGCACCTTCTTTGTTGATAAAATCAATAAAATTTATTCTACCTTCACCCCTCTAAACACTCTTATTTTGCCTGACAATACTGACAAGCATACCCCTACAACAGACAAATGCAACGATCAATCAGACTCAGGCAACACACCGCGTCTAACTAGCTTTCAATCATTTTCTGAAGACGAGGTATCAGCGGTACTGAAAACAGTTAAATCCGGCTCTCCCGCGGACCCCTGCCCTCACTTCATGTTCTCCAAAATTTCATCAACACTCTGTCCTCTTATCACTAAACTTTTCAATAAATCACTCACCACCGCGTCTTTTCCGGAAACCTGGAAACACGCATCCGTGACCCCCCTTCTGAAGAAAGCCGGATCTAACATCTCCAATCCAGAGAATTATAGGCCAATTTCCCAGCTCCCGTACCTCTCCAAAGCCTTGGAGAAACTGGTCAACACACAACTATCCCGATATCTGGAAAGCAACTCACTTCTAGACCCCTCCCAGACCGGCTTCAGAGCCAATAATAGCACTGAGGCAACGTTGCTGGCAGTGTCGGACAGTATAAGATGCACCACAGACCAAGGTGGATCGGTGGCTCTGATACTGCTTGACCTGTCAGCGGCGTTTGACACCGTATCACACGACTGTCTACTAAACACTCTACTGAGTAAAGGAGTGCAATCCACAGCACTAAACTGGATCAGATCTTTTCTTAGCAATCGTACCCAGGCAGTGCATATGGGCCAGTTTTACTCTAAACCCTGTCCCATCGGCTGTGGGGTCCCACAAGGGGCCTCACTGAGCCCCACTCTCTTCAATGTCTATGTTTCATCACTGGCTGACATTGGAAGAAAGTGGGGCATCGGCATATGTTCCTATGCCGACGACACACAGCTGATGGTGACAATGGAGGAAGGGTCGGAGACAACAAAGAAAAAGCTACACAGCTGCCTCGCCGAAATGGCCCTATGGATGCATAATCACTGCTTAAAACTAAATGCCGGCAAATCGGAAATACTACTGTTTGGAGGAGCAAAACTCACATGGAACGCCACATGGTGGCCACCCTCATTGGGATCAGCCCCTACCCCAAAACAGCACGCCAGAAATCTGGGCATCATCATGGACGATGTACTGTCCATGAAGGACCACATACGATCACTCTGGGGCAACGGCTTTGCAATACTCAAACTTCTGGCAAAAATCTTTCCCTGGATACCTTTGGACTGCCGACGTACAGTCACTCAAGCCCTTTTGGTCAGCCGCCTTGATTATGGCAACGCACTTTTCGAAGGGATGAATGAACAACTCTTCTCCCGCCTACAGGTCCTTCAAAATCAGGCGGCCAAACTGGTCTGTAATAAAGGCAAGCGAGACTCAGCATCCGCCTGCCTTAGGAAACTTCACTGGCTACCGATGCGCCAGAGGGCCACTTTCAAAATACTCTGTCATGCGCACAGAGCTCTTCATAAGACTGGCCCCATAATCCTTCAATGGAAAATTGACTTCTACGTCCCCAACAGGAACCTAAGATCGAATCACTCAGCTCTGGCCAAATCTAAACGTATCCATAAAACAAGAACGGGCGGACGCGACTTCTCATATCTGGCAGCTAAAAGGTGGAATGAGTTACCGGTAGATCTCAGACACACCATAAACTACCTTCAGTTCCGCCAAAAATTAAAAACTCACCTTTTCCCAAAAAGTTAACCCCCCAGCATAGCCATCAGCAGTCTTCCTCGTTTTCATAGCGCCGTGATATCCCATGGGATGAGTGTTGCGCTTTATAAATACTGGAAGTAAAATAAATAAAATGTCCCTGAAATCTCCACAAAGCACAGGGGGCAAGCCAACAAGCCCTTGGAGAGCACACTTCAGGGTGCCATACAGCAGCAGGTCATTAGGCCAGGCCAGCCACTATTCATACAGGGTGCATGGTCCCTTCCAATGGCTGTCTCCTCCTTGTGCACAACGGATTCCTCTGGCAGTGTGCACCACATAGTCCAGGATCTCTGGTCCCACATCCCCTCAACTGAATCTCTGCCAAGCTGAAGTACGGTACTAGTAGTTATGCTGTAGTGTGCCTTTGAAGTTGGAGGTGGTTCAGTGAGTCCTCCTTTGAACCCCACATGTATCCCTAAATTTCAGTCTGTCTGCCATGAGACCTTGGACTGGGGCCATGATCTGGCTTCCCAGAGGCCACATGTCAAAATCTATCTCCCCAATCTATCCAGCCAAATCCTCAAACGGCAGAGGAATGTCATTCCAGCTGCATGCCCAGTGTTTATGGCTGTCTCTGGGGAATGCACAGATGTGCTCCCCAGCCTCCAGTGTGAACTGGAGTCAAACTAAAAGGCACACAAAAGAGTTTAGCGCAGAGAAATGCCCAATTTCTAAAAATGGCATTTCTAAGCTATTAATGACAAATCCACCTTTACCACAATGGATGATTTGTCATTGTGAATCCAACTTTAGTCCACCACTGCAGCTTAAAGTAATCTCAGCCATTCCACCATCTTAACCTGTGGGGAGAGCAGACCTCATGGGTAGTGAAAACACACATGTGGGCACCTGGGCAGGGAGCACCTGTTTACCTGCACTGCCTTTCACCTATCACTTGCTCCACCCCCCAGGGCTCACCCTAGAGGTGCTCTAGTGTTAGTGGAAGGCACCTTCAGCATTGGCCAATGATTTAGAAAGGTCATCCTGAATATAAGTGCAACTCCCCACACACAGGCCTGCAATGGCAGGCTTGAAATATGGTTGGAAATACCACAAAGTTACTCCCTGCTGTAAGCTAAAACTGTTGTTTAAGTCATTCAGCGACCTTCTAAGTAGGGAAAACCTACATGGGGATTATACACTACCTGGGAAGGGAAAAAACGTGTGTGTCTGCCCTGCCTTTTTCCCTATCACTTGCCCTACCCCTCGGGGCTTACCCCAGGGGTGTCCTAGTGGTAGTGAACTGCCTACTCAGCGTTGGCTAATGGTTTCGAAATGCCAACCTGAGCATAAGTGCAGCTGCACACACACACAGTCCTGCAATGGCAGGCTTGAGACATGTTCGAAAGGCTATTCTTGTGGGTGGCACAATCAGCACTGCGGACCACTAGTAGCCAAAATAGTAACTGCCCTGGGTATGTGGTATACCTCTTTACAGGGTCTTCACAATTACAGCACCTAACCCAGTCAGGTAAGCACCACTTCTTAGCATGTGTAGGAAGGGTGTGCATGCTTTCACTCTGCATTACAGTTGGAAAGTGCCCATAGCCCTAAAGAGAATCTGCAAAAACCAGTGGGAAAAGAAGCCAAAAGTTTTAGGGAAACTCCCTAAGAAGGGCCATGTCCAACAACAGTGAACTTTGAAGATGGGAATGACATCAGTGGAACAGAAAAGCTGGGGTGGTGAGGGGGGAGTAGGATCCAGATTGTATGGTGAAGTGTGTGGGGGGATCGGTTAGGGCATAGATTTGGGCAGGGCTGGTGTGGGATGGAAAGCTTGTGTGGTTAGTAATGTAAGGTGGAGCATGGCAGATAGTGCATGTTAGAAGGAGGCAGAAGTGGTGAATAGGAAAGATCTGGTCATGCGGTACAAGGCAGAGGTGGTGGACTAGGGGGTGGCTTTGAGTTAGATCATAGGGTGGTGAGCATTCGGTAGTGATGGACATCGAGAATAGAAGGGTATTAGCTGTTGGGATATGGTACGGTTGAGTGGTTGGGTTAGATGTATTAACAGAGCAGAGGGGCTTTGTGTGGGGAAAGGATCCTAGGGCGCAAGGCGGCAGCAGTAGTATGAGGTGGGAGGAGGGTGGGAGGTTAGTTCCTGGATGGGATGATGGTGGAGGGACAATAGAAAGAAAGGTGTGGTGAGGCAAAAAGACAGCCGAGAAATCGAAGTGCTGGTGGGTGGTTCAGGTGCCCGGGGCAATAACGAGACTAGAAAGAGTCTTTGGTGTGGGTAGGGTATAGGCGGACAGTATGGAACGCTGTGGATTTGGAGAGGACATTCATGGTGAGGCCTAAGACAACCTGTGGCTGACTATGTTAGAGGTTGACTTGGGTTCATGGATGTCATTATCGGTACACGTGGAGCAGAACTGGTGACGAGAACCAGTAGAAGGAGGTAGAGGTGCACCCAAGGTTGTAAAAACGACCATCTCGTTCACATGGTCAAGAACACTGTGACGCATCTACAGCAATGGGTTAATCACTGACGTAATACATCCTGAGTGGGAAGATCCAGGACTTGGTCCAATAGTACACAGCTCCGATTGTCCTCTGTATTTATCCAGGATAGTTAACAGATTCAACACTGAAACCAAGGGGTCTTTTAATTATGTTAATGTATGGTAGATAGCAATCACTGGTATGTTACTGTCTTTCATTGAATGCTTCAGCACACTGGCTAGAGGCTCCATTACCAGAGCAATCAACAATGGTGACAATGGCCACAATCCATCATCCATGATTTAGATATTACGTCATCTGGCCAGACTAGCCCCAGCTATTCTCACTAGAGGAACGTATCTATTTCAAAATATAGGAGTCTTGTTGAGAAACCGAAACAGAAAATTCCAGCCACAGTGTCAGGAACCTTCTCAATATCTAGAGATATCACCGCATATTTACCCTTGGACACATCTAAAGAATTTCACATGTGCCAGTCGTCTTAAAATATGTATAATAATGCTAGAGATCGCGGGTCACCCGACCAATAATTTCGCCACTTCTGGCTTCGGGCCCATATACTTTACTTTATCATATACATTGATCAGATGACCGACCACACAATCTACTACCAATAATTGTGAGTTCCCTTTCGATTTATTTCCAGTGTACCCAACTTACCATCCACCGTTATGGGTACCTATGACCACGATGGGTCAGGGAGCTAGCTGTAAAAGGAAAGGCAGCAAAATATAAACCCAACTTATATACTTTATTTTATGAAATGACCACGGACAACTAGAAGTTTTGAAAGTTTTATCTTAAATTCAAATAAAGGGCAGTCATACAGCTTTATCAATAGAATACTAGTGCGACAGGGAACCCGCTAAGTGAGAGGAAAACTAAGATAAGGGGCAAGATGAACACGCTATAAATCTGAGTTACTTAGTCAGTTTTCGAGAGAAAAACCAAGACCATATCAGGAAGTTGCAAACTGCAATATAGAAAATGATTTCTAAAAGGTAGGGTAACATAGGAACACGCTATGAAATCAAATGCAAATGACTTTATGAAATGCAATGGTTGCAGGAGAAAGCATGGAAAATTATTCACGTGCAAAGGTATGTCTTTATTGAAGCAAAGACAGAAAAAAATAGAAAGGTGCAGTTTTAAGAATTTCAGAGCAATATTTACCTAGACTGGTGTGAAAACCAACCCTGGCCACGGGTCAGTTAAGGACAGGAAAACCCTCAAGGAAGGATAACCCTCAGTAGGACAGCAGGTGCAGAATGGACACCCCAGGACAGGACAGGAAACCCAGATTCGGATCAGGACAGGACCATCAGGATACGACCAGCACCCGCAGTTTGGAAGCAACGCCTGCGCTCCACCCTCTCTGCAGCTATCGATCAGGACCCCGATTGGGTCAGCGAATTCCCAGAAAAAGTGCTCCGCCAGCACTTAAGGTTCAGTAAAACCTTCAGAGTCTATGGTCAGATTTCGGACAGAGAGCTCCGCAGCAACTCTGTATCAAGTCACCTATTGAGTGCGTTGGGTCAGTGACAGGTCAGCTATTCAGACAAGTCGGACGACTTTCCCTAGGTGAACCCAGGGTAGATATACTGTTTTGGGACAGGGTACCACCCCCCAAATGTTGCAAAGTGTCAGAATCCCCAATTTCGATTGGTCCTAAGGTAGGATTTGGTTAACACACCAATCAGAACAGACTATTACAAGCCCTACTTAGCATCCTAGGGTGCCGCCTAGCAAGATTGGGGTTCCCATGAGAAGTCGCAGAGAGTAAATGTAGTATACTTGTAAAGCGCACAGCTGCCCCAGCAACGTGGCGTCCCGGCGCTGTATAACTCTGGGGAACCCGTCCTGGCTTTCCCTGTGGGATGGTCCCTTGCTGGGAGTCCCCAAGGTGGAGCCAGGCATCCCCGGAATTGGTGGGGCCGTTGTGGAGATTAGGCAAGCTAATGCCCAGAGTTGCCGAGTGGAACCCCTGATTAGAGTAAGCACCGAAGCGAGAATTATCGAGTCCGCTGACCAAGGTCCACGACCCTGCCGCGTCGGGAATTGAACCCTGGTCCCAGGCTGACTTCTGCTCTCAGGCCTGCCGCCTCTAACCAGTGAGCCACACTACTCCAGGAAAGATTACAATTTGAAACAAATAGAATACAATCATGATGCCTTGGCTGGGTGAAGGTGCATGTTCTCATGCAGGCTCTGCCAACAACCTTCTTTGGCTTGGTTTCAATGCCATCTTCACCATCGATTGATTCTGCGCAGAAGTACCCTCCAAGATGGACTCCCAAGCCCCCATCACCCCTCAGTGCCGAGGATACATGAAAAGTAAGCGAAAACAAATTAGTACATAAAAATAAATGAATGTATTACATGTCATGATTTCACATTTTAGGTTCATCATTATAAAAATATACTATGCATTATTGGTGAGTGCAACAAACAATTTCACAAGAGCAGCAGCACAAAGCTTCACCACGTTATAGCCATCTTATTGCTTATTACGCATGCGCACCCTTTCCCTCCAAAACTATCTCTACACGAAGTCACGTGAGTGTGACTGACGCATGCGCAGAAGAGGAAAGTCAAGCAGCGGCCATTTTAGAAACACGGATTAATCATATTAGTAAAACACATAAGCAAGCTTCTCTATCATACATATATATCGGAAATAAAAGATATTAGTAAATCGTACAATTCGTTACGAGGTTACAACGGTTTCGAGGTTCATGAATCGAGCAAGTCGCGATGCGAAATCTTGCTCTATCAATCCCCTCTTTGATGATATTTACTATCATCACAAAAAATGGAACCAGATGCCAACTTTCTTTCACACCTTGTACATTTCTATCTCTTCCAACAAGCGATTCAGCTTCTCTTTCTCAGTTTTGGTAGGGTGAGAATTTTTCACCTTTTTATAAATCTGATTATTCATTTCTTCCAATTCAAGCTCATCCGCACTTCGTTTCACTCCTCTCGCATTCACTTGGTATTTCTTTCGGTGTTTGCGACATTTGCAACAGACGAATATGAGAAATAGGATAAGACCTATCACTCCAATTGGCATCAGTACCTTTAACAATAAGCTTTTACCTAAACTAGCAAACCAATGACCTACATTGGAGAGACCATCAACCAGTCTCTTCCAGGCACTGTCAACCTCGAGTGGTTTGAGTTCCTTTTCCAAATTAGTAATGTTTTTCACATATCTTTTGAGCTGTACGCTCTTGTCCGGAATGTAAGTGCAACAATGTTGCGCCTTCAACATCCGGCAGACTCCGCCCTCTTTTGCTAATAAGGTGTCAAGAGCAAGTCTGTTCTGCAAAACCATTGATCTGATCGCAACCATTTCAGTATTGACCAGCAGAAATCCATGAGCTGTGTCAGTAGACAGCACATCCACTATTGTGGACAATTTGCAAATTCTGTGAGTGTTCAGAACCACTCCCACTCCAGGTATCAGTGCACTAAAAATACTACCCATTATTTCACCTACACTTTCTCTTTTACTACGCACTAAGCCATTAGTGTTTTCACTGCTTCCAGCATTTTCATTCACATGGTATATTCTCGGGAAAACAATGCCAAAATAGCAGCTTCCATACCAGTGATCCGGCAATTTGAAATAAGCCTTGTCTCCACATATATAATAAATTCCAGGAAACACAGGCTCTGACCCATTTTTGAATCCCCAACCTCCAATTACCTTATATTTGTGCTCACATTGACTGGAACCAATGAAAATGTTATTATAATAACTAGTCTTCTCGCGATGAAGACAGAGTTTCCCTTTCTTCTCGAAATCCAGCAACAAAGCAGGCCCTGCCCCGCCATTGGAGGTGCTTTCCATGTTTTCAGCCCATTTAGGTGTTTTCTGTTTCTTGTCATTTGCCTTCCTTTGGAAACTCTCCCTTCTCTTCTCTGCCATGTTCAAAAATATCTTTTCTTGTTCATGTAATGTACAGGTCAAGTTATCTCTGTGTGCTTCAGCTATGTCTATATTGCCTATAGTCAGAAAATAGTCTCCCATATATCGTATTACGTCACTTTTGGTATGTACAGGATTCAGATTTCCACGAATGGGAAGTTTTGAAAAGATCACGTCATTATTAGAATAATAGTACTGTAATGGTCCTCTTTTGTAAAATAAGCTTGCTAAAATACTACAGGAAATTCCATAGGTCAGAGGTAGATGATGATATGTCACGCCTTCAGCCACAGAAGTAGGTAGCTTCATGCAGACATAACAATCTTCTATTTCCATAGTTTCTACGTAATGCACTAACAAATTTGCGAAAACATTTAAATGTGTCTTGTTTCTAACTCCGTGGTAATGTAGTCCTTCCTCATCTGATGCTTCTAAGTCACGTTTTGTCTGTCTGAGTGCTTTCTCACGTCTTTCTACACTTCGTGTTGTCAGTTCTTCAGTGTCGGTAATCTGAGTAGGGTCAATATTAGTATTTTTGCTAACCATAAAAGGAATGAAAACTGTTAATCCTATCCAAATTAATATTACTATAACTATACTACATATACACACTTTGCAGCATGTTTTGCAACAACTGCGGCTAGGTCTACCACTCACGTTTGAATCAGACATTTTGGCTCAGAAGGAAATTTTAACCCCTCTTTGTAGCTTTTTCCAGGTATTTTTATTGCTGACCAATTTCACGGAGGTTCTTCCTCTTCCTCTGCAGAGTAATCAGTAATCCGTTCTCCGTCGCTTTCGTCAGTAATATAAAGATCCTCAAAGTTTTCCAAGATTAAGTAGGTCCACTCCGGATCCTTGTATTTTTCGTTTTGTCTTTTTATTCTTTCACTCCTTCTCTTGGAGTTATCTTCAGGTATTTCTGCAATTCGGGGACTTTTTCTTATGTCTGCAAGTTTCTCTTGGACTGTTTTTATTCTTAATCTTAGTCTCTTAATATACCTTGGCTCAATGTGCTTCTTTTTCTTGAGTCTTTTAGCTGGCACTGTTATTTGGCTTTCTTCTAATGTCCTTTTATTTTCACTTGTTTGTGGCACTTCAATTTCTGTCTGACTAGTCCCAGGTCTTGTATCTATTTCTTCTGCCTGGTTGCTAAGCTGGCCTTGTTCAGGTGAGTTTTGATTTTTGCTTTCGAATGTCTCTGTTTCCGTGTCCTGAACACGTTCTTCTAGTTCTGCCTGATCCTGCTCGAGCACTTCGATCCCTTGATTTTCTTCTGCTCGAACTATTACACTATGTCTAGTCTGTCCCTTTTCGATATCAGGAGTCTGTGGAGGAGTATCGATCACTTGTTCTGTCCCTGTCTGACCTTCTTCTTCGTCCTCAGTTTTGATGTGAATCTCAATGATCTGAGGGTCTTCGCCTGTGCCTTGCTCGACCTCTCTATTCCACTCTCTATCTTCCCTTATTCGCTCTCTTGTTCTCAGTGGATCTCCAGTAAGATCTATTATGGGTATCCAATCCTCTGGCCAAATCCTTTGCAGCTCGTCATCAGCTACTTTCGGACCAACGTCTGTGGGCTCCTCGGCAGTACTGGTGCTTGGCCATACGTCATCGGCTGCCTCTGGACCAACGCCTAAAGGACCCTCAACGGGACTGGTGCTCGGCCGTCTGATATCAGCTACTTCAGGACCAACGTCTGTAGACCCCTCAGCTGGACAACCTTCAGCTCCAGGCTCCTCGTCTGGTATCACCTTCTTGGTATGGCTGGCATGGATCCACTTGGGAACGCCTGCACACTTCACTGCTGTCGTCGTTACCAGGATTACTTAGCGCTTTTTTCCCCACCTTGGCGCAAGGCAACTTGAACGAGTATGCTTCTTTATCTTAACCCAGTCACCAGGAACCAATTTGTGAACTGGAGTTGTTGGGTTGGCGACGGCGTCTGCCCCAATCTGGCGAGAGATAGAACGCACTTGGTCACCCAGTTGCTTGCAGTATTCAAGTACCAAATCATCAGAAATGCTTAACAGTTTGTATCCTGGTACCCATGCTTGTCTCATCACCCTTCCCATCAATATTTCATGGGGGCTCAGGCCTGTTCTTCGATCTGGAATGCTTCTGAGTCCCATCAGAACAAGAGGCAAGGCTTTTATCCAGTTCAAGCCGGTAGAATCACATATTTTTGCCAATCTATTTTTTATAGTGCCATTTATTTGTTCTACCACTCCAGAAGCCTCTGGATGATATGCACAGTGCAGCTTTTGTGTGATGCCAAATGCTGTACAAAGCTGGGCCAAAATTTCATTCTGAAAATGAGTACCTCTATCTGAGTCAATAAAGACTGGAACCCCGAATCTAGGTATCAACTCTTTTAGTAGGAGCTTAGCTACTGTTATGGCGTCATTCTGTGTGGCAGGGTAAGCTTCCACCCATTTTGAAAATAAGCAGACAATGACAAGGACATATCTTTTTCCCTCACATCGTGGCATGGTAATGAAATCAATTTGTATTCTCACAAAGGGACCCCCTGATCTCCCAATTTTCATCAGTTCAACTTCTGTTTTCTTGCCAGCGTTGAACTGCTGACATGTCAAGCACCTCTGGCAAAGGGACTCTGCTACCTTCCTGAATTTCTTGTTGTACCAAGTCTGTTGAAATACCAGAACCATGGCGTCCCTCCCAATGTGTGATCCCTCATGTATCAATCGAGCCATTGGGGCAAGCAGGTGTCTTGGTAACACAGGCATACCATTTGGGCCCACCATGACACCATCCTCACGTCTCGGTTTACAACCTTGTTCTTTCCATTTCTCTTTCTCTTCCCAGGGCATCACATGCTGCCATTCTCTCACTTCATCCCAAGTAGGCACTTCTTCAAACATTCTAAGTTGGCAGCTGTTTCCAACCCCACCCCGATTGGGATTTATTCTCAGTCGATCCATAGCACATTGTTTTGCCACCCGATCAGCGAAATCATTTCCCAATGATACAGGGTCAAGGCCCTTCTTATGAGCAACACATTTGACCACTGCCAATTCTTTTGGTAATTGGATTGCCTCTAAAAGGTCTTGGACAACTTTTCCATTCCGAATGGGGGTACCTGAGGAAGTCAGGAATTCTCTTTGTAGCCATAATTGGCCAAAGTCATGCACAACCCCGTAACAGTACTGACTATCAGTATACACTGTTACTTTTTTATCTTTTCCCAATTTGCAAGCTCTTATCAGGGCGATCAATTCGGCTACTTGTGCAGACTTTACTCCAAATAGATAAGATGCTTCCTCAATTTTGTATAAAGTGACCACAGCGTAAGCAGCACTTAGGCCTCCTAGTTCATGTCTTAGGCAGGAACCATCCACGAACCATTCCACATCATGCACAGGCAAAGGAGTTTCTTTAATGTCTGGGCGAGGTTTGGTACTGAACTATGTCAGGTTAATGCAGTCATGCTCATTATCTCCCTTCTCTTCCATTACCATTGAGTCAGGGAGTAGAGTGGCAGGGTTTAAAATGTTACATCGGGTAATAACGATATTTGCAGCACCCATGAGAATCCTCTCATATTTAGTCAGCCGACTAGGGGTGAGATACTGAGTTTTTGTACGAGTCAATAGGATCACAACTGCATGTGGAACATATACAGTTACAGGATGTCCCATAATGATAGACTCACTTTGTTCTAAACTGGTGCAAGTTGCAGCTACAGCTTTTAGACATCCAGGTAGTCCAGCAGCCACTGGATCCAAAGTGGCAGAAAAATATGCCACAGGCCTTCTGGTCAACCCATGCTCCTGAGTCAGGACTGACAATGCACAATTGTCACGAGTGTCACAGAATAAGCCAAACTCCTTGGAGTAGTCAGGCATTCCCAGAGCAGGGGCAGTACACAGGCAATTTCGCAACTGTGTGAAAGCTGTTAAGCTCTCGTCATTCCATTCAACTGGGTCCTTTGCTCCTTTCTTCGTCATTTGTATCAAAGGCTTTGCAAGAACTGCAAATCCCACAATCCATTGCCTGCAATAACCTACAACTCCGAGGAACATTCTGATTTCTTTTTGAGTACGGGGTAACTGCATATTTTGAATTATTCTGACTCTCTCTGAGGTGACTTTTCTGACACCTTTTTCTATCTGGTGTCCCAGATATTTCACTGATTTCGAACAGAACTGTAATTTCTCAGGGGCCACTTTATGTCCCTTTTCACTCAGGTGATTCAGTAGGGCAATGGTGTCAACCACGCAATCCCTATGGCTTTTAGACGCCACCAATAGGTCGTCTATGTACTGTACTAAAACAGATTTTCCAGGTAAGACTAAAGTTTCAAGGCATTTTTTCAAGATCTGATTAAAGATAGAGGGGCTTTCTGTGTACCCCTGGGGGACCCTGTTCCAAACATACACGTTACTGTTGAAAGCAAATGAGAAAAGAAATGTGCTATCTGGATGCAATGGAATCGAAAAGAAAGCATGACATAGGTCTATCACAGTGAACCATTCAGCGTCCCAGGGAATCTGATACAGGATGACTGCTGGGTTTGGGACAATGGGACAGCAAGGAACCACAATTTTGTTTACCTTTCTCAGGTCCTGCACTACTCTGTACTTGCCATTAGGCTTTTTGATGCCCATAATGGGTGAATTACACGGGCTAC
Organism: Lissotriton helveticus; assembly: GCF_964261635.1. Lineage (NCBI taxonomy): Eukaryota > Metazoa > Chordata > Amphibia > Caudata > Salamandridae > Lissotriton > Lissotriton helveticus. The sequence continues at coordinate 14,076,132 of NC_136073.1, forward strand.
TCATTACTTCCTGTATGATGTTTGCTTCTAGCAATTTCTGTACTTCAATGGCAACACCTGCTCTCACTTCGGCACTCATTTTGTAAGGCTTAGTGTTAGGGTAAACTGCATTTTCTTTCATTGTTATTTGTATGGGATCCACGTTTTTCATCAACCCTACATCCTTTCCAGTAAAGTCCCACACTTCTGACTTCACTGTCTGCTGGAGTTCTTCAGGTAAGTCCTGCATAGTCATTCGTTTTATTTCTGAGTCAGGTCTAATTAGCATTAGCTTGTAGATACCGTCTTCATCTGGGGTTTGAATTTCGACGCCCTTTGGTGTGCAAAAGATGGTACAATTCATTTTGCACAGCAAATCACGTCCCAGCAAATTTACCGGACTGGTATCACAGACAACAAATCTGTGCATTTGTTTAAAGTTTCCAATTGAGATCTCCATGGGTTCGGTAACAGGTGTACTAATCAATTGATTAGATACTCCTACTACTTGGATTGCTTCTCCCGAGAGGGGTAGGTTTGGAACGTCCACTGTTCTCACAGTATAACGGGTAGCACCAGTGTCCAATAGAAAGGTGACATCATTTCCATCAACCTTTCCTTCAATGTATGGCCCTGACTGGTCTACCGGTAAAGAGGCGCCAAGTACGCACTCCTCGTCCTCCCCTCTCAGGCCCCGTCAGTATTGGTCATCACAGAAAAAGGTGTCGCTCAACAAATACTGCGAAGTTGCTGTATTTCTATCCTCATTGCCTCCCCAGACTTCTACATCATCACCCTGTGGTGACTTCCCTTTAAATATAGGCTTTGGCGCTCGAGGCACTTGAATCGTTTTTACCTGTTGCTGGGTCTTTCTTTGCTTTTCATTCTGCGTCTGTGGAATTAAATCAGGTGTTTGGGCATTATCAACTTGTAAATACGGACACTCGTCTCGCCAATGTCCAATTTCTCCGCACTGATGACAGGGAAATTTCTTTTTGGCTTCCTCCCTACTCATTTTAGGTCGGGGCTTTCCTCCATTCCCTCCCCCAGGACCTTGGTTCTGAGCAACTTTATTTAGTTTACTCAGTTGCTTTTCCTGTTGTTCTGCGAGCTTTACTTGAGCCCACATCACTTTCTCCTTCAGGGCCTTTTTCTTTTCTGCCATTTCGTCCTCACAGTACTTTGCGTACCGTAGGACCTCATCTATCTTTTTGGTATGCCAACAGATTTTATTATCCTTTATCCACTGACAAATTTCGGGTCTTAAACCGTTTACAAACCTGTAAATGAAATGGGTCATATCCTTCATCTCGATGTTATCTATACCACTGTATGTTTTGAACACCTGCAACAGCCTTTCATAAAAGGAATGCACAGTCTCGTCCCTTTCCTGCGTGGTTCTATCTATCTTGGTCCAATCAGTTTCTTTTGCAGGTACTTTTATTTTCAAATGTTGAATTACCTGTTCATACTTCCTCATCACTTCCTTTGATGGTTCCCCTGTTTTGTCATCTCTCGGGTATTCCTCACTAGGCCAGGCAATGGCTATTTTACACTCAGTCCACAGATCTACAGGGACCACTATGTCGAAGAACCCATTCAGGTCTTTCCATAGGCATTTCTGCACTTTTACAAATCTCTCTACCTGCCGGTACCAGTCGACCGGTTTTTCTCGTAATTTTGGGAAGTCATTTGTGAAGGACACAATGTCCTGACGAGACCATGGGACATGTACATATTTTCCCCCTGGTACTTCACGCATAGGGCATAACTGTTCTGGTTTCTCAGCTTCTCTTAGAGCGAATTCGGGAGTTACCTGCCTAGACCTGGCCTCATCTTTCTTCCTAGCCCATCTGGCTTTCCATTTTTCCACGTCTCCCCATTTCTGCAATACTGTCAATAGTTCCTTGACCTGTGCCTTTTTCCCTGACACATTCCGGTTTTCCAAATCTTTGTCTGAAAATTCTGCTCGGTAGGGTTTCTGCAAGGGTTTCGATTTTGAAATGTCTATTCCCATACTAGCAGCAGTATCGGTCAATTTTTCATGAAGTACTCGGACATTGCGGGTAAGACTTTTGCACATAAACAACAGCTCTTCTTCAGAGTAGGTATTTAATCTGTCTAATCCTACGTTTCCTGCCATTAATTCTTCTATTTCTACTCTCAGTTTGTAGAGGTCTAAATGTTTCGTTTGCGAAGTTTGTTTCTCTAATTCTTGACTCCATCTTTCAATTTCTTCAGGTGTGACTAAAGTGACACTTCTAGTACCCGAAGTCGATTCCATCTGAATCTCCCTCGCATTGAAAGGATTATGTCTTTTCTGCATTCTCTTCCCTGTATTTCTAATGGGCAGATCCAGCAGTGAGACTTCAGATTCACATTCGCTCGTCTGTTCATCTACAATTAATGGTTTTGGTCTGGGTTGTGCTATTACGGGAGTAATAACTGGAGGTTTTGGACTTTCATGCCGATCCCCGTACAATGAAACTACGGGTCCGATTGTTACTGGGATTGTCAATGCTTCAGGACTGGTATTTAACTGGGTCATTTTCTGAATGATCTCAGCTCTCTGTTTTGCTAGAACCTCCCGCTCCTTTTCTTCCAGTAATCTCTCTATGGATTGGTCATGTAACACCTGCGGGGTTAGTGTGGGAGCATAACTTGGGGCAGTGGGATGAGTCTCACTAGGTCCTTCACCATAATTTGGTCTTGGGAATAAACTTCCTGTACCTAGGGATCTTCTTTCTTCCTCATACTGTGACTGTAATAACGGCATTCCTGAACTTGAGGGTCTCATCTCGCCTCCGTAGGGAGGTCGAGAACAAAAATCTCCTTCACGGGAATATCCTGTCTCCCCACTAGCTGACATCCTGGGGTAAATGTTTCTTGTATCCACTGGTCCTAGACTCTCGGTATAGGGAGGAATGTGGTAACCCCCTCCTACACTTGCGGACCTAACTTCTTCCTGAGGAGGAAGTCTTCGGGAAATATCTCCTGCACTGGAAGGTCGATGTCCCTCATTATAAGGAGGCGGACTTCTTGTACATAGGTCATCTAACAATTCATCATCCGACTCTCCGATGGGTACCCAATGTTTAGATTTTTCCAACCGTTTCTGTCCCCCAGAAGGATCATCTGCTGGCATCATGGGAAACAATCCCTCCACTATCATATTCTGCCTCCACTGTTTCATCTTTTTAGCTCGTGCTTCCTGTTTCAATTTTGGATAAAATTTAGTTAACCCTTTGTCCATCTGTGGCTTATCCCTTTCAAAAGCCTCGATTTCCCATTCCTCTAGCGCTTCATACTGCGTTAATCTAGGTCTGGGATGTAAATCATTCATTCGGGTTCTCAAATTAAATAGAATTCTGCTGTTAAATGTTCCATCTAACGGAAACGCCAATACTCCGTCATCTTTCGTGTATTTCACCCAATTCTCCAACCATACACATGTGTTGTACCCTTTATCGAACATCATGAAAGATGCGGGAGTGTTGGGTTGCGGTATGACAACACCTTCTCTAGTTTTAATCGGCTTGTCCTTTTTGAAATAATTCTTCACCTTATTTACAAGAGATACTTTTCTCTTCGTTCCGTACATAATGTCGTTTTTAACTCCTTTCCACTGATCGTTCTCAAATCCCATATAACGTGGATCAGGTCAGGTATGCGGTCTATACGAATGCCACATACGATTTTACGAGTGATTTTGTTTACAAAATCACTTCCAATCCGAGTGCGTCTTTTATTTTCGTGCGACCAATGAAATGCACGAGTTCAAATAATCTCGACCAATGGGTGCGCGGCCCTTTCGTGAGACAGTTCCCACGCTCCGGCGCTCGCCCCTCCTTTACAATTCCAGCTACGCTAGCAGCCCGCTGTGTCTACCAATCCCAGCGCGGCACGGAGTGACGTCAGAGCCGCTTCGCGACTGACTCCCTCCTTCACAAGGTAACGGAAACTTTCTTTCTTTTTAAAGTGTCTAGACAGGAAAGAATTTGTTTCGCTGCAAGTAAACTACTTCCATTTACTTTTCACTCACTACGGGTAGATCTCTTCTGCCTACCCTTCACACTAGCATTGGAGAACCTGTTACTCCCCTAGACTCATCCACTTCTCCGGGATATATCTGAGACTAAGGTTTCCCCAGCGAACCCCTTTGCTTTCACGCAAGCTCCGATGAACCCGCTACTCTTCCGATGTGACCCTGACTAGGTTACGCCACAATGGGAATTTTGCCAATGAACCTCGTTACTAACATTTATTCAATCATATATTCAGAAAAGCCCTAGTTAGTGCTTCCAGTTCTACCTAACCTGCACCAACTTTCCTTAAAACAGGTGACCTCAACGCGAATGGATTCTATTCACCACTCGCTATTCAATTCCCCGGGGATTCTTAACAACATGCAAGACGTTTTACGTATGAATGGATTAATACATATAACAGTATGATAAGAAGAATAACAATTTTAAAACATTTCATAATTTTTTTTCAAAGTAAACAATTTTCAAGCGAGTGATCAATTCTCTTGAAGCGCCTACTCTTATAGCAGCATCCGACTTAGCTAGACTAACTAGTCCTACCTAACCTTTAACTATTCCCTAACCATCCTCTTCGCTACCAGAAAATTACTGCTAGAGATCGCGGGTCACCCGACCAATAATTTCGCCACTTCTGGCTTCGGGCCCATATACTTTACTTTATCATATACATTGATCAGATGACCACACAATCTACTACCAATAATTGTGAGTTCCCTTTCGATTTATTTCCAGTGTACCCAACTTACCATCCACCTTTATGGGTACCTATGACCACGATGGGTCAGGGAGCTAGCTGTAAAAGGAAAGGCAGCAAAATACAAACCCAACTTATATACTTTATTTTATGAAATGACCACGGACAACTAGAAGTTTTGAAAGTTTTATCTTAAATTCAAATAAAGGGCAGTCATACAGCTTTATCAATAGAATACTAGTGCGACAGGGAACCCGCTAAGTGAGAGGAAAACTAAGATAAGGGGCAAGATGAACACGCTATAAATCTGAGTTACTTAGTCAGTTTTCGAGAGAAAAACCAAGACCATATCAGGAAGTTGCAAACTGCAATATAGAAAATGATTTCTAAAAGGTAGGGTAACATAGGAACACGCTATGAAATCAAATGCAAATGACTTTATGAAATGCAATGGTTGCAGGAGAAAGCATGGAAAATTATTCACGTGCAAAGGTATGTCTTTATTGAAGCAAAGACAGAAAAAAATAGAAAGGTGCAGTTTTAAGAATTTCAGAGCAATATTTACCTAGACTGGTGTGAAAACCAACCCTGGCCACGGGTCAGTTAAGGACAGGAAAACCCTCAAGGAAGGATAACCCTCAGTAGGACAGCAGGTGCAGAATGGACACCCCAGGACAGGACAGGAAACCCAGATTCGGATCAGGACAGGACCACCAGGATACAACCAGCACCCGCAGTTTGGAAGCAACGCCTGCGCTCCACCCTCTCTGCAGCTATCGATCAGGACCCCGATTGGGTCAGCGAATTCCCAGAAAAAGTGCTCCGCCAGCACTTAAGGTTCAGTAAAACCTTCAGAGTCTATGGTCAGATTTCGGACAGAGAGCTCCGCAGCACCTCTGTATCAAGTCACCTATTGAGTGCGTTGGGTCAGTGACAGGTCAGCTATTCAGACGAGTCGGACGACTTTCCCTAGGTGAACCCAGGGTAGATATACTGTTTTGGGACAGGGTACCACCCCCCAAATATTGCAAAGTGTCAGAATCCCCAATTTCGATTGGTCCTAAGGTAGGATTTGGTTAACACACCAATCAGAACAGACTATTACAAGCCCTACTTAGCATCCTAGGGTGCCGCCTAGCAAGATTGGGGTTCCCACGAGAAGTCGCAGAGAGTACAATGGAAAGATTACAATTTGAAACAAATAGAATACAATCATGATGCCTTGGCTGGGTGAAGGTGCATGTTCTCATGCAGGCTCTGCCAACAACCTGTTGATCCTCAGCTGATCCTCTCCCTGACCAACAACCCCGCCGCCGCCAGAGCCAACCTGCACGAAGGGATGAAAGAGGTAGCCGAGTGGATGACGACCAGCCGCCTGAAACTGAACTCGGACAAGACGGAGGTCCTCATCCTGGGCTCCTCACCCTCCGCCTGGGACGACTCCTGGTGGCCTCCCGCCCTGGGCACCGCTCCCAAACCGACAGACCATGCACGCAACCTGGGCTTCATCCTGGACTCCTCCCTCTCCATGACCAGGCAAGTCAACAACGTCTCCTCGGCGTGCTTCAACATCCTACGCATGCTACGGAAGATCTTCTGGTGGATCCCCACCGAGACCAGGAAGACCGTCACCCAGGCCCTCGTCACCAGCCGACTGGACTACGGCAACGCCCTCTACGCCGGTACCACCGCCAAGCTCCAGAAGAGACTCCAGCGGATCCAGAACGCCTCAGCCAGACTCATCCTCGACATCCCACGAACCAGCCACATCTCCGGACATCTGAGAGACCTTCACTGGCTCCCCGTCAACAAAAGAATCACCTTCCGCCTCCTCACCCACGCACACAAAGCCCTACACGACCAAGGCCCGAGCTACCTCAACAGCCGAGTCAACTTCTACGCTCCCAAACGCCACCTCCGATCAGCCAACCACGCCCTCGCCGCCGTCCCCCGCATCCGAAGAGCGACTACAGGAGGAAGGTCCTTCTCCTACCTGGCCGCCAAGACCTGGAACTCCCTCCCGACCGACCTGCGCCTGACCCAAGACCACCTCTCCTTCAGGAAGAAGCTGAAGACCTGGCTGTTCGAGCAGTAGCGGCACCCCCCCCCCCCAGCGCCTTGAGACCCTACGGGTATGTAGCGCGCTTTATAAATGTCAATGATTGATTGAACCTTCTTTGGCTTGGTTTCAATGCCATCTTCACCATCGATTGATTCTGCGCAGAAGTACCCTCCAAGATGGACTCCCAAGCCCCCATCACCCCTCAGTGCCGAGGATACATGAAAAGTAAGCGAAAACAAATTAGTACATAAAAATAAATGAATGTATTACATGTCATGATTTCACATTTTAGGTTCATCATTATAAAAATATACTATGCATTATTGGTGAGTGCAACAAACAATTTCACAAGAGCAGCAGCACAAAGCTTCACCACGTTATAGCCATCTTATTGCTTATTACGCATGCGCACCCTTTCCCTCCAAAACTATCTCTACACGAAGTCACGTGAGTGTGACTGACGCATGCGCAGAAGAGGAAAGTCAAGCAGCGGCCATTTTAGAAACACGGATTAATCATATTAGTAAAACACATAAGCAAGCTTCTCTATCATACATATATATCGGAAATAAAAGATATTAGTAAATCGTACAATTCGTTACGAGGTTACAACGGTTTCGAGGTTCATGAATCGAGCAAGTCGCGATGCGAAATCTTGCTCTATCAATAATACATCATGGTATGAACTCTGACGGATATGAATGCATTAAGCTGGAGCTCACAGAAAGCAAACATTTAGCGTTAGCTCCACTGAGGATTTCAGCATCCACTGTAATCCTTGATAAAGGATGAACAGATTGGAAGCCCTCTGGGTCTTTCCCCAGTTTGGGGACAACTACAAGTAGTGCCTCGAACATTGAGCCAAGAAGCCTTTCCTTTGCTGACCTCATGTAGTTTGTAAGTTATATGCCCCATAGTGTTTTGTATAAATCTGCGTGGGTAGTCCATCAAGTTCAGGGGTCTTCCTCTGTTTCATAAACCCTAAAGGGGTCCTGAGTTCCTCCTTAGTCAGAGATTGGCCAATCTTCTCTTTCTGCTATAGTATGGAGCAGTAAATGTGCCTTCTCCAAATAAGCATGTATTAATCTGAGATCATGGACACCACTTCACAAGTGCAGTGACCATAAATACTTTTACAAGACCATGTTACTCACCACCCATGTGCATTGCAACTCTCCACTCTGATCTGCAACTCTAAGTGAGGGGTACACCTGTGTTTCCCTTTCTAGCAACCAGACCCACATCCTTCCAGATCAATCTCCCTCTCTGTTTATTAGTGGTGTTGTACAATGTTATAACCGAGCTCTGTGACTTTCTAAAGGCACACTCCTATCTTACTGGTCTGCAACAAAGCCAGTTTGTCTATGCCACGCGCTTTATGTGGGAATTGGCCAATGAATGTCATCTTTGGCCCTGAAGTTGAGTTTTAGACAAACCATGCTTTGAAACAATTATGTGATTCACAGTGGTTTTGTAGCTTTCTTCCTAAGTCATTTTTAAAGATTTGGAATTTTGACCAGCATGTGAAGGAGGCTTCTTGCTGTTTGTTTAGGCCAAAGTGACCATTTGTAGCGTATGTGTTGTTACAGACCATAAAGAGAAGTAAAGCACTTGAAGCAGGAGATTCAGGATGCAAGAACACTAATGGACACGATTTAATTTCCAGGAAGAAGGAAACCTGTGTTCACTAAACCAAATGGGCTAGATTCAAGCTTAAGATGGTGTCGGAAACCCAGAGTTCCTCCTTCCCGCACTTTTCCTAGCTTACAGGAGAGCTTCTGCTCTGTGCAAAGTGGGGCTTCATGCTAATGGTGACCTCCTACTATTATAGTTACATGCCAGGCTTTAGAAAAAGAAGCCAGGGGAGCATGTTACGCAAGCTTAGAATATGGTGCTCTTGACCAACCCCCTTGAGTCACACTTGGGCATGAGTGATCTTTCACGATCCTATCCTGGTAGTTCCTAACAATTAATTCCCATAGTAAGATCCACACAGTTTTCCTTCCAGTTACCCACTGCCGTTCTTCATGTAGCCTCCACCCCATCCTCCCTACTCAAACCTATTTCTACAATCCCATCTTTTAAGCATGGAGGAAAGGAATTATGGCTGCAAGTCAAAGAGCTTTTCTGCTGTGATAGATACCTGGATGTGGAAGAACAACCCAGGCCTACAAACTAAGGGGCATATTTACTACGAAGTGGTGGAGCACAGCGTTAGCGGCCTTGGCTTAACGTCGCGCTCCACCACTTCTGAAACGCAGGGCTGCACCATATGTACAACAATATGATGCAGCCCTGCATTACAAAAAGAGAGTGGTAGTAGTGTTCCCTTATACAAAGATAAGAGATGGAATCGCACATCTAGTGATCATTTGTACACTGCAAATTCACAGTGTGAGCACAAGTAGTTTTTATCAACACAAGTTTTCTACTGTTATCGGGGTGCTAACCTGCGTTTCCCCCTGCGCTGTCGCTACCTTAGCAGCCTAGCACCAACGCAGGCACCCTTGCACCACAGTGCAAGCGTGCCTGCGTTGAGGGGAAGATTGTTTATGTTTAATGCAAGCTTCTATGTTTATGTTATGCTTAATGCAGAACACATACAAGTTGCAAAACAACATTTTTTATATTGATTGTTTGTAGGAAGGGTCACCTTCCTGCACATAAACAATCAATGGTTTTTTGGTGTTTCTATGTGTGCTGCACAATGCAGCACACACTGAAACAGCAAAAACGAGGAGACATGAAACATTTCTCCTGTTGCGCCTGTTTAAGACCAGGTTTTCCCTGGTCTTAATTTTGGCATTGTCTCATATTTACACTGCCTTTGTAATTATGGGGCAGCCTCAAAATCAATGGGTGTTGCAGTGAAATGCCCACCACAACACCCATTGCCCACCCCTTTCAGGCTGAGTATAGCGTGAAAGGGGGCCTTATTCACATGGCGGAGTTAAGCCACATTAAAAGTGGCTTAACGCTGCTTAGTTAATAAGGCGAAGCCCTTATTGCCACTACAATGCCCTGAAAAGTGACCTATGTTAACAAACCAAGGATTCTTTCTAATGAGTTCTTAAGTTTTGCCCCCCTAGCCTTGTATATCATGCTACTTTGAAATACTCCAACCCAACCATTGACTTCTAAAAGGTTCTGCCAACGCAGGTTGAGCCATACCGCTTTAGACCTGCCTTGCTGATTCCTAGCCATAAGCTTGTTTTAAATGGGCTGATCATGGCCCCTGCAGCCACCCACTTGTCCTGCATCTGCTGCTTCTTGGTGGCCTTGTCTCCGTGCTCCCCGGCAGTCTGACTTTAAGAGCTATGGCCGCAGTTTCACTCCTGACAGCCGTTTCCCTGCTAGAAGATGTGGCCTGCCTCGTTTTGCCAAACCATGGCTCATATCCCTATTCACTGCCTCCCGCTCCTTAGTTTGGTATATTGCATTGGACACCATATTATGTCAGTGGTGGCTGTTTTTTTTGTCTGTGCTCTTGTTTCCCTCCTCGGTAGGTGCCATACGCCACCCAGCATGGTTTTTATAGCATGTGCCTTCCCCTTTCTTGCATCCCTGACCTCCAAGTTCTGTTGACGGTCTCAAATCGGTTTTTTTCTGTCACTAATCCACAGGAGGGAAGTCCCACAAAAAAAAAACTAGTTGACAGATCTCACATAGGAGGGGAAATCACTCATCATGCACGGGTGTGACGTCAGAGGTAATCCACACCAGGAAACATTACTAACACCAAACATCAATGGGGGGGCACACATTCCTTCACCCACTGAATAGGGCATTCCTGGATGCACATGAAAATAGTACATAACTCACAGGAGGGGACACAAATAAATCACACAATAACTGATCGACAAGAACACAAGACGAGACAACTTATCAGCACCAAGTAGCGAAATGAAAGCTCCCCCTCATGAAGGGACCTGATCACAGATCACCTGCCAGAGATAGGAGAGAAAGTACTTCACCAACAGAAAAGGAACATCACACATCACCCATGAAAAGAGATGTTACAGAGTATCCACATAGACAGACAAAGTGCCTACCAGGCCAAAGGCATCAGAGAGCTATACAGAACAATGTGGTAAAATACTGACTGAACTGACCCTCAAAGTGCTCCCAATGGTAAGTAGTTTGTTTTTGGTACTAAAATCTGCTAGGCGCTAAAATGTGGCTGCAAACGCAGAGGAAAGGTGAGAGGCTTCTTCATACAGAAATATGGAACTGCTAGGTATAAATAATCCAACTCTGGACACATTTGATCTGCCGTAGTGCATCAAGGGTTCCTACAAAGAAAGTAGGGGTGGGATGCAGATGAATGGCTTTATAAGCCTACCACCCAGTGTTAATCAGTCATCTGACCTCATTAAAGAACCCATGGAGTGAATGCAGAATAGGAGTAATATGATCTTGCTGGTTCCAGCAGAGTTGCGGCGAACATCCCAGGATTTGGGTCTCTTAACCCAGACTGCGTACCTCCACTAAGCGTGCACCAGAATTTCCAGGACTAACCCGAAGGCAGCAGAATAAATTACACAAGTTTTATTAAGAAAAGGTTTGGAAATGATATGGCTTGGAAAGTATTTTATTTGTTCCTGCTGACATAGGGGCTCCATCACAAGTTATGCTAATGTCAGTAATTTCTGGATGCAAGAACACTAAGGGATTGCTATTCGTATCTCATGATTTCCATGAGAAATGTGAAATTACAGTAGGAATGGAAAATACCTTGCATGATTGCTTTGTATTTTCCCATTTTCTCCACCATTCATATTGGAAGATTTAGCTGGTGAAATGTCCAAGGGGGAACTGCGGAGTAAAAGGGCGAGCTGCCACTACTTGATAAGACACTGCTGTAGAGAATGCAAACCTCTTTTGATCTGAGGAATCCACCAATGTGTTCAAACACCTCCCGTTCTTCATAAAGGTGATAGGCAGGTGACGTCAGTGGTAGGAAACTGCATGGGCCTACCGAGACACCATCAGAAATTGGTGCCCCTTCTATCTTTCTCGACGATGCAAATCGTGGTGGTGGCACTGATTGTGTCATGACTGGACTATAGAAATGCACTATAAATTGGGCTTCCAGACAATTTGCTGGGCAAGCTCCAACTAGTCAGGAATGATGCTGCAAGATTAATACTCAAGCTTCCAAGGAGGTCACATGCTGCATCATTGCTGCAACAATTGCATTGGCTTCCAGTCAAGCAGCGGATCAGGATCAAGGGCTTATGTATTGCACATAAAACCCTGTATGGGACGGTACCAATTTTTATTAAGGACCGTCTAAGGAGATATGTTCCCGGGACGATACCTACGGTCGTCCGAGGCACACTTGTTGACCTGCCCATGATTTGACAAATCGATTGTGGGTGGACGGGCTTTCGAAGTATTGATACCTCAGTTGTGGAACAGACTGCCAGAAAGTTTGAGAGGGGAAACTATTCTTCCATTCCAGAAGAAACTGAAAACTTTTTTGTTCAAGTAGGCCTTTGGTCAAGATGAGCTTTGATCGAATGGGCATTATGACAAATAATTACTGGTGTTAGGCTGGAACTTTCATACAAGCGCTAAGAGACAGTTGGTAATTAAACACTATACAAGAGACATTTAACATAACATATGTGGGCATAGATGGCAAAATCCTGAACTGGTTTGATTCTTCTAAATTTCAGTTCCCTTGTCACTGAGTGTTTTTCAATGCTCTATCTTGGCCCCAGCTCTTCTCTCTTTACTCTCCATATAGAACATCTTGGAGCCTTACTCAAGATCTCAGGAATTGTTTGTCACCACTAAGGTGATGATACACATCTCTCTCCTAAGATCTCCTATACCAAAAGTGCCCGGATCCTAGCCCTAATACTAACAGACGAACAAGAATGCATGACTACCCACCATATGTTGCTGAACCCTTCAAGGACCACGTTTCTCTTCATTTCACTGACTTATTCTAGCATGACAGTTCAATCATGGGTTGATTCTTTTAATATTTTTTATTACAAATTGGGAGAATTTGGATGTATTATATAGTTAGGTTGTGCGACCTTACCGTGTAATACACTTGCAAAAACGATCTTGGGTCCAGTCAAGGTCGTTTTAAAAAACTTTAGTTCAATGCTGGGTAGCTGTGGTTTTGAGCAACAAGGCTTAAACAAAGGAACTAGTATAAAGCATTTAGAAGCACGAAACAACAAAATAAGAAAGTCACACAACATGCACGAAATCCGACACCAATTTATAAAAATAGATTATATTTTAATGAATTTTTAGTATCTAAGATGGACAGAATCCACCAGAGGGTTCCAGAGATATAGACTTTAAAAGTAAATTTAAATCTCAATAATTTAAGTCACAAACAAGCATTGGTAACCGTAAAGTTCAGAAACGTTTGAAAAGTTTGAAAGAGCTGTGTTTGACTACTCCGGCCTGACTGGGGCAACACAATCTAGCAGGGAGAAGGTCAAGGGGGAGCCACTAAGGAGTATTTGGACAGTTACCTGGTCACCAAAGCGTTCTCCAGTCCAGTTCTGAACTTTACATCACAACCGCCAGAGACGTTAATGGAGTGGTCCTGATTCCTGATGCCTAGGATGCTCTGGGTGCTGTGCGGTCGATAGGGCTGCCCTTGCAGTTACTCCTCGGCCCACGAGTCAGGTGGTACGACTTTGGCTACGGAGGTTGGGTCCCTCAAAGTCCTCTTTGAGCCAGTAGAAGTCCAGGTGCTGCTGGGCTGCTAGTACCCGTCCACAGTGGGTCCAGGGTTATCCTTTGGTGGAGGCTAGTGTCCCTCTTGGGTGACCAAGCGGAACTCAGATGATACTCTCGGGTCCGGCAGACTCAGGTGTAACTTTGGGCCATCGAGGATCGTTCTCTTGGGGCGTTCAGCGCAATTCTCTAGAAATGGCTACAAATTTCCAGAGTTGGGTTACTTCAGCTTTGATGGCCCGGGTACTGGTTCCAGGGGATTAGTCGATTGATCCTTGACATCACTTCTTTTGTCTGGGACTTGGAAGTGACTTTTCCTCAAGCCAGGAGCTACAGGCACAGTCTCCTCTTCGCTAGTCAAAGGTGCGGCAGGTGCAGTCTAGCCCACGGTGCAGCTTCTCCTTGCCAAGTCCAGGGGTCAGCAGGGCAGTTCTTCTTTGGTCCTTTCTTCAGTTCCATAGTGATCTGAGGTTCAGGGTTCCAGGAGTGCCATATGTATGGCCAGAAGGTGCTCTGGGGGGATGATGCAGTCACTAGCCTGTGACGACCTCCGGCTATGTATGGTATCTAGCAATCTCAGGGTGCACTATTCTGCCCATTCCAAAATGGTCTGAACCCTTACTTGGATGTTAGGAGCTTGTTAGCTCACCCTAGAGGTGTGGCTACTGATTTTGGTCAGCCTGTCTACCTGAACAAAGGGGCAACCCTTCAGGAGTGTGATCACCATTTGTCAACTAAAGGCAGCCTCATCTTTGAAGCTCGACTTTTGCGTCAACGCCCTGAGTAGCTTCCTGAGAGGGGGAGGTTACACCTCTCCCTGTAGCAGGCTTCTATTGTTCCTGAGCCTGGAATTCATTCACATGACTCCCCGGGAGGGCAGAAGACTGTCTGGTGGCTAACAGCTGTGTAAAGGCATTGGACAAACTGGGCACAGAGTGACAACTTCATATAAGCTGTCTTTCCTTAAAAGTGACATTAAATTAGACTTTGGCAGCAATTTGGGTTTATTGTCATGATTAGTTTGATACCTCGGAGTACACATTTAGTAGTCCCATTCAAAAGATAGCCAGGCTGCAGGGTCAGCCGGTAACTCTGTGTTAGCCAATGAGGCTACCAACTCTTCAACAGCAAAAATAACAATTTGGAGGGTTTGCTGTTTGAGCATATTAAGGATATAAGTCCTACGTAATAATATACAGCCCCCTATCTTAGGGCTCCTTTAGAGGAGACTTAAGTATATTGTTAAGGGAAGTGGGGGTTTTGCCATTGGTTGAAATGGCAAAGTCGAACTAACAGTTTTAAACTGCTCTTGCGGGCTGTAGTGGCAGGCTCGGAGCTATTTTGTACTTTATCACACACAGGGTGGCACAACCAGGGCTGTAGCCCTGGGTGGACACTCTGTCTTATGTGTCCTGGGTACCCTGGACACCATAAACTGGAGACGTATAAGTAAGTCAGTCTGTGCCAATTGAGGGTGGTCAATTCACCATACCTTTTGTAATGGTTTAGAACACTGGCACTGAGGTCTGATTAGCAGGCCTCAGTCCACTCTCAGAGTCAAAAACCAGCAGCATCGGGCGTGGCCAACAGCATGGCCGGATAGGACACACACCTCCGCAGCTCCGGAGAGCTGATCGAAATCCGTCGTCAATATCGCCTGCAAAGTCCCGATCTAGTAACTAAAAGATAGCGGAAAGTCCAGACACCATTCAGGGACCGTCACCGGAGCTACAAGACAGCGGAATTGAGAGTACGGCGGCCCCGACCCCAGCACTGCAGGCGGGCACAAGATGGCGGCAGGACAATAACGAGCCGGGAGTGAGCCCAGGCCGAGACAAGCTACCGGGAGGCGTGCACCGCAGGAGACTGGCCGTACCACCCAGCAGCGCAGAGAGGCGGTGCCCCGGCGACGAAGTAGAGGGGACCAGAAAGCCGAAAAAAGGGGAAAAAAGAACCGGAGCCTGAAGTGGCGCCCCGGGGGCACCGTGCAGCCCCGAAACAGCCAGAACATACGGCCAGGCCAAGACACCCCGAAGCAGCGCAATGCCGAAGCGAAGGTGAGCGGCCCGGCCTGACCCATAACAATCATCGGTGGCCACGCCAGCAACTGCGGCCCGAGACGCCGCAGCGGGGGAAGGAAGCCGGGCACCCTCGGACCCGGCAGAGCACCCCGGGGGCACCGCGCGGCCAGACCTTGAGGACGGGACTGAAGGCCCGGAGACAGTGCCCCTGAGAGAGGCCACGGACATCCCTGGCCCTGGTAAACATCCTACGGACACACCGGACATAGCTGCAGGGAAGCGCCTAGGTGGGAACAGGCAGCCCGCTCATTGAAGGCAAGCGGCGCACCTCCAGGACACCACGGGACAGAGACCACACAGGTCCAGAGGCCGGGCCTAGAGGCACTGAGACAGGGAGACACGGAGAAGAAGGCGAGCGCCACTGGCCCTGGCCCGCACCCTGAAGAGACATCACAGAGAGGCCCAGCGGGATCACGGGAGTGGTAGGGTCGCACCCGGGGGGGGGAGGGGTTACAAATAAACGGCAAGCAGAACAGCCGTACGGAATCGGGGGGCCCGCCCGGGTGACAGCTGGCAACAACCGCAGAAGGACAGGGAGAGGCAATCAGGGGAGATAGGGGCCTACATCTCCCGGGCGGCCTACCGAAGGAGACCAAAGAGGACTGCCTATAGATTCGAAGGAGACGCACGGGGAGACGCCGCAGGAACAAGCCGCAAAGCTAGACTGGCGACTTACGCCACAGGAGCCAAAGAGGGCTCGCCGGCATAGTGCTAGACCCGCAGTTAGGGAGTGAGCCTCTGTGGAAGCGGAGACAGCAGACGCAAATACGGAACAGACGCAAAGGCTACGCTGCTAGGGGAACACAGAATGGGAAATAAAGACACGCCCACTAGAACGCCACGTCAGGAGACGATGGACCGATATGCCGCGACCCAAAACCCTGCGGGGACTGCCCCCCAGGCCCACGCTCGGACACGGAACACCTGCTGGGAGCCATAAAAGCATTAAGGGAGGATATACAGGCGTCCCGAGCGGCACTAGAAGTAAAAATCGGAGAAGTGGGCTCAGAAGTCACACTACTAAGACAAGACTTCCGCAACCTGACGGAGAGGGTGACTATGGTGGAGACAAGGGTAGGTGAGACGGAGGACTCCCTCTCTAGCCTCTAGAAAGACATGGCGGAACTGCAGGCATCACACCTCCAACTACAATGGAAGGTGGATGACGCTGAAAATAGGGCCTGCCGCAATAACCTGCGCTTTGTGGGCTTTAGGGAAGGACTCGAAAGGGATGACATGGCGGCGTTCCTACACTCTTGGATACAGAAAACTTTCCCGACTACGCAGTTCTCTAATTGCTTCCTGATTGAACGAGCCCACCGCGCACTGCTAGCGAAACCGCCGGTGGGGGCAAGGCCGCGACCAGTCATTGCAAGATTTCTGAACTTTGCTGACCGAGACCTGCTACTGAGGGAATCTAGGAAACTAGGGGAGATACGTCTTGAGAATGGCCAGATTATGATATTCCCAGACTACAGCCAAGACGTGCAAAAACAGAGGCGCTCGTTTGATCCAGTGAAGGCCAAGCTGAGAGAACTACATGTTCAATATATGTTGCTCTTCCCAGCGAAACTAAAAGTGATCTACAAAGAGAAGAAATACTTTTTCACGCACCCGGAGGATGCATGGCAATGGCTGGAAGAACGTCCTGCATCACAGAGGACGGAAGGCGAAAAGCGCATGGCGACAACAACACCTCCCGCTGGCGGACCACAGTGGGGACAGCCAAAGACTCAAAGGCGGAGAGGCTTAAGAAATGGCAGACACCTGCAAACTACGCCATATCCCCCACGGGAAACGGCAGGCAGACAGAGGCGGGACTCGGCCTCATTGGGTGCAGAAGGTACGGCGGGGTCCAGATTCCGTTGCTTAGAGAAGACGGCACGCTCCGAAGGAGAGGAAGAAATGGAGGGTCAAATCTCCGGTGATGAGGCAACAGACGCACCATCTCTGCATCCTTTGGTAGTAGCAATCCACGAGATGGAGCAGGACAAAGCTCAACAAACTGGGAGCACGCAGAACGATACCCAGGACTCACACTCCTGATTTGGAACAACAAGGGCGACAGAGATTCCAGCTCATAACCGGGCTGCACGCAAGTTATAACCACCCTCTTTTAACTGTTGACTGTTACGTATTATTCTTATGCACTTCTGCGAAGCTTGGGTGGGAGAGAGGTTAATGTTTCCACTTAGGCAGTTAATCTTGGTTTGAAGGGGGTAACTCGGGGGAGGGCGACAGACCTTCTCCGTCGGTCAGTTCTAGATTCTAAGTCTATGTGGATGATGGGGCTTAAGGGGGAGGGAGGTGGCGTGGGGGGTGCGACGGGGAGTGAGATTTGTTCTAAGCTGAGGGCGAGTAAATGTGTTTACATGCGACTACAAGGATGGGGGGTGGCAGTTACGCAAGTTCCCAGGTTGGGGTAGTTGGGGGACGAGATGGAAAAGCGGGAGGGGGAGAGGGCGCTGAATGGGGGGAGGGTGAGGGATTGGGACATGTCAGAAAGGTCACATATGCCGAAGTACAGGACACCCCACTCCTGGGGGGCCAGAACACCAGCCACAGCAGAACATGGCAGGATGTCGGATAGACCCGTGGAACATCAGAGTCCAGAGGGGCTCTCAATACTGACATGGAATGTGAATGGTCTGGGCAGTAAGATCAAACGGGGCCTAGTGAACGCATACATCACACGGGCAGGTCCAGACATCATACTATTACAAGAAACACATCTTATGGGTAGCACCTGCAATTACTTAGCAAGGGGGCAATACAAGGTACTGGCACATGCGGGATTTACCAAAGGCTCGCGGGGGTGGCAATACTGATTAGGAAAACTCGAACGTTCCGAGTGGGACGGACCTGGACAGACCCGCAGGGAACGTATGTGGGGGTGAGGGGCACCTGGAGACGGAAGGACTACACAATCATATCGGCATACGCACCCCCTAAACTACAGGCAGCTACACTGGCAGGAGTGACGGAGGTCCTCTTTAATTCATCCGACACTATGCAGATACTGGCGGGGGGATTTTAACGACGTGATGGCCCAGACCCTCGATAGAACGGGTGATAGGACCAGAGACCAAACCCCTACAGCCCTCTCTAACATGGTCAACATTATCGGGCTCACAGATGTTTGGAGATGGCTACACCCAGACGATAGAGCCTATTCCTTCTTTTCCAACGCTCATAAGGTCCAATCTAGACTAGACTACGTATTCCTTGCCAGGCACGTGATATCGAGAGAGGACACAGCCGAATACAAAGCCAGGGGGATATCGGACCACTCCCCGCTCATGGTCAGGGTGGGACAACGGACCCAGAGAGGGGGGGCCTGGAGGCTCTCAGCCTGGGACTTACAAAACCCAAAAGTCTTGAAGGGTATCAGAGCAGATGTCAAAGTCCGCATAGCGGACAATGAGGGCTCAGTAACATCCAAAGTGATACTGTGGGAGGCTTTTAAAGCGGTCCTGAGAGACAGGGCCCAATCTAGGCTGGCAGAAGCGAACCGGGAAGTCCAGAGAGAGCTCGAGACCCTGGAAGCCAAAATTTTAGAGCTAGAAAGGGCATATTAGGATACTAAAGCTACAGGGATCCTACGTCAGCTGATAGATTCCCAAAGCCAATACAGGGAGATAGCAACGGGTGAGGCTAAGACGCAAGCACTGGCAACATTTCACCGCCTGTATGACGTGGGAGATAAATCGGGCAAACTGCTGGCATGGTTGAGCAGGAGGGAGAGGGACGCCAGATGGATCGAACAAGTGCGTGACACTCAAGGGAACTTAATAAGATCGGACGCCCAGATCGCAGATACGTTCGCCGAACACTATTGAGAATTCTATGAGGCCAGAGAGCTAGGGACACGAGAGGATGCCCTGAACTATATGGAGCATCTTGATCTCCCGACACTGGCGGACGCAGACCTCCAAGACTTGGAGGCACCCATTACACTTGACGAAGTCACGCAGGCACTGGCTAAACTACGATCTGGGAAGGCCCCTGGCCCAAATGGGTTCCCGGCAGAATTCTTCAA
Organism: Lissotriton helveticus; assembly: GCF_964261635.1. Lineage (NCBI taxonomy): Eukaryota > Metazoa > Chordata > Amphibia > Caudata > Salamandridae > Lissotriton > Lissotriton helveticus. The sequence continues at coordinate 14,095,744 of NC_136073.1, forward strand.
AAAAAACGGCTGACCTGGTAGCGCGACACCTACTGGGGCTCTTCAAAGGGGCACTGCAAGATGGGGTACTCCCTCCGGACCTGCGCATGGCCACGATCATCCCGGTGTTTAACCGCATGCGTGCGGTAGGATTTCCGCCCGTACGCTGGGTTTTAGGGATTCGCACTTTACATGACGAGCTGGGCTCGTCATGAGCGTGCGAGGAGGCTACCTCATGACGAGCCCAGCTCGTCATCAGCGTCGAAGGGGTTAAGGACGGTAAGCCGCCGGAGGAATGATCGTCCTACCGTCCTATTTCTTTACTTAATATAGAGGTGAAACTCTTGGCGACGGTGCTGGCACTTAGACTACGGAGGGTGATCCCAGATTTGATCCACCTGGACCAAACGGGGTTCTTCCCGGGAAGGGCCACTAAATTCAATCTCAGACGGTCCCATAACTGGCTGCAGGAGGTGAGCAGGAGGCAGGACCCTCATTGGTTCCTGTCACTGGACGCAGAGAAAGCGTTTGATGCAGTCCACTGGCCCTTTCTAGAGAGAGTTATGTTAAGGCTGGGCTTTGGCCCAAACTTCAGGCAATAGGTACAGCTGCTCTACACAGACCCGAGGGCCAGGGTCAAAGTAAACGGGATCCTATCCTGGGACTTCCCAGCGTGGAGGGGAACAAGGCAGGGATGTCCCCTGTCCCCCCCTGCTCTTCACGCTGACAATTGAGGTGCTTGCGGCCGCTGTCCGACAGCATCCGGGCATTAGGGGATTTCGGTTGAGACCACTAGATACCACAGAAGAAAAGATCTCCCTATACGCAGACGATGTCCTCCTATACATTACGCACCCCAACACGACGATACCAGTGCTCTTCTCTGAGCTGGAGAGATACGGGGCGTACGCGGGCTATAGGATAAACTGGCACAAATTAGTCCTATACGACCCTAGAGGCCGAGAACAATGGACGAATCTCCCAGACAGGTTGCTAACAACGACGGATGGCTTTACATACCTTGGAGTATTCATGACACTAGATGTGCGCGCCTCATATGACAAGAATGTCGGACGGATTCTACGGAACTTCGTGGCCGATGCGAATAGATGGCGGACTCCACCTCTCACATTACTAGGCCGAGCGGCCATGTTTAAAATGTTGACGCTACCCAAGCTACTATACGCGTTTCAAAACGAATATTACCCCCTCCCTCGCAGGGTATTTAGGAACATCAACTCAGAAGTTCGCACGTACCTCTGGCTTAGCAAGCAACCTAGGGTAGCACTGGCAACCCTACAGAGACACCAATACAGTGGGGGGATCTCGCTCCCAAACACGGAGGCCTACTACTGGGCAGAGCACCTGGTAGTCATCAACGATTGGTTTCATGCCCCGACGACACACCCCATGTATGCATTGGAGAGGCATGTGATGGGTACCCACACATATAATCACTATTTATATGGAGGCAAAGGGAAGGGAAGGCTGCTACCTGCCACAAGGCTCACATTAGTGCTTTGGAACAGGGCAAATAGGATCATAAGTTGGGAGAAGAAACACACCAGGCAGACACCCATATGGCATTGTGCGTGGATGCGAGAGCTGAATAAATTGAAGGGGTTCAAGGGATGGGACGACATCGGAATCTCGACCCTAGGTGACGTAATCGCAAAAGGGACATTGAAGTCATTCCCAGCCCTGAGAGCGGAGTTTGGCCTTCTCCCCACGCAATATCTGAAATACGCCCAACTGAGACATGCATGGCAGGCTGAAGGGATCCCAGGAGATACACTCGCTGAATACGCACCCTTAGAGGGCCGTCTACTGCAGGAGCAGATACCGGAGAGAGCGGTGTCACTGACATACCGGACCCTTATGAATAACATGCCGGATGGCATGGGAGCTCTTCGCAGCAAATGGGAAAGTGAAGTGGGAGAAATGGACGAAGTCGACTGGAACACTGTCCTTATGCACCGTAGAGAGGTAACAATTAAATCCCGGTTGAGGCTCATACAGTTTAATGTCCTACACAGGACCTATTTCGATAGGGTATGCCTACATAGAATGGGAAAGATAGGTGATACAAACTGCTTGAGGTGTGGCCAAGAGGGAGGAGACTTCTACCATACACTTTGGTCGTGTCCGGGGATACAGATCTACTGGGAGGGGATTCTGAAAGAACTGGGTGAAGTCCTGGAAACATCCCTGCCTACTGACCCGAAATTAGTCCTGCTAGGTATGACCAATGATATAGATCTTAACCGCCCGCTGGTGCTCTTCCTGGTGTTGGCCCTGGTGGTGGCTAAAAGGGATGTGGCAAAGTACTGGGGAGCAGCTACGATACCGCAGCTTGAGGAATGGAGGAGAGGCCTAGACCTCTATATGCAGCTGAAAGGGTCACGTACAAAGCAAGGGGCTGTCCTAAAAAATTTGGCAGAGTTTGGAGTAAATGGAGGAAATATCGTGGTCTTGATTGGGGGCTGTGAGAAAGGAGGGGGGTGGCAAAGACAGACACAGTCCAGAGGGAGCCAGGGCCCTGCGGCCGAACAGAGACCGGTAGGATCGCAGACGCGTTTACAGGCTAGGGGAGGGAAGAATAGTGAAATATTGTTTTTTTTAATGGTGTGGCCGGGGGGGGGGAGGGGCGGGGGGGGGGGCTGGAGGTCGGGAAATGTTGACCAATGATGACTTGTCTATTTTGTTGAAATATGGAAAAAATGCAAATAAAAAAGTTTACACAAAAAAAAAAAAACAGCAGCATCAGTCCAAAATTGTGGAGGCGATCATGCAAAAAGAGGCATGCCTAAACACAAACCTACTTTCATTGATAGTGCAAAATCACTGGTTGTCTCTTTGGACAAAATACTTGACGTCCAACCTCAAATGAACTCCATGCAAAGAGTGTATGGTTCAAACTGAGGCTTTTGTGTGGAATCCATCACTTCATCTCAAATCAAGACCTCAAGGTCTTAGTCCAGTCCCTGGCGCTATTAATTGCCGACTGGAATCCATGCTGACAGGCGGACCTGAAGGTCACCTTGTCCCTCTGAAGGCAATCCTGCTTTCAGTGGCTCCTTCATTTTGCTGGAAGTTGTAAATGTGATCATATTTCACCTCTTTTATGTATGCTTTTATAGATCCCTATCGAGGTTAGATCCGTATGCTGGACTGCTTGCATCACACATAAGTTTATCCACTCTGGTACTCCTCACTACCTGACTAACAAGCTGCCCTTCTTTGCAGTGCAGATATGCTTCTCTTAGAACACCCTACATTAAAAAACAGTGCTTGATGGCTCAGTCCCTCTCGGGCAGTGTGACTAGAATTTAAACCCACCCCCTCCTGCTGTGTACACTATTCAATCCATAGTTTTGTTTAAGAAACAGCCCAAACTCCTACTTTCCCAAAGATACTGTCACAGGCCTTAACTAACTCAGTAAGTCATTTCATCACCTCACCTTCTCTTCCTTTTAAATCTCCTAATAGGAGCTTCTCCCAGTATTTCTGCCTTCCCTCACTCCTGCACCTCAATCGGACCTCTCAAAAGGTTCACTGTCCTCTTTTATGTACCTGAATGTTTCCCACTTCTATAACCAAGTTGTGTCACTCCATGACTTATGCACCATCTGCATACTGACATTTCTAACATTTTCGCCCATTGAAATGAATATGTCCGATAATCAGGCCTTTCCCCCCTTAGTTTATTTTTGTTCTTGTGTTGTGAAAGTAGTCTTGCTATCATTCCGTGTCTTATGCTCCACTGCTCCCTCGCATTGCAGTTCTGTAATGACCTGTTGCCAGTCTGCATGTATGTGGTATCTGTATAGTGGAAATCTAGCCAAAAGGCTCTGAAGAGTTGTTTTCAGATGGTATAGTACCCTCTATCTCAAACTCTTTAATTCCTGGTTTATATCCCCCTCAGTTAGTAGTTTGACATTGCGTTGTTCTAACTTGTGCTTTATGTTTTCATTTTGTTACCTACCATAAAGTTCTATGGTGTTGTTAACTGTGCTACTGCCCTTGGGACATGTTCACGCTACACGCTACATAAAACTGCACAAATAAATAAATCAAGAGATGTAACTGAGCTCCATCCGTGGATCACAAACACAGAGTAAATGAATGAATGCACAAGAAGGGTCTATTAATAAAATACACAATGGTTGATGACTGATACATTTTTCATAGAATCATGTCTGATCTTGAGTTGTACACTGAAGGGCTGTCACTTCAGGGACATTTTGTAGAAAACTGGGGAGGCTCTCATAATTGCAATGGAGGTGTGAATAGAAACAACTAATATTTTTTATTCTGAATGGTGAATTTCCTGCTTCAAAGGTGGAAGGATTGTTTACTTAAAGAACTGAATTGTCTTAGTCTCTTGTGAAGGTTCCTAACTTGCTTGATAGCTGTGAATTTAGACATTGAATTTCACAAGTTGAACCTGACTCTGGTTTGCTCTCTTTCTCTTCCATGTGGCTCCAAAGTACCGAAGACCGAGCACCCACAGTATCTCCACCAGAAGCCGGTGCAGTGGCTGGTGCCTCAACCTGCCAAGAACCATCTTGCTTCCGACAGGGTCTGCCAACTGGCCAAGCACAAGTTGCGCAAATCAATGTTTGAAGGCTACGATCCGTATCGAATCCCTGAAGGAGCCAGGAATGCTGAGGCATCACCCCGGATCATTGAGCTCTGCACCCCACTCCCCCGCAAAACAAGACAAAAAAGGATTTAAACACGTACGAAGAAAGAGATCCACTACGTGGCCCCTCCATACGCTAGATGAGATGGTCAAAGTTCCATGAATAGTGTATTTGTGGTATAGTCCGGGCGTGATCCCGAATCTCAGCTTACTAACTCTTCTGTCATCTGAATTAAACCTCCCTGGGACATGTGACGTGCAGGCATGCTATCATGAGCAGTGTTTTTGTATATCGTATGAAGAAAGACTCCATCTGAATGTTGAACAAGCTGATCTTTACTCAGTAGCGGCCTAGGAGGTATGGGGCTCAAGAACCTTCCATCCCTTTACGGCCGCTCATTTTGTGGTCAAAGCCAACCACTAGCCAGGGGCCCACTTGAGAAGTGTGAAAGAGGTTTATCACCATCAGTTATGTGTCACCAAAAAAGCCCTATCTTCTTAAGTAACATTGTTATAAACATGCATCTTACAATTTTTAATCTGGCATGACCTTTACCAGTGAAGACTGTGCTTGTAGCTTCCAGAACAACTGATGCCCCTGGTTGGTTGTCCGAGGGGTAGGACGTTTTGCAGTGAAGCCCAGGACAGGAGACACAGGCACAACAAAGGCCTTTAAACTCTGAGTCTGACTTTTGAGTGCTTCTGTATCTGACTTGATGCTTACAAAGACACATGAGCAACTACAGTTCCAATCTTTTCATGTCTGTAATTCCCAAGTGCCTGCACATGTGATGCGGCTTCTTCCGGTTTGGGTACAGAGCAGCTGGTTTAACACAATATATGAGTTTACAGGGTATTAACACTGGTCACATGCTTACATGGTGAATCTGTAGTACCGATGACTTCTGTCAGGCTTAGCCAAATTAACACGCAAGAGCAGGACAGCCTTCAAATCTCAGCTGAATCTTCGGAGTCAGACTGCAAATGAAGGAAGTCCTCCAGAACTCCTGGGCTGAAGACAGGGTAAAATGGCAACAAAGAGCTCTGTTACAAAAGAAACAAAGACCCAGGAGCAGACATACACAGCCGTTTTAACAGGACCCCTAATAGGTGACATCTTACCCGGGTCTCATTGTGGTCTGTGTAACTGTCCATCTGTACTCTGGAGTCAAATGTATGACGTTACTACCCATACATTTACAAAGCTGTATTTTACACTGCGTTTCGTTACAATGCAAGTCGTTACAACAACTTGCGCTGGACTTAGGAATAGTATGATTTACTATTCCAACTCCAGTCTACGTACAGTAGGGAAGGTGTTGGAATAGTAAATCATACTACTTCTTAGGTTAGAGCGCCATCCAGCGGAAGTCGTTGTAACGACTTGCGTTGTAATGACCGTGATGTAAAGGCATTTTGCGATGCAATTCCCGCATTGTAATGGATGTTTCCCCTGGAGACTTCATACAAGGCTGAACCTGAGGGGTCTATAATCATTCTATGCATCGCAGAATTGTCCTTTCTTTACAACGCTGTTGTTCGTCCCAGATTTGTAGGTCTTTCGGGGTCTTTCAGGGTTGTGTATTCGAAAAGAACATTTGCAGAGACTGTAGGGGTGCTTTAATATGTTTTGGCATCTGGCCAATTCCTACTGTTTGCAGAGGGGCAGAGGCAGTGTGGGTAGGTGCTGTGGTTACCGCCTACTTAGTGAAGTCTCATTCACACTGTAACACTGGTGGACCACAGAAGCATGTGGACAGTTCAATCGCCTGGCAGGAGCCCTGGGGGTGCTGGCGACGCTGCAGAGTTTGAAATACTTTTGAGAAAGTGGAGAGGTGTTTTCTGTCCCTATCTGCCTATAAAAAGAAAACGTTGTGATACATTTGATAAAATAGTTGCCTTATGACCCAGGTTATGGGTTTTTCAAAATATGTTACATGACCTGAATCTTTAATCAAGGGCAAGACTTTAAATGATTTGTAAATCTTACTAAGTGTTTTTATTGTCCTGTTGAATGTGCATAATTTGTTTTTGAAACAGCAGAAACTAGTCAGCTTTTTCTTGGGAGGCGCATACTAAATGGAAAGTGCCTGGGAAAAGGGGCTATTTCATGTTTTAAATCATTCATCTCAAACGGGTTATTAAGTGGAGAATGCTTTGAATTGGGTGACATTTTTTATCTCATCAATTGTTGCTGTTACTTAGGCCTTTGGATTGAGTTTTAATGTATAAAAGCATACATATTTTGTATAAACAATACTTAAACTAGGGACCCCCTACAAGATCACAGTTAGCGTGGCACAACATCATCTGTCCAACGCATACAAAATCACCAAAAAGGTTTTAGGAGATAGAAAACAACATGAGAGTTGATATAATGTCTTTGTTTTCTGTATTCGCAGCCCTGTGTTCCTGTTTTTCAAAGACACAATAAAGCTTGTAAGTGTTGGCCACACAACAGGCTTTGAGAGACCTCTATTCCTGTTTTTATGGGGCTGCTATGTAACTCACTTTCCTTTGCCACTCCAGTGGAGTGTTGCAGGTATTAAAAGTTTTAATATATATAAAACAACAGAAGTGGAATTAATACATTTATAGCATGTATAACCCTGCCGTTTCTTTAGGGCTTTTCCAACGTTTTAATTTTCTGATATGAAATATATGTAGTTGGAGGTTGAAAATAGTATGTACCTCTTTCCTTCTTGTGGGCAAGACTCAAGAATTCTACCCCGCTAGACTAGCATATTTAATAATCTCCTGCAGTTTATCAGTATATTGCAGCTCGTGTGACAGTCAGACAGTGGGTCACGCCACTGAATATCTGTCAAGAATCGGCTTAGGTAGTTTTAACAGTTTAATGCACCTGATCCGAGAACCACAGAATATTTGTAAAGGCATGAATCCTGCACTTTACGTTAGCAAAGCCGGTGCTCATGCTTTTTGGGTCTCGTACTGGACAAGAACTTTTGTTTTTAATAAATATATATATATATATATATATATATATATATATATTTGCACTAATCCCTTGAAATCAGAAAAAAGGCCGCACTCACAAGGAGTTTCTTCCCAAATCTTTTCGATTTATAACAATGAACTTTTGAACGAAGAAATGAGACAACAGAACAAATATCAGGTTTTTTTAGAAAAATGTAAATAATTGAATGTAGTCATAATGGAAAAAAATGTTTCTTTTGAATTCATGAAATGTACAGGGAATACTATTGCTATATACGGCCTTGTATAGTACAAGACAAACGAGTCAATACGCAGTAATTGAAAGTGTTTGTTTGCATTATATCATTATTTGCCCTTGAATTATTATTTAAAAAATGGAACTTTCCTTTAATTTGCATTACTTTCCTTAAGCCCACCGGAGGGCATGATTAAATGTGATTCAAGCTTCTTATGAGGCAATCTTATCATGATGATCAATGTATGCAATAATGACTGTGCCCACCAGAGGGCTTACAAGGAAAACTCCGATTAGTTTTTTGAATTCGTCACAAATTGAAATGGGGCAAAGTATACGGAAATGTTTAGAAATATACTGCTTTGGAGTATTGACAAAATATATGAGGTAATATATTTATCGATGGCCGTTAAACGTATATGTACAGGTTTTCATGGTAAACAAGGAAATGGGGGAAAAAAACCTAAATAAACTACATCTCCCATCTCATTTCCTGCGGGCGCACATGAAGTGAGATCAGCATCAGATTTTGTGGCGGGTCCTTCGAAAATATAGGAGGGGTCTGTACACTAGTTACTTTTACCGTGAACAAGCAACTGTGGGTTGCGAAACGCGTTGGTTTGTAACTTTTTTGCTGAAACTTTGACTAATAAATCGAAAAGATTTGGGAAGAAACTCCTTGTGAGTGCGGACTTTTTCTCTGATTACAAGGGATTTGTGCAAATATTTAAAAAGCAGGGCTCTGCTTTGTAGCCCGACACCGGTGGAGAGAGCGCCATTGGACCGCGAGAATTTTGAGCCAAGCCTGTTGGATATATATATATATATATATATATATATATATATATATATATATATATATATATATGTATATATATATATATATATATATATATATATATATATATATACATATATATACATATATATATATATATACATATATATATATATATATATATATATACATATATATATATATATATATATATATATACATATATTACACATACTTGCTTATAGGGGCTTTCAGCCAGTCCTCTTCATCCATTGGTCTAGTGTTGTGTCATTCACATTTTGCCTCTACCTACCATATAACACAGCACGGCGCACACGGCCCGCTCGCTTCAGCCATTGGCTTCCCTGGCTATGAGTGATGGCATTCTGCTGTGCACAAGTACACATCCGTACAATAAGTACCCCATTCAGAGACGGAGACTACTGGTGAAATGTGTGCTTTCACTTAAAAACAAATATACAGTTTGGCTTTTTGATAATGCTTGTTTTCATTGAATGTGTGCTTTCATACAAAAAAACATTCACAAACAAAACATGCATTAGCAAGCTAATGGGCAGGCAGTCAAAACCAGACTTATTGGCTTTGCCAATGGCTGCTTAGATATATTTTCCAGTTGTGCATTACTCACCTGCTTTCAGGTAGTAGAACAAGGTATTTCTGTAGCAAAGGGCTAGGGGTAAAAAATACTTAGCCGATAAAACGATTTACATAAACACAAAACACCAACAAAGTACCCAGTTTATTCGCTGCACCCCATCAAAAAGGTAAACAGCTGTAAAACTCTGAAAGTCCCTTTAACTTGCGACCTCTTTTGAATTCAAACCAAAATTATCAAGAAAAATATCAATTATTTACATAGTTTGTTAACTTAAATATACAAACCATGTTTAATGTATATGATGAGCAGTGCTTACCACCCAACCAAACTTTTATTCAAGCCATTTTACTTTGGCAACCCAAGTTCAACACTCTAGTGAACCCAACCTCTATTTCAGCGTTACTATGTTGCTAGTGAGCTCAATTTAAATCGTATAACAGGATGTGCATTAATGTGAATGTACAGCACTTACAAATGTAAAAATAGAGAGCTATTGTCTTTGACAGTTATTGTTTAACTCTTCAGATAGTTTTTCACCAAAAATCCTGAGTGTTCAGAAGTGATAAAATAGTATGTCTTAAAAAAGACATTGCAACAGAACTAAGAAAACAGTATTTGTACATTAATACTTTGAAAAGAAAATGTTATTACACAGAGTAACACAATACAATAAACAGGCACTTTATGTATTAAAGTAAAAACAATATGACTTTTTAATGTAATCCAATTTCCTGGAAATTTACTATGGTTTTATGAATGATCAAAAGAAAAACCCAAAAGACTAACAGACCATGTGTTAATGTGCTCCATTTACAATTAATGGCAGCTATAACAGAAGGATACAAAATACCACCATATAGTGAACACAATTTATCGTCATCTATCTAACAGTAACACTAAAATAAATCAAATTATAAATCAGGCCATGACGTAAAAATAGTAGAAAAATTGAAAAACTAAATTAATCACAAGTATATCAGAATACCTAATTGGGCAACAGTCCGCACTGAAAAATACAATGAAAAAATATCCACTTCTACCGAAAACATCGGAACATTCGAGAAACTGTAATAACGGCCCCCAGAGAACTCTTTATAGTACATGATAACAAAATTAAAGGAAACACAGTTAATTTGCGCTACTCAAAATAATTCAGAAATTCTGAAAAATCATGCAAAATGGCCCCTGGGTGGAACATATAAAACCTGCCTAGCCACAGTTATTCAAATTTACATTATTTGCCTGACATGACAAAAAACAAACTCCACCTCTGTTTCAGACCATCCTATAGGGCAAAAGCACTGCTTCCTGCAGACCATTATTTATAACATGCAAACAAATGGGCATAAGCCAATTAAAACAGTAATAATAAATGCAATAACTACAATCAACACAATAAGGAAAGTATTTTTAGCACCAATATTCACAAAGGGGCCTATTCCCCCTTAAATGAACCACAGTGGAGAAAAGATACAAAGGTCAATTACTTAAGAAAAATACACAACAGAATGAATTTTGGTATACCAAAGACAAAACCAGCGCGTGAGCCATTATCCAAAATCACAGTCTCCGAAAACCATTAAGAACAACTAATGAAATCACATTATAATCAAGGTAATACTTCTTTTCCTACAAAGAAGACACTTAAAGAGCAGGACGATAAACTTCCTGATAACCCAAAAAATCTGTAATCAGTATGGGCCAAAACTGTACAAAGGAGAAAAAATTATTGATTTTGTTAAAAAAGCCATAATGCCTTCATTCTTAAAAAAGAAACAAACACTGTAGGATGATAGAAAATATAAATGTTGAAAGAAACATTACAAGAAAAAAAGCTAAAAGGAACACTAAACCCAAACAATGCTTGTTAAATCACAAAAAAAGTCAGTCAAGTGTCTTTATCAGACTCACTGGACACAAGCTGAACTAATAAATATAATAAGAAAACTATAGTAGGTCCTACTTTGCTCCATTATAATTGAAAACTAAGGATTAAAAATATATTATTTCGAAAAAAGAAGAACATTCACTAATAAGTATATATATTGGTATACTGTATTGTTATCATCTTGTTGAACTATCCTAAAATAGGCTAATACAAAATGAGGGAACTAAACCTAATTGCTAATTGTTTAAACTATGACCCTTTCTTTTGAAAACTAGACATGCAGAAGGGCTGAAGTGTAAAATTTGAGCGGTAACTTAAGTAAAATATACTAGGAAAAGGGTCATCCTTGAAAGCTATGGAAATATGGGAAGCCTGTTGGGGTCACTGAAGTATTGCATAATGGAGATATGTGCTGCTTTGTTTGCGGTTCCTCCTTAACTGTCGGTGTCCGATTATGTTTGGTAAAGTATATTATAATGCATACGTTTGATATACCTATGTTACTGCTACCCTTCTCATGTGGGTCAATACTCAATAAAAGGGTTTTTGAAAAGAATGTACAAGGAAAAGATAAGTGTACTTTAGAGTTGATGAAGTAATGGTAACTTGAGGTAAGACTAAGAAGGTTAAGGCAAGGGTCTGTGAGATTAGAGTTGAGTGCGGTCTCACTCAAGGAAGCAGACCTAGCCTTATCAGCTGGATTCTACACAAGGCCTGGGTCCAGCCATTGCAAGTAAAGGTATAGTCTTCACCTAGAGTCCTATTGTGACCCTCGTAATCTCACAATGCAAGCCAACGTTCGGGCTTATCTATGGCATATCGAATTATGCACATTTACGTAGGTGTGGAATTATGAAGATGCCCCAGAAGACATGTCCCTGCGGTTGAACGGCATGTGAGATGGGAATGTCAGATCCTTGCAGGCCTTCGTAGCAGCATCCTCCACTGCATGCGACGCGAACACAGCGAATTGACTTTGGCTGTAGATTAGCTACACAGCATAAGCTTGCAAGAATTGATCCATTTACTGTGATTTGGCAGATCTTTGTTGCTCTTGAATCTGGCTGTCGCTATCTTTTTCATAGCAAAGGTTATTCAAATATATCGTCCCCATGTTTTAGAAACTTTTAATAAGTCTCCGGTCACGAACGAGAACGCACAGGAGCATCATGGATGTCATGGTTGCCCTCTTTAGGCTCGTTGTAGGATTGTGGACTGGGCTGCTGAGGCAGACAGTTCCCATACTGTGTTAACAACAAATGGTGGATTATCCTTCACACTGTGTTGAATCCAGACCTGATATGGGTTACATGGTAGCAGCAGCTCTGTAGTGCTACAACAATGTGATTTTGGGATTAAGGGCTCACAAACATTTGGTTTTAAACATACAGCCTTCAAGCTGTGCCAGTTTTCGTAGGATTTGTCTATAATGAATTACAAATCACTTTTTTTTACGGATGCCTGAACTTGTATTAGTAATCTTTCTGTCTCAGAGACACTACGCAGCTCATCACAGGACGGTGTAATGCATTGGAGGTGCAGCATCGATGCTGCCTTAGACCAGAACTGCCATATCATGTATTCAGTCCAGGCTCGTGCCGACGACAGGCTTGAGGACTTTCCCTCTCGCTTGCCCACGAGGGTCCCTCTCCTTGCACCAGGTCTTCGTGAGATCCATTGTTAACCTCCACTGGAAGCAGGTGCCACAAATCCAATGCAGGTCCAGTGCAGAAGATCCTCGTGACACATGCCGCGAGCGGTTCTCACACCTTTGTGATCAGTAATAAGCGTTTTTACTACTACTCATTGTGTGTAGCGTTTATCCACCAAGCTGTCTCAGTGATAGCAGCGTCTTCTTTTCAGCCGCCACATACGATCACCTATTTCTTCATCATGTACCAACCGTTTTACCAAATTGTGATGTGTTACTAGTAAAATAAATCTTTTTTCTTCTGGAAATGATCTTTCCATGAAAAGCACAGTCATTTGTAATTAATTGTAATGCATTTGAATGTCTGAACCCGAATACCTCTCTTCATTGGTTGCATCCCGCACAACCTTGAAATGTGCAATCCTAATGAAAAATATGAGAGGTCTCAAGGTTGCAAGAAGTCCTGGGCTTAAGGGATATGTGTTTTGTGCTACTCGGGTATCTGAAGACTGCTTTGTGTTCCATAAACCCTGTGTGAACCTCTCGCGAGATCTTGTCTTGGCAGTGCGATGGTCTGGTGGTCTGCGCCACCGTGTAAGAACCTTCCACTCCTGACCTCACCATCGCTAATCAGCATTAATCAAGCATTATTGACTCCACAGTGGGGACTCTCTAGTGACTACCCTTATGTAGCAGTCTCAGCACACTCGTCAAGGGTGGACGGCACATGGAATCTAAAACATATTGGGTCCGATTCACAGAACTAACTTAAGATAAAATCCTAAACTTACTACTTTTGGTATTCACAGAAGTTAGGATTTTGTCTTAAGTTTGTCTTAAGATAGACTTAAGACAGACTTAAGACAAAATCCTAACTTCTGGGAATACCAAAAGTAGTAAGTTTAGGATTTTATCTTAAGTTAGTTCTGTGAATCGGGCCCAATGTCCTGTAGTTCCTGCTCCCTTGAGGAGAGAAGCGGGTCTCCTAGTTGAAGCAAATTAGACGTAGCTTCAGGGGCTGCTGGTCTCAGGAGTATCTGAGCTACAGATGCCCTCAGACTTCTCGCGATGAGATCACAGGTTTGATTCCTCCCCTGTGGCATGAGCAGCACACACAATACCCGTTCCCTGCAATGCTAATATCCATCGCGCCATGTCTGTCTGAGTTCATACAAGGTGGGATATCTCCTTGCATGAGTGGGATCCCACATTTAAAAAAGAAACATTTTTAACTCCAAACAAGCATAAAAGAAAGCTAGCCTTTTTGTGCAACAATCTCTCCAGTGTTTAGACAAACAATATTCCAATAAGCCACATCAGTACACTTGACTTCAAATATAAATGTAGGAATTTTATTTTTAAAGAAAATTAAAAGTAAAATAGCTTGCTCTCACTCTTAAACCAACCCTGCACTTTTTAGAACTGTGGAAGCTGACCTAGCCCATGATGCTCAGCAGACAATAGCTCAGAAAGGTCATTTTTTTCCTCTCCCTGAGCAAATATCCTCAATTTAAATCACAACTATGTTGCTTTCCCTAAATTCATGTTTTTTTGCAGAAACTCATGTTTTTGTTTTTTTGTTTCTTCTTTGTGAGGTTTTCAACAACCAGAAAAGAATTATGGAGACACAGCCTTTGACCAGTTTAAATGTCATTAGTTGTATAACCCACGTTGCCTACTGCCCTCTTTTGTTTGTTTTTACCACAGATGCAATATTGTGTTCATGTCACATGTTACTTTTTAAACCCTGTCTTCATCCTCTCCCTATCCTCATGTTTATGGCCCCCTTAAGTCCTACACCGTCGCGTCTCGAACACTGCAGCCACCTTGTTTTGGCTGCCATCAAAGCTTTTTGAATAATTCTGGACCCTTCATTCACACACTTCACTTTAAATGTCCCTTGTGACTCTGCTGCCTACCCATGGGTGTACCTTCCCCTTTCTGCACACCATGGCCATCATGTTGTCAGTGCGATCACAGGGTATTTTTAAACCTCATGGACCAGACTGCATTTAGCTGCATCTAGGGGACCATACTAAAAACTTCCAATGATCCTATAGCCCAGCCGCTGCTTACCATTGGCTGGCCTTATTGTCACTTGGAATTCTATAACGCATATTAGCAAAGCCCATTATCGCCGTTTTAGCGTCAGTTTCCTGCCGCTAAAACGGCGATAATTTTAACGAGGTTCTTGCTAATATGCCCCTACTTTTTTCTGTTTCTTTCACCACTCCATGAGGTGGAACATCCTTTACTACGCAACTGTTACAACAAAGTACCTTTACGACGCAACCATTACAACGCAACTTTTACAACGACTTGTGCTGGGGGGCGCTCTAGGATAGGGAATAGTTTCCAACACCTTCCCTACTATCCACGGGGACTGGAGTTGGAATAGTAAATTAAACTATTCACTTTCCAGCGCCCCCCCCCCCCAACGCAAGTCGTTGTAACAACTTGCGTTGTAAAACTTGCGTTGTAAAGGCATGCGTTGTAACGTCATACATCCTTCCATGAGAGTGTGGGTTTGCAAGCTCTCTCCCTCATGTGATGTGTCCCCCCTATATAACCACCCTCTTGCGTGCACTATTCCTCATCCACCCCCCCAGCTCTTCTATTGCTTTTTCCACCCCATCCCACACTTTTGAAGTAATTTTTTTATTGACTTTGCTCCATTTACAGTCTCATACACCTTTGTTTCTCCCTTGCCCCCACCCACTCCACATTGCTTCCTCCTCACCTGCTTCCCCTCTCAGGCCTCTGTTGCTATAGATTCGCTTGCAAACATTTCACCTGTTGTTTTTTAATTTGATGTTTTTTGGAAGGGCCGACAGCTGCCAATTGCTGCTGGGCCACTCGCAGCGACATGTTCCGTATAGCCTACATATCACATGCTGCTCTAAAGTTCTCTACGGTGTTACTTCATTGTAGAAAGGGCCTGAAATTTGGCTAATCCCTGTATAACCATCTGCACACACTTACCCGTCCTTGAAAACAGTATGCACTTTTGGGCATATTTACAAGGAGCTTGCACTGCTGCTGCATAATTTTCTTTGCTTCATATTTACAAAGTGACGCATCTGTGCAGATGTGTCGCTTTTCACCGGCCTGCATGTGTTGTTTTTCCCCTTTTTCGGAATCGGCTGTGTAGCTTTAGTTTTAATATATGCAAGGTAGGAATTCCCATCTAAAATCCCCAATAAAACTGACGCAGTGGTGTTTATGACATTTTGCAAAAGTGGCACATCTTTGAGAAGCGGGCCACTAACCTTCAGATGCATCAACATTCCTACTCCTCTAAAACCCAGGGGTAGGAATGAGGCATTGGTTGTAGCATAGGTATCTGACCAGCCGAAGTGACTTGAAACAGTATAATATGCAATCAAATCACATACCCACATAGGTAAGTGCACACATTCGGTAGGTAACACAGCAAATATATCTTCACACACCATCTCAGACTTGTATGCACTCACATTGTACTTTCACATAACATGCCACACATACGTATCCTGTGCGCAGTGGAGGAGTGTGGCTCAATGGTTAGAGCGGCAGACCCTGATGCAGAGTTCTGGCCAGGGACCAGGGTTCGATTCCCGCATCGGCGGGGTCTCGGGCTCAATTTCCTCGGCCCTGTTAATTCTCGCCTCGGTGCCTATTCTAATCACGGGCGCCATGCTGCAACTCTGGGAAATAGCTTGCTTAATCTCCACAACGGTCCCAGCAGCGCTAACGATGCCTGGTTTCACCCTAGGGGTGCCCAGGAGTGGACACTTCACAGGGAAAGCCAGGAGGGGTTCCACAGCGGTATGAGTACAGCGCCAGGAAGCCGAATAGGCGACACCGCAAGGTGACCGTCTGGTAACAGTGCGCTCTATAAATACCATGACATTTACATTTACGTAGGCATAGTGGTACACATAAGTACACTATGCCCACTGTATGCGTGACATCCAGGACCAATGTTATAGAGTCCAAGGTGAGTTTTTCACCTTTTCACACTTTATTACATTGATACCTACACATGAGGCTACTTGCATCAGTCAAAACTGACGCCTCGACTCTGATTTCTGATCATTGCTGTAGTTGCATCAGTTTTATGACCAACTACAGCAATGCACCCCTTTTGGGGACATTGCACCATGGAGCCCCGTTTTGTAAATACGGCGCATCCATGGTGTCATAAGGTTTTTTGATGCTGACTCAAGAAATTGTGACGCATCGCTGCCTTGGCTAAGTGAGGCGTCTTTTCTTGTAAATAAGGCTCTTTGTCTATACATGAGCTCTCAGCACGAAGATACCTGTTAGGTGGCAGTGCGCTTTATAAATGTTTTAAATAAATAAGTAAAAAAACATGAATTGAATTGAAGCTCATTTTCATTAGCCTCCCATCACATATCCAGTTAACTGAATTATTTTATTTCACTGTGCAGTGATGGTATTTAATGGCATAGTTCCTTTCCTGAGCTTTGAATAAAGTGCGCATGCATATGGTTTGCATGGCCAGTCCACATATTTCTCAATACCTTTTGTTGACTTTCTAACAGTGAGTGGGGAATAATGAGGATTTGAAGTATCTGTTGACTTCTTATCCAGGGCAAACTTGAGGCACTTTATCAATCCTGGTAAAATGTCCACAAACGAGTCCAGAAACGTACAAGAGGATCACGTTCAGACTCCTCACCCACGCACACAAAGCTCTCCACGACATGGGCCCGAAATACCTCAACAGCCGCCTCACCTTCTACACACCCACCCGCCAGCTCCGATCCGCCAGCCTCGCCCTCGCCTCCGTCCCACGAATTCGCAAATACACCGTCGGAGGAAGATCCTTCTCCTACCTGGCGGCCAAGACATGGAACTCCCTCCCCACCCACCTACGGCTGACCCTGGACCACCTCTCCTTCAGGAAACAACTCAAGACCTGGCTGTTCGAGCAGTAGCGACTCCCCTCCTCCCCCCCCATGACTTGAGACCCTTACGGGTTAGTAGCGCGCTCTACAAATTTTGTTGATTGATTGATTGATTGTTTGATTGAATATTGCTAAATTGGATATGGTCTACCAGCAGGATCTGGTTGTGGTGATAGTCGCGTGTCCTCAACCCATATGGGTGGAAGGAGTGATTCTCCTCGCGAGGAGGACAACACTGGCACAGAACGGCGGTGAGAGGCTTTCCCTTAGACGGTGAAGTGTTCATCTGCAGAAGCGCAACATACGAAACCATAGAATTATTGGAAACGATAAAGGGTGAGTGGAGATAAACTGATGGATCATAACATTGAAAGGGATACTCCCCAAAAACATCCGAAAACGATGGGGCAGTGAAGGCAGAGGAAAAACGAAAGATCATCAGACTCCTGAAACCTCCTTATCTATATAATCGCAAAATGAGGATTAAAAAAAAAAAAGAAGCGCAACATAAAGAATCATCTCAGCCGCCTCCATATGAAGGAACTGGTTAGAGACCTCTCCTTTGGAGACTCCGAGACAGATTAGAGATGTCTCATGAACACTGTGAGATTTTCACCACCGCTCTCCTTCTTGTCACCTGAGAAGACCAACCAACAAGAGGACAATTGGAGGTACTTCCTCTTGATACGGTAATGAAAACAGGCCCAGCAGCCAACCACCGCTGTGCCACTCTACAACAGTTCCTTTTCCTTCTGCCTGGAAATCTTTAATAAGCCTGTCTGGCGGTTAGGAATAGCACCTGCTCCCTCCCAAGCCGGGTATTCCCTCAACCCACCATGCTTATTAGCACCCTCTGGGGACAATCATTCTCAGTTGCAGGCATGAGGCGGGGTCCCTCGTGGGACCAATTTGTTGTCTGTATCTACGGAGGGTCCTGGGTCTGGATGCGAGGAGGCTGTCGGCACTCTTCCTAAAAAGGCGGTGTGCACGGGTGTTATTATGTGAGCCACGGCTCCAGCAGCGTAGGAAGAAAGGAATACACCATCTCTATTTTCCAAATGACCCTGCTGCGCCTCACCAGCAATCACCGCCACCGACGTCTTGGAGACTCTCGATCCTTCCACAAATGGCCACATCGCCGGTGTGCAGGAAAGTGGAGTATTATGCAGTGTGGCTGGTTAGACTTCACTATGCAATACTCTCGCAGTACCCGAACAAAGGGGCATATTACCAAGCAATAGCGATAATTATCGCTATTGCTTGGTTAGAGACAAAAATTTATCGCCGAGCTGCGGCGATTTTTATCGCAGATAAACCTTGGTATTACCAAGTTTTATCGCAAATGCGATAAAAATCGGCCGCAATGCATGAATATCGCTGTAAAGTCAGTGATATTCATGCATTACCGAGCAAATGCTCTTAGCCATGTTATCCACCTCCCATTGGATAACATGGCTAAGAACTGCTCAGGGTAGGTGTTAGCTTTTGGAGATAATCACGCTTAGCGTGATTATTTCCAAAAGTAGGTAATAGGAGATAGCGATGTTAGCGACTGTTTCCAGTCGCTAACATCTTGGCAGGCCCACTTTGCATGTCATTAGCGATAAATATCGCTGACATGCAAAGTGGGGCCCAAGATGGTCGCTATCTCCTACTAGCTGTCGCTAACTGGTGTTAGCGACAGCTAGGTAATAGGGCGATAAAATTATCGCCGCTTTAGCGGGAAAAATTCCCGCTAAAGCGGCGATAAGGCCCTTGGTAATATGTCCATAGTTCCTTTTGACCCACACTAATAACTCCCTGACTCAGTCTTGCTAGTGTGGCCCAGAACAGCCAGGCTTTACTAGAGGAACATGCGTTAGGCATTTCAGAGCACCAATATGGACGATAAGTAATTGACACAACTCAAAAGAAATCAGATGCCAATTTATACATCTAAAGCAGATTTTTATATAAATTTAGACACCAAAACAAACCCCATCAGATGCGTATAACTAGAGTTATGGATTTTAGAAGCAAAAATAAATCAGTGCAATTCAATACTACAAAACATTAACATTGCGGTCAATTGGAAAAAAGCACTAGTGACAATTGGTCAATTGCAGGTCGAGTTGCATGGAACCCACGGGGGGTTAAGGTGATGCGGGTCCCAGGGCCAGGCCTCAACAGTCAGTTGAATTTTACCTGGCTCGTAGAGCCAGGGTGCAGAGTTGACCTGGCTCCTGGCTGTCATTAGTGATGAAGTGGGAGCCCCGAGAGGAGCTAGTTTTACCTCTCAGACGGTGCTGGTGAAGAAACGGAGGCAAAAAGTCAACAACAGGGCCACTGAGGGGGTGAGTTGAATATACTGCGGGGATTCCCTAGAGGCTCAGCGTTGTACAAAGGAAGAGGTAGCTGGACTGGCCACCAACAAGCCATGGCAGCGGCAAGCTCAGCTTGGAGTTATTTTGACATCCTGGGGCCTCATTTATGAGAAATGACGCATCGCTGCGTGAAAGCAGCGATGCGTCACTTCTCAGTGCGCACTCCTTGCGACATTCCTGATGCGTCATATTTAATGTATGACGCATCATGTCGCAAGGAGTTACAGATAAGTCAGTATTTCTGATGTATCTGTAAGCGCAAAAGTGACGCATTGCTGGAGTGTGTCACAAAAGTGATGCAACTCCAGCAATGCATCCTTTCACATGAAAGGGCCTGCGTCAGTCTTACGCCTGCTGTGAGGCAGGCGCAAGAGTTTGACGCAACAGCGTCCTAAAAGTGACGCAGTGAAATCTCATAGATTTCACTGCGTCACTTCTACGACCCTTCCTTGCGTCAATACGCCCCCCTTGCATACATTATACCTGGTGCAGGTATAATGTGGCGCAGGGGTTTACAAAGTGACGCATCTACCTAGATGTGTCACTTTGTAAATATGGCGCAACAAGGCGCATTTTTTACATCACTGGTGTGTCACAAAAAGTGACGCACCGGCGGTGTAAAAGTGACGCACAGCCTCATAAATGAGGCCCCTGGAGTCTGGGGAAAATAGTAGCCATCTGAAACGTGCTGGAGGTCAGGATTACATTTTCCACAATGCGCTGGACAATGTACTTTCGGGGAATCCCTCTGCGAGCCCGATGGCCAGTGATACTTTGGTTCCGGGAGCATGCTTTTACCTGTCAGCTGCAGAGGACTACTAACACTAGTTCAAGGCACTCTAGGGCTACCTTTGGCTCTCAGAGGGGTTCCTCATTCGAGGGGTACTGGTCTCTGGTCAGGATGAGTCGCAGTCATGCAGTTGCAGGGTGGTTGCCACAGGTGCAGAGTATCTGCTTTTGTTTTGTGCTGGTCCTAAAGTTGCAGACTGGGATCTCTTCTTTGTCCTTTGTTACATGTCGAATCAGATCTGAGCTTCTGGTGCCAGGGGTGTCCCTTAAATCCTAGAGGGGTGTTAGGAGCTACTTGCCCCAGCGGCTAATTCGCCCCTGAAGTGACAAAATCGGGGGGGTGCCACCTTTGCTACCCAGGACCCTCCATCTTCCACTTTTAAAAATGACAGAAGCCTTCCTTGGCTGTGCAGACCAGACAACCCACCCTAGGGGTGTGGCTAGCCTTCCTGGGGTGTACACCTCTTGACTACATAATGTCTCCCCCTGGGGTAAGGGGGTGGCTTTTTCCTCCTTTAAGAGGCAGCCTGGATGCATATTGGAGGCAGTGTAAGCTCTGAACCTCACAGCTTTGAGGTGCCACTTCACAAGCCATCCTGTCAGGGAGGAAGTTGTCAACTCTTTCCCGGCCTGGCCTTTGTTTCTGACTCCTGGGAGTGTTCACACCTCCTGGCAGGGGGTTAGATTCCTGTCTTGGCAGCAGCAGCTGCTGGCTGTCAGCAAAGGCACAGGAAAGTCTGGGGCAACCAGGTAGGCAACCTCAAAGGTAGCCATATCACATTAAATCCCATCATGGAATCATGTTGAATATAATGAGACAAGTTGTTTGATACCAAACATGACCCTTTTAAGTGGGACCATAAGGGAGATGGCAACCTCGGGGGCCCCGGTACCAGCCCATATTATCCTACGCCCCCTAGAACACTTATAGTGGCCCTTAATGGAAAGAGGCTACTATAGGGACATATAAGGTTGCACTTATATGTCCACTCACCCAGACTCATCATTCACACACAAAAAGCAACTGGAATGTTTCTATAGATTGATCACTGATGAGTGAATCGATCCTTTTATCGAACCTCTTGGGTATTCAAAGACATTGGATTAGACGACTCACCCCACTTATCGTGACATGCTTCTTCTTCGGCGCCTATCCACATCCTGGTAGGATGGTGCCACCAGGGCGGACTCAATCCAAAGTGGAATTGGAGTTCTTAGATAAATCAAAGCTGGATAAGCAGTGGTCCAGGTGAAGAGTATATTATTAAAAAATATCTACAGGCATACCGATCAAATCAGGGTCTAAATCTGGCATGGCACAAGCCTTGTCAGCCACAACTGGCCTAGAGTACTCCACCCTCATTACACCCTGGCTTCCTTCTCCAATGGCCTCCTTATCCAAAGTTTCACAAACTCTGCCACATGTGGAAGCGGCCACCAGTCGGCACTTCTTGGGTGCCTTATCATATCCGGGCTGATCATATCCTCTCCTTCTGGATCCTTAACAATCCCTTTCTCCTTCCTTTCCCTCTCTACCGTGTCCATATCCATATACCGTCCCTCTTTGCAATAATCATCTAATATGAACTCATCTTCCTCCTCATATTTTTGACTAAACTCATCTGTTTGCATTTCCCAAAATCGTTTCGTTCTGCTAAGGACACCCTCTTTTGTGACGCGATGGGCACCCTCTTCATTTGTGGCGCATGGCTCACCCTTCTCTTTTGTCAGGAATCTGACACCAACCTCCACATTTTTAACTTTCCTTCTCCTTTTCCCTGTTTCTTTCTCTCTGTCTCCTTCTTCTTAAACTACTGACCAAAACTCCTCATCAGATACATCCACTGTTTTCCTTTTCAAAACACTTCCATTAACCTCCTTTACAGAGGTTCTCACCTCTTCTTGCACCATTTTCCTCAATGATGTTTCTCCCATTCCTGAAGATTCCCACTCTTCGCTCATTCTATTTGCTATTCAATTCCTGTATCTAAAAAACTTCTCTCTCACAACATACTTCCATATACCTAATGCTATCTATTCTTTATCAATCCGTTCCTTTTTTTAAAAAATTTAAAAAACGTTCCGATTTTCGTACTCCACTGTGATCAGCTGCTTGTCAGTTTTGACAGTTGCTGTGTTTTCAACGATCGTCACCTACTTCACTAAAATGGCTGCCCTTACGGTCAGTCTAACTTGCGTAGCTATCTGGCGTGCCTATTCAAAATGGCCGTCTCACACACACATGCGTGACGATGTCATGACCGCCACTATAAGCATCCACAAGGAACAAACTTGTTCCCGAGATGCTCTCAACCGCTCTTATGCTGACTGTGAGAAGTTGGCCTGGTATATGATGTTCACTATTCTAGTGAACACCTTGCACCAGTCCAAACAACCCTTATGGTGATGGTTGTAAGTCAACCTTATAGACCAGCTATCCTAGTGGTAGCGTGGACAGAACAGTCTTATGCTAAAAAACTCTTGAGGGCGTGTAAAGCCAGCTATATTACCATAAGTAACCCCTTGAATACCAAATGAAAGGACACCACAAAGGATATATATAAAATATATATGTATTTATTTACTAACACACTCCCCTGAACTCTTTATGAGGTCAGAGGCAAAAGCACATAACAAGTTACTCTTAGAAATACTTTAAATTGGAAGGAGGAGCTTGGCGGGCATCCGTGATGGCCGCGTGAGCACAGCGCTCTCCGGACCCCCGCCACTCCCGGCATGATATCCTGAACATATCCTGATTTCTCACAAGGATTAATGGAGAGGAACCTGGGCTGATCTTAATATTGTTTTCGGATTTTGAATTGGACAAGGGGCACCGAAGCTACATCGACTCAAACTTTCGGGGCCCGCCTTGGTGGCGCGCCCGGGTCTTGGTGAGGCTCTGTTGCCGTGTCGGAGTTGAACAACAGCGGCAGGGGGACTCGACTCATGGGTCCCCCTCTTAACTTTCGGTTTCGATTCTGACTCAGGCTACGTCTTCCAACGGAGGTGTCTGGCCGGTACTGAGTCCAGCGGCGCGAGATTGCAGTTGAGCCTGTTGTCTGCTTCGTGTCCCTCCGGGCCGGTTCCCACCTCGACTTGCCCTCGCTGCTGACTTCTGGCTCCGGCGCCCTGTCTTCCTGTGGCCATTTTCACCAGGTCGCGTGGGTCCCGTGGGGACGCGGTCTCCGATATGACTGGCAGGGGGGACCAAGAGCGGCGGAAGACCAAGACGCCCCTTCGCGGGGGCCCAGTCCAGTCTAATATCATGGACCGGTACACACAGTCGAAGGTGTCCCCCGGTGCCGCCTTGTCTGGCCCGAGTGCCGTGGGGCACCCTTCGGAGGCTTCGGCGGAGCCGTCCCTGCAGGACATCATGGGCGCCATCTCTGGTATGAGAGAAACCATCGGCCAACAGTATGAAGCTCTGGCCCACAAAACTGATACTGTGGCTATTGATGTGAACCTGATTCGGGCTGACTTATCTAAATCCAATGAGAAGGTGAAGTCATTGGACCTCAAGTCATCTAGCCTCACGGCCGACGTCTCGGAGATACAGACGGAGATCGGCAACCTCAGAAAGGTGAACGATTTCATGACTCAGCGCTTGGAGGATTTTGAGAACAGGGCACGGCGTTGTAATGTACGTGTTATTGGTGTCCCGGAAAATCCTGAACCGCATTCGGTTGATCTCCTGGTTGAGGACTTGATACAAAACTACCTTTCTCCATCCGGATTGAACAAATTCTTTGCGGTGGAACGTGCCCATCGTGTTCCCGGTGGCCAGGGCAAGCCGGGCGCCCCGCCGAGGCCCATTGTTGCAAAACTTTTTTACTATAGGGACCAAGACGCTATCCTGCAGGCCTCGAGAGCTAAGGGCCCGGTGGCTTTCGAAAATGCCACGGTGAACTTCTATCCGGACTTCTCACAGCTGGTGCAGAGGCAGCGAATGGGCTTCCGTGGAGTCAAGAAGCGCCATGCTTTTTCCTACCAGGCTGCGAGTGGAGTACAATGAACGGACCCTTTTCTTTGATCGACCTGATTCGGTGAATGGCTGGCTGGACTCTCTGCCGGACCGGCCTAATTTCGCTGATCCCACCGAGCACCCGGGTGGTGCCGATAGTGGTGCGGAGAGTTGAACTTGTTATCTGGGCCCCGGTTTCCGTATCATGTAATTTCTTCCTGGGTTCAGTACTTGAGTGATTTGTTTTCAGTGTACTCTCTTCTCCCCTTATTTCTGTCGGGGTGGCGGGTGGGACATGGCCTTTTCCTCCTCCGGGGTCTTTTTGTAGAATGGGGGTTTTTGGGCGACAGGCACACTGCATATTGGAGTGGCTTTTTTGTCTACTGCAGGGGTGCAGGGTGGGGGGTGTTTCCTTGGGTGTTGGGGGGGGGGTTGTTGGGGCGTTCGTATTTTGTGTTTTGTTTTTTCAAGGCGATTCTATTTTGCTAATTGTATTTTCAGTGTCATGCTCATTGGGGGGTGGTTTCTGCATTACTTCGTGGGATGGGGGGTAGCGGGTTGAGGTTTATTTCATGGAATGTCAATGGTCTAGGGGATCGTATAAAGCGAGGGGTGGTGTTGCGATGCCTGCGACGTTTGTCTCCCGATATTGTCTTTCTGCAGGAGACGCACCTAGTGGGCAATACTTGTCGCGCGATGAATAGGTGGGGCTATCGTCTTGCTGCGCACTCAGGGTTTACAACGGGTTCTAGGGGGGTGGGCATCCTTGTCCGGGCTTCTCTTCCCCTTGCGATAGATGATGTGATCCTCGATGATCGGGGGCGTTATGCCGTCCTCGTGGGACGATATGAGGGCAAGACCCTTTCCCTGTTCACCGTCTATGTGCCCCCTGGCCTGCAGACCTCTACCTTCTCTGATTTGGGCCGAGTTTTGCTGGGACTCCCTGATGGTGCTCTTTTCATGGCTGGTGACTTTAATTCTGTTCTCTCTGGTCTGAGTGATCGTTACCCCCCTAGGGATATTCCCTCGACTCATTTATGGCTGGGTGGTTTTTTGGATACCTTTGGTTTGGTGGACTGCTGGAGACTTATGCACCCCACTCAACTTCAGTATACTTTCCACTCTGGGGCCCATGGGAGCTTGTCTAGATTAGATTACTTCCTCATGCCAGCTGAACAGTCGTCGGCTGTCCGGGAGATTAGGCACCTCCCCCGGGGCATCTCGGACCATTTTCCGCTCTGGCTCTGGTTTGATGTGGGGGTGGAGGCGGCGGGCCGGGTGGCTCCTATCAACCCTTGGTACCTGGCCTCCCCTGAGACCCGTGGTCAATTGATTGCGTCCTTGGACAATTACTTTCTGGAGAACGAGGGGTCTGTCTCTTCTGCGGTGTCCCTATGGGAGGCTTTTAAGACAGTAATTCGTGGGCAAGCCCTGTCCCTTATTGCTGAAACCAAAAAGGCAAGGAATCGGGAGGTGGTGGATCTTGAGATGCAAATACTTGAGATGGAGGCTAACCTGGAATCGGGTGTCACTCATGCCAAACTCCATGCCCTGGGTCTGAAGCAATTTGCCTATAAGTCTCTGGTCACAGATGCGGCCAAAATGATGTTTAGGGAGCAACAGGGTCGTCTGTATGATGTTGGGGACAAAGCGGGTAAGTTGCTTGCCTGGTTGGACAAGAAAGAGAGGGCGAATCGAGTGGTGCCTGTGATTCAGACTTTGAATTGTGTGCGGGTGACGGACCCGGTTGGAATAGTGGAATGTTTTGCGGACTACTTTCGTGCGGTCTACTCCCCAGTATCGGTAAGGGATGACGACGACTCTCGCCTCTTGCTGCGCGACATAGCTTTGCCCTGCCTCTCCGACTTGGAGCGGTCCTCCATGGAGGCCCCGTTCTCTACGGACGAAATCGCGACTGCTATTCGCTCTCTCCGTTCGGGCAAGGCTTTGGGCCCGAACGGTTTGCCAATCGAGTTATACAAACTGCGCCCTGATCGGATTGCGCCCCATCTTCGAACGATGTTTTCGGAGTCCCGTGAGCGGGGTGCTCTCCCTTATGACCAGCGTCTGGCCACGATTGTGGTAATTCCTAAAGATGGTAAGCCCCGGGATCTTTGTTCGTCATATAGACCCATCTCCCTGTTGAATGTCGAACCTAAGGTTCTTGCCAAGGTCCTGGCTACTCGCCTCCTAACGGTCATTAGTGACTTGATTCATCCGGACCAATCCGGATTTATCCCGCACCGTAACACAGCTCTTAATCTGCGTCGCCTTCATGGAGCCAACGCGAGGGCGGGGCTTCTGACGGAGCCGGCCATTTTGGCTTCGTTGGATGCCTCGATGGCCTTCGACACGATAGAGTGGCCCTACCTTTGGGCGTCTCTTGAGAGGTTTGGTTTTGGCCCGGGGTTCATCGGGTGGGTTAGGCTACTGTATACCGACCCCCTGGCACAGGTCGTGGTTAACGGTCGAGTGTCGGCTCCCTTTCCTCTTGGTAGGGGGACCAGACAGGGGTGCCCCTTGTCTCCACTACTTTTTGCTCTCGCGTTAGAGCCGCTAGCTGCGTGGATTCGCTGGGAACCTTCTCTCAAGGGTATACGTTGGTCCCCAGATTTTGAGGACCGTGTTTCGCTTTATGCGGATGACATTCTTCTTTATCTTACTTCCCCGCGTAAATCTTTGAATGTCCTGTTTGACGTTCTCGCCTCGTTTGGTAAGAATTCTGGTTTGATTATCAACTGGGCTAAGTCCTGCGTCTATGCTATTTCGGGTGATCTGCCCCCGTTGCCGAATAGATTTCCCATCCAGGTTGTTCAGTCTGGTTTCAAATACTTGTTTTTTTTTATTACATTGGATTCGTCGCTCAGATTTGAACGTAATCTCCTTCCCCCGCTTCATAGATTGAGGCTGGACGTGGCTCGCTGGCGTAAATTACCCTTGTCGCCACTGGGCCGGGCCGCCCTATTCAAGATGTTATGTTATAAATTTATAGAGCGCTCAGCTGCCACAGCAAAGTGGCGTCCCGGCGCTATAATGAAAGATAACACAACCAGAAGAAAAACCAGAAGAAACATGAAGCAGATTTAGAGAGGTGGAAACAGAAAGGTCTTGATGGCTCTTCTAAAGGATAGGAGATCTGGTAGGGCACGGATGTCTACGGGTAAAGTGTTCCAGAGACTCGCTGCCAGTACGCCAAAAGAGCGACCACCAATTCTGGCTTTCCTGAAGCGAGGGACACATGCCAGGAATTGACCCGTTGAACGTAGAGTTCTGGAAGGGGTGTAGTAGGAGATTGCCTGTGCAAGGATAGGGGGGGAAGAGACCTTCAAAATCTTAAAAACCAGGCACAGAGCTTTGAACTTTATCCTCTGTCCAATGGGCAGCCAGTGTAGGTCATGGATGGTACGTCTAGCAGAGCAGAATTTGGGCAAGCCAACCAGCATTCTGGCCGCTGCGTTTTGCACGCGCTGAAGGCGAGTAAGTTCAGCCTGGTTAGCGCCCAGGAGAAGCGAGCTGGCGTAGTCCAATCGGGAGAGCACCGTGGCTTGGACAATGAGTTGCCTTGTAGGGGCGTCGAAGAATTTAAAAATTGGTCTGAGGCTCTGAAGAACCCCAAAGCAGGTGCCGGCAACTTTCTTAGTGTGAGGGATGAAGGTCAAGTTGGAATCGAGCCAGACCCCAAGGTTTTTAGCTTCAGTCACTGGAATAGGGGCTTGACCCAGCTCCGGGGGCCACCAGTGGTCACCCCAAAGATGAACCTGTTTACCCAGGACTAGGACCTCTGTCTTTGCTGTGTTAAGTTGGAGGCAATTCCCCGTCATCCAACTAGCCACCTCCTTGAGGGCCGTCTGAAATTTAGGGGCCTCAACCGCAGGGTCCCCATTTAGTGCAACCGCTAGCTGGGTGTCGTCCGCGTACGACACCATAGTTAGACCCCATCTCTTAGCGACAGCAGCCAGCGGTTGCACGTACAGGTTAAAAAGGGTCGGGCTAAGTGCCGAACCTTGCGGGACCCCTTGGGAAATGTTACGTGGGGCAGATTCAAATGGAGGGGTGGAAACTTTGAAGGTGCGTTCTGATAAAAAAGAACGGAACCATTCCAATGCCAAATTCTCCACACCGGCCTCACGTAGCCGTTGGAGAAGGATGGAGTGGGAGACAGTGTCGAAAGCGGCACTGAGATCCAGAAGGATCAGTGCCGCCGTCTGTCCTAAGTCCATCATCCTCCGCAGGTGCTCCACCATTGCCAACAAGGCCGTCTCCGTGCTGTGGCCTGCACGGAAGCCATTCTGAGAAAGATCTAGAATGTCAGAGGCTTGAAGATGGCAAGACAGAATTTTATTGGCATGTGCCTCCGCAAGTTTGGAGACCCATGGGAGGAGAGAGATGTCCTTGCCGCGATTCCTTTACGCGCTCCAGAATTGCTATGACGATATCCCCGCTACTTATTTCCGAGAGGTCGAGAGTCTACAAAGGCAACTGATTTGGGACGGGTGCCCACGTATTGCACTTGCGAAGCTCACCATCCCTTGGTATGACGGGGGCATAGCACTTCCTGATATCAGGAGATATTATTGGGCTACGCAACTGTCTGCCATTAATCATTCGATGTATTCCCCGGGTCCGGATCCGGCCTTTGAAATGGACAGACTCCAGCTACCGGGTGGTGACTTTAACAGAGCGCTTTACTCTAGGTCGGCTGGGCTCCACCTTACGGGATCGACTAGGATCGCGGTTCGTGTGTGGCGCGCTGCGAATGTGAGCTTAGGGTGGGATGAACGAGTGACGCTGGCGACTCCGCTTTTCACGTCTGAGCTTTTGGGATGTCTTTGGACAACAAAGGGGTTTGACCGCTGGGATATGATTGGGATCTGTAGAGTGGGTGACATGTGTGCGAATGGAACTGTGAAGTCTTTCGAGGCCCTTCGGAATGATTATGACCTGAGTGATAGGGAATTTTTTAGATATTTACAGGTCTGTCATGCCCTCACTTCTGTTCTGACTTCCGGTACCGCTGTCCCCGAGTCCTCCCCCCTCGAAGATCGTATCCTGGATGGTCATATCCCTGATAGCACTATCTCCTTGATTTATAAGAAGCTTATTCACAATCGCACGGACTTGCTCGTTCGACTTCGGGAGGCATGGGTCGGCGACGGGCTGGAATTGGACGACGAGGATTGGCAAGTGGCGCTATCTTCTCCGAAAGAGGTCGCCATTCCGGCCCGTCTCCGTCTGGTTCAGCTCAAGATCCTCCACCGGGTGTATGTTACTGGTCCTCGTTTGGTTGTGATGGGTTTTTCCCCGGATGGCCTCTGCAAGCGTGGGTGTGGGATGAGTGCCACATTTCTTCACATTCTTTGGGAGTGTCCGAGGGTGGCTGCCTATTGGACGGGGGTACTTGCGGTGATGGCTGCTGTGACTGGAATTGCCCTGGTGCCGGAGGCAAGGAGATGTTTGTTGAATGTTTGGAAACCTACCGATTGTTCGGTGGCCCAAACCAGGTGGGCGACCCTGGGGTATATGGTTGCGAAGCGGGACATAGCGCAACTTTGGGGCTCACACAGGCCCCCCACTGTCTCCGTGTGGGAAGAAAACATGGACTGGTCTATGTTCCGCGAAAAGACTGTCTACACAGCCAGGGGCAGACCTAGGGCATGGACGAAGATCTGGTGTCAGTGGAATGCCTATCGCGGGGATATTTGTGCTCCTCCCCTGGTGGAGGCCCCTGATGTTCCCTTGTCACCCTAAGTTGGCGTTCCTGAACTTTTGATCCTGTCCTTTTGTTTGATATATTTGTGCTCCTCCCCTGGTGGAGGCCCCGGAAATTCCCTTGTCACCCTAGGTTGGCGTTCCTGAACTTTCGTACACTGTCTTTTGGTTTGATTGACCTCCCCGCTGTCCCCCCCCGCTTTGACTTAGCCTACTGATTGTGACTTTGTATTCCTGCTTAGTGAGGTTTTCCCCCCCCCCCCTCCAGGGTTGACTCTCTGTGTATTACTCCTTCGCCTTGTTTTTGTTGTTTGTTGTTTTTGGTGTGCTTTAAAATAAGAAAAATGTCTTATCCTGTTCCATATTGTGGGCGACATTTTGTATCCGGATTGTGCCTGACCGCCAGAGTGGCGACCACTGTTTTATACCGTGTTATGCTCCAATCTTAGCGGCCAGCCCGTGCGGTTGTAGGCCCATCTCTGTACACATGACTTTGTTGCTCAATAAAAGTTTTTAACCAAAAAAAAAAAAAAAAAAGAAATACTTTAAATAGCACAATTTACAGTTAGGCCCTAGGGGCGCGTAAAACCATATACTAAGTAAGTGGTATAAGAACCACGACTTGGGAAAGGAAAGGCCTAGGGCCTAGGGAATCGCTAGGGCTACACTATCTGACCCTTAGGTTAGGAGTAGGAGGTCCAAATGTGGCGCGTGCAGTGTCAGTACACTCACGCGAGAGTCAATAGAAAGTCAATGGGAACTTTAAAAGGTAAGTAACGAAGATTTAGGACACTTCCGGTCTAACTAGGAAGTTACAACTAACAAAACTAGACACTAGGATAGTCAATCCCTACAGTAGCACCGAAGTACTCGCGTTACCTCACCCACGGGCTGCGGGTGCATAGGTGTCAAAGTGTGTCGGGCTTTCTCATTGATTCCTATGGAGCCTTGGAAGAAGATGCTGCAGGCGACCAGGAGGAAGATGTCCGGGTGGATCCAAGGGTGGATCGGAGTTGAAGAAGACCTGAAAGCAGAGGGGACAGAGTCTGGGTCACGAGCCAGTGACCGGGTGGAACCAGGAAGGAACCAGACGTCGTCAAGGAGCAATCAGGTGCTGTCGTGAAGCTTGTCTTTGCAGCCACGCGGACCAGGAGAAGTCGAGGACAACCAGGTGCTGGAGAGGAGCTGTCCCACGAAGGTTCTCGCAGATGGGTCGACTTCAAGATTGGAGCCAACAAGCCTAAGCAAAGGCAACCCATGCAGGATACACAAAAGGCTTCTGGTGCAGACCAGGAGGGTCTGAGGTACTTCACCTTTGCAGGGAAGCAAGGGCCCGTTTGGCGCAACCAGACCAGCGATGGATTTTCAAAAGGATCGTCGTCACAGGGCTACTAGCCAACTGGCCAGCAACCAGGACAACGCGTCAAGCAGAACACAAGCAGAAGGGCCCCACGCAGATCTCGTGGAGTGTGGAGGGCTGGTCTTCGGTGCAGGTGGAGCTCGGTGTCGGGGTGTCTCAGTCCCCAGGGCACAGCTTCGAGGATGCCTCGGGAGCTGCGCTGTTAGCAAGTTGAAGTCTTTCCAAGTTGCCTGGTTCCATGGGTTCCGACGCCTTCCATGGGGCTCAGCTGTGCTGGAGTCGTGCAGTGGGGTCAGAGAGGTCCGGGAGTCGAGGTCTTGTCAGGCTCTGTGCTCGGGGTCCGGTGGGAACGGGGACAAAGAAAGCCGTCGAGTTGCTGGATGGTGCCTGGTTGCCCAGGGTGGTCACTCCTTGGCCACAAGGGAGATTCTTCAGTCTTCAGCTCAGGTGAATGTCGAAGGGTCCAGAGTATCGTTTCAAGTCGATTCCAGGATTAGTCTAAAGTCCTGGGGTTCATCTCCTACCTTTATACAACTAAAAGGGGCTGGATTACTGTCTAGGTCCCTCCTATGGGTGGGACCAGGAAGGGGGGTGGTTACACCCCCTTTCCTTTGTCCAGTTTCACGCCAGAGCTGGGGCTGGAGTGCCCCAGCACCGGTTTGAACTGGACTATGCATGGAGCACCTAGTGTGCCCCAGGCAGTGTCTCATTCTATTCAGCCCTCCCTGTCCCAATACACAAAGTCCTGTCTGGGGTGGTGCTCGGACCTCCCCAGGCAGGAAACCTATGGTCCAAACCTCCGTGACTGAAAGGACTCCCAGCAGCAGGAGGTCAGACTTGTGTCTGTGGCAGCAGCGTCCATTTTGTGACGCTGGGGCTCTGGTTAACTTTAACCGGGATAGTCAGCAACAACATGTCTTCTCCCTCTAGAAGGGGGTAGTATTCCAAAGCGTATGACACCTATGGCTCATAAGGAGACCCAATATCCAATTAGTTATGTACCTAAGGTACATGGAGTCCATTTTATAGAGAGAGCAGATAGCCTGGGGCCCTGATTAGCAGGATCCCAGGCCAACTAAGTCAAAAACCAGCTAAATACAAGGCAAAAAAATCTGGGGTAACCATAGTCAGGTATCCACCTTCCTACACTGACCTCCACGGGCCATGAGAAACATCACTCCAGTACACGTCAGTTACCCTGTTTAAACGTACTGTTATGGAGCACGAGCTTGAACGCCCGCTCGTGCTCCTCCGCAAACGAAACACGTTTACTCGTTTTTCAGAATTTTACACAAAATGCCTTGTAATTAACCAAACAAAATCCTGATATGCTATAAACCCATAAATTGGGTTATCCTCTAGAAAACAGCTTTTAAATACCCCTATTACAACCTTTTCCATTACCCTCGACTTCTAAAATTAGTACAAAAAATATAACTATGTACATTAATTACTTATGTTCTCTATTCATCAAAATATACTCAATCCATAAACTTATAAACACAAAATTAAAATACTAATCTCTTATTAGACATAATTCGCGCAATAGTTATCTTTCAAGGAGCAGCAGATAAAAGAGGAAGATGGCTGCTGTGATGAGAGTTATATAGACTCTGACATTCTAGTTCTGGAATTTTGTGTTAATGTTGTCTGCTTTAAAGTGCTGCAAGGAGTGGCAATAAAAGATATTTATGCACAATGCTAGCCTATGGTCTTGACATGAAATTCAGGATTTCGTTAATTAAAATGGACTGGCTGTGTGATATGATTGGAGTGCTTTATTTCACCCTTATGAATGTCTTTCACCTGCAGAGTGTGACAATAAGATGACATACTCTCCAGGACTGCATACATTTTGAAAACCCCAAATCAAGGGTAAACATGGCAACTTCAAAGAATTGTTTTTCCCACTTCTTTATCTCACATTTGTCACTTAACACTTTATCCACAAGGGTTGTAAGTTAAAAGTGTATTACAATTATAGGATACATCCCTGACAACTAATTGTTGGTCCTTAGAACGAAATATATATTTTTTTTTTTTTTTTTTTAAATTTATTTTTATTGTTGCATTAGGCGGATCATGTTTATATATATATATATATATATATATATATAAAATATATAAAAAATATATATTTTTTAACCCAAAAGAACAGTGAATGAATTCCTCTGTAGATATAGCAACAATCAGAATGCTGTACCTACACTGAGGACATTTGGAAGCACAATCTCAATTTTGCATCTCCAGGCAGGTGTTCCCCTTTGCCCATTCCCATTCCCTTTCCCCTTCCACCTTGCTCTTAAAGCAAGATAAGCATGGTCCATCATCATAAATCACAAAAAATTTTGTAGATAGGGACCATGTCGATGATGCAAAGTTTTCAATTCCTACAGGGAACTAGGTTTACGCTCCACCTTCAACCTCGTCAACCCTTTTGTCTTGTAGGAAATTCCCAAGAACAGAAGACTGAGATAGGGGAGAGCCTTAGGCCTCACTAGTATGCATGGTGTGCATGCATAGTCAATCAGGGATACACACAGCAAGCCCTGACGAAGGGCCCAGACCCGAACGGGCTCCGGGCAGGGAACGAAACATGTTGGCATATAAATAGTAGGTTTAGTTAAACAATTGCTTTCAACGAAAACCGCAAAATATTTTGTAACTATATCCCAAGGTACCCTGTGAATAAAATAAATTAATGTACCTGTAGATATTTTTAATAATATACTCTTCACCTGGATCCCTGCTTATCCACCTTTGATTTATCTAAGAACGCCCATTCCATCTTTAGTTGAGTCCGTCCTGGTGGTACCATCCTACCAGGGTGTGGATAGGCACCGATGATGAAGCATGTCACGATAAGTGAGTGAGGCGTCTACTCCATGTCCTTCGATACCCAAGACGTTCAATAAAAAGATTGATTCATTCATCACTGATCAATCTATGAAAACATTCCAGTTGCCTTTTTTGTATGAAATATGTCCACACCTTTAATACAATGCACCTTGCCTCCTGGGCTCAGGAGGCGTACCTTAGGGGTGACTGACAAATATGAAAATAGTGCTGTGGCCTTGTAACTCGTGGTGAGTGCAAAGTCGAGTTTGAGCAGTCTGCACTGCTCCTGCCGTCTGCAGTGGCAGGACTGCTGTCATATGTTTACTTGGGTCACTCAAAGTGGAAAAATCAGTGCTTCAGGCCCTCGTGACCTCTTTAACTCCCATGCCCTCAGAACCACTGGTATCAGGGACTTATAAGGGGGTTAAAGTCCTTGCCTATTGGAGTTGCCAATTCACATACATCATATTTAGGCAGAGAGACCTGGTACTGGGGTCTGGTTAGCAGGCTCCAGTGCACTTTCAGAGTCATAACCATCAGCACTGGGGCAAAAAGTGTGGGGGGTCGCCATACAAAAAGGGCACTTTTCTACACTGTTCATGTGTAGTTTATTATGACCATAGTGATGGAAGGAGCGTCAAGTTCATAAATAATCCCCAATCCAATATTATAGTCCGTATTCTTTATTTTCAATTTCTTAATTCGTCAAAAATTAAATCTTCACAATTCGAACCAAGAAAATCTCAAAATCCAAGTTCCAACAGAAAGTGTTCATCAATTCATCAATCCAACGCAATGGTTATTTCATCCAGATTAATCTGGTACGAATTGTCAGAGTGATTGTTTGATACGAGAGGTGTACGTATGCAGATATTTTATTACAAATATTTATTGCATTGTTTTAATAAAATAGATTTTGTACTGGTTTATAACATTTTGTCCTTGACCTCTAATGTGTAGTAATGAATAACTGTCAAGTTTGTGATCAATTTTGAGTTGCCCTAGGTTTATGCAATGAATAACTCCACTGACAGTCAGAAATCTCATCCAACATTGGTGGAATTAGCACTTTTAGGTTGGGCTACATCTTGTGAGGCGGTGTCACATTTTTATAGACTGTTTATTATGACCTATTGTGTATTTTTACTAGATAATGCATGAATTTTATCTAAAGACAGTGAATCTGCAACCAAACAAATTTAGACTTTATTTTGGAAAATTATGCTTCTGGCAGAGCAGAGGAAGCAATTTGTTTGGAAGTTCAAGACAGTAATAATTAAAAGAATCCAACATTCTACTATTCATCACGCTCACAAAGTGCAAGTTGTTTATACTCTTATCAAAATAGAACTTTTGGACTTAAGTTATGTATAGACTTTAGGGTTTTATAAGTTCTTAAAAAATGTCACTACCTGAATTGTCATCAAAGTAATTTCTCTCATTTTGTGTCACAACATGACGTCAAAATCAAATCCTTGTGGTCAAGAAAACGTTTGGCCGGAACATGTCTTCATGGTGACAAAGATGGTTACAGAGGTGATGTGAGCAGTGAAAGACAGTCAGACCTTAGCTCCTTTAATATTTCTAGCAGTGTTATCTAAAAACTACCCAGAAGAAACACATTTTTTGGCTGAATAAAGCCTTTGGCTTCGTGTCGGGTTGGCAGACTCTTTTCAGGATCAAGGGGATAGATCCATGTCATTTCTTTCCAAATTACTGGCAAGCCCTAAGAGTTCCCCAGTCTTTTAAAGCTAAAGCATTGCTTGTTCTGACAAGGAAACTTTAAGAGGACATCCGTGTGTGGTATCAAGGCTCTTTAAAACCGGTCATGGGAGATATATTTCCATAAACGTATGACCTTATGTAAATGGGGTTCACATCAGGGGTTATAATCGTACACACCACTCTGAGACAGTAGTTCTTTATATACAAATTAAACGCACATCACATTGAAGTTTTACGAGTGTGGTAACTGCATTCTGTCCGCGGTTCCAAGTACGATAAGGAGCCACACGGAGTTTGGAACCTCAACAAATAAATAAGGTAGAGGAAAACCGCATATGTCGGCGGCTGTTACAGCTCCCGCCGACTGCATCTAGTTGCATTATCCACGCAGAGTTAAACCAGTGCCACACCGAAGAGAGAGTTCAACTTGCCTCACTTTTACTTTGGGTTTGCGTGTGGGTCAACCCGCAAACACAGCTTTGTAGGGATGTCATCTCGGACTGTCTTAGTCTGGATGAAGGGTTTTCTATACCCTGGTTAAGTTATATCTTTAAAACATTCCAGGCTTTGGGGTTGGCCTCTCTGTTCATGTCACCCAAAAGCATAAAGGAAGAAGAAGACAAAGTCGAGGTAAAGAGTCTCTTTCTGGAATTTTGTGTGGAAGAAGGTTGTAAGCTGAGTTGGCAAAAAGTACAGTGCTGGTTTATTATAGTCAACTTTCTAGTGCTGAGTCTACCTTTTGTCTTTCACTAGATTTGACACAATGGGCGAGGTCTCTCCTCTTCCATTTTAGAGTGGTCACGGTTTGGCGGCTCTTGAGTATTGGAATCCAAACCAACACCCGAGGGAACAGCTCCACTTTGACCCTGCGACGGGGTTTCTGAGCAGTCATTGCATGATATGATTTTCTGTTTTCATTTTAGTTATTCTCGCAGTCTGTTCCTCAAACCTCTCTTAAACTCACTTGGTCGCCATTGATGTAGAGAGGCTTTGAATCATCTGCAATTGTTGAATACATCTGCTATTTGTTTAGGGTGTGCTCTTTCTTTAAAGCTGCAGTTCAAGCCAGGAAAACAATGGAGGGGTAATTTTACCCTTGCTTGATTAGTGTTGATTAAACATTGACATAATGCACAATTTATACTTAGGTATTTTACTATTATTCTTTTCACAAATTCCGTTTTAAACCAGCCTATTTACATTTTTTATATGCACCCTCACTTTATAGAAGTGTTGTTAATTACTAAAATCACATTTGTCCTCTGTCAACATGTTTTTTGACGATTTGGTTGTTTTTAATTTTCCCTATTGAGCATCAGTGCTGAGTAAGATCTTGCTATTTTTAATTGCTGTTTTGTGATTATTTTCTTTTTCTTTTATGGTTGCATTGTATTGAAATATGTCTTTTATGGCCTTATCTGGCCGAATAAAGATTATTTGAATTTGAAATAAAAACATATAAATTGGGCTTAACCCCCCAGACCTGCAGCTATGAAGTATTAAATAGTTTCCTAACCATTTGTTCTTTTTCATTTATTAGTATGTTTTATTCAGGCAAATTCGTTGAGTCACAAAATTTCTTAATAAAACAAAAAACCTCTTGTCAGCGTGCATAACCAAGAGAATACTTCTTTGCCCAATGAAAGACTTTCTTGTCAACAAGCAAGCATTTTGTCCATGTGACAGACTGTCTCAAGCCTAAAGGCATATGTTGAAATTACAATACTTAAGTCATTTTCCCAAAAATGAAATCACTAATCACCACCATCACAAATTGACACATTAAAAAGTTAACTGCTTGTGCAAAAAATATATATTGGAAATACAATAGGGTGCCAATTCCCAAACACAAAAACCTTGCAATGTGATATAAACAAGTTTCCATACTCCCTTGCCAAAGCTTGTCTGAGATCCATACTAATATAATAAAGAGAGAGCCCAAACCTTTGAGGCGGGTAATCTCAGGAACCACAGCACCACTCAGAACACCCAATACAGCGTTGGAAAGGGCAGTTACAGCAGAAGGACATAGGCAATGCAGACGCCCACCATATACATTTAAAAGGTAAAACAACCGTGCCAAGAAAGTAGTCCCTTGTGGGCGTGTCTGAGTTGTGCTGTGGGCGTGTGCTGGGGGCGTGACAAACGCTGGGGGCGTGTGGTACGTTCCGCCCTTCATGCCATGTCTCATATCGTGGACAAATCCCACCCTGCTCCCTTTAAATACCCCTGCACCCCATAATCATAACCCACCCTTACTCCTTAAAATACCCCAACACCCTTAAACACTAACCCATCTTAACCCTATAAATATACCCTGTACCCCAAAACCCAAACCTATCCCTAAACCCTAAAAATACCCCTTTACCCCCAAACCTAGCCCTGAACCCTATAAATACCCTTGTACCTCAAAACCCAAACCTACCCCTGAATCCTAAAAATACCCCTGTACCCCAAAACCCAAACCTAGCCCTGAACCCTAAAAATACCACTGTACCCCAAAACCCAAACCTACCACTGAACCCTAAAATACCCCTGTACCCCAAAACCCAAACCTAGCCCTGAACCCTTAAAATACCCCTGTACCCCAAAACCCAAACCTACCCCGAACCCTAAAAATACCCCTGTACCCTAAAACCCAAACCTAGCCCTGAACCCTAAAAATAACCCTGTACCCCAAAACCCAAACCTACCCCTGAACCCTAAAAATACCCCTGTACCCCAAAACCCAAACCTAGCCCTGAACCCTTAAAATACCCCTGTACCCCAAAACCCAAACCTACCCCTGAACCCTAAAAATACCCCTATACCCCAAAACCCAAACCTAGCCCTGAACCCTAAAAATACCCCTGTACCCCAAAACCCATACCTATCCCTAAACCCTAAAACTACCCCTGTACCCCATAACCCAAAACTATATCTGAACCCTTAAAATACCCAAACACCCCAGAACATATACCTCAGTACCCCAAAACATATACCCATATACCCATACTTACCCTATCCAAACATTTAAAAAAAAACATGCTTTTACCATTCATGCATTTACAACGAATTTCGTTGTAAATGTATGCGTGGTAAAAGCATATAAAATGTAATGCCATGCGTTATAATGGCATTGCGGAGTCATGGTACTTTCGTGATGAAAGTATGCGGAGTGATGGTATGAGGAAAGAAAGTTGCGGAATAATGGGTGTTTACCCTCCCCGGTAAGTACATTGGTGGCACGGCGGCCCACATCTCCAGCAACATACTCATATTTTTTCACCACCCATTTGAAAAATGCACAGGTCTCTCTCATTGATGGCCAGCACCGACATACACTTTTAGACACACCTCCCACCACAAGTTCTAGAATTGCGAACTTTGGAGCTGGGGAGCTACGTTCGAATCTCGGCATCAGCTCAACATCCTGTGATTCCAGGCAAATCGCTTTGTC
This sequence comes from Lissotriton helveticus, assembly GCF_964261635.1. Classification (NCBI taxonomy): domain Eukaryota; kingdom Metazoa; phylum Chordata; class Amphibia; order Caudata; family Salamandridae; genus Lissotriton; species Lissotriton helveticus. The sequence continues at coordinate 14,135,597 of NC_136073.1, forward strand.
TCCCCGTGCCTACCACAAATGAATGTGTTCTTCTGTAATGTAAATTGTGCTCATGCCATGTTGTCGAGTTCGTGCTATATAATATTGCAAGGAAAAATAAAGTAGGGAAACTCAAGCTCACACACTACTGAACGTGCACTCTTAAGTGCATCAGCAGTGCACTGTGAATCGGAGCATTTCACAAGCCTGTCACAGATAAGAAATGCTATCTAAACGAAATCCTACAAAACAATATACTACTGGCCGGCAGCAATTCATACCCGGACAACGTCAGGACGGGCTGCTAGTATTTTATAATTCTGAAAACCATGCAATGGTTATGGTCTTAGCTTAAAAACAGATATAGCTCAATGCTAGTACCTCACACAGAGAATTTAGAGGAACAATATTACCAAAGAGACTTACCTAATGTTTGCAAAGAAACGTATAAGACGCAAGTGTGAAGTAATAGCCCCAGGAACAATGAACTGCAAAAAACACATGGAAATACAATAACTGAGTCGTAACTGCATATTAAAACGAAATACCCAACAATATGCCCGGGATAGGTCCTTATAGTCCTACCACAGATAACAGGAAAATAAGTAATTGGTGACAATGCGGCTGTTTTGGAAAAACACTTTTGGTGTGAAAATATGAAGTAATTCAGGTCCAATAGGGGCATTATATACACACACCACTAACAGTGCTGTGGTTCACACTGTGTATCTAAGAGTGAATAAAAAAAGAGTACAGTCAAGCTGATATTGCAAAGAGAGAACACAAGCAAAAATGTAATAAAGTAGTACCCGTTTGTAAGGGGGAAGACTAATCTGCACTCACTATAATAGGTTTGTGGTGAAACACTACAACTAGATAATGCTGTCCGCGATTGAAGACATCGGACAAACCGGTCATGTACTCTACCTGACTGAGCCCGGTGGGGTACATGCGTACGACCTCTAAAACCAGAAGAGGTGTGCGTTGAATGATGATTTATAGAGCTTTATAGTCCTATGTGTACAATATCATTTGCTATATTATTGGAAAAATGATGACTAAATGTAGGTTTATAGCTCCCAATTGAAATGTCCTCACAATATCATTAAGAATATTTAGAAATCAAAGTAGATTTTACGTAATAGTAAACGAGCGAGGAGTTAACAACTCTTTTCTTAAAAGTAACATCCCAGAATCCTGCCATATTTGATTTGACAATGGTAGAGCGAAACTGAGATACATAGTTAACATCTTTGTAAAATAATTGGGAGTGCACGAAAGAATTACTTTAAGAACCCTATAGTGTGATATGTCAGTCACAATACCAATGTTTTTCTTTGTCCTTTGTACAGAGGTCGACAAAAAAGTTGCTAATTTCCCAGTCAGAACTGAAAGTGTTTTATAACAACAAAAAGTGTCCTTAACAAGAAGTACCCTTGTCAGAATAACAGGGGAACTCAATTGCATGGTATATTCATATATCCCGATAATTTCCCCTGGTACATTAGAATCGAGTATCCCTAAGATGTTTTGGGAACGACACTGAACACTGGGCCAAAACAGGCTGGATGCGATTCTCATCTGTTAATCCACAAAATTTTGTCCTGCCTGTTATTTCCCTGCCCTGGCAATTACCAGGACCCGGGTAATATAATTGCAAGATGAAAGAATAGGGATCAAAATGCAGATTTTTAGAGCACTGCTTGTCACCCGTGAGGGTATCGAGGCACTGGCAGGGTCCAGTTGATTAGCCGAATAGCCAGGTCTTAGGGGAATTTCAGAACTCTGGAAGCGACGGGGAGGTCCGTAGATGAAGGCGTAGCTTGTTCCATGTCTTCGCTGCTAGTTAGGAGGAGAAGCGCCAGAATGGAAGAATGGTGGAAGTGTGGCCTCAGTCTCTTTCCATCATTGCCACAGTGCAAAGGTCTTGGTTGATGGACATCAGTGGTTTGCAAATTCCTAGACTCATCGCCAGAAATTCTAGGAAAGCAATGGTCTACGAAGGTGAGCCTGATAAAGTAACCACAACCGTGAAACAGCCTTTACAACAAGGTTTTTACCACGTTGTGCCGTTACCTTGATTTTGTTAACATTTAATGTTTTTACTACGTGTATGTGGTTAAAATGCATGCCTTTACCACGCATTTAAGGTAAGTTGGAGGATGTGGGGCGTCTCCCTCCCACAAATACATTGTTTTCATAAATACAAACAATGTGTGGTAGTGGCAGGCGCTGTAAAAGCATATGCGTTCCAAAATAATGTGTGGGGTAAAAAAAGAGCTGTAAAGTCGTGCGAAGTATTTCCCTGCGCTGTTCCGTCATACATCCCCACAAACTACAATGGACATCTTACTGTCACTGGGTGATAAACAAACCCCCTCCCCTAACTACAGTGATGACCGGAACCTATTTGGCTGTAAGCTGTCCCATGGGATGTACGTCGTTACTACGCATGCTTTTACAACGCATGCCTTTACCACGCAACTTTTACACGACTTGCGTTGGGGGGCGCTGGATAGTGAATAGTTTAATTTACTATTCCAACTCCAGTCCCCGTGAATAGTAGGGAAGGTTTTGGATAGTAAATTAAACTATTACCTATCCTACAGCGCACCCCAGCGCAAGTCGTTGTAACGATTTGTGTTGTAAAAGTTGCGTGGTAAAGGTAGTGCGTGGTAAAAGTTGCGTTGTAAACGCTGTTCCCCGTCCCATGTTGCAATGGTGGGGAGAGCTCTTCCGGTTATCTTCCTATTAGATGGAAGGCCCTGTACCTTTTCCTGCTAACCAGGTCCTCAGAGCCAGATCTCTTTCCCAAAATTGTTTCCCCAATTGGCAAGACCTTTAGCCCTCCCTGTAAGTCCCTAGTAAAAGGTACCCCTGGTATCTAGGGCATGGGTGCTAATGAGGGTCTTTAAGCGTTGCAGTATGTATTGTGCCACTCCAAGGGACTCACCACCAAACTCATGCAGACTGCCATTGCAGGTTGCCTGAGATGGTGCAAACAAGAGTGAAAACACAACATGGCACACACCCTGTATACCATGCTGTTGGACATGGCCCTTCTTAGGGGTTTACCTAAAAAAAACTATCGCTTTTTCCTCCTAGTCTTTGCTGTTTCTCTCAGAATGACCTTAAGAATCTGGGCACATTCCCCCTGTACTGCAGAGGGAAGGTGCGCACAACCACCACGCCCGCATGGGGCTGAGGGTTCTCACGTAATAGGTTCAGGTGCCGTACCAAAGTGTGCCCTGTAAACAGGTACACCACATACTCGGGGCGGGTATGGCACTGGCTAGTAGTGGGATGGAGCACTGAGTGTGCCACCCACCAGATAGCCTGTAAACCCTGTATCGGGCCTGCCTTTGCAAGCTTCTGGGGCACCCTTCAGCCCCTCCCTAGGTTGGCATCACTTTTGCCTCAGCCGACCCTTCACAGGTCATCGCACTCCATGAGGGCACCCCCCAGGAAAGCCCTGAAGGGTGCAGGGGTGGTGGTAGGCTGAAGGCCGGGTGGGTACGTATAGATGTTCCCTCCCAAGGTAGTGAGGAACCTCCTCGTGGGGCTTCTCCTGCCTTGGAGCTCGGCTCTTCCCAAGCGATACTCCAGGGGAGTTGCCGAGTCTCTTGTGTGGCCTTAGTGCTCTGAGAATGTCCTCATTATCAAGGCGGTATGGAAGTGCGTGTGCCTTCCTACCCCATCTAGGAAGAGACACTCACACGGTGTTCAGAAACAAGGGCTGGTCTGCTAACGCTGACCAGTGAGTGCGCACTTGTACCTGTGGGGTGTTAACTATGCACCCTGCCTGCTATTCCAGGCCAGGGTGTGCACACCGCCTCTTATGCTGTTATGAATACGTGTACAGCCTGCCGTAGCAGCTAGTAGATGCACCCTGGCACCTATGGCATTGTGGATAGGTGCCTGGTCGGCCATTGCAGACCAGTGAGTGCATACCTGCTTCCCCCGGTGTTCTAACACCCGGGTCAGGCCTTCCGTACCAGGCCTGTGTCTGAGTGCTTACACCCATGGTGCTAATGGCATGGTGCCCGGCTCACCGTCGCAGGCCGTATGTGCACAGTTACATCCGTAAGGGTGTCGACCCGAGTCTGGCTGGCTCGGGCAGGGTGGTGAATGTGCACTTGCACCTGAAGTGCCGGGGACTAGGTGAGTAGGTGCGCACTGGCAGCTATCGTAATTAAACTTATGAGGCTCCTGCCAGAGCAAGCCGATGCATGTGCGCACCCGCACCTATGGTACTTGTGATTGTGTGTGCTGCCTGCCATGACAGGCTCGTGTGCAAGCACTGACACACGTATTAGTTAAATCTGTGTCCAGTCTGCTGTTGCGGACGTGGGTTGGTGCACTTGCACCCCTAGTGTTGAAAATTGTGTGTCCAACCTGCCATCACAGGACTGTGTGCAAACTAACGCATGTGCGCCCAGGTAGTGAGGAATACTGTGTGTGTTTTCACTACCTATGAGGCTTCCTCTTACCATAGGTTAACACGGTGAAGTGGTTGACATCACTTCGGGCTGCAAGAATAGACTGCAGTGGAGCAGTCTCATGATAGTTCCTATTAATGGATTCACCGTGCCAAACCCTTTCCAATGGTAAAGGGGGGTTTGGCATAACAGCTTAGAAATGGCACTTATAGAATATGGACATTTCTGTGCTCTAAGAGTCTTGTTGTGCCGAGGTGTCGCGCTCCAGTGGCCACCAGGGTCGGGGGAGCAAATCTGTGCATTCCCCAAGTGACAGCCATAAACCATGGGCATACCACAAGAAGAGCAGACCTTTGCCATTTGAGGACCAGATGGGATAGATGGGAGGGAGAGGTTCTGACACTGACCCACACCATCTGCATGTGACATCTGGAGAGCGGTGCCCTCTCAAGTGACCACATTGGCTACCGAATCCCAGTGGTTGGCGTGGGGTGAGCTTTGAACTAAGACTTGTGTCTGGAGATCAGATTGTCTACTGCGGAGCCCCAGAAATCGTGCCCACTTCTAAGGTGTGTTGTCAGGGCCGGACTGACTACTGGGCGTTTTGGGGTGCTGCCAAGCTGGGGGCTGATTTCATTGATGGGGACCTGCGTGTGCTTCAAAATAAACAAAGCAAAACAAACGGTTTTAAGCACATGCAGGTCCCCATCAACAAAATCAGCCCCCAGCTTGACAGCACACCAAAACGCCTGGTAGCCAGTCCGGCCCTGTGCGTTGTTCCTGTACTGCAGGGACCCTGACACTCAGAAGCTTCTAGCTACGACGCCAGCACCCTCCACGCCCTCAACGCCGGCCGATCACACACCTGCGCCCGGGCCACCCCGAAGCGCACCCAAGGACCCTTCACTTGCTGGAACTGCAGCTACACCAGCCTCCAAACCACCACCACGTCCACCGGGGTAGGACGCAACAGCCTCTGATGCATTCTGCTCAACACCCGCTCCGCCCGCAAACACGCCATCGAACTTTGGGACCTACTCCACTCCTCCTCCCCAGACGTCGCCTTCCTGGCGGAGACATGGTTGAACCCCTCCTCGGCATCCGACATCGCCATAGCTGTGAGAAGTTGGCCTGGTATATGATGTCCACTATTCTAGTGGGCACCTTGCACCAGTCCAAACGACCCTTATTGATGGTAGGTTTAAGACAACCTTTATAGAAAGCTGTCCTAGTGGTAGCTGTGGAGAGCAGCCTACAGGCTAAGTCTTGAAGGAATGTAAAGCAGCTTGTTTTACCAGTCTATGGGGCATATTATCAAGGGTGGCGATAGGGAATTTTCCCGTTTTTTCGGCCGCTAAGCGGCGATAATTCTATCGCCCTATTAGCAAGCTATTGCTAACAGCAGTTAGCGACAGCTTTTAGGTGATAGCGAGCGGTTTCGGGCCCGCTTTGCATGTTAGCGATATTTATCGCTAATGACATGCAAAGTGGGCATACCCAAACTGTTAGAGACTGAAAACAGTTCGTAACATCGCTATCGCCTATTAGCAAGGCAGGCGTAGCGATGGAAATATTTGTGCTAAGCGCGAAAATCTCCAAATACTAACACCTGCCCAGTTTTTAGCCATGTTATCCAATGGGAGGTGGATAACATGGCTAAGAGCATTTAGTCGCTAATGCGTGAATATCGCTGTATTCTCAGCGATATTCATGCATTTCGCCGCTATCGCCGGAAAATGTATCGCTTTGGTGATAAACGTTGCTAATAGCACGTTAACTCAGCGATAAATTCCGGCGATGCTCAGCGATAAAAAAATTGTCGCTAAGCCTATTTAGCGATAAATATCACTATATAATCCCTTGAGTAATCAACTGAAAAGAGATCCACACCTGGTATATATCAAATATATATGTATTTATTCTAAACACAACCCCTCTAGTCTAATTACGAGGCTAGAAGTAAAAGTACAATACAAGAATTTAAATAGCATACGATAAATTAGCACAATATACGTTTTGCCCTAGGGGCCTCACAAACCAAATACTAAGAAAGTGGTATAAGAACCACGAGAGAGATAGAAGCAAGGCCTAGGGCCTGTAGAAATGCTGGGGCAACCAGGAACCCCACCCAAGGTAGGGACGTAGGAGACCCACGGGGACGCGTGCAGTGTCTAAACACAGCCGCGAATCACCATTGACTACAATGGTGAAAGTTAGGGTTACAATTTTAAAGAATAAGGACACTTGGGAGTGGACTACGGTAGAACCCTTTTAGTACTGGACACTTCAAGAGTCAAGACTCACGGGAGAACTGAAGTACTCGTGCTACCTCACCAAGGGAAGCCGGATGCATATGTGTCTTTTCGTGTCGGGTTGCGTCGTCGTTTCCAATGGAGAGCTGCGAAGAAGTGCTGCAGGCGACCAGGTGAAAAGGGTCCGGATGGATCCAAGGGTGGATCGGAGATCTGAAGAACCTGAAAGCAGAGGGGACAGAGTCTGGGTCACTAGCCAGTGACCAGGAAGGCAACAAAGAGATGCCAGCCGATGTTGGGTGCTTTAAGGTGATGTAGGTGAAGCTTGACTCTTCAGCTACGAGGACCAGGAGGTGTCGACGACAACCAGGAGCTGGATTCGAGCTGTCCCATGTTGGATGTCGAGTGCTGCAGCATCGGTATCCGGATTGGACCCAACAAGCCTTGGCAACAGCAACCCACGCAGAATAGAAAGATTGGCTTCGGTGCAGACCAGCAAGGTCTGAGGGACTCACCCTTAGAAGGGGAGACAGGGCAGGTCTGGAGCAATCAGAAAAGCCCAAGAAACAAAGGATTTACCTTCGTGCAGACCCACCAGTCAACTGACTAGGGATCGCGATGGAGTCTCGAGCTGAAATGCTGGAAGCAGGCCCACGGAACACTCGTGGAGTGTAGGCCCACAATCTTTGATGCAAAAGGTGCTCAGGGCGTGGACTACAAGTAGCCCAATGCACAACTTCGGAAAAGCTCGGGAAGTTGATGCACTAGCAAATGTGCTGGATGTCCAGGAGTTCCGGTCCTACGTCTCTTTTGATAGCTACAGGTTTCAGCTTTACTGGGGACTCGTGTCAGCCTCGGAGATGTCTGGAAGTCCATGTCCTGTGTCGCAGATTATTCGGGATCCGGCGGGAGCCTCGAAAATGCAGACCGGCAAAATGCTTCTTTGGTGCCTGTTTGAACAGGGGAGTCACTCCTTGACCCCAAGGGAGATTTCTTCCGTCTTCCAGTCGATATGGAATGTCAAAGGTTCAAGATTTCTGTATCAGAGTTTCGTCCAGGGTAATCTAGAGTCCTAGGGACTGGGCTCCTATACTTATACCAAGTTTAGGGGTTGGACTAACTCTAGGGTCCCACCTATGGGAGGACCTGGGGAGGGGGTTACACCCCTTCCCCTTTGTCCAGTTTCGCCCCAGAGCTGGGGCCGAGTGCCCCAGCAACCGGTTCGAACTGGGAAATGCATGGGGATCCTTGTGTGCCCCAGGCACTGTCTGAAAAGCATCCACTGAATGCAACCCACCCTGCCCCAGTACACTAAAGCCTGTCTGGGAGTTGCTAGCACCTCCCTGGACAGGAAAACTATTGTCCAGGCCTCCCCTGCCGGAGTTTCGTACAGCAGCAGGAGGTCAGACTCGTGTCTGTGGCAGAAGCATCCATTTTGTGATGCTGGGGCTCTTTAAAACGATTACCGGGAAAGTAAGTGTGTACATGTTTTCTCCCTCTAGAAGGTTAGAATGCTACCCCCGCTACCAGAACTGGTGGGGGGTAGTATTCCAAAGTGTTTGACACCAAACACGACATGTTTTGATAAAGCCATTCCAAGGGTAGCATTAACCGCGAGGATTATAATGCACTTAAGAGTATATGGTATGGCCATATCACAGAACAGCTATAAGGAAGGGATTCCAAAAGCTGCAGAGGGGCTAAGCTCATGCTAGGGCACCCTCTCACATAAAACCAAGCACTCTGCCTTCTGGATTGTCAAGGCCTGCCATAGGCTTATATGTGTCTGTTTTAAATGGTAGATATAGGTATACTATATCTAAGTAAGGGGTGCTTACACCACCTTACCCAGGCTGCAAGGGCAGACCCGTGGTGCCATTCTGGAAGGTTTCTCAGGGGTGGCATAATACATGCTTCAGCCCATGGTAGGACTCTGGGGTACCTATGCCCTTGGTACCTAAGGTACCATATACTAGAGACTCACAAGGGTAACCCAGTAACCAATCTGGAGTGGACCTAATGTACATGCAATCAATTAGAGAGAGAACAGATAGGCTGGGGTCCTGGTTAGCAGGGCCACAGCCAGACTAAAGTCGATAAACCAGTGAAACACAGCAAAAAGTGGGGGTAACCATAGTAAGCAGAGCCTACTCTCCTACAATAGCCATCCCTGACGGCTACAAGATCACCCGCAAGTACCGCACCAATGGAATCACCATCGTTCACAGAAACACCCTCAGAATCTCGACTAGCACCGACGACACGCTTATCGCCACCAAACACCTGCACTTCCAGATCAATACCGACTCCAACACCACCCTCAGAGGAACCCTCACCTACAGACCACCCGGCCCACGACTGCAGTTCAGCGACTCCATCGCCGACTTTGTCAGCACACACGCCTCTTGCATCCATGGACTACATCTTCCTCGGAGGCCAGAACTTCCACCTCGAGAACACCAGTGACAGCAATTCCACCACCCTGCTCGACAACCTCACCAACCTCAGACTCAAACAGCTCGTCACGACCCCCACCCACTCCGCCGGACACACGCTTAACCCTGTCTTCTCCACCAGCAACCACGTCACCTTCAGCCACACCACTGAATTCCACTGGACCGACCACCGCTGCGTCCACTTCACCTTTGAGAAGCCTACCACGCACCAGCGCACGCAACGGGCTCCCCACCGCAGCTGGAGCAAGAACAGCTTGTCACCACCCTCACCCGAAACCCACCAACGGACATTACCAACTCCAACTCTGCCGCCCTCAACCTCAGGCAATGGATCGATGACTGCATCAACACCCTCGCCCTGATCAAGAAACCCTCGAACAGACGCACCGACAGAAAAGCCACCTGGTTCACCGCCAGCCTCCAGGCATCCAAGCAGGCCTGCTGTAGGCTTGAGAAGTAGTGATACCATGAACAGACACCGGACAACAACACAGCCTACAAGAGCGCCATCCGCAGGCACCACCAACTCATCCAAACCGCCAAAAGGACCTCCTTCAAAGAGCACATAGACAACAATGCACATAATAGCAAAGAGCTCTTCAACATCGTGAAGGAACTCTCTAACCCCAGCTCCAACAACATCCCGCCATCGCAAGACCTCTGCGACTCCCTAGCCACCTTCTTCCAACGCAAAATCACAGACATCCAGCAACCAGGCCCCCGACAGACACAGACACCACAGACTCACCGCCCCCCAGCCACATCGACCCCCTGCTTTCCTGGACCCACGTCAACGACGTAGACACAATCAAAATCATGAACACCATCCACTCCGGCTCACCTTCTGACCCCTGCCCACACTACATCTTCAACAAAGCAAGCTCCACCATCGCACCCCATCTCCGCAAGATCATCAACAGCTCCTTCGAGACTGCCACCTTCCCAGAGAGCTGGAAGCACGCCAAGATAAATGCCCTACTCAAGAAACCCAAGGCAGACCCCAAGGACCTCAAGAACTTCCAGTCAATATCCCTCCTCTCGTTCCCGGCGAAAGTCATTGAGAAGATTGGCAACAAGCAACTGACCACCTCCCTCGAAAAGAACATTCTGGACCCGTCCCAATCTGGATTCCGCAGCAACTACAGCACCGAAACAGCCCTCATCGCCGCCACCGTCGACATCAGGGCCATGATGGACAACGGCGAAACCACGGCCCTCATCCTCCTCGACCTTTCGTCCGCCTTTGACACCGTCTGCCACCACACCCTCCGCACATACTTCCACAACTTAGGGATCCACGACAAAGCACTGGACTGGACCACCTCTTTCCTCACCGGCAGAACCCAGAGTGTCCGCCTCCCCCATTCCGCTCCACAGACACCAAGATCATCTGCGGCGTACCCCAAGGATCGTCCCTCAGACCAACACTCTTCAACGTCTACATGTCACCGCTCGCCAATCGTTCGGTTGCACGACCTCAACATCCTGTCATATGCCGACGACACCCATCTGATCCTCACCCTCACCAAGGCCCCCACCACCGCCAAATCCAACCTCCACGAAGGAATGAAGGCCATCGCAGAATGGATGATGAACAGCCGCCTGAAACTGAACTCGGACAAGACGGAGGTCCTCATCATCGGATCCACCCCCTCCGCCTGGGATGACTCATGGTGGCCGGCTACACTAGGAGCTGCACCGAAGCCCACTGACGACGCACGCAACCTGGGAGTCATCCTTGACTCTGCGTTGTCAATGACCCAGCAAGTAAATGCCGTCTCCTCCTCCTGCTTCAACACCCTCCGCATGCTCCGTAAGATCTACAGATGAATCCCCACCGGAACCAGAAGGACGGTCACCAAGGCCCCTGTCAGCAGCAGACTGGACTACGGCAACGCCCTCTCCTCAGGAACCTCAGCCAAACTCCAGAAACGACTACAACGCATACAGAACGCCTCTGCACGCCCCATCCTTGACATTCCCCACCACAGCCACATCACAGCTCACCTGAAAGACCTGCACTGGCTACCCGTCAACAAGAGGATCACCTTCAATCTCCTCACCCTCGCTCACAAATCACTCCACAACACCGGACCAGCGTATCTCAATGAACAACTCACCTTCTACACCCCCGACCGCCAGCTTCGCTCCACTGACCTCACCCTCGCCACCGTCCCCCGCATCCGTCGAGCGACCGCCGGTGGCAGATCGTTCTCCCACCTCGCCTCAAAAACCAAGAACACCCTTCCCATCCACCTACATCAGACCCAGGACCTGCTGACCTTCAGGAGACTCCTCAAGACCTGGCTGTTCGAGCAGTAGCTGCACCCCCACCCCCCCCCCAGCGACTTGAGACCCTCATGGGTAAGTAGTGCGATCTACAAATGAACTGATTGATTGATTGATTGAGTTGGTGGTACCCCACAAGGCGCATTCATCGATCATGCTATATCTCTCTCGTGCAACACACCGACTGCATGCTCATTGCGTGTGATGTCTGATTCACAGGGTGCGGCCCTCGGAGGTGGGGGTATAGCCATAGTAGTAGATCATCATTCTACTTTGCGCGTATGTTTGTGATCGATCTGGTATGGTGGAACCTGTATCATTGTGCACCAGACATTGAGCCTCTTTCGTAGGGCGGTACGGAATTTAAACTCTTCATTGTGTGACTGGAATTGCCTGGGGTAACCCAACTCAAAGTGCACCAGTCATTGTGCCTCATTTCCAGGGAGGTACGGTATTTGCAACTCTTCATGCTGGAGACCTGAAGTGTCTAGTGCAACTCATACCAATGCACGCCAGACACTGTGCCAGTTTTGCCAGGGCACGACTCTGATCATTGTGTACCGCTCAGGGTGTCTTCTCTGATTGAGAGGCTCCCCTCTGTTACTCCTCATTCGTCGGTTGGTACCTTTTTGACCCTCACTGTGGCAGACCAACTGTCCTCTCCACTCCTGGCCCCTCCCGAAGACATCTTGGTGCCAGGTAGTAACAAGAGAAAGATTTACTGGGTTGAAGGAACGCTTCCGAGACAGTTCGGAGGTGGGTCAAGAGACGGCATCACTCTATTGTGTTTTGAGACCTGTGGGTGAACTTCCAGAGTGGCTGCTAGCCTTAACTGGTTTACGTCTGCCTCCTAATTTAAACTTGCTACATCTGTCCACCTGCTTCCCAAGTACCCAAACTAAGTGTGACTTCAGCCACATGCAGCCTATTATCCGGGAGGCAGGACTGGTTATCTTCCATCCAGGGGTAGAGGACAATCGGTGTGAACTAGAGGATGGAGGGAGGCCACGGCCACAGAGTCTGCAGGGTGTGATCCAGTGACCTGCTGGGTACCAGTAGCACCGCATTAGGGTGCTGAGTGCGTATGTGTGCCATAGACTCCGTACAGACTGGGCTGGTACCTGTCACATCGTGTAGCAGTGTGGAGTGAGTGTGTGTGTGAGTGGGCGTGACAGTCCGCGGACCTCCTGTGCTTAATTACTGGCTAGCGGTGCCGCTTTATACGTTGATTTAATGCCAAATGCACAATACATTTGACATTGGGTTTACCCGCTTGACTCTGGCCCGCGGTGCTGCTCACAAGTGTTCTATTTTCATGTATATGCATAACTTTGACATCGTTGTGACCCGGGGTGTCCCCTAATACCGTGTGGGACTGCATTATCAGGCTGGCTAGAGTGGACTGCGTGTTGCACCGTTTAAGAGTGGTCTCTCTGTAGTGGGGGGGTTAGGTTAGAAACTGTCCACAGTGTGCGTACTATTGATTTCATAACGATACAAGAGGGTCTAGGACTGCTAGTAATATTTCCAAATGTGTTTTATGTCCAAAAGTTTATGATGTTCATGTTATAATGATTGACAATGTGCGTTGAATATAAACTTCATTTACATACATCCTTTGTGAAGTCTCTTTTGTGACACACAGTATACTTATCGCGTGTGACTGCTGTGCCATTGCTTTACACATAGCCTCTGAGGAAAGTGTGACTGCTCAGTGCCAAGCTACCCAAGGGTGAGCACAAGTTATACAGCGAGTGTAATCACACACCCTTGTGGGGAGCGGTAGGGTGTGCTCGGCTGGGGGGAATCTCTTCAGCCAAACAGAAAGTGCTGGTTCCAACACATGCCCACAGACACTGCACGCAATATATGTAAGCCACCCTTACAGCAGGCCTAATAGCCCTATGGCAGGGTGCATTATATTACACATAAGGAGATATATGCAGGAGCAGATATGCCCCTGTGCTGTCTAGTTCAATTGCTAGATAGTGCAAGTGAACAGGGATGTCATCTTAAGTATATGTACTGGGCACTGGGCATTACGAGTTCCCCAGCTACATAATGTCTTCCCTGAAACCTATGCCGCGACACGTGCAGGTAAGAGCAGTGGGGTGGGGTGGCCGGGTGGGGGGGATTTTGACAGACGACGACAAGGGCAAATTAATTATTTATTTAATTTTCCCTCATGGTCGCCTTTCGAATCCCTCCACCCCCCCCCCCCCAACTCGGCCCACCGCTCTAACCTGCACGTCCTGCTCCTGGGTGTTTTGTATCAAACACCTGGTCTTAATAAATCCATACTGATGACAGTAGTGGAGCTATTAAAATATGCACCCAGAGTGCTCCTTAGAGGCGCCGCCTGAAAACCTACAAGCCTCTAAGTGTGCTGGCTGACTGGTATTGTCCAGCCTGCCACCACAGCTGAGTTTCTGACTCCTAGAGGTGACAGCCCACCTCTCAGCGGTCAGAATCAATGCCTGCCCTGGCCGGAGGTGTTTACAACTCCCCCGGCAAGATGGCTAGTAAATCTGCATACCAAGGCCTGGGACGTCAAAGCACATGCTGACTTTGATGTGTACCCAAACTTCCCCCAGACCTTGAATATGCCACCCCCTGCCCTGAGGCCAATTTGGCACCATGACAGGGGGTAAAATCAGCTATACAAAGAGAAATTGTGCACTACCAGGCCAGTCACACCCCTAAGGTGGGCTGCCTGATGTGCCCCGATAAATAAGGGTTCCACCATTTTGATTTTGGTGGAAATAGGAATTCTGGGACAGGGTTATGCCCACTTCCCACAGGAGGCGGTCATATAGGAATACATGACGCTACAACGCAAACAATTACAACACATGCTTTTACAACGCGGATTTTCACATCGCAACTAACATTACGTCACGTGATTTTACAACGCATGCCATTACAATGCATTTTTTAAAACTACCATTACAACGCATACCATTACAATGCATAATACTTTTAGGGCAATAGTAGGGTAAGTGTTGGATAGTGTAGGGGTAAAAATGACTATTCCCACTCCAGTGAGTGCAACAGAATGGTAAGTGTCGGATAGTGAGGGGTTAAAAATTACTATTCCCACTCCAGTGAGTGCAACAGTAGGGAAGTGTTGGATAGTGTAGGGGTAAAAATGACTATTCCCATCTACCCCAAAAACCATACCCAACCTAAAACAAACAAAAAAATCTCCATTACTTACCTTTTAATGCGTTGTAATTGAATGCGTTGTAAAGGTATGCGTTGTAATGGCATGCATTGTAATGGCATGCGATGTAAAGGCAGTTACGTTGTAACAGTTCCGTTGTGAAAGCAGTGCGATGTAATGACTGAGTTGTAATTGATGTTTCCCTCATATAGGGGATGTAGGGACCCCAAGAGTAAGTAGATGCAGGAGACCCTTTTTGCATGGTTACCCCCCACTTTTTGCTTGATATCTGATGCACTTTGACTGAATGTCCACTGGGTCCCAGCCAATCAGGTTCACAATGCCTTTGCTCTTACCCAAAACTGTACCTTTGTCTCCACAATTGGCACCTCTGGCCCACATGTAAGTCCCTTGTAAAAGGGGCCTGTGGTACCAAGGGCCTTGTGACCAGAGAGGGTTTCCAAGGGCTGCAGCATGTATTATGCCACCCTCAGAGACCCCTCACCAAACTCATACACCCAGCATTGCAGACTGTGTGTTTAGGTGCAGCTAAACCTGAAGAGTCGACATGGCACATATCCCTGTGTGCCATGCCTACAAACCACTGCTTGTGGCATATGTAAGTCACCCCTCTAGCAGGCCTCACAGCCCTACAGCAGGGTGCACTATACCACAGGTGAGGGCATAGCTGCATGAGCAATATGCCTCTACAGTGTCTGAGTCCATTTCCAGGCATTGTACGTGCAGTGAAGCCATATTGAGTGCATGGGCTGGGAGTTTGTCATTATGACCTCCACAGCTACAAGATGGCTTTACTGAATGCTTGGAACTTTGATATCAAACTTCTCAGCGTAATAAACCCGCACTGATGCTGGTGTTGGCTTTATTGTACAATGCACTCAGAGGGCATCTTAGAGATGCCCTCTAAAAGACAACCAACTCTCTGGTGTGCATCTGACTGGTCTGCACCAGCCTGCCATACACAGACATGTTTGTGACCCCCTGAGGTGAGAGCCTTGTGCACTTGTGGGTCAGAAACAAAGCTGGCTTGGGGTGGAGGTGCTTCTCACCTACCCCCATGTAGGAACATCATTCAGGGCGGTGAGCCTCATAGGCTTCCTTACCTTTGTCATGCTAGCCATGGCCCCTGCAGCTAGTGGAGATGCCCGCCCCCCTGACCAAGCCCCATGTTTGGCTGCAAGGTCAGTGGAAAAATTAGTAACATTTTCCAACGTCCAAAGGCACCCCTGCATCCTCAGCCTCCCGACTTTGGGGAGCCCAGCCGATGGTGCCCAGGCATCCCCCAACATCCCAACTTATCTGTCCAGCCGTTGGTCACCTTCGTCCAGCCCCATGGTTTGAGCCTGCAGCCTCTTGGTGAAACTGAGTTCCCCATTCATTTGCATTGGGCGCCCAACGCTGTCTTTGCACCCTTCACTCAGCCGCTCCTGTGCCGCTGGTGGTGTGTGCTTGGTGCTGACTTGTGCCCCCCCCCTGTGTTTGCTTAAACCCCTCAGGCCTGTGCCCTGAAACCGCGGATACTTACCTGCAGCCTGTGCATCTTCCATCACCCACAGTCTCCATAGACTAACACTGGGCTCTGGGCACCACCTTTGACCACTGCACCTGACCGCCCCTGTGCCAATGGTGGTGCAGATTTTGTGCACACTTGAACCTTGTCCTGTGTTGTTTCAAACCCCTGAAAACTGGGAAAACTGTTTAATTTGCAAAATGGTAGTCCTTCCATAGGATTGTATTGTATTTCTTGCTATTTTCACTGTGTCTATTTTCTACATTGCTAAGTATTGCTACATGTTGATTGACACCACAAAGTATTTCTAATACTACTGTCAAGTATTCCTATTGCTATTTGTCAACACATTCATATTGTACTTGAAAGTATTGGTACATTTGAACGGGTACTGACCTGCAACTGATTTCTTGTTGGTTCTGAAATAAAAATAACAAAGTCATATTTTTATACAAACATTGGACTTAGAGTTAGTCATTGAGTGTGTGCCTCATTCCTTGACTGTGTGTGTACAACAAATGCTTAACACGGCCCTCTGATAAGCCTGACTGCTCAACCACACTACCAGAAAAGAGAGAAAGGTATTATCAACTTTAGCCTCTGTAAAGCCTCTGGGTATCCACTGGACTCTGTGCACACTATACTTTACTTTGCTATAGTACACACAGAGACAGCTTCCTACAGCAGCCCATTGACTACCACCCTTTATTCCCCTTAATGCCCTTATATTGATTATTTAGGTGGCCCCCTGACACCAGGAACTTAGATTTGTCTGACTGAAAAATAAGAGCGGAAGAAGCAAGAACTGCAAAAATAAAAGAGTGTTGTGTCCCTGAAGCAGGCACCGCGCTTAGTATTAAAAGTATGAAATAAAATAAAAAACAGCGCAGTGTCCCTGAAGTGGGTGCCACTCGCAATATGCAATTACAACAAAATAAAGCAGACTCCATTGTCCCCATCAGTGTCAATAACACAAATAGTTCTCACTCACTAGATAAAGCAGTCCGTGTCATGTGCCAGGTAAAAGGTCCAATCCTTATGGGCGGTAACAAATGGCGACAAGGCGGTAACAAGGAGGGACTAACAAGACTCATAATGAATCGGAAGCCAGCATTTACCAAGGACAATGACACCAGCCAATGAAAAATATGGGAGGAGAGTGGGCGAGGCTTCCACAGCACACTCTACTACAGCATGCCTCGCAGAGCGAGCAGTGCATGCGTGCTGCGGCTAGGCTCGACCTAAAAAATGGATGGGGATCTGGGACACCGAAAAATGGAAAATATTGGAAAACCAAGACAAAGAAAAGAAATAAGAAAAGATGCGGGAAGTGAACTAGGATTTTTTTCAAGTAGAAGGATATTTTTCAGTTTGTAGGGTCATGGAGAAGAGAGGTGTTTAAGGATTGAGGTGCATGGTGAAGGGCAGAGTTTTGAATTTCTTTTGAAACATGCCTGTTTCCTGCAAACATTGAAGTCTCCAGGATGTTAATTCTACAGTAGCTAATTCTACAGTAGCAGTGTGGCTAAAAAGGATTTGTTACCAACTGGGTCTGATCTGAATTTAATGTCAAAAAGTCTCTTTACTCCCTAGGTTTCGTGTCCTGCCTGAGATGTGAGTAGGAGTGAAAATAGGCAGGTTTTTTAAATCTTCAGTGTCTGTTGTGGAGTGGGGACCCGCCAATGGGGGTGATACCTGAGCAAATGGACTGATTTGTAGAATCAACACTCTGTAAAAGGACCTTCATTACAGGGGTCTTTGTGAAAGCTGGGGATTATTGAGAAGGGCCACAGCTCCAGGGGGTGATGGAGGCATTGAGAGGGAATGCCCTCATGTGAATGAGGGTAAGGAGCAGTCAAAGCTGGAAACTCCCTCAGATAATCAGTCTGTGCGAAGGACTTCCGAAAGAGAGCGCAGAACTTCACCACAGGAAGCCTCACACGAGGCTTAAGAGGAAAAACAGCCTGAGCAGAGAAGGAGTGGAGAAGCATGACTCAATGGTTAGAGCGTCAGACCCTGATGCAGAGGTCTGGCCCGGGACCAGGGTTCAATTCCCGCCTCGGCGGGTCTTGGGCTCAATTTCCTCGGACCTGATAATTCTCGCCTCGGTGCCTAGTCTAATCATGGGTCCCACTCTGCAACTCTGGGCAATAGCTTGCTTAATCTCCACAACGGCCCCCACAACGCTAGGGTGCCTGGCTTCACCTTGGGGGTGCCCAGGAGTGGACATTTCACAGGAAAGCCATGATGGGTTCCACGTTACAGAATAAGGATTTACCCAAGGGCACTGGGACCTGGGTAATTCAGTGTTACATATATAGGGATCCCAGTGACAGAATCTCCTTAGCCCAGAGACAGTCAATCATGAAATTGATCCAGATCAAAGTTACTCACACTCTACTACTTGAGTGATATTTTTATTCACATCCTCAGTTGTAAACCAATTATGTATACATTTTATAGTCTACAAAACACATGACTGCCCAAAAGGAAGGCGTGGGTGAGAGGAAAAAGGGGAAGGTATTGGTGAGGATTTGTGCTGATAAAGATAAAGTTCAAAGAAAATCACATGTGGTCACATAAGTACATTTGTAAATTGACATCACATGGGTAAAATAATATCACCATCAATTGCTTTTAAACATAAGAGTAATCTCCTCTCCCAATTGTTAAAAAACTGTCAAAAATGATCTGTTGCATCAGGGTAGGGCAAACAAAACAGTATGTCGATGTTTCGGCCCCAGTGGGTGCAGGATTCTTTACACCTTACTGCCGGGTCTTCATCAGGACAGGTGAAGAGGGGATCCGGGGGAGTGAGGAAGGGCACCAAAAGAGCCACTAATGATTTGTGTGGTGCCGAATAGAAAGGAAAACAAGGTGGGCCCTGGGGCTCCGAAAGAAACGAGAGCTATATCCAGAGGGTTCAGGGTACTCGAAACCTCGTTGTGCGATGATATCGTTACCAATTAAAGAAAAAGCTGTGTCCTGTGTCAATCGCGGGTGTAGCGGCAGACAATCTCGGCCGATTCCAAGCATCAATCATGGAGGACGGGGCCGGAGATCTGCTCGCACGCGTTAGTCAGGATGGGTTCCACAGCGGTATGAATACAGCGCTAAGAGACCTCTGGGTAGAAGTCCGCTATATAAATACAAACACATTTACAACACATTTACAGCAGAAAGGCAGGGAGGGCTAGCAGAATAAGGGCCTGTGTGATGGATATCCCTTCCGCCAAATTAGAAGTTCATTAGGATATAATGGAATTGTAATTTGGCAGACAGGATGTCTGTCACATTTGTGACTGAGTAACCCTGTCCGCCAAACTCGTAATCAGGTCCATAATCTGATACTCCAGTAAAGCCATGCCCTGTGGAACTGTCGTCATGGGCATGTCATCCAGGGACCAGTGTCTCATAAGGACGAGCCCACAATCTGCCTACCCTACGGATGCAGAACTTCTGGTAGGCACTGGTAGCATTGGAGTTGGCCTCTCTGGGGTACCTAATGCTGCAAAAGAGATCTATGTCTTGTGTCTTTCTGCCCAGCCCTGGCACACAGTTTCTGTTTCTCTCCCATTCCTCTTTTCTCTTTTCTGCCCTCTCCTCTCTATTCTGCTCGCTCAGGGGGTCTACTCTGTTGCAACAGACCTGTCAGTGTCTATTCTGCTGTCGCAAGATTCTGTTTCACACTGTGGGCCTTCTCTGTTCTAACGTCTTGCTTTTGTCCTGTATGTAGCCTTTTCCCCAGCTTGGGTACATACAAAGGACCATACCACACACGGAGCTTGGTAACATGTCTTTGTTCCTCAGCGTGTAACCGTTAACCGAACTTTCTGCATCAGGAATTCTGTCATCCACACATTTCCGTCACTATGCTACAGAATCCATCAGGGACCAAAAGGGTCCTGTCATCTCCAACTCACAAGACACTACATCTCTTCCCTTGTTAAATAAAAAGTCAAATAATGCATAAGTGAGCAAGGAGCCAGGAACTCCGAAACGCGTTGAGTCATGGAATTGCTGGAATGTGAATAAATCACGCTTGTGAAAGCTGGCATGCCGCCGTGTGTTCTGACTTGATTTACTATACACGTTGATGGATATATATATATATATTTTTTTTCAACAAAAGAACCCTCCAAGGCTCCCATCGATGAACCAGATTCTCCACAGCACAGACGGAGTCCACGAAAATTTCTTCTTTAAAGGTACTTTATTATTGTAACAACACCATTAGTGCAACGTGTAAGGATGGTCAACGCGTTTCGGCGGATGCCTTCAACTGGACCATTCCATAAAATAGACTAGACTGTTTATTTATTATAAAGTTTTGTATAGCGCGAACAAGACCCGTAGGTATCAGAGCGCTTGACATAAAAGGTGTAGGAGAAAGACATATATATATCAGACCATTATACAGACAACAAATATGAGGTAGGTGATAAATATACAGTACGTGTGCAGTTAGCGTTGATAGTTAATGGTGGGTATACTTCTATCATAGGTAGAATGTGTGAGCAGGTATGATAGTTAAGTCATTATCAGCTCGTGATTGTTCAATCTAGGTAGTATATTTCTTCATCAGAAAGCTCTTCACTTCTTGCTTAAATGATGCCACATTTTGGATCTTCCTGATGCTAGGAGGGAGTGAGTTCCAAATTCTGGGGGCAGCTCCAGAGAACGCTCTGTCATAGGTTCTTTTCTTGTGGAAAAAGGCTGGTCTTAGTAGCAGTTCCTCGGTACTCCTCGCTGGTCGATTGCTTCCCGATAGTTGGATTTTCTTCGCTAAGTATCTTGGGGTGTTATGGTGTAGCGCTTTATGGGTGATGCATGCTATCTTCATTTGTATTCTTGCTTCAAAGGGTAGCCATCTTAAAGCTTTCAGGTGTGGCGATATATGATCGTATTTCCTAGATCCGGTGACAATTCTGGCCGCTGCGTTTAGGCATGCTTTCAATGGCGCTGTGGACATTTTTGGTAGTCCAGCTAAAGTGGTGCAGCCATATTCAATCCTCGAGATAACTAAGGATTGGATTGCCAATTTGAGATCCGCCTCTGAGATGAATGGTTTCAGTTTTCTTAAGTAGTTCAGGTGGAATCGGGCATTTTTAGCCATTGAGTTGATGTGGGCTTTCATGTCCAGATTCTCGTCCAGTGTGATTCCTAGCGATTTCGCTGACTTGATTAGTGTAGGGGTGCAGTTTAGCGCAGTCACCACTTTCGTCCATTCCTTTATTTCCGCATGGCACCTAGCTGGTGAGATTAATAGGAACTCTGTTTTGTGCGCGTTCAGCTTCAGCTGGTTGGTAGTTAACCATTGTAGAGCCATTTTTAGTGTCTTGTTCACTAGTTCCAAGTCTTTTAGGGAGGAAATCTTTAAGTATATTTGCGTGTCGTCTGCATACATGTGATAGGATATTTGTGATTTTTGGAGAATTTCTGTTAGCGGTTCGACGTAAAGGTTAAACAGATCTGGGGATAACGTTGATCCTTGAGGGACTCCAATTGAGATAGGGCATGAGGGTGAGATTGACTGGTTGACCAGGAAACGCTGTGTCCTGTTCTGTAGAAAGGAGATAAACCATTTCAGCACGGTTCCTGATAGTCCCATCCTGTCCCGTAACCTGGTCAGTAATGCTTCGTGATTTACCGTGTCAAAGGCCGAGGATAGATCTAGGAGAATCAGTAGGCATGCTTTGTTTTGGTCAAGTGCCTGTAGAGCATCGTCAACAATATGGAGGATCGCTGTTTCAGTGCTGTGCCCTGCTCTGAATCCTGATTGGCATTCATCCAGTAATGAGAACTTGGAGATGTGTCGACTTAGTTGACTCTGTACGCATTTCTCGATTAATTTGGCCAGTAGCGGGATGTTGGTCACTGGGCGAAAGTTGTTTGGGTCTGATCTATCTGCTGCGGGTTTTTTGATAATGGGAGCAACTTGACCTGTTTTCAGGCAGTCAGGGAGGATCCCTTGTGAAAGTGAGGCATTTATAATTTCGGTCCAGATTGGAACCAGAACGTGGTTGATTTCTTTTACACATTTTGCGGGAAGTGGATCTTGGTAGTGGTTGTTTGGTTTAATTACAGAAAGCGTTTTGGCGATACTGTGCTGGTCATATAGTTCGAACGTATCCCAACTTGCCTCATTTTTTGTCAAGGAGCTCATCGTTGTAGCGGCGGTATCTTTCGTAGGTATTGGTTCTATGTGAAGGTTTTCCACAGCATTTTTGAGCTCCACTTCTAGCAATTTTGCCTTCTCTGTGAAAAATGTAGAAAATTCTTCACAATTTAGGGGTGTTTTTGAGTTCTCATGGACAGATTTGGCTAGTTTATTTGATTGTTGCTTTAAGATTTCAAAGAGCTTCCGTGGTCTGTTTTTGGCATTGTCCAGTTCTGACCGTATGAATTCTTGTTTAGAGTTGATGATCATTTTATTATATTGGCCTCTAATTTTTCTGAGTGCTTTCAGCTCTGGGGATGAAGGGTGCTGTCTCCATTTTCTTTCGGCCATTCTCAATTTACGCCTTTCTTCGTTTAGAGATTCATTAAACCATGGATTTTTTGTCTTCTCTGAGACTTTTTTCAATTTTAATGGCATGGTGTTATTGACAATATTTTCGACAGTTGTTATGTAGTGGTCGGTCAGCTCGTTCACATTCTGTAGGTTGTTGTGAGGTTTTAGGTCTCTTTCACAACTTTCAACTAGTAGCTCTAAGTTTGCATCTCTTGTGTCTCTCACCCATTTTTTGGTCTTGAGGGGTTGTCTGGTCTTGCCTTTTTCCATTGTAGGTATCACAAATGTTATGGCATGATGATCTGACCAGTCAGATGGTGTTATAGAGAGGATTGATGTGTCTTTGTTTCGTGAAATAATCCAGTCTAACGTCGCTCCTTTCGAGTGAGTGGGTTGTGTGCATAGTTGAATAAGGTTCAGTTCGTCAAGGAAGTCTTTCAGCGATTTGACCAGTTTGTCGTTGTGGTCCTCCCAATGTAGGTTGAAGTCACCAAGAAAAATGTTATTGACGCCGTCGTTGGAGTTGGTTGTAATGATCTCCATTAGCTCCTCTGTAAACTTTGCGCTGTCTCCTGGTGGATGGTAAAACGAATGCAGGTTGCATCTTTGGTTGTTAGTTGTTCTTATATTAAGACCTAGATATTCGCTGGATTTTAGCGGGTCTGCTTGGATTTGTTTGACCTCAATATCAGATCTGTGAATGCAGGCTATACCTCCTCCTACCTTTATGGGTCTATCAAGTCTCAAAATGTTGTATTGAGGTGGAACTAAGAGATCCATGGAAGGGGATGAGGATTCCGTAAGCCATGTTTCAGTAAGGACAGCTATATCAATGTCCTTGTTAATGATGAGGTCAGCTATATCCGATGCATGTTTGGTTGCCGACCGGCAGTTGAGTAGTAGACATGTCAGAAGTTTTTCTTTGTTGCTGGGGTCTCCATTTTTATTCTCTGTTGCTGTAAGTTGTACCTGCTGTAGATTGTAGGGGTTAGATGTTCTATCATTCTTTCTCGATGTTCTGTTTGAGTCGAGTGGTACTGTTTTGATTGTTTCCTCCCTCTCGCGGTCAGGTATTTCATACGATCGGGTTAAGGCCAGAGTTTCCTCCTTCGATAGAGGTTTTGTCCTGTTCGGTCGATTGTCATTATGTTTCAACTGCCAGATCTTTTCGTTACTATTTCTTTGTGGGCCATGTACAACGTTTTGGATATGCGTGACCTTGGAGTGAATGCTCGACGTCAATTCCTCGATTTTTTCAATTGTCTGTGAGGAGTTTATAGTGATTTGTGCCATCGTGTTTACTAGTTTCTTGAGCTTAGTAATATCATTCCTGTTCTGATGTGATTTCTTAGGGTAGACAGATCTGTTTATCCGGGCTTTCTGTTTTGTTCTTCTCTTTTTTGGATCTGTTCTTAGTTCCGCATCCATTTCCTTTGTAACCCAAGTTTGATTGTCCCTTCCGCTTCTATTGGAGGTGTCGTCCTTGTTCGCTCCGTTCTGTGTTGTTGTGAGTGTGTTTGAGGGTGAGAGTCTGCATGACGTTGGTATTGTACTCGAGGACGGTGTAGGGGAGTTGATATCCTTTCCCACGTCCACTTCCTGGTTGTCGTGGGGCATTGATCTCGAGTCCGATGTATGTTCTACCTGGGAACTTTCTTCGTTCATGTGCAAGAACGGCGCCTCTCTTTGGAGCTGGTTTTGTTCCTTGTTTGCCTGATTGATAAACCTCTCCGTTCTTTCTGTCGGGTTCTCAGGCTTGGACATTGCCATCTCCTGACTATCCTCTCGTTTAGAGCTTTGAACCTGGTGTCTTCTGTTACTAGTTACTCCTTTGGTGATATCATTAGTGGCGGTAATAACTCTCGGTGAGGTCTGGTGTAGCTGGTGTCTTGGGTCTTCTATGGAATCTTTCATTATTTGGAATATCTTGGCAAATTTCTCCAGTTCTCGGTTTGCTGCTTGTATCATCACCGTACTGTTAACCCATTTTTCTTATTCATTAGCGATGGCCTAAGATGTTTAACATTTGTACTGTTGCAAAGAGTGTCGCTGGTAAAGTACCATAAAAAGATTTGTTCTAACAGTACTTTGCCTGATTAAAAACAATTCTGTAAAACCGTAATACAACAGGAAGGTAGAGAGAGAGAGAGAGGGAGAGAGAGAGAGAGAGAGAGAGAGAGAGAGAGAGAGACATATATACATCACAACTCTTCAATAAGTCGTGTTGGTCCTCAAATAAGTCGCTGAGATCTTGTCATGTGAGTTCGCGGAGATGCCGAAGAACAGTCCATGACTGGCACTGGTGGCAGAGACACTGGTACATTTGTTGGGCTCTCTGGATTCTCAGGTGGATAAGTCCCACTTCTGACATATGGAGCTGGCGAATGTTGAGGTAGGTGCTTGAAATGCAAAGAATCCCACTTGATGGACTTTCCAGGACAGTGAGCAGTCACCATGTGTCCTTTACTAGTCACACCCCTCAGTAGGCCAGCATCAAAAGGAGCATCAGACTTGTTTTTCCTTTTCTACCTGACGATGACTTGGTCTCCTCTTTTGAACACAGTGCTCCGAGCACAGCAGAGTCTATCCGCATAAGTTTTTATTTTACATTTGTGAGACAAATCAGGAGTGCACAGCTTATGATTGTCAATAGATCTCTCAGTGGTCCATTGTGGCAATTTGGGGGCATATTACCAACAAGTAGCGATAATTATCGCTAAATAGGCTTAGCGACGATTTTTTTATCGCTGCCTATCGCTGGATATGTTAGTGGGAAAAAAATGCTATTAGCAACGTTTTTCTCCATTGTGCTAAAATATCCAGCGATAGCGGCGAAATGCGTGAATATCGCTGAGAATACAGCGATATTCACGCATTAGCGACTAAATGCTCTTAGCCATGTTATCCACCTCCCATTGGATAACATGGCTAAGAACTGGTCTGAGCAGGCGTTGGTTTTTGGCAATAGCGGGAATATTTCCATCACTACGCCTGCCTTGCTAATAGGCGATAGCGACGTTAGCGACTGCTTTCAGTCGCTAACAGGTTGGGCACGCCCACTTTGCACGTCATTAGCGATAAATATCGCTGAAATGCAAAGCGGGCCCCAAACCGTTCGCTATCGCCTAAAAGCTGTCGCTAACATCAGTTAGCAACAGCTTGCTAATAGAGCGATAGAATTATCGCCGCTTAGCGGCCGAAAACGGTAATTGCCTATCGCCACCCTTGGTAATATGCCCGTTGGTTCCCATGGCTCTCCCATACATTAAGGTGACAGGGCTCCCACCCGTGGTAGAATTGGGAGTTGACTTGTATGAACAAAGAGTAGAGTGAAGAACTGATTTGAGGTCAAGTCTTTCC
This sequence comes from Lissotriton helveticus, assembly GCF_964261635.1. Taxonomy (NCBI): domain Eukaryota; kingdom Metazoa; phylum Chordata; class Amphibia; order Caudata; family Salamandridae; genus Lissotriton; species Lissotriton helveticus. Next base: position 14,161,580 of record NC_136073.1, read on the forward strand.
AGCACAGCGCGCTGAGCGGTCTTCTAGAGGGTGCTCATAAATCTCTCGACCACGCAATTCACCTGTAGAGAGATGTGCTTTTCTGATGCTTAAAGCTTAGGTGAGTGATAAACTCTTCATATTCCCTATCACTGAAAGGAGGACCGTTGTCAGATTTCAAAATCGAAGGAACATCCCAAGTTGCAAAAATACTTTTTAGTCTCTTAATGACTCTGTCATGAGTTGTTGACGGCAGATCTTCCACAAGGTGAGAACGGAAATATTCATCAACAATTAGTCGTAGATGTTGGCCATTGTCAAAGGGCCCAAATAAATCCATTGCAAACTTCTACCATGCCTGCTTTGGGAGCTCAGACATGTTTAACAGGTGCGAGATTATTTTGGTTGAGAGGGAGGTGAACAAACGCTAAATAGCCAACATCGGACCCCCGTCTGACCTTACTACTTACTTTCATACATCAACCATTTGGCACAAGAGTGCTGGTGGCTCAAAATCAACTCAAATCCATTTTGTCATACGTTTATTTGCAATGTTTCTTCCATTACTTCCATTTATTTTTCATAATATAATCATTTTATCTTTGTCATTGGATACATGACGTGACATGTGCCATTAAAAAAGCATATTTAAAAATATTCCACAAACACATATACATCATTTGATCTACTACTCACACATTCATTTCACATGCTTATTCAATACTAATTTTGCATCTGAAAAAACAAAAAATGTATTGTACATTTTCATGCATCTCAGGCTTGTTACAGGCTGATTACTACATACTACTGTCACGGTTGTTCTTCATATTGAATTTTTTACTTCTCTCGCAATACACTCAGTTAACAAATATGTTAACAATACTATGTGACTTTTCACTTCTATGTCACATGTCATTTCCATGTAGGATTTAAATTCATATCATCGTCACTTTATAATTCTTCATCAACTGCTGTTTTCTGATGGGGCGTGACCAGTTATCCTCAACACGCGTTGCGGGGTTGCGCCTTCCTCAGGAGTGCCCCAAACAAGAAGCCTGATATACACTGTTCAAGGCCAGTAAATATATAATATGACAATACTGAGCCACATCTAGCAGCAGTGCACTACAAATGAAGTGCAATTTAGTTAAAACCGTATTTCTGGCCACCGAGTCCACAAAAGAATGAATAGATCCATCACCCAAAATAAAAATAATGTCAATTCTGTCTGGATATACTGTTTCCACCATTCAACAGAAGAAAATAGTGGAGTGAATTGCCGCAAAGCAGGCCTTACCAAACATGACCCGCCCAGGGCTACAGTGAAAGGAAAGAAAACTATCCAGCATATGCTCAAACGTGCTCCCAAAAGATACATGCAAGATTATTTTGCCCACAACATGCATCTCCCAAGGTTTTTGAGTTTAGGCTCTGTGAAACACCTACCATAATTAATGCCTTAAGATGATCTCCCTCATTGATAAAAGCTCTAGCCCGCAGATGTGGCCATTGCATAAATGACATGCCCTTAACTCCTTTTAAACTCTTTCATCAAAACGAGGGAACCACACTTGGTCCCGTACAGCTTGTTTAGTGGCAACAACTCCATGATCTCCCTCATGGGCCAGTTCAATCACTTGCTGTCTCAGATACTTAGGTATGACAATTCTTATCCCTCGTATAATGATGGCTTCTGAGGGTAACTGAAAGTTCTTCCTGGACATTTTTGAATTTCTGGTGTTCAAGGTCATCATGAAGAGGTTGAGTATGTTTTTTGCCACAATTGATGCGTGATAATGTCTTTGAGTATTAGCAAATCTCTGTCAATGTTGTGGCAGCAATGATTTGTTCCACCGATATGGCAGCAGGGCTACTGGATTTTAATGATAGAGTTAACATAAGCATCAGCCACTTTAGAAGTAGTGCCATGACACTGTATTGGTACCTGTGAGAAGTAGCCAGCAGGGTTTTGATTTTTTCCTGGACGATGCACAATCGTATAATCATACTCCTGCAATCACAACCCCCACCTCTCAATGCGAGGGGGCATCTTGGCTTTAGGATTCCCAAGGTGGTAAGCAATGCTTGGTGGTCGGTGACAACTGTGAAAGGCTTTCTATCTGGAAATGCTGACAAGCCCATACCTCAGTAAGGATTTCTTTTTCAGGTAGTGAATAGGCACATTCCGTCGATTACAAACTTTGGCTACCATAAGTCACAATGTACCTTGGAACATTGGGATGTCCAGTGTGCTGGCCAAGTATGGCACCCAAGCTCACTGGGCTTGCATCCACAACAACCTTCGTCTGCAATTTAGGATCAAAGTATTCCATTTTGGCGGCGTTCTCAAATGCATGCATGATTTTCTTGAAGCTTTGTTAACATTCATGTGACCATTGAAATTAAGCAATGTGTTTCCTTAAGTCTCGGCACTTACTGTGGCAAATTCACGTATATACCTTGAACAGTAAATGGCCATATCAAGGAAGGATTGCGGTATAGTTACATCTTGGGGGGGGGAGTGGATGACAAGGCTTTTACTTTATTTGGATCCAGAGTCATTCCCCCATCAGAAAAGATATGACCAAAGAACTTGAGTTTGGTTTTATGAAACTCACACTTTCCTGCATTTAAAGTGACATCGGCATGCATACAACACACTTGTGTAAGAGCTTTATCCTGTTCCTTTTGTGTGGCCCTGACAACTAGTATGTCATCACTGTAATTTAAAGCATTTGTGACTGACTATATTTTGCGACAAAAGACATCCTGAAAGAGTTTTGCAGCTGATGACACTCAGAAACATAGCCTTTTATATCTAAATAAACTAACATGAGCTAAAAAGGTAGTAATGTACCTGCGATTTTCTTCCACTTCGAGTCGGTGATACCCTTTGTTCAAATCAAGGCGGGAAAATATTTTAACTCCATTCAGCTGCGTAATCATGTCAGCAATGTGCAGACCTGGATGTCATTCTCTTTCAATCACCTAGTTCGCTTGGCGCATGTCAACGCAGATACGCACAGCTCCTCCACTATCCTTCTTCAGCACTGCCACAATGGGTGACACCCATGGCATCGGACCAGTGGATCGATCAATGATGTTGTACTTTAATAGTGTTTCAAGTTTTTTCTCAACAGCCTCTTGTAAATGAAATGCAATTCGGAGATATCATTGAGCAACAGGACAGATGCCCTCCTTTAAGTGAAGTTGCACTTTCATGGTCTTACGTCTTCCTAGTCCATGAAACAAGGATGGAAAGTGATTCACTATCTCATGATCGGCATTGACATTGTAATTTACAGAAATCAGTCCCATGTCAGCAGCAGTACTGAAACTGAGTAAACATGCACTCTATGAAGTGCCTTGTAGAACATGATTTGGTGCTTGTACTTGCGCCTTTTTATGCTTCACTGTTTCTATGAATGAACCATGACTTTGCAATAGTGTCGAAGCAGCCAACATATACACTTTGGTTTTCGATTTGGATAAATGGGGCTCTAGAGACAGTTCATTATACTTTTCTGCTGCCGTAATGTTTATCGACGTGCCACTGTCTATGATAAAAGATATGGCGTAATCATTCACTTGTAGTGTAATTTTTAGACAGTGTCCAAATTAATTTCACACTTTCACTTGTCGACATAGCTGCAACCGGCATTCTTCCTTGCAAGAAGCTAATTCTACAAGTGAATGTCATCCAGCAGTTAAGCTTTACATTGCACCCCCATCTTCCTCCCTGACGCTTGAAAATGACAATGACAAACTTTTAGCCAAGGAATTTTATGACAATCAACGTCATTCAGTTTCTACTTGCCTCAACTGATGTGGGCACTTGGCCTTGTGGGCGTGGTTTGAATGTCTCTGGAATTTTCTGGCATCCATTTTTTCTCAATTTTACGCACTTGATCTTTCCTCCATTTTGTTTTCTTGGTGTAATGTACTTGATCTTAACCTCCCTTTGCAAACCATGACAAAATGGTTCTCTTTCCCACTGCTGTTGCACATCTGTCTAATGGGAGGACATTTACTTTCTTTGGAAACATTACTTTATGGCCTTCTATCTTGCATTTCGACTTGCTTTTCACACTCAGCTCTGATTTGTTTTGGGTCATTTCAGCCTCTAGGTTAACTGCTTGTCTGTCAGCTCTTCCTTACACTCTGGCAGCCATGAGTACTCACAACAAGCTGAGTATCTCTTTCAGCATTCGTCGGCTGAAGGTATCGGAGAGACAAGCATCTATCACTCTCTGTGGCGGCTCCCCCATAGGGTCGTAGGGGTGTTGCCCCACTGCTTTCTCACAGTGCGAGAAGGCAGAAACATAAATGGTAATAACTACCATTTTATGTTTCTGCCTTCTCGCGCGGCGAGAAAGCAGAAGTGCCTGGTTGGGAGTGGGCGGTCCTGCCTTAAGGCAGGGGGGAGTGGCTTGTCCAACACCTTAGGTCCCTGTCTAGAGGCTGTTGCCAGGTGGATGCAATCCTCGTGTCTGAAGCTCAACGGGGAGAAGACCGACATCATCCTTCTGGGCAATCCCTCCCCGTCTGCCCTTGCAACCATCTGGCCACCATGTTTGGGTCCGCCCCCTGTCCCCAAGCCCCAAATAAAGAGCCTTGGGATTTGGCTTGACAAAGCATTAGACTTTTCAGTTCAAGCCACTAAGACTGCCGCCACTTGCTTTGGGCTAATGAGGATGCTCCGCAAGGTGCTCCCTCTGCTCCCATTCCAGGCGAGAAGGGTCATGGTTCAGGCCTTGATTCTTTCCCGTCTGGACTATGGGAACGCTCTCTATATGGGGGCCCCAGCTTCTGTTATACAGAAGCTTCAGGTTACACAAAACAGTGCTGCCCACCTACTCTACAACTTGCCCCGCTGGCAGTCAGCGAAGAAGGCCCTAAAGGAGCTTCACTGGCTCCCAATAGCATCAAGAGTGCAATTCAAGGCCATGTGCATTCTGCACAAGTCCTTTCATCGAGCTGGCCCTGTTATTCTCCACTCTATAGTCAAGCCTTATATCCCTTCCCGTCCCCTTCGCCCAGGCACCCTTCAGCTGGCTGCCTCGATCAAAGTCAACAGAGCTCGCTGGGGCGGCCGCTCCTTTTCCCACTCGGCGGCAAAACTTTGGAACTCCCTCCCTCTCCCTATCCGAGGAAACAGTAATTACATGTCCTTTAGGAAAGCCCTGAAAACGCACTTGTTTGCCAAGACTTGCTGAACTACCCTGAGCCCGCGCTAAATCATTCAGTCACAAGCGCTGCGAGGCCTCCGGGTAGTTACGCGCTATACAAGTGCAATTTTTCATTTCATTTCCACTGTTGTGCATACTGACTGTTTGGGCAGCCTGAGGCTGCCCAAATAGTCAATATGTACAACAGTGGGCAAGCCACTCCCCCCTGCTCTCAAGCATCACCGCCCACTCTCCCCTTTTCTCTATCTATGCTGCTGCATGGCAGCATACATAGAGAAAATGACCCGGGTGGGGCGCGCTCCGCTGCGGCCACCAATCACAACGCTGCCATTGCAGCGTTGTGATCGGCGGATGGGAAGGAGGGAAGCTGCCTTTCCTGGCTGATGACGATGCAGCCAGGAATTCAATTTGGAAAAAGCAGGACAGCGGGAAGACCCATCCAGAATAGTGGTCCAGTATGTTAGCAGCTGTGGGCAATCCCACAGAATGTGTTTCGGGCCTGCCCCCGGGGTATTACATCTGGCGAAGGTGTCAGAAGTGCGGGGAAAAATGTGGGCAAATTGTTTTAGGTATAAGTATGCCCAGTTAAGTATGTAATATTGAATGAGTTTTAGGCGGGACCTGTGATATACCCTCCACGGGTATGCTAACACCCTCTCCTAGATGACGGTGTACCCACCCGGAAGCTGAAGCGCAGGACGGTAAGTTGTTTTACATTATTTTATTCATGTTTCGTTTTTTAATTAAACAAACCCCTCCCACCTCCCCCCATACCCCCAGGGACGAACACATTTCCACTCCCTCTCCCCCCATCCGCCTGTCATGCCGGCCGCGATTGAACACAATGCCCCTACAGGCCCTCCACGATCACGGCATTATCTTTCCCCCATCACGGGAGAGAACTAGGAGAGCCACTATCCGAACACCACTTTAAAAGTGCACAAGAAAGTTGTGATGAGAATCAGTGCAAAATACATAAGTGCCAAACCATTGTACATGGGTACTGCAGTTCTTCCTGTTAATTAATTGAACCGGAGCAGCGCGGGCAGAAGGCGAGTGGAGCCACAGGAGCAGGCATGACACCGATTTGGGAGGAAGAAGGTTGATTTTTTTGTGCAAAATTGAAGGCCGCGCCCTACCAGTGTGACTCACGAGGCTCGTCAGTGGGCGTGTCAGTGGAGGAGTGAGGCGCAGCTTGTGCGCAGAGGCTATACGAGGAGCAGGCAGGCTGCCGAGGTCGTGCGCCGAGAGGTTTGAGCCAGTGCCGGAGCCTGAGTCAACCAGGGTGAAGCAGGAGCCGAGTGGAGCAGCGAACGGAGAGCGGCGGATTCCGGTAAGGCCGCTAGGGCGGCACAAGCTCACGCAAGCGGGCTTAGGGGTCGACCAGGTCGACTGGGAGGAGGCAGCCTCGCGCACCGTCGCCCTCCTTTCGATTGGGTGTGCGGGCGACTTCCCTCCTGTCCCTCCCCTCCCCCCCGAGACAGCGCTGATGCAGCCGCCTTATGCTGAGAGCTCACTGAGTTCTCTAGCTTGCTAGCTCCGCCGGCTGTGCTCCCTTGGACCTCGAGGCATTCCGTGCTTTTGGCTTTGGCTTTTTGGGCGCTCCCCGACCTCCGGTCTGGTGCCAGCGGTGCCTTGTCTGTCCCGCAACCTCTGCCCGCAGCCGCCCCTCCATCTGCCGGCCGCTTATTTGACTTGCGAACGGGAGTTCGCCAGCCCTGGGGCTGCTCCCCTTGCACTCGTCCTGAGCCGGCTGCCCCTTGACCCCCTTGCCCGGCGCTCGCCTGCTTACCACTGCCGGTCTACCCCGTCTCTAGGTCTCGAGGTGTGCATGCCCTCTCTCAGGGGGGCGCACTGTACGCAATCTCCAGTGTCCCAGGGCGTGAGCGACCTGGAGAGGAGTGGTGGGTCGGAGTGGTGTCTACGGGCACGGGCAGGAGAGGGTGGTGGTTTGGTTGGGCAGGATAAAGTGAGCAGGGGGGTGCCATCCGCTACAGATTGACATAGCCACACAGAGTGCAACCACGTAGTGCATGCCATCACAGTCACCCCTGAAGTGTGAACCTAGAAAACAGTCCTTCAACAAACCTGTTCCTGTACCAAATCAGCAGCGGAGCCGGATCTGCGATCAGTCAAAAGAGCCCTAAGCCAAGACCACTCCGGTGCAATGAGATCTGTAAAAGAAAGAAAGTACACTGCACCCAAGCTAAGGAAGTCCAAGCAACCAGACGCAGCTGGGGTACAAGTCCACGTCAACCATACACTAAAACCTCAAAAACCCAAAAGCCTAACCCTACGGGACTTTTTTAGAAAGACTCCATCAAAAACTGTGGAACTAATACAATCATTAGAGCAACACCCGCAAACTTTGGAGGCAACCACTTCTACAATCTCGGACCATTCAGGGTTCGATCGCCAAGTACCAGCGCAAAATTGGGTATTTGAGACGATGCCAGCAAAAGAGCCGCCAGAGGTCTATATCTTTGGGTCTACTTGTACTAACCATAACAGGGAAAACATCCAAATTGTTCCTTTTCAACCAGGCAGGCCCTCCACGTCTCTGGCAGATGACAATGGGCTCGCCCACCTACCGCAATTACAGCTGGAAGACATCATGTGCCCAACAGAGGCTTCCTCTTTGCCGTTACAACTCCAACAACTTTCCGTCATCGGACCGGTGTCCTTGACCCCGTCTAAGCCATCTATGGGCCTTCCCCAGCAAATAACGACGGTGCAAATCCATGGGCAAGCTGGGCCTGTGCAACCCAATGGTAGTCACTCACTTTTAACCTCGTTAACCTCACCAATAACAAAAATACCAATAGCATCAATAGACTTGAGTCCTCTACACAAGTTATTCTCGCCTCCTGGCCAAACAAGGACTCCATGTCAAAGTCAATCAGCGCAGCTGGCAGCAAACGACCAACCCATGTCCGATTTGTCCCTCTTCTTTAAGACCACCTCAAGTTCCCCAAACCCGAGCTTCACTCCGAATGAAAAACCTAATATAGAAGAGGACACTACGACTAGTGTCTGGCCACAATTATTACAGACTCTCCAACAAACTGTGACCGCACTTAACTACCATTCAGTAAAACTAGAGGTGCAGGTAGACTTACTAAATACCCTGGCACTTTTCACGTCAGGGATTGACGGCAAATTAGACAAACTGAACTCGCAAATTTTAAGGGCGCAAGCATCCGCGAACTTTGTCCAACCAACGTGCTGTTGCTCCCCAATCATTGACTCCCTCTCCCTGCTTCCAGATTGCCTTTCCACCGTCATCAGGGAAGTTAAGCAGCTGAGGGGAGGAAACGTGTTAGCCAAACCGCAATTCCCCAAACATCAAGAACTGGACAAACCCCCGGAGGACTTTGGAAACAAAAATACAAAAACAAAGGAAGAAGAAGTGGACATTACAGGAACAATTAACCGCCCTCCATCGATGAATGGCCACCCTCAGAGCGCTTCAATAAAACAAACTCCGACGGTTGAAAACGGCCCCCTCCCGTCACCAACTGGGCTAACAATCCAGCATGCCCAATTTGAGGATGGGCGAAACATCAGCTCTGCTTCTTCGCCCGCTCCATCAGTCCCGGCCCCCCCGGGGCCTATCCCTCCTTGCAGCAAGAGAGAGCGCAAACGTCAACGTAAAGCTAGAAACAAACTCAGGGCTAACTCCAACTTGGCCCTTCAGGATCTCTTTCCCATTTTTTCGATAGCCGAAAATAAAAAATCTTCTATAGAAACCAGCACAGTGGAACCAATGACAAATCCAACAATAACCCCCAATGGAGCCGCACCGGATTTACCCATTCAAGAACTGGCGAGGAGTCCTCAGAGTCAAAGAACACTAACAATTGCCCCGGCAGCGATAGCAGAGGGCAGCGATCCCGTAATAAGCACAAGGGTGAGCCCAGCCAGGTCAAGTAACACCGGGCACGAGACAGCGGCAGGAAAATTTCGGCCTTTAACGGTTCGCCCCCTTTCTGGGAACGAAAATACAATGCTAAAACTAAGTTTTACTAAAACTATCTGTAATGACACAGCTACTCTGAACAGTCACACTTCACAATTAAAACAGGTCCCCCTCCGACCACTACAGCAGTTACACAAAAACAGATCAGGTGCAACAATCGAAAAACCGGTCCTCAGACCCACAAGTGTACCAGAGCCGCGAAGCGTTGACCTACCGCGTCATCAGATTTTACTAGCCCCTGAATACAAATCCAAGGGGCAGCACGATATACTTAACAGATCAAATCTGTTGAAACTAGTGGAAGGCATACCGGGGCTAGCAGGTCTGGACACGAACAGCATCGAATCCATTGACTTCCTTCCCCCACGAGGAAACCAACCCTCTGAGGTCACCGTTGTAACTTTTGTACAGGTAGGCTGGGCAGGAGCCTTTCTCGAACACAAGGCCATACTGTGGAACTGGGGAATCAGAGTGTACCCTTTCTCAATGCCAGGGTATCCAATCACGCTGCTATCCAGAGCGACCACACCCAGCAAGTCGGCCCCCACCAAAAATACAGGGCATGGGAGGCCGTTCTCTGTTTTAAAAAATGCCTCAGGGTCGGATACAGAACCTAAATGTCCCGAAATAGCGGCGAGAAATGAAGAACTAGACCACGTCTGGGGATGGCTGCCAGCAGTACTGGCCTCAAAACACCCAAACTGACCATTGGCGGCTGGGACACCCGCAGAAACACACAATGCATTCAAATCACTCCTCCCGGCAGGGACACCACAGCACAATGAGGATAACAGCAAAGGGGGGCTACTCTTTTCACTGTGCTCATGGAATATCAGCGGCCTACATCAAAAAACCCTAAACAAAGACACCATGGCTTTCCTGGGGGAACACGTGGCAATTGCCCTACAGGAAACCTGGGAACCAGAGGGCCGCCCTATAGAAGGATTTATCGAATATCGGAAACCGGCACTTAGGGACAGCCGCTTCGGCCACCCCAAAGGCGGGCTGTCCACATACATATCCAATAACCTAAAAGGCGAATTCAGTCAATTTTACTTGAAAGAAGACTGGCTACTGGGGGTCAAAATTAATCTGCGGAGCAGACAGCGATTGCTCTTACTTATGAACGTGTACATTAACCCCAACACCCGCACAAAAAAAGACCACCTGGCCAGACTCTGCGAAATTATGAATGATATAGCCACAGAATATCCCAATTTGGACCGCATTATCACAGGGGACTTGAACACAAACCTATTTCAGGGGAGCACAGCAGACTCAGAAGGACCCATCATGACCAGCATTATTGAGGCTATCCCCCAATCCAAACCTCCTGTGCAAGTTTCCAATATATTAGGCGAGGTCACCGTGATGAGACTCTACAACGCAGGTTACCTGGTGGTGAATGGAAGATCGGCCAGCGACTCCCCTCCAAACTGGACCTGGTCAAATGGAAGAACAAAGTCCTACCTGGACTTCACTAGTTGCAATTCGGAATTCCTGTTTAATCTGGATAGCTTCTCCGTCCTGCCAAGGTCCGAAAGCGATCACAGGCCGTTGGTTATCTCCTTCACCACAAATTTAGTTCTCCATAAAAAGGCACCATTTACTTACAAAGGAATACATTCCGATAATTTAAAACGCCTGAAATGGAGTGAGTCCAATTGTCAGAGTATCTTAAGAACAAGCAAGGACTTTATCATGTATGTTCCAGATCAAGCAGCTGCAAGTGGTAGCAGTTATGCGCACATCTGATCAGTATTTACCCAGTGACAAGGCAGGGCCCAAATCGCACCCCACTAGTAGGAGCAACAGCCCTCCCCATCATAAAAACACTAAAAAGAACGAGAAACAACGCACTGAGATTGCTATAAAAATTTCCAGGGAACAGCAGCTTTCTCGTTACATACCGTCACGCCCAAAAGACACTTAGGAGGGCAGTCACTCAAAAGAAAAAGGCCCAGGAATCTCAATTCTGGGTCAAACTGGTATGGGAAAGCAAGCAAAAGAACTCAAGGAAATTCTGGTCACTTGTCAACTGCACCGATCCAAACATAACATCGTTTGGATCAGCGAACATTCAGGAAGCAGACTGGATCTCATACTTAACAGAGCATTTCCAGGCACAAGACCACCCTGGCCGCCCTGGACCAACATGGGCTTTTGACACTGGCACGGGCGTAGCACCGAATACCCCACCCGGTTTAATGCAGGGGCTTATCACACTTGACGAATTGCATGAAGAAAGAGTAGCTAAAGCACTGACAAAAGGGAGACAAGACGGAGCACCGGGCCCGAATGGCCTGCCACAAAGGCTATTCAAGTCCGACGTCCCTTTCTGGTCTATGGTGCTATCAAACCTCTTCAATTATACCCTGAACTCTCAAATAATTCCGGATTCTTGGAGAGGTGCTATCATTCATCCTATCTATAAAGCTGGAGCACGAGGCAACCCGAACAATTACAGATTAATCGCCCTGCTGGATATAGAGGCAAAGCACTTTGCAGGCCTCATTTTGGAGGATCTTAGACAATGGGCAAAGGACAACAATCTGATTCCCCTGAATCAAACAGGGTTTGTTGCCAAATCTGGTACAATGACAAATCTATTGACAATCTCTGCCATCATTGACAAAGCTCTTTCAAGCTCCAGGTCGATTTTTTGCTGCTTTGTCGACTTCAAAGCAGCATTTGACAGGGTGCCCAGGGCAGCACTCTGGCAAAAACTGAGGCAGTGGGGAATTCCAGACAACATCCTGAATCCAATCATCCTGCTGTATTCCAATACATGGGTTCGAGTGAAGTTAGGGTCTCGCGCGCATCTCTCCCGGAAAATCTCGACCTTTCGTGGTGTCAAACAGGGATGCGTGCTGGCCCCCCTCCTCTTCAACCTATTCATTGCTGACCTGTCAAGCACTCTAGAGAATGTAATCAGCCATCCACCCAAAGTAGGAGGTACGGCATTATGCAATCTCTTATATGCCGACGACCTGGCACTGTTCAGTCTCACTGAGTGGGGCTACAAAGACTCCTTGATGCCTTAATGCAATACACGGCCAACAACCAGTTAGAAATTAACATGAAAAAAACCATGATTGTCCCGTTTGGCAAAAAACGCTACAGCGGGGGAGGCTGGTCGATAGATAAAGAAAGCCTCTCAATCTACCAATCTTACAAATACTTAGGGGTCCATTTGGACTCCAGGGGCAGTTTCACCAAACAGAACACTGTGATTGCAGCCAAGGCTACAGCTTTATTGGTATCCTTGGCTAAGCTATCGAGGAGACTTTCAGGCCCCACTGTCTTGCCCTTACTGGAAGTGCTTAGAGCAAAGATCGGGCCCACACTTTCGTATGGCATAGAGATTTTTAAGGGTAAAATGAATAATACCTTAAATAAACTTACAACCAAACTCTACAAGAAATTGCTTCATCTGCCGAGTTCTTCCTCGCCAGCACAGGTCAGCTGGGCTTAATTAATTATGAAGCCTCCAATGTTGGCTCATATCTTAAGCTGATCCACAAATTAAGACAGGCAGAAGCAGGTACCCTGGAATTCCTAGTCTGGAAGGAAATCAGTGTGAACAACCCGGGGGGATCATTTGGCCGCCTTCTAAATGACCACATTCAACAAATGTCTGCTGCGGATCTCTGGGCTCTTAATCCAAGCCAGACTGTCTTTGAAAACACAATTAAAAAAGGTATAAGATTGAAATTCCTGATCATGGACAAAGCTCTTCTTGCGGAACGCAGTCTTGCTTGGGCAGTAGCCAACTCTTATAAATGATTATCCCCGGCCAATTACCTTTCAATAACATTTTCTCATTATCTAAAGCGATGCCTGATCGCCCTTAGATTGGGCGACTGGCGTTTCCTTCAAAATCTCCCAGTATGGCGTCGAAAAAGGGTAGATCCAATGTGCAGAGGGTGTGGGGCAGCAAATGAAACTATTCTGCACGTGCTTTGTACATGCTCTTTCTTTATTATTCAACGCAGACGCCTTCTCAGGCCTGAATGGAGTAGGCTGGGAGTTCGGACTTGCAGGCACGCCCTTATTGCTGCTCTGTCTTTAGAGAACACTGTTTTAAATATAAAATTGGCCAAATTCATTCAGCAAGTTTACAGTATTTTAGAAAAATTGGAAACGGCTAAGGCTTCGCTGATAACTGTGTAGAACGACATATACTTTAACTTCATCTGCATTGTTCGGGAGTGTTAATTTTTAAATTGACACGTTGCAGTAAGCACTGATAAGAAAGGCCAAATTTTATTTTGTTTTTTCTATTCTTTTAATCTGTAAAACTGTACTTAATGTGTTGGAAGAGTCTTTTAAAGATATGTTTTTATATATCTAAATAAAGAAATTATTATTATTATCATTGTACATTCTACATTAGATACCCTGAACAGCAAAAAGTGTACAAAAGTACCATGTACCAAACAATGTGACCAGTAAAAGGGACAGAAGAAAGATATTGTGAAATATTCCAGAGACAATTTATGCAATCCATAGTCTGCGGTGTATAACGGATGAAGTGCTTCATGCAAGAAAGAATAGTAATAGTAGGGCCCCATGAATTCCTAAAACACCAGCATGGCCAAGGTTAAGTGAAAAATCCATTAATGCAAAGGCCAGGCTAGGGTGTAGCGTGTGATAGGATCATTAGCTGCATACATGCTTGCTCCGCCCGCCACTTTCAAATGCCACCAGCCGCCACTGATCACTCTTGTTGTGTAGTACCTAGCAATCCGTAGGACCTGTGCATTGTTCGGACAACATAAACTAATGACTTGGTGTCAAGACTGTAGGAAGGTGGATATCTGCCTATGGTTACCCCCAACTTTTTGCCTAGTGTTTAGCTGGTTTTTGACTTAGTTGGCCTGGGATCCTGCTATTCAGGGCCCCAGGCTATCTGCTCTCTCTGTAAAATGGACTCCATGTACTTTAGGTACATACCTTTATGGGTTCCGGAGTGGCGTGCTACTCGCCAGAAAAGCGCTTCAACACCCATCAGGGGAAACAAGTGCTATATGAATGCAAATCTTTCTTCCCTTTTTATCCATCCGCTATCCTTCTCACTCCAAGTAACAGACTAATATCCACCACTGAAATTACCTCATATTTCACCATATTAATTCACCACTAATCCTTTATGGGCTCCCTGAATAGCATGCGTCAAGAAGCGAGCGATAAATAAATACTTTGTCCTACTCTATCCTTCTGCTATCATTCCAAATCCAAATAACTGACTAACCTATCCACCACTTAAAATGTACTTGCATGTTTCACTATACTAATTCAACACTAATCCTCTGTGGGTCACGGAGTAGCGTGCTACCCGCCTAAAAAGCGCTTCGACAGCTCGTCAGGGGTAGTAAGCGCTATATAAATGCAATTACAATTACAATTACAATTACAATACCTGATTGGGTATTGGGTCACCTCTGTGAGCCCCTGTATAGTGTACCATAGGTACCCAGGGCATAGGTGCATTCAAGGCCTACCAGGGGCTGCAGCATGTATTATGCCACCCCTGGCTGGCCGTCCAAACTGACACCACAGGCTGATCACTCAGCTTGGGCAAGGTGGTGTAATCACCCCTTGCTTACATATAGTATACCTATATCTAACCTTATATATAGACACATATATACCTACAAGTCACTCCTATGGCAGGCCTTAACAATCCTGGAGGCAGAGTGCTTGGTTTTATGTGAGAGGGTGTTCTAGCATGAGCTGAGCCCTTCTGCAGCTTTCGGAACCATGTCCTCATAGCTGTTCTATGATATAGCCATACCATATACTCTTAAGTGCATTATAATCCTCGCGGTTAATGCTAACTTTGGTTTGGCTTTATCAAAACATGTTGTGTAAGGTGTCATACGCTTTGGAATACTACCCCCCGCCAGTTCTGGCGACGGGGGTAGCATTCCACCCTTCTAGAGGGAGAAGACATGTTGGTTACTGCTTTACCCGGTTAAAGTTAAACAGAGCCTCAGCATCACAAAATGGATGCTGCTGCACAGACACGAGTCTGACCTCCTGCTGCTGGATGAAACTCCGGCAGGGGAGGCCTGGACAATAGGTTTCTTGCCTTGGGAGGTGCTAGCTCCTCCTCAGACAGACTTTTAGTGTATTGGGGCAGGGAGGGCTGAGAAATGAGACACTGCCTGGGGCACACAAGGTGCTCCATGCATAGCCCGGTTCAAACCAGTGGCTGGGGCACTCCTGCCCCAGCTCTGGCGCAAAACTGGACAAAGGGAAAGGGGTGTAACCATCCCCTTCCCAGGTTCCACCCATAGGAGGGACCTAGCAGGTAATCCAGCCGCTTAGTTTAGTATAAAGTTAGGAGCTGAGTCTAGAGACTTTAGATTATCCTGGAAAGAGACTCTGTAACGAAACTCTTGGACCGTCAACGTTCCATTTCGACTGGAAGACTGAAGACATCTCCCTTGTGGGCAAGGAGTGACCACCCTGTGCAAACAGGCACCATCAGTAACTTGCCAGTTTGCTTTGTCGACGCTCCAGCCGGAACCCGAAGACTCAGCGATGCAGGAACTGGACTTCCAGACTTCTCTGACTCTGACCCACATCCACAGCAAAGCTGGGACCTGTGGCGGACACGAGAGACGTGGGACCGGACACCCTGGACTCCCTGCTTTTTGCTACCCGTGCAGCTTCAGAGGTACCCTCAAAGTTGTGCATTGGGGTTTGAGAAGCCCCAGACCCAAGCAGTATTTGTACTGAAACTCAGCCCTCCACACTCCACGAGTGCCGCGTGGGGCCTGCGCCTGCATTTCTGCTCAACGCGTCTTTGCAGTTGCTAGCCCGTTGGCTAGTCAGCCCTCTGAAGACATATTTGTAAAAATACACCACTTGCCTGGTTGCTCCAGGCGTGCTCCAGCTTCCCTGCGAAGGAGAAGCTCCCCAGATCTTGCTGGTCTGAACTGAAGCCAATCTTCCTATACTGCGTGGATTGCATTTGCCAAGGTTTGTTGGGTCTAATCCGGATACCGACACCCCCAACAGCTAGATCCGTCGTGGGACAGCTCAACTCCAGCTCCTGGTTGTCGTCGATGCCTCCTGGTTCTCGTGGCTGCAGAGACAAGCTTCACCTCTTCACCTGATTGCTTCGCGACATCGCCTGGTTCCTTCCTGGTCACTGGCTAGTGACCCAGACTCTGTCCCCTCTGCTTTCAGGTTCTTCTCAACTCCAATCCACCCTTGGAACCACCTGGACACTTTTCTCCTGGTCGCCTGCAGCACTTTCTTGCAGATTTCCATGGGAAACAGCGACAAAACCCGACACGAAGGAACACCTATGCACCCGGCTTCCCTGGGTGAGGTAACTTGAGTACTCCGGTGCTCCCGTGGGTATTAACTATCCAAGTGTCCTAGTTTAACAGGGTTTTCCCGTAGTCCATCCGGAAGTGTCCAAAATCTACTACTTTGTAACTTTTACGTTTCCATTGAAACTCTATGGAAACCCGCGTGTATGTTTAGACACTGCACGCGCGTCCCGTGGGCCTCCTACTTCCAATCCCTTGGTTGTTCAGTGTAGCCCCAGCGATTTCCTAGGCCCTAACCTACTCACCTATCCTGAAGTGGTTCTTATACCACTTATTTAGTATATGGTTCGTGAGGCCCTTAGGGCACAATTGTATTTGTGCAACTTATAGTATGTTTATTGAGTAACGTGTGCTGTATCTTGAACTCTGACCTCATAAAGAGTGCAGAGGGGTTGTGTTAGTAATAAATACATATATATTTGATATATACCTTGTGTGGTGTCCTTTCATTTGGTATTCAAGGGATTATAATTGGTAAAACAGCTGGCTTCACATGCTCTCTGAAGTTTTAGCCTAAGACTGCTTTGTCCATGCTACCACTAGGATAGCTGGTCTATAAGATTGACGTTACAACCATAAGGATTGTTTGGACTGGTGCAGGGTGCCCACTAGAATAGTGGACATCATATACCAGGCCAACTTCTCACATTGGTGTGCAGCGGTTGGGATAAGAGCTTGCTGTTGTTTTACCATATAATCTTGAGATATAATTTGAAAGATCACATTAAGGTACCTAGAGGTACATATAAATCAAGTCTTAAATACTTAAGTTCTACTGAACTTAGTTGTTGTAGAGCAAAGGGCCTAGCACACCCTGACTACAACTCCTAGAGAGGTTTAGTAGATAACACTTAGTGTAGGTAGGCGCACACACCACACCTCACTAGAAAGATGTCATTGAGAGGAGAACCTAGTGGATCCCTCCCAGCAGAAGTTGCCCCTCCCAGGGCACCTTCTAAGTATGACATATTTACCTTCCATGAGTTGAGACACTTATGTACAACTAGAAAGTTGACGCAAGGTTCAAATCCTACTCTTAAGCATCTTATAGAGAAACTAGAGGAGTATGATATAGCTAAGGCAGCTAACCCAGGTTCAACAAGTGGTACAGGGGAGGGCCATCCATCAGCAGAAGATTACCCTGATGAAAATCAAGGGGATGATGATGATGATGATGACACTGATCAGGTCCAAGTTTTAGAAATTAACCAGATCAACCTAAATACTATACAGGATTGTATAATTTGATTATGAGGGAGCAGATCCTTAATAATTGTCATAACCAGCTTCTACACCAGCACCTGGTGGACTCTGATCTGACCTCTCCCCAAGAATTTGGTAAGAAGGCAGACAAATGGGTCAGAACGGCCGCTGCAGGGGGAGACTACAGCGCCCAGGCAGCAACACTGCTCCGCCCACTACCGCCCTGAAACGCGCCCGGAGGCGCTTAAACAACGGACGCTCCCTCCGCGTCGCGGATGCGCGCGGGCGGCGCCGGGCCGAGCCCGGGCAGAGGACGGGCCGTCTGTGGCCGTCCGGGGCCGGAGGAGGCCGGGCTGGGCCACGGACCTTGGTTATTTTCCACGGCACGCCGTATGTCTCTAAGCCGAATTAGCCCGCCTGCTTCACCAACAAATGGATCATTACCACCTGAGTTTTGTGACCTAGTTTCAGGGGATACACAATGTACTCAAATAGCTGTGGACATAGACACATCTGTCATCTCAGCACCTACTGTGGCGATATTAGATAATTCATTGCCTTACACAACCCAACCTCTACCAACATCCTCCCCGGAACCCTCTCCACCACACTCGCAGGCACGAAGAAAATTGAGAGTGAGAGCCTGCAGAGGGACACAAAACAATCGGGGAGGGCACAAGAGAGTTAAGAAGGCAGCCATCACACTGGATGGCGAAGTAGAAGTCCCCCATGATAAATCAAATGAGGGGGTTACGACTAAATTGAACAATGATCAAATCGACTCGCTAATTGACATGTTTGCGCTTAAAATAGAGACTATGATTAAACCACTGGCAGACAGAGTCGAACAGGTCACAAAAGAGGTATCCAGATTGGGTACTCTTCCAGCTTCCCACCTGGCCGCCTCACAAAACTCCCAAAAACCAAATGTTAACCCTAAAGAATCTAAGGGTCCTGTTGTTCCTAGTAAAGGGGTTGTGGACAAAATGGACCAGGTATCAAAGGAGGTTTCGAGGCTGGGAGTTCTTCTATCTGCACACTTGTCCTCATCTAAAATACCTAGGACCGCTAATATGGGCACGGCAGTAAATGAGGGGGCTACAAGTTCCTGCATTGGGGGTCACAAGGAAACATACAGCATGCCAGCTGCAACATCTGCTCAACCCCCTAGCATTCAAACTGTTCCCCCATCCATCTTGAAGACTAATTCGCAACCTACTGTTGCTGGGAACAATTTGGGTTTGAGGGCAGGAAGGCAAAGACCTCTAGTCAATCTTCCACCAGACTGTGCCCCGTATATTGTAGTGCTAACCAATGTTCCCGGAGTAGACTCATGGGCAAATGACGCAAGGGGCGAAACGATTGATTCTTTGAATTATAAAGTAGTAGCATGGCTGAGTAAATATTGTGGTTTCCCTGTCACATTTTTTAATGATATTATATCGACACACAGAGTGAGCTGGATAGGTAATTCAAGAAAAACAATGAAGAGGGATTGCATCATTGTAAACTTTAGGCACCCACAGCATGTAGCTACTGTTCTGCTGAGGGCTGCTTCCTTACCAATCACAGATGATTTTATATGTGCGCGACCCCTTGGGTTTTTCTATAATCACCTTAGTTACACTTCTAAACCCCATACAGCTCAACAGAAACCACTTATATCCCCATCCATGCAGAGCTCTGTGTCATGTGCCCCTCTTGGCTATCGAAACACCCTACCATTAGTTTCTTACTGTTATAATTTGTGTGCGCCAAATTCTCAGTCTGAACAAATTCTTCCATTGAGTAATCGGTTTGCGCCTTTGGCATCACTGGAGGAAAATGATTGCCTAATAAATAATACAAGGCCCAATTTACAATCCTGCAGAATTATGACCTGGAACATTGCCGGGATTAGGGGTAAAGGTGAAAATGAAATATGGATTGACTTTTTGAAATCCTTTGACATCTTGGCTTTTCAGGAAACCTGGGATACAGTGAATAGTTTTTCCTTGGATGGTTACAGTCATTTTTCTATTCCTGCCACAAGTAGTGTGGCAGGTAGATCCAAAGGTGGACTATTAAGTCTGTTCAAACTTGATTTAAAAGGAGTATTAACCCAGCTTGAGTCAGGTTGTCAAAATTGTTTAATTGTTGAGTTGAATTCCCCTGATTCAGCTAACATTTTGTTCATTAATTTTTATAATGCTAATGCTAACGATAGTACCAGATATAATCTGGACTATCTTGATAATTTTTTGTCAGCCTACAGAACCAAAGTAAATTGCTTTGAGATAATTCTCTTAGGTGATTTTAATATTCATCCCTGTACTCAGCCCTGTGCCAACTCAGTAGAAGAGGGACCTCCCTGTTCTACAGTCACGCATTTTGAACATTCAAAAAGAGGTGCGGCACTTGAGGACTTCCTGGCGGAGTGTAATTTGTATGAATCTGGATGCGGGGAGGGTGAAAACAAGGTCCCTACTTTTAAAGGACTTGGTAATGGTACAATTATTGATTTTATCTTTTTGTCCTGTCATGTATAAGGTAAAGTTGTTAGATACAAAACAGTGGTCTCAGTTTTTAGTGACCACAACCCGGTCCTAGTAGAGGTATTGTCCAGGGACTTTCTAACTATGAAACCAGTGTCACATATGGGAGGCCAAAATGTGATCTCTACAGACCAAGGTCGCAGGTTAAAATGGTCAAATATTAACCCTGAAAGTGTTGTACAGGATGTTTTGGCTGGGGCGGAGGATGATGTAGCTATATGTTTAGACACAGGGGCATTAGGTACTCAAGTAGTTATGGCGTTTGTTAACATCTGCAAACAGATCAATCAAAGATTAACTGGGGCTAAGGGGCCCCCCAAACATCACTTAAAGAGATGGTTTGATCACTCATGTTCAAGGGCACATGCTGATTTACTTAAGGCCCTGAAAACCAGCCCAAAAGATCGTGCCCAAATATCTATGTTAAGAGTACGCTATAAAAACGCTATGCAAAATAGGAAGAAAGAGTTAAAGGAAAAGGCCTGGTTAAAGCTACTTGAACCGGAGACATTAAAAAATAGTAGTAAATTCTGGGAAGTAGTAAACCAGCCATTTCTCTCAAACGAAGTGAATCATGCCCTTGAGTCTAATATTCCTGATGATGCATGGATTAAACATTTTGGGAATATATACTCTAACTCTGCCGAGCAAGAACCTATAAATAATATCATCTATAGCAAGGAGGGTCCTCGTGTTACCTTTGAGGTCCTAGAAGTGGAAAGGGTAATAGACCAGACCTTGATAAATAAGGCACCTGGTCCCGATGGGGTCCCTGCTGATATTTTTAAACACGCCCCTGAACTGTGGTCGAAGATCCTATGCAAGGTTTTTAATACATTAAATCAAAATAACATCCCAGCATCGTGGAAAGAATCCATTATTGTCCCAGTCTTTAAGAAGGGCAACAGAGCAGACCCAGCCTGTTACCGACCGATCTCCTTAATAGACTCATCCGTTAAAATCTTGGGACGGGTCATTTTGCACAAATTACAGGAGTGGCTTGACGATAAAGGGATATTGTCAAATGTGCAATATGGATTTAGATCCAGAAGAGGTACTTTGGATCAGTGCCTTAACCTCCAATTGCTGGTCGAAAAATACACCAAGGCCAAGGATGGGTCACTATACCTGGGGTTTATGGACCTGTCCTCGGCCTTCGACCTTGTAAATCGCGCAAAACTTTGGCGGATCTTAATTGATCTAGGTCTTGACCATGCTTTGGTAAACTTTTTAGGGGACCTCCATTCTGGCCTCTTGGCCTCTGTTAGGGTGAACACAGAGGGGCGTTGCTCTTGCCACTTCAAATCAGAAAGGGGGGTCAGGCAGGGGTGTATCATGGCCCCCCTTCTCTTCACAGTTTACATAAACGCCCTTGAACCGGTGCTTAGGGAGGCCGCGTCAGACATCCCGCATATAGGGGAACTCGGTATACCGGTTCTCCTATATGCGGATGATGCGGTCCTCCTGGCACGGACCAGGGTTGGGCTCCAACGTTTGCTGGATGCTTTTGGCCTTTTTATGACTTCCCTGGACCTCAAAATATATGCCAATAAATCTCAAATCATGATTATGGGAAGAGGTCCCAGAAAGAAAAACTTGAAAACGTTTTTTTGTTGTGAGGAGGAACTTTGCAGAGTCCCTATATTCCTGTACTTGGGGATTACCTTCGAGGAGAAAGGAAACTGGGGACCGCAGATTTAAAATAGAAATACTGCTTTTGTTAGAACGTCCTCAGCAATCATGGGCTTTAGTAAAAAACTGGGGGCTAGGCCCATCGTGGCTCTGTTGAATATTTATAAAGCCAAATGCCTGATGGTAGCCACGTATGGCAGCTCATTATGGAGTTATAGCACTATAGACTGTTTACAAGTCACTGAAAACAAATTTATGAGATCGATTTTATCAGTGCCACAGTCTACCCCATCTTATACGATTCACTCTGAGTTAGGGGCCGGTTTTATTACAAATATGATAAGAGTGGCCCCCTTAATATCTTGGCTGAAGACCTGGTTGAATGATGAACTCTCCCTGAATCATGCCATCCTTAAAGACTGCCTCACACTGGACAATGTAAATAAAATCAAGTGGTTATCCTATGTTAAACAGTGGTTTTATAAACTCGGGAGACCGGAGCTCTTTTTCTCACCAGACAAAATAACTTGCAAGGACATAGCATTAATAAAGGGGGCGATGCTACAGACATTGTCCTTAAACAGAGAGGAAATTTAGCTCAGAAAAACCACTGTAAGGGCTAACCTCATTGTTTCCAATCCTCCAGGACCTGAACTTTATCTTGTTTTAGTTAATCGCTCTTACCGTAGTTTTCTTTTAACACGTTTTTGTTTTAATATGATTCATTTGATTTTAGGTGACTTCTCTGTATGGAGCAGCCCTGAACAGGCCCCACCATGTTCCTGCGATAACTTTTCAACGCAGGACACAATGCATTTCTTGATGTTTTGTGATCATTACACGGCTGTAAGGACGAAGTTTCTTGTTCCTATCCTTAAGGAGGTAGGGTTTTTTCAAGTTAAACTTGTTCTCCTATACCTACAACTATTAAACAGCCCTAGAGTTATTTTCCATGTCGCCAGTTATCTGGGGGGTGCTGTTAGGGTTAGGAACCAGAGAACGTTAAACTGTAACTGACTGTATTTTTAAACAGATGAATTCTTTGTATTGTATATATTGTTCTTTTAACTGTGCAATGTAACATGGCAGTTACATTTTATTGTAAAATGGTTTCCTTTTTAATTTTTTAAGAAATTTGTGGAATATTTTTAATTACATGAATTTGTAACTGTTTTTAATAGTGTATTTGACTGTATTGTATGCATCACCGTCTTTTTATGATATTGAATTATCGAAATAAAGTATTTTGACTGACTGACTGGGTCAGAACCAGGATTAGGCCTAAAAATCAGGGTGGTGACCAGAAGAAAGATTCTACCAAGCCTCAAGAGAAAGGTGGGGAGTCCACTACAGGGCCCCAAATATTATCTGAGGGGGGTGGGTCCCAAACTCCTTCCTCTAATATCAAGAAACCTTATTGTCATGTATGTAGACAACCTGGCCATTGGAAAACTGAGAGCAGTTGCCCAAAAGCCAACAATAAGGAAAATATTCCTCCAAGTACTACTCCAACACCTCCTGTTACTACTGTAATCCCCCAGGTGGTGGGAGTGCCCCCAAGAATTTGGCTGGGTTTACTTGGGGAACTCAGGTGGACTCTGGCCTAACCAGGTCCCCTAACATAGCTACATGGATCCATGGCCATAGATGCTACATGAGTGGTCGTGGCAGATAGAGCAACTTAATAGGGATGTAATCTGTAACAGATGTAATCATGGAATTGGTTTTTTTGTGAGACTATTTACAACTCAAAAATGAGCCTATGATGTTATGCGAGTTTTGAAGAGCAATGGGATTCCCTTTTTTGTTAATATTAGGTGGTATATCCCTCCTCTCTCTTCCCTAAGTACTACACATCTATTAGAGTTGAACTCCTCAAACAATGATAGAGTGGGTTGGGCCAATGATATGGGGTAGAAACAATCATGCTGACCAAACTATATCTGTTTTCAGAAATTATCCTTTACTAAGGCCGGTATAGAAAATAGGTATACTCTTTGAGTGGATCACAAGTGTAGGACATACCATCTGTCTTATTCATTTCACAGGATAACGAATGTAGGAACTTTTATCCGATTCCTCAGAAAGGAAGGGAAGGTGTTCCTCCTTCTGACCTGTTGAGCATTGTGTAAATTTGAATCTATTCACCATCTTGGTAAGTGTCCAAGGATGCAAAAGAGATGAAATTGTCGAGGTAGATCTGATATGTTCTCTAAAAATTGTTATGTATACTTCACTTGGGTGTGTGGTGATGGCTAGTACTCACAGTTGTTGTATTAAGCTCATTTTGTCCTGAGTAGGTAAGGAAAAATGAGTTTCTTTATGTATTTGGGTGTTTGCTTTTGGGTTGCACATAGCCTGTTTTCCCCTTTTTGTAAATCTTCTTGTAGGGTCAAAGCAAAGGTAAACATTGTTTCTTTGATGGTCCATAGATATGTAAATAATAGTGGATTTATCCTTGTAATTTGTGTGGGCATCTTTTAACGTGTATATTTATATTCCCTTAGGTGGTTAATTTCCCCCGGGCTGAGTAAACACTTCTCTTTGTTTTCTGGCTGGTCCTGAAGAAGGTGGCATGTCATCTCTGTTTAGCCTCCGAAACGCGTCGACTAGAGCCTGATCAAGATCCTGCCTTGTGCAGTCGTTGGATATAGTCTATGTAAACTACTATATCATTCTGTAGCAGATCCTTCCAGAATGATTGAATGTGTGTTGGTGAAAGTGGTTCTATGGTATGAAAGTGGTTGTGTGAGTCTGTTGAGTGTTTCCTCTCTCGGGGTGAATATGTGTTGTGTATATTACGCCTTTTGATCTCTTGTGTTTATATATTTTGATTTTGAATAATTTATGTATTGTTTTTCTGTAATTGTAAAAAAGAGAGAAAAATAATTTATACATATTTAAAAAAAAGAGAACAAGATGATAAAAATATTTGTGATAAAAGAAATTAAAAAGATATTTTTGTGAACTAGTTTGTGTTTTGAATAGTTCTTGGATGGCTCACATATGACAATGAAAATAATACTAATGTAAAATAACTGTAGGTCAGAGGGAGACTTTTTGCTTTGACAAAACCCGCTTCTACACCAGCACCTGGTGGACTCTGATCTGACCTCTCCCCAAGAATTGGGTAAGTAGGCAGACAAATTGGTCAGAACCAGGATTAGGCCTAAAAATCAGGGTGGTGAACAGAAGAAAGATTCTACCAAGCCTCAAGAGAAAGGTGGGGATAAATCTAAGGACAAGTCCACTACAGGGCCCCAAAAATCCTCTGAGGGGGGTGGGTCCCAAACTCCTTCCTCTAATATCTATTATTGTCATGTATGTAGACAACCTGGCCATTGGAAAACTGACAGCAGTTGCCCAAAAGCCAACAATAAGGAAAATATTCCTCCAAGTACTACTCCAACACATCCTGTTACTACTAGTAGTAATCCCCCAGGTGGTGGGAGTGCCCCCAAGAATTTGGCTGGGTTTACTTAGGGAACTCAGGTGGACTCTGGCCTAACCAGGTCCCCTAACATAGCTACTCTTGTCTGTGATGGTGACGTGGGGTTTGCCAACTTCACTACTTGCCCCAATGCCTTGGGCAAGTACAGACAGGAGCCCCACATCAATGGTCAGAAAGCGGAGGCCTATAGGGACACAGGGGCTAGCATCACTATGGTGACTGAGAGACTAGTCCCCTTACAACAGCTTTTACCTGGGTTCACATACCAGGTAACTAATATTGATGGAGTGCAGAAAGATCATGCCATGGCAGTAGTAAATCTCAGCTGGGGAGGTGTCACTGGCCCAAAGAGAGTGGCAGTGTCTACAAACTTGCCTGTAGATTGTCTACTGGGCTGAGGTAGAACAAGAAACCCATTCCAAAATGGTAGGCCTTCCTGAAAAGGTTAGTGGGGATGTGATGGTTGCAGCCCCAGCTCAAGCCTGGGGCACACAAGGTGCTCCATTCAAACCAGTTGCTAGGACACTCCAGCCCCAGCTCTGGCGCCAAACTGGACAAAGGGAAAGGGGTGTAACCACCCCCTTCCCAGGTTCCACCCATAGGAGGGACCTAGCAGGTAATCCAGCCCCTTAATTTAGTATAAAGTTAGGAGCTGAGTCTAGAGACTTTAGATTATCCTGGAAAGAAACTCTGAAATGAAACTCTTGGACCTTCGACGTTCCATTTCGACTGGAAGACTGAAGACATCTCCCTTGTGGTCAAGGAGTGACCACCCTGTGCAAACAGGCACCATCAGTAACTTGCCAGTTTGCTTTGTCAATGCTCCAGCCGGAACCCGAAGACTCAGCAATGCAGGAACTGGACTTCCAAAGTTCTCTGACTCCGACCCACATTCACAGCAAAGCTGAGACCCGTGGCGGACACGAGAGACGTGGGACAGAAAACCCTGGACTACCTGCTTTTTGCTACCCGTGCAGCTTCAGAGGTACCCTCGAAGTTGTGCATTGGGATTTGAGAAGCCCCAGACCCAAGCAGCATTTGCACCAAAGCTCAGCCCTCCACATTCCACGAGTGCCGCGTGGGGCCTGCGCCTGCATTTCCGCTCAACGCGTCTTCGCGGTTGCTAGCCCGTTGGCTAGTCAGCCCTCTGAAGACATATTTGTGAAACTACACTACTTGCCTGGTTGCTCCGGGCTTGCTCCAGCTTCCCTGTGAAGGAGAAGCTCCCCAAACCTTGCTGGTCTGAACTGAAGCCAATCTTCCCATCCGGCGTGGATTGCATTTGCCAAGGTTTGTTGGGTCCAATCCGGATACCGACACTGCCAACAGCTAGATCTGTTGTGGGACAGCTCGACTCCAGCTTCTGGTTGTTATCGACGCCTCCTGGTCTTCGTAGCTGCAGAGACAAGCTTCACCTCTTTACCTGATTGCTTCGCGACATCGCCTGGTTCCTTCCTGGTTCCTTCCTGGTCACTGGCTAGTGACCCAGACTCTGTCCCCTCTGCTTTCAGGTTCTTCTCAACTCCGATCCGCCCTTGGATCCACCCGGACACTTTTCTCCTGGTCGCCTGCAGCACTTTCTTGCAGCTCTCCATAGGAAACAGCAACGAAACCCGACACGAAAGAACACCTATGCACCCGCATTCCCTGGGTGAGGTAAGTCGAGTACTCCGGTACTCCCGTGGGTATTAACTATCCAAGTGTCCTATTTTAACAGGGTTTTCCCGTAGTCCATCCGGAAGTGTCCAAAATCTACTACTTTGTAACTTTTACGTTTCCATTGAAACTCTATGGAAACCCGCGTGTGTGTTTAGACACTGCACACGCGTCCTGTGGGCCTCCTACTTCCAATCCCTTGGTTGTTCAGTGTAGCCCCAGCGATTTCCTAGGCCCTAGGCCTACTCACCTTTCCTGAAGTGGTTCTTATACCACTTATTTAGTATATGGTTTGTGAGGCCCCTAGGGCAGAATTGTATTTGTGCAACTTATAGTATGCTTATTCAGTAACTTGTGCTGTATCTCGAACCTGATCTCATAAAGAGTGCAGAGGGGTTGTGTTAGTAATAAATACATATATATTTGATATATACCTTTTGTGGTGTCCTTTCATTTGGTATTCAAGGGCTTATAATTGGTAAAACAGCTGGCTTCGCACGCTCTCTGAAGTTTTAGCCTAAGACTGCTTTGTCCATGCTCCCACTAGGATAGCTGGTCTATAAGGTTGACGTTACAACCATCACCATAAGGGTTGTTTGGACTGGTGCAGGGTGCCCACTAGAATAGTGGACATCATGTACCAGGCCAACTTCTCACAAAGACTGATCCCAGACCGCCCCCCACAGGAAATATTGGCCCATAGACCAGCTAGCTCACAGTGCCACTGTAAGCCCACTAACCTACCAGGGAGAAAATGGCTTCTGGCAACCACTGAACATGACAACCCTGATTCCTGGGGAATCGTGAAAACAGTACAGAACCTTTCACTCTGTCACTCGTGCTCACTAATTCTCAGAGATTTATACAGAGAATACACAGTGGGACGTTTTCAATAATATTTATTGAACCAATGTTATTCTTGCATAAAACACGTGTGCTGCAACGAATAGTAGACAGAAGCAGATCATCGTGATTACAAGCATCAACAGTGTAAATAGTAGATATAGTTCTACCATAGTGAGTTACAATTGTATATATGCAGGTGTATAAACAAGGCAGTATTCTAGTGTACTCCTACTATGCGGACCCTACTCTAAGTGTACCTAGAGTGTCTGTAGGTGTAGAGCCAATAATCACCACAGGGGACGATCCAACCCCATTACCTGTTGGGATAGAGTGAAGGACCCCATCTAGGTCACGAACTGGACACTCCTCACAAGATGTCGGACCACTGTATGGTGGATTCTCAGCATTCAAGGACTCTCGGTGTCAGTGGAAGTGCCTCCGCTACCAACCTATTGGGATGCTATTATTTATAATAAAAGGTGGCCTTAATATGTGCGTATTAGATTAGTGATGTTATGGATATGTAGATAGCTGTTGTCGACTCATAGATGAAGATAGGAGGACTTTTGTACCCAGTGCATAGAGGCCTAGTACATGATGTTCAAGGTGTCGTGATAATATTGTGCGAAGCTGGATGTGTAAACAAAGTAGTTTCAGAGAAACAAATCCAAAATTGTTGTGCATGCATATGTGTGCAAAGGTTCACACCTACAATTTTATTTTCTAGGGCTATGTAAGAAATAAGCTGCTTCCCTACATGGGCCTGGCTCGGGAATATAACACCCACTCCTCATACTAGGGGTCGATGTAAAAAGCTATCTAAAAAGCCAGCATCCCATAAATTGGAATAAAACGTTAAACATTATTTCTAAAATCGTCTAAAAGTTTGCTTCCCTGAGACGCATGGTATCTTCATCATTGAACTTGCTATACTTGATGAGCAAATCAAGTCTTTCTACAAACTCATCCATAGTTTTACCAGCTTTCTGCCTTTCCTGACTGAAAATGTACCTTTCATAGTCGACATTCGGCTTTGTATTGAACTTGGTGATTAACACCTTTTTGATTTGACAGTACGTCACTTCTTCACCTTATGGCATTTTCTTTAACACTTCTGTTACCACTTTGCCCGCCAAATTCTTTAGATTTTTAAAAAAAATGTATTAACTGTTAGAGACGACAATGTTACAGCATGACATTATATAGTACTTTCACTGAGCTAGTTTAGATTGCCGAATTGATTGTGTTGGTGCTTCGTCAAGGGGGTAGATCAGGTGAAGCAGTTATATTTCCCCTATATGCATTCCATTTGTCCCATATAGCAGACCATATTTTGGGGCAACCCCACGAAATATATAGCGTTTTCTCTCTGATCATGCACCAGTCCATGTCTGCTTTCCAGTCCTTAATTATTGGTGACACCTCTGCCTCTCACAGCCGGTCAATACTTATTTTTGCCACCATTGTGCCCAGGGTGACCCATAGTTTTGGTCAAATCGGTAGCCCCCTATACATTCAACAGACAGCGTTCTGTATTCGGCCTAATCACTGTGTCTAATACCTCCCCATACATTTGTGGATTTTCTCCCAATATTTCTGTACACTCCTACATTCTCATATTATGTGAATCAAGGTGCGCAGCACACCACATTTTCTCCTACATGTTCCATCCGTCACTCTACCCATTTGGACAAGTCTGGGACCTGAGACATAGACTCTGTGCAAAATATTTAGTTGGACGAGGCGCAATCTAGACGAGATCGCTACTTCCCTTGGGAAGGCCACAGCTTCCTGCCAGTCTTCATCATCTTGTTCTAGTCCGTCCCCCTCCCAGCGCTCTCGTATCGGTCTAAGGGGATCTGTCATGTTGTTTACTAACTTTTTATAGGTCAGGGTGATTGCTGTTTCTGGGAGGTAGCCATCAAGCAACCTGTCTTCTAGTGGAGAATATTCCGGGGGAGTGGTGCCCTCTAGTAGGTTGGACTTTAGTGCGTGCTTTATCGGATGATATCTGAAATACTTAGTACCCGCTAGATCATATTCGCGTTGAAGTGTATCAAATGTCACCATCTCACCCTTGACCCATAAGTCTCTGATTTTTGAGATCCCTATAAGGTCCCACTTGTCGAACCCTCTTGTGCCCCCCATGTTGCCCAATTGTTCCGAGTCCCATAAGGGAGTGGCTAGTGTCAGTTCCGGTCCCATCCCATGCTTCGATTCACTGCGTGCCAGACTTGGACTGAGTGGTTAGTTGGACCAGTTAGAGTATACCTCCAGGGTCTGGAGTAGAGTGTCTTGTTATTGTTCCCACTCGGGAGAAGCCACCTGTCCATACTAGATCCGGGGTCATCTCCTCTTCTGTATGTGCAATGATTTATAGCTGCCAGGTGTGAGGCCCAGTAGTATTTTTTAATATCTGGTAGCCCTATCACCCAATCATACCAGCTGAGCACCAATTTATGCAACGCTATTCGGGGTCGGCCATCCAACAGTAGTTCTCTCTGTAGGCACTCTACTTCCTTAAAGTATCTTGTCGGCACCGGGTCTGGGGAGTTTTGCAAGGCATAGAGGAAGCGCGGGAGCGACATCATCTTAAAAAGCGCCGCTCGTCCCAGTATTGAGAGGGGCAGCGTCTTCCAACTTGCAACATCACGCTTCAATTTTTGCAACGGGGGAAGGAGGTTACGTTCATATCTGATCTTAGGATTCGCAGTGACAAAGATTCCCAAATACCTGACCTTCACCTTTGCTACTTGTAAAGGACAGCGCCTGGGTAGAGAGTGGGCTTCTCCGTGTAGTACATAGAGCAGGGACTTGCTCCAGTTGATGGTGTAACCTGAGTTTTTCCCAAAGTTTGTAAAGATGTCAAGCACTACGTGATGCGAACGTTTGGGCGAGGCGAGGTATAGTAGGATGTCATCCGCGTATAATGAGATGTGGTCTTCCCATCCCTCCTCCCATTTTAGCCCCCTTATCAGAGGATCTCTACGGATCCATGCTGCCTGTGGCTCCAATGAGATGGCAAAGAGCAGGGGTGAAAGCGGGCATCCCTGCCGGGTCCCGCGGCCCAACTCAAATGTTCCTGATTTTTTTATTGTTGACCACTACTTGCGCCAGTGGGGCCGAGTAGAGTAGTCTCACCCATCCAATGAAGCCAGGTCCAAAGCCCATCTTAGCCAAGACCGCAAAGAGGTAGGGCCACTCTATGTTGTCAAACGCCATTGTGGCGTCAAGTGACACCACTACCGCGTCTTCCTGTATCGTATCTAGTCTACCTAGAGCTCCATGCAGCCTTCGCAAGTTTAAGGCGGTGTTACGATGGGGAATGAAGCCCGATTGGTCGGGGTGCACCAACTTGGTTATGACCTGTATCAAGCAGTTCACCTAAAGTTTCGCTAATATTTTGGGTTCTACATTTAATATCGAGATAGGCCTGTAGGATGAGCATTTATCCCTCGGCCTCCTTTCTTTGTGAATGGTGACCAATGTTGCTACCCTTTGGTCCAGTGGGAGCATGCCTAGTTCCCTTCTCTTCTCCAACATGGCTCGGAGCTGCAGGGCTATCGTGTCTGACTTTAGTTTGTAAAGCTCTGAAGGCAAGCCGTTAGGTCCCAGAGCCTTACCAGGTCAAAGGTGTCTTATCGCTTGTGCAATTTCGTCATTAGTGAGGGCACAGTCTAACGTGCGCCGCTCCTCTTCAGACAGCGTGGGCAAGCTGATATCTGAAAGGAGGGCCCGTGAATCATCTTCTGGCAATTCTAAGATGCTTAGGTATACCCTCTTATAGTAGTCTGCAAATTTGTTGGCTATGGCTTGTGGCTCTGTGATTTTTTCCTCCCGAGTCTCTCGTTAGTTCAGGCACTAGCCTACTCGCCTTTCCTTCCTATCCAACCAGGCTATCAGTTTTCCTGCCTCGCCTCCCTGGTCGTATATTCTTCCCTCTTTTTCTCTTCCTAGTGTCTTGGCCATCTCAGTAGCGATAGCTTTATATTCTTCCCTTTTTAGTTTTAGAAGATGTATTTTCTCTTGAGTGTCATTCCCTTCCGTCTCTTCCTCCAATCGGAGGATTTCGTCTTCTAGTTAGGCTAGGTCCTTTGTTCTTTCCTGACGCGTTCCAACATTGATGACAGGGCCTGTCCCCTAATAACTATCTTAAATGCTTCCCAAATATTTTGGGGTTGAATCAACCGATCCATCATTTTCCTGGAAATAGTGGTCTAGCGCATGTCATAGTACTTTTTAAACTATGGGATTACGAAGATACCAGGGGTTAATGGGCGCTACACTTCCAACTTTTTTCTCTCCCAGGACCAGTTGGGTCCACATCGGGGAATGGTCCGAGATCCCTTTAGCCCTGTGCCTAATTTCACATATGTTCACTATTTGGGATGCGGGCACCAGCAGGTAATCTAGTCGGGAAAAGCTATTGTGCGCCCCCAGGTGGAATGTATACTGTTTGCTCTCTGGATGATATGCGCTCCATACATCAACTAGCCCTAGGGCGTCTAGAAAGTTTGATAGCCATCCATGTGTATTTCCAATATCCCGTGGCGGATATCGATCCATGGGGCCCAATACCACTGAGTTAAAGTCTCCCCCCACTATTATCTGTCCTTCTGGGAACCAGAGCATGATCGTGCCAAGGTCTTTGAAGGTACGGCCCCGCAGGACCGGTGGAACATAGACTGTCATTAATGTGAGTGTTTGGCCCTCCCACTTTCCCGAGATTGCGGCGTATCGCCCCAGCTCAACGATCCAGGTGCGCTGTATGGAGAGCGGGAAGGAACACTTAAGAAGGATACCATCCTCTCTTGAGCCCGTGGTGGATTCCATGTGTGCTACTAGGTGGTAACCCCATCTATTTAGTGCCTCACAGGTATTCCCTACCAAGTGTGACTCCTGGAGTAGTACGACATCCGGGGATTGTCACCTAATGTATTGTAGGACTACAGTGTGTTTTATCTTGTTCCCCGTACTGTTGACGTTCCAACTCAGGAGCTTAAGGCTCCTGTCCCAATGTGTACTCATTATAGGTGGCGTGTTTAGTGTGTGTGCATCGTTGTCTCCGAATTGGTATGTTTGATTGAACTATTGAAGGTAATATCCCCCCAACCACCCCCCCCCCACACATCCTCCCTCCCTGCTCCCTTGCACTCTGGGCTTAAAACTGGCCATCGAACAACTTTGCAGAGTGCCTGTCGCCCAACTTAGAACTAAAAGTAGACTTGAGTGGGGTGAGCTACTCCACCACTCTGCTCCTCTCCTCTAGATGTTTGTAATTATTTCCCCCTGTGGTGCGGTCTGTTTCCGCCCTGGCAGAGCAGCAGGATAGATTTAATTATTTAGATTTTTAATGATCTTTTTGTCATTTACTTCGTCCATCGCATCTATGAAATCATCTAAAGTTTTGATCCATGGGGCCCATCTGGCACCAATATTTTGCTTTTTGGAGGTATTCATCATCATCATCTTTATTTCGGCATCATGTGCCATAAAAGGTACAAATGACATTAAATCTAAGACAATAAATGTTAAGATATGTACAACCATTAAAACATATAAAAACAATGTACAAGTATAAGAACCAGCCATTCTGCATACTAAATATATCTACATCACGGTTATCAATTTTAACAATTTATCATAAATCCCCATCTAAAAGATGTCTCCTCTTATGCCAGACTATCCCCAGATATTTAGCTAGGGCAAAGACTATATGTCCTGAAAATTGGTCTTAAGGACTCTATATGCTTGCAGGCAGTGGGAGAAACCCAGATTTTTACATAGTGGGACGATCCATTTCCTCCGCGCCTGCACATAAGCACTACAAAAAAAACAATATGTGCAAATCGGTTTCCTGTTCAGATTTGCACCCTGGGCAATGAGACGGGGAAGATTCGGCCCATTTACTAGTGTAGGCCCGTAATGGTAGACTGCCATACCTCCATTGGAGATACAGTTTCCTGATTAATGTTGGGGATATGGTATCTAAAACAGTTTCAAACCTATAGCTGTCCTTTATTGTTAAAAATGATGACGTTAAGGTGCCAGGGCCGCTTTCTTGCAGGTGAATAGCAATTTTGCTTTCCTGGTACTGGGTAATAAGCTGCCTCCGTGTAACCCCGGGACATGATGAGAGCAGGTCAGACCATAAGGTAGGTAGCCCTAGTTTCCCTAGTTCTTTCTTGATATAATTTAACCAGGGAATTTTCCCGATGTTTGGGAGGGTAAGAATTGCCTGTAATTCTAGCCTGTAATTCGCTAGCTCTGGTACAGACCAAATCCTACGCCAGAATAATACGGGCCGTAGGTCCATGTCTTCATCAAAAGGTCTCAAGGCCAGGTCGAGTCTAATGGGCAGCAGGGGGGTACTTGGAGGAAGTGATAGGAGCTGTCTGATAAATTTATTCTCAGTTACTACCAGATCACGATTGCACGTATGGCCCCAAAGTTCACTTCCATACATAACAGCTCCCCTAGCTTGTGCTCTATAGATCTCTGGGGAAGGACCCACCGGCTTAAAAGAAGATTTGTTCTTAGAGACCAATTTGGTGATCCCGCCTGCTATTTGGGCCAGCTTTATTTGTGATTTCTCCCGTTGGTGTGCCCATGACATTTTTTCATTTAGGGTAATTCCTAAGTACTCAAAAGTTCGTACCCTCTCTAGTATGTTAGGTCCAATGTGCGGATTAGGGCGGGTACTATTTGGGGGATTGAAGACCATATATTTAGTCTTTAAAGCGTTGATCTCAAGGCCATGAGCTTTACAAAATGCCTCGAAACCATTGAGAACCCGCTGAATCCCCATAGGAGACTTGGAGAGCAGCAGGGTGTCATCCGCGAACATAATCGCGGGCACCCTGCTGCCTCCGAGTTTGGGTGCATCAGTATTCTCAACCCCATTCAGGTGCGCAATTACCCCGTTGACATAAAGGCAGAACAGGGTCGGTGCAAGCACACAGCCCTGCCTGACCCCCCTGTCAACGGGGAATTTGTTGGACAATATCCCCTCCCTGCCGCATCTGACCTGGGCGTAGTTACCAGTGTGTAGTCTGATAATCATAGTTAGGAGATGTTGTGGCACCCCTAAGCCAGAGAGCACGGACCAGAGTTTCCGACGAGGTACCAGGTCGAAAGCTGCTCGTAGGTCAACGAATACAGTATAGAGGCTGCCACCCCCCAACTGCACCGTTTTCCAGAATATAATAGCAAGTCGAAAGACTTGGTCTATGGTGGACACTTTATTCCTGAAACCCGCTTGGTATGGGCTCAGGACTGAATGGTCTTGCATCCATTCTAATAAACGGTCCAGAATCAACCTGGCAAAAATCTTTTGGGGGACGTCTATTAGACTAATAGGCCTATAGTTGGCTGGGAGCAGAGAAGAGCCCTTCTTGAAGATTGGAACAATCTCTGCCCCCAGCCAAGTAGCAGGCACCGGCATCCCCTCCAGAATTTCGTTAAATAAAACCTGTAGGTATGGAGCCCAGATTATGGGTTCGTTTTTAAATAAGTCACCAGGGAGTTTGTCCAGCCCAGGGGCTTTTTCTGAGGCAAGTCTAGCAATAGCTGCCCCTACTTCTGCCAACGTAAATTTATCCATATCCGGAACTGGCGTGGGGGTCATACCTACCGTCGAATCATCTTGGACCCGGGTAAGATCTATATTAGCCTCAGTGTACAGGGATCTAAAATGATTCTCCCACACGCTAGGTGCAATATTGGCCTATACTGCCGGGGTGGGATCAGCCGAGCCATTTTTAATGATCTGCCAGAATTTCCTGGCATCTCGGAACTTAAGGGCATCTATCATTTCTGCCCAATTACCATAATACCATTCGATCTTGGCATTAGAAATGAGATTTTTGTACTCCTTCCTCTTGGTTCTGACCAAGGAAATATTGTACTGTTGCTTCATAGCCGCTAGTAGATCAGCCTTAGCCTTTCTACATGCGGCATTGTACCATAAGGCACGTGTCTCCCTGGCTTTTCCTTTGCGTT
The DNA here is from genome assembly GCF_964261635.1 of Lissotriton helveticus. Lineage (NCBI taxonomy): Eukaryota > Metazoa > Chordata > Amphibia > Caudata > Salamandridae > Lissotriton > Lissotriton helveticus. The sequence continues at coordinate 14,197,399 of NC_136073.1, forward strand.
GCCTCTGCTCAGGATTCAGAACATCAGCTAGGGTGCTACACAAATCTAGATGAAGTACACCGAGTTCTCTATAAGTCTCCTCAGACGTGGCAGGATTGTGTATAAGGTTGTCAACCTTTTCCAAGACTAGAGCAACTTTTGCATACAACCTCTGAATATCCTTAGTATTTCCAAGAATTTTGGGCCAGCGAACTCTACGCTGGTTAGTAGATAAGATCGTTCTTGAGTCCATACAATCATCGCCATCCTGTATTTGGATAGGGACACCCGGAACCGAAATTTTTAGAATCAGCGCATTATGATCGCTGTCGGCTCGAGGAATTACATTGAAATCCACAATTCTGGCCCATTCGGACATTCCCACAAGTATGTAATCCAATCTAGAATTGTGCCCCAATTTATTAAAGGTTGGTTTAGGTGGAATATCACCACTTACCCGGCCGTTGCAGGCTCTGAGAGAATTTGCTAGGGTCAAACAAGTAATTTGCGTTGCTAATGGCGACCAGGAGTTCACTGGTGGGCCAACCGGTTTCGGGATTCCCCATTGTTCGTCTTCCTCATTGGTTGTACCTTCTAGGAATAGTGGGAGGGGCTCAAATTGGCAATTGAAGTCTCCCCCATCCACATACGGGATACCCTGGGGGAAAGTACTCAAGAACAGCGCTAGTTCCTCGACAGTACTAGAAACTTTTGTTATACCCACTGGTCTCGAGTAAACATTTATCAGTGCCAGTTTTATTACATCAGACCATTCCAAGAGTACGCATTGAACATCTAGGGAATTAGTTGGTAGAGCCCTCGCTTTACAGCCCAGGTGGGAAGCCACCCAGATAAGTAGTCCACCAGACGGGCGTCCTTTCCCCTTCCAGTTCGCCCAAATTGAGAATGTGTCAAATACTGCACGCTGATGGTCCTCTCTTGCCCATGTCTCTTGAAAAAGGCAAACATCCTTTGAGTCTATAAATGCCCCCCAATCAGGGGAGTCAAGTTTGTTAGCCAAACCCGCCAAGTTCCAGGAAACAATAGAGATATAACCCCTATCCCAGAGAACTGCATTAAAAGAGTTAGTCGGCCCATTTGCTGCTGGATCACCAGGATCTAGCATAGGCTGCAGATTGTTCTGGTTACACGGGCTGAGACTCCTCTTATTGGAATGGGGGGAATATTTCTTACTCAACCTGGGTAGGATGAGCTTACAATGGCCATCTAAGCCCCCCCCCTTATGGCTTCACGATCCATCCTCCCCCCCATTGGTAGATTACTAAAATTTGGCTGTCAATCCACCATCTCTAGGCAACTGTATCTGTTAGCGGTCGGGGGGGCACCCCAGTTACCCCTATATGCTTGTTCTCTGAGAACCTGTACACCCCAAGTACCCCAATTCCCATTCCTGGCGGGACGCCCTACAGTATGCCAGTTGCTGTCATTTTTCCAGTCGCGTATTGGTCCACTCCTGGGGGGGATAGAAAAAGGAAAGGCGTTGTGTTGCTATCCCATCATGTCTATCCTGAATATTCCAGGTGCATATGTAATCAGCAGTGTGGGTATCCGCAAAGTTGACCAATATGCAATCGCCCTGAACCGTTTTCCTTTCGTGACCCACCCATGCTACCCTACGCACTGTCAAGATCTTACTAGTTAGATTCGGAGGTAGGGGCCGGTTTATGTTTAGCCAATGTTGAACTTTATTTTTTAGAGACCAATTGGCTCCCTCATCAGCCTCACCCAGTTCTGGGACCCCCGTCATGACCACCACATAGGGGCTTGCCTGAGGAGGCAAGTTCACCGGTCGTCTCCTATGTGGCCCACCGTCATTGATGTTCTTAATTGGCTGCATCAAATGATCCATGGGAGGAATAGGCCCCTCTGTCAAAGGGGTAGCACAGGTTCTGGTTTTGGGTACACTTGACTTCACAGAGGAGGTGTCAGACTTAGATTTGGGGTTAGTCACAGTTGCTGGTGGTTTTTTTCATGACAGGAACACTAGGTTTATCTGGGTTTGTGCTTAAGTTAGTTCCCCCTGCTTTGTTAATCCCCCTTGGGTTTACTAACAGCTAACTGTTTTTCAATACGAGCTAGTCTTGTCTCAATAGGGGTGAGGTAGAGTTGAAAAAGTTCAGCAATCCTAGGTAGGAGTGAAATGTTTACCTCATCATCCCTAACACTAATCCTATCTACAGTGTCCAAGGCTTCTACGTTTACGCTAGAGGTAGCTTCATTAGTGGGGGAATTACTAGGGCAATCAGTAGCTATAATCAAGTTTTGGACAGGAGCCACAGGGGTCTTCTTCGGTTGTTGTTTGCCCCTCACCGTTTCGTGATTTGACTTAGATTTTTTGGGAATGGCTCCCTCCCTCCCTCCCTCCTAGCCTTCTGCTGGGTATTACTCAAGTCAGTGGGTAAAATGGTAGCAACTAAGTCCGTTTTTTATCCAGATCTACACTTAGTTGTGAGCCAAAGGAGAGGTGGGATACTGAAAGGTCTACCATAGCGGGTAGGCTCTGTCTATGAGCGTGTATGTCAGCATTAGTTATAATAGGGGTTTCTAGGGGGGCCCGAGCCTTAGATTGTTCAGGAGTTTTGGCTGTGGCAAACTGACCCATAGAGGATCTTTTTGTAAATGCAAGATCTTGGGATACTCTCCGTTCCAGCGAGGTGATTTCTTGGTCTATAAAATAATTAGCCCTTAGAAGGAAATTATCCAATGTGCCAGTTTGTAGTGAGCCCCCCGCTGCCGTTTTACTTCTGGACCCTCTCGTGCACATGGTTATCAGAAGTGAATAACTAGCCACAAAGGTCTCTACAACAATAATGATCCTGGTTGCCGAAGAGTACGTATAACAATAATATTAATCGTGCACCTGCATCTGGGTCCAGTCTCAGTTCAGGAGTTAGACAGGTGGCCCAGCCCGGCCTTACACGGCCTTTAACGGCCTACAACGGGCCCGCCCTTGGCCCGGGCTTCGCCCAGCGCCGTCCCGCGCGCGTCCCGTGAGACGCGGAAGTTGCTGAGTTGAAATAGAAAGGGAGAAGGGGCGGAAAGAGGCCCCAGCTGCAGCGGAGATGTGCGCGCTGTGCAGGCTGGGCCTCGTAGTCCCGCTCCTGCTGTTCACCTGCACCTTTTTTCCCCGTTGGGCAGTTGCGTCCTAGAGTCCAGCAGTCCGTGTGTTCAAGGGGCATGAAAAGCGGGTCCCAAAGTTCACAGTGGTAAGCCCGGGATTCCAAATGAGCAAAAGAAGGTTCAAGCCGTGGACAGAGCAAGGCTACAAGCGGCACCCGTGCAGCGAGTCCTGCGAGCCGTTTTCTAGCCGATGGGAGGAGGGGGTGGGAAGAGGCCCCAGCTGCAGCGGAGATGTGCGCGCTGTGCAGGCTGGACCTCGCAGTCCAGCTCCTGCTGTTCACCTGCACCTTTTTTCCCCGTTCGGCAGTTGCATCCTAGAGTCCAGCAGTCCGTGTGTTCAAGGAGGATGAAAAGCGGGTCCCAAAGTTCACAGTGGTAAGCCCGGGATTCCAAATAAGCAAAAGAAGGTTCAAGCCGTGGACAGAGCAAGGCTACAAGCGGCACCCTTGGAGGTATTGAAGGGAGGCAGTGTTTTGAAGATTGCGGCAGCATCGTAATTTGTTGAACTTTCTGCTGTCGAGACTGAAGCCCACTCCGGCCGTGTCAGCTACACACTGTGACTGGCACCTTCGTTAAGCACTAGCTGTGCTAACATTCAGGTCATGAAGCCCAATCTCTGGTTGTGATGCGCTGTCTTCTTCTTTGGCGGTGAGTAGTGGCTTTGTTTCTTGCATAGATTTTTCACCTATCTCATTTCTTGGTATTGTACCTGGTTTGTACTGCCTTTAGCATTTCTTTGCAATAGAAATGTTTTTGTTTTTAGTGATTTTTTGCCTTTGGCTCTCACTCACTTTAGCCCTTCTCTGTACCTGGTTGTCGATGCCTTTAGCGTTGTCGTACTGTATGAATGATGGCTCTGTATTAGGCTGTGGTACAGTACCTTTTGTCTCGACTTTACTAGCAAATTTTCAGCTGATGACAAACTTTCTTCACAGGCCTTCACTTTCTTCACAGGCCTTGCGCTGGCAGGAGTGGCTCTTTGACTCCACATACATCTATTTTTCCCCTTCGACTGAGGCACACATGTCATGCATGAGACGTTTGCTGGACCGCGGCAAACTCCCCTATCTCGTCAACAGTTGTAGCTTCCTCCCCAGCCCGGGTACATGCAAAAGATCACGCCGCACACGGAACTTGATATTACACATATTTATTCCTCAGAGTGTAACCGTTAACTGAACATTGTACATCATGAATTATATCACCCACGCACTTACGTCATTGTTCTACGGAGTCCGTCAGGAGCCAAAACGGTACCATCATCTCTATTTCACAAGGCACTACGCTGACCTCTCAAGCCTTTGTTGTGGTCCGCACGCTGCAGGTGCTGGAACAATTTTCAGAGTTAGGGTGCTGGCCATCGGTATCTACTGACTTCTCCTGCACTGGATCTATTATAGATTCACAAGCTTGAATCATTCCCTGTTACCCGATTGGGAATGATTCAAGCATGTGAATCTTTGAAAGATACAAATGCTGGAGAACCGGAGTTACAGGTAAGTAACTAATTTCCTTACGTGCGACGAATGTACATTCAAAGCTGCTGATATACAAAATATTTCTATTTTACTTTGATTAGGGAGGACATATTTATTTATACATGTGTTACAAAACCTCTGCAATACTGTAGTTTCCTTCTTTTACCTTTACGCCAGCAATAGTGTCATCAGGTAAAATTACGAACTACACCGAACACGCAGTCGCAGGAAGGAACGATGAACACAGCTCTCTGAGCTAAAAGAATTAACAGGACTCTGTCAAAAGAAGGTTCCAGAGACATAAGTAAAGGCATTTGTTGTTAGTTATCCATCTCAACTCTATAAAAGATGGTATATGGGTGTGGTGCAGCGCCCTGCACACCCCTGCATCGAGCTCCACTGCCTCAGGCCTGTTTTGACCCTCATGCCTCTATTCTGCCCCTGCTGTTTTTCTTCTAGACCTCTGTTTTGTCATTCTGGCTTCTGCTGTGCCCTTGCATGCATTTGTTTTGTCCTCTACCTTGCTTTCTGCCCAGTAATCTTCTGCTCAACCTTTTAGACCTCTGTCAGCAACTTGAGTCTACTTTGTCGTAATGCCTCTTTTCTTATTCCCTCAGATCCGTGTTCTGCCCCTCTTGTTTCTGCCCACCAGTTCACCGTTGCGATTTCATGCCGCTGTGCTAATATTGGGGGCTTCTTCTCGCCTCTGCCCTCTCAAACCTCAGTTTTGCCCCTCTTGCCTCACTATAACGCCCTTGGTGCACAGTTCTGCCCCCCTGGTCTCTGTTTTCCTTTAAGACCACTGTAGTGTTCTCTGAGCCTACCATGCGCCTCCTCTGATCTGTTGTACCATTCAGGCTTTTAATTTGCCCCATATTTAACTTCTGCCTTTGCCCTTCCCTCTAAAGCCTCTGTTCTTTCTTTTTGGTCTCCATTCTGCCCCTTCTGCCTCTGCCCTGTATCTAGACTCTTGCTCTACCTTTCAGGCCTCTGTGTTCTTACAGTCCTCTGTTCTGCCCCCATTCCTATGTCCTCTCCGTCAGTCCTCTGTTCTACCTTTCACACTTTTTCAGTCTCAAGCCTCTTTTGGTCCCCCAAGACCCCTGTATGCTGCTCATTTCTCTACTCTACCCACAAACTTAATTTTTGCCTTATAGGCCTCTGTCTAGTCCACTGAAGCCTCTCACCTGGCCCTTCAGGTGTGGTATGCAATTCATGAATCTATTCTGCCCCGTTATGTCTCTCTGTGGCCTCTTCAGATCTTTCTGCTATACATGCTTTTGCAGGGCCTCTGTTCTGACCCACAAGCCTCTCTGTTGCCACCTCAGATCTGCTCTGCTTCTCTCGACTCTCTTCTGTCACCTCTCATCTGTTCTGCCCTTCTTGCTCTGGCCTCTAATCTGTCCCCCAGGCCTCCCTGTTACACCCTTAAGTATGTTCTTCCCTTTAGTGTTCTCGACTTTCTTCTCCTCTGAGCTTCCTTCTGCCCCCCAGAACTCTCTTCTGTCACCTCACATCTCTTCTAGCCTTCTTACGCTTATTCCGCCTCTCTTCTGCCCCTCAGCACTCTCTTCTGCCACCTCACATCTGTTCTACCCCTTCTGCTTCTGTTCAAGCCTCTATTCTGCCCCTCATGCCTCTTTGTTGACCCCTAAGGTCTGTTCTTCCATTAATTGTCCTGTTCTGGTCTCTCCTCTGACCCACGTGACTCTCTTCTGCCACCTCTCATCTGTCCTGCCCTTCTGGCTCTGGCCTCTACTCCGACCCTTAGGCCTCTCTGTCCCACCTTAGGTCTTTTATTTCCGTTAGTGTCATATTTTGGCATCTCTTCTGATCCCAAGGACTCTCTTCTGCCCCTCAGGGCTGTCTTTTGTCACCTCTTATGTGTTCTGTCCTTCTTGCTCTGGCCTCTATTCTAGTCCCTGTGCCTCGCTGTTACCCCCTTAAATCTGTTCTTTCCTTTAGTGCTCTGTACTCTCTTCTCCTCAGGACTTCCTTCTGCACCCGAGGACACTCTTCTCTTCTCTCACCTCACATCTCTTCTACCCTTCATGTTCTTATTCTGCCTCTCTTCTGCCCCTCAGGACTCTCTTTTGCCACCTCACATCTATTCTATCTCTCCTGTTTCTGTTCTATTTTGCTGCCCATGCCTCTCTGTTGACCCTTAGTGCTGTTCTTCTCTTTATTGTCCTGTTCTGGTCTCACCTCTGACCCTCGTGACTCTCCTCTGCCACCTCTCATCTGTTGTGCTGATGGAGCAAGGATTCGCACGTAAAGCGACTTGCTTGTATCAAGAACCTCAAATAATGTTAATAAGTATAACCAACCAGTTTGTGTTACTAATATTGCACATTTCTACACTACACGGGGTGTCCCAGTGATGCTTGCCTATGTGTTTACTTATCCTAAAACGCTTGCCATTAAAATGGCTGCTGCTATGCGGAAATTTCTTCTACGCATGCGTCAGTCACACTCACGTGACGTGACGTACTCACAGTTCTGGTGGGAAATCTTTGCGCTTGCGCACTAGCTCTAAAATGGCCGCTCTGTGTCCTCACATGTCTGATGCTTGCACTGCAGCTTTTGCTGTGCTGTTTGTCTTTGCACTAATCCTAATGCTATAGTTATTATAAAGTAATGGGAGTCATATAGGGATTCCTGGTATACAGTGTACTCATTTATTTCTGTGTTCTAAATTGTTTTCCTTTACTTTTCATGTATCGAATCCTTTGGGCCTGGAAGGCACTAACTACCCCATCTTAGAAGTCCCTACTGCGCATGTCACCCTGGCAGAGGGAAGAAAACCTTGTACCAGTGGAACCCAGCCAGCTGGCTGCCACAGCCAAGATGCTCCTGGGAACCGACCTGTAACCCAGCAAGATAAAGCTGAACTGTACTTCATTTGAAACAATTGTAATACATTTTGTATTAGGCATTGTTAGGTGAACTGTAGATGTCATGGGAACCCCAAATTCAATAGGCGGTCCCAAAAGATGTAAATTAGGGCTTGAGAAAGTCAAATCCTGGTTGGTGTGTTGACCTGTCCTACCTTTGGACCAATCGAAATTGGGAATTCTTACACTTGCAACATTTGGGGGGTGGTACATTGACCCGTAAACAGTATAACTAGCCTAGGTTTAGCTAGAGAATTTGTCCGACTTGTCCGAATAGCTGACCTGTCACTGACCCAACGCACTCAATAGCTGATCCTGAAACAGAGGTGCTGCGGAGCATTCTGTCACACTGTCTCACAGACCCATTGGGGGTTTTGAGAACCTTAAGTGCTGGCGGAGCACTTTGCTGGGAAATTCGATAACCCAATCGGGGTTTTGACTGATAGCTGCAGAGAGGGTGTAGCGCAGGCGTTGCAACTGAACTGCGGGTGCTGGTCTTACCTTGGTGATCCTGTCCTGATCCTAATCTGGTTTTCCTGTCCTGGGTATCCATTCTGCACCTGCTGGCCTACTGGCGACTGTCTTTCCTGGGGTTCCTACTGTCCTTAACTGACCCGTGGCCAGGGTTGGTCTCCACATCGTTCTAGGTAAATATAAATCTGAGGGAACCCATTACGCATTCTCCTTTTCTTTGCTTTTAAATCGTACTTTCACATTGTTCCTTGTCCTACCTTCCCTGTGCTGACCAATGATAAAGTCCTACATTTTAGTTGTTATATTAGCATGTTCCATTTTCCCTATCCTATAGGTACATTTCCTACATACAGTTCATGAAATATAGATGTTCCTTTTCTTTACCCATTCCTTTAGTTGATTAATGTGGGTACTCTGAAGTATATAGCGTGTTTCGTTTTTACCTTCCCTATAGCTACATGTTACCTTCTAATTTTCTATAGACTGATTAAAGTTCTTTTAACTTACCCACCTTCGAGGGGTAAATTAAACTGTGAGATTCTAGTATGTTCCTTATTTTCTCGTCCTTTAGTCACTCCATATCAAGTCTAATTTCTGAAAGTTCTTATTAGTATGTTCCCTGTTCTTACCTTTCCTTTAGAAATCTAAATGGTGGGCATACTTTTTTTTCCGCATAGCTACTCGATATTCACGCTCCTGATTATAAATAGTTTAATTTCTGTAAATCTTTTACTTTCTGACCTTGAAGAAAATTAGATTAAGACTTTGAAAACTTCCCGTGTCTCTGGTTATTATATGAGTGCAAACATAGTAAATGGTATTTGTATTTTATGTCTGCCTTTCTTTTACAGCTAGCTCCCATGTCCATTGTGATCATAGGTACCCGTAAAAGTGGATTGGTAAGTCGGGTACATTGGAAATAAATAGGAAGGAATATGGGTTACTGGTAGTAGAGTGTAAGGTTACCCGATTAATAAATATGGTGAATTGAATTTATAGGCCCAATGTGTATATGGTAAAATTATAGTCGGGTGACCTGCGCGCTCTATCAGTGCCCTTCTTGTTCTGGCCTCCATTCTGCCTTTTAGGCCTCTCTGTCCCACCTTTAAACTGTTCTTCCCTTTAGTGTCATATTCTGGGGTCTCTACTGCTCCTAATAACACTCTTCTGCCCCTCAGGGCAGTCTTCTGCCCCCTCTCTTCTGTCCTTGCCTCTATTCTGCCCCTGGGGCCTCTCTGTCCCACCTTAGGTCTGTTATTTGCTTTAGTGTTATATTCTGGAGTCTCTTCTGTCCCTAATGACACTCTTCTGCCCCCTCTCTTCTGTCCTTGCTCCTATTCTGCCCCTTAGGCCTCTCTGTCCCACCTTAGGTATGTTCTTCCCTTTAGTGTTATATTCTGGAGTCCCTTCTGCCCCTTAGGGCAGTCTTCTGCCCCCTCTCTCCTGTCCTTGCTCCTATTCTGCCCCTGGGGCCTCTCTGCTGCCCTCTTATGTCTGTTCTGTCCTTTAGTGTGTCATATTCTGAAGCCTCTTCTGCTCCTAATGACACTCCTCTGCCCCTTAGGGCAGTCTTCTGCCCCTCTCTTCTGCCCTTGCTCTTATTCTGCTCTTTTTGCCCCTTAGGCCTCTCTATCCCACCTTAGGACAGTTCTTTCCTTTAGTGTGTCATATTCTGAAGCCTCTTCTGCCCCTCAGGGCAGTCTTCTGCCCCCTCTCTTCTGTCCTTGCTCTTATTCTGCTCTTTTTTGCCCCTTAGGCCTCTCTATCCCACCTTAGGACAGTTCTTTCCTTTAGTGTGTCATATTCTGGAGTCTCTTCTGCTCCTAATGACACTCTTCTGCCCCTCAGAGCTGTCTTCTGCCCCCTCCCTTCTGTCCTTGCCTCTCTTCTGCCCCTGGGGCCTCTCTTCTGCCCCTGGGGCCTCTCTTCTGCCTCTCTTCTGCCCCTGGGACCTCTCTGCTGCCCCCCTGAGGTCCTTCCATCCCTCTAAGTCCCGCCCCAGAGCTCGGCCCGTCCATCATCCCCGGCAGCCAATCGCCGCGCCGCGCCTGATCCGGGTCCTGCGCCGCTCGCGCACTCGGATCGAGGGAGCCGGCGCCATGGCGGAGGTGAGCGGAGCCGAGGCCGCGGCGGCGGGGGGGTGGAAGGAGGGGCGGGCCGGGGGCTCCCCCGGGCGGGGGGAGGGGGCAGAGCTCGGACCGGGACCCTCGGACCGGAGACCCGGCCCAGGGGGCCCCCGATGGCGCCCCCCAGGATCCCAGCTGCCAAATACTGAGCCATTGGAAACGACCAGGCTGCCAGATAGTGAGCTCTCCGGTCTGCGCATGCGCGACCGGAGCCCCGCCCCTTTCGAAACTTTCCAGCCTGCGTGTGTCCCCCCCGAGCCCATCTCCAGGGGAGGGAGAGGCCCCCCCCGCAGCAGAGCAGGCACGGGGGGAGCCCAGCACCCCGCACCGTGCGCGAGAGCCTGTGCGGGCCAGTGTGCGGGCCCGGGCTGCAGCCACCGGGCCTACTGAGGCATCCCCCCTCAAACATGCCAACGGCTGCAGCGTCATGCCATGGCACGGGGGGACATGGGCATGCAATGGCCCTGCGGGTGCATGGGCTGCACAGCAATGCACCTGCACAGCCTGTGCACAGCAATGCACCTGCACAGCCTGTGCAGAGCAGTGCACCTGCACAGCCTGGGCACAGCAATGCACCTGCACAGCCTGTGCAGAGCAGTGCACCTGCACAGCGTGTGCAGAGCAATGCACCTGCACAGCGTGTGCAGAGCAATGCACCTGCACAACCTGTGCACAGCAATGCACCTGCAGAGCAATGCACCTGCACAGCCTGTGCACAGCAATGCACCTGCAAAGCCCGTGCAGAGCAATGCACCTGCACAGCGCGTGCAGAGCAATGCACCTGCACAGCGTGTGCAGAGCAATGCACCTGCACAGCGTGTGCAGAGCAATGCACCTGCACAGCCTGTGCACAGCAATGCACCTGCACAGCCTGTGCAGAGCAATGCACCTGCACAGCGTGTGCAGAGCAATGCATGTGCAGAGCAATGCACCTGCACAGCCTGTGCAGAGCAATGCACCTGCACAGCGTGTGCAGAGCAATGCACCTGCACACACTGTGCAGAGCAATGCACCTGCACAATACATTGGCTCCATTGTAGTGCAAGGCCAGTGTGTGCAGCTGCTGTGCCATGCAATGGTACAACGTCCATGAGCTGCAGAGCTATGCAATGGCACAGTGTTTGCATGTGCTGCAGAGCAATGCAGGGGCCGTGTGTCATGCACTTAGGCTTCTGTGCCTAAGTTCTGTCATGCATTGGCACAGCCAGCGTACACATGGGCGGCAGATCGCAGCAGTGGTACAGTGTGTGCATGTGCTGCAGAGCAATGCAAGGGCGATGTGTCTTGCACTCAGGCTGCAATGCATAGAAACTGACATGCTATGCACACAAGCTGCAGAGCAGCGCAAGGGCGGTGTTTCATGCACTTAGGCTGCTGTGCAATGCAACTGTCATGGCATCTACATGGGCTGCAAAGCAGTGCAAGGGTGGTGTCTCATGCACTGAAGCTTCTGTGCAGTACAGCTGCCATGGCGTGTATATGGGCTGTTGAGCAGTGCAAGGGCGGTGTGTCATGCACATAGGCTGCTGTGCAATGCAACTGCGACTGCATGTACGTGGGCTGCAGGGCAGGGCAAGAGTGGAGTGTCATGCACTTATGCTGCTGAGCAATACAACCATCATGGCATGTACACAGTCTGTGGAGCAGTGCAAGAGTGATATATCATGCACCTAAGCAGCCGTGCAATGCAACTGCCATGGCATGTACTCTGGCTGCAGAGCAGTGCAAGGGTGCTGTATCCTGCACTTTTGCTGCTGTGCAATGTCACCATCATGGCATGTAGACGGGCTGCAGAGCAGTCCAAGGGCGATGTGTCATGCACTTGGACTGCTGTGCAAAGCAACTGCCATGGCATGCACATGGGTTGCAAAGCAGTGCAAGGGTGGTGTGTCATGCACTTATGCTGCTGTGCAATGCAGCTGTCATGTGTATGGGCTACATAGCATTGCAAGGGCGATGTGTCATGCACTAAGGCTGCTGAACATGGGTTTAAGAACTCACTGCAAGTAGGTTCCTGTTGCATACAGGCCTCAAAGCAGTGCGAGTGGGTGCATCGTGCACATCGCAGTAGAGCAATGCAAGGGTAATAAATGGTGCAAATATGCAAGTAGGTGCTTCGTCCACACAGGTAGCACAACCGAGAAAGAGTGATGAATGATGCACAAAGGCGTCTTTGCAGTGCAACTGCGACAGCATGTATACAAGCTGCACAACTCAATGAAAGTATGTGCACCAGGCAATAGGAGGGCCTCCGTGCACATTGGAGGGGTGCATTATGCACGAGGTCAGTGAAGGATGCACAGGTTGCTGCGCTGGACACCCTGAACATACCTGCGGAACACTGCAAGTATTGCTATATTCACAAATATTGTGGTGCTATGGAAGAACGTTTGTGCTCAGTGCAAGGACCGAACTGTTAAGATGGCTGCAGATGTAGAACCTATAGTGCACACTTCAAAGTCGTAGAGGGAAGCGCAAGTGTTTGCAGTGCGATTACGATGCAGTGCCATTCCAGAGGTTGCAAGACGGAGGGAAGTTGCATTGAAATCCGAGTGTGTGCAGCACAAGGTGTGCATTTTACCAAGCAGTAGATTGCAATGTCGAGCAATGACTACGAAGCAGGGCTTGCAATGCAACGCCAGTTGGTGCACTGCATGCCGATGTGGGTTCAGTGAACAGCAAGCGGATGCAGTGCACACTACAGAGGTAAAATAAGATGTTTGTAGGGCAGTGCAAGGGGGCAAGTCGCCTCCCCGAGCACCATAATACATTAACCCCTGTTTGAGGCACTCGCTCTGTTATGTTGGCTATATCATCTTGGAGGTAGGTACACTTGCAATCCCGTTACAGATGTTATTCCTGAGCAGTATCCCCTATAAGGTGTAGCTCGCTCTCTGAAATATCAGTGATGCAAACCTAACCCGAATTGGTAGACTCCAAAGGAGGAGATGACAACACGATGCTTAGAACTGTATTTGGTAAAGTGCTACAATAAAGATCACGGGGTTGCCCACCCTGCCTTTATCATAGTCCAAACCATGTTGTTAGAAGAGGGTGGCAATCCAACCACATCCTGTTGAGATTTATGAAATCCACTTTGATTATGGAGAAGTGGAGAAGCGTGGCTCAATAGTTAGAGCGGCAGACCCTGATGCAGCGGTCTGGCCCGTGACCAGGGTTCAATTCCCGCCTCGGCGGCTCTTGGACTCAATTTCCCCTGACCTGATAATTCTCGCCTCGGTGCTTATTCTAATCATGGATCCCACTCTGCAACTCTGGGCAATAGCTTGCTTAATCTCCACAACGGCCCCAGCAACGCTTGGATGCCTGGCCTCCACCTTGGGGGTGCCCATGAGTGGACATTTCACAGGAAAGCCAGGATGGGTTCCACAGCGGTATGAGTACAGCGCTACGAGACCTATGGGTAGAAGTGCGCTAAATAAATACAAACACATTTACAGTTACATTATGATCTCATTTTTCTGCTGTGTTTGTGACCAGTAGAGACGCTCATCACTTGGGCATCTCGGTTGAGTCAGTCGTTCCCTCTTTACATCGCTATCAGTCTCCTTTGCTTGTCTTAAGCACTGAACCATGAGAGATAGATTTAGGTGGGGACAGTCGATTGCATCTGTAGATGACTTAGACCTGCCTCACCAAAGAGTGGGCCTACTAACAGGTGCCGGATCCGTACTGTCAGCGACTGCCTAGGCACAGCTAGGATCACTTAGTTTACTCCAGATGTAACTCTGAGATTAACAGAGCAAGATTTTTCCCTCAGTAGATGCGCTGTATCTGGCTGCTCTTTGCCTATCAGGATTCATACTCTAAGCATGGTAGTCCAACATGAATTCTTAAGAACCTTAAAACTACCACATACCGTACAAATTTGTCACAATATCTTCTCGCTGCTAACTCAGATAAATGACTATACCAGCGCGTGCCCGTGTCCAGGATCATACGTTCCCTAATAAACATGTAGATAAGCTGCAGCTAATGCCCGTGGTTTTGTGGATCCAACCGGACAATAAAATCTAGATGTCTTCTTTCAAGCAGAGAGACATTCCTGCCTCTCCCACTGGGCTAAACCTGCCACTTGTTTGTTGGCTTTTCATAGATACCAAGTTCTGCCTAGGAATAGATAGGACAGAATAAGTGTCAAAGAAGCTAGAAAAAATACGGAGCGATCACATTGAATGCACAGGGCTAGTTGCCTCCAAAACACACACCTCGAGTGTCCAAAACTCCACAAATAAACTTTTAAGTGATGTATCATTACCTGTCAGCAGTAAAGCAGTAGAGGAACTGACCAACATCACCGATCGTGTGCCTTGCCTCCTTCAAAGAGCTTCTGCTTCTGCATGACTTTAATTTGCAGTGGAATGCTGATTCTGCAGTAACTGCACAGTTTTCTTTTTTTTCGAGAGGGCTTATTAGAACCGTCACAAAAACTCACTCATTGCAAGGGATCTAATCTAGCCTTGGCCTGGTTATAGCAAACTCACACGTGTGTCAGTGGAAGTGCAAGTTGACCGGTCCGGTCACTCCATAGTACTTTAATACTCCATAGCCTTCATCTCTAAAGTGAGCCGGTAATCTCTAGCAAGTAGAAAAGGAGCAGGGATGTAGGAATACATCATTGGATAAGTTGAGCCCTGCTATCTTCACACTAACTCCTCTAAAGCAAGAGTAACAACAGCCAAAGGCTGATTCACACCTTCCTAAAAGTTGAAAGAATAACCTATTTGTTCCCTCAAAAGCCTTTGCCCTCCCTGGCCTGAAATCTAAAGCAGCACAGGGAAAAATACAAATCTACATATTGCACGCGAAGGCTACCTTCTTTAAAACCAAATCAAATCGTCAACAATCGGACCGGAAAAGTCTTCAGCGTTGGTGGATCTCAAATTCCAAATACTCCTAAATATGATCACATATCTAATTAGTACTCGTGAAAAATTGCTGACTTCTTCAAGAAGATGTGAATGGTCTTAAGTGTGATTGCCTCTGCAGTGACTGCTCCTTGTCCTGTCGTATCTACTCCAGACCCTAATGTTGCCTCAGATAATTGACTTTGTGCAATTGAGTCTCCTTCGTGTTTGCAGGGGAAGTTATGTTTTCCAGTGTGATCTGTCGAGCTACCCATTCGATACCACCGATTCTGTCCAAAGCTGTCTGCTCCTCTCGCCCACTGCAGAAATGGATCATTAACTCCACCTTTCACCATGGTGGAGAAGTGTGGCTCAATGGTTAGAGCTGTAGACCCTGGTGCAGAGGTCTAGCCCGGGACCAGGGTTCAATTCCCCGCCTCGGCGGGTCTTGGGCTCAAAATTCCACGGACCTGATAATTCTCGCCTCGGTGCCTATTCCAATCATGGAGTCCCACTCTGCAACTCTGGGCAATAGCTTGCCTAATCTCCACAATGGCCCCCACAACGCTAAGGATGCCTGGCCTCCACCTTGGGGGTGCCCAGGAGTGGACACCTCACAGGGAAAGCCAGGATGGGTTCCACAGCAGTATTCGTACAAGCGCCTTGAGACCCTTGCGGGTGAGTAGTGCGCTATACAAGTATCAGTTTTTTTTATTTACATGACCACGTGCCAAGAAGGGCATGAAAAGGCCTGGGCGTAGGTGAAGCGTGCCTCCTGGTCCCATCCTTTTGAGAAGGAGCCGTATGATCTAGAGCTTCAGACTCTTACGCATGCTAGGAGACAACGCTTGTTGCACCTTTGAAGCATGCTTTCGGATTTCATGCGACGTCTGTTGTCAATATGTCATGAAAAACACGTGATTGTATTTCATCTTGACCTCTACGAATTCTGTGTAGAGTTCTTCAGTAAGGGCGGTAACTACTATATAGAATATGTATCATGGGAGAATTAACATACATTTATTAAATTTACACTTCCGCTAGAGGTGTCTTCTTGGCATCTTTGGTCACTTAAATTACTAAATAGGTGTCATTACCTTGGATAAGAAGTCGCAGTTCACAAATGTTTTAATTTAAATTGGCCAATGGTGTTTGGGTGCGGCTCATTTTCACACAGATCCGTGCTTGCGCTGCCACGATGGCTGTTTTTGATGACCTGTGGATCACCCAGAGCAGGTGGCACTTTCATCTTCTTAGTAGTAGTTGGTTCACTGGGGCTGGATCCAGTCATGAATGCTTCAGATGTTGAAACTGCTTCGTCTGAGATCACAGTTTGGTCTGATCGAAGGGTAAAGCTTGAATTCTATCTGCCCATAAACCCTGGCAGGTCAATGGTACTGCACTAAGGGGCAGATGGGGCCAGCCTTTAGGTATTTGTTTGCACCAGCATGCAGCCTTTTGACCCCTTTGGAGCGCCATGTAGCTGTATTACATGAAAAGAGGGAAATCACTTCCTTGTTACTTGCTGTTGGTCAGCAAGTCAGTTCTTAACTTTTTTTAATAGGAGGACCCCTCCTCTGAATCTCTACAGGTAATCTGGGACATCGATGTAAGCCACTTTTGCAACCTCAACCTCAAAATAATACACAAACAAGCATGTATACACCAAGCTCATACTCAAATGATAGAATATATTCTATTTCATTCACAAGAAAAATATACTAAAATCAAAATGTAATTTTCATTTGAAGATTGAAGCTTTTCAATGTATAAAACATGAGGCAATATTCTAGACTCTACTATCACTTTGTCTTTTTTTCTCGTAACACAAGCTCTATTTTTGGTAGGTCATGCTAATGCTTTAGGCGAGGCCACCGATTCTCTGTGTAAGATTCTCTTTGCTGTTATGGTGCTCCCATCAGTTGAGGATACAAACTTATTTTTAGCCGGCACTTTTTAAACTCTTTCACATTTACAGAATTATTTTTTTAAATTCCAATTTTACCTGTTACATATATGTACTTTATTAACGTGCTAATATTTCCTTTTCTAAGGAGTCGTGGTGTAGGTGACAGCTGCATGCTGAACAAGGCAGTATTAATGAGTTATTACATTTGTTGATCATTAGTTCCTAATAGTTGTTCTCGTTACACTGAGTAGAAAGGTTAGTAGTAGGGGAGTTGTAGGGGAAGGAAATCCAGTAGTTTGTCCACGATTGGAGTGCGGACAGCCAACGTTAACAGGAGCTCCAAGCGTGGCAAGCGGGAGTCCGTATCTCAGTTGTATGGGTATTTAGCCACTAATCATATTTTACGAGGGCCTTGGTGGGATTTGGATTTGATGGCCTCTGACCAGTAAAGGCAGTGTATAGAAGTATAGCTTGGCCACAAATAGATCTTTAGAGATTTTATGGATAGTTGGGAGTCTGGCATGCTAAGACCTACAGAAAGACTGACTGAGAAAAGGGTAGTGGATTGTTAGGACTGAGGGTGGTATTTTAACCTCTGCAAGCTTTTCAGAGATATATTGCAAGGAAAGGTGAGGCATGATTTCATATCTCATCTATGTGTAATGTTAAGCCCTGTCCTCACATTGGTCACCAAGGGGGTCAGATACTGCTGTAACTGTTTGTGTGCAGCCACAGCTCTGCTCAGCTAAAGAGGAGTATGATTTTCACAGACAGTGGTCTTTCATGGGATTCCACAATGGGTCGCAGGTGTTCGCAGGGTAGTAGCACGTAGTGGTCTGTGTCTCCACGTATGTTTTTAGCCATGGTTTGCTTCTACAGGTCGATGGAGATTATGGTTTACCTTGAAGTTGCATGCGGTGATGCTCCACTGGCTGTTTCTTACTCGCTGTTGTCTTTCCCTTCATAGGCCTCGGTTGGACGGCAGAATTCAAGGATGGTGTCCTACCCATCCCACAACCAATGTCCGGTGGATAGCGGATTTCAGACAGTAGCAGGTATTTTATAGTTTTCTAATTCTCTTATCATGTATTCGTTCATGCCTGCATGGATTTAAGATGTGCCAGAAGCCGTGTGCAACAACTTGACGTGTACAGTCTACATAATTTTCATGAGGATGCTGTTTTGCCTTGCACCATATATCGTAGACATCTATAGCTCTCCAAGAATTCTAGAATGAAAATATGCACACGACTCCCAGTGTACAATGTTTCTACAAGACGGCTTCTTGCCATCCTGGGGGCTCAATGGTGCATTGTGGAAATACTTTAAGAATTCTTACTTGCGCTATAAAAGCCTTTATTAAGGGTCTGTCGATGGCCGCATTTGCGACGTTTGAGGATTCTGCCTCATTGAGACTGCAAATTCTGACTTGTCTGTGCACCAACCAATAGCCCGAGGAACAACAGCTCGCCTGAGAACAGATCACCAAGTCTGTAAAGTTAGCCTCAACAGAATTCAACCCACTATGGATTCAGAATTCTAACCATAAGATAAATGGTAGCAAGCCGACTCATCAGCGAATGAGCAGTTTGATACCATAAAGTCAGAACACCTAAAGATAAACATTGCCGCGGGCGTGGTGGTCCCCACCCCCGTAGATGTGTCCGTCGCCGAAGAGCCTGACTTCAGTATTGAAAGTGTAGTCGATTCCTTGTCCATTAGGTGTTCATTAAGGCTTTTTCTCCTGCTCAAGTTAGACCTCTTCTTGATATAACATATAGATTTGAGCTGGGATCGACTGTGGCCCTCGCTACCCACTGGAACCACTCGTGCTCCTTCCCCTTACTGTGGTTCAGTGAGAAACGAATGCCCTGCCTGAATAAAGTATGGTCCTTCACTTTGATTCGTTAGCAGGTAGCAAATTCTTCAGCTCGGCCTTGGCCTGTGAATCAGTAGCATTCGACATAAGATGCTGTTTTAATGCAGACGTCTCACTGCTGTTGCTTTCCCACCCGCCATCTTACTTGACTTTCTGTCCCACAGTGGTTTCTATGGCCTCGGCTGATCACCGCTTTAACCTGACTGAGATCCTCTCCCAGAGCTATGGGATCCGAGAGGAGAAAGCAGATGAGGACGGGACGTCAGACAAGGTCATGGAGGAGCTGGGGAAAGGCTTTGGCGATGCACAGGTATCGTACACGTGTGTCATTCATAGGTTTGAGTGTCTGTAGAGCTCTGGGTATAGATCTTGCGTATGATAAAACCTGTCCATAAGGATTGTGGTATGAATTTGCAGGTTTTACTGAAGTCCTACTTAGATACATAAGTACGTTCAGATGCACAGATCAAGTACACGGGTAGAATAGAGGGTTGTGAGTACATAGTCGTTTGCAGACTTCCAGGCATAGTACATAGGTATGTTAAGTCGTTGCACATGTATCTTACATTGATGTCTGTCTGGGTGTAAGGCTACGTCGGATGTATGTCATTACAACGCATGCTTTTACATCGCATGCTCTTACAACGCGAGTTTTACAACGCATACCATTACAACGCATAGTGCTTTTGGGCGCTGGATAGTGAATAGTTTAATTTACTATTCCAACTCCAGTCCCCGTGGATAGTAGGGAAGGTGTTGGACAGTAAATAAAACCTATTCCCTATCCTAGAGCGCCCCCCAGCGCAATGCGTTGTAATGGTTTGCGTTGTAAAAGTTGCGTCGTAAAGGCACTGCGTGGTAAAAGTTGCGTTGTAAAGGTTGTTTACCGGCTACGTCACATGGGTATCGTCAGATTAATGTTTGGAAAATGAGTATCTGTCAAAAGTGTAAGGGTGCAGTACGCCACATATTTTGCAGATGTGTTACCGGTTACCCAACCCTTTGCTTTGCTACTTTTAATTCCTTACCATGACATGACAGGTAGCCCCACACCCTTGAACTATGCATGTGCGATGGATAGGAGGGGACAACATTGTCCCCTTTCCATCCAGCTTGTTACAATTGTGTACATAAGGGGGAGTTTATGGGAGTTTTCCTTGTTTACAATATAAAAATGGATACACGCATTCTGCAAGAAAGCGCCATTGGACTCTACCCATGAGTGTTAGTGCGCTCTATAAGTAACCCAAATAAAATATAGTGGGGATGGTTAAAAAGGTATTAAATGGAAGTGGTGCCCAAAATTGAATATTTCACATGCATGTGATGTATTGCCAGATAAAGGGATGTAGAGGTTAGAGTGTGGACTTAAAGACATGAAGGAAGGCTGGGCATCTGCCTGTGGACGCAGTGATGGGCACAGGTTTCTTGGCGGTCAGGTGTAATACGTACTTTGTTCACAGGCACAGCGCATACGTGCGGAATACTAGGGACACAGTATAAAACGTTGTCCAGAGGGTGAGGCGGTGCACATGTGAGCTGTTGTGTTGGGTAAAAAGACATTTTAAAGAGACTGCTGTTAGCCCTTTCATTGACAGCATCCAGCAGGCACTTGTCATAACCAGTCACAGCATCTCTGATTCTATAGTGGAAAAATTGACTTTTTATGAAAGAATGAAAAACTCAACATGAATGGTGCGTGCTGTAAACTGCTTCCCAAAGGCCAGCAGATGACACCCTGCATCACACCCTATCTACCTTTAAGTATGTTTTTCTGTTTGAATGATGCTCCGTGGACCACCTAGGATGCCCACGCTGCTTTCTACACCATCTCCTGTCTTGTGTAATGTTAGGTGGCTTTGTAAAGCACGCTTATCACCGAGTGGTAGCCAGACACTGGAGTAGATGAGTACGCTGTTCAGGCTCCTAGTTGAACCGCCAGGTCTTTAGTTTGTTGCAGAACACGAGTAGCGATGTAGGACGTCCTCCTGATGAGCTCCTGTGGATGCGGGGTGTCGGGGTGAGGAGGTGTGCTCGGCGTAGTTGCCTGGCGAGTTGGTGGAAGTTAAGGCTGTGAGTGAGGTAGGCAGGGCTGGTGTTGTGGAGGGCTTTGTATGCGTGTGTGAGCATTTTGAACTGGTGGCGCTTCTGAATTGGTTGCCAGTGTAACTCTGAGGAGGGACGTCATGTGTGATCTGCAGGGGATGTTGAGGGTGAGTCTGGCGGCAGCGTTTTAGGTAATCTGGAGTCTTTTGTGAGTTGATTTTTGATGCCGGCATAGAGTGTGTTGCCGTAGCCCAATCTGATGGTGACGAGGGCCTGGGTGACTGGGCTTCTGGTGTCAGTGGGAAGCCAGTTGAATGTTTTACGGAGCATACGCAGGATTAAGAAACAGGATGAGGTGGCAGTGTTCATCTGTTTGACGGTGTGATTCTGTTGTCCAAGAAGATACAGAGGTAATTTAGCTTGGTCAGTGGGGGTGGGTCCCAAGTCGGTTAGCCAGCAGAAGGAGTTCCATGGAGAGCTCTTGTTTCCCGAGGAGATCCGGGCCTGTGCCTGTGCCGATCTGTCTCGATTTAAGAAATTGCTCAAGACCTGGTTGTTTTAGGATTATTCTGCTCATTGGTATTCTCTTCTCTGGCGCCAATGAGATCCCCCTGGGGATGATTCGCTGCACCTAACATGAGTATAATAATTGTTTCCGAAGATCAAGAATTCTTTTTTATCAGTTTTGAGTTTTAGGCAGTTCTGTTTCATCCAGGTAGTGAAGGTGGTCCTTGTGGTGTGGTTGTTGTCTGTGAGGGAGAGGATGAGCTGAGTGTCATCTGTGTAGGAAGCCATGTTGATTCTGTGTGATCATATGACGTGAGCAAGAGGTGCCATGTAGACGTTAAAGAGGGTGGGGCTCAGCGATGATCTTTGAGGCACTCCGCAGACAAGCTTCTCGAGTTAGTAGGTGTAGGGAGGGAGTCTGACTCACTGGGTCCTGTTGGAGAGAAAGGAGGACTGCCAGCTCAGGGCGGGACCATGTATTTTGGAGTTGTGGAGTCTTGTGATCAGGATACTTTGGGAGACGGTATTGAAGGATGCGGAAAGGTCGAGTAGTATAAGCGCTGCAGTTTCCCCTTTGTCCCTGATAGTCCAGATGTCGGCCTTTGCTGCGATGATAGTGGTTTCTGTGCGGTGGTTTCTACCTAATACAGACTGCAAGATGTCCAGGAGGTGGTGGTGTTCAAGATGGTTGGTGAGTTGCTCTGGGTTTTTTCAGGAGATCTGTGATATTGTTGTCCGGTAAGGTTCTGGTTTGGATGGAGGCGTTTATGATGGTTGTGTGGTGGGAGCTGATCAGAGTTCCCCCTGGGTTGTAGATATGGTGGCGGCAGGGGTCAGTGTGTTCCCGGAGTGTAATGTTCTCATGATTTCGGCTGTGTCTTCTGGAGTGAGTGGTTTCCAGTTTGGGATCTGGTGGTCAGATTTGGTGGCAGGGGCAGCTGTTTGATGAGGACTTGTCATACGTTGGGGGTCGAAGTTGCTGTACATCTGGAGAATTTTGTTGTGAAAGAATTTAGAGAGGTTGCCGCAAAGGTCTTGCAATTGTTGATGGATTTGGTGGCGGCTGGGGAGTTTGAGAAATGTTTGACAATGTTGAAAAGCTCTTTGCAGTTTTTGGAGCTGGTTTCCAGTCCGAAAGCAAGGTTTACTTATCTGGCCTTATTGATTTGGGTGTGATATTTTCTGAGCTCGGATTTGAATGTGTTTCTTGCAATGCTATCCTGTCTGTTTCTCTGTTTTCTCTCCAGCTGTTTGCAGTGGTGCTTGAAGTTACTAAGGTCTTCAGTGTACCAGCTGGTTCGCGTGTTAGATTTTGATTGTCTGACGATCTTCAGGGGTACTAATGTGTCTGCGCAGATCGTGATCCAGTTGTTGAAGGTTTTAATATCAGAGTGCAGGTCACAGATGAGCGTTGGTTGGTTGGTACTGAGGTTGTCGGTCTAGTCTGTTTCCGTTATCTTGTTCCAGCGGTGTCTGAGGTTGATATTAGTTTGAGCTATGGGGAGTTCGGGTGCATCGATGAAGAAGTGGACGATGGAGTGGTCTGTCCTAGTGAGTGAAGTGAGGTGGTTTAATTTTTATCGTGTTGCTGGATGTGACAATGGGGTCGAGGGTGTGTCCGGTCTTGTGGGTCGGGCTGTGGACAAGCTGGGTGAGTCCGAGGTTCTCTAGGCTCTCAAGTAGGTCAGAGGAGTTGGGATCTTTGTGATCATCAAGATGGAAGTTGAGGTCGCCGAGGAAGATTAAGTCGTTTGGTGATTAGGGTGATGAAATCGTTGAGGAGATTGCTGAAGGTGGTGTGTGGTCCGGCGGTTTCAGTATGCTAGGATTCCTTTGATGGTGGTGTGGTTGTGGGTTTGTTGGCAGTGCATATTTTCCATGAAAGTCGTGTTCTAATCTGTGGAAGTGGTGCAGGTGGTGGAGTCCTTGTCGATGATGGAGTCGGTCTCCTGACTTGTTCGGTCTGTGCTAGCGGGAGATCTTGTAACACACTGGTATGGCCATGCCGATGAGGGGTTGAGCCAGGTCTCGGTTAGGAAGCGTATGTCTGGGCAATGTGTACAAATGGTGTCCAAGCTCTCGGTGGCGTGTTTGTTGAGAGATCTGGTGTTTAGGAGCATTTATGCCAGGTGGGGTGAGGCATGTGTGGTGCCTGCAGTGGGAGTGCTGGTGCAGGTGAAGTGGCAGTGAGTGCATGAGAAAGATCCTACCATGGAGCGGGGTGAGGCGTGGAAGCAGCTTTTGTGGCGACATTTTATTTTATTTATTTTATTTTAGAGGTTTTATATAGCGCTGGCTTGACCCAGGGGTATCGGAGCGCTTTACATTTTTGAGACAAGAAAGTCAATAAGACAGGGGACATACATAGCATCAATGTATATGAACAACATAAAAGTCTCGGCCTGACAGATTTCTAAAAAAAAAAGTATGGGAAATAAGCACACCAAAATGTGGAAGATGTGATCATCAAAAATATCATAAGGCACAAATTGAAAAGAGAGCCGGCAAATTGCAGAGTCAGGATAGGGAGGTTAGTGGTCCGTTAGGTTGGTAAGGAAGATAGCGGGAGTGGAAGAAGTGGGGGGGGGGGGTTGGAGGGGATGAGGGCTGAGGATGGACAAGGGAAGGGGGGGTGCAAGGAGGAGTGAAGGTGGTAAACAGGGAAGGGGAGGTTGCGAGGAGGAAGGGCGAGTAAGGCTGAAAAAGGGAGGGCGGGTGCATCTAGGGTCGGACAGATGTGACCGGTGGGAGAGAACGGATAGGGATTAAAAGCGGTGGTGTTTGGGCGGATTAGTGTTCGTGGCACTGGGTGTGGTCCAGGCACGGACAGACACAGAAGGGTTTGCCTTTGGTGTGCCAGTGGCACAGGCGATCATTAAGTAGATCCGGGAGGGGGTGTGGCTAAGGAAGGGTGGGTGCAGAAGGGAAGGGAAGGCATGTGTGGGGAAACTCATGTAAAGACAGCCATTAAAGCATGGGAGAAAGCAGGGTAGAGCGGAGAGGAAAATGGGCCCAAACAAAAGCTGGCACAAAGGAAAGCCGGGAAAAGGAGTGAGAGAGAGTGAAGAAAGGGAAATGGGCACACATGATATGCACAAATATTGAGAGAGAATGGAAAGCAGAAAACGGACCCAAAAGAATTGGTCCCGAAGGAAAGCGGGCACAAAGGAAAGCGGGCAAAAGTGTGTTAGAGAGAGTGAACAGACATAGGAAGATGCACAAAGAGTGAGGGAAAGAGTAAATAAGAACAAGAGAAGGGCGTGAGAGAGAGATCGAAGGAAGGACAAGCGAAGGAGCAGCGAGTGAGAGAGAAGGAGTTCAGGAACAAGGTGGGGTCTCGAGGCAACGAGCCCGGTTTATGAAAGGGCCTCAGACTGGTTGAAGGACCAGTCCATGCAAGTGAGCGCTGTGGCTAGGCCCCTGGCCTGGCCCTGTGCATGCAGCCGGCTGGGCTTTGCATTGTATGCTGGGCCAGAGATAGAAAGATGGAAGAGAGTCCTATAGATGGGGGCTTTGGGCATCAGTAGCGCCCTCCCTCTCCCCCCCCCCCCCCCCCTCAACCCCCCCCCAGCGCCTTGAGACCCTCACGGGTATATAGCACGCTTTATAAATGCAGTGATTGATTGATTGATTGATCTTCTTTCCAGCACCATCTCCTGGTATCTGCAACTGTCCGGACTCCGTTTCTCGGCCTGCATTGCGCATCCTTTTTTTACACCGTTCCTGGAGTGTGACTTCACTTTCTTTTTTTTCTTTGTGTTTTTCCTCAGGACACCGACATGCCCTTCGAGGAGCTTCTTGCACTCTACGGTTACGAAGCTTCTGATCCCATCTCGGAACAGGACAGCGAGAGCAATGATGTCCCCGCTATCCTGCCAGATATGACCCTGGATAAGGTAAAGGTGTCTGTGTAGCAAGTGTCCGCATGTGTTGGGAGTGCTTTGACTATCAGAAATGGAACCTGTTGGCTGCACCTGAACGCGTGATAATCTTTCTGATGAATAAGACGTTTTCCTCAGTTATGGTTATAATCTGTGAGCTTTGAGTTCTGGGTTGGTGGTTTCCATCCTTTAACAAACCGTTTGAACATAGAGAGTATCTCATAATTAGTTTTTGGAGCTTGTTGATAGGTTTTGAACAACAGCATTCTCACAGTAAGGTGGGCACAAAGTAACACTTTACTAATAGTTGTAGACACTAAAGCTGATCTAGAGGAGATCACAAATGTGCACATCACTCAGAAAGTCTTGAGTTTCTGTAGCAGCAATTTAATACATAAGGAACATGTGTCTGCTTCAAAACATTGTTGAATGCTTGAGCTCTGTTCCTGAAAAAAATCGAAAATATTGAAAAAGGGAACATGGAATCAAAGGTAAATAAAATGAACTTTAGGGAAGCCATAATTGTCATGGTGCAGCTGCAGTCTGACAGTCGCGTCTCTGGGCGCTACCCAGTTTTAAGCACCTCTTGCCATCGGGTATGTAGTGAATAGTTGTTATAAAGGTTTAGAGAATGACCAAAGTCAGCCTGCAAGGTGGAAGGATGCTACATATCTTCATTTTTGAAAGGAAAAGGGGCACTTGGCTCTGTGAATTCACCCTCTGTAATATGAAGAAGATTGGCCTTCACTCGATCCAAATATAACCAGAGTCATAGAATTTTCTCAGTGACTAGTCTAGGGTGTTCAGATTAGAATCACCTTATCACTAATTATCAGCAGCTTAAAGAATTCAAATTAATATCAACATATGCAAGCAAGCAAAAGATCTTCTGAAGAGGCTGGTCAACACGATGCTTAATCCAGCCTTAAGTTACAGAAAATAAGAATACGATGCTGACCACTGTAGCAGATCAGTGGGTGCTCAGTACTCGTGGTGATCACCCACGTGTACATGTGCAACTGTGTGCATCTGCGTGTATCTACCAGTTTTAGTAGCATCATTGGCCATCTTATGAACATAAATTCCATCAGGGACTAGTATACTGCTAACAGGTGCCCACCGTTGTGTCTATAAATCTCTTGTCTTTTAAGATTTGAGGACAGGGTACACCGACACGATAAAATACCTCCTCCAAGCGCTATCTTCCTTGTGGCTTCTAGTTGTTCACTATTGTCACAAGTGTGGATTGCCTACTGATTATAGAGAATGCAATTTCTCCTGTGCAGCACTTGGTCCCAGTCGGTCAGATGGAAATTGTGAGTGCTTTGTGGCAAGGTACAGCTATAGTGCCCCAGCTGTTCTAAACTTGGATTGGAAGGACTTGTGATTTTATGAGCCTGTAAAATGCCAGCAGTTGGTAAGACTTGTCTGTAAGTCACTCTCGGCCACTGCCAAGGTGCAGGTGCTTTATCCACTCACACTAAGGGCTTCCACGCTGCATGAATCCAAGGAGTGGTGTCCTTCTGGTCTGAAGTCTGTGGATTCTCAGTCACTTAAGACCAGTGTTGGATTTTTAATGATACATTTTATCAGACGCTGGAATCATTTAAGGCATTACAGAGTTTTGTAATGTGTATGTACAAGGAGACGGATGTCCCACGTGCGCTGTATAAGGATTGCATGAGAATAACAGCTCATTTATAATGCATCAGATTAACATTTATAATGCATCAGATATAGCAACTCTGAGGGGTCATTTGATACTGGTAAATATAAATACAAGCTGCTTGTGAAATTACAAATTAACAGGATCAAGCGATGGAAAAGATTTAAAACTGAAGTAATAAACACTGCTATTCCTGAAACTTCTCCCACCCAAACTCATCCGGTGTGAAGAGTCCAGAAGAGTAATTCATAAAACACATGTGTGGATGGAGTGAGGAGCTGGGTATAGACCTTTCAAGCTTGCGTTTAAAGAACATTTGCAGAGATAGGAATACAATTAAAGAATACGTGAACCTAAAGTTGATCCTTTATGTAGCGTTAGATGGTTCTTAGATAAGACACTTGAGTGACTTGTGAAATAAATAGGAGCGCAATGTCTTTGGTACTCTGCCATGGAGATGTGGCTGTGTTCTGGCGTTTTGGGAGGGTCTGTAGAAGTAGGAAAACCAGTGCTTAATTTGAACTGATGGCTACCACCAGCACTTATTTCTGGGAACTGGCACTTACTTTTCCTCACCAAACCTTGATCCGGAGCAAGAAAGATAACTACGCAGGCGAGGAGGAAAGAAATAGGAAGAGAGAGGCAGAACGTAGGGATAAAAAAGGACATTCTAGAGTGGGATAAAGGGAGCGTGAGTGTCTGATGGTGGTTTAAATAGGCATAACATAGATTCAACACTACACAGCCTTGGTATTCAGCACACAGGCAATAAATAGCTCTGGATGAAGGCTTCTGAGCAAGCAAAAGTTTGCCCCCTTCACTTATTATTTTACAAATTGAGCACTGGAAGGTACATTGGTTTAGGGAACACTTGTGGAAATGTGACAGTATGTAAGGGGGTGAGAGGGTGTTTGCAGATGTTACATGGAATAAGGGTTTTGGAGTGACATTTGAAAATGAGACATTCGTTCAGGAGTTTTAGGACATTTGTAGAAATATGACAGTCTGGTTTGAGGGGGTCTCTAGATATGAAAAGGTGCGGTGATTTTGGGAGTGTTATTGGAAATGTGATATGATACATGGATTCCATAAGGGTACGCTGTATAGATGATCTGTGGGGTCAGACTGAACATACACCACCCTGATCTAATTCCCAAGAAACCCAACAGTCTTCCTTCCAGAGGAAAAAGTTGCTTTATCCATTATTTATTGCAAAAAGTGAATTTCACGACAGAGCCCCACCCTGTTCAACATCTACATGGCCCTGCTTGCATCCATTGTCCGATCACACTGACTCAGTATTGTATCGTACACAAACGACACCCAACTCATCCTCTCCCTATCCAACGAACCCAACATCTCCAAGCACAACATTCAAGAAGGAATGGAAGCAGTCGCCAGGTGGATGAAGAACTGCTGCCTACAACTCAACACGGACAAAACCGAGGTACTCGTCTTGGGCCCACACCCCGATGCCTGGAATGACACCAGTTGGCCCCCGCCCTCTGCAACCCTCCCTCCCCCACAAACCACGCATGCAACCTCATCATGGACTCCGAACTCAAAATGGACCGCCAGATCAACGCTGTAACCTCTTCCTGCTACCACACCCTCAGCCTACTCCGAAAGACCTTCAACTGGATTCCCCTCGAACACAGGAAAACCGCCACCCATGCCCTCATCAGAAGCAGACTGGACTATGGCAACACACTCTATGCTGGGATCAACAAGAACCTCACCCGCAAACGTCCAGAACGCCGTCGCCAAACTAGTCCTTAACCTACCGCACCACTGCCACATCAGACAACACCTACGGACACTACA
Source organism: Lissotriton helveticus (assembly GCF_964261635.1). NCBI lineage: Eukaryota > Metazoa > Chordata > Amphibia > Caudata > Salamandridae > Lissotriton > Lissotriton helveticus. The sequence goes on from NC_136073.1 coordinate 14,226,071, forward strand.
CTGGCTCACCGTCAAGTCCATCACCTTCAAGCTTCTCACCCACGCTCACAAGGCCCTTGACCACATCGGACTTGCCTATATGAACTGCTGCCTTTCGTTCCAGACACCGCAAAGATCCCTCCGCTCAGCCAAGCTCTCCCTTGCGACTGAGCCTCTCATCAAGAGCACAAGAACAGGAGGACACTCCTGTGCGGCCAAGGCATGGAACTCCCTCCCTCCCTCCCGCTCCACCTCTGACAGACACCTACACTCTCTAAGTTCCTGAAGGACCTCAAGACCTGGCTCTTCGAATCACCGTGAACATACAGGAGCTGCTCCCCCCCCCCCCCCCCCCCCCCTTCAGTTCTTTGAGACCTTTTCGGGGGAATAGGTGCACTTTATAAACCCTTGATTGATGGTTTGAGTAAGTATACTGAATCTACATAATGAGAAAAGATCTGAAAGCTCAATGCCTGGTCAGCAGAGAAGAAAGCAATGTTTGAAAGATATTTTAATTTGAAAATATACAGGAATGGTTAGCCGTTGTTTTTTTAGACAATATAATCATTTTTTATTTGTATTATTTATTTTTATTAACACGTCATTTTGTATTAGAATCCTGATTTGCACTCGGGCATGTATTTATATATTACATTACAGAGTGGCGGTAACCACTCTGTAGTTATAGTTAGGGTTGCCAGAGGTTGAATTTTTTGGGCATTTCTGCCCCTTAATAACGTTGCACCCATTTGAAGAATCTCCCTTTCACTTAACAGAACTATTCCTGGTTGTACATTGGCGGATAATGGACAGTTTTGCGGCATTTGATTTAGGGGGTGCTAAAAAAAAGGGGGTTATCAAAATAGATTTGGGCCCCCAGGCATCTTACATAGACTTTTTTGTATTAGATGTAGCGCCAAAACGGCAGAACGGATTTGAATGAAATTTCACAGGAATGTATAGTGTACTGTGTAGGCGATCCTTTTCCACACGGCAACTAAATTGGTTTACTGATGGCTAAGTTATAAGGCAAAACAACTTAGTGATAATGGTTGTCACAATAGCGCTGCGGTACTACCACAGTAGATAGCGATAACATCACAAAATATGATTGGCCACTGGCAAGTAGTTCACTGTGAAAAAGCAGCCATGTTGGACTGGCAAGAGAGGTTTGGCTGTGTGCTGTAAATGAATATCAAAAATAGAGCAGAAGAGGTTATAAATGCACTGTGAGTAGGCTTCAGAAAGCCCACATAAGGTAGTAGTGGTAGAGATATGCCACTTATTATGTGTTTATGTTTTTTAAGTTACAGACTGCTGCAGTAGTCCGTGTTAGCTTGTAGGAAGTACTGTACCGCAGTACCAGTAAACTTGGGGAAATAAATCACAATATTAAATTATACATAGTATAGGGTGGCTCTTATAAGAGCCTTTGGTTGTTTAGAAAATACAATAAATTTAGATATGTTGGATAAGGCAGTATTTGAGGTTTGAAAGGAACTGTGTTCTCTGAAATGATGGGATTTGAGACGTCATAAGAGTTGTTATAAATGTTATGATTTCACATGGTATAAGTGATGTAATTTGAAAGGGTATAAGCGTGCATGGTAGAGTTATAGCTATTGTTTTGTGGTTAGCCAGCAGAAAACAGTGTGTATGGAGGTGTACTAGTTATAATAATGTGAAGTTGGTGTATAAATTTAAGATCTAACTGTAACTTTTACATTTTTATTTTTGTGTACTTTAAGTTTGCTTTGTATAGAAAAAAGAAATAAAGCTATAGTCATTTAAACGCGGTGCCTATGTTAGAAATTCTAATGTTTAGGTTTTTTAAGTGTGGTTTGTTTAGAAAGAATAAAACATAAAGTTTTCCTAACTATAACTAAGTTTTAAACTTTGTTTTTTCATTGAATAGTATTTTAAGCAGATGTTAAACAACAATGTAAATTATTGGAAGGATGTTTTTGAAATAATATAGATATTAAGAATTAGTGGAAATATATTACTTGAAGCATTTATGATTGCTATGTATGCTCTTTGTGTTGTATTCTATGAATTTGTCCTATGTTCTAAATAGTAAAACTAATTTTAAAAGAATAAAAACAGCGCACACGGATCGTATCTTCAAATGTGCCCCAGAAAGGACCTATATTTGCCCCATTTCTCCCCACATTGTAGGCTTTTGTAACAATGTGTTTATTTATATTTGTCTTGGTAGGAACAGATTGCGAAAGATTTGCTTTCAGGGGAAGAAGAAGAGGAGACGCAGTCCTCGGCAGACGAGCTTACTCCTTCCGTGACCTCTCATGCGGCCTCAGACCTATTTCCAAGCACCACTGGCTGTAAGTGTGTCCTGCTGCTATTATATGGGGTATTTTTTTATTTTTTTATTTTTTTTTGTGATATGAACACACCTGAAGGAGCAGGGAGCACAGGTTTAAAACTTAACCCTCCGCCCTGTTGTTTGGGTCAGTGCGTTTAATACCTAGTGCTCAGAGCAGACATGTTGTATCCCTTGTTGAGAGGTGGTCGTGATGCCATCCCACTGGGCTGCTGCTGTGCCGTCTTGGGAAGGTGGCAGTGCCACTGGTGTTCAGTGATGCGACCAGGTGTGAGGAGCACGTAGATGTCTCAGATTGCCAGAAACCCTGGTGTGAGTGAAAGGATTGACAATCTCAGACTGTCTGTCTGGTCCCTGGATCTTGTAGTAAGACTTGCTTAACTTTAACATGGACTAGCTCATGAAGTACTTGGGTTGTCATTGGAAGTATGGAGGAGCGCGCCCTATCAGCCACTTAACCTAGTCCTTTCTTCCCTAACAGCACATTACCTCGCAGACGAAGACAAGGAGTCTTCTTCCTCCGCTTCCACTGCCTCTTCTGATGATTCTCTTCCATCGAACGACTATAAGAAGGTGAGAAACCCAGCCTCGTTCTTCTTCTATGGTGCGACTAGACACTCGTGGATCATGAACCACCACTGAACAAAGTCTCTTCAGTGATTAGAAAAGCCATTCTACATGTGCAGTGCATTCCCACGATTATAGTGCAATCTGGTCACAGTGTAACTTAACTACGGATGTACCGCTCTTGCACACCTCACTTTTGACAAGAGCCCATATTCCTCAGCTCAAATTGCTGATGAGTGTTGCGGGAGTAACTTTAGAAGTGAGAGGTGCAAAGCTCCCTCCAGGTAATGATGTAAATGACGCAGTTTGCAGTGGTATATAATGTCACCTCTCTCTTTTGTCCCGTTTACTTGTCGTCGTTAGTTGACCTGTGCAGCGACAAACACTTAAGCTTATACATCACTTCCAGAAGTATTGCCATTTGAAGTGGGAGGGTGGGTCTGTATGTGGGGTAACGGGTTCCTGGTTTAGCATACGTTGGCAGGTGTCGGCATGGACAGCCATTGCAGCTGAGGTGCTAGTCCAGACCCGTGGTTCCGCTGCAGGTTCAGAGGTCACTTCCACTGCAGTCTGTTTGGAGACCTGCATTGAAGAAAGCTCCATTGACCCTGCTTTCCCTTGTAACTCTTCTCTTGTAGGAGATCATGGTGGGACCTCAGTACCAAGTTGCCTTGCCGCCTCTTCACATAGATCCTCTGAGTGAACAAGGTGAGAGTGCTGGACGCACAGGGAGCGACTGGGGAGTTTATTCACTTCTTAGTTTCCATTTTGCAACAGTTTATTTAGAGGTTGTTTTTTTCTTCAGTAGATGTGTGGTCTGGTTGCTACCGTAATACGTATATTTAGAAATACAATTTAATTTAATTCATTATATTTTTTGGGTTTCATACAACATCAATAACTCAGTTACAGAGTGGGAAGGGAATGCAAGTGATGGCATCTGAAAGGATGGGCAGAGGCCTTCAAAGATAGAATATTGCACTGCTGGTACCGTGAAACCATAGCAGAAAGAAGACGCTGTGCTGTGACTGCCTTCTGAAGCTCACTTGCTCTCTCTTTCTTCTCAGGGTCAGAGGCAGAGGATCTGTTGCTGTGGGACCCCAATATCCTTCCGGAGCAGGAAGTTGAGGAGTTCCTGTATCGTGCTGCCAAGCGGAAATGGGATGAGGTGTGCAACGACAGCCTGCCCGAAGGCGAGGCTGTGAAAGACAACGAGCAGGTACAACTGCGCACTCCTCAGTATTGAGCACAAGTCCTCAAAGCACTTTATCTGTATCCGTGTGTGATCTGCTGGTTGTTTAATGAGAGGTTTCCTGGCTACTCTGAGGTCAGTTTGACGGTAGAATGAGAGAAGCGCAAGGCGTTCCAACCCCGAGAGCCATAGCAAAGACTGGTTTCCCATCCTTCGGTCCCGAGTGCCAGGTGCTGTGTGTCCATTAACATCCTTCAGGCTTCTGGGCCATACAGAGAGGTCACACAGGCGATCCATTTTCCTTCATCAAAGCTGCCGGCCGGCAGATATGTATGACATTTTCAAGTCTTCCTAAAAGGTTCTTGGGTCGACCCAGGGAGATTGCCATCCAGATACAAACTGGAAGTGCTGTTGGTAGTTTGGGACCTGACCTGGGGTCCGTGTTCACCCCAGCGATAGATGATGAAGACAGCCAGCGACATAGAGCAGCGAGCTGATTCATGCCAGCGAACAATAGGTTTACTCACAGGCTTAACTACATGCAACTGGTGAGGGTTGTTTGCTGTGATTGAACGTAGAGACATAGCTTGCATTCTCTAGAGTACATCACTGGAGATTAGGGTTTGTAGTGTCTCAGAGAGGCAGATGAATTTATTTCTGTGAGCAGAGAAGGTTGTTGTATTCATTCTCTCGCTAGGTCTCTTTTCAAATTCTCCTTGATGAAAATGAGGTAGTAACGCTGCAGTTAGGTTTGGCGAAAAGTGTGACCAGATGTACCTGAATAGGCTTGACCCAATCCAGCCGGTCTTTCGCCGCCGTGGGCAGGGTGTCGCACTGCTAATGGTTTCTGTTTCACTGGTAGTCGGCCTCTTTCAGGCTCATCAATCAGTGCTTCTCGTTTTGCATTCACTGACTGGATATTATGTTTTGTGTCGTAGGCTCTCTATGAACTTGTGAAATGTAATTTCAATACAGAAGAGGCGCTTCGCAGGTTGCGGTTCAACGTCAAAGTAATACAGGGTAAGTCGTCGCCTCATCTTCTAGCCGTAGAGGTGGCCTGTTCTACTCTTCCTCTGTGGCAAGAATGAAAGTGCTCCAAGGAATGTTCTGCAATGTGTCTAGTCTTAGCCCTGTTATGTAGCAATAGCGAGAGGTAGCTCCTCTTGGGCTGAATGCACAGAATCATTTCTCTAAGGTCAGAAGAATGAAAAACTCCCTACTTGTTTGTGAGAATTGACCAACCTTTCTTTGGCCTGATGAACACTTCCATTCAGATTGAAGCAGACAAAACTCCCAGGTCTGCTGGACTCCAAGGGAACCCCTTGTAATGGTTGGTACAGGGGGCGAAGCCAAGCCTGGCAGGGCTTTGTCTTGTTCCAGGAGGGCTACAGGGGCAGAAGATTATAGTTTATTTCAAAGTCACCAGGACTATATCTTGTAATGTAGGGGCTATGGGGAAAAATAATTATAGTAGTTTCTGTATGTCCTACAGGTTACATAAACAGAAAGAATCCACACAAGAATGTTACTATAGTGGTCCCCACGGTGGTGGGGGGCACTCAGTGTTGTTTAAATACCCCTTACACACCAAAACGACCCTTGGTGTCATGCTTCATCATCGGGGTCTTCGCACCCCTCTACGGGATGCGGCGTGCTACTGACCGACGAAATACGTGGGAGCACTTCAGATTGATGACTGTGTGTGGTGTGCGGAGGGGGTATGTTATTATGTGAGTGGTGGGTTGGAAGTGATAATGGTGTGTGAGGGGTATTAAAAGAACACCGAGTGCTCCCCACCACCGTGGGGACCCCTATAGTAACATTCTTGTGTGGATTCTTTCTGTTTATGTAGATTGTTTTTGGGGAGACCGAATCCACCTCCGTTTCTCTCCTCTCCCTTTATGTTGTATTTATTGTCCTACAGGTTAACCAAGAAGTTTAGGGCTTTTTGTTTAAGGTGGGTGTAACGGGGACAAAAGATTGATCGTTTATCTCATAATAGTTAACCTGGCACAGCAGGAGTTTTTCTTACAACACAGGGACAAAAAGGGGAAGATATTCCGAGTTTGTGTATCTCATAGTAGTAAATCGAGAGAACAGAACTTTATATTGCCGTTATAGTACCCTCCCCCCCGCCATCCCCTGCCATTCTAACTAGGAGTGGTGCCGACAGGGTGTAAGAAGGGGGAGTCAGAATCTCAGGATTTATAAGTTTTAGAAACGGATGCTCGGTAATCTCCTAACTCGCATGCTTCTTGAGAATTCCCATTTTTCTTTTCTCTCTCTCATCGACATTCTTAACCGCAGCATTCTCCCAACCCTCAATGTGATTTCATTTCCGTTTCCATCTTGATTGTCTTTGCCTTAACTCTCCTTATCCATAATGGAGATTATTTTCTAAAAATGGTCATCGTTAGTCCAGATTCCTAAAAACAAAAATACTAGGGTAGAAAGATCCTGCCTTTGTGCAACATGGAGGTACAAAAGGGGGTGGTGATGGACGGAGCATCTGAACCAACAAACACTCACCCCCAGTCAACTGATCTGGGTTTAATCCATCACCGTTCTTTAGCCCACTCTGCCACCGCAGTTCAGACATGGCTATATGCAAATCAGTCTGACCCTGTGCCTCATGGGAACAGTCCAGCCCGAACTGCCAAGCCATGCCTTCCCTGGACCGGAAACAAGCTTCCGAGGACCGGTTTCGGGCATTACAGCCGTCTTCAGCCCGGCTTGCTTGAATCCAGTGGAAAAGTGAGCAAGGGACTCACGTCTGAGCATACCCTGCCACACTAATGGCAGCCGAAAGCGGTACAAAAGGGGGTGGTGGCAAGGTTTTCCTTGTGTGTCACCTGGATGAAAGGGTCCCGTCAAGAGTCCCGTGGTCATGGGGTTGTGTAAAGCCAATTTCATGTTAATCTTTCGGCTAGCCACATGGGATCACTGACGCTCATTGGTGTGTTTGCCTCCTTGTCACAGGCAAATCTCAAAAAAATTGACATGTGGTCTTTCCTGTTACTGTAAAGCTTTATTTTAATTTGCTTCTGGTGTGTGAGCAGATACAAGTGAAGGATAGTTATTTTCATCTAAATAGAGATAAAAGCAAACTCCTATTCCTTAGCTGCTCGGATCGGCGGCGCTTTACATGCTTCCAGACCAACCGCGACATGTCAGTGTAGTGCACAACACATAAATGTACAAAGTGAAAGAGTTTAAGGAACTAGTTGTACAGCCAGTTACATGGGATTCTGCATTAAGGTCTCGTGCTCAGTGCTCTGAAACCGACTGAATAGTTCATACACATAAAAATTGTGTTCGATCAAGCTGCTGGTTTAATGACAAACCTTGAGCCATTGTCAGTCCAACCATTTAAAGAAAGGTTACTCTACTCGTTTGTGGTTCTGTAGGAAAATCAATATTTAGAACTGAGCTTGCAAGCAAATGCTTGACTTTTTTTGGGCAAGTTAATAAGATAGCATTGGGGATGTGGCTTCCTGGTTAAACAAGTGTGCAGAATACTTTAGTAGCCAGGAGCCCCCAGAAGTTAAACAGCCAAGAATCTGAAAGTGTTACAACCAAACACTGTCTGAGCGTCTTCACAACTTGGATGATCGGTCCACATACTCAGTATTAGTTGTTGCTCGCATGGCGTCTCCATGCATAGATGTGCCCTGCAGACAGCCCCCAGGTTTCCTGGACCACCATACACTGACCTTTTTCACCTTCGGTTGTTCTTAATGGATGTATGACGTTACAACGCATACTGTTACAACGCGGACCTTTACATCGCAAGTTTTACAACGCATACCATTACAACGCATAATGCTTTTGGGCGCTGGATAGTGAATAGTTTAATTTACTATTCCAACTCCAGTCCCCGTGGATAGTAGGGAAGGTGTTGGATAGTACATTAAACCTATTCCCTATCCTAGAGCGCCCCCCAGCGCTATGCGTTGTAATGGTTTGCGTTGAAAAAGTTGCGTTGTAATGGTAGTTCGTTGTAAAAGTTTCGTTGTAAAGGCTGTATACCTTCTTAATATGTGACGATTGTATCGCTCTCTTAAGCTTCCTTTCTTTTGTTTCCCTTTATTCTGTCACCTCCCCTTCCTTTTTCTTTGCATATACTTCCTGTTCTTTGTTTTTCAGATTGCCTTTGTCTTTTTAATCTGTATCTCTTGCATGCCTCTCACCCTCTGCCTCTTTTTGTGCAGATGAACTCTGTGCTTGGAGTGGGGAAGAAAGGCGGAACTTTGAACATGGGTTCAGAGTGCATGGGAAGAACTTTCATCTCATTCAAGCAAACAAGGTAAAGCCATCTGTTCGTATTATGTACTTCAAGAAACTGTTTTAGTCAAGTGTTTAGTAAAAGCATGTTTTACTTCTCGTCTACCAGTCCTTTTACTGCTTTCATCCCAACGTCCAATTTCTCATTGTAACATCTTCTCTCCCGTCCCTTAAGGTGCGCACGCGCTCTGTTGGCGAGTGTGTGGAGTATTACTACACGTGGAAGAAATCGGACCGGTATGACTATTTTGCACACCAGACCCGCTTTGGCAGGAAGAAGTGCAGCATGCACACCGGAGTCATGTACGTAATGCTATCCCAGAGGCGTGCTCGTTGTGTCATACTTTTATTTGCTTTTTTTCCCCTTGTCTTGCGGGCAGCTTCACCACAGATTCTTTGAAATGTTTCTCAGAGCTTGGAGGAACCTAGAGAGGGTCTCCTGTCTGTGCAGACTACATTTCAAAATACTGTTTGGGCTAGACTAGTCGTTTTGTGTCCCCTCCAGAAAATATGGACCCAGGCTTGAGGCCGCAGCAGTGACCCGTTGACGGAAAGTCATGGAATGGGGAACATCCATGACAACGCGGTCAAAACACCGCGCTGCCATTACCACGCGTCTTTTACAAAGCAAGTCGTTACCATGACTTGCGCTGGAGGGCGCTCTAGACTAAGGAATAGTAGATTTACTATTCCAACACCTTCCCTACTGTACGTAGGCTGGAGTTGGAATAGTAAATCTTACTATTTCTAAATCCAGCACCCTACAGCGCAAGTCATGGTAACGACTTGCGTTGTAAAAGATGCGTTGTGATGTACCGCGATCTAAAAGATCGCGTTGTAACATTATACAACCCATGGAATGATATGCATAGCCCTCGATGGAAGAGCTTTAATGCTATCAGAAAGTTCCACCCACTGAAAGTTCTAACTAAAAGGCACTGACCCAATAGAATCATTGCAATTGTGGTCGAGGATGTCCACCAGGCAGTACCGTCTCCGTCTCTGTCGCCGCGTTGTCTTTATGGAAACTCCTAGCATTCCAGTGGTGTAATACTGAATACCCTCTTTCTCCTCATGGTGCCGGGGTTGTATGGATCTGTGACACGTGTTCCTATACCCGTTCCATTTATACCGTCTGTGAGGCGCGGTCTCACCCGTCCTCTTCTCCCACCTATTTCCAGTGGTACTAAGATTTCTCATGCTCTGATGTTGTTGCCACCCAGCCTCTTTCCTTTTTAGATCTTATACAGTGAACTTTAGCTTTTTGTTGTTGGAAGACCTATTGGGGACCATTCCAATACTTGAAGTGGGCTTTGGGGCAGCATATTTATTTTCACTGGTTGACTTTCATGTCCATCTCATTTGCTTCCTTCTAATTGGATGACTTTCCTTTCTCTTCTTTTGTTTGTCCCTCCCCTGGAGCATATATTCTGTACCATCCTTTTGATTGGATGACTTAACATTCGTCTAATAATCACTTTCATGAAATTACTTTTTCTTCTGCTTCAAGCATTCCATACGAGTCCATGTCTTTTCTTGCTCTCTCCTGTGTGTGCTGCTTTCTCTTTCACACACCCACTCACCCATTGGATCCCACGCCCCTCTACGTTCTGCCAGTCTTTCGTTTTTTTTACTTCCCAGAATCCACCGCCTCCCCCCGTTTCTACCCGCCCCTCCCTATTCACCCACACTGCTCCAGAGCAGTTTTTACTTGATTCCCCCTCTGCCCCACTTCTCCAGTCAGGGTGAAACCGGTCCTGGGATGCTTGTGTTCCAGTTCAGGGAGGACCTGGCTTGGTAGTTCAGACTGGACTATTCCCATGAGGAGCAGGCTCAAGACTGATTTGCATATGATGGAGCAAAACTAAGGTGGCATGGTGGGCAAAAGAATGATGGGTTGGAATGCTACCCAAGTGATTGACAGTTTCTGAGGTTGATCTAAGCATTCCATCCATCACTTGTTTGCACACTTCAGTGCGATGCCCTAAGTGGTGACGGGTTTGCCAGACATGGCTTCAGTACACACTGTTACTGACAGTGTGTACTTGAAAGACAGTGTGTACTTGAAAGAAAGACTACTATTAATTAGCGTGTGAATGCCTTTTATTGTAGTACTATACTTCTATTTGTTTATAATACATCGATCGTTAGCTCATATAGCACCCGAAGAAATGACCTATTTAGATTATTATCAACTAGTGAATGTATGCCTTTTATTGCAGTATTATACCTCTATTTGTTTTTAATGCACAGATCATTAGATCATATTGCACCCTATGCATGACTTATCTGATTGTACTGATTGCTTCTTTTGTTTTATTTGTTTGACGATGTTTTATCTCTGAACTATGATCCCTCATGTACTCCTTCCATGTAAAGCGCTCTGATATCCGCAAGGATCTTGTCCGCGCTATATAAAACTTTCAAAATAAATAAATAAAATAAATACTGGAACTATGCAGCACCCGAGTAACGAGCCCCAGTGAAGGCGATGATGGTCTTTGGTTGCTTCTGTTCCAGCTCAGGGAGGATCTGCCCTGGCAGTTCGGGATGAACTGTACCCATAGGAGCAGGGTCCAGACTGATTTGCATATGATGGGTCTAACCTGAGGTTGCATGGTGTGAGAATAACAATGGATGTGGGATGCAGCACTGAGAAATTACTAGTGGCTGAGATTAATTCGAAATGCCGCTCATCGCTTTTTTATTTATTACATCATCACCCATCCCTGCACCAGAATACCTTACCGGTCCTTTGCTCCAGCTACATTCCACTTGCGCCTGAGTTGTATGATCCGTGACCTGCTTTCACGTGCTTGCTTTTGCTCCCTTCTCTTTACTGTAATGTTGATCATTGTGAACCTGCCTTCACTGTCTCACCTGCTCTCCCTCTCTCTTTGATGCTGCAGGGATTACATGGACACTGACTTGGATGGTGGTGATATGGAAAGCATCAGCCGACCCCTTACTTCTCTACCTGTGCCCTCCGCCCCAAACTGCCTGGACTCCCACTTTAGCCAAGACCACCTGGGCATGGATAATGCAGGTAAGTCCTTCTGGCCAGGCTGATGATGTGGGGCCCTGAACTCACTCTGTTGACCTATATGGAACAGTTCCTATCTCAAGCAGCTGGCTATTTAAACGTCAATTCTAGTTACACCGCACCAGCGATCAGGGGTCATATCTCAGTTCTAGGGACATAAAGGAACCGTATCCAAAAATCTCCTTTCAGATATTCACCCAATACTTCTGTATTGAACAAAAGATGGTCGCAGATTTCGGCCTCTTGCTCTGGATCCACCAGTTCTCGATTGGCTGCTGTGTGAAGGTCTATCTTTGCTTTAGAAAGATTGGGAGTCATTTAGTCTCACAGAAGACTTGCAGCTAGATTCATGAACGAAAAATCGGCACGCAAAGGGCCAGATTCTCAGAATCTGGCCCTTTGAGAGCGCAATTTTTGCATTTGGGATTTATCATCCCAAATTCAAAAATCGCTATTTGCGAGGAATTGCATTGAAGGAATCTCTATTTGAGATTCCTTAAATGCAATTCATTAACCATTTTTAATTTGCGAATTCGCAATTTTTGGTCCCTATTTACCACAAATTAAAACTTCGTGGTAAATAGCGAAAACTTAGAAAAATGCACTTCAGTGCATTTTTCTAAGTTGCATGTTACACACACACATGTCCTTTGGACATGTGTTTGCGCAACACGTGTACATTTTCATTTCAGGGGTGCTACAGGGTGTCCTTTGGACACCCCTGCACCCTTGAAATGCCACCCTTATTTGCGATTAGCAAATTGCTAATCGCAAATAAGGAATAACTCCCCATTCATTCTTATGGGCCTAAAGGCCCATAGGAATGAATGGGGAGTTATTCCTTATTTGCGATTGGCAATTTGCTAATCGCAAATAAGGAAGATGTAGGAATCTCAATATTTTTTGAAATTCCTACATGAATCCCGTTTTGCGAGTCCTTAATAGCGATTCCTTATGAATCGCTATTAAAGACTCGCAAAACGGGTCTTTGATGAATCTAGCTGTTGGTGCCCTGTTTGGGTAAGCTATAAAAGGGAAGCGAGGCTTGTTTTACTAAAAGACCTGAGATCCAGCGAGATCCACACACGTTGTACAGAGCGTCAAGCTTTCCTGTGGGAAACCGCGTTTCTTCGAGAAATAAAATAATACGATTTGCCGAAATAATTGTGTTCGTTTCTGTAGAATTGTTCATTTTTGCATTTCATTAGTGTGCAAACCCACAACAAATTCTTATTTCATCAGTAGTATTTGTTAATATTGTTATTCTGTGAAGACAGAATGGATTGCAAATGATTAGCAGCTCTGGAAAGCACAGTTGTCTTTGTAGACTATTGCCAGAGACACTGTTTAGGCGGTGCTTGAGGCTTCCTTGTGAAAAATTTGATTAGTCCAGTAACAAGTTTCCCTTTCTTGATCAAATACTCCTGTTTATGTTCCCTTCTTGGAGTGGCTGTGGCTCAGCGGAGTGGCAGAGGGCCCTGTAAACGAGCTGACCTCCCTCCTCACGACACGCTTCTCCCTCTGGCCAGCTTGTGCTTTAGTCGAAGGGCCTTGAGGTCAGTGTTGCTCGTGTGAAGCACTAGTTTGTAAAGACTGATCAGCAGTGCGCTGAGGTCACTGGATCCTTTTTGCAATAGACAGACTCAGAAGGTCAAGATATGATACGTTTTATTTTTAGCCAACCTCTTCTCATCTTTTCGCAAAAGTTCCTCGACTTGCGGTGTTGTCGGGTTCCTGAAACGGGCACTCTTCACAAATATCTCCAGAAACCCAGGGTCCAGGTCTTGAATCTTTGTCTGACTGGGGATTTGCAATCTCCATTTTGAAGATGTTTTCAGCTATGGGCTCTTTTCTAGATCTTTTGTAGCAGGATTTATGTGCCTGAAATTATTCCTGCATGTGTGTTCCGGTGTATGTAGTGTGCATGTGCACAGTGTGTGTGTGTTTCCATGAATGCATGGGCTTCTGCAAGCTACGCATCTGTCTGTGTTTGAGAGAGATTACTCAAGCTTCCAGGTCTGTGTTGCACGCATTTGTGCATTTGCTGTGAGTACTTCTGCATCTTACTCCTTCTTTCTTCTCTCCCGACAGATCCTGGCAGTGTGGGGAGCACCGCCTGCAGCGTGGGGAGCCTCAGCGGTTCTGGACACGGATATGAATGTAGCACTCCCTCTGAGACAAATTGTTCTTTCGACCCTGTGGACGAACCCTCCGAGATCCCGTCCCTCTGCGACAGGGGCCTTCTCCACGCGTCGGAAGCTGGGTTCTACCAGCTGCCGGCAGGTCCAGACCCAACGGACCCTCAGGACATGCTTCCGAGTGTGGGTGGGCACATAACCTTGGACTTCGCTCTCCCAGGGGGAATCAACGAGGGGCGCCCCCTTCTTGCCAATGTGGATTTGGGCCATGATGCCTCGGAAGATGCTGCCACCCAAGTGTCGTTGTCGGTTACGGATTTTGGGCTGATTGGCCTCCGCGATCTCAACAGTTTCCTGACGACGCACTCCTCTTGCGCATCGCCTTTGGTTCATTCTGAATCTTTTTCTCAGTGACTTGATTGCCTTATGCAAGTGAGGCAAGGGAACAAGCAGTGACACTTTCTGCAGCTCTGCTGCGGAATCCAGGACACTGGCCCCTTTGAATCTACCGCTGTGGGGTGCCTCCAAGATGTCCAAAGAGGCGCCTGTTCTCTCTCCCTTGGTCCAGACTCTCCTGCCTGCCTCTGTTCCTTTTCTCTGACTTCAAGGAACTTGGTTTCTGAATTCGCAGGGGTTGTCCGGCCATGAAGTGAGGGTGATCCACAAGGACTATGCAGAATCTGCAGCTCAGAAGAACCGGCTAATTTACAGAAGTATATTTCCTCCTCCTAGGAGAGGAGACATGATCCATGGTTATCGTCTGACCTGTTGGCCATTGAGCGGTTAGCAATGGCTCGACCACCTGGATAATACTTGTTGCAATATTAGGAGTGACACTTTCTCGAGTCACCTCTGTCTCAGGAGGTGGTGGGGAGATGTCGTGCCAATTGGGTCAAAGGGAGAATATGAAAGCATCTCTTGAGGAGATCCGTTTACTGACCAAAGGATCTGCCCGCGGTCATTCCCTTAGGCCTTGGAAATACTTCCTTCCTTCAGTGAGTCTGAAAAAGGCATTAGTGCAGAGTTAGTTTTTTTTGTGAGATTAGGGACACGGTATGAGAAACGTTGTGCCAGAGGCTTTCAGCTTAGCAACACTTGAAAGAACTGAGAGAGTGGTAGTTTCTAGTTTAGATTAAGTTATCTAGGAAAAAGAGTTGTCTTTAGGGGGTCCCACTGTACCCATTCTGCACACGTGTAAAGACCAAGCACAGGCCCGGGGGGTCCTGGGACTTTGCCTCTTTGCCAATGAAGGGTACCTCAGGGGTTGCCCTCCAAGTCAGTGTTTGTGCACCTCGGAAGTTCAGCGGGTGCATCTTGGATGTGTCTGCCACACCTTCTGTGGGTTCTGGTGCTGGGGCCTTCTTTTTGCCGCACAGGTGCTCCGGCACAACCCTCCGGGTCCTCATCGAATGTTGTTTCTCAGCCAATCAAATCGCTTCCATATCCCAACTCGAAGAAATGTTGAACTTCTCTTCGGAACAGACGTGCACATAGCTTACAATGAAAGAGATTTTCTGCCTTTTTTATTTATTGTTTATTTATAAAAACAATTTGAGAAGCGTGAATAAACTTTTTGAAAGTGATGGAGCTGGCCTGGTGGTTCTCTCTGTTGTCTCTTGATTGATGGAACACATCTTCTGGGTTTTGGTACTGCCTCTTACATGGTGGAGCGGTGACTCGGAGGTCTCACGAGTGTGTTGGTGTCTAGAGTTGTTTCACTTCTGGTGGTTGCAGAAACAGATTAACTCATGGGTGTGCCTGCTGCACGCTGCACGCTGTACAGGATTGGCACATAATGATTCAAGCTGTATTCCACTAAGTGAGACTTACAAACAGTGAGGGAAATGGTGCTTAGAGATATGAGACTTGCACTGGTGATTGAAACAGGACTTCAGTTCATGAGACTTGCACCCATTTAGTGAACCTTCACCTGTGCCCTGCTTGTCTGTCTCCGGGCCATGGGCCCTCTTTCTCCTTTTCTGACTGTCTAGTGCATGGTTTTTTTCAGTGTTCTCCCTTGCTATTCTATTCCTTTCTGTCAGCCCCTCTTCTCCTGTCTCTGACTTGCTTCCCCAGTGTTTGCTCCCCTCTGGTGCATGTTGTGTTGGTCTGTTAATTTGTTGCCCAAAGCAGCTATTTGAGCTCTCTACAACCAGTGCAGTGTTTGCCTCTGATATTTTTATTTTATTTATTTATTTATTTTAAAGGTTTTATATAGCGCTGGCTAGACCCGGAGGTATCAGAGCGCTTTACATGAGCATCAGATCCGTTACAGGTTACATCGTTACAAAGGTTACATAGTTCTTAGAGCATGGCAACATAGTTACTTGTAAGGTCAAGATAAACAATAAGCACAAATACGTAAGGGGAAAAGCAGGCAAGGGGAAAGATTCAGGGGAGGGGGAAGGAGCTAATATTTTCTTCATCGAAGAAAAAAAAAACAATTACCCATCTTTTCTGTTTTTTAGCTAGAAATGTAGGCAAAGTGAAATGCTACACATCAAGGAAGAGAGAGGAGGGAGTGATTGTTGCGGAAAGGCCTTTTGAAACACCTGACACAGTAGACTTCTGCTTCCAGAGGCAAGAGTTTGGAGTACTAGAAAAAGGCACAGTTATTGTAAAATGTCTGCAAATCTGTGCAGCGCACTTACAATCCTGGTTTAGGTTATTGGTCTCATTGCCTGTCTGGTTAGATGGAGTGAATGGTTTGCCAGGCGAGTGCTTCACTTCTCCAACAATTGTCAAGCCACAGCGTGCTGTAACGGCTGGAAGATTGTGTGGTCAAAGAGAAGCTTAGATGGCCAGAGTAAGGCTCCAAGCAGGGCTTGGAGGTGCATGGCTGTTTGCTACACGTAGCTATACCTGTGTCCAGATGAGAGTGGGGAGGACAAAATGCATTTATAACTACATTACACTTGCGCCATCCTGAGGCGTTGCTAACAGTATACTCATTCGTAGGCTCCAAATGATGTCGCGTCATATGGGTAAGGGTTGGCTGCTTATCGTTTTGGGAGCCTGTTACTAGCTCTAGGGGTGTTTGTCGGCTGTTTCATAAGGTTTACCATCTCTCCTAATCTTCTCGATTAGTTATTCATTTGCGATCAGATGCCAACCGAAGTGGCCACTCTCTGAGCTGGTTGAAAAATCCAGAGGCTTGCATATAGGTTCCAGCATCCAATAGAGGTGGAGAATTATTGCTGATAGACAACAGGATGAGGTGGAGTCTTTGACAACTGCATGCTTTCTAGACGGTAACAAAGCCGCAAGTAACTTCATGCGGTTAAGCCCCTTCGTTGAACCAGCAGGACAACAGATAACGATTGATGGAAGCCGAGGCCTGAAGTTGTTTACTAGTTGTAAGTTCTAAGAATGCGTGCATGGTGCCTTTATCCATTATTATCCGCTGGGTGAATACCGTGAGGGGGCATTAGTCTTACCTAAATTACTGGGTAGTTTCTGCAAGTTCTATACATAGTCTTGCTGGTTGATTTATGTGTTCACAGGTCTTTGTGTTAGTCAAGGCGGAGAGAAATCTTTAGCCTGAATGTTTAAGTTGACTGAACTTTCCATTGTTGGGAATGAGGTGCCTGTTAGTTGAATGCATATGGTGGAGATACATCAGAAAAAGTAATGAGAAATGGAGGGACGGTGGGAAGATTAGAGCCGGGGAGAACTAGAGTGGGATGAGGGAGCGAGGGGGACCCGGAGGAAGAGAGGCCCAAGCGGGCAAAAGGGACGTAGGAGCGAGATGGTGAAGGCAAGGGGTAGCTGAGGAGAAGTGTTGTATGGGAGGGACGTGCAAGGTTGGGTAGCATGGAGGGGAACAAGAGTGCAGTGACGACGAGAGAAGCTGGATGTTGGGGATAAAAGGAGAGGAGGAAAAGGGAAGGCGAAGCGGGTTGGGGAGGAGAAGGTAGGAGGAGATGAGACCTAAGTATACAAGACCCAGAATCTGTTGGAAAAGAGAGTAGAGGGGGCTTAAGCTTGAACAGTTGCTTAACAACTGACAGGCAGATGCATCAAAGAAAATACCGGGAGCAAACGGCCAGATTCTCAGAATCTGGCCGTTTGCTCCCGGTATTT
Source organism: Lissotriton helveticus (assembly GCF_964261635.1). Lineage (NCBI taxonomy): Eukaryota > Metazoa > Chordata > Amphibia > Caudata > Salamandridae > Lissotriton > Lissotriton helveticus. The sequence continues at coordinate 14,243,698 of NC_136073.1, forward strand.
TTGCATTTGGGATGCATCATCCCAAATGCAGAAATCGCAATTTAAGGAATCTCTAAATAGCGATTCCTTAAATTGCTCTTGCATTCAAGGAATCCCAAAATGAGATTCCTTAAATGCAACGCATGAAACCCAAAAAAATAGCGAATTCGCTAATAGGGGGAGCAAATTACCATGAAGTTGAACTTCGTGGTAATTTGCTAAAACTTTGAAAAATGCACTTTTGTGCATTTTTCAAAGTTACATGTTGCGCGCACACATGCCCTTAGGGCATGTGTGTGTGTAACATTTGTGCACAGGTCCATTTCAGGGGTGCAACAGGGTGTCCTTTGGACATCCTGGCACCCTTGAAATAGCGGAACATTAGCGATTCGGTAATAGCCAATCGCTAATAAGGAATGGCTTTCCCATTCATTCCTATGGGCCTTTAGGCCCATAGGAATGAATGGGAAAGCCATTCCTTATTAGCGATTGGCTATTACCGAATAGCAAATAAGGAATCTGTAGGAATCGCTATTAACATTGCGATTCCTACATGCATCCATTTTGCGAGTCTTTAATAGCGATTCCTTAAAATTCGCTATTAAGGACTCGCAAAACAGGACTTTGATGCATCTGCCAGATAGTCAATAGGACAGATACAGTGAAGAGAGATGAGTGTATAGAAGATGGTTAAAGGACTGCAGGGCAGGTTAAGTCCTAATTTCTGCAGGTAGAGACTTCGCGAGGAGGGAGGCAGCTGTCAAGAATGATTGACGTAACAAGAGATTCCGAATGTAGGAATGCCCCGAAGAAGGCTATGTTTGTCCCTAAGATTTCTTGTCCCAACGGATGTCTTGAGTAGATTTACAAGGGAGGTGGAGATTGTGAGTGGAGAGCGTTGTAGGCCAAACATCACACCATTAATTGGATTAGGATCGGAATGATGTGGTCAAATTTCTTTAACGAAGAGAAGAGTCTGGCTGTGGCGTGTAGGACACATACGAGAGACATCAGGGCAGATAGGGAATCGCCCCGTCAGACCAGCATTGTCGAGGTCAAGACGAGAGAAATAGTGTGCACGCAACCGTTTTTAGACAATCCGGAGGAAAGAGCGGCTTCATTGTTTAAGTACCTGCAATTAAAGGTTAGCCACTTTGGAATTTTTACATGGGGTAATACAGGACACGAGGAGTCGTATGTGATTCCAAGGGATAAGACTGCGAAAGAGAGGGAGAGAATTTGGCAATGTTTAGATGCCACAGCAGGTTAGAGTACAAGATTTGTTTTGTGTTTAAGAGATAACAGTAAATTCTGCCTTTTTATGGGCAAAAGTGAGGTACTTTGCATTTATCCGTGTCTGAAGGGCAGTTCATAGGGCAAGTGTGTCTGAAAGTGTTGTGAGTTTCAAAACTTGTCTGTCATCTGCCTGTTGATGATAGTGACACCTGTTCCTTTGCAACTTTCAGACAGAGGGTTCAGACACAAGTTAGCGAGTGTAGAGGTCAGAATAGAGCCTTGCGGAACCCCATGCGTGACTGGAGCAGGATCCGGGACAGCGCTCTATCTTGACGATTTGAGAATGGTTGGAGAGAAAGGAAATAGAAATAGAAAAATTCTTTATTGTGTAGTTAATAAAAACCATTACAATATAAAATGCAACAATGATTTAGGATAGATCAAAGAGAGCACATTCTTATCAAATAATAAAACAGACATTGGTTTAAAAGGTAAACATAACTGTGGTACTGATATAAAAAATTAAAAGTGCAAGTTCAGATTCTGTAAAACAGGTTAAAAAAAGTTCAGGAAGATCACATTTGTAGTAGGTCTTGACACAATTTCTGGTTTTTTTTTTCAAAATTGATAACATATTTGATTATTCCACAAATAAATTGAGGGAATGGAGAGAAAGGAGGCAAACTAAGTAAAAATTGTTTGTCTAAAGCCAAAGCTGCTTTCAAGGAGGGACCGCAATCGACTGTGACCAGTTTTGTTGAATGCTGTAAGATCGAGGAGTCGGGGTAACACCGGCGTCTAGCATTTTGGGTATATCCTCAGGTCTTTTTAACGGGGAGAGGTTCTGATTCCATGACGCTCATGCACCTTGACTGGAGAACAGTAAGCAGGTTTTCATTGTTGATGTGTTCTGCGTGCTGTAGGAAGTTGGCGTAGGGAGATGCTGTAGAGCATGTTAAGATGAAGGTAGACGGAGAGTCGAGCTAGGTTCAGATGGGTGGTGGCCAAGAGTGTGCTCGCGACCAAGGTTTGCAGACCATACACCAATAGGGACTCTTACTTCTGACCTGAAAGAGGTGTTTGCACTCAGTACACTGGCTGGTAAGCAGTGGACTCTGATGGTATCCATGGAAGATTTCTACTACCTAGGTTTGAAGTCCACCTGAGGAACCCTGTGTGATGCGTGCGTGTTGATAACAGCTGGTCATTTCCAGTTACCAGTGAATGGCTGTGGGTTTCTTTGCAGTTCGTTCATGGAGCCTGACGTGCAGTAACAGAAGAGGCTTAATGTACTAGATAAGCAGTTAAAGGGAAATTCCATATTGCTGTATTTAAAAACAATGAAAAACAAGCATTTTTATGCTATTGGCAGTGTAAATGACAATGCCATTTATCTGTTTTCAAAACCAATACATAGAGAAAAGGTTTGTCATTTACAATGCCAGTAGCTCAAAGTCTCGCAAATTTGAGACCTATTGCATTGCAAATGCTTGTTATTGATGTGCTGCCAACACCACATGTTTTAAAGAGACATTCCTTTAGTGTTTTTTGCTCAGATAAGAGTGCGATTGGCTATCGATCCTGCTTGCACACGCCCACGTGCGCCTTTAACATCGCTAATGGCCCAGTTAAGTAACTTCTTTTTTGCAGTTTTATACAGCGCAAACGTGATGCAAACAAATTTTAGCGCTTTACATTAGCAACAGTTGCATTACAAGAGAGCACAAGTTTATATTACACAGCTTTTACAAGTCCTTTCAGAAGTAGATGCCCCGCCCACACTTTCACCTGCTCGAGGAGGGTTCTTGATAATTAATGCAAATGTTGTTCACCCAGAACCTGGCAAACAAGCTCCTGGTGGCCAGTGGTCTCAAGACGTCACACTAAATCACTATCCCTACTACGGGTTGATGTAGTAGCTATGTACGTACAACTGCTGAAATTCTGATGTACATTTTCTCCAGTTTTGCACCCCTAAAAGATTGACACCAGATTAGGCGCAAGCACAACACACCTACGCAGACACGGATGAAACATTTGAACAACTGTTACCCTGAATTGACTTGCACGAGAGGAAAGTGGCTGTGCAGTCTAGCGTTGTCGAAGCGGAAGGGCAGAGCGAGCACGCCAGGAGAGACTGTCTCAGCATTTACAAGCTCGAGTTCTGGCAGCGTATTTCAGCACTAGGGACCCGCCTTGGCAGCCCCCTGCTCATTGGCGGTACCCACCTTTGAGCAGCCAGGAGAGGACACCGGGCGGGACAACAGGTGTGTACCGTGACCCTCGTGCCCATTGGTGGAATGGAGCATCGCAGGTCCTAAAGCGCTGGAGAGGTGGGTACATTGACCCTTCCTCACTCTCTCTACATCAAGCCGCAACCAGGTGCTCTAAGCTCTACACCCCTTGCCCAAAGCACCCGCAACACGCCAGCACGTCATCCCACGTGCCACATCGTGGCAAAATCACCTTAACCAGTAGGCAACCTGAGGCGAGGCGGTGGTTGTAGTCAGCCCCTGCTGTGGGTGTGCCCAAATATCTAATAATGTCCTTTCTATTGGGCCCAGCTGTGTCGTGTGCTTCCTCCTACTGCTGGTTTGAGATACAACCTGTTGCTCCTACTTCCTTTCCCCCACAGTAGTCTGCACCCCCAGCCTGAGTGTAGAATGTTATGTTATGTTATAAGCTGTTTTGTAACGCGCTCAATTACTACCGGAGTATCCTGGCGCGGTATACTGCTGGGGAACCCGTCCTGGTTTTCCCTGTGGGATGGTCCCTACTGGGTATCTCCAAGGTGAAACCAGGCATCCCCGGCGAATGTGGGGGGCCGTTGTAGAGATGAGGCAAGCTAATGCCCAGAGTTGCCGAGTGGGACCCCTGGTTAGAGTAGGCACAGAGGCGAGAATTATCGAGTCCGCTGACCCTGGTCCACGACCCTGCCACGTCGGGAATTGAACCCTGGTCCCGGGCCGACTCCTGCTTCCGGGTCTGCCGCCTCTGACCAGTGGGAGACATAACGACTTGAATAAAATATATACTAAAGGTAGCCGCTATCTTGAACTCTAAACCTGGGTTTTCAGCCTAGAACAACAAGCGTGCAGGCTGGGTTTGTATCTTTATTTCTCACTGTAAACGGTGACACCCTGCACAGCTCCAGGAGCACCAGATACACGCCAGGAGTTCAAAATCACTGACCAGGTAAAAGCGTCCTAGCTATGTGTTGTAGATGATCTTCTGTGGAAATCCGGTGCCTCCCTTCCTTGGCCCCAGCTTTAAAACTGCGGCTCAGAATGATCACTGTAGCGGATGACCCTGTTGTGATGGGGTTCGGGGGGAAGGGGAGTCGATGGGTCAGTGGACACCTTCGGGGGGGGGGGCGGTTTGAGGGGTTCGGTTCCCGGGGAGTCTACTCAGCCTTTCATCCTCCTAAGACCTTTAAATGGGGTACCATATGATTAGATAATATTAAACATCTGCCTCGCGAGCCCATAATTCCACCGATAAATGTGTCTGTCCCAAATACACAAGTAATGTAGTGCCTAGAGTCGGTGGCTGAGAACCAGAGCTGGCTGAAAGTCCCTCTCATGCCATGAAATGACAGCCCCCACTAGCCGAGCTCAGCAGAAACCACTATTGGATCCCGTTGCAATGAAAACTGTATCCCACAGCCAGCCCAGCGCTTCCTAAACCGATCACCCCAGAATGAGTACCTGGATCTGAGTCTACTGACTGGTGTGATGTGGGGCAAGCCTCTTGCCTGGGCGCTCACTCGTTTGGACGGTCAGACTTGCTGGGCCACGGGCCGCTGGTCCCCCCCCGACCACAAAACTCATCACATAGTTCAGAGTTGGTATCTCTCCGGAGCAGGAGGCCGCCCTCCCTGGGCGGCCGGGTGTGCAGCAGCTAAGCGCTAGGCTTAAAGTTAAAAAAATAATCATAAACATAGCGCGGTGTCCCTGAATTGGGCACCGCGCTTTGAATTAAAGTTTAAAAATCACCCAGCAGGTACTTCGCTACTGGCAGCCACTATTAAAGTAAAAGCACTCTGTATACAAATATCGCCCGCCATTGTCCCGCGAGTGCGGGGGGTGTATTGGCCACTAGTAACGTAAGAGTGTGCATTGCGCGCTCCGCTCTGCATACAAGTAGTGTCCGCCATTGTCCTGCGAGTGCTATGTGGGCGCGCTGCAAATTAAACACTGCCATTGTCCCACATTTATTTACTAAAGAAAATAGTGCTCGCACACTAAAGCATGCCGTGTAACCAGCAAAGTAAATGGTTCAGTCCCTATGGGCGGTACCAAATGGAGACAGGGCGGTTAACAAGTCGGGACTAACAAGCCTCATAATGAATCTGAAGCCAGCATTTATCAAGGATAATGACAGGAGCCAATGTAAAATATGGGAGGAGAGTGGGCAAGGCTTACACACTATACTCTATTACTGCATGTGTCGCTGAGCGAGCAGCACATGCACGCTGCAACGCTAGGCTCGACCTAAAAAGTGAACTGTGTAGACAGATAACCCTAAACAGAGAAGCCGAAAGTGTCCTTTAGGGGAGTCAGTGATCCCCTTGAACCCACTGTTCAGTGCACTGACAGCAGGTGCCTCAGGTCGCGTTTTCTTTCCCTGAACCAATGATTTCCTTGTGTTCTTGGGGTGTCAAAGAAAGAGAATGGCGATTCTCCAATTATCATACAGAGATAATCTTGATTTCATCAAAGACTCCGGAAGCTAACATTTTGCAATAACCTTCTATTGCTGCCCAACGTGCAGCCCTTTAAAGAACGTACATTTCATCATGAATAAAAACATTACAATAAGAGCTTTCAATACAGCATATAACACCATGGTAACTAGGCATCTTCCTCTTAAAGCTGCGACGAAAAACAGTGAATCCCACATTGCTGTATTCTGAAGACTTCAACTAATTACACTTAACTTGGTCCGTGAAAGTCTCCCAGAAATGGATTGTCTGGAAAAGAAGGAAAAAATCAAGTGATACCAATAGGAAAGAAACGCAAGTAGACATTTATAATCCTGCGAAAAGACAATAATTGACTAATAAACACTAAACAATAATAATGCATAACCCACAACCAAAAACATTTACAATTTCATCATTGTAAAGTAACACATCGGTGTGGTGGGTGGGTGGGTTAACGCTAGCCTCCGTAGTCTCTGATGAAACCAAGATTCTCTCTGCATGATAGTTGGAGAATCGCCATTTCATTACAAGACCGGAGGCTACCATTATGAGTGTTCAAAGCTTCCCAGTGCCACACTGCTAACATGTTCCTACAGGCTTAAGATAAAAGCTTTCAAAAGTGGAAGCACTCGACCAGTCTGCCGCTATCAATACATCTGCAGGTGAACCTCCTGTCCAAAATACTTTGTTGCCCATTGCACCAAGAGATGAGTGCGCTTCAAATTTTAGACAAATCTACCCCTGCTTCAGACATCTCCGCTCTCGCCCATCTCGAAATAGTATCTGTAGATGCTGCCCTATAATGTTTGATAAAAGAGATTAGTAACCGATCCTCGCCATCTGATCTAAAATCAGGCATGCTTTGTTCATAAACTTTCATGCAATTCACAACACACAACTTCTTACAGTTGATAAAAGATGTTTTCAGACATTGTTTTGATTCTCTTTCATAACCCAAACTGAACCCTATCCGGAGAGTAATATCTATTGCAGGTCTCTAACGCCTTAACATCCGAAAGCTATTAGACAGAGTAAAGTCACAAAATTCAGTGATAACTGTCTTCTAGAAATCAAAAAATTATCAGGCCAAGAAACTAACGTTCCATAAGGAATTATACCTAGCCCTAGGAGAACATTTAAGTTGTATTCCTATCATTACCCTGCGGATCAATGGATCACAACCAATAGTAAAGTAATTCACTAGAGAGTTTACTGCTGAAATTCCCGATCTGTTGCAGTCCCTGGTGCCCACAATTTGTCCAGTAGCCTCTTAACCTCTCCTGAGAGGCCTGAGTATCTGCCAGATCTCCTGAAATCCTCCAAACAAGAAGGTTCATGTTTCTTTCTGACAGAAGAGGATGCTTTCCCCTTCCTGTCTGACCAATAGGCCGGAATTCCCTGGAATCGAACTTGGGCATTTCCATTGCCAACTCAATTACACCCAGAAACCCACACCTGAGTGTTCCAAACGGAGTACCCAAGAAGATGCTGCATCTCTTTCTCCGTACCTTTTGTAACACTCTCTGTATTAGCGCAAAAAGAGGGAACGCATAACAATTCTCTCAGTTCCAAACTTGAAGCTTGGCAGTTCAATCAATCAATCAATCATAGACATTTATAGAGCGCTCTACTTACCCGGAGGGTCTCAAGGCGCTAGGGGGGGGGTGCTGCTACTGCCCGAACAGCCAGGTCTTGAGCTTCTTCCTGAAGGCGAGGTGGTCTTGGGTCAGGCGCAGGTCGGTCGGGAGGGAGTTCCAGGTCTTGGCAGCCAGGTAGGAGAAGGACCTTCCTCCTGTTGTCGTTCTTCGGATGCGGGGGACGGCGGCGAGGGTGTGACTGGCTGATCGGAGGTGTCGTTTGGGAGCGTAGAAGTTGACGCGGTTGTTGAGGTAGCTCGGGCCTTGATCGTGTAGGGCTTTGTGTGCGTGGGTGAGGAGACGGAAGGTGATTCTCTTGTTGACCGGGAGCCAGTGCAGGTCTCTTAGGTGTCCGGAGATGTGGCTGTGTCGTGGGATGTCGAGGATGAGTCTGGCTGAGGCGTTCTGGATCCGTTGGAGTCTCTTCTGGAGCTTGGCGGTGGTTCCGGCGTAGAGGGCGTTGCCGTAGTCCAGTCGGCTGGTGACGAGGGCCTGGGTGACAGTATTCCTGGTCTCGGTGGGGATCCACCGGAAGATTTTCCGTAGCATGCGCAGGATGTTGAAGCACGACGAGGAGACTGCGTTGACTTGCTTGGTCATGGAGAGGGAGGAGTCCAGGATGAAGCCCAGGTTGCGTGCGTGGTCTGTCGGTTTGGGTGCAGTTCCCAGGGCGGGGGGCCACCAGGAGTCGTCCCAGGCGGAGGGCGAGGATCCCAGGATGAGGACTTCCGTCTTGTCCGAGTTCAGCTTCAGGCGGCTGGTCGACATCCACTCGGCTACTTCTTTCATTCCTTCGTGAAGGTTGGCTCTGGCGGCGGCGGGGTCGTTGGTAAGGGAGAGGATCAGCTGGGTATCGTCGGCGTAGGAGATGATGTTCAGGTTGTGTTGGCGTGCGATGGCCGCGAGGGGGCTCATGTAGACGTTGAAGAGGGTTGGGCTCAGCGAGGATCCTTGGGGTACGCCGCAGATGACTTCGGTGGCCTTTGATTTGTACGGAGGTAGGCGGACTCTCTGGGTTCTTCCGTCGAGGAAGGAGATGATCCATTCCAGTGCCTTCTCCTGGATTCCGACGTTGTAGAGGCGCTGCACTAGGGTGCGGTGGCAGACGGTGTCGAAGGCCGCGGAGAGGTCTAGGAGGATGAGGGCCGCTGTTTCTCCGTTATCCATCAGGGTTCGGATGTCATCGGTGGCAGCGATGAGGGCGGTCTCGGTGCTGTGGTTGGCTCGGAAGCCAGACTGTGAGGGGTCGAGGGATCCGTTCGTCTCGAGGAAGGCGGCCAGTTGCTTGTTGACGGTCTTCTCGATGACTTTGGCTGGAAACGGGAGGAGCGAGATGGGGCGGTAATTCTTCAGTTCGGTGGGGTCCGCTGTTGGTTTCTTGAGTAGAGCGCTGAGTTCGGCGTGCTTCCAGCTCTCAGGGAAGGTGGCGGTGTCGAATGAGGTGTTGATGATGTCCCGCAGGTGGGGTGCGATGACAGCGTCGGCCTTGTTGAAGACGTGGTGAGAGCAAGGGTCGGTCCGAGATCCGGAGTGGATGGAGTTCATCGTGCGGACGGTGTCTTCGGTGCTGATAGGACGCGGAGGGTGGTGGTGGGGGGCGGTGGTTCGGTTGAGTCGGGCGTGGCGTTCGTCGGTTGGGTGTTGAAGCTGTTGTGTACGTCCGCGATCTTGTTGTGGAAGTAGGAGGCGAGGGAGTTGCAGAGTTCTTGCGATGGGGTGATGTTGTTGTTTCCGGCGTTGGGGTTGGAGAGCTCTTTCACGATGTTGAAGAGTTCCTTGCAGTTGTGTGCGTTGTTGTCCAGTCGGTCCTTGAATGCAGTTTTGTTGGTGTCGCGGATCAGCTGGTGGTGCTTCCGGGTGGCAAGCTTGAGGGTGGTCATGTTGTCCGGTGTTGGCTCCCTTCTCCAGGCTTTCTCGAGGGCTCGGCAGTTCGTCTTGGAGCTCTTGAGTTCGTCGGTGAACCATGGGGCCTTCTTGCTGCCGGGTCTGCTGGGCGGGGTCTTCAGTGGGGCGAGTACGTCCGCGCAGTTGCTGATCCACTTCGTGAGGTTGTCGGCGGCCTGGCTGGGGTTTGCTGAGCTGGCGGGAGGGTGCTGGCTCAGGGAAGCGGCGAGCTGGTCGGCTGTGATCTTGCTCCAGCTTCTGCGGGCAACCTGTTGCTGGTGATGGTGGATCGTTGTTCTTCTGAAGGTGAAGTGGACGCAGCTGTGGTCCGTCCAGTGGAGTCCAGTGGCGTGGCTGAAGGTGATGTCTGTGCTGGATGAGAAGACGGCGTCGAGTGTGTGTCCGGCGAGGTGGGTGGGGGTGGTCACCAGCTGCTTGAGTCCGAGGTTGGCGAGGTTGTCCAGCAGGGTGGTGGTGTTGCGGTCGTTGTTGTTCTCCAGGTGGAAGTTGATGTCCCCCAGGAGGATGTAGTCAGCGGAGGGGAGGGCATGCGGGCTGACGAAGTCGGCGATGTCCTCGCTGAATCGTGTGCGTGGTCCAGGGGGTCGGTAGATCAGGGTGCCTCTGAGGGTGGTCTTCGGGTCGGTGTGGATCTGGAAGTGTAGGTGTTCGGCGGTGGTCAGGATGTCGTCTGTGCTGGTCGTGATGCGGATGGTGTCCCTGTGGATGATGGCGATGCCTCCTCCTATCTGGTTGGCAGTGCGGTCCCTCCGGGTGATCTTGTAGCCCTCTGGGATGGCGATGGCGATGTCGGGCGCTGAAGAGGCGTTCATCCAGGTCTCCGTGAGGAAGGCAACGTCAGGAGCTGTGGTGTCGATGAGGTTCCAGAGTTCGACGGCGTGTCTGTGGACTGAGCGGGTGTTGAGCAGGATGCACTTGAGGTGGTTGGTGCTGGTGTTCGTCTTGGCGGGTGCTGGTGCGAGGCAGGTCCGGATGCAGGTGAACTTGCAGGCGGTGCAGCAGTAGGGTCCGTGGGAGCGCCTCGGGGTGGCACGGTAGCATCCCGGGGCTCGTCCGTCGTTGAGTGCGATGAGGGTGGCGGCGTCGTACGTCCGGCGGGTGGGCTGGGATCTGCGGGGGCCAGGGGTCCTGGCACTGGGCGCGGTCCAGGCACGGACGGGCGCAGACGGGCTTACCTTTGGCGCACCTTCGGCGCTCAGTCGGCGCTCCCGCTGCGCGCGTCCGCTGCGCGGTCGCTGAGGGGGCGTCATAAGAAGGGATCCGGGAGGGCGGGTCAGGCGGGAGGCGGGGAGCGCGTGGGCCTATCGGTAGGCGGGGGGGCGGGGTCGCGTCAAAAACCGGCGCGAAATCCAGGCGGCCGGCCCTGCGGCGGCTGGGGCGCCAGGCTGGATCGGCGATCAAGGCAGGCGGCCCTGCGGCGGCTGGGGCGCCGGGATGGATCGGCAGCAGGCAGGCAGGCAGCAGGTAAGTGGCAGGCAGCAGGCGGGGAGCGAGGGGGCAACCAGGCCGAGGGCACAGTTCGGGCTGGACTGTTCCCATGAGGCACAGGGTCAGACTGATTTGCATATGGCCATGTCTGAACTGGGGTGGCAGAGTGAGCTAAAGAACGGTGATGGATTAAACCCAGATCTGTTGACTGGGTGTGAGTGTTTGATTGGTTCAGATGCTCCGTCCATCACCACCCCCTTTTGTACCAAACTTGAAGCAAGGCATTTACTGCCAAAGCCTTGGGGTCTGGCTTCCAACTGAAGTACCGATCTACCTAAAAGGTCCTTCTGCTGGCAAACAGACCACCTGAAACGGACCCCACAGATTCTGAATCCTTTTGAAAAACACTGGAGTCCGCTTCCAATCGCTGGAATCCCATAAAAACCTTTAGTTCTAGTCTACTCTCTTGTTCTGATGACCGGGAATAAACTCTGCTTTCAACAGAACTTTCAGACTCCAACAGAAATACCAAATTTTCTTGGCCAGGTCTGCAAGTTGCTTTGACCTTGCACCCCCTAGGCGATTGATGTAAGATACTGCTCTAAAATTGTCCAATCGGATCAACACAACACTGTTTCTTAGAGTGGATCTGAAGATTATCAAAGTGTTCAAACCTGCCATCATTTCTAAGTAATTTATGTGTAAGGGAAGTTCCTCCCGGGACCACTTCCCCCTAGTTTCTGTATGTCCGAGCTTTGCACCCCAACCAAGATTGCTTGCATCCGACTCTACCATATAGTCCTTGGCATTTCCAAAAATTGCCTTGCCATTCCAGCTCTCCAAGTTGATCCACCACCAAAGAAGATTCTCTCGAGCCTCCTGCGACAGAGGAATTGTGTCTGTGTACCATAGACCTTTCCTCAAGCCCAAGGATTTTCAGCCTCTGTAGAGCCCTGTAATGCAATGGACCTGGGTAAACCGCTTGAATGGAAGAGGACCGAAGGCCAACCACTCTTGCCCGACCTTGCAAACTCAATATATCCTTTGATAAGATAGAGGCTACCTCCTTCTTGTCTTGGACAACTTCTTCTGTGAAAGACGCAACTGAGTCATAATGACATTGACCTGAAACCCCAGGAATTCCATCATAAGCAACTTCTCCACATTGATAATTTATGTATTTATTTATTTAAAGAGTTTTATATAGCGCTGGCTAGACCCGAAGGTATCAGAGCGCTTTACATGAGAATCAGCAATGTAACAGAAAAAGATCAACAATTACACAATGCATCAAAAAATAGGCAATACAATTAGGAGAGGAGAGAAAGGAGAGAGAAAAGTAGTGGAGGGGGCAGGGGAGGTGAGGAAGGGAGGATAAGGGAAGAGACAACAAGGAGAGATGAAAGGAAGTCTGTCTAAAGACCGACTGGGTAGGTGACGACCAAGGAGGGAATCCATGGCCCATCTCCCCTGTAGCTAAACCAGGTAGCTCCATCGGGCATCAGACAAACCCTAAGGCTGCTAAAAGATCCGTTGTCCACTTCATGTGCTTCAGCAATTCTCCCTGATCTTGAGACATCAGCAGCATATATTGCCTTGGTAAATCACTAAACGCACACCTCTCCTTCTCAAGAAGGCAACTACTGGTCATAGGATCTTAGTGAAACACCAAGGGGCTGAAGAGAGACCAAAGGGAAGACAACAAAACTGATAAATTACTCCTTTCCAACTGAAACACGAATACTTCTGAGAATGTAGGTCCAAAGGGAGAGTGAAGTAGGTGTCTTTGGGATCCAACTTCAAGAGCCAGTCTATTTCTTGCAGACCGTCCCTCAAAAGATGGATTCTTTTCATCTTGAAGTGTCTGTAAACTAGAAACATGTTCAGTTCCTTTAAGTTTTATAACTATCTGCCAGCCCTTTTCCTTTATCTTTAATAGAAAGACAGTACTTACAAAACCATTTTCCTGGTTGGACACCTTGCAAATGTCTCCCTTGAGCAGCATTTGAACCACCTCTGAATCTACCAGTGTTGATTTCTCCTGATTTAGGACCAGCTCTCTTGGCTGGCTGACACCTTTGGCAAAGTGACTGGCAGAATTCTATCTTGAAACCCTTCACAGTCTGCAACACCCATGAATCGTTTGTTATGGCTGACCAATTTTGGGCGAAAAAACGTAACCTTCACACCACCCATGAATAGGAAGAACCAATAGAAAGGAAGAATCTTATCTTGATGTCCAGCTCCCCGGAATCTGCCCCTGCTGCCTTGTGCATGAAGGGCTCAACCTCTTTGCGGGAAGAAACTACTATTTGCACTGAATTTCCTTCCGTAACCCCGCTGGTAGTACTGAGAACTCTGATGGCCGCGGTGACAGCCAGTCTCATCCTGTCGGCCCTTCTAAAAACCCTATTGTTAAACATATTCCATATGTTCGTTTGTGCCTTACTGAAGGCAGAAAAGATTGAGACATATTTGCCTAGTGTTTTGATCAATTCTGTCCGAAGAGTAGAACATTCGGTCTCCCTGTTAGCAAGAACTTCCAAATTTACGTTTATTCTCATTAAGATAGCGCTCCTACGCTTCGCAGTTAAGCCAGCATTGGCATTCCCGAGGAGGCCAGAAGCCCGCTGACTCCGGCCACGGAGAAGCTCCATGTTCACAGGGATCCGCTTAAATGAGTCGTCCTCTGCCAAATCCAGTATTTTGGCAAGTGGATCCAGAGTGCCTAACACTTTATCTTGGCACTGTTTAAGGCAGCGCTCAAGGCCCTTCCTAGGGTCCCTTCTTGTCTTAAACAGGAAGATCATTAACTCTGGATCTAAATTAGGCGGCATCCCTGATTTGTTATCGAGGAAAGGCCTGGGACACTCCACCCTCATTAAATTTCGGGTCTCCTTATCAAGGGACTTGTGAATCCAGAATGTAATAAAAGATGTTATGTGGCCCATAGGCCACCAATCTGACCCTCTCTGGTGTGTGGTATGGGCAGGATTAAACATCTCCACACCCTAAGGGCCTTCAATTGCCTTTGAACTAGAAGACTGGTCCAGATCCTTATCGAGGAAATCATCGTCTAAGATCTCTAGTGGATCGAAAACATATTCGCCAGCCTCTTCCTCGAAGTCCATTCCAAATCGGTATTCCTCATTATCAGTTGGAAAACGGCGGTCTCTTGTGCCATGAAGGTCACTCGATCTTTTTGTGCCGCGAGGGACACCCATGCTAATTGCGCCAATATGGCTGCTCTTACTAATTGTGCCGCCATGTACACCTGGGCCATCTGTAGCGCTCAGGCTACCCAAAGATTGTTTTCACTCTTGCAGCGCTCAGCCTGCCCACAGAAAGTACTTCAGTATTCATGTATCTGGTCTTTTTTTGAGGCCTTATCTCCTTTCCTAGGCAAAGGGTTTTTCCTCCTCTGAAAGGAACAAGGTGTCCTCCTCGGCAGGAGAACCCCTTTTCTTTTTAGTGAGAACGGCTTCCACCGCCTCCTTCAGGGGAGAACTTAACGTCCCTCTCAAAAAATCTCATTAACATATTTTTATTTAGGGGAGGATCAACGGTTCCCCGCACTTCATTATCAGACATCATGTCTCAATTCAATTCAAATTTTTATTTGATTCAGACCTCACCTGAGATCATCAAATACAGATATTTAAAATTATTATTCTTGGAACATGATAATAAAACTATTGAGACTCTATTTAAAATGAATAATTAGCAATGTTTTAGTCTACATATACAATATACAGTTAATAGAGATGTTAAAATTATGCATTTTGTTTTTAAATAGCTTCAAGAAACTTTAAAAAAAACTTAAACAAGTTATAACAAATGAATTCATTAGCGGGAGAATTACACAGCATAATTAAATCTTGAGCTAACGTGGCATTGTATCTTAATTGAATACGCGATATATACCGTTGTCTAGCCTCTACCAATCTCGGGTTGGGACAAATTAATAAAACATGATACAGGTCTTGTTGTCTGCCTTTGTTTAGATCACATATACCTTTAGAGTTATTTGTGCCATCCCACCTAGCTTTAAGAATTGCTAAAGGTAGAATACCCAAGCGTAAGAGGAGGATACAACGTCTTCACAATGGATCTAATTGAAACTGTAAATAAGGCTGAGGTGTTTTAAATACTACTTTCTCTGCGAAGATTTTGTAATGCTTTAGTTGAATACAATATTCTTTGTCCCTTTCATAACTGATTCTCGGGGCCATATGTTTTAAGAAGAGCTTCAGATGTGCTGGGGACAAATCCAGTAAAAGTGCTAAAGTGCATTGTGAAACCTCACGGGTTTAGCAAATTCCTATTAAAAGTGCACCGGAACGCTTCCTCTCTAAAAGTCTCCAATTTTACCATATATCTTAATGTGTCTAGCACTTCATGTCTCAAGAAAAGGAATTACCTTAAAGGGAGGGAGGCAAAGTATTAACCTGCCCTTGGGAATATACCTTTCCCTTTCCTTTGTTATTATTTCCTTTTTTTTTAAACAGTATCCCAAAAAACCTTCATTTTAGATGCCTTTAACAATTTTCTCCTATTGGCTCAGCTGATTGCGGTAGTTAAGAGCTAACGTTACCCGCTTTGCTAATTTAACGTGTTACGTTACATACGTCTTGCTAAGATGGCCTAAGCCCAAGCAAACATGGCCGCTTTGTAGGTTAGTCCCATTTCTATGTCTGAAAACCAGGAGGTTATAGGAAGTTCCCCGGGCCCGCAGCTCTTCTTCTACCTCCCTGTTCTAGTCGGAGGGAGGTTTGACCTTAGCCTGTGCGTCCTTTAGGGCCGCACAGTTAAAGAAAGAATAGGGGTTATTCGCGGGTATCAGCCCGTGTCTACAGAGCACTGCTAGTTGTAGAGGATAACGTAAAGCAGTCATAGACAGCCCTAAAAGACCTCTTAAATCGAAATAAGAGGCTTAAAGGTATAAATGCTTAAAAAAAAAACTGAAGAAAAACATCATAATAACCCAACCAAAAATTGGAAGGGAGTGAAAAAAAAAACCACTGCGACGTTTACCTGAGAAAATCTAGGGTAAGAAAACAGGTTATAATTAGTACCAATACAAGCTAAGTTAAGCTAAATCATAGTGAAGGCATACTTAACTATAGAGGAGCAGTGAATAAAAGAGGAAGATGCCTAGTTACCATGGAGTTAAATGCTGTTTTAAAAGTTCTTACTGGAATGTTTTTTTCTTTCTTTTTTTTTGTTCTCATTTACTGCCCATCTCACTTTGAGTGTACACTCAGACCGTCCGTACCCACACTCAGCAAAGTGAGAGGCATAGGCAGCTAAGGGTTGGAATCGCCCACCTACCAGCACTAAGATTTGCTGATGTGTACACCCAGACGTCCACTGAGATAACTGTTTTACAAGCTTCTGGAGCTAGGTGGCCTTTGACTTCGAGGCTCCTTGCTTATACTGGGAGTGGTTCCAACCTGGCCTTAGAGTGTTCCGGCAGTATAATCATAGGACCCAAGAAGGAAGGAAGACAAAAAAAACGACCTCCTCTTCTCCGGATCCCATCGTGATTTCAAAATATTCCAGAAAGTTATCTTCTTTTGGCTGCCAGTTCTCGATACATCCAACTTAGAAGTTGCCAGGACCGAAGGTTGCCAATCTAAAAAGGAAGGAGGGGTAGGTTCAGTTCATTTTATGCATATTTGCCTCCTAGCCAGGAGCACAATGTAGAAGAGTAGCAATCTTGCGTGGTCTCTGACATTGTCTTGAAGGCCAAAAAAGACCAAAGGTAAATCGATGATAACCGGGATTCCAATTAGGTCCGACATACATTTGCCAATACTGTCCCAAAAGGAGGCCAGAGCTGGACAATCTTTAAACATATGCGTGTCAGAAGCCGAGACCAGACCACATTTCTTGCAGCAAACGGGCAGCTCTTTATTGATCTTAGAAAGCTTCAGCAGGGTAAAGATAGTGTACAGATGGTTCCTTTTCAGCCACGCCGGATTTACTATCTCATACGGGGGTTTAGACGAGGTTTGCCCCAGAGTGTCATATTCATGGCCTGGTAAGACACTCCCCCATAGATCTTGAGCAAGTTTGAACTCTCCGTCCACAGCCTCCAACACTGTCTGATACCAGAAGGAGACTTCTTTCTTCCCTCGAGGTCTGGACACAAGTTTGAACTCCAAATCGGTACCTTTCCCTAATAAGCCACCCTTGGTGGTTTGTAACTGAGCCTGAACCGAGCTAGCCAGCTAGAGGTATTCGAACCCGGATAGACCCGGCCCAACCCTCTCGCTAAGATGTTACCAAGGTGCCATCTGAGATCAGATCCCCCCAGCCTGCCAGGCCAGATTCCCTTAGCGGGACTGCCAGACTATCCCTCAGACATTCCGGACCCCCGGGGGAATCCCATAAGGGGGCCATACTAGAGAAGTAACCAAGAGTGACCGACCTCCTCAAGTCTGCCCATGTTTTACCCCGGCCCGGCAAAACCTTGAGCCTAACTTTCTTGAAACACTTAACATCTACAAATTTAAACAAAAAACCCTCCACCGGTAAATGTGCTCCCTGAAGCATTGCTAAAAACATCCCTCCTATTCCAATATTAACCAGCATTTTTAGAAGCATACGAGCGTGAGAGAGTTGAAAGGCCCAAGCAAAAAGCTGAATATCAGGCCGGGCCAGACCCCCCTTCTCTCTTCGGCGTCTCAGCTTTTTCCAGGCTAATCTCGCAAATTTATGACCCCAAACGAAAGAGTTGATCTCCCTCTGGATTTTATCAATTTGTGATTTATCAATGTGCAGTGGGATGCAGTTAAAAAGAAAGGTGATTTTGGCAAGTATCGACATTTTGGCCAAGTTGACTCTACCGATGATCGAGAGGGGCAGCGAAGCCCAGGTCTTCATAAGCTTCACACACAGTTTCGCTACCGCAGTCAGATTAACCTCAGCGATCTTAGCTATATCATGAACTATATCGAGCCCTAGATATCTCATTCTGGGGCTTATCTGATGCTCATACTGGTTTGCCACCTGGTTCCAAACCATCACCTCAGTTTTGGCCGCATTGATTTCATACCCCGATACTAATCCAAAATCCTGGGCTTGGCTGATGACAGCTGGGAAGGCCTTGTCAAGGTCGGCAGTGAAAATCAAAATATCGTCGGCATACAGGGCTACCTTCCTCTCCCACTCTCCATATCTAAAAGGCTGAATGTTAATATCCTCCCTTAGCCGTTGAGCGAATGGCTCGATGTATAGATCGAAAAGGAGAGGGGAGAGTGGGCAGCCCTGTCTAGTGCCCCTAGAAATGTTAAAGGGTGCCGTAACACCGCCGTTTAACCAACAACCTAGCCGAAGGCCTCTATAAAAAGATTGTACAGTGCGACAGAACTTCTCGCCAAGATTGAATTTTTTCAAGGCCTCCGACAGGTCTAGCCAATTCACCCTGTCGAAGGTTTTTTTCTTGATGTACGTTCTTTAAAGGGCTGCATGTTGGGGCAGCAATAAAAGGTTATTGCATAAAGGTAGCCTCCCGTTTTGTAATGAAATCTAGGCACATCAAATCTGTTGTTTATATTGTTCCCTCTCCTATTATTAATTCACCCAAAACCATTTCTTGTATGAAAGTGCTCTTTTGCTATTTATCTGAAATATCATTTTTACTTCATTAGTCTTGTTCAAGATCATTATGTTTGAATTTTCATGGCAAAAATCACTTGTGCGAATCCTGTCTACTAGGCCAACGTCCTATATTTCATGAAAGTTCCTTTGTAGACAAGTACTCCTGCTGACAAGATACATTCTCACATTTTCTTAAAAAGTTTTTTTTAAAAGCTGTCTCTCCAATTGAAAGCAACATTGACCCTATGGACACAAGGGAGGTAAGCAGCGACGTGTGCGAGACGGCTGTGCCACGGTGAACAGACGTCCCAACAGTGGTGGCCACGTTAATAGTAAACATTGTGTCAATACTACATCTAGATTAGGGGACCTCAGGGTAGAGGGATCTTAGCCCCTGGGCAGTGATATCTTGCCTCTAAGAGCGAACACACCGTTGCTGTCAGAGGACCACGGAGGTTATGTCCTCACCAATAGGAGGACATTTCCTCAGACTTGTGAGTCCTTGCCACATTCAGTGGCAAGTAGTCCATCAAATTCACCGCCCACCAAGAAGTCGAGACCATCAAAGCTTGACTGATCTTTGAAGGACACATTTGGGTACATCCTGCCCACCATCTGCACCTGAGTTTTGCGGTGACTGCCAAGCATTATCGGGTCACATAATTTTGGGATAATGTCTGCTCCATGAATGATTACTAGTTGGTCTTTGGTGGTGTGAGAAAGTGCCTCTTTTGCATGGTTAGCGCCCCACTTGTTGCCTGATTTTGATGTGGTTTCAAATGTGGTGCACAGGGCCCCTGTGCCAGGGCTCCTTTCCTAAAACAAACCCCCAATTGGTACTTGTACCTCCTGTAAGTCCCTAGTAAATGGTACCCTGGGTACCGAGGGCCTGGAAGCTGAAGAGGGTCCATTGGGAGCCCCCTCACTGGGACCATGCCACTGCCCTTGCAGCCTGCATGCCCCTGTGAGGGAGAAAACGACAAAGTCGACATACCCTGCCTGGGTGCCAAGCCAGCTAGCACTGCCTGGCAGTATAGTTAAGTCACTCCTCTAGCAGGCCTCACAGCCATAAGGCAGAGTGCACTATACTCCAGGTGAGGGCATATCTGCATGAGCAGGTGTGCCCCTACAATATTGGGCACCATTATCCAATATTGTAGGTGCCAGTGAAGCCATAGAGAGTACATGGGCTCGACAACTCGCCTTCCACAGCACCATGATGGGTTTACTAATATAGGAGTGTTAATATAGGAGTGTTTGGTACCGACCTGCTCCTCGCAATACCAGAGGGCCCACCAGAGGTGCCCCCTGAATCCCTACCATCCATGATGTGGTCTCTGACCGGCTGTAGGCAGCCATCTACCTCCAAATATGTTTCTGGACCCCTGGGTAGAGGGCCTCTGCTCTCACGGACCAGAAACAATGCACATCCTGGGCAGAGTTGTCATGCCTCCTTCCCCAAGATGGGTCAGTGCTCGAAGCGGAAAGCTTTACATGCCTGCTGACTTTCTAATGCAACCCCAGCCTCTGCTGCAAGCAGTAGATTGCAGCCCCTGGTTTACACCCCCACTTTGGGTGGAAAAACCGGTGGGAAGATGTGTGCCGAGCTCTGCCCACCCCTAAGGTGGGGGGAAGCGAGGTGAAGCACAACTGGCAGTCCCGCCATCTTGAGGATGGGGGGACTCCTCCATTCAGGGCTAGGTCTATGCCTCCTCCCACAAAAGGGTGGTATAATAAAGGGCGTAGCTACACCAGGTAAGGTGCCCTTTGGCCCTACCTGCTACTCCCCTAAAACGCCTCCTAAATTTTGTATTAAGGGGGCTCCTTAGACCTGACCCTCAGATCTACAATGTAAGAAGAAAGAAGACACCCTGCAGCAGAAGCCAGAAGACTACAACCGCCTTGGCCCCAGCCCTACCGGCCTGATTCCAGCTTAGATGATTCTGTGACCTGTCTTGCAACAACGACCTCCAAAACCCCTGGAAGGACAGTTGCCTTCAATAAAGACTCCAATCTCCTGAGGACAGCAGACCTGTCCAGAAGAAACCGACTCCAGATCTAGGCGGATCTGCGTCTCTTGCCCACTTTGCATCTGGCGCCCACGGCCCGGGTCTGAGTGGCTCCCCTGAGCAGTGAAGTCTCCCAGGCGATCCTGACCCCGTGTCCAGCATTGCTGACCTCTCCTCCCCTCCACGACGGCGCCTGCTGTGTGAATCCAGAGACTCACCCCGACCTCGACCAGCTCCGGTAAGAAGATTCTGATGTCCAATGGCCCCCCTGCATCCGAAGATCTTGGACCTTGGTGAGGTGAACTGACGATACCCCTAAGACCCCCTACATCCCTACTTACCTCTGCTGTTGCTTGTCTTCTTCCTTCAACCTTCGGTTTCACGCCTGCAGCCTCTTTACCGTCAAGAAGATCCTCATTGAAAAACATTGGGTACTCGACCTCGAATTTGCACTCTGCACCCAGCTGCCCCTGTGCTGCTGGTGGTGTATTCTTGGTGATGCATTGTGGCCCCCCTGTGCTTAACCTAAGCCCCAAAGCTTGGCCACTGCAACCGATCTACTTACCTGCAAGCAGTGTGCCTCCAAGGCACCCCCTGTCTCCATTGGAAAGCAGTGGGTCGAACTCCGATTTTGACCTCTGCACCCAGCCACCCCTGTTCTGCTGGTGGTGCACTTTTGGTACTTACCTTATTTTTAATAAAAAACATACCTACCTTATCACGAAGACCTGGGTCTTAAAATAAAGTACAAAGTATGTTTATAAGGTTGGTCTGGATCTCCTTCTTGAGTCGTGTATCCATTATTGATCACTGTTGTGCAATAAATGTCTCACACTCCTCTGTGCTAGGCCTAAGGCTGCTCGCCCACACTACCACGAATAGAGCACTTTGGGTTTTGCATTGAGCCCTGTACACTTTTGGGGAACCCCCGGACTCTGTGCACGGTATCAACACCTAGTGATAGTATCATATACCGAGCCAGCTTCCTAAAGGTGACGAGTCATGTCTGACAAACTCTGTCATAGATGGTTGGTGAAGATTTTTCCCCAGAAATGCCACCCCCCAGACAGCAAACTAAGGGGTTGCTCTAGAGTCTGGGCTTCAGGCTAAATGTCTGAAGAAGAAACCCCGGAACCCCCTTGGAGTATCTTGGAAACAGACTCCCGGGCCAAGGGTAGTCTTGCTTTGGGGGAAGGCAGGAGGTCTAAATGCTTGGGGGTTATGCACTTCTGGGGCCATTCTGACCTCCTACAGATTAGGATTCTAGCGCCTCGTGGCTGCTGGGGGGCGTTATCTCCAGTGCTTGAGGCAGCAGCTGATCTTCTCTTAGTAAGAAGGACTTTTAGGTAAAGGCTTGTACCAAGAAGACGTCATACTTTTTAGGCACCTTTAATGGACTGGTGGTTAGAGGTCACCGCAGTCTCCAAAAGGTGGTCTGATGAGGGGGGAGGGGCTGAGCTGTGGCACTGACACAGGGTCTTCTCCAACAGACTTTTCAATATTGGACATGGTCACACTTTGTTAATATTTCCTCTTAGTATTTTTATATGGTGAGACAGGGTAATGCTAAGGAACTGTGGTTATAAGATGGTAGTGGGGGAGTGGAAGGTTTATCCTACCATACTTGGTAAAGGGTTTTGCAGCCCTCGATTTAGATAAGCGGTCTCCTCCAACAAGGCGAAGCGCCACCTCCCCCCTTTCTAGGAGCTATCCATAGGGGTTTTGTAATCTCTTTGTTTCATTGTTATTTGACTTGAGGAAGATGAGAGCCCATCACTTGGCAGCAGGTGAGTCGCTTATGTGTTGCACCAGCTGCCTGAGCCCCAGTAGGCTGTGGTGCTGAACCTCCTCGCTCAAGATAACCCCTAAACGTCTACCCAAGCAAGCGCGGATTGCAAGCTGACTAGCCCTGTGAAAGTAAGCATGGGCGGATCTAGCGGATCTCGCGTACGCGAACTTGCGGATTTACGGATTCGCAATCCGCGAAGATCCGCGAACTCTAGCGGATTTGCGGATTTCCCCGTTTTTTGTGTTGGCGCGCGTTCGCGCCGATTTTGGGACAAGTTCGCAATTGCGAACTTACTTTTCGGCTCGCAACGGCCGCGACTATGTTGTTTCAACGTCTGGTTTATCATCACAGGTTCACAGCACCCTCTGTTTCACCACTGCCACCCTCTGGGACACCCATGCCACCCTCTGGTACATCCTCACTGCCACCCATTAGGTTTATTTATCACTGTAGATTATGGTGGTTGAAAAAAACAAGCACACCTGCCCTTCTTCAACTGCCATCAATTAATTTGTGTTTCATTAATGTGTCAGTAATTTTGAAAGTTCCAGTCTGGCTGGCACCTGCTTCCTTCCTTATCTGTAATTTGCTTTTTGTTGCAGTGAAATTTTTTTTTCACAGGACCTTTATGGTCTACTTGTAGCTATTCTATGAGCCTGCTGTTTGGGTCATAGCAGGGTCATAGAATAGTTGCAAACTTTGGAGGGGCCCATCAGGAAGCACTACCTTGAATGTTACTAATGTTAAGTTTGAACTTTTGCACCTGCTCATTGCTTTCAGTTTAGCTAAAATCGTTTTTTTCTGCAATTTCGCGCGTTTTTTGGGGCGCGAATCCGTGCGAGATCGATTTCGGAAGCCGCGAATACGTGCGAATACAAAATTGTTTTTTTTGCGACGTGTATGTTCGCGTGATCTTGCGCGTGTTCGTGAGGCGCTTCTAGCTATACGTTTGCCAAGTTACCCTATCGGTCGTACACGGGCGCGGCCATCTTGTTGGCGTGACGTAATTCCGTTTCCGCCCGCTATGTGTAGCACGGTATCAACACCTAGTGATAGTATCATATACCGAGCCAGCTTCCTAAAGGTGACGGGTCATGTCTGACAAACTCTGTCATAGATGGTTGGTGATGATTTTTTTCACCCCAGAAATGCCACCCCCCAGACAGCAAACTAAGGGGTTGCTCTAGAGTCTGGGCTTCAGGCTAAATGTCTGAAGAAGAAACCCCGGAACCCCCTTGGAGTATCTTGGAAACAGACTCCCGGGCCAAGGGTAGTCTTGCTTTGGGGGAAGGCAGGAGGTCTAAATGCTTGGGGGTTATGCACTTCTGGGGCCATTCTGACCTCCTACAGATTAGGATTCTAGCGCCTCGTGGCTGCTGGGGGGCGTTATCTCCAGTGCTTGAGGCAGCAGCTGATCTTCTCTTAGTAAGAAGGACTTTTAGGTAAAGGCTTGTACCAAGAAGACGTCATACTTTTTAGGCACCTTTAATGGACTGGTGGTTAGAGGTCACCGCAGTCTCCAAAAGGTGGTCTGATGAGGGGGGAGGGGCTGAGCTGTGGCACTGACACAGGGTTTTCTCCAACAGATTTTTCAATATTGGACCTGGTCCCACTTTGTTAATATTTCCTCTTAGTATTTTTATATGGTGAGACAGGGTAATGCTAAGGAACTGTGGTTATAAGATGGTAGTGGGGGAGTGGAAGGTTTATCCTACCATACTTGGTAAAGGGTTTTGCAGCCCTCGATTTAGATAAGCGGTCTCCTCCAACAAGGCGAAGCGCCACCTCCCCCCTTTCTAGGAGCTATCCATAGGGGTTTTGTAATCTCTTTGTTTCATTGTTATTTGACTTGAGGAAGATGAGGGCCCATCACTTGGCAGCAGGTGAGTCGCTTATGTGTTGCACCAGCTGCCTGAGCCCCAGTAGGCTGTGGTGCTGAACCTCCTCGCTCAAGATAACCCCTAAACGTCTACCCAAGCAAGCGCGGATTGCAAGCTGACTAGCCCTGTGAAAGTAAGCATGGGCGGATCTAGCGGATCTCGCGTACGCGAACTTGCGGATTTACGGATTCGCAATCCGCGAAGATCCGCGAACTCTAGCGGATTTGCGGATTTCCCCGTTTTTTGTGTTGGCGCGCGTTCGCGCCGATTTTGGGACAAGTTCGCAATTGCGAACTTACTTTTCGGCTCGCAACGGCCGCGACTATGTTGTTTCAACGTCTGGTTTATCATCACAGGTTCACAGCACCCTCTGTTTCACCACTGCCACCCTCTGGGACACCCATGCCACCCTCTGGTACATCCTCACTGCCACCCATTAGGTTTATTTATCACTGTAGATTATGGTGGTTGAAAAAAACAAGCACACCTGCCCTTCTTCAACTGCCATCAATTAATTTGTGTTTCATTAATGTGTCAGTAATTTTGAAAGTTCCAGTCTGGCTGGCACCTGCTTCCTTCCTTATCTGTAATTTGCTTTTTGTTGCAGTGAAATTTTTTTTTCACAGGACCTTTATGGTCTACTTGTAGCTATTCTATGAGCCTGCTGTTTGGGTCATAGCAGGGTCATAGAATAGTTGCAAACTTTGGAGGGGCCCATCAGGAAGCACTACCTTGAATGTTACTAATGTTAAGTTTGAACTTTTGCACCTGCTCATTGCTTTCAGTTTAGCTAAAATCGTTTTTTTCTGCAATTTCGCGCGTTTTTTGGGGCGCGAATCCGTGCGAGATCGATTTCGGAAGCCGCGAATACGTGCGAATACAAAATTGTTTTTTTTGCGACGTGTATGTTCGCGTGATCTTGCGCGTGTTCGTGAGGCGCTTCTAGCTATACGTTTGCCAAGTTACCCTATCGGTCGTACACGGGCGCGGCCATCTTGTTGGCGTGACGTAATTCCGTTTCCGCCCGCTATGTGTAGCACGGTATCAACACCTAGTGATAGTATCATATACCGAGCCAGCTTCCTAAAGGTGACGGGTCATGTCTGACAAACTCTGTCATAGATGGTTGGTGATGATTTTTTTCACCCCAGAAATGCCACCCCCCAGACAGCAAACTAAGGGGTTGCTCTAGAGTCTGGGCTTCAGGCTAAATGTCTGAAGAAGAAACCCCGGAACCCCCTTGGAGTATCTTGGAAACAGACTCCCGGGCCAAGGGTAGTCTTGCTTTGGGGGAAGGCAGGAGGTCTAAATGCTTGGGGGTTATGCACTTCTGGGGCCATTCTGACCTCCTACAGATTAGGATTCTAGCGCCTCGTGGCTGCTGGGGGGCGTTATCTCCAGTGCTTGAGGCAGCAGCTGATCTTCTCTTAGTAAGAAGGACTTTTAGGTAAAGGCTTGTACCAAGAAGACGTCATACTTTTTAGGCACCTTTAATGGACTGGTGGTTAGAGGTCACCGCAGTCTCCAAAAGGTGGTCTGATGAGGGGGGAGGGGCTGAGCTGTGGCACTGACACAGGGTTTTCTCCAACAGATTTTTCAATATTGGACCTGGTCCCACTTTGTTAATATTTCCTCTTAGTATTTTTATATGGTGAGACAGGGTAATGCTAAGGAACTGTGGTTATAAGATGGTAGTGGGGGAGTGGAAGGTTTATCCTACCATACTTGGTAAAGGGTTTTGCAGCCCTCGATTTAGATAAGCGGTCTCCTCCAACAAGGCGAAGCGCCACCTCCCCCCTTTCTAGGAGCTATCCATAGGGGTTTTGTAATCTCTTTGTTTCATTGTTATTTGACTTGAGGAAGATGAGGGCCCATCACTTGGCAGCAGGTGAGTCGCTTATGTGTTGCACCAGCTGCCTGAGCCCCAGTAGGCTGTGGTGCTGAACCTCCTCGCTCAAGATAACCCCTAAACGTCTACCCAAGCAAGCGCGGATTGCAAGCTGACTAGCCCTGTGAAAGTAAGCATGGGCGGATCTAGCGGATCTCGCGTACGCGAACTTGCGGATTTACGGATTCGCAATCCGCGAAGATCCGCGAACTCTAGCGGATTTTCCCGTTTTTTGTGTTGGCGCGCGTTCGCGCCGATTTTGGGACAAGTTCGCAATTGCGAACTTACTTTTCGGCTCGCAACGGCCGCGACTATGTTGTTTCAACGTCTGGTTTATCATCACAGGTTCACAGCACCCTCTGTTTCACCACTGCCACCCTCTGGGACACCCATGCCACCCTCTGGTACATCCTCACTGCCACCCATTAGGTTTATTTATCACTGTAGATTATGGTGGTTGAAAAAAGCAAGCACACCTGCCCTTCTTCAACTGCCATCAATTAATTTGTGTTTCATTAATGTGTCAGTAATTTTGAAAGTTCCAGTCTGGCTGGCACCTGCTTCCTTCCTTATCTGTAATTTGCTTTTTGTTGCAGTGAAATTTTTTTTTCACAGGACCTTTATGGTCTACTTGTAGCTATTCTATGAGCCTGCTGTTTGGGTCATAGCAGGGTCATAGAATAGTTGCAAACTTTGGAGGGGCCCATCAGGAAGCACTACCTTGAATGTTACTAATGTTAAGTTTGAACTTTTGCACCTGCTCATTGCTTTCAGTTTAGCTAAAATAGTTTTTTTCTGCAATTTCGCGCGTTTTTTGGGGCGCGAATCCGTGCGAGATCGATTTCGGAAGCCGCGAATACGTGCGAATACAAAATTGTTTTTTTTGCGACGTGTATGTTCGCGTGATCTTGCGCGTGTTCGCGAGGCGCTTCTAGCTATACGTTTGCCAAGTTACCCTATCGGTCGTACACGGGCGCGGCCATCTTGTTGGCGTGACGTAATTCCGTTTCCGCCCGCTATGTGTAATCTCGCAAAGTGTGCTGCTCGCTAGTACAATTTCGCGCGTACTCGCAAGGAAAATCTCGCGCGAACTTACCCACGCGGTCGTGAACGGGCGCGGCCATCTTGTTTCTCATTCATTGCTATGGTTCTGGGCATGCTTTCTCTATCCTCTCTCAATCTCTGCCATCCTTTGCTTGTTTGAAGTTTTTTTGATCTAATTTTACTTATTATCTATCCCTCTATTTTTCTAGCTCTATATTTTTGTGTTTTCTGCAGCTTTTAGTTACTTTTAAACTACTTTTTTAAACTCTTTTCTTTTCTTCTTCACTATTCTATTTCTTGTTTATCATTTAACTCTATTTCTGCCCAGACCATGGTAAAGGGAGCCGGGAAGCACCCTGAGAAGGGGAAGGGTCCCGCACCCCGTGCCCGGCTCCCGTGCGGGCGTTTAAGGGGGGAGCAAGTGGTCCCGAGGGAGATCTTCAGCGCGGAGGAAGTGGCGGCACTGATCTTCCATGTCCAGCGCCGCCTCCCCAAGACGATCCTGGGAGGCGGCAAGATCGCGACCGGCTATGGCATCCGGGAGCGTCGCAAGCGGTGGGAGAAGGTGTGCCGGGCCATGTACAAGATCTCTGGGGTCCGGCGCACATATAACCAGGCCACCCACCGCTGGACCGATGTCATGGACCGGGAGCGGGACTTGCTGGACGCGCTCGGCGTAGAGGTCCCCGGGCTTGGTGAGTAGTAGTAGTAGTACATTTACTACTCTGTTTTATCCTGCTCTGTTATTTGCAAATCTTTGTTCTTTACCAAGAGCAATAATGCTGCCGATTACATTGAGGTAAATTATATTTCAAAATCTTCTATGCATTTCAGGTGCACTGCTCTCCTTCTCAGTAGCCTTGCTTGCTACTATGCTTCTTTGTTTTGTATGTTGTGTTCAGAAGCATTTCATTGGCCTGAGAAATTATGTATGAGTGTAGTGTAAAGAAAAGAACTGTGTAATGCTAGACAGTAAGGGTCATATTTTCAATTACCGGCGCATCCCTGCAAAGTAGCAGGGATGCGGCAGTAATTGTGTGCCATGCCACCACCACCCATTGGCCCAAAACGTCACAGAAGCCTTACGCATCTGTGCCGTAAAGGCAGCGCATTGCTGGAGTTGCGTGCCAACGATGGCGCAGCTCCAGCAATGCTCTGGGGTACCCTATCTCCCCAATGCTGCATCAAGCCGTACGTCGGCTTCAAGCGCGCAGGGTTTGAGTCATGCATCATTGTCCTAAAAGTGACTGATTGACATCTTGTAGATTTCCCTCAGCCACTTTTAGGATTCGTTCCTGCGCAGGTACGCCCTCCCTTGCGCCGGAACGCCCCCTGATGGCGCAGGGCTTTACAACGTGATGCATCGCCCATATGTGTTTTTTTTTAATATATACGCCGCACCAACACCATGGCGAGTCTTTTGTTCTGCCGCTGCGTCAGAAAAGGCACGCAACAATGGAGGAAAATGAGCCGCAACTTCCGCAAGGGACTTCTATCAGCCCCAACAGACTGAAGTCCAGTCCTTCCTTTAGACACATGGCTATAAGAAGAAATAGTGGCGGTGGTGGCGGGTGGATTGATAGTTTGAGTATTCACTGATCTGCAAGCAGGATGGACTTTGTCTGTCACGTGTTGCGCACTGCTGCCTGCAGTGCCAGGCCTAGGCAAACCTCTTTAGTAGTCTGTTTATTGAGTTACATAGGAACTTTCTAAGTCAACGTTCCGCAAATCAGGCAATACGAATAACGTAGTATACCACATGAGATAGATCCCGTGGAATAGTTGTCTATCTATTTGCTATTTTTCCAAAATATGTTGTTATTGTTCTTTTGAAATGTTTGATTTGGTTGAAAAATCTCATCCATGTTTTCTGGTTTTTCTTTCTTTCATGTTGTACATCAGCTCCCCCCAAGGGCAAGAGGACACAGGAGGAGGGTGCTGAGGATGCAGGCCAGGATCGGGCAGGCGAGGGCTCCTTTGCTGGCCCCAGTAAGTTTACATTTTAATAAACAGTACCTATTTTTTCCTAGCGTTCCTCATTCGATTTTTTCTAAATCGTCTTTGATCTTCTTGTAGACTGGATATAAATTCTTATCCTGCCTCGAATATGACTCCCTGTGGTATTACTAGACTATTCTTATTAGTCTGTCTGTGTAGCTAACTAAGATTGGACATTTGGCAATTCCATTGGACTCCCATTATATTCAGCAATACCTCTATGCACTGTCTCCTTACTGACTAGATAGTGTGGCAGAGTCATTCAGCTCCCGAAGTCACCGATTATAGATCCCCAATGATCTCTAGATTATCGTACGCAGGACAAGAGAGTAGTACGGAGTCACAGCACAGTCAAGAAGTGTCAGAGGCACTCATGCTTGCAAAAATTCCAAAACCTTTAGCTCATCCACTCTAGTCTAGAGGAACAAAAACCACAGAGTCTATTTAAGTTTAAAAGCTTTATTAAAAGTAAACACATTTATTAAAATCTACTTTGTCATAAAACTATTTAACTGAAAACGGAAAAGTGGTTAGTGCTGACGATTAATTGGACACATTTCTTGTGGTCGAGCCGAGCTCTCACCTGGTTTGAACTTGATCCTGGTCGTGTTCTTAGGACTCAGGAGTCAAGCTTCTGTCTGTTAGGAGAAAAAGTGGTGCGTGTTAAAAATCAAAAGCAAGCATTCATCAGTTGTGCATAAAAGTGCAGCAAGACAACAGCCTTCCCTGGAAAATGGGACATTTTTACTATGGAGTAGACAGTCACAAATTATTACATTGTATTCTGTTTTTTTAACATTTCTCCTAGACCAAATATTATATAGTAGTGAGTGGTGTATTCTAACATTCTTAAATGTACTTTGTAGGTGTAACATCTGGTGACGGGGCCAGCGCGGAGGTGGCTGTGTTGGACCAGGACTCGGAGGCCTCTGGGGAGGAGGCGGTACAAGAGCCGGCGGACAATCCTGTGGGGGATCAAACGGTGGTGGCGGAAACAGGTAAGCTATATATTCCTTACTTATTGAGATTGAAGACTGCATAGTGTGCTTTCTGCACGGGTGTATTACAATTACAAATCAACCAGGTAGTAGCCTCCTCGAAATGTACTTCGACTTAGCTGTGAAGTTTTTGGTGAGAAGAATCCCAATAAGTTCTTAGACGAACGTGATGGATGGGATGAACGAAAAGCGAAAGAAGGGTGTAAGTAAGTGGGACGCGAACTTGTATGATGGCTGGCAAAGAAGAACGATATGTGTTTGCTTGGCCCCCGAGGTGGCTGGGAAGGAAAGAATATGGTATGGTGCATGGCTGGGTCAATGATGAAGCAAGGATGGGTGGAAGGACAGCAGCCTGGGTGGGTGAAACAGAAACTGTATGTGTGCGTATACTTTGACTGAATGGATGCCTGGAGCATGGTATTCTCTGACTCTTAGATAGCACATGTGTATCTAGAGAGAGTAGATGGTCGCCAGGTGAAGTAAGTGTTACCTTGAAGAGCATGTACCACCGCACCCGCACGTCCGTTCCAGTGCAGGGAAGGCAAGGAAAAGAAATTGTAAATGTGTCCAATACTACCATGAATAGTAGCAGTACTTTGTATTGCGTTTGCATTCACAGCATATATCTGGTTATTACGGTGGACACTCCGTACCTCTCTTAATAACTTTAGTTTACTTGTAGTACGTCATTCATGTGTGGGTGTATCACTGTTCACTCAATATTAAGCAAAGCACCTAAAGTCATCTCATCTGTCATTAAATACGTCCCATGTGAAGTGATAGATAATCAAATTAGTTAGCTTCTTCATTTTCCTTTTCTAGTACTCATTTGCACTGTAGGGTGAAAGGTAAATTAATTAAGCAGTAGCCCTTGTAACAGAGTATTCTCAGTGCCACCCGTAATAGAAAAGTAATAGCTTCACCACCTGCATGTACTGGACCGGTACAGTAACGCAAGTCTGTCTCACTCATCATGGTGTGCAACTTTTTTTCTCGGGTGCAAGTTCACTGTGCTGTCCATGTCATTCTGCCGGCTTGCATAAGATAACGTACCCATTTCCCTAAACAAGAGAGAAGAAGAAGAATAAGACTGGTGTACTGTCATAGTCGACTGTAATGGAAGTCCATAGTGGTCGTAGAATTAGTTCATTAAACTACCACTACTGTTAGAGCAAGGATGCAGAAGTGGGAGGTTACATAGATACTGTCCTCAATAGTTATGTACTGTGCTTTCAATTTGCTACTTGTACTCTGTGACCCAACTTTCGGCTCAATCACTTTGTGTTATTAATAAGGAGCATTGGTTACAGACTATGTCTTTCTTTCTTCATATAGTTGCTCCTTCCAAATCAACAACAAGGAGGGAGCAGGCTAGATTGGCCCGGCAACGGAGGCTGGAGGCCACAGTCGCCGAATATCGGCGGCTGGTGGCCCTGGAGGAGGAGGAGGAAACGCAGTCGAGCGGGGCAACAACGACATCCTCGACTGTGACCACTGCATCCTCCTCCGTGACTAAGCCAGCGGGACCGAGCCGGGCTAAGAAAGACGACCGCCACCGCCAAGCAACCGAAATACCAGCTGCCCCCCACAGGAGCTGCAAGGACCGCCAACGCCGCCTACGAGTCCGCATGTCCAACCTGGAGCAGGAGGTCCTGAGGTATAAGAACTTGGTTAAGGGCCTCCGCTCCGAGCTTGCCACCCTCCGCAAGGAGTATGATGCCCATGCCGCATCATGCACCAGCACCAGCACCCTCCAGTAGTGGAGTGTCCCTTGCCCTTTTTTTATAGACTTTTGGGGGGTGGGATTTGGGAGTTGGGATCGTTTTGGGACGTTTCAGAGACAATCGTTGGGGTTAGGGTGGGTGAGGGAGATTATTTTGTTAGGGCTAAATAAATATATTTTTCAACTTTATCTGACCATACCTGTTTTTTACTGCTTTTCAGTCTGGTGGGTGGGGGGCGGGGGTGTAACAGTAACTTTGTTTTCCTGAACAGTCGTAGGACTTTAGTAGTACAACCGTCAATCTCTTGTCTACTCCGAAATAATACTCCATTATACTACCTCCCACCAAACGCTTATCTTACCTGTAATTTGTGTTAGAAATTAGGGCTAGGCCCAGGGCTGGCTCCAGGTGAAATGGGGATTAACGTTGTCAATCCTGGGCGGGTGACATTTCCTCATTGCGGTGGTACTAGTGGTGTGACACAGTGGCAGTTGCATGCCTATGGAAAAAAAGAAAACGAAACCTTGTTTGTCCTCCTTACTGTAGCATTACAACGGTTACGGTACGATCGAGAAAATAGCAGGTGACAGTACACTAGAACAGTGCCATAATGTAGCCTAACAAATGGTAAAGTATTTGCTTGCAAGTATAACTAGTACTTGCGTTGAATTTATTTGACATTGGCTACTACTACTAGAAGATATAGTACTGAAGCTGAGTAAGTCTAGAAGATATCCTCGTATTCCTTCACCAGCCTGTTGCTGCTATGACCTTATCCTCCCCAGCAAGTGTGTGGAATTATTGATGTCATTTTAGTCAGACATCAAGCAAAACAACACAGCCCGGGGGAAGAGGGTTAGGGTTTGTAAAATGGATGGGAATGGGGGTTTCTTTTTGGGTAGGTTTTGTTGAGAGAAGAAAAAAAAAGCAGAGCATGGACAAACAATAATTGAAGATACAGACAATCTTTGGTTACAAACTAAAGGTAAGCACATGCAGTCACACTCATAGAATAAAAGACAACAATGGATACTGTATCTGTATTGCGTATGTTGTTGGAGTTGTCCTGTTGAATTTGGTAAGTAATAAGCATGCAGCAAACAATTCCTCTTATTGGCGGCACTCCTCCATTCCAGCTGACGCTTCGTCCATCAATGTGGTGACCACTGACAGAAGACACCCTGTCCACTGCCTGCCTGGCGGATGTTGACTGAAACCCGGCCTGTAATTATTGAACGGAAAACAGGAAGTGCTATTACAATACCACTGATAAATAAATAAAAGGTATGTACGCTGTGAGGTGCAAAAAGTCACACTTTGATTTCCCTAATAGACAGTACAATATTTTTGAAAGTGCGTGCTCTGTCTGAGTCACCTTTTTAAGGATCAATAAGTATGGCCAAAATATTATAGCGGATCTTTCCCCTCAAGGTAGGTGTACTACTGTGTTTTAGAACAAAATTTGACCTTGAAAAAAAGGCTGTTCCTTATGGATTTTGTCCAAAACACTTCTATCCGGTATTAGACCTTCCCAGGAATGCCCCAGGCAAGACCCGCCAACCCACCCGCAAAAAACCACCCGACAACACCCCCAAACAGCGAAAAAGCTAAATCTCATACTTACAATATCTCTCGGCCTTCGGTCCAAATGCGGCGCTGTTCAGCTAGGTCATCATCATCAATCATCATAACTCCTGTTTTCCACCACGGATTTCCTGAAAAGCAAATGCAATCAAGATTAGACTGTCGCAGCAGTGCTTCGACAGAGACCCCGGCCGCAACCCACCCACGAACAGCAGGAAGCCCCCCAAAACGCTACATTGAGCAAGATGTCAGAAGAAATAGCAAAAAAAAGGCTGTTCCTTATGGATTTTGTCCAAAACACTTCTATCCGGTATTAGACCTTCCCAGGAATGCCCCAGGCAAGACCCGCCGGCGCCAACCCACACGCAAAAAACCACCCGACAACACCCCCAAACAGCGAAAAAGCTAAATCTCATACTTACAATATCTCTCGGCCTTCGGTCCAAATGCGGCGCTGTTCAGCTAGGTCATCATCATCAATCATCATAACTCCTGTTTTCCACCACGGATTTCCTGAAAAGCAAATGCAATCAAGATTAGACTGTCGCAGCAGTGCTTCGACAGAGACCCCGGCCGCAACCCACCCACGAACAGCAGGAAGCCCCCCAAAACGCTACATTGAGCAAGATGTCAGAAGAAATAGCAAAAAAAAGGCTGTTCCTTATGGATTTTGTCCAAAACACTTCTATCCGGTATTAGACCTTCCCAGGAATGCCCCAGGCAAGACCCGCCGGCGCCAACCCACACGCAAAAAACCACCCGACAACACCCCCAAACAGCGAAAAAGCTAAATCTCATACTTACAATATCTCTCGGCCTTCGGTCCAAATGCGGCGCTGTTCAGCTAGGTCATCATCATCAATCATCATAACTCCTGTTTTCCACCACGGATTTCCTGAAAAGCAAATGCAATCAAGATTAGACTGTCGCAGCAGTGCTTCGACAGACACCAAAAATTACCCACAAACCCCCGGAACCCCGCCAAAGAGCACCTCAAAGGCAAGAAAGTCAGCAAAAACGGCAAGAAATTTCCACCTCATATTTGGTCCAAAACACTTTTGTCCATTATTAGAGCTTCACAGCAATGGGCCCAAATCCGTCAACTCACCCGCAAAGAAGTACAACACCCCCACAAGTGCTGAGTCTTTCTTCATTGGGCGTAATCCAGCACTCTGCTTGGAGGGAAATCGCAGTCTGGAGGAGGAGGATAGAGGAGCATGTTCTTCGGAACTTGTGAACCTGAGGAATGTAGACTGCGGCACCTTCAAAGCAATAAGCAAACAAGTGAAGACAGTTCTGATGATGGTCTTGTTTTTGGGATTAGGTGATTAAAGTTTGAATTTAATTAACTGTGCAAAACAAAGAAAGAGAGACACAAAGCACACAGGAATAAAAGTGAATAAGGACGAAAAAGAAAGTTCTTGATTGATTGTCTCATTTTCAGGGCTCGGTGTCAGGGAATAAGAACAAGATTTCGTCATCATACTCTGCGAATTCAGGCTGGATGAGGTCAGTGCCACCGAACAGAGAAAAAATCCCCTCATCTACGTTGCCGTCCTCCTCGTCTTCATGCGGCGTGCTTTCTCGTACTTTGTAATCTGGTGGTATGAGGTGCTGATTCATCTTGATCATTGTCAGCCGCTCCACATTTTTGGGCGAGAGGCGGCTCCGTTTGGGAGTTACAATGCCACCAGCAGCACTGAAAACACGTTCAGAAGACACACTTGCGAGTGGGCAAGACAAATAGTTTATAGCCAGGTTGTAGAGCTGTGGCCACAATTGTTTTTTGCCATGCCAATACTGCAATGGCTCCTCATTAAGAAAGACCACTGTTGAGTCATTCATATAGTCCTGCACCATCGACTCAAGGTCATCAACGGTTCCTCCACTTTGCTTACTTTTTGCTGTGGCTGTGACATTTTTTCGAGAACCATACCCAAGCAAACTTAGCCAATCCTCTACAACAGCCACTGTTTTTGTTGTGTGTGGTGCAGATGATCCAGTTGCCGGTGTCTTTAACGGCTGAGAGGTCACTTGTGCCCCAGCCACAGGTGCAGAAGTGGATTCTTGTGACTGGGGATGGCCTGCTGATGCTGATGCTGATGTACTGGCTTCTCCTTCAATAACCTGCCGTTCTTTTTCAAACCTCTTGGCTGACAAGGCTAACCAATGTTTGTACTTTTGAACATCTGCATCATCAAAAGGAAAGAATGCTTCGCCTGCCAGCGCCTTTTTGTAGCGTGGATCCAGAATAGTAGCACAAATGTAATGCTGATCTGACTTGATCTTTTGAAGACGTTCATCACCACGTAGGCGCTCTAATAATTTCTCTGACAAAATGAAATGGTTTTTTTTTTCTTCATCTTCTTTTTCAAACTCAGAAGACACCGCCATCAGTTGGTGCTCCAGCATGCACAACAATGGGATAGCTTTTCCCAAATTACAGTCCTCCTGGCTGACTGCACGCGTGAAGAACTCAAAAGGACGAAGCATGTCTGTCAGGCTTTTAACTATGTCCCATTGCGCCGCACTCATCCGCAGGTCCTCCTTCTGAGATGTACCCTCTGTGAAGAAATAGTGATCAAGTACCGTATACTGCTCATACAGACGCTCAAGCATGTAGAAGGTTGAGTTCCAACGTGTTGCCACCTCCTGGATGAGTGCTTTCACTGGCATTCTACGTTGAAGTAGCAGTCTCCGCAGATGCTTCCGGGCCTT
Source organism: Lissotriton helveticus (assembly GCF_964261635.1). Taxonomy (NCBI): domain Eukaryota; kingdom Metazoa; phylum Chordata; class Amphibia; order Caudata; family Salamandridae; genus Lissotriton; species Lissotriton helveticus. The sequence continues at coordinate 14,279,825 of NC_136073.1, forward strand.
AAAAGAATGGCTGAAATGGTTGCACATTTTGCGGCAGGTGGCCATTACCGCGAACGCTGCACTGTCTCTATCACTCAAGAATTTTTGAACTACCAGGTTGATACAGTGCGCCAAACACGGCACTCTAACATGGTCACCAATGAACATGGCCTTAACTACATTGGCGCCATTATCCGTGGAAACATAACAAATCTTGCGTTTTAGGGGGGATAGCATTGTCAAGACCTTTTTGTTAAACTCTTGCAAAAGGTTTTCTGCTGTGTGACTTTTCTCCAAGCCAAACATGGCTAGTGTTGCATGTTTCCGAGCAGCTTTGAAAACTTTGTCCGGGTCAACACCTGCGTTTAGCTTTGCTTTAACACCTGAAAAAGAGACCCAGTGTGCAGTGATGCACATGTAATCATGGCCTGGGCCACTGGTCCACATGTCTGTTGTCAGATGTATTGTGTGAACAGCACTCTTCTGCAAAGCTGCCCCAATCGCCTGCAGCACATCTTCATGTAGTGCTGGAACCGCAACTCTGGCAAAATAGAACCGGCTCGGAACTTTCCATTTAGGGCAGAGCGTTGCCACTAATTCAAGAAAACCTACCGCTTCTACAAAAGAAAAAGGTAGAAGGTCCACAGCTAGCATTTTAGCCAGCTTAGTGTTATACAGACGCGTCAGTGGGTGGTTGCGTTCATATGGCACGTCTGAAGTAAGCATTGTTCTAATGTTGCCCTGGACCAAGCATTTACGGGCTGATAATGACTTCGTTGACCCAATTTTGCTCGCTGGTGAACTTTTGTGCGTTGGTGTCTCACTCGCTCCAACACTCTTAGTGTGCCTCACATTGGGTGTGCTGCTGACAGGGGTACTGGGTGTAAGGGACGTGTTTGACACGTCTTCTTCCTGCTCGTCATCATCAGATGAAACATCAACGTTTCCTTGATTTTGGCCTTTCTTGATCGCATCTAGGTGCGCAAACCATTTGACAGCGTGCTTTCTCTCAAGATGACCACTCTGGCCGCCGGTACCATAGTTGGTACCTGACTTACCACGACTAACTGCAAGCTTACAAAGGGTACAAATGGCAAACTTTGGATTTTTGGGACAAACAGTAAAGAAGTCCCAAACTGGGGACTTGAAGTGTCTGTGGGACCTGGAGGAGGCGGCGATACTGGTGGTGGTGGTCATGAAGCTAATGCCAGATGAAGTGGAGGATCTGGATTGCCCAACTTTTGTACGTTTTGCACTTTCACCGCCACTAATTAAGGTCGAGGTTGACGGAGGTCTCTTCTTGCCAGAAAGAAATATGGAAGCGGGACGAGTTGGTGTACTACTTAACTCCAATGATTGTGGTGTTTCCACTGCCTCCTCATCGACAACATCATCATCATCATCATCACGCGCAGCAGCTCTTCGGGCTAGGGTCAAAATGTCTGTTTGCTGCATGCCCGCTGGGGCTGCAGTGACCTTTATGATGACTGGGTCGTCGTTGGCAGAGTCTTCATCAGCAGCAGTATCCGCCACTTCTTGTTGAGCCTCATCACACTCCATAACTCTGAGACTTTGGACGAGCTTCCTTTTACGCTTAACTACCTTTGTTGGATCATGGTGTGCCTCACTCTCAGACGGCTGTGGTGCTGGTTCCCAAGTTTGATCCGTATCATCAGAAGGAGGTGTGCTTGAAGAGGATGTAGACACCACCCTTGATCTCTTCCTTGCTAGGGGTGTGGAAGACAATGAAGGATCATCAGGAGGAGTGGCTTCCTCAAATGATACCTCGCCTTGATTGTCGATTTCCTGATGTGCCCCTACTTCGGGAGGAACAACTATTGTGGGCACTTGTGACCCTCCATGCACCTCTGCTTGCGCATCTCCTTGCGCTGCCTCTCCTTCCACATGTACTTGGGCTTGTACTTGCACATGTGATTGTTGTTGCGGCTGTGGTTGTTCAACACTCGTCAGATGAGCTACAACAACCTGTGTTGATTGAGGGACATTGCTGCTGCTTTCTTGCGATGAGCCAACATCACTGGTCGATGGTGATTGAAGAACTATACTGGCTGCCTCTGCAGCACTCAAGGGCTTGGACTTAAGTTGGCGTGGTGGTGGTGGTGGCACTGAGCCCAATGGAGCGGGGGTGCTGCTGCCAGCTTGGTCCCCAGCAGATCCCGCTGCTGCTGCTGCAGGCATACTTTTTTTTTTACTCCCAAAAAAAGGGGCGGGCGGCACACCAGTCTCCTTGGTAACTTGCTTCTTCTGCTCCTTACTGGCACCTTTCTTGCTAGAGGAGCTACGGGTTACTTTTTTTGGGGCCATCCTCTTCAGAGCAGGTCAGCAGGCAGCAGTTGCACGAGTTGCAGAGGGTTCTGTGTCCAGACGTGACGTCGCGTGACGTTATGCTGCACACACCGCTGCAGGACTTCTTCCTGGCACTGGTGGTTCTCTTGAGTCTTCTTGTGCACCTAAAAGCAATGGAAGACAGAGGAACATCAGTTCAGTTATACACCCCAAAAAATCGACAAAACACAGAAAAATGAGCACAATCCCATGCCATCCTTGATGTTTACATTGAAGACACCCCACAGAAAGACTACGGACATGCAAGTATGCAACACTCACTACCCCTGGGCATAATGGATGAAAAGTAGGCAAAATAAGTGCAGGCCTCAGACACTGCCTCTCCTCAAAATGGCCCCCTTACACCCCAAGCACATGTTGCCTGTACCAGCCAGCACTCAAGATGGCCACCACCACCACCCACATGGCCAGTCCACATCAACAGTACACCCCCAAAAAACAGAAAAACAGCCAGAAATCACCACAATCCAAGGCCATCCATGATGTTTACATCAAAGAGAGTGAGACCACACCACAGGCACACTCAGTCCATGCACCACCACCACCCCTGGGCAAGCAAAAGGCCACACCAGCAGCCCCCCAAAAACGACAAAAAACAATAAAATAAGCACAATCCCAGCCCATCCATGGCCTCAATTATGTTTAAATTCAAGAAGACACCACACAGAAAGACTAGGCCCATGCAACACTCACCACCACCCCTGGGCAAAGGGCCACACCAGCAGGCCCAAAAAAACGACAAAAAACAATAAAATCTGCACAATCCCAGCCCATCCATGGCCTCAATAGAGTTTAAATTCAAGAAGACACCCCTCAGAAACACTAGGCCCATGCAACACTCACTACCCCTGGGCATAATGGATGAAAAATAGGCAAAATAAGTGCAGGCCTCAGACACTGCCTCTCCTCAAAATGGCCCCCTTACACCCCAAGCACATGTTGCCTGTACCAGCCAGCACTCAAGATGGCCACCACCACCACCCACATGGCCAGTCCACATCAACAGTACACCCCCAAAAAACAGAAAAACAGCCAGAAATCACCACAATCCAATGCCATCCATGATGTTTACATCAAAGAGAGTGAGACCACACCACAGGCACACTCAGTCCATGCACCACCACCACCCCTGGGCAAGCAAAAGGCCACACCAGCAGCCCCCCAAAAACGACAAAAAACAATAAAATAAGCACAATCCCAGCCCATCCATGGCCTCAATTATGTTTAAATTCAAGAAGACACCCCACAGAAAGACTAGGCCCATGCAACACTCACCACCCCTGGGCAAAGGGCCACACCAGCAGGCCCAAAAAAACGACAAAAAACAATAAAATCTGCACAATCCCAGCCCATCCATGGCCTCAATAGAGTTTAAATTCAAGAAGACACCCCTCAGAAACACTAGGCCCATGCAACACTCACTACCCCTGGGCATAAGGGATTAAAAGTAGGCAAAATAAGTGCAGGCCTCAGACACTGCCTCTCCTCAAAATGGCCCCCTTACACCCCAAGCACATGTTGCCTGTACCAGCCAGCACTCAAGATGGCCACCACCACCACCCACATGGCCAGTCCACATCAACAGTACACCCCCAAAAAACAGAAAAACAGCCAGAAATCACCACAATCCAATGCCATCCATGATGTTTACATCAAAGAGAGTGAGACCACACCACAGGCACACTCAGTCCATGCACCACCACCACCCCTGGGCAAGCAAAAGGCCACACCAGCAGCCCCCCAAAAACGACAAAAAACAATAAAATAAGCACAATCCCAGCCCATCCATGGCCTCAATTATGTTTAAATTCAAGAAGACACCCCACAGAAAGACTAGGCCCATGCAACACTCACCACCCCTGGGCAAAGGGCCACACCAGCAGGCCCAAAAAAACGACAAAAAACAATAAAATCTGCACAATCCCAGCCCATCCATGGCCTCAATGGTGTTTAAATTCAAGAAGACACCCCTCAGAAACACTAGGCCCATGCAACACTCACTACCCCTGGGCATAAGGGATGAAAAGTAGGCAAAATAAGGGCAGGCCTCAGACACTGCCTCTCCTCAAAATGGCCCCCTTACACCCCAAGCACATGTTGCCTGTACCAGCCAGCACTCAAGATGGCCACCACCACCACCCACATGGCCAGTCCACATCAACAGTACACCCCCAAAAAACAGAAAAACAGCCAGAAATCACCACAATCCAATGCCATCCATGATGTTTACATCAAAGAGAGTGAGACCACACCACAGGCACACTCAGTCCATGCACCACCACCACCCCTGGGCAAGCAAAAGGCCACACCAGCAGCCCCCCAAAAACGACAAAAAACAATAAAATAAGCACAATCCCAGCCCATCCATGGCCTCAATTATGTTTAAATTCAAGAAGACACCCCACAGAAAGACTAGGCCCATGCAACACTCACCACCCCTGGGCAAAGGGCCACACCAGCAGGCCCAAAAAAACGACAAAAAACAATAAAATCTGCACAATCCCAGCCCATCCATGGCCTCAATGGTGTTTAAATTCAAGAAGACACCCCTCAGAAACACTAGGCCCATGCAACACTCACTACCCCTGGGCATAAGGGATGAAAAGTAGGCAAAATAAGGGCAGGCCTCAGACACTGCCTCTCCTCAAAATGGCCCCCTTACACCCCAAGCACATGTTGCCTGTACCAGCCAGCACTCAAGATGGCCACCACCACCACCCACATGGCCAGTCCACATCAACAGTACACCCCCAAAAAACAGAAAAACAGCCAGAAATCACCACAATCCAATGCCATCCATGATGTTTACATCAAAGAGAGTGAGACCACACCACAGGCACACTCAGTCCATGCACCACCACCACCCCTGGGCAAGCAAAAGGCCACACCAGCAGCCCCCCAAAAACGACAAAAAACAATAAAATAAGCACAATCCCAGCCCATCCATGGCCTCAATTATGTTTAAATTCAAGAAGACACCCCACAGAAAGACTAGGCCCATGCAACACTCACCACCCCTGGGCAAAGGGCCACACCAGCAGGCCCAAAAAAACGACAAAAAACAATAAAATCTGCACAATCCCAGCCCATCCATGGCCTCAATGGTGTTTAAATTCAAGAAGACACCCCTCAGAAACACTAGGCCCATGCAACACTCACTACCCCTGGGCATAAGGGATGAAAAGTAGGCAAAATAAGGGCAGGCCTCAGACACTGCCTCTCCTCAAAATGGCCCCCTTACACCCCAAGCACATGTTGCCTGTACCAGCCAGCACTCAAGATGGCCACCACCACCACCCACATGGCCAGTCCACATCAACAGTACACCCCCAAAAAACAGAAAAACAGCCAGAAATCACCACAATCCAATGCCATCCATGATGTTTACATCAAAGAGAGTGAGACCACACCACAGGCACACTCAGTCCATGCACCACCACCACCCCTGGGCAAGCAAAAGGCCACACCAGCAGCCCCCCAAAAACGACAAAAAACAATAAAATAAGCACAATCCCAGCCCATCCATGGCCTCAATTATGTTTAAATTCAAGAAGACACCCCACAGAAAGACTAGGCCCATGCAACACTCACCACCCCTGGGCAAAGGGCCACACCAGCAGGCCCAAAAAAACGACAAAAAACAATAAAATCTGCACAATCCCAGCCCATCCATGGCCTCAATGGTGTTTAAATTCAACAAAACAGTTGTATCATGCACCCATAACCAACCCTGGTCCTACTGGATACTGTGGCTACCCACAATATAATTTATTTAATTTTCTGAAAAAGTTCAAAAATTGTACTTGCAGCAACTGTAATGCCCCAAACAAACTTACTTGTGAAAGTTGATTTCTAATCCAAAAGTGATCCAAAGACAGTCAAAAAGGCCTCAAATCCAAATATCCAGCAGCACCCACAAAAAGTAATCCTTCCAGCTCCAGATCCAAATGAAAGTGACCAGGAGATGGACAAAGCACTGGGAGGAGCCTGCTGGACAGGAACAGGAAGTTGGAGACTGTGGGGCACTTCCTTACTCCCCCCCCCCCCAAAAATGGACTCCTTGCAAAAAAAAAGGCCATGCAAATGTCAACCTGAGGAGTGATTCTGATAAAAATCCTAATTTTCTGAAGGTTTATCCTGTTTGCTGGTGATTTTCTTGTGCGAAATTGCAAAATCTCTATTTCGCAAGTGCGAGATTGTTCCTTTCCGCCGCAACTACGTGTTCGCAATTGAGAACTCTCGCGAGGTGTGCTGTGCAAGGTGGCAAGCCTGGAGTACGTATTCGCGGGCGACAAACTCCCGCGGGAACACGCAGCAAGATCTAAAATGGCGCGTCACTCGCAAAGAAAAACAACTCGGCAAACGCTAAAATGACGGAAAGTGAACGCCGTGCACCACGCCGCGCGCCGCAACCAAGCAAAAAATCCGCCGCGAGCGGATTCACGGATTTTCGACAAATTCGCGAGCGTTCGCGGATTGCGAATTTGCCGAAAATCCGAAAAATCCGCGAGCGGAGCGGATTTTACGCCCATGCTTATGTGAAAGCAGCTCCCAGTGAGGTGGCCCTTCCTTCTTGAGAGAGGTCGCCAGAGCTCGCCTTTCCTCTAGTGGCAAGTTGTGAGTGCCGCGTCCAAAGAAAGGTTAAAAGCATCTTTTGATGGGCAGGTTGAGCCGGCAGGTAAAGAAGAAGGGTGGTGAGCATCTAAGGATGGCATTCAAAGGATACACTGTAGGAACTGCACATTGCAAAAAATGTTAAGAGTTTGCTGGGGGCACCCCTGCAGGGGAAACATCCTTTACAACGCAACTTTTACCACGCAGTGCTTTTACATCGCAACTTTTACAACGCAAACCATTACAACGCATTGCGCTGGGGGGCGCTCTAGGATAGGGAATAGATTTAATTTACTCTCCAACACCTTCCCTACTATCCACGGGGACTGGAGTTGGAATAGTAAATTAAACTATTCACTATCCAGCACCCCAAAGCGCTATGCGTTGTAATGGTATGCGTTGTAAAAACTGCGATGTAAAAGCATGCGATGTAAAAGCATGCGTTGTAATGTCATACATCCCCCCTGCAGTCCAGGGAGTAAAGGTTTGTGTCATTCTTGAGCAGGTGTATGATTCTTCTTCACCAGATGTGGCGTATCTCTTGCTTAAGAGGGATCTTACGTGCCGGCGGGGCATGATGGCGTCATGCATAGCTCTGGTGCCATATGCCAGGCTACTCATGCAACCAGTGGCCACTAGCAACCAGGTCTTGGGAACAGCAAGTGTTGGCATCACCCAGGATTCAACACAAACGACCTTCAGTGGTGAACCTTTCACAATCTGTCGTTGGGTAGATCCCTTCCTGCTGTAGCAGGACGGAAGAGGATCACCTGACCTAGAAGATTCCCTGGTCCCACCTGGGTTCTAAATGTTTTTCTCACACAGCTCCTGGGCCTTCATTGGAACCACTGCACTGCTGTGGTCTGAAGGTGGCAACGTGTTACTTTCTACTGGTGACCAAGTCTTGCACCATCAGTGAGTTGCAGGTCTTGACTCTCAACACGTCACATTTGGAGATACACAAGAAAAGGGTTGTCTTATGCACACATCCTACATTGTTCACTAAGGTTCTATCACCATTTCACATTAATCAAACTATTGAGTTGCTAATGTTTTCCACTAACCAACACCATGAGTTTAACAAGTTTGTCCACAGCCTAAACATTGGAATAGCACGCGTGCAATATTAAAGTTTTTGATCCCCAAAACAAAGTGTGTTGCCTTTTCCCAACCACGCCCACACTAAAGGAAGGCAGTTTCCAAATCTGGGTTTGCCAGAAGCATTGTTAGATGACTACAGGCCTCTTACCGCTACATATAAGCTGTACACAGTTCATTTTCAACATTTCACTGTCCCAACATACCAGCTTCAAGGGAGGGTGTACTTGGTCAGATCATTTTTAAAATGTTATTTCCTTTCTCCTCTTCTAGTTCCTGCCAACCGGCACTTTAAGGAGGGCCCGGGTCCTGCCTTACCATCTACTCACAACTTGTGAATCTGCAAAGCAACATTTTTATTTATCTGTAACTATAAGTTTGCATCTGTGTCTGCTGTAGATTCACATGCGCCCTCTCTGCCCTCCGGTCCTGAGTGAAACAGGATTACCTTTTGTGGAGAGCCACCCGGCCTCTGCAAAACAAAGTTGCACCCTGTAGCACTTCTTGGGGTGGGCTCGCCCAGAGGAGATAAATAAAGGGGCTGAACACTGCTTGGGGTCTTCGCCCACACAATGTACAACTGTGTGGTGTGTGTATGTGCACGGCACATTGCTAGGCCCTGATCCGTACAAGAACAGAAGAGGGACCCTGAAAACAGATACTCAGAGAGGCTGGCAGGGAAAATGTCGATACAAGAACAAAAACCTCTCAGGCAATTTCTTTAAACATTGGTAGTATATCCAAAAATCATTGAAATAAGTACATTGCCCCACACAAAGAGATATTTAGAAAAATATATTGTTTCTTTAATTATTTTAAATAGGCTGGTGGTCGCGTAACTAGTCCCTGATCCGCCCACCACTCTACTTCTGGCCCCCTGCGGCCTCCTCAGACGACTCCGGAGATTCCTGGCTGCGAGGGACGTAGACGGAGCCCCACTGAGCCCTGGCGTGTCACTCCCCTGCGTTGGTTGGCCGACGCTTGACCACAGCATCACACCAATGAGTGCCTGGCAGCTGGCCCGGCTCCCACCCACAAGCTACCTGCTCAACGCAAGGTGCGGCCCCACCCTGCCTCACTCAGGCGGCAGCTCATACTCATGCCTGCTTCCTTCAGTGGGCCTAGTCCTTCCCTCCTGGTAGACCGCACACCCTATCCTACGGCGCCCTGGTACTGCTGTACCACCGGACGACTGGAGTCTGCCACCCACTGGAGGAATAAAAGACAAGTAAGTAACGAAAACTAAAAAAACTAAAACTTAATATATAATTATTATGCGTTCTTATATAGCGCTTGATTACCCGTAGGCATCTCGGCGCTTGCCTTGGGAACCCAACCTGGCTTTTTCCCTGTGAGATACCCATAATGGGCATCCCCAAGGTGAAAGCCAGGCATCCCGCCGCGGTGGGGGCGTAGTGGAGATTAAGCAGGCTGATGCCCAGAGCTGCAGAGTGTGAACCCGTGATTCGAGTAGGCACCGAAACGAGAATTATCGAGTCCGTGGACATTTGGGCTCAAGACCCTGCTGCGTCGGGAATTGAACCCTGGTCCTGGGTCTGACCTCTGCTTCAGGGTCTACCTCCTCTAACCAGTGAGCCACACTTCTCCATAATACAAAGGAAGACCAAGTATAAGGGGCACAGTACAAACCACATCACACAAGATTAAAAGGGGTGTCCTGCAGGGAATCCCACTTCAGCCTCATGTCATGTGCTCACAAGACCAACCAGATCATGAGCCCCCGCCACAAGCCAGCGCGGCTGCACTGCCAAGGGATGCCACCCAGCGCCCACTACACCTCCGCCATGCGGCTGTGACGCCCCTCCTCCCATTCAGTGAACTCTCCAACTCTGCAACAGCAGCTCCTCGCTGGAGGTCATGGATCGGACGTCTCAACCGTTACTTCAGGGGCACAAGGGAGACAGAAGGGCCATCAAGAGGTCGCTGCTCATGCACTACGGCGGCGGGAAGTTGTACAAAACTATTTGAGAAAGTTCTGGACTCAGGCGACAATGCCGATTACGATGCTGCAGTGCTGGCACTCAACAGGCAATTTGACCCCCATGGTAACCAGGGCTTCGAGCGTTTCAAACTGCGCCAAGCCAACCAATCAGCTACCGATTCTGTTGACGTCTTCTATGCATGTCTGAGAAAACTTGCAAGCACATGTACCTTCCACGACTAGTGGGAGGAGACATGGGCCCAACTCATCCAAGGGTAACAGTTGGTGATGTTACGATGGCTAATCCTCAGGTAGACAAGGAAATCCCTTGACGATATCCTTACTAGCTCGGCCCCACAAGCTTTCCAATTCTTGAGCCGAAGAAATGGAAGCGGCCCTCAATAGGCACCCGGCTACACCCTGTTCCACCAGACCCACCACCATAAAGGAAGAAAGGGTGGAAGCTATCCAGAAAGACCAGGGCCCTGCTCGCACAGCCTAGAAAACACCCATAAGTGGGTCCTGCGAAAACTGTGGTGTTAAACACTCCTCGTTGGTCTCTGTTTTGCAAAAAGAACATTTTGCTCTAGGTGCCGCAAGCCAAACCACTTAGCAGAGGTCTGTGGGAGTGGAAGGTCAAAGGTCGCCTTTGTAAAACCATGTGGGATGCCAACCAACATCATGCAACTCTTGCTTGAGGACCCTCTAGGGCAAGAAGATGTCACCCCACCAGCTCCCGGATTCAACTCTGAGGAAGAGGAAGACAATGTGTTTGTGGTATCTTTCACCAGCTGCACCGATCGGCGTCAACGGCTGCCTACCATGTGCACTGTCTGAGTAGCGACCACTACCGTAAGAGCCCTCATCGACACTGGAGCTTCCGTGAATCTCATAGACTCAGAGCAGTATGAATGCCTCACGCCATGTCCACCGCACTCCCCTACCAAGGCGCAAATCTACACCTACGGGGCAACAGACCCCCTCCCTCTGCGGGGGAGTAAATTGAAGTGGAGGTGGGCAGCGAGCAGCAAACCACCAGGGCCAAATTCCATGTCCCAGAGGGGAGAAAAGGCACACTGCTCAGCTGCCACACTGCGGAGGGCCTGCGGCTGGTGTTCTTTGTCAACCAGATTCACGACTCACATGCGGACTCCATACTACATGAACTACCACAGTTATTCAAAGGTCTGGATACGCTCAAGGACAAGCAGTTTAAACTGCACATTGACACCTCCATCCAGCCGACAGCACAGAGACACAGAAGAGTTCCCTTCCATCTTAGACCACAGGTGGAAAAAGAGCAATGAACACTGGGAGACCTGGACCTCATTAAGAAGGTCACCAGCTCCACCCCCTGGGTGTTGCCTCTGGTCCTTGCCCCATAGCCCAAGCAGCTGGGAGCCATCAGACTCTGCGTTGACATGTGTCTCTCCAACCAGGCCGTCAAGAGTAAACTCCACCTGACGCCCACCATGGATGACATTGTAGCTGACCTCAACAAGGCGAAGTGGTTCTCCAAGCTTGACCTGATCTCAGGATACCACCAGCTAGAACTTGCCCCTGAGAGCCGATATATCACAACTTTCTCCACCCGTGTGAGCCTGAGAAGGTATAAACAGCTGAGCTTTGGGGTGTTGTCAGCCACAGAGGTCTTCCAATATGCTATCAGGGAGACTATGCCGGGCCTGCTGGGCGTCCTCAACCTCAGTGATGACATTCTGATATTCTCTAGCAGCCTAAAAAAACATGATGTGCACCTCCGAGACACACTCCGACGGCTGGCGGATAGTGGTCACCCTGAACATGACCAAGTGCTTGTTTTACCAATAGTCTGTCGAATTCCTCGGCTACGTATTCTCACATGACCGTCTCCAAGTAGATCTGAAGAAAGCTATTCATCCAGACTGCGCAGGTCCCCACTACCCCGATGGAGGTCTGCAGCTTTCTAGGGATGGCTACGTACTATGGCCCCTTCATACCAATCCTCGCCTCCCTATCGGACCCCCTGAGAGCTCTCACACGTAGCGATGTGCCATGGGAACGGGGCTCACAAGCAACCGCGGCCTTCCATGCCATCAAGGACGCTCTGATAGACAAGACTACCATGGCCTACATCCACCCAGGGAGGTGCAAGGAGATGATATTGGGCACGAGCCCAATCGCCTTTGAGCCGTACTCTTGCAGGAAAACACAAGCAAAGACTGGTTACCAGTGGTGTATGCAAGCCGAGTGCTGTCAGACAGAGATGAGATATGCCCAAAATTAGCACTTCCACGTCAATCTCTATGGCCACAAATTCAGGGTGGTGACAGACACAAGCTACTAATGCCCCTGTTCACTGGGACCACGCGCCTAGCACCCCCCAGGATAGAAAGGTGGGCGCTGCAGCTCCAGGCCTACCGGTTTGATGTTGTTTTTCGCCCTGGTGCCAGCAGCCCAGTCGACTACCTGTTGCGTCACCCCATTGCTGCGGCTACACAGCAGCCCCGCAGAGAAGAATAGCACACGGAAGAGTTTGTCAAGAGGATTACCCAAGAGGCGTGTCACAGGGCACTGACGAGGAGATAGCGACCGAAAAGGATGGGAACCTGGCGAAGGCAAAGAGGTGTTGACACACAGGAACTGGCAGCATTTTCTGGTTGTCTCCGGGTCGCTGACTGCAGAGGGCCAATTCACTCGGCAGCAACTGTGGAGAAAGCCCAATGAGCTCAGCGAAGGAATTAACGGAGTAGTGCTGCGAGGCCAAGTAATTGTGATTCAAAGGGACCTCTGGAACTGGGCTGTTGATCTTGCCTCTATTGGGCACCAAGGAGCGGCAAAGACTAAGGCCCGTCCACGCAGCAAAGCGTGGTTCCCAGGGATGGAGGCCTTGGTAGTCGAGGCCATTCGCCAATGCCACTCATGCACGATCACAGGGGGAAATCCGGCTCCAGCACCAGTCCTTACTGAAGGACCCAGCCGTGAACCATGGTCGAAAGTCAGCATTGACTTCGGATGCTTCCCGATGGCCACAGCACCGTCGTCATGATGGACTCACATTCAAAGTTTCCTGTAGTGGAGGTTGTCTCGTCCACAACTTTTCCGCAAGTCAAGGTGGTAGTCGAGGAAACATTCTCATTGCTGTGCCCCACGGACGAGATCAGGTCAGACAATGGGCCCCTATTCCAGGGTCGAGAGCTCCAAGACTATTTAGCGTCTCTCGCCATCCGGCACCGGAAGATCACGCCTCAGTAGACCCAGGCCAACAGCGAGGTGAAGCGCTTTATCCGGACCCTCAACCAGGCACTGCGGTTTGGGGTCGAAAAGGGAGAAGACGCCGAAAACTGCGTCCATCAATTTCTTAATGCCTACCGACAGACACCCCCACACAGCATCAACGCCTGTGCCCCATCTCATCTTTTGTTCCAAAAGCCCCCGCGTGGCAGCATCCCAGCGGATCCCGTTTGGCGCCCAGCGGAGTTTGGCGGCGAGCCCACCAAGGCCAGGAGAGAGGCTACAAACCAAAAGGCGAGTTTCGTGTGGAGGGCATAGTCTTCCTCGTTGTGCCTGGGCAACTACGTGGCCATCAAGGACAAATATCCTGGCTGGAAATTCAGAACACCCTAGAAGCCGGGGGTGTGGAAAATCATCATCACCAATGGAACCATGAACTCAGCCCGACGAGGGGCACGAGTGGTCACCAGGAACGTGTCCTGGTTCAAGAAGGTGGTTGGACCCCGACCAGACCGAGAGCAAGACGTTGATACAAAAGGAGAACTTGAAGTCGCTGACCTGGCGTCCTCCCCTGCACTGGGAGGAGGGAGCCGTGCTCCAGAGGGAGTGGACAGCGTGATTCAAAATGAAACCCCGTATTGCTGAGCCCCCGGAATTGACAGCCCCCTGGATAGCCACAGGGGGAACAAGACCAAGCTCCAGCTCCCGGAGCCAGACGTATGGTCTCCGGCTGAATCCTGGGCCAAGTCAGCGACTCAGAGACTTTGGGGCAGATTTACAAGCCCCTTGCGCCACTTTTGCGTCACTTATAACATGGGGAAAGTGACGCACAAGTGGCGCAGGGGGCTTGTAAATATGGTTCTTTGTCTGCTGTATTTGGGCCTCCAGGGGGTAGGATCCATTCTAGTCACACCTAGAGTTGGAAAAAAAGGCTCTGAAAGATGAACACTAGATGGCAGCAAACGCCTGATATTTAAAAGTGCCACAGCCCAGCCTGAAAAAGGTCAAACTGAAAGACCTCATAACCGAGGTGCATTGAGCCCCTCCTATCCCTATGCCTCGGAGCCACTGCACCTGCTGCACCAATGACGCGAGTGCTCATTTGCATCCTATGGTTTTCCGTTCTGTTTCGCAGTTCTACTTGAAGCCTTGCGGTCTTTCATTTCTGTTAATGTTTGCAGGGTCGGGGCTCACGTCCCGGGGGTGTCACTGCCCCCCACAATATTGCTGTCTTCTGACCCCCGGGGCCGGGGCTGGAAGCGGCCTCGTGTTCATTACACGAATGAGCAGCCGCGGTGCAGACGCCCAGGCCAATAAGGCGGAAGGAGTCCAGGGGGGCCGCGGGGCGGGCAGGCTTCTAGGAGCTGCTAAAAGTAATCATTTGGCAGCGACATGTTTAATAAATCCAGGTCAGGGGGGCGACGTGTCCCCGAGGGATGGTTCTGGCTGGGCCTGGATTCCATGAAAGCGTCAGTGCGGCCAGGCAGGAACATTTTAAGGATTCTGGGGGCCCGGGGCCACACGTATTCGGCACAGCTGTGAAATCATGATCCAATCTCAGCTCTTTTATGCCCTCTTCGGACAGGTCCCTGACTGTGCACAGGCTAATATTCCAGAATATCGACTTATGAAGGTTCCTGTATGGTGCTCAGGCGATGCAGCAGACTGGAAGGGAGACCAAGTCGAGCCCAAAGGAAGTCCAGCGAAGCCCAGAGTGCCCAGACGGTAGAAGAAGAAGTGGTGTCTGATCTGAATCTTATCCCACAATGAATCTAGGGTCCTACACCCAGGTAAGCCCTTAAGTACCCAGGGGAAAAGGTTGGGAAGATTCAAGAGGACGCTCCCAGGGGAGGGTCTGGGCAGGGGAAGGTTACCCCCATGTCCTTTGTTCAAGTTCGTGCCAGAGCGGGAGCCAATGGATCCCAGGACTGGTTTGAACTGGACTATGCAAGGGGACACCAAATGTGCCCTCATGCAGACTGAGCGGCGCTGGCAAGCGCACCCACCCAGCCCCAGTACACTAAATCATGTGTGGGAGTTGGTCACACCTCCCTGTGACAGGATACCTGTTGTTCCACCTTCCCCTGCTCGAGCTTGGCTCAGCAGCAGGAGGGCAGAATCATTTCTCTGGTCGGCAGCAGCCATTTTGTGCTGTCCGCGTCTGGAAGACTGGTCCCGAGGACATGGAGAGCATAACGGAGGGCTCTTCCATTGCTTGCAATCATACCTCCCTCCCTGTTTACGGTGTGGCGGTATGATTCCAACATGTTTCATACCAAACATGATAGGATTCGTTGCAGGCAATTTCGAGATGGTCATTGCGTATGTACGCGGTGCCCCTCTATATACTATATGGCTGCTTCACTGACAACCCGGGAGAATGGACTCCGTAGGCTGCAGGGGTGTCCTGCTCAAGCAGGGGCACCCTCTCGCTTAGAACCGAGCACCCTGACTTCAGGATTGCAAAGGCCTGCTATAGGGGTGACTTATAGGTTTTAAGTGCAGTGACCCTAGATATAGGAAACCTACATCTTTAGTAAGTGGTGCATGCACCAGCTTACACTGGCTGCAATGGCAGGCCTGTAGTTCCTTTTTGAGTGGTCTCCCATGGGTGAAATATTGAACGCTTCCGCCCATGGGGGACCTCTTGGGGTACCTATGCCCTGGGTACCTTTGTTTACCATATACTAGGAACATATAAGTGTACCCCAGTATCCAATCTGGGATGTACCTAAGTACTGAACATAACCAATGTAGGGAGAAAGCAGATAGACTGGGGTCCTGATTAGCAGGATCCCAGTCAGACTCGTCAATGACAGCCTCACTTCAAGCAAAAAGTGGCGGTAACCATAGAAGCCGATCCTACTTTCCTACAGATATCAGAGCCTGTTACTAACTTCAAAGACTGATGAGATTTCAAGGCCTGCTACTAACCCATTAACCCCATTGTAGACAGCCTTTAAAGTTAGAATAACTGAACACAAGGCTTGCTTTCTGTGTAAAGACACAGCACTGGTATAGTTCAGAGGGATGATCCATGTCCTACCAGGAGGGAATACATCCTGGATTTATCTTCAGTGTTGGAAGAGCTGCCCTTGTCCCTGCTGGAGGTTGGAGAGCCAGTCTTCTTGACTGGCCCTGTGTCGCTTTGTCACGTGGTCTACCTAACAACGGGTCGCAATACATGTGCCCATGTGACGCGCTCGCGCTTTGGGATAATGGGCCCCCTCCTGAGTCAAAGCCAAGAATCTCTGGTAGGGATTCATTTTTGTCTTTTGTTGTATTATTTTATGCAAGATTAATGAAGGCGACAAGTGCTCCAGGTGTGCTGCTAGAGGGAGGGCTTTGGGAAGGGTGTATGGGGGAGCTGTATCCTCTATCGCAAAACACCCCTTAGTGTTTGGGGTCTGACGTCGGAGGAGAGCAGGCCTATATGGAGCTGCCAACAGCATTTGTTGTGTCTTTGAGTGTGTCTTTGTTCAGAAGTGAGAAGGCGCTTGCCAAGTGGGAGATGGCAGGAGCCCAGAGAGTGCCGCCTCTCCTTTCTGGAGCTCTTTGTTGGCAAGAAGACCTCACAGATGACTTCCAGGTGTCAAGGATGCTTCTGAGACCCACCTGTTTCCAGCTGAAGCCTCCCCTCTGTGAAGGGGCTGGAGCAGTGGGCGGGACAGCACCCGCGCCGCCACAAATGAAACACAACTTTCCTAAAACATACTTCAGATGTCAGTCATGTATTTGGAAATGTGTGTTTGAGAAGTGAGAGTGCCCGAATGAGCACCTATGTTGTGGGGCTGAGGTCATGTTTAGTGATTTTGTGGGTGACTTGCCCCTTCTGTTGTGTTTTGTTTGTGGTTTGTGTTATTCAGTCCTTTATCTAGCATTTTGTTCTGCTTGTGAGGGCCTGATATTCCAAGGCAGGAGGGCTTGCTGGGCCAGGAGGCCAAGAGATGCTGCTTTGCCCCAAGGACAGAGCACATCACAGCCCCCTGGCGTTCCATGGGGGGGTTACTTTGGAGGGGAGGGGAGTGTTCAAATACTGGTAGGAAGTGACAAATGGCAGACAGGATCTGCTCCTTGGTCCAAGTCTGTCATCATGTCCTATTTCTACGTTGTTACTTTTTGTCCCGTTGTCCTTCTCTGTGAGATACGGAGCGCAATGTCTTCTCGTATAGAAACCCTCGCGAGGGCTGTCTGCAGATGCCTGTCGCCGTCCTTCTTCCAGTGTTATAAGGTACCAGCCATGGTGAGGGGTTCTGGACTTCTGAGGAAGACATCACCCTGTTCTCTCCTTCTTCTCTTCCCCAGGTACCTGGCATCTGCGGGGCATCCTATGGTTCAAGCATCCTAAGCGTCAAACGCTGCCCGCGTCACATTCAGACCTGGATGTCCAGCGCCTACTTGAAACCACCCGACCACGCCAAGACAGAATTCTGTTATTTGTCAAGCCAAAAAGTCACAGCTAGACCACACCTGGCTCAAGGACAGGGAACTGGACGATTTCAAACCCCAACTTTCACTTAATGCCAAGTCATTCAGACTCACCCTGGACACAGCTGTCACCCTCAGGAGAGACATCACCAAAAAAACAAAGATGGCCTGGTACCAGCTCTCTCAGGAAAAACTTCTGAATGCGCATGGATGGTGATAACACTGCTCCATGGCTTCACAGATTCCACATGGGAAACATCCTTTACTCCGCGTGGCTTTTAGAACGCATCCGTTACAACGCAAGTCGTAACCACTAGCGCTGGAGGGCGCTACAGGATTAAGAATAGTAAATTTACTATTCCAACACCTTCCCTAGTGTCCACGGGGACTGGTGTTAGAATAGTAAATTATACTAATCTAAATCCGCGCCCCCAACGCAAGTCGTTGTAACGACTTGCATTGTAAGGGACGCATTGTAAGAGAACGCGTTGTGACGGTACGCGTCGTACCGTCATACATCCATTCCACACTGACCCCCAGTACGACTATTCTACATGCCACACAAACTCTTATCCAGGGCAAGTAGAAATATGACAAAATCAACCCACCCCGCCTTCCCCATCCTGATGGACATCCACTGGCACCACTGCCAGCCCATAGCATCTTCAAAACCAGCTGCATAATCGACAGACCCGCGTATCTGAACAACAAGCTCCCGTGTCCTGTGGGTATCCGCACCCCTGCAGCCAGGACATCACCAGACTTTGTGGCAAAGAAGTGCAAATAAAGAAGCAACAAAGCAGGAGGCCTTTTCCATCGATGCACCCAGGATCTGGCCCAACGTCCCCAAATACATCAGGACCGGCCCAGCGCTGCTCCGATTCAGGAAGAAGCTGAAGACGCATTAAAAAACACTACATACCCATGCAGTTCGAGTCCACTTCTGCTTCCAGAACCCCAGTACTGCTCCGATCACTCTTTGACTCAAATGAACACACCTGTGGTAGGTGCACATCAACTTTAACACTCATAGGGCCACATGTATCAACCTGTTTTGCAATTGCAAACAGTGCGAATTGCTAAATGTGACCATCTGCGAATGCAGAGTAGCCTCTCAAAATGTATGAAAGGCTTTGGCAGTGCATTTCAGATAATCACTATTTTTTGCAATGACCAAAAATTGCGACTCCATATAGGGAATCGCAATTTGTGATTCCCTAAGCACACGTACCAAGCATTTTCTAAATGCAAACTGTGCATTTAGGAAATGCTATTGCCATTGACTCCAAGTCGATGATAGCCACGTGCAATTTTTGAAATTGCACCAAAAATGCATTTTTCAAAGTGCCATGTAGCGCACTCATGTCCCTAGGGCATGGGTGAGCTTTACATGTGTATATTGTTTGGGGGGGGCTGCTTCAGGAGGGCCTTAGGCCCCTAGGCTCCCTTGGTTTTGCATTACCTAATTTGCAAGAACCAAGTAGGAAATTGCAAATTAGGTAATTCAAAACCATTTGCACCTATGAGCCTTTAGGCCCAGAGGAACGACCTAATAGCGATTCCCAAATTGCGATATTGACTCTGCAGGAATCGCTACTTTGTTGCATACACTTTTGCATTCCTTATATAGTGATTACCTAAAATTCTTTATTTAGGGAATGCAAAATGGATTATTGATACATGAGGCCAATAATGTCTCTCTGCCAACAGGGACTACACGCATGCGTTGCTTGGCTCTCTGTTTACATGGGACAGGAATCACCCCCTAGAGGGATCCCTGCAGGAGCGTAATTCAGGCCTCTGAAGCCACCGCAGCGCAGGGGACCCCAACTCTGATTAGAATATTGGAATGTTGAGCACTACATTGAAGACGGCCCGGAGCTTCAACATTCCAATGTTTGTTCACAGCTCTTTATATAGGTGTTTATAGGTGCAAAGTTACCACTCCCTAGGATTCTGCAACTTGTAATTAATCGTGGCACCTAAAAGGAAAAGTTAAAAGCTTTACCTCATCCGAATATTGGTGTAATGCAGTGGTCTTCAAACGTTTTAATTCTGTGCCCCCCCCCCCCAGTGAAAAATAAATACTCAGGGCCCCCTCTCAGCATTTTTCACAATTATTCTATTAAATCGCTAGTGTTTAAATTTGTCTAGACTTATTTAAACCCTGCAGTTAAGTTCTGTTACCGTTTCAAAAATGCAATCAAATACATGATTGTCACACATACTATTCTGGCCAGGCAGGCCTCAAACGCGGGTGGGGGTTTGAAAAGTATTCTGAGTCCCTTCCATTTTGACACCTTCTCCCAGCCAGGATATAATGACAAAAGATGTTAGTGATGGCCCATTACAGAGCGGCTCACCGCTGCTCATTGTTCCCGCTTACAGCAGAGCACTGTTATCAGCATGATGCTTCTTTTGGCCAGTCAGCTGCCCCCCCCCTTCCAGGATCACTCGAGCCCCCCCCCCCGCGGACCCGCCCCAGTTTGAAGACCCCTGATGTAAGGAACCATCCCCTCCAAGCTCCGTCCCTTTATGGGTGCATGTATAGGCATTAAGTTTGCATAACACCTACAACAGGTCTCTAACCTGTGCCCCTCTCAGGCATAGGTGGGCGGTGCCCAACTCTACTCACTAACATCTCCAGGACTGAGAGCAGAAGCAAGGATGGACACTACTCCCCATTCACAAGCATGCTCAAAGGCAGCAGAGTCCACCATTGCTGCACAGGGATCGAAGTGACAACAAGCAAGCATATGCCACTGCACCACACATTCCACTGCACCACACATTCCACCGCACCACACCTTCCACTGTACCACACATTCCACTGCACCACACATTCCACCGCACCACACATTCCACTGCACCACACATTCCACTGAACCACACATTCCACTGAACCACACATTCCACTGCACCACACATTCCACTGCACCACACATTCCACCGCACCACACATTCCACTGCACCACACATTCCACCGCACCACACATTCCACTGCACCACACATTCCACTGTACCACACATTCCACTGCACCACACATTCCACCGCACCACACCTTCCACTGTACCACACATTCCACTGCACCACACATTCCACCGCACCACACATTCCACTGCACCACACATTCCACTGCACCACACATTCCACTGCACCACACATTCCATTGCACCACACATTCCATTGCACCACACAGTCCAACGCACCACCACATTCCATTGCACCACACATTCCACTGCACCACACATTCCACTGCACCACCCATTCCACTGCACCACACACATTCCACTGCACCACACATTCCACTGCACCACACATTCCACTGCACCACACATTCCACTGCACCACACATTCCACTGCACCACCACATTCCACTGCACCACACATTTCACTGCACCACACATTCCACTGCACCACCACATTTCACTGCACCACACATTCCACTGCACCACCATATTTCACTGCACCACACATTCCACTGCACCAAGACATTCCACTGCACCACCACATTTCGCTGCATCACCACATTCCACTGCACCAAGACATTCCACTGCACCACCACATTTCGCTGCACCACACAACCTGCTACAGAACCACGTCCACAGCGCTACCACATTCCACTACTTGGCAGTAACCTACTACTCGCCCACATTCCACCTCACCTCCAGGTTGCACTATGTCACCGCATTCCACTGCCCCTTTTGTAACTTCACATGACACAACCAGGAAGATAAAACATGACATGGTGCAGGACGAGGGTGCCACACCGATGGGACTAGTCAGGCTCAGAGGGCTGTGGAAGCTTTGAGCAAAACTCTGGGAGACGAGGGCCAGCTGGCACCCGGGAGCTCGGGCAGGCCTGGTTTCTGGAGAGCCGGCCCTTCTCGTGACTGCGAGTTAAAAGCATCTGAGAGCAAGAAGCCAGCGAACCACGGCGACCGAAGAGGCTCTCAGGCCACAGGAGCCCTCTTCAGAGTCAGCCCCGGAGCTGTGGTGTGTGCCATGTCCCCTGGCTGCATACAAACAGGCCCCACTTGACATCAAGGCATGTGTTTCACAAGCATCGCGCCTAGAGGAGTGAACCAGGCGCTTGCTAATGCACAAGTTACTTACCTTCGGTAACGATATATCTGTAAGAAACAGTAGTTAGTATTAGATTCCTTACCTTAGAATATCCCCAGGCGTCAGACTGGATCCGGAAATTTTTGCGTAGCAGTACCCTTGCGCGTCGGTGGGCGTCGTCTGCGGCTCCGCGTCCGTCGTCGGCATCGTTGGCGCTGGGATGACGTTGCCGGAGTACTTAGACGCCGCCCTCGCGCGGTGACGTCAGTTCTTATGCACAGCTTTTCCGCACCAGAAACGCAGAGTCATGATAGAACCAACACTGGTGCCATGAAACTAGGGCCCTGAAAGTGGATGACCTTAACCATAGATATCGGTTCGTAGAACGGGGAGGATGGGTGGGGCGGTAAGGAATCTAATACTAACTACTGTTTCTTACAGATATATCGTTACCGAAGGTAAGTAACTTGTGTATCTGAAAGAAACAGGTTAGTATTAGATTCCTTACCTTAGAATAGATACCCCAGCAATACCAACCCCGGTGGTGGGTCTGCGAACCAATAATCACACCAGAAAGTCCTGGAGGACGGAACGGCCAAAGAAGCCATCCCTCCGGACTTGGCTGTCCAGGCAGTAGTGTCTTGCGAACGTGTGCAGCGAGGCCCACGTAGCTGCCTGACATATGTCCTGCAAGGGGACTCCCCGGCCCAGGGCAGTAGTAGCCGCCGTGGCCCGAGTGGAATGGGCCCTCAGCCCAACAGGAGGTTCCTTCTTAGGAAAAGAGTAGCACGCCATGATGCACAACACAACCCACCGAGAGATGGTCCGTTTGTGCACCGCCCGTCTCTTCTTAGCGCCCACGTAACCAACAAAGAGTTGGTCATCCACCCGGAACTGGCGTGTGCGATCCAGATAGTATGAGAGTGCACGTTTTGGGTCCAGACGGTGGAGCCTCTCTTCCTCTTTCGAGGGATGCGGAGGCGGAAAGAAGGTGGGCAAGGTGATGGACTGCCCGATGTGGAAGGCTGTGACTACCTTGGGCAGGAAAGAGGGTCTTGTCCACAACACAACCTTGTCCGGATGGACAGAAAGGAAAGGAGGTTTAGAGGAAAGCGCCTGGAGCAGAGGTGATGGCAACCAGGAAAGCAGTCTTAAGTGTAAGAAGACGGAAAGGACAGTTATGAAGCCGCTCAAAGGGAGCGGACATCAGGTAAGTTAGAACCAGGTTCAAGTCTCACTGGGGCATCACGAAAGGAACAGGGGGGAACATATGAGTGATGCCCTTCAAAAACCTATTTACAATCGGTGACTTGAACAAAGAAGGCTGATCAGGTAGCCTCAAGAAGGTGGAAAGGGCGGAAAGGTAGCCCTTGAAAGTGCCCAGAGCAGAGCCCTGCTGGGCAAGAGAAAGAAGGAAGAGGAGAACCTCAGAAAGAGGGGCATTGAGGGGATCCACAGCCTTTGCTGTGCACCATGCCACAAATCTGTTCCACCTGCAGGTGTATACCGACTTTGTGGAGGGACGCCTGGCTGCCAGAATCACATTACAAACTTCAGGAGGCAAGTCAAATGGCCTCAACTGCCGCCACTCAATCTCCAAGCATGGAGGTGGAGACTGGACAGGTTCGGGTGGAGAACCGTCCCCTGCTGCTGCGACAGAAGGTCCTCCTGAAGAAGCAGACGAATCGGGGGATCAACAGACATGCTGAGTAGCTCTGGATACCAATATCTTTATGCCCAGTCCGGAGCCACAAGGATAACTTGGGCCCGGTCACGCCTGATCTTCTTCAGCACTCTGGGCAGAAGTGGTATAGGTGGAAAGGCGTACAACAGACCGCAGCTCCACTCGCGACAAAAAGCGTCTCCGAGCGAGTGCCTCCTTGGAAATTCCAACGCGCAGAACTGATGACATTGCGCGTTCTCTTCGGTGGCGAATAGATCTAACCAAGGCTCTCCCCACTGCTGAAAGAGGCCTTGCGCCACGTCTGAGTTCAGACGCCATTTGTGAGCCATCATGCACCAACGGCTGAGTTCGTCCGCCCTGGCGTTCAGGGAATCTGCCAGGTGTTGAATCACCAGGGTCACGCCCTGATGTTCCAGCCACTGTCAGAGGCGCAGAGCCTCCTCCTGGCATAGGGTCCATGACCCCACCCTGCCCTTTTTGTTGCAGTACCACATGGCGGTGGTGTTGTCCGTGAACACCTGCACTACACTCCCCCGGACAGAGGGGAGGAATGCCTTCAGTGCAAGCCGGATCACCCGCAGCTCCAGAAGGTTGATGTGGAACCGGGACTGCGCCAGAGACCAGAGGCCTCTGATCTCCGCCTCTCCCATGTGGCCTCCCCAGCCCTGGAGGGACGCGTCCGTCACAACTACATGCTCCGGATGGGGTAGGGAGAGGGATCTGCCGCTGACCCAATCGCGGTCCGTGAGCCACCACTGCAACTGTCTTGCAGTGCCCTCCGAGATCAAGACATGGTCGGACAAGTTGCCCTGATGCTGGGCCCACTGAAACTTCAGGTCCCACTGCAGAGCCCGCATCCGCCACCGGGCGTGATGCACCAGAAGGATGCAGGAGGCCATCAGCCCCAGAAGCCGCAGCGTCAACCTGACCGAGACTCGGGATAAAGGCTGAAAGATCGAAATCAGAGCCTGAATATCCCGAACCCGCTGTTCGGGAGGATAAACCCGAAACTTCGCCGAGTCTAGAACCGCTCTGATGAAGAGGAGCTTCTGAGAGGGACACAGGTGTGACTTCGGCACATTGATGGAGAACCCCAGCAGGTGTAGGAGGTCGGCCATAGTCTGGAGGTGGCTGACGACTGTCTGGGGCGAGCCCGCCTTCAACAACCAGTCGTCGAGGTAGGGGAAGACTGAAACCCCTAACCTGCGCAGATGAGCTGCGACCACCACCATCACTTTCGTGAACACCCGTGGTTCGCTGGTAAGGCCGAAGGGGAGCACGGTAAACTGAAAGTGCTCGTGGCCTACCGTGAACCGCATGTAACGCCGGCCAAGAGCGATGTCATCTCTTCGACTTCTTGTGCCTCTTACCTGAGGACTTCGAGCCCGAAGACTGATGACGACTCCCAGAACTGTGGTGACTCCGGCCCCGCGACCGGTCCCTCGACCTCCTTCCGGACCGGGACCTCGAGCGGCGCGGGGCTGACTGCCGGTGCTCGAGTCGCTTGCGGGACCGCTCCCATCTAGCTTTAGACGTCAGGGCCCGGCAGTCGGAGCAGGACTTGTCGTTGTGGTCTGGGCCCAGACAGTGAAGACACCGGCGATGGGGGTCGGTAACCGACATTAGTCGGTTGCAATCGACGCAGGGTTTGAACCAAGGCATCCCTACCGGCACCGTCGGAGTCGAGAGACTCGAAAGATGATCAAAAAGGATCGAAAAAGTTAGTCAAAAATTGACTAGGGTACAACTTTTTCCGGATCGGCGCTTGCTGGCGCGGAAGAAAGAAGAACTGAGGTCAGGCCGCGAGGGCGGCGTCTAAGTACTCCGGCGACGTCATCCCGGCGCCAACGACGCCGACGACGGATGCGGAGCCGCAGACGACGCCTACCAACGCTCAAGGGTACTGCTACGCAAAAATTTCCGGATCCAGGTTGACGCCTGGGGATATTCTAAGGCAAGGAATCTAATACTAACCTGTTTCTTTCAGATACTGTATGCTCAGCCTCCATCTGCACTGTCTGGAAGCTCCTTGCTGTGGTCACTCTCCAAACTAACAGCAGGAGAGAGATGTGTCCTGGCTTCACTGCTGCGGGTTTTGCAGCCTTGAAGGGCCTTGTGGACATCTGTCTTGGAAGAAAGAGACCGAGCAGTGTCGGCTCCTGCCTCCTTCTGTGAAAGGGGTTTATTTGTGTCACATGTTTGTAGCAAAGCTGGAACCAATCCCAAAGGACCCCTCCTCACTCCCGAAGACACTGCTAGTGGAAAAGGTATGTGTGAGGTACCTGTGTGGGGAGGGAATAGACACATGATTGCTGAGGGGCGTGCTGAAAGGATGGACACCCCCTGGGGACCTGACGACTGCATAAGGAATGCAGGGAAACTGCAAGGCTTGGCATACTGCAGACTTTATAAACTAACCTCGCCCTCCACGCGGTATCAAGCAGCGGACAGACCAGCAGTCCAGGAGCGTGTGATGAAATATGATTGAGGATTACCTAACATTTGCCCTGATTTGCATATATCCTGCTGTGTTGTTTATAATGATGATGCTCATTCGTATACATGGGGTTTGTACACCGATATTGCATCATAAAGTGTCATTGAATAGTCAAATGCCATTCGTTGTATATACTGATTCAGGGGAACAAGAGAGCGGCTCGGCTTTCTCGCCGCCTGCAGATAAGAGATTCTCTGTCAGGTCGGTCTGACTCCTAACACTCACGTCTAACCGGGCATCACTCGCGAGAGAGGCGGCGAGAGGCACCTCGTCTAACCGAGCACCACTCCCGGAGAGGCGGCGAGAGGCACCCCGTCTAACGGAGAACCACTCGCGAACGAGGCGGCGAGAAGCACCCACCCCGTCTAACCGAGCACCACTCACAAGAGAGGCGGCGAGAGGCACCCCTGCTAACCGGGCACCACTCGCCAGAGAGGCGGTGAGAGGCACCCCGTCTAACCGAGCACCACTCGCCAGAAAGACAGCGAGAGGCACCCCGTCTAACCAAGCATCACTCGCCAGAGAGGCGGCGAGAGGCACCCCGTCTAACCGAGAACCACTCGCCAGAGAGGCGGCGAGAGGCACACCATCTAACCGAGTACCACTCGCCAGAGAGGCGGTGAGAGGCACCCCGTCTAACCGAGCACCACTTGCCAGAAAGACGGCGAGAGGCACCCCGTCTAACCAAGCATCACTCGCCAGAGAGGCAGCATGAGGCACCCTGTCTAACCGAGCACCACTCGCCAGAGAGGCGGCGAGAGGCACCCCATCTAACCAAGCACCACTCGCCAGAGAGGCGGCGAGAGGCAACCCGTCTAACCGAGCACCACTCGCCAGAGAGACGGCGGGAGGCACCCCGTCTAACCAAGCACCACTCGCCAGAAAGGCGGCGAGAGGCACCCCGTCTTACCGGGCACCACTCGCCATATAGGCGGTGAGAGGCACCCCATCTAACCAAGCACCACTCGCCAGAAAGGCGGCGAGAGGCACCCCGTCTAACCGAGCACCACTCGCCAGAGAGACGGCGGGAGGCACCCCGTCTAACCAAGCACCACTCGCCAGAAAGGCGGCGAGAGGCACCCCGTCTAACCGGGCACCACTCGCCATATAGGCGGTGAGAGGCACCCCGTCTCACCGGTATCACTCGCCAGAGAGGCGGCGAGAGGCACCCCGTGTAACCGGGTATCACTCGCCAGAGAGGCGGTGAGAGACACCCCGTCTAACCGGGTATCACTCGCCAGAGAGGCGGCGAGAGGCACCCCATTCAACCGGGTATCACTCGCCAGAGAGGCGGCGAGAAGCAACCCGTCTAACCGAGCACCACTCTCCAGAAAGGCGGCGAGAGGCACCCCGTCTAACCAAGCACCACTCTCCAGAGAGGCGGCGAGAAGCACCCCGTCTAACCGAGCACCACTCGCCAGAGAGGCGGCTAGAAAATCCCCGTCCAACCGAGCACCACTCGCCAGAGAGGCGGCTAGAAGATCCCAGTCTAACCGAGCACCACTCGCCAGAGAGGCGGCTAGAAGATCCCTGTCTAAGCGAGCACCACTCGCCAGAGAGGCGGCTAGAAGATCCCAGTCTAACCGGGCACCACTCTCCAGAGAGACCACGAGAAGCACCCCGTCTAACCGAGCACCACTCGCCAGAGAGGCGGCGAAAGGCACCCCATCTAACCAAGCACCACTCGCCAGAGAGGCGGCGAAAGGCACCCCGTCTAACCGAGCACCACTCTCCAGAGAGGCGGCGAGAAGCACCCCACCTAACCAAGCACCACTCGCCAGAAAGGCGGCGAGAGGCACCCTGTCTAACCGAGCACCACTTGCCAGAGAGGTGGCGAGAGGCACCCCGTCTAACCGAGCACCACTCGCCAGAGAGGCAGCATGAGGCACCCTGTCTAACCGAGCACCACTCGCCAGAGAGGCGGCGAGAGGCACCCCATCTACCCGAGCACCACTCGCCAGAGAGGCGGCTAGAAGATCCCCGTCTAACCGAGCACCACTCGCCAGAGAGGCAGCATGAGGCACCCCGTTTAACCGAGCAACACTCTCCAGAGAGGCGGCGAGAGGCATCCCGTCTAACCTAGCACCACTCGCCAGAGAGGTGGCTAGAAGATCCCCGGCTAACCGAGCACCACTCGCCAGAGAAGCAGCATGAGGCACCCCGTCTAACCGAGCACCACTCGCCAGAGAGGCGGCGAGAGGCATCCGTCTAACCGAGCACCACTCGCCAGAGAGGCAGCGAGAAGATCCCCGTCTAACCGAGCACCACTCGCCAGAGAGGCGGCTAGAAGATCCCTGTCTAAGCGAGCACCACTCGCCAGAGAGGCGGCTAGAAGATCCCAGTCTAACCGAGCACCACTCTCCAGAGAGACCGCGAGAAGCACCCCGTCTAACCAAGCACCACTCGTCAGAGAGGCGGTGAGAGGCACCCCGTCTAACCGAGCACCACTCTCCAGAGAGGCGGCGAGAAGCACCCCACCTAACCAAGCACCACTCGCCAGAAAGGCGGTGAGAGGCACCCTGTCTAACCGAGCACCACTCGCCAGAGAGGTGGCGAGAGGCACCCCGTCTAACCGAGCACCACTCGCCAGAGAGGCAGCATGAGGCACCCTGTCTAACCGAGCACCACTCGCCAGAGAGGCGGCGAGAGGCACCCCATCTAACCGAGCACCACTCGCCAGAGAGGCGGCTAGAAGATCCCCGTCTAACCGAGCACCACTCGCCAGAGAGGCAGCATGAGGCACCCCGTTTGACCGAGCAACACTCTCCAGAGAGGTGGCGAGAGGCATCCCGTCTAACCGAGCACCACTCGCTAGAGAGGCGGCTAGAAGATCCCCGGCTAACCGAGCACCACTCGCCAGAGAGGCAGCATGAGGCACCCCGTCTAACCGAGCACCACTCGCCAGAGAGGCGGCGAGAGGCAACTGTCTAACCGAGCACCACTCGCCAGAGAGGCAGCGAGAAGATCCCCGTCTAACCGAGCACCACTCGCCAGAGAGGCAGCATGAGGCACCCCGTCTAACCGAGCACCACTCTCCAGAGAGGCGGCGAGAGGCACCCCGTCTAACCGAGCACCACTCGCCAGAGAGGCGGCTAGAAGATCCCGTCTAACCGAGCACCACTTGCTAGAGAGGCAGCATGAGGCACCCCGTCTAACCGAGCACCACTCGCCAGAGAGGCGGCGAGAAGCACCCCGTCTAACCGAGCACCACTCGCCAGAGAGGCGGCGAGAGGCACCTGCCTGCTTCTCTTTTCTCTGAGCAGGGCACAGTTCCATTCGCGTTCATTAACGCTCATCAGCAGGGATTAGGCGTGTGCACGGAGTTGCTGCGTGGGCTGCCGAAAATATTCATAGGTCCAGATACCTCTTAAGGCGCGCGGATGCGTTATCTCGAGGTCGTCACCTCCACCGGCTCAAGGATACCGACTACATCGACCATCATGCTCCAGAACACGTGTCCAGGGATGGCAATCACACCAAGTGAATACCTTGAAGACTCAAGGCCCGGGTAGAAGCGCACCCGCTGATACCGACCACATCGACCATCATGCTCCGGGGTCACACACTGATGGGACGAGCGGTGTGCGACCTCATTCGGACATACTATTTATACAGGCTCCCTTGAGCCGGTGGAGGTGACGACCTCGAGATAACGCATCCGCACGCCTTAAGAGGTATCTGGACCTATGAATATTTTCGGCAGCCCACGCAGCAACCCCGTGCACACGCCTAATCCCTGCTGATGAGCGTTAATGAACGCGAAACACGTGTTCAGGGATGGCAAGCACACCAAGTGAATACCTTGAAGACTCAAGACCCAGGTAGAAGCGCACCCGCTGATACCGACCACATCGACCATCATGCTCCGGGGTCACACGCTGATGGGACGAGCTGTGTGCTAGAAGATCCCAGTCTAACCGAGCACCACTCTCCAGAGAGACCACGAGAAGCACCCCGTCTAACCGAGCACCACTCGCCAGAGAGGCGGCGAAAGGCACCCCATCTAACCAAGCACCACTCGCCAGAGAGGCGGCGAAAGGCACCCCGTCTAACCGAGCACCACTCTCCAGAGAGGCGGCGAGAAGCACCCCACCTAACCAAGCACCACTCGCCAGAAAGGCGGCGAGAGGCACCCTGTCTAACCGAGCACCACTTGCCAGAGAGGTGGCGAGAGGCACCCCGTCTAACCGAGCACCACTCGCCAGAGAGGCAGCATGAGGCACCCTGTCTAACCGAGCACCACTCGCCAGAGAGGCGGCGAGAGGCACCCCATCTACCCGAGCACCACTCGCCAGAGAGGCGGCTAGAAGATCCCCGTCTAACCGAGCACCACTCGCCAGAGAGGCAGCATGAGGCACCCCGTTTAACCGAGCAACACTCTCCAGAGAGGCGGCGAGAGGCATCCCGTCTAACCGAGCACCACTCGCCAGAGAGGTGGCTAGAAGATCCCCGGCTAACCGAGCACCACTCGCCAGAGAAGCAGCATGAGGCACCCCGTCTAACCGAGCACCACTCGCCAGAGAGGCGGCGAGAGGCATCCGTCTAACCGAGCACCACTCGCCAGAGAGGCAGCGAGAAGATCCCCGTCTAACCGAGCACCACTCGCCAGAGAGGCGGCTAGAAGATCCCTGTCTAAGCGAGCACCACTCGCCAGAGAGGCGGCTAGAAGATCCCAGTCTAACCGAGCACCACTCTCCAGAGAGACCGCGAGAAGCACCCCGTCTAACCAAGCACCACTCGTCAGAGAGGCGGTGAGAGGCACCCCGTCTAACCGAGCACCACTCTCCAGAGAGGCGGCGAGAAGCACCCCACCTAACCAAGCACCACTCGCCAGAAAGGCGGTGAGAGGCACCCTGTCTAACCGAGCACCACTCGCCAGAGAGGTGGCGAGAGGCACCCCGTCTAACCGAGCACCACTCGCCAGAGAGGCAGCATGAGGCACCCTGTCTAACCGAGCACCACTCGCCAGAGAGGCGGCGAGAGGCACCCCATCTAACCGAGCACCACTCGCCAGAGAGGCGGCTAGAAGATCCCCGTCTAACCGAGCACCACTCGCCAGAGAGGCAGCATGAGGCACCCCGTTTGACCGAGCAACACTCTCCAGAGAGGTGGCGAGAGGCATCCCGTCTAACCGAGCACCACTCGCTAGAGAGGCGGCTAGAAGATCCCCGGCTAACCGAGCACCACTCGCCAGAGAGGCAGTATGAGGCACCCCGTCTAACCGAGCACCACTCGCCAGAGAGGCGGCGAGAGGCACCTGTCTAACCGAGCACCACTCGCCAGAGAGGCAGCGAGAAGATCCCCGTCTAACCGAGCACCACTCGCCAGAGAGGCAGCATGAGGCACCCCGTCTAACCGAGCACCACTCTCCAGAGAGGCGGCGAGAGGCACCCCGTCTAACCGAGCACCACTCGCCAGAGAGGCGGCTAGAAGATCCCGTCTAACCGAGCACCACTTGCTAGAGAGGCAGCATGAGGCACCCCGTCTAACCGAGCACCACTCGCCAGAGAGGCGGCGAGAAGCACCCCGTCTAACCGAGCACCACTCGCCAGAGAGGCGGCGAGAGGCACCTGCCTGCTTCTCTTTTCTCTGAGCAGGGCACAGTTCCATTCGCGTTCATTAACGCTCATCAGCAGGGATTAGGCGTGTGCACGGGGTTGCTGCGTGGGCTGCCGAAAATATTCATAGGTCCAGATACCTCTTAAGGCGCGCGGATGCGTTATCTCGAGGTCGTCACCTCCACCGGCTCAAGGATACCGACTACATCGACCATCATGCTCCAGAACACGTGTCCAGGGATGGCAATCACACCAAGTGAATACCTTGAAGACTCAAGGCCCGGGTAGAAGCGCACCCGCTGATACCGACCACATCGACCATCATGCTCCGGGGTCACACACTGATGGGACGAGCGGTGTGCGACCTCATTCGGACATACTATTTATACAGGCTCCCTTGAGCCGGTGGAGGTGACGACCTCGAGATAACGCATCCGCACGCCTTAAGAGGTATCTGGACCTATGAATATTTTCGGCAGCCCACGCAGCAACCCCGTGCACACGCCTAATCCCTGCTGATGAGCGTTAATGAACGCGAAACACGTGTTCAGGGATGGCAAGCACACCAAGTGAATACCTTGAAGACTCAAGACCCGGGTAGAAGCGCACCCGCTGATACCGACCACATCGACCATCATGCTTCGGGGTCACACGCTGATGGGACGAGCGGTGTGCGACCTCATTCGGACATACTATTTATACAGGCTCCCTTGAGCCGGTGGTGGTGACGACCTCGAGATAACGCATCCGCGCGCCTTAAGAGGTATCTGGACCTATGAATATTTTCGGCAGCCCACGCAGCAACCCCGTGCACACGCCTAATCCCTGCTGATGAGCGTTAATGAACGCGAAACACGTGTCCAGGGATGGCAAGCACACCAAGTGAATACCTTGAAGACTCAAGACCCGGGTAGAAGCGCACCCGCTGATACCGACCACATCGACCATCATGCTCCGGGGTCACACGCTGATGGGACGAGCTGTGTGCGACCTCATTCGGACATCTTCTTGTAGAGTAGTTCAGGATTAATCTAATTGGAATGGGACCAGCTCCTACCTTCATCCTGTACTACTACTACTGACTAGGTCCCTCCCCTGGGTGGGACCAGGAAGGGGGGTGGTTACACCCCCTATCCTTTGTCCGGTTTTCATGCCAGAGCTGGGGCTGGAGTGCCCCAGCAACTGGTTTGAACCGGTGTATGCACAGGGCACCTTGTGTGCCCCAGGCATGTCTCATTCCTTTCAGGCCTCCCTACCTCAATACACAAAATCCTGTCTGGGGTGGTGCTAGCACCTCCCAAGGCAGGAAACCCTTTGTCCAAGCCTCCCTCGCTGGAAGGACTCCCAGCAGCAGGAGGTCAGACTTGTGTCTGTGGTGGCAGCATCCATTTTGTGATGCCAAGGCTCGAGTTAACTTTAACCGGGGTTCACAGTTACATACATGTCGTGCCCCCCTAGAAGGGTGGAATGCTACCCCCGTCGCCAAAATTGGCGAGGGGGTAGTATTCCAATTCGTATGACACCTTACTCGACATGTTTTGATAATGTTATACCAGAGTTAGCATTTAACCGCGAGGTTGATAATGCACTTAAGAGTATATGGTATAGCGTTATCATGGAACAGCTATTAGGACTTGGTTCCGCAAGCTGCAGACGGGCTTAGCTCATGCCAGAGCACCATCTCACATAATTCCAAGCACTCTGCCTTCAGGATTGATAAGGTCTGCCATAGGAGTGACTGATAGGAATATATGTGTCCATTTTAGGGTGAGATATAGGTATACTATATCTATAGCAAAGGGTGATTACACCACCCTGCCCCAGCTGTCTTGCAGCCAGTAGTGTTAGTTTTAGATGGCCATCCAGGGGTGGCATAATACATGCTTCAGCCCCTGGTAGGCCCTGGGTACACCTATGCCCTGGATACCTAAGGTACACTGTACAGGGACTGATAAGGTGGCCCAGTACCAACTGGTAAATGCACCTAAAGTACATGGTTGTCAATTTATAGAGAGAACAGCTAGGCTGTGGGTCTGATTAGCAGGCCCACAGCCAGGGAAAGTCGCAAACCAGTGAAGCAAAAAGCAAAAATCTGGGGTGACCATAGGATTGCAGACCCCACTCTCCTACAAGAAACACGAAGCTGCCGAGGAGAGAAACACGAAGCTGCTGAGGAGAGCAACACAAAGCTGCCGTGGAGAGAACCACGAAGCTGCCGAGGAGAGAAACACGAAGCTGCTGAGGAGAGAAACACGAAGCTGCCAAGGAGAGAAACATGAAGCTGCCGAGAAGAGAAACACGAAGCTGCTGAGGAGAGAAACACGAAGCTGCCGAGAAGAGAAACACAAAGCTGCCGAGGTGAGAAACACGAAGCTTCTGAGGAGAGAAACACAAAGCTGCCGAGGAGAGAAACACGAAGCTGCTAAGGAGAGAAACACGAAGCTGCCGAGAAGAGAAACCAGAAGCTGCCGAGGAGAGAAACACGAAGCTGCTGAGGAGAGAAACACAAAGCTGCCGAGGAGAGAAACACGAAGCTGCCGAGGAGAGAAACACGAAGCTGCTGAGGAAAGAAACACGAAGCTGCCGAGGAGAGAAACATGAAGCTGCAGAGGAGAGAAACACAAAGCTGCCGAGGAGAGAAACATGAAGCTGCTGAGAAAAGAAACCAGAAGCTGCCGAGGAGAGAAACACGAAGCTGCCGAGGAGAGAAACACGAAGCTGTCGAGGAGAGAAACACAAAGCTGCCGAGGAGAGAAACACGAAGCTGCCGAGGAGAGAAACACGAAGCTGCCGAGGAGAGAAACACAAAGCTGCCGAGGCGAAATGAAGGCATCACGTACAGCTGAATTGTTGTTGCCATGGGGGAACAAAAGTAACAATTCTTCGAAAACCTCCATCAAGCAGGTAAGGGAAAGGAAGCCTTCGAGCAAATAAGAAAAGGGAACCAAGGGAACCATAATCACTAAATTGAAAAGGGTTGTAGGGATGGGAACCGAGAAAGGAAGGAAATAATAAAGTGAGAGAACCAGAGGTCGAGTGACAAACTTGATTGTTAGCAGAGGAAGCTGAACCACTGGGAAATGTTACCAGTCGTTAATGCAGCCCTGCCCTGAGGGCCCCAGAAGTTTCTGGCCCTTACCCAGACGCGAAGGGCACATAGTTCTATACTGGCTTCCATGTCGCCGTCTTCCATATTTTTCATGCTTGGCTTCTGCTGATCTTATAGAAAGGCTTGGATACAACTGTGGAAGTGCTGCAGTCCCATGATACGCCTTCTGATTCCTGACAGTAGCAGAGAATCTGCCAGAAACCCTGGGTCCTCAGGAACTGCCTCCGGCAGTCACCATCAACCTACTTTATTTCGGTTGAATGACCATAAAAGTGCTAATGCAATAAATACATATAGTACATAAAAACAGCCACTGTTATGACTGCACGGTCACATAACCAATGAGTGACCTTGTGTGCATCTGGCAGTCAAACCTTCCTCTTAGGGATTTCGTCTATGGTCAATCAATCAATCAGGGAATTGTAAGCGCACTACTCACCCGTGAGGGTCTCAAGGTGGGGATGGGGCTGGTGGAGACGCCACGTCTGTGGTATCATCCCCGCCAAGGGGTGATGGCTTCTCTACCAGGCCTGTACCACTGCACTCAGGCAGTCTAGTGTGCATGGCCTGCCTGGCACAGTCAGCTACGAGGAAGACGGCAGTGGAAATGGTGGAAGGCTAGACAGGCGCAAGAGTGTTTTCAGATGAAAGAGGGGGTTCTTCTTAAGCACGCTCAGGTCAGAAGCTAATGTGGGGCCTGGGGGATAACACTGAAGCAGCCCCAATAGAAGGTGGGCCTGCTTCAAAGTTTACAACTAAACTAAGTTTTCCAAAGAGAAAGAGAATGCACGGCGCGTCCAGCCTCTGAAGCCCTCTAGTGACATCAGACATGTTAGTTGCATCATCATTAATAAATAAGGCATGCATACCTGAAATCTGTAAATGTTTCAACACACGCGCGGGGCCCTGGACAAACCAAAGGTCTGGGAAACCTTGACCTCTCTGGTCCTCCTGATGAGACGTGTTGAAGGGATGGGGGTTATGAGACCAGAGTTGAAGGGATGGGGGTTATGAGATGGGTTGAAAGGAGTAGGGGTTATAAGGCCAGGGTTGAAGGGATGGGGGTCGAGAAAGTCTGGAGAAACAACAAAACCACGGAAGCTCAGGCCACCTACAAGCGCGCCATGACAGAATACCACCAACGCATCAGATCCACCAAAAAGATCTTCATCCAGGACAAAATCCTCGCCAACTCCAGTAACTCGAAAAGAACTCTTCAGCATCATCCAGGAATTCACCAAACCCCCAGCGAAGCCTCGAAGTCACACCTTCCCAGGACCTCTGCAACAAACTCGGATTCTACTTCCAACTCAAGATCAAATCCCTCTACGACAATTTCAACGAACATGCACCCGACACCAAAACCACGCCTACCTCCAGCAACGCCAGTCCACCGTCTCTATATGGACCCCGATCACCACCGAAGAAACCTCCTCGACCATGAACAACGTTCACTCAAGAGCCCCCATGGACCCCTGCCCGCCACACATCTTCCACAGAGCTGCCACCACCATAACTCCCGAACTACGTCGCACCATCAACGCCTCCTTCGAATCCCGCACTTTCCAGACAGCTGGAAATGCGCGGAAGTCAAGCCCCTCCTCAAGAAGCCCTCCGCAGTCTCCACGAACCTCAAAAACTGCAAAACCATCTCTCTCCTCCCCTTAGCTGCTAAAGTCACAGAGAAGATCGTCAATAGCCAACTGACGAACTTCATCGAAGCCAACTCCATCCTCGACTCTTCCCTGTCCAGATTCCGCAGCAAGCACAGAGACCGCCCTCCTCGCCACCACAGACGACATCTGCACCCTCCTTGACCAGGGCCACATGGCAGCACTCATCTTACTTGACCTATCTGCAGCCTTCGAACACCATCTCCCACTGCACTCTCACCATCAGTCTCTATGACGCCAGTATACAGGGAACTGCCCTCGAATGGATCCGCTCCTTCCTCACCGGCCGAACCCAAAGAATCAGACTCCTGTCTTTTCTCTCCATACCCACAGAGATCAACTATGGAGTACCCCAAGGATCATTGCTCAGCCCAGGGTTGGACTGGCCATAGTGGGCACCGGGCATTTCCACGGTGGGCCGCCAGGGTTGGGGGCCAGTGTTGGGCCCTTGGGGGCCGATTTTGTTACAGGGTCGTTTTTGCAGCATAGCTGCAATATCGGCCGCTGTATCGAAATCGGCAGAAACCGGCCCTGGTAAACAGCTCGGCCGCACCCCCAAACTCCGGGGGGCGGGGGGCTGGCCAAGCACTTTGCCAGGGCTGGTTTTGGGTCCCAGTCCGGCCCTGGCTCAGCCTCACGCTATTCAACATCTACATGGCCCCCCTGGCCGCCATCGTCAGAAAACATGGGTTCAGCATAGTATCCTACGCCGATGGCACCCAGCTCATCCTCGCCCTCACGAGGCAACCCAACATTACCAGACTCAGCTTCCAGGAAGGAATGAAAGATGAAACCAATGTGGGATCACACTGCTTCACCTCCCAGCGGGTCGCCCCTGAGCATTGTGGTCAATGCAGTTCACCAAGCGTGTGTGCTTTCAGAATTGTCTCGAGTAATTACAAAGTTGTAGTGGCCATCTCTATACACGTGTTTCTGGATCATTATCCGTCATCAGTAGAGATTCAACATCAACTATTTGGAGTTGCTGAGCAGGCTGCCAAAGTATTCTCAGGTCACAGTACCTCTCAAGGCGCGCAGGTGCCTCTCCACGAGCTCGTCAGCTCAACCGGCTCGAGGGAGCCTTTTAAACAGGAAACCAATGTGGGATCCCACTGCTTCACCTCCCAGCGGGTCGCCCCTGAGCATTGTGGTCAATGCAGTTCACCAAGCATGTGTGCTTTCAGGATTGTCTTGAGTAATTACAAAGTTGTACTGGCCATCTCTATACACGTGTTTCTGGATGGGGGTTATGAGACGGGTTGAAGGGATGGGGTTTATGAGACCGATTGAAGGGATGTGGGGTTATGAGATTGGCTGAAGGGATGGGGGGTTATGAGATGGATTTAAGGGATGGGGGTTATGAGACCGATTGAAGGGATGTGGGGTTATGAGATTGGTTGAAGGGTTGGGGGTTATGAATCCAGGGTTGAAGGGATGGGGTTATGAGATGGGTTGAAGGGATGGGGGGTTATTAGACCAGGGTTGAAGGGATGGGGGTTATGAGATGGGTTGATGGGATGGGGGTTATGAGATGGGTTGAAGGGTTGGGGGTTATGAGACGGGTTGAAGGGATGGGGGGTTATGAGATGGGTTGACGGGATGGGGGGTTATGAGATGGGTTAAAGGGATGGGGGTTATGAGATGGGTTGACGGGATGGGGGGTTATGAGATGGGTTGAAGGGACGGGGGTTATGAGATTGGTTGAAGGGATGGGGGGTTATGAGATAGGCTGAAGGGATGGGTGGTTATGAGATGGGTTGACGGGATGGGGGTTATGAGATGGGTTGAAGGGACGGGGGTTATGAGATTGGTTGAAGGGATGGGGGTTATGAGATGGGCTGAAGGGATGGGGGGTTATGAGATGGGCTGAAGGGATGGGGGGTTATTAGACCAGGGTTGAAGGGATGGGGGTTATGAGATGGGTTGATGGGATGGGGGTTATGAGATGGGTTGAAGGGATGGGGGTTATGAGATGGGTTGAAGGGATGAGGTAATGAGATGGGTTGAAGGGATGGGGGTTATGAGATGGGTTGACGGGATGGGGGGTTATGAGATGGGTTGACGGGATGGGGGTTATGAGATGGGTTGAAGGGTTGGGGGTTATGAGACGGGTTGAAGGGATGGGGGTTATGAGATGGGTTGATGGGATGGGGGTTATGAGATGGGTTGAAGGGTTGGGGGTTATGAGATGGATTGAAGGGATGGGGGTTATGAGATGGGTTGAAGGGTTGGGGGTTATGAGACGGGTTGAAGGGATGGGGGTTATGAGATGGGTTGAAGGGTTGGGGGTTATGAGACGGGTTGAAGGGATGGGGGGTTATGAGATGGGTTGACGGGATGGGGGGTTATGAGATTGGTTGAAGGGATGGGGGTTATGAGATGGGTTGAAGGGATGGGGGTTATGAGATTGGTTGAAGGGATGGGGGTTATGAGATAGGTTGATGGGATGGGGTTATGAGATAGGTTGAAGGGTTGGGGGTTATGAGATGGATTGAAGGGATGGGGGTTATGAGATGGGTTGAAGGGTTGGGGGTTATGAGACGGGTTGAAGGGATGGGGGTTATGAGATGGGTTGAAGGGTTGGGGGTTATGAGACGGGTTGAAGGGATGGGGGTTATGAGATGGGTTGACGGGATGGGGGGTTATGAGATTGGTTGAAGGGATGGGGGTTATGAGATGGGTTGAAGGGATGGGGGTTATGAGATGGGTTGACAGGATGGGGGTTATGAGATTGGTTGAAGGGATGGGGGGTTATGAGATGGGCTGAAGGGATGGGGGGTTATGAGATGGGCTGAAGGGATGGGGGGTTATGAGATGGGTTGAAGTGATGGGTGTTATGAGACGGGTTGAAGGGATGGGGGGTTATGAGATGGGCTGAAGGGATGGGGGGTTATGAGATGGGTTGAAGTGATGGTAGTTATGAGACGGGTTGAAGGGATGGGGGTTATGAGATGGGCTGAAGTGATGGGTGTTATGAGATGGGTTGAAGGGTTGGGGGGTTATGAATCCAGGGTTGACGGGATGGGGGGTTATGAGACCAGGGTTGAAGGGATGGGGGTTGTTAGACCAGGGTTGAAGGGTTGGGGGGTTATGAATCCAGGGTTGATGGGATGGGGGGTTATGAGATGGGTTGAAGGGATGGGGGGTTGTTAGACCAGGGTTGAAGGGATGGGGGGTTGTTAGACCAGGGTTGAAGGGATGGGGGGTTGTTAGACCAGGGTTGAAGGGATGGGGTTGTGAGATGGTTGAAGGGATGGGGGGTTATGAGTCCAGGGTTGAAGGGATGGGGTAATGAGATGGGTTGATGGGATGGGGGTATGAGATGGGTTGAAGGGATGGGGGGTTGTTAGACCAGGGTTGAAGGGATGGGGGGTTGTTAGACCAGGGTTGAAGGGATGGGGTTGTGAGATGGGTTGAAGGGATGGGGGGTTATGAGTCCAGGGTTGAAGGGATGGGGTAATGAGATGGGTTGATGGGATGGGGGTATGAGATGGGTTGAAGGGATGGGGGGTTAGTAGGCCAGGGTTGAAGGGATGGGGGTTATGAGATGGGTTGAAGCGATGGGGGTTATGAGACCGATTGAAGGGATGGGGGGTTATGAGAGGGGTTGAAGGGATGGGGTTATGAGATGGGTTGAAGGGATGGGGGGTTATTAGACCAGGGTTGAAGGGATGGGGGGTTATGAGACGGGTTGAAGGGATGGGGGGTTATGAGATGGGTTGACGGGATGTGGGGTTATGAGATGGGTTGATGGGATGGGGGGTTAGTAGGCCAGGGTTGAAGGGATGGGGGTTATGAGATGGGTTGATGGGATGGGGGTTATGAGATGGGTTGAAGGGTTGGGGGTTATGAGATGGGTTGACGGGATGTGGGGTTATGAGATGGGTTGATGGGATGGGGGTATGAGATGGGTTGAAGGGATGGGGGGTTAGTAGGCCAGGGTTGAAGGGATGGGGGTTATGAGATGGGTTGAAGCGATGGGGGTTATGAGACGGGTTGAAGGGATGGGGTTATTGGACCAGGGTTGCTGCCCCCCTTGTGGTCTTGCTCTCTGTTGTGTGGGGGCTCCTTGAGGTAGACTCGGTGTGGCCAGGCCTGACCCTCTGAATTACATAATGAATGAAGGGGCGCCTAGAAGCTGTCCTCCTTCCAATTCTGATATGAGATGCAGGGGGATGTGGGGTTTCTAACAATCCCGCAGAAATCCCCACTGGTCCTAGAGTTAGCCCATGGCTTGTTAGCGCGGTCTGCGTGACATCTGGTGGCATCTGGTGACGCACATCCGGCGCCGCACGCTGACCCCAATCTGCAGCCACGGTTGTATTCCAATGATTGCCACCACTGGAGAGGGGCAGCTCTGCACGCGTGCCATGCACCGGGGCACTGGCGGGGGCCAGTCGTTCATGTGAGGCCGCCATCTTTCATGTGTATCCAGGGCGTCGTGTGTGCACGTCACAGGCGGTGCACGCTCTCACGACAGACTTAAATCACACATGGGACACGCTGCCTGCCTGACGTGTGCTCGGTAATGCATAGGCTGGCGGCCTCAAGTGTGCAGTGAGACGTCAGGAAAACTTCAGCGCCTGTCAGCAAATGAAGGGGAAAGTGTCCAGGGGCCCATAATAATCCGAGCAATGCGCCTTGTTTCAATGTGGGGGCTGTCACAGGCTCACGAAGAAACAAGAGGGAGTGGTGACGCGGGGGCTGTCACGGAAAGGAGACATGCACAACAGAGACTGGTGGCAGCTGTAAAGGCCGTGACATCACTGGAGTCAGGGCCGCCTTTTGGCCTGGGCGCCCTGGGCCCGGGCACAGGGCGCCAATACTCAGCAGAACCTACAACCTGTGCGCATAAATGTGGCAAAGAGCAGCGCCCCCTGCCCCCGGGGGCCAGTGATTTCCCTTAAAGTGTGACTTTTCTCCTTGGAGCTCCTTGACACCGACAGCTAAGCGCTGCGCTCTACTTGTCTATGACGTCACTTGGGGCATGGAACTCTCTTGATGACGAAGTAGAAAGTTTCACCTTTGTGACACCGTCGTGTATTGTTAAGGTCGCCTCCTTATTGGCCAGTCCGTGATGACGTGACCCACAAGTAAGTAAGTACATTTTTATTATGTATAGTTAATTAAAACCAGTACATTCGCTACATGATCCACAAGAATTATGGATCAATAGTGGGTGAAATGATGCTTCTGGGCTGACGCAATGATGGGGCAAATTATGGGGCAATGAGAAACAAGGTATGTGACGTACTACTCAGCTATGCGACTGAGTTATTACTCATTTTAGGGTATATTCAGTGGCACGTGTGTTTTACGCAAGAAAGCTATATGCACACGTCACACCCAAAGTGTCATTCAAATGCAATCAATTTCTTGCATAAAAGCACAAAACTAATATATTATTTAATTAACCTGTGTGTCTCGCAGATTTAAATTGTTTGCGCTCAACAGACCGCGTTGCAGTCCGCGGCGTGAGCATGCGCGCGCTCCTTGTAATAATAAAAGGTGCGCCGCTTTAATTCTGTGCATTCCGTTTATTCCCTCTCAGATGTACCCTGGTTTCAGGCTCGTGGCCACCGGATACCTGGGATTGTAGATTAACCATTAATTCTTACGTCACTGGCATGAGATGTGTTGTAACACTTGCCCTGCCGCCCCTCCTGGGGTCTCCGCACCTGAGAGCAGCCTTGTTATGACGTCATTTCACCCTATCCCCCTGTATTTTGTGGTTATGTATGCAGCGTCGCAGGGTCAGAGGTCAGGTGTGGGGTGCAGGGTTATCTGATATGTGAGCCTGCCCCGTGGTGATGACATCACTGAGGTTGTTGTTCCTGAGAGGCGCCGAGAAGCTACAGGCGCTCCCTGTGGAGGTGGGGACGCTCTCATCAAGTTATGAATGAGTGGGGGCGGTGCCCCCCCCCTCCCTTCTTCACAGAGATGAGGCCCCCACCCTCTCCTGTGCGCCTAACTGGTCCAGCACGGGGTAGGGGTTCGAGTAGGCACCCCCCCCTCCCTGGGAGGTGTGGGGCCGCCCCCTCATTATGCACCCCCAGGTATATTAAGGAAAAATCAGACAGACGGGGCAGAGCAGAGGCAGCGCGCGCCAGACTCACAGCCCCGGAGACATCTCACGAGAGACTGCCCAGCCACCCACGAGAGACTGCCACCCACGAGAGACTGCACAGCCACCCACGAGAGACTGCACAGCCACCCACGAGAGACTGCCCAGCCACTGAGACATCTCACAAGAGACTGCCCACCCACGAGAGACTGCCCGGCCACCCACGAGAGACTGCCCGGCCACCCACGAGAGACTGCCACCCACGAGAGACTGCCACCCACGAGAGACTGTTCGGGCATTGAGACATCCCACGAACAACTGCCCAGCCACCCACGAGAGACTGCCCGGCCACCCACGAGAGACTGCCACCCACGAGAGACTGCACAGCCACCCACGAGAGACTGCCACCCACGAGAGACTGCACAGCCACCCACGAGAGACTGCACAGCCACCCACGAGAGACTGCCCAGCCACTGAGACATCTCACAAGAGACTGCCCACCCACGAGAGACTGCCCGGGCACCCACGAGAGACTGCCACCCACGAGAGACTGCCACCCACGAGAGACTGTTCGGGCATTGAGACATCCCACGAGCGACTGCCCAGCCACAGTCCCGAGAGAGCAAGCGAAGAAAGGCGCAAAAGACAGTTCAATCCGAGACGCCCGGGGGCGTCGTGGAAGAGGCCGCGCAGCGCTGGTGAGTGCACACGAGGGTCCCAGTCCCCGGGGGTCACACGAGGGAGAGAAAAGTTCACACGAGCGCGAGCACAGGCAGGGCTTTAAAGGGGCCGGGGCCCTCCGGATCCCACACCCGACAGTATTTATAATGACGTTGAAACGGGTCCTTATCGGCCCTAAATGACGCCCTTAACTGTGTGATCGATTTATGAACAATTTATGTAAAATACTTTTGAGGTTGTGCAGCATACTACTCGTGTATGGTGCTTACTGTGAACTGAGTGGCTTCTAGGCGCTTGTGTGGCTTCAGGGTGCTGTGAGGGGTGGTTATAAGGGACCACGGCTGAGAGCTCTGGAGCGGAAGCCGAAGGAAGAGTCAGTTCTCCCCGTGCCTCTCAGTGGGTCGGAGAGATGTTCAGAACACCTGCTCATCCAGTCCTTGGCCTCTCTGCTGATCACGTGTGCGCCGCTTTAATTGCGAGTCTGTGTGAACGGGATTGAAGGAGGGGCAGAGTGGTCGAAATATTGATGGGGAGAAAGTGAAAGAAAACGCAGTGCTTAGAGGTGAATGAGGGGTGTGTGTGGGCTGGGGGTGCTGGAGTGAATGGGGTGCACGCAGGAGAAACTGGAAGAAGGGCACAGAGAGGAAGGAGGGAGGGGGAGACTCTAGCAGTGGCGATTTCACAGACTCCTGTTTTCAATTAGAGTTATTCACAACAACATCAGTGTTGTTATTCATTTATCTCATCCTGCAAAAAAGCATTGGCAAAGCCAAATAAGACTGGTTTGTTTCCGATGCGTGTCCATCACAGCGTAATAGTATTCCACACTCAAGAAGAAAGCGCACAGAAGCACCACAATGCTGTCTAGCGGCAAATGCAGGGCTTTAGTGTGCTTGTCTTAAGCCACGCCCCTTGGATAAGCTTCTCAGCTCGCACCCCTTTAGAGACCCTTCACTTTCGTGGCCGCTTTCAAGCCTGGAGCACAGGGCTCTGTGCACGTGAGTGTGCACGCACCTGTCCCGTGCAGCGGTGTGCGCACGTGCCTGCACGGACACTGGGAGCTTGCACAAGTGCATAAGCACCCGTGTGAGTCTGCACGAGTGCCCGTGATGAGTGTACACAAGGCAGTAACAGGGCATTATTTCCTGTTTGAATGTACAGGAGACTTTAATCATCGTTACTGGAAGTAGTATTGGGTCACCGGCGCGGCTCAGAAATGTTTCATTTAAAAGCAGTTGTATCATGTCAGCTGAGCCCAGGTCACCCGAAGGTACCCCACACTCGTGTATGAAAGACTCACTCACTCACTCATCCATCCACAAAGCTACCCACCCACCCACCCATCTATCTATCTATCTATCTATCTATCTATCTATCTATCTATCTATCTATCTATCTATCTATCTATCTATCTATCTATCTATCTATCTATCTATCTATCTGTCTATCTGTCTGTCTGTCTGTCTGTCTGTCTGCCTATCTATCTATCTATCTGTCTGTCTATCTATCTATCTATCTGTCTGTCTATCTATCTGTCTGTCTGTCTGTCTGTCTGTCTGTCTGTCTGTCTGCCTGCCTGTCTGTCTGTCTGTCTGTCTGTCTGTCTGTCTATCTATCTATCTATCTATCTATCTATCTATCTATCTATCTATCTATCTATCTATCTATCTATCTATCTATCTATCTATCTATCTATCTATCTACCTACCTACCTGCCTGCCTGCCTTCATTTATATAATCTATCTTTGCGGTACTCATAGTATGGCCCACGGGCCGCCAGCGGCCCAGCAGGCCTTCCTTGGCGG
Source organism: Lissotriton helveticus (assembly GCF_964261635.1). Taxonomy (NCBI): domain Eukaryota; kingdom Metazoa; phylum Chordata; class Amphibia; order Caudata; family Salamandridae; genus Lissotriton; species Lissotriton helveticus. Next base: position 14,324,603 of record NC_136073.1, read on the forward strand.
CCTGTGGACCTTTCAGATAATGTACCCATGGCCCCCCAGAGAGAGAGCGAGCAAGAGAAAAGTGTGGAGAGAGAGAAAGTGTGGAGTGAGAGAGCGAGAGAGCCGGACAGAGAGAGAGAGACTGACAGAGAGGGAGACACTGACCGACTAAGAGAGAGACTGACAGACAGAGAGAGAGACTGACTGAGAGAGAGGCTGACCGAGAGGGAGACACTGACTGACTAAGAGGGAGACTGACAGAGAGAGAGACTGACTGAGAGAGAGGCTGACCGAGAGAGAGGCTGACTGACTAAGAGAGAGACTGACTGAGAGAGAGACTGACAGAGAGGGAGACACTGACTGACTAAGAGAGAGACTGACAGAGAGAGAGAGACTGACTGACTGCGAGAGAGACTGACAGAGAGAGAGAGAGACTGACTGACTAAGAGAGAGACTGACAGAGAGAGAGAGACTGACTGAGAGAGAGAGAGAGAGAGAGAGCGACTGACTGACTGTCTGAGAGAGAGAGACTCGGGGTTTCTAGACTTAAACTCTCTCAGATGGTGCCGGCCTTTCTTTCTCTGGATCCGGGGGACAAACCGCTATCACTGACATCGAGAAGTTATGCTGTAATTATTTGGGAGTTACTTGGATTTGTGGACAGAAGAAGATGGGGGCTCGGGCCAGATTATGTAAAACTGGAAGAGGGACTGAGTTTCTCTAACTTTGGGAGCGAGGGGGGCAGGTTGCGGGAAACAAGTTGATTGTATTCTCTGATAATTGTTTCCTTATTATTTTGGGTAATTGTTGGTTCTTGGTGGCTGTAAGTCGGCTGCTGACCACAGCAGTGACTGGGCTCTGGTTTCCCACAAATGAGCGAGGAGGCCGAGGGCGATCATACCCATTTCCTGGGTTGAGTCAGCATGAGGCGCGCGGCATGGGGGCAGCAAGCCCGGGGGAGGGAGGGACACTGACCAGCTCCGAGGTCCCCGGGAATTGCGGGTGCTGTGGGGGGAGGAATGGGAGAGCCCCCAACGGAGAGCTGGAGAGGCAGCAGGAAGAGCATGTCCAGCGTCCCCTCTGGAGAGCCAGGGGACTGCAGGGACACAAGCTTCAATATAGTGCAAAATAACAAAAACGACGAAAGCCGTACACGTGCACACCGCCTGTCCAAGCGCGTGCACATCTCCTGCCCCCCTTTGGAAGAAAAGCAATGACAATAGATCTCGCTAAGGCGAGCAGCGCATGCGCTGCGTCGCTAGGCGAGACCTAAAAAGGAGGGGTAGAGGTAGATGGTACCCACAAATTGAGCAAATAAGAGGCAAACTAAAACCCAGAGAGAACAAGAACTGAAAACACCAGTGTAAGTGAGGCATGGCTGTACAGGCAGGCTAGCTAAATGTGCCAACCTCCTTGAGGTGCTATAAGGCAACATTGATATAACGCTCTGCAAATCTGATTAAATGAAGATATTAATGTGTTCAGGAAATGATACAGTTTCTTTCTTCCATTTCTAGTGCTGCATAAGATTACTCTGAGGCCGAGGAGTAGTGAAGTTAAAAAACAAGAGCGTCGACAGGTATGTTTTTCCACCTTCCAATTACCCGTTTCCATTCCAACAAACTTTATTACCGTTAGTATAGACCATAAAAAGTAGATGGTAAAAAGAGTTACAATAAAAACAGATAACCCAAACCAATAAATTACAGATAAGGTAAGAACACAAATTGCATATTTAGCAGCATTAGAGTATATCACAGTGTGGGAGGTTCGTGGGATTCAAGGCTTTATCTCGTCCTCAGCCAGCTACCAAGTCAAATACCCTGTGTAAAGCCACAACAATCATAAAAATAAACCCATACCATTTTGATGTAGTCAGATTTCAGTTCATCATTAATGTTGATTGTTAAAATATGGAAGGGGTTAAAAATAAGTTAAAAAGGTTACAATGTATCAATGTATGCACTATGGGAGTTTTGAAATTGCGGTGGCGAGTTTAACAGCACCCTACGATTATGCCACAATGAGTTTAAAAATTGGGACACGGCAAAAACAATGGGTGGGTGAGTATCACATTTCAAGATTCTAAATGCCTAATGTAAGTTCCAATATATTTTTGCACTTCCCCCCACAGTCTGTGCTAGCTTGAGACTTGCTTTGGCTAGTTGTGGGCCCCACTCAAACGTTTCGGACAGCGTGACACCTAGATAGTCGAAGACTGTCACCCTCGCGAGCAAGGTATCATTTAGGGAGGGTTTTGGGCGGGATGTGTTCGCTGGATCGAAGACCATGAATCTGGTCTTCAATGTGTTGATCTCTGGCCCCCTGTTTTTGCAGAATGTAGCAAATCTATCAAGAACCCTCTGGATGCCCATGGGCGACTTAGATAGTAACAAAGAGTCGTCCGCGAACATCATTGCTGGGACTTTACTACGCGCCAGCTTTGGGGCATCGTTATCCTTTACCTCGTTTAGTTGGGCAACCAGAGCGTTGAAGAAAAGGCAAAACAGGGTAGGGGCGAGAACACCCCACTGCCTTTCTCCTCTGTTAACTGGGAAGCGGGAGGTCAGTTCCCCAAATTTCCCGTACCTTACTTGGGCAAAGTTGCCCTCGTGCAGTCTCCTGATCAAGATCAGAAAGTAGGGGGGGGGGGGGGATTTCCCAGGTGTTAAAGTACCTCCCACAGTTTGTCTTCAGGGACCAAATCAAATGCCGTTTTCAGATCAACAAATATCAAGTAGAGGCTGCCACCCTCTGTTGACACCATCTTCCAGTATAATAGTTGGAGTCTAAAGATGGTAGAAATATTGGGGCATATTACCAACGATTAGCGATATTTATCGCTAACTAGGCTTAGCAACGATTTCTTTATCGCTAAGCATCGCCGGAAATTTTCGCTGAGATAACTTGCTATTAGCAAGGTTTATCTCCAAAGCGATATATTTTCCGGCGATAGCATGAATATCACTGAGAATACAGCGATATTCACGCATTTGCGACAAAATGCTCTTAGCCATGATATCCACCTCCCATTGGATAACATGGCTAAGAAGTGGTCTGAGCAGGCGTTAGTTTTTGGAGATATTCGCGCTTAGCGCGAATATTTCCATCGCTACGCCTGCCTTGCTAATAGGCGATAGCGACGTTATCGACTGCTTTCAGTCGCTAATGGGTTGGGTACGCCCACTTTGCATGTCATTAGCGATAAACATCGCTGACATGCAAAGCGGGCCCCAAACCGCTCGCTATCGCCTAAAGGCTGTCGCTAACATCAGTTAGCGACAGCTTGCTAATGGGGCGATAGAATTATCGCCGCTTAGCGGCCGAAAACGGATGCTAAATCGGCGATAATTGTCTATCGCCCCCCTTGGTAATATGCCCCTCTGTTTCTAAAACCGGCTTGGTATGAACTCAAGATTTCATGCTTCTCCATCCACACATGAAGGCGATCAAGGAGGACCCTTGCAGACAGTTTCTGGGTGATATCGATCAAACTGATCGACCTATGGTTGGTCGGCAGGAGATGTAAAAAAAGGGTCAGGGACAACCAATAAACAAAGATCCTTAAGTATTGCCCGGCGGTGTCGCCTCTTGAACCCACAAAATATTAATCAATGAAGAGGCAGGCGCTGGAGACTGGAAGGCAGGAAACAAGGATTTATTTTCTCCGGAGGAGAACACATCAGTTCAGACAGCAAGTATCGTCACGAGGTGCTCTAACCGCATCTCTGAGGCCTGGCCTCTTATACACAGGTTTATGATCTTTATTGCAGGTAACACATTCTTGCAATGCTTTGAAGTATGAAAGGACATCCTCGGAATCTCCCCTTCAGGCCCGTTCCCACACACATTTACAGTTGAAGTCCCCACCCCGGTCACAACAGGTGATAATTATCGCGCAGCTGGACATTCCGCCGATTCACGGGATGTGTGGGGTTGATCGGATCTCATAGGGAGGGGCTTTGATCAATTCGAGGGTCCTTTAATGGGGGAAGCTTCCTACTGTACGGGGGGGCAATAAACAGTATCCGCAGGGCCAGGTGGCGGCCTGGGAACGAGGAAGACAAACAGGCACACAGGAAAAGGGGGTTTGTATCGAAGGGCCTGGGACCATGAAAGGAATGAAGGGAGGTGTCGCGCTGGGAACAAGATGGGATTCCGAGGCAGAGCTGCGCTGAAGAGGGGTTTATGACCCAGGGCATGTGAGAGCGGGGGTGGCCAGTGCGTGGGGGGGGGGGCTTGTGAGGGCGAAGAGCTGTGCTGGGGGTCAGTGGCGTGCAGAGGGTGGTTCTGATCGAGGCACCTAAAATGGCGGGTGCGCACGACAAAAAGTGTGGCATCAGGGGAAAAGGCAAGATGGCGCAGATAATGTTTACCAAACCGTACTAATTTTCCACAGTCCTCCCTTTAACATTCCCAAGACATCTTGCTGGCCTAATTCCTATCCATGTCTACTGTGGCAGTCATAAGTAAAGAAGTAGGAACCCAGGTGAAGGAGCTGTAAACATTACATTTAAAATCTTTCATCTTAGGAGGCGGACCCATCGTTAAGCTCATTGCAGGAAAGTCATAGTAATGCAATATCGGACAAAAAAACGATTCTGTAGTGAGAGCGTCGGGTACATTTCATAAATGCTTATAGTCATTCGGAATATGAACTGATAGGTTATTACATATGTAAGTTCATTTCGTATTCGGTTGGAGCATAATCAATACAATGGAGGCTGGGAGAGAAATGAGACGTAGCAAAAACGATAATCAGGGGTGTCACTGTTCGAAGGGGAAGTCTTATTGTCGTGGACCATTATTAGTGAGTTCTCAGCATTCTTTGTCGTCTTCTGTTGGCACTGTTGAGCACCGGCGGTGGAGCTATGTGTCCAGCTCTATTCTAGGTCCTGCGTTGCAGGGCATGACCTTTTCCTCGCTTTCCTGGTCAAAAAGGTCCTTTTTCGCCCTGTGTCCTAACTATTCTTTCATGGGTGCCTTAGACAGGGCACCCAAGTTTCATTTTAGTTTGCAACAAAACCCTATTCTATCTGACCGCAGTTTTTCTTTTTCGAGTCGATTGTCAAAGAGTTCAGGTGGAAGAAGGGGGTGTGTGAGTAGTCCTTAGGGTAGGTCGGAGGAAAAGGGGATGGAGCAGGGCCAGATCGGGAACAGACCAGGGGGACGGAAAATTTCAGGTAGGCGGGCCCATGACCGAGTTCAGAGGGCGGGGACTTTTTGGCACATGTTGATCATCGAGCAGGGGCATCAGGTCAGCCCTTTCCTTTCATTTTGTCGGACACAGTGCCTCGTCCTGCGACTCCTTACTGTTGCGGTCTCGCCTTGGCCAATGTCGCAGATGTTCCACGAACTGCAGTCAGGCCGCGTGCTCCCACATCCGGTCTCTCTCTCCTCCGACAGTGGTACCCTTAAATGAGTTTGAAAAGACAGTCTTTAGAGAATTGGCAGAGGAAGGTAATCACATAAGTCTATTTCTCTCCCAACTCCAAGCAACTGGGAAACATCCGTTACATTGGGGTTTACAACCAACATATAAATAATTGATGATGGGTTTGCTCGATTTCCTATAACTTTCCTTCGTAACTATTTCTTTGGTGTTTGTTGGTATTACATTCATTGTCGTGGTACGAGATCTGATACCTATCCATTGCATTTGTTTATTACAGTCACGTCAGTTCTTCTGGCAGAGACCCACTTTCCTAGTACGAGCCTTACGAAGCTATACCGTTCTCCAGGGCTTTGTATTTTACGAAAGAGTGCAACGTGCTATCACCATGGTCTGATAGGCATCTTTCTGAGGAATGAACATAGGCTAAACAATTTTCCATTATATCAATGCATCCCATCTTTCAGCTAAACATTTTACTTTCAACAGGGTTTACTGCAACAATTTCTTCATTTCGGTCTAATCTTAACTTCGCAAACATCATTCTAATTTCTACATAGTCTCTTACAACCTGACTACTTCATTAAAAACCGGGGGCTTGCGATAACTATTCGACTCATCCTTGGGGTGACCGGGGTCTTATGGAAAACAACTAGGAACATAGCAAACTGGGGTGAGGGACTATCGTCTTGCTTTGTGTCATGAGGGCGTTATCTAGCAGGAGGCCACAGTTCAGTTGGTAAGCGTTCAGTGACATTTCTCGAATTCTATACTCTGTAGCTTGCTCATCAGCAAATCATTTCTAGGAACAACGGCTGGCCTGTGTTAGTTGTAAGTCGACCCATCTCTTACAACCGGGGGTGAGGGACATTTTTTTCAAACTCTCGTCCGGGGCAGCTGATACAAAAACTGGGAAGACGGGGATGCTTCGATCACTTTTACTGTTTGGGTATTGAGACAATTCGGGACGGGGAAGGTCGCGTTACCTGAGGCATTTTTATCATAGAAGCCACTGACATGTAGTTCCCTTATTACGGGTCAGATTAGGGAACCTCAGTCGTCTTACCTGTCCTTTCCTTTTTGGCCAATTCTAGGTTTCATCAATATTTAGCAGAAAGGAGAGGTAGTAACATGGCATCAAGGTGATTTTATTTAAGACAAATTTGTGCAAATACTTGCGGTATTTGGAGCCAATTTGGTGGTGCACCAGGGGTGGTGGTTTGCCAATTAGGTGTCAGTCGTTAGGAAGAGTGAGAGTGTGGAGGAGAGAGAGAGAGAGAGAGAGAGAGAGAGAGAGAGAGAGAGAGAGAGAGAGAGAGAGAGAGAGAGAGAGAGAGAGAGAGAGAGAGAGAGAGAGAGAGAGAGAGAGAGAGAGAGAGAGAGAGAGAGAGAGAGAGAGAGAGAGAGAGAGAGAGAGAGAGAGAGAGAGAGAGAGAGAGAGAGAGAGAGAGAGAGAGAGAGAGAGAGAGAGAGAGAGAGAGAGAGAGAGAGAGAGAGAGAGAGAGAGATGCAACAATAGGCTAAATAGTACACGTGCGACATGGGGAGTGGCCGTGTATTAAGATAGGTTATTCAGCGCATTACACAACATGAGATATTACGGGTCTGTGTTAGAATTTCGAAAGCATGCAGTTTGGGACGGACGAGCATTAGGCCGGGTACAAAGGGACATGCATTGAGTAAAAGGCATCATTGTGTCGCATTTCTCGCACTCTCGGTCCTTTGACTAGGTAAGTCAATGCTTCAGTCGCATAAAAACATTTTCTCATAGTTTCAGACATACGTGACATGTGCTCATTCACGCAACACGGATTAGGGGTGATCGTGTTTCATCATATCATACAACTTATTGGCTCTTTCGTTACAAGAGTAGTTTGTGGGTGTCCTTAGGTGCCACCTTGCAGCGTTAGTCCGCTTCATGTATCAGACATGGCGAAGTTTCAGATCTTCTCCATACCTCAGTCGTGATTCCATTGTAACCTGTAGAGGGAGGAAAAGAAGGGGAAGGGAGGGGGAACAACATTCGAGCATATCAAATGCACGGGCACGAAAGTCCTTTACTTATCACATACTCGTCTTATCTCCTCGGGATATAATCCCTGGGGTCTTGGTTTCTGAAGTCAGGGGGGGGCGGGCAGTGTGGCAAGGATGGCGAGCGATAGGTTGTTCACGAGGGAGACGGTCCGAGTGTGGCATTATAGGCCGTGTGTAGGGAAACGTTAAAAATCAGAGGCGCTTAGTGCGAGGTATCTAGTTTGTAGATGTATCTAGCTATCGGGGTCCTTAACATTTTTTTTTTTTCAACGCTGTGATGTCCTAAGGCATATCCGCTCTTCGGCCAACCCTGTTCCCTAGTACCTTTGAGTACCATACCTTTATAACATTCTATCATTTACACCGCTTCACTTTACCCGTCCTTAGAAGTCGAGGTCCTTCTCCATGCGTTAGTTCCTGAGCCAGTCGCATATTTGGAGGCAGAGTATCGTGCCTTAGATTCGATCCTCAATCCGGGGCTGAGCAACCATCTTCTAATAACCTTAAAAAGAGAACAAAGCAGAGCGCACAGAAAAACTCTCCCGCTGATCCCACATTTTACAAAAGCATGCAATACCTGTTCATAGTTTGGAAAACCTTTATTTGCACAATCGTTCAGCATGTAGATATGAGAGTGCAATCGTATTTGGCCGGACACGGCGATGGCTGAAGCGCGTACAGTAGGGGGGGGGGCTATTTTGCAGCATTAAAAATATTTTTAAAGGGTTTATTTAGTCATTTGCAGGAAACTAAAAAGTCTATCAATAGTTGAGGGATCAAGGGGCATTCATTTCATAATTGGAAGCACAGTCAGACTAGTTGCAATCAAACTTCCTAGATGCATACCGTGGGCGTGTGTCATAAGCGATGTTATGTATCAGTTACAATAATATCATAATAAATCGTACATTGAAACCAACATTTTAACGGGATCCTTTTACATGTTCGTCAAGTGAACCCTCCCTCTTTTTCGTCAAGTGTACAAAGGATCATATACATATCTCAGAACATCAAGTCTTATTAGCTAAAAACACCACGAGGTGTTCGTAAGTTCCTATTGACACCGGCGCCATTTTGGGCGAGGCCGGGTTAGCCCGGAAGTAGCATCAGGGACAAAATGTTTCCCACAACCGGCGGTTGGACCAGAGTCCCTTTCGGCAGTTCAAAAAGACTTGTGCTAACAGAAAGGGCAGGTAATGCGGACCGTCAATCAAAAAAAGGGGGGGGGGCAAAATCTCCCCTACCGGGTTACGTTGAGGTTCAGCCGGAACTCGCTCGAATTTGTTAGCCCACAATGTTTCTGGATGGTTCAGATTGAAGCTGGCGCTGACATGAGAGCACCACCATCTTGTGGCTATGTCGTGGTCATTTCGTTAGCGATCAAGGCAGTTGTTCCTCACCGGAAGCCTGCAGGGGCCGAGGGCTCCTGGGACTTTTGTAGAATCTTCAAGGCTGTGGGGATGCTGTCGGAGGTGGGGGCTCGTGCCCCGGTGGGCAAGCGTCCGAGTTACATTACTGGTCAAAGTTACTCTAGCGGCCTAGACCCGCCTTCCAGGGGGCCCAGACGCCGTTTTGAGACCCCGCAGCAGCCGCCCTTCGTCGTGTCTGCAAGAGTGGAAGAGATTTCTTGGGGCGAAAAAATGGAACACCGTGGCGTAGGAGCAGGACATTCGGCTCGGGGCGCTAGGGTGCAGCTGTGGCGCCTCCACCTGGGGAGGCGAGGGAGACTCGTTCGCGCCGCCTCCCTCTCCCAGTGCACCCCACGCCGCCCCTTTTCACGGGTATACATGATGGCCACCCCACATCCCGTGCTCCACAAGTACTCTTGAGGGCCATCGTATGTCTTGTGCTGCGCAAGTATGGTTGCTGGCCATTCTATGTCCTGTGCTGCGGAAGTATGGTCGCTGGCCATCCTATGTCCTGTGCTGCGAAAGTATGTTCGTCGCCCGGCTGGAGGATTTCGGCGCCGGGCCGGGGCTGGGAAACCTCCTACCCGGGGAGGTGGGAGAGGCTCGTTCGCGCCGCCTCTCCCTCCCAGCCCACCTTGCACCAATTCTTCAGCGGAGGTATTTGTGATGGCCGGACCAGGAGATACGAGGGAGGGGGTCATCTGCATCCGCCCCCTCCCTACTCGTGGCCCGGGGGACGCCGTCCTAGGAAGAAGAGGATGGGAAGGCCATTACATGCCGGGCCCGTGGTGCCTCCTGGACATCCCACTGGTGACCTTTTCGATCGATGGCTGTCAGTTACCCCGCCCCGCACGTGCTGTGTGTTTCACCTTCCGGATGGGCGTGACCGGTGACCTGCTGCATTTCGGGAACTTCCGGAGTGGGGGTAGGTATTTTGTTTGGACAGGCATGTCTGGGTAATGGGGGGTTGTCTATGCAGGCCTGTAATCGCTTTTTTTTTTACAGAGTGGGGGGGGGGCAACAGAGAGTAATCAGCCCCATTGCACTCGGAGTTTGAGTTCATTAATGGAATGTATACTAATCTGTCCGAGACTACTCTGTGTATTGTTTCTGTATGTTATCCGAAAGGGTGCCTTTTGTGTTCGGGAACAGTAGCGGTAGTACGGGGTTCGTCACCGGGTAACTTAGAGCTAGACTGGGTTTCCCGTCTTAGCGTTGTTCGATCTATGAGGACTCAAACATGTCGCTGAAATCGGTCTGGCGAAATCTGTGCCATCGGGCGTAATCAAACGTGGTGGTTCTATCCGGCCTGTCCGTGTCAGTCTGATTCATCTTTGTCTCACGCCTTTTCCCTTTCTGCCAGCCTGTTATTTCTGTCGGCCCTCTGCTCTTACCCGTGTTCAGTAGAGTCGGGCATTGGGCTTTCCAGTGCCCGGAATATTTACAAAAAGCACACTGGTTTTGCCCTAAGTCTGGTCGTCCTGCGCGTAGTGTCGGGGGATTACTTTCGGGTCGTTGTGTCTTGGGGTTGTCCTGTCGGTATATCCCTTTACACCGTTCCCTTCCTGCGTTTACTCCTTGGAACCGTGTTGCCGCTATCCCTTCCTTTTGCCTACCAGATGCTTGGAAGGTTGTCTGTCGCGTTTCTTTACCTACTCTGACTTCGTCTCTTTTCTTTTGTTGCATTGCTTCTTTGCGCCACATACCGAGACTGTCGAGCATAATAGGCGTTGTCTTACTACTACAAAGGGCTATTTCTAACGTTTCTATGTTATCAAGATCGAAGGATCCTATCAGTGGCCACTGTTTCTCTTGATTTTCTTTGGTATACTTGTGCCACAGCTTACTATAGGCTATGGTAACTAATCCATACTTTGTGAACATGTCTTTATTAGGGGTGCCTTCCAGCGGAGCTAGATGGTCCACCTCTAATAAACGGTCCGGGTTGAACCAATTACCAATCAATGAGGAGAATAGGCATGACGGATTACAATGGGGCCAAAAGTCAGCACTACCTACCTTATCACTGCGTGCAAAGACTAGACAGAATATTTCTATTCTACGTTGTTTGCAGGCAGCGAATACCTCATGAACCAATATCGAACAGTCAATGTTCGGTCAATCAAACAATCAGTGGGGAGAATAAGTAGGCCCGCAAAGGTCTGCGTCCTCTACCCTTTCACTATCTGCAAAGAGGAACCTGTTCTTTCCTGTTTGCAGACAGAGAATCTCCAGAAAACAATCCGCGAACAGTAGTTCGGGGTCAAACAATTAATCAGTGTGGGAGAGGGAAATCTCCCGAGAACAATCCACGAACCGTAGTTCGGGTTCAAACAATCAATCAGTGGGGGAGAAAGATAGGCATGACGGCTGCGTTACCTATCCTTCACTGCTTGCAAAGAGAGAGAGCCTGTCGTTTCTCCGTTTGCAGACAGCGAATCTCCAAACAAATCAACAAAGAGCAATACTAGTATTTTTCAAACAATCAAACAATCATTTCGCAATTCGTCGTGTTTACACGACCTTACCCGGACCGTATGGACAGTTTCTTGTCTTCCGAATCCAGCGCCCGATCGTCCTCTTTTCCTCGTATTCCTCGCGGCACTCCTGATGGTTCCCAGTCAGGACCGTAGATCACTCGAGAGAGGTCTGTTCGGAACCAGTGAAGTTCAGATGATCGGCTGCCAGACGAGGGTCTATTGGGCAGGAGCTCTCCCGATCGTTGCAGTCGTTCACTCTGTCGTCAGGACCTCTCCCACTGGATCCACGTGTCGCTGATGGGCCCCACGCTTGGGACGCCAATTGTAAAAAAAGGGTCAGGGACAACCAATAAACAAAGATCCTTAAGTATTGCCCGGCGGTGTCGCCTCTTGAACCCACAAAATATTAATCAATGAAGAGGCAGGCGCTGGAGACTGGAAGGCAGGAAACAAGGATTTATTTTCTCCGGAGGAGAACACATCAGTTCAGACAGCAAGTATCGTCACGAGGTGCTCTAACCGCATCTCTGAGGCCTGGCCTCTTATACACAGGTTTATGATCTTTATTGCAGGTCACACATTCTTGCAATGCTTTGAAGTATGAAAGGACATCCTCGGAATCTCCCCTTCAGGCCCGTTCCCACACACATTTACAGTTGAAGTCCCCACCCCGGTCACAACAGGTGATGATTATCGCGCAGCTGGACATTCCGCCGATTCACGGGATGTGTGGGGTTGATCGGATCTCATAGGGAGGGGCTTTGGTCAATTCGAGGGTCCTTTAATGGGGGAAGCTTCCTACTGTACGGGGGGGGGGGCAATAAACAGTATCCGCAGGGCCAGGTGGCGGCCTGGGAACGAGGAAGACAAACGGGCACACAGGAAAAGGGGGTTTGTATCGAAGGGCCTGGGACCATGAAAGGAATGAAGGGAGGTGTCGCGCTGGGAACAAGATGGGATTCCGAGGCAGAGCTGCGCTGAAGAGGGGTTTATGACCCAGGGCATGTGAGAGCGGGGGTGGCCAGTGCGTGGGGGGGGGGGCTTGTGAGGGCGAAGAGCTGTGCTGGGGGTCAGTGGCGTGCAGAGGGTGGTTCTGATCGAGGCACCTAAAATGGCGGGTGCGCACGACAAAAAGTGTGGCATCAGGGGAAAAGGCAAGATGGCGCAGATAATGTTTACCAAACCGTACTAATTTTCCACAGAGAGGTGAGCCCTTTTTAAAAACTGGAAAGATTTCGGCCCCTGCCCAAGTTTCTGGGCTCGCCATACTTCTCAAGATAGCATTAAATATTGCCCGTAAGTAGGGTCCCCAGATTTTTGGTTCTGCCTGGAATAGGTCCCCTGGGAGCTTTGCAGAGAGCAGTCTAGCATCAGAGCAGCCAGACACAGGCTGAACAAAATTCATTTTGAAATGGACATAAAAAGAAATACATGTCCAGCGGGGAGCCCGTCAAAGTGATCCAAAATGCATCTAAGTGCCTCGTGAAGCACCTATGGACCGCTGTGACAGCACTGGCGCTTCAGAGGCATAGCTGTAATGTAATGTAATGTAAGCTGAACTTATAAAGCGCACATTCACCCCACAGGTATCCTGGCTCTGAGATTACCATACATTCTGCTGTGCGCAAATACAACCATACCAGAAAGAAAGTATGCAGAGGTCTGGTCCGGGACCAGGGTTCAATTCCCACCTCGGCGGGTCTTGGGCTCAATTTCCTCAGACCTGATAATTCTCGCCTCGGTGCCTAGTCTAACCATGGGTCCCACTCTGCACCTCTGGGCAATAGCTTGCTTAATCTCCACAACGGCCCCAACAGCGCTAAGGATGCCTGGCTTCACCTTGGGGGTGCCCAGGAGTGGGCACCTCACAGGGAAAGGCCAAGAAGGGTTCCACAGCGGTATGTGTACAGCGACTTGAGACCCCTTCGGGGGTGATACGTGCGCTATATAAGCACTACATTTACATTTACATCAAAGCTACAACTAGGCGTCACCATACCCTAGGGAGGAGCCATGTTTTCAGCTTTTTTGTAAAGTGCAGCAAGTTCTCCGTTTGTCTACGATCAATCGGGAGTTCTTTCCACACCCGCGCAGCTGCAGAACTGAATGACCCACCACCAGTCCTGGTTTTTCAGAATCTGGATGTGCTCACCAATTTTGCTGTTGGTGAACGGAGGGTTCTGGATGGAATATACCAGGTAAACTTGCTCTGCAGGTGTCTGGGTCCCACTCTGTGTACTGCCCTAAAGACAATGCAGAGTGTTTTAAACTGTGGGGCATATTATCAAGGGGGTTTATCTCCGCATTTTTGGCTTTAAAAGCCAAGAAAGCGGAGTTAAATTATCTCCCTATTACCTAGCTGTCGCTAACACCAGTTAGCGGCAGCTAGTAGGAGATAGCGACCATCCTGGGCCCCGATTTGCATGTCAGTGAAATTTATCACTAATGACATGCAAGTGGGCGTGCCAAGATGTTAGCGACTGGAAACAGTCGCTAACATCGCTATTTCCTATTACCAACTTTTGGAGATATTCGCGCTAAGCGCCGAATATCTCCAAAAGCTAACACCTGCCCTGAGCAGTTCTTAGCCATGTTATCCAGTGGGAGGTGGATAACATGGGTAAAAGCATTAGCTCGGTAATGCATGAATATCGCTGACTTTTCAGCGATATTCATGCATTGCGGCCGTTTTTTATCGCATTTGCGATAAACCTTGGTAATACCAAGGTTTATCTGCGATAAAAATCGCCGCAGCTCAGTGGTAAAAATATAATTTTATCGCACAGGCTTGATAATATGCCCCTTAGGGGCATATTATCAAGGGGGTTTATCTCCGTTTTTTTTAAAAGCCAAGAAAGCGGAGATAAAATTATCTCCCTATTACCTAGCTGTCGCTAACACCAGTTAGCGACAGCTAGTAGGAGATAGCGACCATCTTGGGCCCCACTTTGCATGTCAGTGATATTTATCACTAATGACATGCAAAGTGGGCGTGCCATGATGTTAGCGACTGGAAACAGTCGCTAACATCGCTATCTCCTATTACCAACTTTTGGAGATATTCGCGCTAAGCGCGAATATCTCCAAAAGCTAACACCTGCCCCTGAGCAGTTCTTAGCCATGTTATCCAATGGTAGGTGGATAACATGGCTAAGAGCATTAGCTCGGTAATGCATGAATATCGCTGACTTTTCATGCATTTCGGCCGATTTTTATCGCTTAGGAGATAAACCTTGAGAATAGCAAGGCTCCTAAGCGATAAAAATCGCCGCAGCTCGGCGATAAAAATATTGCCGCTAAGCCAACATAGCGATAATTATCGCTAGTTGTTGGTAATATGCCCGTGTATTCTCTGCAAAATAGGTAGCCAATGAAGATATTTCAGGGCTAAAGAAGCAGACGACCTTCGCTGTCTTTTTAAAGCTAACTTGGAAGCTATTGTTTGAATTCTCTGAAGCTTCTTTATCAGAGAATTCGGTGCTCCCAGTAGCAGAGCGTTACAATACTCCAGCCGGCTCAAGATAACACACCTCACCACCTGCGCCCTGGCAGAAGTTGGCAGTAACGGAAGTATTTTCCGTAAAACTCTGATCAGAGATAAGCAGGTGGCAACTGTTTTATTTACTTGGGAGTGTAGTTGTAGACGATTATCAAACAGCACCCCTGATTACGCACTGTCTTAGATGGAATCAGTGGTTTTTCCACAGGGGTGGGCCAGAAATCGGCTGGGAGTGGGCGAGATATTTTGTTAGCCATACAATACACCATTTCTGTTTTTTTCACCATTAAATTGTAAGGCGTTATCCCTAAGCCAATTTGCAGTTCTTCGCGTACACTCATGGAATCTATCATTTGATGCTGCTTGATTCTCTTCCATTGAGAAAATAAGTTGTGTATCGTCTGCGTAGTACACCAATTCTATTCCATAAGATTTACTAATAGGAATAAGTGGGCGCAGGTATATGTTGAATAGAATCAGGCTCATCGCAGATCCCTGAGGGAGCCCGTGCTGGTTGAGACTATTTTTGGATACAAAAGGTGGTGTAGACCCTGCCTGCTGTCTACCCGACAGGTACAATTGATACCAGATCAGTGCCATTCCCTTAATTCCAACATCCATAAGTCTATTTAATAGGATGTTGTGATTAACCGTATCAAATGCGGCTGACATATCTAGTGGTAGGGTAGAAATACCTTCAAGGGGTTTTGTTATTATACAATTCACATAGAATTTCAACAATATTTGAGGTCCTTGTATGTATAAGACCAATAGTGCAAAGCAACAATCTCAAATTTTTATGAAATTTATATAGGTCACTGCAAATGATCCAAAAGAGAAGAGAGGGAGAAGGTGTGTATGAAAAAGTTCGTATTTAATACTCCAAAAATAAATTGTTTTTTTAAAAAGGGTACAGAAATATAACAATGTTATAGGAGAAAATGATTCAAGAATAACAATCAAACAAAAACTCTCTATAACAATTGTAAGCGCTTGTCCGCTTCTTCACAGTTGATCAATTATTTAAACAGACAAAGCGTATATGTCGACGTTTCGGTCTCTAGTCTTGAGTTGAAGAGACCATCCTCAGGACATATAAATCATATCTGGAAAAACCCTGATAAGATGGGGTCTTGTAGCCTCCAAATACACTTTATTGATGATTAAAAAAGGCGATCGATAATGCCCTTCTGTATAGTAAGTGGCATATGCAATCTTCTACTTGAATGTATTTCGGTTGGTTCAGCTCAAATAACTCTCGCAGTTTAATGCGGGCGGTTAAGAATTGTTAATCTACTGCGCAAATTGATGTCGCACAGAGTCTTCCCCTTTACTTTAATTCTTTATGGAAGACAAGAGATCTGCATAATCAGGGTTTTTCCAGATATGATTTATATGTCCTGAGGATGGTCTCTTCAACTCAAGACCAGAGACCGAAACGTCGACATATACGCTTTGTCTGTTTAAATAATTGATCAACTGTGAAGAAGCGGACAAGCGCTTACAATTGTTATAGAGAGTTTTTGTTTGATTGTTATTCTTGAATCATTTTCTCCTATAACATTGTTATATTTCTGTACCCTTTTTTAAAAAACAATTTATTTTTGGAGTATTAAATACGAACTTTTTCATACACACCTTCTCCCTCTCTTCTCTTTTGGATCACTTGCAGTGACCTATATAAATTGCATAAACATTTGAGATTGTTGCTTTGCACTATTGGTCTTATACATACAAGGACCTCAAATATTGTTGAAATTCTATGTGAATTGTATAATAATAAAACCCCTTGAAGGTATTTCTACCCTACCATATCCCTTGCCCAAACCCTCAAGGGTATATTGGGTTGCTCATTTGCCGTTACTATGACATATCTAGTAGCACTAGTATGACCGATTGGCCAGTGTCAGCTCGCATTCTAGCCGCTTAACTGTGGCGCGAATTCCGTTGTGGTGTGGCGGTTTAAACGACTGGGCGGGGCCGTGCCAGCCAACGGACGTGCGCAGCACTACCGAGATAGTGCTCGCGACAGCCGTTGGACGACGCACGCAGCGAAGGGGCTAAGTTTGTCTAGGACTGTCACTAAGGCCATTTCCGTTCCATGTGCAGGACGAAACCCAAATTGAACCTCATCTAGCAGATTGTTGTCTTCTAGAAATTGTGAGAGGGTTTTGCTAACTGACCGCTCCAAGGGCCCGATTCACAGAACTAACTTAAGACAAAATCCTAAACTTACTACTATTTTGGTATTCACAGAAGGCACTTACTCATTTTGATATTCACAGAAGTTAGGAGTCCTAACTTTAGGACTCCTAAATCCCTTCTGTGAATACCGAAAGTATTAAAATTAGGATTTTTCTCAATTTAGTAGTAAAGTTAGGACTCCTAACTTTAGGACTCCTAAATGCCTTCTGTGAATACCGAAAGTCTTAAAATTTGGATTTTTCTCAATTTAGTAGTAGTAAAGTTAGGACTCCTAACTTTAGAACTCCTAAATGCCTTCTGTGAATACCGAAAGTCTTAAAATTTGGATTTTTCTCAATTTAGTAGTAGTAAAGTTAGGACTCCTAACTTTCGGACTCCTAAATGCCTTCTGTGAATACCAAAAGTCTTAAAATTAGGATGTTTCTCAACTTTACTACTACTAAACTGAGAAAAATCCTAATTTTATTGACTTTCGGTATTCACAGAAGGCATTTAGGAGTCCGAAAGTTAGGACTCCTAACTTCTGTGAATACCAAAATGAGTAAGTGTCTTCTGTGAATACCAAAATGAGTAAGTGCCTTCTGTGAATACGAAAATGGTAGTAAGTTTAGGATTTTGTCTTAAGTTAGTTCTGTGAATCGGGCCCCAAGATTTTTACCGGGTAGGGCAGCAAGGAGATGGGCCTTTAGTTAGACGGGCAGAGGGGATCAAGTGCAGCTTTCTTCAGTAAGGGTGTCACCATTGCCTGCTTCCAGCAGTCTGGGACCATTCCGCTGCTCAATAATTGGCAGCATATTTGGCTTGAGCCGAGGAAAAAGCTCTTGCTTAAATTCTCTCCACACTCTATGCGGGAGAGGATCCAATGGTGAACCGGAGGAGACACTCAAAGCTAATTTATTAAAATCTTCTTCTGTGGGGATCTGGAAGTGATCCAGAGCAGTCTTTATCTTCTCCCTCTTCCTGCTTTCCCAACATCATTGATTCGGGTGAACTACTTCCACCGTCCGTCACAGTCTCCTTGTTTGATTCCAGGCCACCAAGGGGCATATTTACAAGCCCCTTGTGCCGCTTTTATGCCGCCGTTGCGTCACTTTTGTGACGCAGCGGCAGCGCAAAAGATGCACCACAGTGCGGGGTATTTACAACGTGACGCATCTCCCAGATGCGTCACGTTGTAAAGCCCTGCGCCAGAAGAGGCGAACCATCGCAGGGGGAGGCGTTCCTGCGCAGGAACGCCTCTCAAAAGTGGCTGAGTGAAATCTACAAGATTTCACTCAGTCACTTTTGGGCCCATGCTGTGTCAAAACCGTGCGCCTGCTTGAAGCAGGCGTAAGGATTGACGCAGCATTGTAAAGATAGGGCCCCCAGAGCATTGCTGGAGCTGCGTCGCGCTTGCGACGCAACTCCAGCAATGCGCCGCCTTTAGGGCACAGATGCGTCACGCATCTGTGCCATTTTCGCCCCATGGTGCGCCGCATTGTAAATGCGGTGCATCAAGGGTGGCGGAGCTGCGGCGCACAATTACTGGCGCATCCCTGCCGATATGCAGGGATGCGCCAGTTATTGTAAATCTGCCCCCAATAATTTTGTTGATCGTCTCCTCGAAATACACTGCCAGGCCATCGCATAGATCTTGCATGGCTATAGTCTTATTCTTCACACAATCAGGTGTCGAAAGGTCATTCACTATCTTAAATATAGTTCTCGTACTGTTAGGCGCCGGCAGAATCGTTTTTGCGTAGTATTCGGCTTTTGCCTTCGCAATTGGTCCTTTGTATGTGCCCAATGCTACTTTCAAAGCTATTTTGTCCTTTTCCTCAAAGAGTTTCCTCCACTTTCTTTCTGCCTGTTGACAATGTTTGCATCTTTAACTCCACGTTATACCATGGGCCTGATGGCGTATCCCTATTATTTTATTTTTTCACTGGTGCCAATTGGTCAAGAGTGTGATTTATCTGACCGCAAAAATTAAGATCATTTTCTTCCACCGATTTACTGGCAAAAAGGAGTTCTATTCAGTAAATAACAGGGATTGTTTGGTTTTCAACAGTTTAGCCCATTCCGTTCCCTGTCGATTGTTACCAGGATAACTACGATACTGGTTGTCACAGTAAGCGCAACGAAAACACAATCATTAAATATATCTGGGTAAAAACAATGGGCCTCATTTATGACGCCGTGCGTCACTTTTACACCGCTGATGCGTCACTTTTTGTGACGCACCAGCAGCGTAAAAAATGTGCCTTGTTGCAGCAAATTTACAAAGTGACGCATCTAGGTAGATGCGTCACTTTGTAAACCCCTGCGCTACCTTATACCTGCGTCAGTTATAATGTATGCAGGAGGGCGTTCTGACGCAAGAAAAGGTCATAGAAGTGACGCAGTGAAATCTATAAGATTTCACTGCGCCACTTCTAGGACGCAAATGCGTCAATTTCTTACGCCTGCCTCACAGCAGGCGTAAGACTGGCGCAGGCCCTTTCACATGGGGCTTGCCCCATGTGAAAGGATACATTGCTGGAGTTGCGTCACTTTGGTGACACACTCCAGCAATGCGTCACTTTTGCGCCATACAGATACGTCAGAAATACTGACGTATCTGTAACTCCTTGCGTCATGCTGCGTCATACTGTAAATATGACGCATCATTGGTGTCGCAAGGAGGGCGCAGTGAAAAGTGACGCATCGCTGTTTTCACGCAGCGATGCGTCACTTTTCATAAATGAGGCCCAAAACGTTTTAGGAACTTGCATTAGTAAAACAGGATCACCTGTTGGTGACCCGCTACCGCCCCCAAAAAACTCCTCATACATGGTTAGAATCCCACCCAATTCATCTGGAAAAATGCACTTTTATTCTGAACCCCGGTCTGACCCTCTCACTGTTTTTATTTCAAAGAAGGTCATTCGTGCAGGTAGTTTGTCTGTTGGATGCAGGTGGACAAGCCGCCGTTCATCATCGCCCCTGATTTCTAGAGTTTTAAAATTTAACAGCAATAAAGCACACACAAGAAGCATACATAAAAGCAATTTTCACTTTCCCGCAAACTGAGGGCCAAATTATCAAGAAAGGGCGATACATTATTGCCGCTTTTATCTGCAGGAAACTGCTGCAAAAGCGGCGATAAGGGGCTTGATAATATGCTCTTGTGAATTCCCATAGCAGCCCAGGGTAACACCAGAACCTGGGCTTCTATCAATCAATCAGTGGCACTTATAGAGCGCGCTACATACCCGTAGGGTCTCAAGGCGCTGGGGGGGGGGGGGGTGCCGCTACTGCTCGAACAGCCAGGTCTTCAGCTTCTTCCTGAAGGAGAGGTGGTCTTGGGTCAGGCGCAGGTCGGGAGGGAGGGAGTTCCAGGTCTTGGCGGCCAGGTAGGAGAAGGACCTTCCTCCTGTCGTCGCTCTTCGGATGCGGGGGACGGCGGCGAGGGCGTGGTTGGCTGATCGGAGGTGGCGTTTCGGAGCGTAGAAGTTGACTCGACTGTTGAGGTAGCTCGGGCCTTGGTCGTGTAGGGCTTTGTGTGCGTGGGTGAGGAGGCGGAAGGTGATTCTTTTGTTGACGGGGAGCCAGTGAAGGTCTCTCAGATGTCCGGAGATGTGGCTGGTTCGTGGGATGTCGAGGATGAGTCTGGCTGAGGCGTTCTGGATCCGCTGGAGTCTCTTCTGGAGCTTGGCGGTGGTGCCGGCGTAGAGGGCGTTGCCGTAGTCCAGTCGGCTGGTGACGAGGGCGTGGGTGACGGTCTTCCTGGTCTCGGTGGGGATCCACCAGAAGATCTTCCGTAGCATGCGTAGGATGTTGAAGCACGCCGAGGAGACGTTGTTGACTTGCCTGGTCATGGAGAGGGAGGAGTCCAGGATGAAGCCCAGGTTTCGTGCATGGTCTGTCGGTTTGGGTGCGGTGCCCAGGGCGGGAGGCCACCAGGAGTCGTCCCAGGCGGAGGGTGAGGAGCCCAGGATGAGGACCTCCGTCTTGTCCGAGTTCAGCTTCAGGCGGCTGGTCGTCATCCACTCGGCTACCTCTTTCATCCCTTCGTGCAGGTTGGCTCTGGCGGCGGCGGGGTCGTGGGTCAGGGAGAGGATCAGCTGGGTGTCGTCGGCGTAGGAGATTATGCTGAGGTTGTGTTTGCGTACGATGGCCGCGAGGGGGCTCATGTAGACGTTGAAGAGGGTGGGGCTCAGAGATGATCCTTGGGGGACGCCGCAGATGACGTCGGAGGCCTCTGACTTGTACGGTGGTAGGCGGACTCTCTGTGTTCTTCCGTCGAGGAAGGAGATGATCCATTCCAGCGCCTTGTCCTGGATTCCGATGTTGCCGAGGCGCCGTACTAGGGTGCGGTGGCAGACCGTGTCAAATGCCGCGGAGAGGTCTAGGAGGATGAGGGCCGCTGTTTCTCCCTTGTCCATCAGGGCTCGGATGTCATCGGTGGCGGCGATGAGGGCGGTCTCGGTGCTGTGGTTGGCTCGGAAGCCGGACTGTGAGGGGTCGAGGGATCCGTTTGTCTCGAGGAAGGCGGCCATCTGTTTGTTGACGGTCTTCTCGATGACTTTGGCTGGAAACGGGAGGAGCGAGATGGGGCGGTAATTCTTGAGGTCGGTGGGGTCCGCTGTTGGTTTCTTGAGTAGAGCGCTGAGTTCGGCGTGTTTCCAGCTCTCCGGGAAGATGGTGGTGTCGAAGGATGTGTTGATGATGTCTCGCAGGTGGGGTGCGATGACGGCGTCGGCCTTGTTGAAGACGTGGTGAGGGCAGGGGTCGGTCGGTGAACCGGAGTGGATGGAGTTCATCGTGCGGATGGTGTCTTCGGTGCTGATCGGGGTCCAGGCGTGGAGGGTGGTGGTGGGGGGTGGTTGATCGGTCATGGTGTGCGTTGGTTGGTTGTTGAAGCTGTTGTGTATGTCCGCGATCTTGTTGTGGAAGTATGACGCGAGGGAGTTGCAGAGGTCTTGCGATGGGGTGATGTCGTTGTTTCCTGCGCTGGGGTTGGAAAGCTCTTTCACGATGTTGAAGAGTTCCTTGCAGTTGTGTGCGTTGTTGCCCAACCGGTCCTTGAATGCTGTTTTCTTGGCGGCGCGGATCAGCTGGTGGTGTTTCCGGGTGGCAATTTTGAAGGAGGTCCTGTTTTCCGGTGTCGGTTCCCTTTTCCAGACTTTCTTGAGGGCTCGGCAGTTCTTCTTGGAGCTCTTGAGTTCATCGGTGAACCATGGGGCCTTCTTGCTGCCGGGTCTGCTAGGCGGGGTCCTCAGTGGGGCGAGTTCGTCCGCGCAGTTGCTGATCCACGTCGTGAGGTTGTCGGCGGCCTGGCTGGGGTTCGCTGAGCTGGCAGGAGGGTGCTGGCTCAGGGAGGTGGCGAGCTGGTGTGCTGTGATCTTGTTCCAGCTTCTGCGGGCCGCATGTTGCTGGTGGTGGTGAGTCGTCGTTCTCTTGAAGGTGAAGTGGACGCAGCTGTGGTCCGTCCATTGAAGCTCAGTGGCGTGGCTGCAGTCGATGTCTGTGCTGGACGAGAAGACTGCGTCGAGTGTGTGTCCGGCGAGATGGGTGGGGGTGGACACCAGTTGCTTGAGTCCCAGGTTGGCGAGGTTGTCGAGCAGGGTGCTGGTGTTGCGGTCGTTGTTGTTCTCCAGGTGGAAGTTGAGGTCCCCCAGGAGGATGTAGTCGGCGGAGGGGAGGGCGTGCGGGCTGACGAAGTCGGCGATGTCCTCGCTGAATTGTGTGCGTGGTCCAGGGGGTCGGTAGATCAGGGTGCCTCTGAGGGTGGTGTTCGGGTTGGTGTGGATCTGGAAATGCAGGTGTTCGGCGCTGGTCAGGGTGTTGTCGGTGCTGGTCGTGAGGCGGATGGTGCTCCTGTGGACGATGGCGATGCCTCCTCCCATCTGGTTGGCGTTTCGGTCCCTCCGGACGATCTTGTAGCCCTCTGGGATAGCGATGGCGATGTCTGGAGCTGAGGAGGTGTTCATCCAGGTCTCCGTGAGGAAGGCAACGTCAGGGGCTGTGGCGTCTAGGAGGTTCCAGAGTTCGATGGCGTGTCTGTGGACGGAGCGGGTGTTGAGCAGGATGCACTTGAGGTGGGTGCTGCTGGAGTTCGACTTGGCGGGTGTTGGTGCGGGGCAGGTCCGGATGCAGGAGAACTTGCAGGCGTGGCAGCTGAAGGGTCCCTGGGTGCGTCGTGGTGTGGCTTGGTGGCACTCTGGGCGTCGGCCGGTGTTGAGTGCGCTGAGGGTGGCGGCTGAGTACGTCAGGCGGGTCGGTCGGGGTCTTCGTGGGCCAGGGGTCCTGGCGCTGGTCGCGATCCGGTCGCGGACGGGCGCAGACGGGCTTACCTTTGGCGCGCCTTCGGCGCACAATCGGCGCGCCCGCTGCGCGTGACCGCTGCGCGTGACCGCTGCGCGTTCGCACGGTCGCCATTTAAGGCGAAGTGCGCGGGTGGGCGGAGCAGCTGGGAGGCGGGAGCGGGGAGGGTTACAGAAGAGAAAAAAGGGGCGGGGACAAGCGGCGGTGGCGGGAAGGGAGGGCGGAGGGCGGCGGACAACAAGGAAGGAGAGCCAGAAACACGGGCAAAAATGTGATTAAACAACAGGCACAAATCTGCGACAAAACAAGGGAAATAAGGGGAAAAATAAGAAGTTACACGGAGTAAACAAAACAGGCACAACTATTTGACAAAACAAGGGAAAAAAGGAGATACACGAAGTTTTGGCAAAACAGGCACAAATGCTCGACAAAACAATCCCCGCAGCGGAGGCAGCCGGCAACCGGCAAACGAGGCAGCAGCGAGGCAGAGGGCAGGCAGGGGGCACACGCAGCAGCTGGTGGCCGTGCGGCGCGGGGGTGTCCCACAAGTGGGTCACACTCACCTGCGTCGCACGGTCGCCATTTAAGGCCAAGTGCGCGGGTGGGCGGAGCAGCTGGGAGGCGGGAGCGGGGAGGGTTACAGAAGAGAAAAAAGGGGCGGGGACAAGCGGCGGTGGCGGGAAGGGAGGGCGGAGGGCGGCGGACAACAAGGAAGGAGAGCCAGAAACACGGGCAAAAATGTGATTAAACAACAGGCACAAATCTGCGACAAAACAAGGGAAATAAGGGGAAAAATAAGAAGTTACACGGAGTAAACAAAACAGGCACAACTATTTGACAAAACAAGGGAAAAAAGGAGATACACGAAGTTTTGGCAAAACAGGCACAAATGCTCGACAAAACAATCCCCGCAGCGGAGGCAGCCGGCAACCGGCAAACGAGGCAGCAGCGAGGCAGAGGGCAGGCAGGGGGCACACGCAGCAGCTGGTGGCCGTGCGGCGCGGGGGTGTCCCACAAGGAATTCACAAGGGCATATTATCAAGCCCATTATCGCCGCTTTATCAGCAGGTTCCTGCCGATAAAAGCGGCAATAATGTATCGCCCTTTCTGGATAATATGGCCCTGATTTCTTTGCAGCTGTTATGCAGAGGTGAAACTGTAACTTCTCAAACTTCCCCTTAACTTGAAGGCAGGCTGGGACTCATGTTTCTGAACTCAACAGCACTTCACAGCACAAGGGCATAGCACTGGCTGTCTACAAACTGTGCCCACAACATGCATGTCCATCAACAGATGTCAGGGATCAAGTGGGCAGATCAGGGAACCTTTAAACACACAAGCATGGGCAAAGCCAATAGGTATCGCCTATAAAAGATATATTGGCTTTGCCAATGCTTGTTTTGTTATGACTGGTGGGGCAGGCCAAGATGGACAGCGGGGGAACGAAGAGACGGGGCAAGCGAAGCAAGTGTGAAAATGAAGCAATACAACACAGGAGGGCTGGGGAGGGACGGGAAGAACTTTCTAGAAAAGATATTGCATTAAAGCAGGGGCTTTTGTTTGAAAAGACTTAGGGCAATATGTATCAAGCAAATTCGCATTCGCAAAGGCCGAAATTCGCAGAATTTCAGCCTTTGCGAATGCGAATTTGCTACATGGTATGTATTAAGCAAAATCTGGTGCAAAATAAGGAATCGCAAAGTTTGCGATTCCTTATTTTGCAATTGCATTTAAGGAATCGCAAATTTTGCGATTCCTTAAACGCAATGTATGAAGCAAAAAAAATGTGCAAAATGTCCTTAAGGAATCGCAAATTACCACCAACTTCTAGTTGGTGGTAAGTTGCGAATTTCTTGAAAAATGCAAATTTTTGCATTTTTCAAAGTGCCATGTGACGCACATACATGCCCTTAGGGCATGTATGTGCGCCACATGTGCACCCATGCATATTTCAGGAGTGCAACAGAGTGTCCTTTGGACATCACTGCACCCTTGAAATTATTCTCAATTTGCGATTAGCAAATTGCGAATCGCCAATTGAGAATATTTTCCCATTCATTCCTATGGGCCTCCTGGTCCATAGAAATGAATGGGAAAGTATTCCTTAATTGCGATTCGCAATTTGCTAATCGCAGTTAAGGAATTTTAAGAAATCGCAAAAAAAATGTGATTTTGTACATATATACCCATTTGCGATTCTCAAATAGCGATTTCTTAAAAATCGCCATTTGAGAATCGCAAATGGGTATCTTGATACATATGGCCCTAGCTCAGTTGCTAAATAAGCAAGTGATAACGTTTTATGCCTCCAGGAAAAACAAGAATAAAAAGGAAAATGGAGGCAGCTGCAAACAGGGGAGTGGGAGAGGGGCAGAAGTAGAACCTGAATCACGTTGTGAGCAGTGGACAGCCACTGATTAAGTTGATTAAGTTGAATCAATCAGCGCTTGGTCCCTGCTCCACAGCAAGCGTCGTAAGTGACGTTTCGGCACCAGCGCCCAATTAAGAGGGCTGCAAATAAGAGTCAGGCTGAGGCAGACAAATGATCAGCAACGGGTGGGCTCCAAGCCCTTTTTGTAAACAACAGTGTCTCGCAAGCAAGACGCTTGAGCTAGCGCGTGCTATCGACGGCTCAACCCTAAAAATGGCCCTGGAGAGGTTTCTTGCTCAGTGTGGAGGTCATTGTTCCTTGCCCAGTCCACAAGCCCCTAAGGTGGTTCTCCCAGGGCATGGGTGGTAGTAGCCCTGTGGCAGGCAGGCCATCACCTCTGTGCCTCACCAGCAGTCAGTCAGCAGCTCCCCTGATATACACGGGCCGGGGGAACAGCAAATTTGGCAAAGCAAATAACTCTCCTCTATCCCACCAAACTCTAAAGTACCCCTTAAGCCAGTGTTTAATTTGAGCCAGTGGTTTCCGGTGCTCGGGATGGCACTTAATTGTCAACACCAGCACTTATAACAGTCTGCCACATGGTGGTGCTGTTTGGCTAATTTTGAGATAAACACAACAATAATTGTTTATGAATGCAATACATATTAAAACTGACTAATATCTGCCACCACAGCCTTTCTTATAGCTTTGGGGCCTGGAATAATCAGAAATGTCACACTTGTAGAAGTGTGATGGTTAGTCGCTGTGTTTTTACTGTAATTGGAAGGGCTGACAGTGGAATATTGGGAAGTGCAATCGGGTGTGGCCTCCTGACAAGGGCTCTGGCATGTTTTTTGTTGTTGTTTTTTTTACAAATTATGGACTGGCTTTCGCCAGGGGTAGTAAGCGCTATATAAATACAATTTACAATTACAGATACCCTGCTCTTCGGAGTAAGGTGGAAGGCTCCAAGAGGGCAGAACTTCAACACCTAGCTGTCAAGTGATGGACATGCTATCGATGGAGCGATCTCACGCGGGCGATGTGTTCCAGGCCGTTAATGCTGGGAGTTAGTCGAGAGATCCATCGAGCAGGTCCGGATATCCTGCCGGGCCTCGCGGCGCTTGGATTCAAAGCCCCTGCCCTGACTCCACGCGGAGATCAGGCAGGTGATCCTCGCGCCGCTGATCAATAACCAGTAGTAACTCGAGACACCTGACATTTCACTCTGGCAGAGGTGTGTTTTTAATTAGGAAATGCACGTGGACGCATTGTCTCCCCAGGGGATTATCTCAATATCACCTCCACAGCTCCCGGCTTCAAAACAACCGCCCAGAGGTGCGCCTCGCCATGTGTTCTCTTGGGGCTGAGCAGGTGTGGTGGGATTATGGCCTGCAGCAACCATCACTGTGTGTGTGTGTTGGTATAACATGTCTATAGCAGTGGTTCCCAAACTTTTGACTCCTGAGGACCCCCAATGAGTCACCACTGGAAGCCGGGGACCCCCAAGCAATTTGTATGAGTTAAATTTCAAATATTAAAACGGTAATTCGAAAAAACACGTGTGCACACAAAACAAATACTCAAAGTACTTAGGGGCAGATTTACAATAAGTGACGCATCCATGCATATCAGCAGGGATGCGCCACTTATTGTGCGCCATGCCTCCGCCACCATTGATGCACCGCATTTACAATGCTGCGCCTCATGGAGCAAAAAAGCACAGATGCATGACGCATCTGTGCCGTAAAGGTGGCGCATTGCTGGAGTTGCGTCGCAAGCGCTACACAGCTCCAGCAATGCTCTGGGGGGCCGAATCTTGTTAATGCTGCGTCAATCCTTACGCCTGCTTCAAGCAGGCGCAGGGTTTTGACACAGCATGGGCCCCAAAGTGACTGAGTGAAATCTTGTAGATTTCACTCAGCCACTTTTAGGAGGCGTTCCTGCGCCGGAACGCCTCCTTCTGGCGCAGGGCTTTACAACGTGGCGCATCTCCCAGATGCGTCACATTGTAAATACCCTGTACCATGACGCATCTTTTGCGTCGCCGCTGCATCACAAAAGTTACGCAACGGTGGCGTAAAAGAGGCGCAAGGGGCTTGTAAATCTGCCCCTAAGGATTTTGGGGCCAGATGTACGACCATTTCATTTAGCGCCTCGCAATTGGCGACACATTGCGAGTGGCAGATTGCGATTCGCTAAATGAAATGTACAACAGTGTGTTTAACACAGTTTCGGATTCCCAATGGGGTCGCAAATTGCGAGGTTAATTAATATTAATGAGCCTCCCGCAATTTGCGAGCCTATTGGGAATGCCAGCCCTCCTAGGTATGGTGCCTGCTGGGCTCTGCAGGCCACCATGTCTGGGACTGCTTTTAAATAAAGCAGTTTAAATGCAGCCCATTTACCATGCATTTTTAAAAGAAAATGAAATATTTTTGTTTCATTTTCTAAGGGCAGGCAGAGGTCCCTGGGACCACTGCCTGCCCTTAAAAAATTCTTTTGCAAATGCATTACCATCTACTTGAAGTAAGTGGTAATTGCGAGTGTTTTGCGACCGCAAAACATTTGTACATGGTTTTAAGACTCGCTATTTGGAAGGGAATGCCCCTTCCAAATAGCAAGTTGCAAAACCTATTTAGCGAGTCGCAAACAAATTGCGACTCGCGAAATAGGCAATGTACATGGCCCAATACGTTTTTGCACGTGAAAGCGGGTTCACGAACCCGTTCACGCATATAAAAACGGATCGTACATCTGGCCCTTAGTATTTTATATTGAAGTAATAGCCCCTCTGTCACATGTATTTCATTTGTGTTATAGCATCTCTCATACCATTGTAGGATGTCAGAGCTCTTTACATCACACACATATAGAGACATTGAATCGTACATTTAAATCAGTGTGTATATAAAATGTTTAAAGAGTGCTTGGTCTGGAAAAGCACAAACTCAGGATTCAGAACATAACACAGTGGCTAGCACTGACTTTAACATTAAAAATGTATTTCCACCCAAATAAATCTTTCTAGCAGCATCAGGATAATGAATAACTGGGAAAAAACAAAAGTTACTTACTGGTACCATGCAGTTTGCAAGCAGCTCTTTGATGACAGTTTATAGATCCCTCTGCTACATTACGATTGTCACTTATGAAGTGCACAGTAACAAAAGAATCTCTGTGACAAAAGCAGTAACCACAAACCTATGCAGATAAAATGCTGCTTTTTAAAATGCATGTTACACGTTCTTTGCAGTAGGCACATTAACCCTCTGTGCTACATTAGTTAAGTCAAAGCTGCCACTAAACAAAACTCTCCTCAAGCTCCAGCAGGTACATTAATCACTGGCTTTATCTTGACACTTTTATTGCTGCTGGAAAGCTGCTAATTATACAAGAAACTTTTCTGTGCTTTTAAAACTGTTGCCTGCGGACCCCCTGGGAATGTGTCACGGACCCCTGGGGGTCCGCGGACCACAGTTTGGGAAACACTGGTCTATAGTGTTCCCATACTCATTCAGTCAGTCAGTCAAAAACCTTTATTCGATTCCAGATGAATCATAAAAGTTCACAAGGAAAACACACAATCATAAAATAAGACAATATTTACAAAAGAGCATATAAAAAATCATACTCCTCACAGGACCCCAAGTGTATTTTGGGAGGACTAGCAAGTGTTAGTCAGTTTGTCATGCATGGTCAACAGAACATTGGCTTGCTACCCTACAAGAACATGTTTGGCGGCATACATGAGGGCTGGCGGTGTGCTCCAATCAGGTTGTGGCAAACTTGTGGTTGCACTTAAACATAAGGTGATGCAGTGAGGTGTGGCTGAGGCACACTTTGAGGTCTCAGCATCCAGCTGTGCGTGTGTGTAGGAGACAATGTATGTGATGTACATGTGTGGTTGCGCAGGGAATGCGTCAGCTGTGGAATAGGCTGGCAGTGACATCCAGTGGACTGTCAGAGTACAACATTGGCCACTGTCCTAGTGGCAAACTGCAGTGTCACCCCGCGCCACAGGGGGCAGTGTATAATGTGCCAATTCTACGGGGAATGACCGCAATAGGTGCAAGATTGGCACCAAAGGTGGGTGGGGGGAGGAAGGTGGTACAGAGAGAAGTTTCTTGGAATGTCTCTCCCTGCTATGGGGGAAAAAGCGATTCAGCGAGTCTGACCTTCCACTACCGTAAGGAGGATGAGATAGCACACCCACCATGTTACAAATGTTTAAACAGGAATGTAGAGTCAATGCCAGGGATGTAACACAGGCCCCCGCAGCCCACGCGGTGCGGGGGGGCCCCTAGCTCCAAGGGGCCCCCTCGGCACTGAACTCTGGCCGAGAGAGCTCCCGATTGAGCCCGGAGGGGGCCCCCCTAAGTACCGTGCAGGGAGGCCCCCTCACTTTTCGTTACGCCAGTGGTCAATGCTGCATGGCCCCGCCCAGTCACTTCACATATGTCATGATCTGTGGCTTACCTTCCAGTACTGCCTTGCGGCCGTACAAGCGCGATGCTGCAAACTCACTTATGTTGAGTATATTTAGGGAAGGATGGGCTGGCAGTTGTTCTGGAGTATCAGCGCCGCTTTGTAAAGGGCTTTGCATCTCAGATGATATACTATGCACTAACGCCCATATAAAAACTACATTTCCCATAAGTCCACTGAACTCTCACGTCATTGATAATGGCGGGAATCATCTTAAACTCCTTGGGTATTAGTTTCCTTAGGCAGGCAAAATCCAACGGCGGACCCTAGGTGCCGCACAAGCGTCAATGTATTAACCCAAAGTAGTATCAGAATGTCAATTTAGATGAATGGTGTGCACAGACTACTCCTGCATCCGCCGTTGAGGGATGCAACCCGCCTGCTCGGGAAACAAAACTGGAAAGGCAATGGAGTGGTGCACTACCCGGGTACGGTAACGTTTAATCATGAAGCGCAGTCAGTTCCTTCGTTGATATCATCCTTTATTTGAATTTATTCCAATGCACAAACACAAAACATCAGCCAACGCGTTTCGTTCGATAAATGAACTTCGTCAGGCCGAGAGATGTTGTTTGAGAAGCAGCATTAGTGGTCGAACGGGGGTCCGATGGCCTCCCAGGATGACAAGACCATATATATGCGGCGTCGGCCTCCATGGTAAAGGCCAATGCAGAACTGCCGGGGGAGCAGATGCAAAACTTCCCGGCACTTCTCGAAGTTTGCTTGTCAATCTCAGCAACCTTGCTAGGCAGTTGAGATACTGGGGCCCGATTCACAGAACTAACTTAAGACAAAATCCTAAACTTACTACCATTTTCGTATTCACAGAAGGCACTTACTCATTTTGGTATTCACAGAAGACACTTACTCATTTCGGTATTCACAGAAGTTAGGAGTCGTAACTTTAGGACTCCTAAATGCCTTCTGTGAATACCGAAAGTCTTAAAATTAGGATTTTTCTCAATTTAGTAGTAGTAAAGTTGAGAAAAATCCTAATTTTAAGACCTTCGGTATTCACAGAAGGCATTTAGGAGTCCGAAAGTTAGGAGTCCTAACTTTACTACTACTAAATTGAGAAAAATCCTAATTTTAAGACTTTCGGTATTCACAAAAGGCATTTAGGAGTTCTAAAGTTAGGAGTCCTAACTTTACTACTACTAAACTGAGAAAAATCCTAATTTTATTGACTTTCGGTATTCACAGAAGGCATTTAGGAGTCCTAAAGTTAGGACTCCTAACTTCTCTGAATACCGAAATGAGTAAGTGCCTTCTGTGAATACCAAAATGGTAGTAAGTTTAGGATTTTGTCTTAAGTTAGTTCTGTGAATCGGGCCCTATGTTACTGCAGCCAGGGCTTTGATGTCAGAACTCACAGAAGTATTAGAGTTGGTTTCCTTTCTTTGGATACTGAGGAAGCAGTTTAGTGGTATCTGTGTGAGCCATATCATTCTGATGAATGTTTGCTGTTACAGTCTAGGGTAATACAGCCGTGAGCATATATCCTCCCCACAGAGCATATATTCATAAAATAGAAGGTAATAACCTTGCCAGAAGAGAGAGTATGAGCTACGTCAAAGTTTTTAATAACATTTGTTTCACAGATAACTATTTGTGTAGTAGTTTCAGACATAGCATTCCACCAACCAGAGAGTCTGATACTTAGAGGTACTCTGAAGGTGACAGGACTTGGAGAATCCCCTGAAGACGGGTAAAGAGGGGGTTTCTTGGCTACACCAATACACATACCTACTAGGCAGGGTCATCACTGAGGGCTGGTGCACACCAGGCAGAGTCACCACTAAGGGTGGGTGGTAAACTCTGCTTTGCCGGCGGAGTTTGCTTAGTCTTTCCCACTCTGCGCTCCCCTTGGAGCGCGGAGTTCAGCAAAAAACTCCTACTCCGCGGCGTCGCTGAGTTTGTACCGGCACCCACCCTTAATGTTTACCCATTGATGGTCACACAGTTATACTGCAGCACTGCCTACACTGCAGCGCTGCCGTGGTTGGTGCAGAGTAGTAATATCGACGTAGAAATATAGTCTGACATTAATATCTCCGCAGAAATATCGAGTGGAACAAATATCAACAACAAAAATATAGTTTGACCAGAATATCGACTGACAGGTAAGTAATATCGATAACAATAATATAGTTGTAATAAATATCGTTTACAAAAATATAGTTTACAAAAATATCGATTTATTAATAAGGTTATGTATTTTAGTGTTTTAAATGAGAATTGTTTCTTATTTTATTATATGTTTTGGAATTGTATTAGTTATTAATGTTTTTTATGTTTAATTTTGTGTTATTACTTCCTTAGCGGGTTGTGGGTTTATAGGGGAATAGGGTGGGAAGTAATTTAATTATATAAAATTAATTGATTAATTAATGTGTTAATTAATTAATAACAGTTTAATAATTAGTTGTTAATTAATTTCAATTAGTCACTTAATAATTAATTATGTTAATTGTTTAATTAATTTTAGGTGTGTGTTGGGGAGTTCATACGTGTAAATGGTGTGAAGGGTGGTAATTAATTAATTTATTATTGATTAATTAATAAATAATTTTTAAAGTAATTACCATTAATTAATTAGTAATTATTAATTGTAAATGTGTAATTAATTTTAGGTGTGTGTTGTGTTTTTTTAAGTGTATATAGTGTGAAAGCTGGTAATTAATTAATTAATTGATTAGAAAAACATTAATTATCATTAATTAATTAGTAAATATTAAATTTAATTGTGTAATTAATTTTAGGTGTGTGGTGGATATTATAGTTTTAAATAATGTGTAATTAATTAATTTTTATTATCTTTGTTAATAATAATATATTTAAATGTATATATTAATTATGCTTATATTGGAAATTAAATTTTAAAAAAATTTGATAGTTAGTTTTTTTATTGTTTTGTGTTCCAGCGCTTTCCTTACTATTGTACTCACTGGAGTGGGAATAGTGCTTTTTACCCCTACGCTATCCAACGCTTTCCCTACTGTTGCACTCTCTGGAGTGGGAATAGTAATTTTTACCCCTACGCTATCCAACGCTTTCCCTACTGTTGCACTCTCTGGAGTGGGAATAGTCCTTTTTACCCCTACGCTATCCAACGCTTTCCCTACTGTTGCACTCTCTGGAGTGGGAATAGTAATTTTTACCCCTACGCTATCCAACGCTTTCCCTACTGTTGCACTCTCTGGAGTGGGAATAGTCCTTTTTACCCCTACGCTATCCAACGCTTTCCCTACTGTTGCACTCTCTGGAGTGGGAATAGTCATTTTTACTCCTACGCTATCCAACGCTTTCCCTACTGTTGCACTCTCTGGAGTGGGAATAGTAATTTTTACCCCTACGCTATCCAACGCTTTCCCTACTGTTGCACTCTCTGGAGTGGGAATAGTCCTTTTTACCCCTATGCTATCCAACGCTTTCCCTACTGTTGCACTCTCTGGAGTGGGAATAGTAATTTTTACCCCTACGCTATCCAACACTTTCCCTACTGTTGCACTCTTTGGAGTAGGAATAGTAATTTTTACCCCCTACGCTATCCAACGCTTTCCCTACTGTTGCACTCTCTGGAGTGGGAATAGTAATTTTTACCCCTACGCTATCCAACGCTTTCCCTACTGTTGCACTCTCTGGAGTGGGAATAGTCCTTTTTACCCCTACGCTATCCAACGCTTTCCCTAGTGTTGCACTCTCTGGAGTGGGAATAGTAATTTTTACTCCTACGCTATCCAACGCTTTCCCTACTGTTGCACCCTCTGGAGTGGGAATAGTAATTTTTACCCCTTCGCTATCAAATGTTTTCACTATTAATGTTTGTATTTTGTTATTAAATGTATGTATTATTATTTTGTAATACTTTAATGTGTTAATTAAATATAGAATATTATTTTTATTCAAAATGTTTTATGTGTGTTTATTTTATTTTTATATAATTATTAAAATTATACATTAAATAAAGATAATAATAAAATGTAATTAAGAAAATATAAGTATATGTACACATTTATTGTGTTTATATTCATTAAATTAAGTTTATTTGTTATAATTAGTTAACATATAAATGTGATTTAATTTATTTTGTTAATAATATTAATATTATTTAATTAATTAATTTAAGTTATATTATTTTTTAAAGTCGATATTTTTTACATCTATATTTTTTACATCTATATTTTTGAGTCGATATTGTTGTACTTACCTGTTTAAGTATAGGGATTCGATATTTTTGTAGTCGATATTTTTACATCTGTATTTTTGTTAACTATATTTTTGTTATCGATATTTAAACATGGAACCGCCGTGGTTAACCTTGTGCTACCTACCAGCCGTGCTTCTCTGTGCTGCACTGCTGTGACTCACACCTCTTGTGAGTGTATTCCATGCACTGCTCTTTCTTTAAGGTGCACCTGACTGGACAGAAATAAAGTGCTGTTGTAGCAATAGGGTGGCATAGGAACTTTACTCTTCATTAAGGACTTCTGGCTGGAGCAGTGGTACCATTACTGCCATGAATGACAGCAGTATGCAGCAGTTTGTTAGCGCACACGGAGCAGCAGTTTGCTGCTTGCCAGGAATGCCCAGACGTGGGTCCCTTGCTCACTTTACCACTGGATTCAAGTTAGCCTGGCTGAGGAGGGGTGTCACCCCAAAACCGGTCCCAGGATGCTTATTTCCGGTCCAGGGAAGACCTAGCTTGGTAGTTCGGGCTGGACTGTTCCCATGAGGCACAGGGTCAAGATTGATTTGCATATGGCTGGGTTCGAACTGGGGTGGTGAAGTGAGCTAAAATGTGATGATGGATTCAACCCAGATCTGTGACTGGGGGTGAGTGTCTGAAAAGTTTCAGCGCTCCGACCATCATCTCCTTGTGTTTGCTTTGTTTGCCTTAAGTTGGCAGGGTATGCCCAGACCTGGGTCCCTTGCTCACTTTGCCACTGGATTCAAGCTAGCCTGGCTGATGAGGGCTGTTACCCCAAAAATGGTCCCAGGATGCCTGTTTCCGGTCCAGGGAAGACCTGGCTTGGCAATTTGGGCAGGACTGTTCCCATGAGGCACAGGGTCAAGACTGATTTATGTATAGCTGGGTCTGAACTGGGGTGGCAAAGCGAGCTAAAGAACGATGATGGATTCTATCCAGATCTGTGACTGGGGGTGAGTGTCTGAGAAGTTTCAGCGCTCCATCCATCATCTCCTTGTGTTTGCTTTGTTCGCCCTAAGTTGGCATGGTATGCCCAGATGTGGGTCCCTTGCTCACTTTGTCCCGGGATTAAAGCTGGACTGGCTGATGAGGGGTGTTACCCCGAAACTGGTACCAGGATGCTTGTTTCCAGTTCAGGGAAGACCTGGCTTGGCACTTCGGGCTGGACTGTTCCCATGAGGCACACAGTCAAGACTGATTTGCATATAGCTGGGTCTGAACTGGGGTGGTGGAGTGAGCTAAAGAATGATGATGGATTCAACCCAGATCTGTGACTGAGGGTGAGTGTCTGAAAAGTTTCAGCTCTCCGTCCATCATCTCCTTGTGTTTGATTTATTGTAGGCAAACATCAGCTGCCAGTTTAACTTCTGTAAAAGGCCACACTTTAAAAGGGAGGGCCCTGGGTTCCTTGGCAAGCATGGGGATGTGGAGCTGCCATACTGGTGACACTTAGAGACATGGCTGAGAAGTAAACAGGCTGGGTTACACTAATTGAGTCCAGACAGTGGCCATGTTGGAACTGGAAGTATATGAACCCTCCACAGCCTGCCCATTATTGGATTGGTGCAGACCAGATCTCAGGGCAGGACCCGTCAATTGCCTCTGGGAGCTCCTTCTGTCCCCGCTGCTGAGTGGGGCGTGCACCACCTCAGCAGGGGCGGCTCTAGGCTCATGGCGGCCCTGGCCAGGGAGCGTAGGTAGGGGGCCCCGGAAGAGGAGGCCCCGGAAGAGGCGCGGAAGCCAGTGAAGAGGGGGGGTCAGGGTGTATGGAAGTGGAACAGAGCCAGAGGCCGCCAAATTCCTACCACTGGGGCCGCCACGCAAATATGTATCTATCCTCAGAGGATTATTATATTAAGGATATATATTGGCGTGGCGGCCCCTGGGGTTTGGCGGCCCTGTGCAGGTGCACAGCTTGCACGTGCCTAAGGCCGGCCCTGACCTCAGCTTTAGGTAGGGGGCGAGAGACCAATGCGGGGGTGAGGGTTAAAGGGCCTGAGGGAGGTACCTGCACAGACTGGGAGGGCGAAGGTGAACCCTGCTACCCCCCCTGTGGGTGCCAAGGACGGGTCTGTGGGGGGCAAGGCAGTGTTTGTCCATCAAAAACTGCTGCGTTACGGCTCGGGGATCGGTTGTGGCTGCTCCCAACACGTGTTGCACGTGTGTCTGGACCCCCTGCAGACCATCGATCTAGTCCCCTTAATATCTCCACCCTTGTAGGTCGCCTAGTTGTGATGTATGAGGATGCTACTCCTTAAAGTGTTATGTACCTTAATTATCCTGGATTTTAGTTTGCCCACTTTGATGTGTGTCATTGTTGCAGCGCCGCATGCTCATGGAACCTGCCGTGTTAACACCCGTTGATAAAGCTTAAAGGTTGCCTACTCTGCCCGCTTGTGGAGCTCTGCCGATTTGGGGGCATATTTACAAGGACTTTATTAAAATGCCAAAAAAGCGGAGATAAAACTCTTGCCCTGTTTACAAGAGGGTGCTAACATGTATAATCGCATGTTAGCACCATTTTTCCCAACGCCTCTCTTTGCATATCTAATGAGATGCAAAGTGGGCGTCATTGGGCGTACCCCGGATGGACTACCTTGCAAATATTGCTGATGTTCACATCGTGATATTTACAAGGCTGCCTCAGTATTTTAGCACACGTTAGTTTTTGGAGAAAACCGCTGTTTTCTCCAAAAACTAACGTCTGCTAAAATGCAGACTTACCTATCCCTAACATTGGGGTGGATTATGCTGATACGACCCTGCGGGACATATCAGCAAGGTTATCGCCGTTTTGCAGGGAACATCGCTGGAAAACCAGCGATGTTCCCTGCAAAACGGCGATAACCTCGCTATCTCTGGAATTGTTATCGCCCTGGAGAAACACGTTGTTAATAATACGCTACCAGAGCGATAAATTCCAGAGATAGCCTGCACTAACAAAATTATCGCTAAGCGCGGCCAGGTATAATTATCGCTGGCCCTTGATAATATGCTCCAAGGTGTTTTTGGGTAGCTCCTCCAAATTCCACAGAGTGAAACTCCGCAAGCTCTGCCCAGGCCTAGTCACCACTGAGGGCTGGTACACGCCAGGCACGGTCACCACTGAGAGCTGGGGAACGCTAGGCAGGGTTACCACTGAGGGCTGTTGCACACCACACAGGGTCACAACTGAGGGCTGGTGCATCAGTACTTTACTGTTATTGTCAAAGTGCTCTCGCGCCCATGATACCAACTCCGACAGGAGCCAGTCCCGTGCAAAGCAGCTCTGATTCCTGCTCCAATAGAAACAATCCAGACCAAGCTACCTATCGCACTTATGGCTTGAAACTGAGCAAACATTGAAGTGATGCTCAGAATGCTTGAATGAATCTCAGCCACTGGTAATTACTCAGTCCTGCTTTCCAGTGTATTATTGTTTTGCTCATCGTGCACCTCAAACCGGAACCCTCCACATGCAGAGGGCCTTGGTGCTGCTTCAGTAGCAGCCATCCTGCCCGAGGTGTGAGGCAGGTCCCCCTGAGCCATCGTTGTCACACTGGCAGGATGGACTCTACTACAGTCTCTTGTTTCTCTCTCTCTCAGGGGCATATTATCAAGCAGGGCGATAGGCAATTATCACCGCTTTAGGCTGCGATAATTCTATCGCTCTATTAGCAAGCTGTCGCTAACTGATGTTAGCGACAGCTTTTAGGCGATAGCGAGCGATTTGGGGCCCGCTTTGCAAGTCAGCGATGTTTATCGCTAATGACATGCAAAGTGGGCGTACCCAACCAGTTAGCGACTAAAGCAGTCGCTAACGTCGCTATCGCCTACTAGCAAGACAGGCGTAGTGATGCAAATATTCACGCTAAACGCGAATATCTCCAAATACTAACACCTGCTCAGACCAGTTCTTAGCTATGTTATCCAATGGGAGGTGGATAACATGGCTAAGAGCATTTAGTCGCTAATGCGTGAATATCGCTGTATTCTCACCGATATTCACGCATTTCTCCGCTATCGCTGGATATTTTAGCACAATGGAGAAAAACGTTGCTAATAGCATGTTTTCTCCGCTAACATATCCAGCAATAAAAAAAATGCGCTAAGCACATTTAGCGATAAATATCGCTATTCCTTGGTAATATGCCCCTCAGTCTTTCTGTTCATGGCCCTCCTTTCTGTGTCTGCCAGTGTCCCTCTCCCTCCCTCCCTCCCTCCCTCCCTCTGATGCTCTCTGTCTCTCCTCGTCCCCGTGTGCTCTCCCACCCTGGGCTTAGATTCAATTTCACTGATTCCCTGTGGAGTGAGCCGTGCTTCGTGTAACTCTTCTAATAGCATAAATAAGGCTAGTGATGTCGCAGATGCATCCGGAACCAGAGCATTTCAGGGGAGTAAACACGAGGGAAAGTGATAGTAGAGATTTTAACAAGCACTGGCAAAGCCGAGAGGTCTCGCATATGCACGAGCTAAGTACTTTGCAATCTTTTCTAGCCATGTTGTAAACCAGCGTGGCTGCTGTTCAGCACTTTGTCTGTCTGAGACTAGCACTGGGACGCCCCTTTGCGGGGGCAGCAATGCGCTTGCAAATACCATAACATTACATAACACAGCTTAAAGTAGAGGCGAGTGGTGTGGAGTGTTGCAGAGTGGAGTGCCATAGCGTATCGCGATTTGGAGTGGCGTAGAGTGGAGTGCCATAGAGTATCCTGCTTTGGAGTGGCGTAGAGTGGAGTGCAATAGAGTATCCTGCTTTGGAGTGGCGTAGAGTGGAGTGCCATAGAGTATCCTGCTTTGGAGTGGTGTATAGTGGACTGCCATAGAGTATCCTGCTTTGGAGTGGTGTATAGTGGACTGCCATAGAGTATCCTGCTTTGGAGTGGCGTAGAGTGGAGTGCCATAGAGTATCCTGCTTTGGAGTGGCGTAGAGTGGAGGGCCATAGAGTATCCTGCTTTGGAGTGGCGTAGAGTGGAGTGCCATAGAGTATCCTGCTTTGGAGTGACGTAGAGTGGAGTGCCATAGAATATACTGCTTTGGAGTGACGTAGAGTGGAGTGCCATAGAGTATCCTTCTTTGGAGTGGTGTAGAGTGGAGTGCCATAGAGTATCCTGCTTTGGAGTGACGTAGAGTGGAGTGCCATAGAGTATCCTGCTTTGGAGTGGCGTAGAGTGGAGTGCCATAACGTATCCTGCTTTGGAGTGGCGTAGAGTGGAGTGCCATAGAGTATCTCACTTTGGAGTGGTGTAGAGTGGAGTGTCATTGAGTATCCTGCTTTGGAGTGGCGTAGAGTGGACTGCCATAGAGTATCCTGCTTTGGAGTGGCGTAGGGTGGAGTGCCATAGAGTATCCTTCTTTGGAGCGGCGTAGAGTGGAGTGCCATAGAGTATTCTGCTTTGGAGCGGCGTAGAATAAAGTGCCATAGAGTATCCTGCTTTGGAGTGGCGTAGAGTGGAGTGCCATAGAGTACTCTGCTTTGGAGCGGCGTAGAGTGGAGTGTTATAGAGTATCCCGCTTTGGAGCGGCGTAGAGTAAAGTGTCATAGAGTGTCCTGCTTTGGAGTGGCGTAGAGTGGAGCGCCATAGAGTATCCTGCTTTGGAGTGGCGTAGAGTGGAGTGCCATAGAGTATCCTGCTTTGGAGTGGTGTAGAGTGGAGTGCCATAGAGTATCCTGCTTTGGAGTGGCATAGAGTGGAGTGCCATAGAGTATCTTGCTTTGGAGTGGCGTAGAGTTGGGTGCCATAGAGTATCCTGCTTTGGAGTGGCGTAGAGTGGAGTGCCATAGAGTATCCTGCTTTGGAGTGGCGTAGAGTGGAGTGCCATAGAGTATCTTGCTTTGGAGTGGCGTAGAGTTGGGTGCCATAGAGTATCCTGCTTTGGAGTGGCGTAGAGTGGAGTGCCATGGAGTATCCTGCTTTGGAGTGGCGTAGAGTGGAGTGCCATAGAGTATCTTGCTTTGGAGTGGCGTAGAGTTGGGTGCCATAGAGTATCCTGCTTTGGAGTGGCGTAGAGTGGAGTGCCATAGAGTATCCTGCTTTGAAGTGGCGTAGAGTGGAGTACCATAGAGTATCCTGCTTTGGAGTGGCATAGAGTAGAGTGTCATAGAGCATCCTGCTTTGGAGTGGCGTAGAGTGGAGTGTCATAGAGTATCCTGCTTCGGAGTGGCATAGAGTGGAGTGCCATAGAGTGTCCTGCTTTGGAGTGGAGTGTCATAGAGTATCCTGCTTTGGAGTGGCGTAGAGTGGAGTGTCATAGAGTATCCTGCTTCGGAGTGGCATGGAGTGGAGTGCCATAGAGTATCCTGCTTTGGAGTGGCGTAGAGTGGAGTGCCATAGAGTATCCTGCTTTGGAGTGGCGTAGAGTGGAGTGTCATAGAGTATCCTGCTTCAGAGTGGCATGGAGTGGAGTGCCATAGAGTATCCTTCTTTGGAGTGGCGTAGAGTGGAGTGCCATAGAGTGTCCTGCTTTGGAGTGGCATGGAGTAGAGTGCCACAGAGTATCCTGCTTTGGAGTGGTGTAGAGTGGAGTGCCATAGAGTATTCTGCTTTGGAGTGGCGTAGAGTGGAGTTCCATAGAGTATCCAGCTTTGGAGTGCCGTAGAGTGGAGTGCCATAGAGTATCCTGCTTTGGAGTGGCGTAGAGTGGAGTGCCATGGAGTATCCTGCTTTGGAGTGGCGTAGAGTGGAGTGCCATAGAGTATCTTGCTTTGGAGTGGCGTAGAGTTGGGTGCCATAGAGTGTCCTGCTTTGGAGTGGCGTAGAGTGGAGTGCCATAGAGTATCCTGCTTTGAAGTGGCGTAGAGTGGAGTACCATAGAGTATCCTGCTTTGGAGTGGCATAGAGTAGAGTGTCATAGAGCATCCTGCTTTGGAGTGGCGTAGAGTGGAGTGTCATAGAGTATCCTGCTTCGGAGTGGCATAGAGTGGAGTGCCATAGAGTGTCCTGCTTTGGAGTGGCGTAGAGTGGAGTGTCATAGAGTATCCTGCTTTGGAGTGGCGTAGAGTGGAGTGTCATAGAGTATCCTGCTTCGGAGTGGCATGGAGTGGAGTGCCATAGAGTATCCTGCTTTGGAGTGGCGTAGAGTGGAGTGCCATAGAGTATCCTGCTTTGGAGTGGCGTAGAGTGGAGTGTCATAGAGTATCCTGCTTCGGAGTGGCATGGAGTGGAGTGCCATAGAGTATCCTTCTTTGGAGTGGCGTAGAGTGGAGTGCCATAGAGTGTCCTGCTTTGGAGTGGCATGGAGTAGAGTGCCACAGAGTATCCTGCTTTGGAGTGGTGTAGAGTGGAGTGCCATAGAGTATTCTGCTTTGGAGTGACGTAGAGTGGAGTGCCATAGAGTATCTTGCTTTGGAGTGGCGTAGAGTTGGGTGCCATAGAGTATTCTGCTTCGGAGTGGCATGGAGTGGAGTGCCATAGAGTATCCTTCTTTGGAGTGGCGTAGAGTGGAGTGCCATAGAGTGTCCTGCTTTGGAGTGGCATGGAGTAGAGTGCCACAGAGTATCCTGCTTTGGAGTGGTGTAGAGTGGAGTGCCATAGAGTATTCTGCTTTGGAGTGGCGTAGAGTGGAGTTCCATAGAGTATCCAGCTTTGGAGTGCCGTAGAGTGGAGTGCCATAGAGTATCCTGCTTTGGAGTGGCATAGAGAGGAGTTGCGTAGAGTGGCGTGGAGTAGCATAGAGTAGAGTGCACTGGTGTAGAGTGCATTGGCGTTGAGTGCTTCAGATTATAGCAGCACACAGTGCACTGGTGTAGAGTGCAGCGCCATAGAGTGCAGATGTGCAGAGTAAAGTAGAGTGAGCTAGACTGGAGTGGCGTAGACTGCAGTGGCAAAGAGTGCAGTGATGTAGAGTGGCGTAGAGTGCATTGGCTTTGAGTAGGGGGTGCAGAGTAGAGTATTAAGATGAAGATTGAAGGAGCGTGGAATGCAGTGGTGCAGAGTGGAGTAGAGTGCAGTGGTGCAGACTTCAGAGGTGTGGAGTGGTGTAAAGTGGAGTGGTGCAGAGTAGAGTGGTGTTATGTAAAGTGGAGTATGCATGATGTGGTAGTACACCACCATTACAGACAACACATCTTGAATGGAAATGTCCATTACATTTGCACAGACATGCAGTTTACCTGCTAAAAGTGCACAGCGCACAAACAATAATGTGTGGAAATATCATCACCTACGGTATTGATTTGTTTAGATCATATTAAAGTATTTGTTTCCAACACACTTCAAAATTAACATAAAATGTGCTTCATTTGTGCTTTCCTAAGTCT
Organism: Lissotriton helveticus; assembly: GCF_964261635.1. Lineage (NCBI taxonomy): Eukaryota > Metazoa > Chordata > Amphibia > Caudata > Salamandridae > Lissotriton > Lissotriton helveticus. The sequence continues at coordinate 14,367,198 of NC_136073.1, forward strand.
TGCATATTCTGAAATACTTGTACAGTTCATTGAAATGTTATGTGCACAATTCTTTACTACCCCCGGTATCCAGCAAGAGCTGCACATAAATCCTCTCACTTTGAAGTCAGAGAAAGAAAAGTAAACACCAAGCTCCCTGGAAGGCACTGTCTGACATTAGACCTCTGTCTTTGAATGCACAGTAAATGTGACAAGATGAGAAGAAGATGTAAAGGCCTGTTTACAGAAAGAAGCACTGGTGGAAGGATGCCGTAAATAGGGGAAACAACCTTTACAACGCAACTTTTACAACGCACTACCATTACAACGAAACTTTTACAACGCAACATCCATTACAACGCATGCATTTACAATGCAACCATTACAATGCATGACACTACAACGCACACCACTACAACGCATGCCATTACAACTCAGTCATTACAACGCATACCATTACAACGCATAACATTACCATCCAACACTTACCCTACTGTTGCACCGCCTGGAGTTAGAATAGTAATTTTTAACCCTACACTATCCAATGCTTACCAAACATGCAATGTAATGTAATGCGTTGTAATGGTATTATGTGTTGTAATGGAATGCGTTGTAAATGTAGTTTTTAAAATTTCGTTGTAATGGCATGCGTTGTAATGAAATGCGTTGTAATGGATGTTGCGTTGTAAAAAATGGGTTGTAAAAGTGTGCTTTGTAAAAGTGTGCGTTGTAACGTCATACATCCTGTAAATAGGGGTTGAACAAGGGAAGGGACAAACAGTATCGGGGTGTGCTGTATGATGAGGAGCCTCAGTGTTGTGATGTTGGATGCACACCTTGTGACTGTCCTTCCCCCTCAGGTGTCCAGGGTGGAGTGGTGTAGGAGCTGGAGTTACGTGTTGTTCTATTTGAGGTGGTGCATTGTAAAGAAGTGCCTTCTCAGTCCTCTGGGGGTTGCTGGTAGATTATAATGTCCAGGCTGTCAAGGTACTGATGTAGGGTGTCTCATTTCGCAGTTTAGCCCTTCAAGTTTACAGGGTAGGCTGGGAGCAGTGTAGTGCTGTGAGATAGTGTAGGTCTGTGAAAACTCTTCTCACCTCCTTTCTTTTTCCCTGCAGGAGTCACTTCTGATGGGTGTGGGGCAGCTCTTACCTGGCCTCTTCGTCATCCTTTCTTGTCTGATGCACTGGGCAGGTGAGTGTGAGCGTTAACTCTGGGAAGGTGAGTGTGAACTCTGAACAGGTAACTGAGCTCTGGGCAAGTCAGTGTGAACTCTGGGAAGGTGAGTGTGAACTCTTAACAGGTAACTGAGCTCTGGGCAAGTGAGTGTGAACTCTGGGTAGGTGAGTGTGAGCTCTGGGAAGGTGAGTGTGAGCTCTGGAAAGGTGAGTGTGAACTCTGAACAGGTAACTGAGCTCTGCCCAGGTGAGTGTGAGCTCTGGGAAGGTGAGTGTGAGCTCTGGAAAGGTGAGTGTGAACTCTGAACAGGTAACTTTGAGCTCTGGGCAGGTGAGTGTGAGCTCTGGGCAGGTGAGTGTGAGCTATGGGAAGGTGAGTGTGAGCTCTGGGCAGGGGAGTGTGAGCTCTGGGAAGGTGGGTGTGAGCTCTGGTAAGGTGGGTGTGAACTCTGGACAGGTAACTTTGAGCTCTGGGCAGGTGAGTGTGAGCTCTGTGAAGGTGAATGTGAACTCTGAACAGGTAACTTTGAGCTCTGGCCAGGTGAGTGTGAACTCTAGAAGGTGAGTGTGGGCTCTGGGAAGGTGTGTGTGAACTCTGGGAAGGTGAGTGTGAACTCTGAACAGGTAACTGAGCTCTGGGCAAGTGAGTGTGAACTCTGGGCAGGTGAGTGTGAGCTCTGGGACGGCGAGTGTGAGCTCTGGAAAGGTGAGTGTGAACTCTGAACAGGTAACTGAGCTCTGGCCAGGTGAGTGTGAACTCTGGAAAGGTGAGTGTGAGCTCTGGAAAGGTGAGTGTGAACTCTGAACAGGTAACTTTGAGCTCTGGGCGGGTGAGTGTGAGCTCTGGGAAGGTGAATGTGAACTCTGAACAGGTAACTTTGAGCTCTGGCGAGGTGAGTGTGAACTCTGGAAGGTGAGTGTGGGCTCTGGGAAGGTGAGTGTGAACTCTGGAAGGTGAGTGTGAGCTCTGAACAGGTAACTTTGAGCTCTGGGCAGGGGAGTGTGAGCTCTGGGAAGGTGAGTGTGAAATCTGGCCAGGTGAGTGTGAGCTCTGGAAGGTGCGTGTGAACTCTGGGAAGGTGGGTGTGAACTCTGAACAGGTAACTTTGAGCTCTGGGCAGGGGAGTGTGAGCTCTGGGAAGGTGAGTGTGAACTCTGAACAGGTAACTTTGAGCTCTGGGCAGGGGAGTGTGAGCTCTGGGAAGGTGAGTGTGACCTCTGGCCAGGTGAGTGTGAACTCTGAACAGGTAACTTTGAGCTCTGGCAAGGGAGTGTGAACTCTGGAAGGTAAGTGTGAGCTCTGGAAAGGTGAGTGTGAACTCTGAACAGGTAACTTTGAGCTCTGGGCAGGTGAGTGTGAGCTCTGGGAAGGTGAGTGTGAACTCTGGCCAGGTGAGTGTGAGCTCTGGAAGGTGAGTGTGAGCTCTGGGAAGGTGAGTGTGAGCTCTGGGAAGGTGAGCGTGAACTCTGAACAGGTAACTTTGAGCTCTGGGCAGGTGACTGTGAACTCTGGAAGGTGAGTGTGGGCTCTGGGAAGGTGAGTGTGAACTCTGGAAGGTGAGTGTGAACTCTGGGAAGGTGAGTGTAAACTCTGAACAGGTAACTTTGAGCTCTGGGCAGGGGAGTGTGAGCTCTGGAAGGTAAGTGTGAGCTCTGGAAAGGTGAGTGTGAACTCTGAACAGGTAACTTTGAGCTCTGGGCAGGGAAGTGTGAGCTCTGGGAAGGTGAGTGTGGCCTCTGGCCAGGTGAGTGTGAACTCTGGGAAGGTGAGTGTAAACTCTGAGCAGGTAACTTTGAGCTCTGGGCAGGGGAGTGTGAGCTCTGGAAGGTAAGTGTGAGCTCTGGAAAGGTGAGTGTGAACTCTGAACAGGTAACTTTGAGCTCGGGGCAGGGGAGTGTGAGCTCTGGGAAGGTGAGTGTGAAATCTGGCCAGGTGAGTGTGAGCTCTGGAAGGTGAGTGTGAACTCTGGGAAGGTGGGCGTGAACTCTGAACAGGTAACTTTGAGCTCTGGGCAGGGGAGTGTGAGCTCTGGGAAGGTGAGTGTGAACTCTGAACAGGTAACTTTGAGCTCTGGGCAGGGGAATGTGAGCTCTGGGAAGGTGAGTGTGAGCTCTGGGAAGGTGAGTGTGAACTCTGGGAGGTGAGTGTTAACTCTGAACAGGTAACTTTGAGCTATGGGCAGGGGAGTGTGAGCTCTGGGAAGGTGAGTGTGAGCTCTGGGAAGGTGAGTGTGAACTCTGGGAGGTGAGTGTGAACTCTGGAAGGTGAGTGTGAACTCTGGGAAGGTGAGTGTAAACTCTGAACAGGTAACTTTGAGCTCTGGGCAGGGGAGTGTGAGCTCTGGAAGGTAAGTGTGAGCTCTGGAAAGGTGAGTGTGAACTCTGAACAGGTAACTTTGAGCTCTGGGCAGGGGAGTGTGAGCTCTGGGAAGGTGAGTGTGGCCTCTGGTCAGGTGAGTGTGAACTCTGGGAAGGTGAGTGTAAACTCTAAGCAGGTAACTTTGAGCTCTGGGCAGGGGAGTGTGAGCTCTGGAAGGTAAGTGTGAGCTCTGGAAAGGTGAGTGTGAACTCTGAACAGGTAACTTTGAGCTCGGGGCAGGGGAGTGTGAGCTCTGGGAAGGTGAGTGTGAAATCTGGCCAGGTGAGTGTGAGCTCTGGAAGGTGAGTGTGAACTCTGAACAGGTAACTTTGAGCTCTGGGCAGGTGACTGTGAACTCTGGAAGGTGAGTGTGGGCTCTGGGAAGGTGAGTGTGAACTCTGGGAAGGTGAGTGTAAACTCTGAACAGGTAACTTTGAGCTCTGGGCAGGGGAGTGTGAGCTCTGGAAGGTAAGTGTGAGCTCTGGAAAGGTGAGTGTGAACTCTGAACAGGTAACTTTGAGCTCTGGGCAGGGGAGTGTGAGCTCTGGGAAGGTGAGTGTGAGCTCTGGGAAGGTGAGTGTGAACTCTGGGAGGTGAGTGTGAACTCTGAACAGGTAACTATGAGCTATGGGCAGGGGAGTGTGAGCTCTGGGAAGGTGAGTGTGAGCTCTGGGAAGGTGAGTGTGAACTCTGGGAGGTGAGTGTGAACTCTGGAAGGTGAGTGTGAACTCTGGGAAGGTGAGTGTAAACTCTGAACAGGTAACTTTGAGCTCTGGGCAGGGGAGTGTGAGCTTTGGAATGTAAGTGTGAGCTCTGGAAAGGTGAGTGTGAACTCTGAACAGGTAACTTTGAACTCTGGGCAGGGGAGTGTGAGCTCTGGGAAGGTGAGTGTGGCCTCTGGCCAGGTGAGTGTGAACTCTGGGAAGGTGAGTGTAAACTCTGAGCAGGTAACTTTGAGCTCTGGGCAGGTGAGTGTGAGCTCTGGCCAGGTGAGTGTGAACTCTGAACAGGTAACTTTGAGCTCTGGGCAGGTGACTGTGAACTCTGGAAGGTGAGTGTGGGCTCTGGGAAGGTGAGTGTGAACTCTGGGAAGGTGAGTGTAAACTCTGAGCAGGTAACTTTGAGCTCTGGGCAGGGGAGTGTGAGCTCTGGAAGGTAAGTGTGAGCTCTGGAAAGGTGAGTGCGAACTCTGAACAGGTAACTTTGAGCTCGGGGCAGGGGAGTGTGAGCTCTGGGAAGGTGAGTGTGAAATCTGGGAAGGTGGGCGTGAAGTCTGAACAGGTAACTTTGAGCTCTGGGCAGGGGAGTGTGAGCTCTGGGAAGGTGAGTGTGAACTCTGAACAGGTAACTTTGAGCTCTGGGCAGGGGAGTGTGAGCTCTGGGCAGGGGAGTGTGAGCTCTGGGAAGGTGAGTGTGAACTCTGGGAGGTGAGTGTGAACTCTGGGCAGATAACTTTGAGCTCCAGGAAGGTGAGTGTGAGTCGATGTTTACCTCGGCTTGCCAGGTGTCGGTGCTGCACCTCCTTTATACATTTACAAGCACCACATTTTGAAAATGATACTTACCTATAAGTACTTACCTTCATGACATTCTGAGATCTATACTTACCTACTCGTACTTATATTCACAAAATTATGAAATCTATACTTAGCGATCTGTAGTTACATTCACAATATTTTGAAATCTAAACTTGACTTTATGCTGACATTCGTGCCATTTCGACTCCAGGATATTTGTGTATTAAATTGCCCTGCATGCATCCTGTTTCCTGCCTTCAAACCCCTCTTGGCTGCAGAGACGCGAGTGTCTGCAGCGATGCACAGAAAGGGGGAGGTGACGCAGCCTTTCATCCTGTCCAGGTCGATAACATTAGCTGCCTTTGGTTTGGTGCCAGCAGCCCCTGTCAGTGAAGCCCTCGGGGGATAAATCAGGGTGTGGCATGTCGTGGATAGGACAGACTGGACTCCAGGACGCAGAGCCACCGGCGGGAGGGGCGGCACATCCGGGGGCGCCCTGGCAGCCGCCCACCCCTCCGCGCGCTGTTTTCCACTCTGAGCTTGTTTTTGTGATTAGAGGCAGGTACACGGTGTGAAAGTACTGGAGTCAGGCCAGCGCTTCCCTGGCACCTCCGTCCACCTGCCTCGTCCTCGCCAAGCCACGAGGCTGGGGAGGAGGGGGGCGGCATCGGTATCTCAAGGGGCTCCTGTGCACAACAGGGCACTCAGTCACACCTTCAAACCTCGGCAGATACATACACTCCGCCTTTCAGCCTTCGGAGGCTGCTATAAGGAGTACCACTGGCTTGAGTAACAATTAGACTCCTGCGTCTGTCAGTAGCACCAAGGGACCCTCCAGGGTAGAGGCGTGCCCTCAAATAATTCTTTTAAGTCATGGTATTATTGTATTGTATTGTAAATGCATTAATATAGCGCTTACTACCTCTGACGAGGCGTCGAAGCGCTTTTTCGGCGAGTAGCACGCTACTCAGGGTCCCATAAAGGATTAGTGGTGAATTAGTATAGTGAAATATGAAAGTAATTTGAGTGGTGGATATGCTTCAATTACTTACCGGTAATTGTGTTACTCTGAGTCCTACTCCCTCGCTTCCCTTCCTTACACAATGAGATGTACAAAGCTAAACAGGACAAACAAAGAAGGAATGCAAAAAACAGGTTTATTAAAAAACACAGAAAACAAAGGAAAAACCACTATTCAGGAATCATAGTGGGAAGAACCCTGTGTCCAAAAACATCAGCACAGTCAATCTCCTGGCCAATCCTGTAATGAGAGGCAAAGGTCAACGGTGAAGCCCAGGTGGCAGCCCAGCAAATCTCAGAAAAGGAAGCCCCTTGGACCTCCACACAGGACGCAGCCATGGAGAGAGTGGAACAACCCTGAACCCCCAAAGGAGAAAGGTGACCCCCCTCTTTGTAAGCCAAAGAAATCAGTGAACAAACCCAACGACTCAAGGAAGTAGTAGAAGGACGCAAACCCCGATTCACAGGCCCAAAATTAACAAAAAGGGAATCCGAGAGACGGAAAGGAGCGACCCGCTCCAAATAGACCAGGAGAGCCCTCCGAACATCCAAAGAGTGCAGCCGCACCTCAGACTCCGAGGACGGAGAATCAAAAAAGGAAGGAAGAACCAACTCCTGATCCCTGTGGAACTGAGAGTCCACCTTAGGACGAAAGGAAAGAATCGGCCACAACACAATCCTGTCCTCAAAAACTCGACAAAAAGGGTGTTAGGAAGAAAGAGCACCTAGTTCACCCAGGTGGCGAGCAGAGGAAATGGCCACCAAAAAGAAAGTCTTGAAGGACAACAGGTGCAGATCCACAAAAGTCAAGGGCTCAAAGGCAGAGGTCATCAAAGTGTTCAAGACCAGAGACAGATCCCAGGTCGGAAAATGCCTCAGAGGGGTAGGAAGAACATTACTCAAACCCTTAAAAAAGCGACTAACCAACCCCATAGAATCCGAGAGATTGCCTCAAGAGCTTTTAAACGCCTTAATCGCAGCCCATTGCAAACAAAGGGAGGAAACCTTCAAGCCCAAGGCAGCACTCTCCTGAAGAAACAGCATCACCTCAAACAAAGAAGAGGAAGTAGGGTCCAAACCTTTGACAAGACACCACCGACTGAAAGAACGCCAGTGCCGCAGGTAAGACTTGTTGGTCGACGCACGCCTAGCCACCTGCAGTGTAGAAGTCAAACTAGCCGGAACCCCTTGACGCAGAAGACCTAAGCGTTAAACCTCCAAGCCGCCAAGCGCATCCGGGCCAGAACATCCTGCTGCAACGCCGGGAAGATCATAGGGGGCGGAGACAGAGGCAGTAACCACTCCACCTCCGACCTCATCTCCACCAGGAGAGGAAACCAGGAGGCACGAGGCCAAGCCGGAACCACCAGAATCACAGAAGACCCCGAGGAGCGGACCCGCAGCAGGAAGCGGAGAAGAAGGGGGAACGGAGGAAAGGCATACCGAAACCCGCGGGGCCAAGGGCTGGAGAGAGCATCCACCGCCCAGGCCGACCCCTCCCCAGATTGAGAAGGATAGTGGAGAGATAGAAGAGGGAAGGATTTAGAATTCTTTTTTTGTTTTTGTTTGTTTTGGAGCTCATAGCACAAGAAAAGTAAAAGGGAGGTGGAGGGGGAAGACTTAAGGATAGGTTCCTAGCTTTGATAACGGGATCTAGCGATTTCAGGGGACACTTGGGGCCCGATTTATAAACTGCACTTTGTAGTAAGTGGTACTATTGGCATAAAACAAAGAGCCATTCATATACCTACGAGTGTACCTTTCCACCTCACCTGTCCTATCTTTTCTACATGGAGATCTCCACACATGTACGTTTACTACTTAGTAATAAATGTGGGAGGGGCCAGGGAGAGCTTCTCCTCGGCTGTCTCTCATGCACCACGCCCATGCGTGATCCCCGTTTCTTCCTGTGTCACGCGCTGACCTGCCGTCCACCCCCCTGAGCTCATTGTTTCAGATTTCTATTTCCGGAGGCGGGGATTGGAAACACCAGAAATGGCGCAGTCGCACAAAAGCTTGATGTAATAAGGGCACGTAATTGGGATGCATATAACCTACAGAGTAACTCCATGCGTATATTGCTTGAGCTAATAAAAAACAAACAAAAAAAATATATGTTTTTTTTTTAAAAACGAATTGTGAACCTACGTTTTTCTTGGGGTGGGCAATATCCTCCCTTCCGTTGGTGGAATTAGTGGAATTTTGATGACTCCACATTACGCTTGTAATGTGGTAATGTGGAGTTCTGGCCAAATTCCGCCATTCAGTGCATGGCAAGGTTTTTCTTGCTTGCGTCCCACAATGGTAAGTTCACAAGCAAGATTTGGCGTCCCCTAGCGCGATCTTCGGGCACTAGGAGGACACCGGGCAACATTTTTCCAAAATGGGCGGTAACGACCATTCGCATCAGAAGGCTGCTGATCGAGTTGGAAATTCACTGGAGAGGCAGCAAATTCAACTTGAGTAGCAGCGCCTTTGACGTGCCACATTGTGCCGTTCACACTGATTCATCATCGTGGAACGCGCACCTGGCGCTAAATTACAGCACGAGCAACGCCGCATACCTATTCCCACCCATTGGCAGAACTCTCTGGAATCTCGCAGTTTTTATGTACCTCCGAGGGGCATATTATCAAGGGACATATCACTGCTTTTTCGGCTTTAAAAGCCAAAAAAGCCAAAAAAGCAGCAAGATTTCCATCGCACTATAAACAAGCTCACGCTAACCCTTGTTAGCGCTTATTTTCGCGCGATGGCTGCCGTTTTTTATCGCCCTGCATGCCATCGCTAATGACATGCAAAGTAGGCATTCCTGTGTAAAACAGCATGGGAGAACTCGCTAACATGGCTTCGCGGTATTATCAAGCCGGCAGCAGACCCGCGAAGCAATGTTAATAATCGCGCTAAGTCCCCTTTATCAAAGGAATTTAACTCCTGCTTTAAAGTTGACTTAGCCATCTTAGTAATGGGAGGTGGATTGCAAGGCTGAGACCACAGGGGCTTATTAGCATGTTTCCCATTATCGCCCAAAATATATTGCAGTATTTCCCGTGCTATTCCCGCTTTTTGCTGCTATCGCTGGATTTCCAATCGCCTTTGAGATAAGCGTTGATAATAACGTGCTAACTCGGTGAGGAAATCCAGTGCGCTCTGTGATATTTATCGCAGTTAGTTCATAATATGCCCCGTGAGTTTTGCCCACCACTACATTTTTCACATTAAAAGCTTTGTACCCTTAGCCCTTCGTGAGACCTGTTTATTTTGTTTCCAATAAATTGTCATTACCATTTTGTAAATATTTATGAAAAAAAACGCGTAATCAAAATCCTACCCCCCCCCCACCTTTAATAGTTCCATTTTTTAAAAGGAAAAAAAAATCCTAGCCTGATGTAGGATATGATGTGCACTTAAAACTATTAGCAGTTCTTCAGCTATTGAATCAAAACATGTACTCATTTAACCCACTTTTTTTCCCACCAGGAGTACAGGCTTCTTGGGAGCAGTGTGGCTCTCTCGCCATCTCCTCCAAGCTCGTGCCCGTAGGCACGCCCGTGACTGCCTCCTGCCACCTCGACGCCCCCTGCTTGCAGCAGGCCGGTAATGCCAGCCCGGCCGGCCTGGCTTGGACTCTGGACGGTGAGGAGCTTCCCAGGAGGTCTAAGGTGGTAGCCAACGAGACGGATTCGGTGGTCACCATTCCGCGGGCGAGCGGGACGGAGGCGACCTTCACCTGCTACTCCCTCCATCAGGGGGCGCCACGACTCCTGGGGAACGTCTCCTATCAAGTTGGCGGTAAGCAGTACAACTTGTTATTTCTAATATGGCCCAATGCTGGTGTATCACAACACATGAGAGCTGGCGCCCAATGAGGTTACAATCTTTCCATCACTACTCTGAGAACCTTTCTTACAAAAAATCTAATTTGTTATTTTAAAAGAGGCTTTGGGGCGTTTGAATCATAGCATCACAGTAGAACTCGGCTTGATTCTCCAAAGGTTTGCGGGAAACATCCATTACAATGCGGTCATTACATCACAATGCCTTTTACCATGCAGTTTTTACAACGCAAGTCATTGCAACGAATTGCACTGGATGGCGCTCTAACCTAAGGAATAGTATGTTTTACTATTCTAACGCCTTCCCTTCTGTACGTAGACTGGTGTTGGAATAGTAAATCATACTATTCCTAAGTCCAGCGCCCTCCAGCGCAAGTCGGTGTAACGACTTGCGCTGTAAAAACTGGGTTGTAACGTACCGTGATCAAAATGATCGAGTTGTAACGTTACATATTCAAGGTTTGCACATCTAACTGAAACTTATTAATCCAAAAAGGAAAGCACTTTTTTGGAAATGCTAGATCCTCACTCACACATCCAAGATCGACTGATTTTTGCGAGCAGAGATGGCGCTCAGACCTGTGTGAATTTACCAACAGCCCGAAGTGTGAACTAGGTGTGATAAAGTGCGTATTTTCATGGGAGTGAACGATGTCCATGTGAAGACTCACCAAACATAAACTTGGGAGCAGCCATAAACATTTGGAATAACCTCCTACACTTACGGCAACTCTGAACTAATATCAACAGAAAATTGCTACTGGTGGCGTAGTAACTGTGGTGGAGAAGAAATTTCTTCAGATGGAAAAAGGTTTCATCTGAAGAGAGAAAGAAATTAATACAAATTTGTATGCATCCGTGCATGAGGTTTGTGCCCGTTACGGACAACCACAATCGGGCAGCCAGGACAATCAACCATTCAATCAAGATATTTGTAAAGCGCACTACATACCCGTGAGGGTCTCAAGGCGCTGGGGGGATGAAGTGTGGGGGTTGCTGCTACTGATCGAAGAGCCAGGTCTTGAGGAGTCTTCAGAAGGCCAGTAGGTCTTGGGTCTGCTGGAGGTTGGTGGGGAGGGTGTTCCAGGTCTTGGCGGCGAGGTGGGAGAAGGATCTGCCACCAGCGGTCGTTCTTTGGATGCGGGGGACTGTGGCGAGGGCGAGGCCGGCGGAGCGGAGCTGGCGGGTGGGGGTGTAGAAGCAGAGTCGCCTGTTGAGGTATGTTGGGCCGGTGTTGTGGAGAGCTTTGTGTGCGTGGGTGAGGAGCTTGAAGATTATCCTCTTGTTGACTGAGAGCCAGTGCAGGTCTCTCAGGTGGGGTGGGATGTGGCTGCGGCCGGGGATGTCAAGGATTAGACGTGCCGAGGCGTTCTGGATGCGTTGCAGCCGTCTCAGAAGCTTGGCCGACCTTCCTGCATAGATGGCGTTTCTGTAGTTCAGCCTGCTGCTGACGAGGGCCTGGGTGACCGTACATCTAGTTTCGGTGGGGATCCACTTGAAGATCCTGCGGAGCATTCGGAGGGTGCTGAAGCAGGATGCGGAGACGGCGTTGACCTGCTTAGTCATGGAGAGGGTGGAGTCGAAGATGACCCCTAGGTTGCGTGCGTGGTCGGTGGGTGTCGGGGTTGTTCCTAGTGTTGTTGGCCACCAGGAGTCGTCCCAAGCTGAAGGGGTAGAGCCTGGGATGAGGACCGCCGTCTTATCTGTGATCCTATCAATCTTTAAAATACGAAAGTTTCCTGAGGTCCAACCAGGACTTATGCAAATAGAAAAAGCAATATCAAATTCTGGAAATCATAGACCGTGTGCTTCGTGTCTATGCACTTTATAAAACAACTTATAGTACAATACACATTTTACAACATACATAAAACACTAGCATTGGCTTGAAAGTTCAGCTGTCTGCATAGCTATTGGAATCAATTTTCAAAGTATTCCTAGAAAGTGCTTTGGCTCTGACCGAGGACACTCTTGCTATTGGCTGTTTGGTGTATCATTCCGCTTCTTATGGATCTCCTGCATTGCAACGCACGGGGGACTATTTTACATCTTAAACGTACACCCAACCATCACACATTATATTCTTTCATCCATACCTGCATGGTCTGCAGGTGACAATAGTTTTTAGCTTTGCTTTTTTACTGTACCAAATTCTTTTTAGTGGTATAGTTAGGACTGAGAATGCACAGGTAAGAGTGAAAATGCAAAGGCATGAGAGACGGCAACAGATTAAATCCAATCCCTGAAGGTTCCCTGGCGGCTGGAGATTTCTTTTAAACGTTAATTGAAACCATGCTTGATTGGTGCTTATCTAAACCCGTGAGATCTTCAGTGGATGCTCCTGATAATCTGTACATGATACTGTAAATTATTAGCATATCATTATTTATTTTCCTTTCCGTAAACATTTCTAAAGTTGATGGTTCCTTAACGCTCACCGAAGGAAACAATTGACGACCTACTCCAGGTGCCCGGGTGCTTACTTAACGCATTGTTTCTTATAAATAAATGTTTGTGAATAATTAATGTATCATTTTTTGATTTTTGTCTATGCATTTTTATGTAATTCTTGCTGAGAGCTTTTCTAGAGTTTGTCGCAATCTTTGATTATGATTTCAGTTTTGGGTTCATGTTGTTTTCCGACTCTGCCTGAAGAACATCAGTTTAGTAAAAATTTCCAAAGAATTGCTCTTATTTCGCTGAACACAACCAAACATAGCTTTTCATACCTTTATCACTGATTTCCCTATTTTCTTGTGTGTCGTATCTAATTTGAATTACACACTTTTTGAAGTTTGAGGAAAACACAATGACTCATTTGTAGAACCTCATTTCAATATTACACTGTCTTCATTGGTAAGAAAATCTTCTGTTTGGACGCTCAATAGGTGACATTCTTAGCTCGTACAATGGCACAATCTATCTTAGGTAATTACAAGGCAGCAACGCGATCTTTAAACTCCTCTCTTCTTCAAACACATTAGAGACTCCTTAATTCATTTCTATGCTCTTGGTAATCTAGATATGCGATGTAAATATTTTGGACGCTCTTGCTGGCCCTTGACAAATCGCACAATGAAGATTCTTTACCTTTTTTTTTTTAAGTAGATTCAATGGCATGTGTTTTATTTCCCAATCGTTATCATGCGCTTCTGATGAAAAATCTTTTAATAACTCTCAGACATATCTATCCAATGTACATTTTAATGTATCCATTATCGCGAAACTCCCTTCTTTGTAAGAAATTTTATGATGATCGAGGGATTTACATCGCAAATTAGCTATGCTGCTATTTTTTGTTTATTGACTTTACTATGAAATAAGTTTTCATGGGGTGGGGGGTAATGAGTCAGAGGCCTCTGCAGGCCTGTAATAATAGAGTAGATCTGATTACGTTTCTACATGTTCGAGACAATGGGAAACCCCTTCCCCATTATGATAATCAAGCTTGGTGTGTCGGAACGAGTAGAAAAAATAACTTAATCCTTGGAGTCAAATCCAATTTATTCCGTTGTGCTAGTGACATAGAGAGAGCATTTATAGCCAACACGTGTTTCGCCCCTTCACATTGGCCATCTGGCCTGGGGCTTCCTCAGGGCATTATAAAATTAGCAACTGGGGTAGGTCCTTTCCCAGTCGGCCGGAATGCAGCAGAATCGATTGTGCAGCGATCAATCAATTAATCAATCAATGAATTTATAGGGCGCGCTACTCACCCGTGAGGGTCTCAAGGCGCTAAAGGGGGAAAGGGAGGGGTGCTGTCATTGCTCGAATAGCCAGGTCTTGAGGTGCTTCCTGAAGGTGAGGTGGTCCTGGGTCAGTCGAAGGTGTGCGGGAAGTGAGTTCCATGTCTTTGTGGCCAGGTAGAAGAAAGACCTTCCTCCAGCGGTGGTTCTGTGGATCCGTGGAACGGTGGCGAGGGCGAGGCTGGCTGAGCGGAGCTGGCGCGTGGGGGTGTAGAACGAAAGGCAGTCGTTGAGGTATACGGGTTCTTTGTCGTGGAATGCTTTGTAGGAGCCTGAACGTGATCCTCTTGTTGACGGGGAGCCAGTGCAGGTATCTTAGGTGGGCGGATATGTGGCTGTGGCGGGGGATGTTGAGGATGAGTCGGGCGGAGGTGTTTTGTATGCGCTGAAGCCGTTTCTGGAGTTTGGCTGTGGTACCTGCGTAGAGGGCGTTTCCGTAGTCCAGTCGGCTGGTGACGAGGGCCTGAGTGACGGTCTTTCTTGTTTCTGTGGGGATCCACCTGAAGATTTTTCGGAGCATGCGCAGGGTGTTGAAGCAGGATGAGCATACGGCGTTGACTTGCCTGGTCAACGAGAGGGATGAGTCCAGGATGAACCCCAGGTTGCGTGCGTGGTCCGTGGGAGTCGGTGCGGGGCCCAGCGCTGTGGGCCACCAAGTGTCGTCCCAGGCGGAGAGGGATTGTCCAAGGATGAGGACCTCTGTCTTGTCTGAGTTCAGCTTTAGGTGGCTGAGCTTCATCCATTCTGCGACGTCTTTCATTCCTTCCTGGAGGTTGGTTTTGGTGGTGGCTGGGTCTTTGGTGAGGGAGAGTATCAGTTGGGTGTCGTCGGCGTAGGAGATGATGTTGATGTTGTGTTTGCGAGCGATGGCGGCGAGCGGGATCATGTAGGTATTGAAGAGGGTTGGGCTGAGTGAGGAGCCCTGGGGTACGCCGCAGATGATCTTGGTGGCTTCGGAGCGGAAGGGAGGGAGGCGGACTCTCTGGGTTTTATCGGAGAGGAATGATGTAATCCAGTCCAGGGCCTTTCCTTGGATACCAGTGTCGTAGAGGCGGGTTATTAGGGTGCGGTGGCAGACGGTGTCAAAGGCAGGCTGCCGAGAGGTCTAGGAGAAAGAGGGCGGTTGTTTCTCCGTTGTCCATCATGGTCCTGATGTCGTCGGTGGCTGCGATGAGAGCAATAAAGAACAGCAAAAGTCTGTGGTGATCCGTCGGCATATGAAATATGTTGTAGCATTTGATAGTGTGAAGTTTAGAGATCACATTTTTGAAAAATGTCCAAACTATTTCTTTCTTGGAATAGGGAATGTATGAGCTTTAGAGACTGAGTGCATTGCTAGCGTTCCATCAATATCCTGCAAAGATTCACTAGATTACAATTGTTTTCATAGTTCAATTTCAGAAGACATTTCCGGATTGATTCGAAGATCAAAAGACCTCCATATAGAAAATGTAAAAAGTCACATTATGATCTTGGGTTTAATTTATGAACATAGCCTTACATTTAGTACAACCGGTTTTTCCTTTCTTCAGTTTTATCCTTCAATTTAAAAATTAAATGTTTAACATTTATTTGTTTTTTTAGTGGTGAGTGTATGTATTAGGGGTCGCTGTGGGGGGTTCTAGTGCATTTCTAAGGAAAATTTTTAAAGGGTATGAAATGTCTTTGTGGAAGAAAGTCCCTGGTCTTTCTCGTCTCTCTTTCATGCTCTTCCTACATCTCTTGCCAACTTCTGATTGTCGGTGCCTCTTCTCCCAGCCCCTCCTGCAGAGCTTCACATTTTGACCTGTGTCGTCATCTGGATTTCCAATATCACGTGCTCCTGGGATCCTGGACAGCAGACGAACCTCCCGACCACTTACGCCCTACATGTGCGAGAGTGAGTACCAGCCCCCATGCGAGGGGCTCACTAATCTTCTCCCCACTTCTTTTAAAAAAAAAAAAAATTACGCAGTTTTATATAGCGCAAACTTGACCCGAATGGGGTATCAGAGCGCTTTACATAGCACCGGTTGCATTACATGAGGACACAATCATTATTATTATTTATTTTTTGGTTAGGCACGGGGAGATCAGGGGGCATATTAACAAGGAACAGAGAAAATGAAGGCTAAGGGCGCTTAGCGTTAATTTTTTTAACGCCCGCTATCGCTGGATAATATCGCCTGGTTATCATGTTATTAACGATGCTAACAACCTAGGCGATATAAAATCCAGCGATAGGGGCATTTCGGGAGGTTATCGCTGGTAATGCAGCGATAAAACTACTAGGATAGGGATATCCTTGTCGATAGCCCATGGTGGACTTAGCCATGTAATCCACCTCCCATTGGATTACATGGCTAAATCTGAAAATTACCAGACGTAAAAAAGCAGTGTAACCGTGGTTAGCGCTGCTTTTTTTGTCTCTAACAGGGTTAGCGTGAAGCTTGATAATAGGAGAAATGTTGCTTAGCAACTTTTCTCCTATTATTTTGCTCTGGAATGCCCACTTTGCATCTCATGAGAGATGCAAAGGGCAGCGTAGTGAAAAAGGGTGCTAACATGCGATTTTGCATGTTAGCACCCTGTTGTTGATAGGGCGATATTTTTATCTCCGCTTCTTTGTCTTTTAAAGCCAAAAAAGCGGAGATAAAGCCATTGTTAATATGTCCCTAAGTGATTTGCCCAGAATCACAAGATGTTCAGCGTCATTGTGGTTGCATTATTTCTCTCGCATCGCAGCCCCACCACTGGAGCTGTCATATCCTTCTTCCCCGTTGTATGGGAGGGGAGGGTATTAAAAGGGATTGTTTAAGTGATTTTTTGCAATAACAGGCCATGGGGGGAGGCATTTAGAGTGGCGGAGGGTGTAACCCCCACATCCAAGGCTGTTGACTGCCAGCCATATTCAGAAATCTCTGCCTAGTGGAGATCTCTGCTCATTCAGAGGACCTGCCTCTAAGTTTGATCAGTCGCTATTCTACGTGTCATGTGTCACCTTCCTGGGTGTGCTACAAAAACTTTGAGTTCTTAATATCGATCTGAACTTATATCAACTCCGCAGTCCCGACAACCGTATATAGATATGGTAGGTAGGTGAGGAGTTAAGAACATTGATGCCCTGATCTAGTTCTCGGCGGACGGGTACTCCGTAACAATGGTGACCGATATACTGTCCGCCGAAACATAAATCCAGTTATATCCTTTGGGATTTATATTTTGGCGGATGGGATATCCACAACCTTTGTGACAGAGTAACCTGTCCGCCAAGATCTCAATTAGGATCTTAGTGTGTATTTCCCTGTGTTTGTATGTTTGCTTGCCTTGACCATATGTTGGTAGTCAATGTTGTGGATTCAAAATGAGTGCAAGTCAATATTCCAGAGGTCGACATTTTAACATACCACCCATTCTTATTGTTGGTTGGCATCAATCACAAACCCTCGCTCTCTAACATTTGCCTGTGATTGTTGATTTGTGGTGGCTGGCCGTGAATGGACCTCCGACCCCGTTCTCACAATCTTTCTTTTCCTCATGTCCAGAGACCTGGGGAGATGTGAGCACGCCTTCAGCGACACCAAGGTCTGCCACCCCATGGACCGGCACCGCTGCGCCATCAGCATCACAAGGATGAACGCCTTCTACAGCATCTGGGTGACGGCGCAGAACGCCCTGGGCTTGTCCTCCTCCCCCACCCTCTGCCGCCTCGCCACTGACATGGGTGAGCACAGTGGACATGCTCTAGGTTTTTTGTTAAATAAGGTCCTGTTTTATAACTTTATCTCCAGACCAGGCATTCATGTACCTCAATGTATTGTATGACTGTGTAGCTGAAACAATGATGCGGACTGGGTGAGTAGGGCTGCCATCTTCTCACAGACTATTCAGAAAAGGGGGTGGTGATGAACAGAGTATCTGAATTAAGCAGACCACTCTTACCCAGTCCAAAGATCAGGGCTTGATCCATCACCGTTATTTAGCTCACTGCCCCATCCCAGCTCAGAACCTGGCTATATGCAAATTAGTCTGTCCCTGGCCCAGTGCATCATGGGAACAGGGCAGACCAAACTACCAAGCCAATTCTTCACCAGATAGGAGACAAGATTCCGGGGACCGGTTTCTGGCATTTCAGCCGTCGTCGGCCCGGCTTGCTTGAATCCTGATGGAGCAGTGAGCAAGGGACTCATGTCTGAGTATACCCTGCCACACCTATAGTGGCCAAAAACGATTCAGAAAAGGGGGTGATGATGAACAGAGTGTCTGAATTAAGCAGACCACTCTTACCCAGTCCAAAGATCAGGGCTTGATCCATCACCGTTATTTAGCTCACTGCCCCATCCCAGCTCAGAACCTGGCTATATGCAAATTAGTCTGTCCCTGACCCAGTGCATCATGGGAACAGGGCAGACCAAACTACCCAGCCAATTCTTCACCAGAAAGGAGACAAGCTTCCGGGGACCGGTTTCTGGCATTTCAGCCGTCGTCGGCCCGGCTTGCTTGAATCCTGATGGAGCAGTGAGCAAGGGACTCATGTCTGAGTATACCCTGCCACACCTATAGTGGCCAAAAACGATTCAGAAAAGGGGGTGGTGATGAACAGAGTGTCTGAATTAAGCAGACCACTCTTACCCAGTCCAAAGATCAGGGCTTGATCCATCACCGTTATTTAGCTCACTGCCCCATCCCAGCTCAGAATCTGGCTATATGCAAATTAGTCTGTCCCTGGCCCAGTGCATCATGGGAACAGGGCAGCCAAACTACCAAGCCAATTCTTCACCAGAAAGGAGACAAGCTTCCGGGGACCGGTTTCTGGCATTTCAGCCGTCGTCGGCCCGGCTTGCTTGAATCCTGATGGAGCATTGAGCAAGGGACTCATGTCTGAGTATACCCTGCCACACCTATAGTGGCCAAAAACGATTCAGAAAAGGGGGTGGTGATGAACAGAGTGTCTGAATTAAGCAGACCACTCTTACCCAGTCCAAAGATCAGGGCTTGATCCATCACCGTTATTTAGCTCACTGCCCCATCCCAGCTCAGAACATGGCTATATGCAAATTAGTCTGTCCCTGGCCCAGTGCATCATGGGAACAGGGCAGACCAAACTACCAAGCCAATTCTTCACCAGAAAGGAGACAAGCTTCCGGGGACCGGTTTCTGGCATTTCAGCCGTCGTCGGCCCGGCTTGCTTGAATCCTGATGGAGCAGTGAGCAAGGGACTCATGTCTGAGTATACCCTGCCACACCTATAGTGGCCAAAAACGATTCAGAAAAGGGGGTAGTGATGAACAGAGTGTCTGAATTAAGCAGACCACTCTTACCCAGTCCAAAGATCAGGGCTTGATCCATCACCGTTATTTAGCTCACTGCCCCATCCCCAGCTCAGAACCTGGCTATATGCAAATTAGTCTGTCCCTGGCCCAGTGCATCATGGGAACAGAACAGACTAATTTGCATATAGCCAGGTTCTGAACTGGGATGGTGCAGTGAGCAAAAAAACGGTGTTGGATCTAGCCCTGATCTCTTGACTGGGTGAGAGTATTCTGCTTAATTCAGAAACTCTGTCCATCACCACCCCTTGTTGTTAAATATTTTGTCCACCATAAGCGTGGAAGGGTATACTCAGATGTGAGTCCCTTGCTCATTGCACCATCAGGATTCAAGCAAGCCGGGCCGACGACGCCTGAAATGGCAGAAACCGGTCCCCGGAAGCTTGTTTCCTTCCCAGTGTAAGAATTGGCTTGGTAGTTTGGTTTGCCCTGTTCCCATCATGCATTGGGACAGGAACAGACTAATTTGCATATAACCAGGTTCTGAACTGGGATGGTGCAGTGAGCTAAAAAACGGTGTTGGATCTAGCCCTGATCTCTTGACTGGGTGAGAGTATTCTGCTTAATTCAGAAACTCTGTCCATCACCACCCCTTGTTGTTAAATATTTTGTCCACCATAAGCGTGGAAGGGTATACTCAGATGTGAGTCCCTTGCTCATTGCACCATCAGGATTCAAGCAAGCCGGGCCGACGACGCCTGAAATGGCAGAAACCGGTCCCCGGAAGCTTGTTTCCTTCCCAGTGTAAGAATTGGCTTGGTAGTTTGGTTTGCCCTGTTCCCATCATGCACTGGGACAGGAACAGACTAATTTGCATATAGCCAGGTTCTGAACTGGGATGGTGCAGTGAGCTAAAAAACGGTGTTGGATCTAGCCCTGATCTCTTGACTGGGTGAGAGTATTCTGCTTAATTCAGAAACTCGGTCCATCACCACCCCTTGTTGTTAAATATTTTGTCCACCATAAGCGTGGAAGGGTATACTCAGATGTGAGTCCCTTGCTCATTGCACCATCAGGATTCAAGCAAGCCGGGCCGACGACGCCTGAAATGGCAGAAACCGGTCCCCAGAAGCTTGTTTCCTTCCCAGTGTAAGAATTGGCTTGGTAGTTTGGTTTGCCCTGTTCCCATCATGCACTGGGACAGGAACAGACTAATTTGCATATAGCCAGGTTCTGAACTGGGATGGTGCAGTGAGCTAAAAAACGGTGTTGGATCTAGCCCTGATCTCTTGACTGGGTGAGAGTATTCTGCTTAATTCAGAAACTCTGTCCATCACCACCCCTTGTTGTTAAATATTTTGTCCACCATAAGCGTGGAAGGGTATACTCAGATGTGAGTCCCTTGCTCATTGCACCATCAGGATTCAAGCAAGCCGGGCCGACGACGCCTGAAATGGCAGAAACCGGTCCCCGGAAGCTTGTTTCCTTCCCAGTGTAAGAATTGGCTTGGTAGTTTGGTTTGCCCTGTTCCCATCATGCACTGGGACAGGAACAGACTAATTTGCATATAGCCAGGTTCTGAACTGGGATGGTGCAGTGAGCTAAAAAACGGTGTTGGATCTAGCCCTGATCTCTTGACTGGGTGAGAGTATTCTGCTTAATTCAGAAACTCTGTCCATCACCACCCCTTGTTGTTAAATATTTTGTCCACCATAAGCGTGGAAGGGTATACTCAGATGTGAGTCCCTTGCTCATTGCACCATCAGGATTCAAGCAAGCCGGGCCGACGACGCCTGAAATGGCAGAAACCGGTCCCCGGAAGCTTGTTTCCTTCCCAGTGTAAGAATTGGCTTGGTAGTTTGGTTTGCCCTGTTCCCATCATGCACTGGGACAGGAACAGACTAATTTGCATATAGCCAGGTTCTGAACTGGGATGGTGCAGTGAGCTAAAAAACGGTGTTGGATCTAGCCCTGATCTCTTGACTGGGTGAGAGTATTCTGCTTAATTCAGAAACTCTGTCCATCACCACCCCTTGTTGTTAAATATTTTGTCCACCATAAGCGTGGAAGAGTATACTCAGATGTGAGTCCCTTGCTCATTGCACCATCAGGATTCAAGCAAGCCGGGCCGACGACGCCTGAAATGGCAGAAACCGGTCCCCGGAAGCTTGTTTCCTTCCCAGTGTAAGAATTGGCTTGGTAGTTTGGTTTGCCCTGTTCCCATCATGCACTGGGACAGGAACAGACTAATTTGCATATAGCCAGGTTCTGAACTGGGATGGTGCAGTGAGCTAAAAAACGGTGTTGGATCTAGCCCTGATCTCTTGACTGGGTGAGAGTATTCTGCTTAATTCAGAAACTCTGTCCATCACCACCCCTTGTTGTTAAATATTTTGTCCACCATAAGCGTGGAAGGGTATACTCAGATGTGAGTCCCTTGCTCATTGCACCATCAGGATTCAAGCAAGCCGGGCCGACGACGCCTGAAATGGCAGAAACCGGTCCCCGGAAGCTTGTTTCCTTCCCAGTGTAAGAATTGGCTTGGTAGTTTGGTTTGCCCTGTTCCCATCATGCACTGGGACAGGAACAGACTAATTTGCATATAGCCAGGTTCTGAACTGGGATGGTGCAGTGAGCTAAAAAACGGTGTTGGATCTAGCCCTGATCTCTTGACTGGGTGAGAGTATTCTGCTTAATTCAGAAACTCTGTCCATCACCACCCCTTGTTGTTAAATATCTTCTCACAGACTGGCATTAGCCCTTGGGTAAACATTGGGGTACATATGTGGAAGAACCAGGGGCAGCAGACCAGAGAGCTGAGGCGGGAGGGGCTGCCTGGTGCCAGGGCATCACCTTTGGAGCCAGGTTATTTTACACCAAATACAATTTCCACACCTGAGTTTGTATACCTTTGGACCTGTCTTCATGTCAACATTGGTTGCAAGAAAAAATAATTTTTTGTCTCAAAAAGCACACATTGCTATCAAAGCTCCTGGCACTGAAGGGAATAACTTTCTGCACAGCTGAGACCCCTGGTGACCGCTACCTGGTGCCCCTGTTGTATCCTTCCACTGCTCACATTCAGGGAACTTGGGGTCATATTATCAAGGTGGGCAAAATGAAATTATCGCCGCTTTAGCGGCCGTTTTCGGCCGCTAAGCGGCGATAATTTCAACGCCCTATTAGCCAGCTGTCGCTAACATTAGTTAGCGACAGCTTTTAGATGATAGCGAGCGGTTTGGAGCCCGCTTTGCATGTTAGCAATATTTATCGCTAATGACATGCAAAGTGGGCGTACCCAACCTGTTAGCGACTAAAAACAGTAGCTAACATCGCTATCGCCTATTATCAACACAGGCGTAGCGATGGAAATATTCGCGCTAAGCGCGAATATCTCCAAAAGCTAACGCCTGGTCAGACCAGTTCTTAGCCTGTATATCCAATGGGAGGTGGATAATATGGCTAAGACCCTATTGGCGTTAATGCGTGAATATCTCTGTATTCTCAGCGATATTCACACATTTCGCCGCTATTGCCGGATATTTTATCGCTTTAGAGATAAACGTTGCTAATAGCACCTTATCTCTGCGATAATATCCGGCGATGCTTGGCGATAAAAAAAAACTCGCTAAGCCCATTTAGCGATAAATATTGCTAGTTGTTGGTAATATGCCCCCTCGGTGCCTACTCTAACCAGGGATCACACTCGGCAACTCTGGGCATTAGCTTGCCTCATCTCTACAACGACCCCCACATTCGCCGGGGATGCCTGGTTTCACCTTGGAGATGCCCAGTTAGGGACCATCTCACAAGGATAGCCAGGACGGGTTCCCCAGCGGTCTCCAGCGCCAGGACGCCTCAGGGCAGCAGTGTGCTTTACAAGACACATACATTACATTACATTACATCCACCCGCCAACCTTTCCATTACTCCCCTTTCTAGTTGTCAAGTGTCTCTTTGCATTTTTTAAAAATATATATATTTTTTACATTTGGAAGGGCCTGGAAGCTGCAATTTGATGCCAGGCCAACGCTATAAAAAAATAAAAGACCTTTGGCTCATATTTTTTATTTACCATCCTAAAATGGTGGTCACCCACCTTGGAATGGTAAATAAAAACACTGAACAAAATGGTCACCAGGTTACGACGCACGTACACACATGCGAGATTACTGATGCGTGCACACTCATGGTAGCAATAGGGCCACACTGGCAGGATTGAAATGCACCATCGCACCTCTTGTTTGATTTGCTGATGCAGTTCCTCATCAACAATAAACCTTTTTTTTCTTTTGCCAATATTGAACAGGATTGTCAAGAAATCATTTGCAAATCAAATAGGTGTTCATTAGCAAAGCTAAAAAGCCCGACCTTTTGTCTTTGCCAATGCTTGTTTTGCCCATAAAGTACTTTTCTGAGTATGAAATCTCTCTGGGAGCGCCTGGGTAAGTGAAGCCCATCCCCTGAAACAAGATGGCCGCACACAGGGCGCGTCCTACAGTAAAACATCAAGGGCACTTTCTCTAATTAGCGGCTGGGCCGGACCGCTTTCCGGCTTCTTTGTGTTTCTTTGAGAGCTACAGCCTCAGTGGAGTGGAGGAAGGGTGGGCTCCTTGTAGGAGAAACCTCCATGACCCGTTTTAGAAGAAACATGATAATTGAACATGGTTTTATAGAGCAGTGAATCATTTCCTGCGCCCATAAGTGGTCTCCTTACATAATTTCCTGTTCTTGTTAGATATTACTTTTCCATTTACACATTCTTCTTCAAGCCTGAGAACCTTGGGGCATACTAGCAAGGCAGGCGATATGAAATTATCGCCACTCTTGCGGTGCTTTTCGGCCGCAAAGTGGCAATAATTTCATCACCCTATTAGCAAGTTGTCACTAACATCAGTTAGCGACAGCTTCGAGGAGATAGCGAGCGGTTTGGGGCCCGCTTTGCATGACAGCAATATTTATCGCTAATGACATGCAAAGTGGGCGTACCCAACCAGTCGCTAACATCGGTATCGCCTATTATCAACACAGACGTAGCGATAAAAAAATTCGCGCTAAGCACGAATATCGCTGAAAAACTGACGCCTGCTCAGACCACTTCTTAACCTGTATATCCAATGGGAGTTGGATATTCAGGTTAAGACCCTATTGGCGGTAATGCCTTAGCCGCTATCGCTGGATATTTTATCGCATTTGAGATAAACGTTGCTAATAGCACGTTATCTTAGCGATAAAATCCGGCGATGCGCGGCGATATAAAAAATTTTGCAATGCTCATTTAGAGATAAATATCGCTAGTTGTTGATAATATGCCCCCTTGTTATCAAGTGGATTGAATACCTATGTAACATTTGTACAACTATAACACACTCTTCAGTATCCACCTTTGAGGTTTGTGCACTTTAATATCTCCAAATATTAAGTGCTCCGAAGCACCAAGACCAATGACACTATTCTTACGATCAAACCCAGAATAATCTGGGAAATGCGGCTTCCTTATTAGTCGATGCTCCAGGTTCGATTATCCTCGGCTGGCCTCATTGCGTGCACTCAGAATCTGGGAGCAGAGTATGAGTACTAGTCTTATCGATGCCACCGAGCCGACCAATCGCAACACCAAACTGATGACCATCCGGGGTACGCAGGATCCAGTCCAGTAGAGCGGCTCAATGTTCCAACAGAACTTGCACTGCTACGACCCTATGAGTTCTGGGTGATAAAATTCTCTCTTGCCCCTGCCCTCTGATCTCGCCTCTCCCCTCCCACACACTCCTTGCTCAACTATAGCGCCTCGCGGTTCTGCTAGCCGCAGATATCACATGGTTCCTATGCCAGTGTTTCCAGGTCGCAGCCTCCCTGATAGGGGGATAACATAACATAACATGTGTATTTGTAAAGTGCACTTATCACCAGTGGGTCTCAATTCGCTGAATAATAGATGTTTATTGTTACCCAACCCATGAGGTCAAACACAGGCCCCTGCAGTGGACGCATTAGTCCACTAAGCCACCAGTGGCAGGGCGGCTTGGGTTTATGGGTGTTGGGGTGACGCGCTGTTCTGGTTACCTCACCCATGGTAGAGGTGATCCACACATCTGATTGGTTGTCCCTTGTTCTTCCAGTGAAGCTTGGCCCACCTGAGATGGAGAGCGTGACGTCCTCCCAGAGGTGCCTGGTGGTGACGTGGAGACCCCCAGCTGACGGGCTGCTCCCGGACGAAGAGGCTGAGTATGAGGTCCGGTACCGACAGCAGAAGCAGAGGGTGGACGAAGAGGCCGCTGAGCCCTGGCGACAGGTGAGGAGCAACAATGGACAGGAAGGGGGTGGATCAACATGTTTTCAGCAGCTGAGATCGTTGGGTGTCAGTAAAGAGATTAGCGCTATTCAGTGGATCTTATAACTCCAGTGACAGTGGGGCTGGACCAGTACCGTTGGACTTATGGGGCTACGCCTAAAGAGGGCCTAATATGTCAGCTCCGTCGTTGTACCTTTCCTGGATGTGTGAGAGAGTCGAGAGGTACCCCCCTGCTATGCCCACCTCTCCGTTTCTTATTCTTTGTGTTGAGAAGGTTGCGCCGCTGCTGTCAATGCTCTACAATACACAACAAAGGGACTTGTTTATGAGCCCTTGCGTCACTTTTGTGCCACTGGTGCGTCACTTTTGTGACGCACCAGCGGTGTAAAAAACGCACCACGTTGAGCCATATGTACAAAGTGACGCATCTATGTAAATGCGTCACTTTGTAAACCCCTGCGCCACATTATACCTGCGCCAGGTATCATGTATGCAGGGGGGGGGGGTGTTCTGACGCAAGAAAGGGTCGTAAAAGTGGCGCATTGAAATCTATGAGATTTCAGTGCACCACTTCTAGGACACCATTGCATCAATATCTTACGCCTGCCTCACAGCAGGCGTAAGACTGGCGCAGGCACATTTAACATGGGACTTGCCCATGTGAAATGACCCATTGCTTGAGTTGCGTCTGTTTTCAGACACCCCTGCAATGCGTCGCTTTTGCGCCTATGGATACGTCAAAATACGGACGTATCTGTAACTCCTTGCGACATGATGCGTCATACTGTAAATATGACACATTCATCATGTCGCAAGGAGGGTGCAGTGACAAGTGACGCAACGCTGTTTTCACGCAGCGATGCTAAAAAAAGCCCAATCTCTTTACTGTCAATATGTGAGCAGCCGACCCCTACAGTGTGTACTTTCCCCTCACCAGGGCCAGTGTCTTCGGAGGTCGCGGATACAGCCCTACCCCTGTGAGTAGGAGCCGAGAGCGCAGACATTGAAAGTAGGCTGCGGACAGGTGTGGTGTGTTGGGGTCTTCTCCTCTAAGAAGCACTCCATTTTCTTAAATACTAAACTGTTTTAGGCATCTCCGAAGTAGCACAAAGCTGCTGATTGAAAATTAAGATACATTTGGTAAAATATTTAGGAACATTTCATTCATCTGAGTTTTTACACTATCAGGTGTTTAGAACCGTCCTGTCAACATTATTTACTATTGTAAAGCTCTACGATTTGATAGTGATAGAGAAGGGTGAAAAAAGTTAAAGAACGGTGTAAATAAGTATTCAAAAGTTACAAGGGAAGCTGCAATTCAATCTTGTCACCTCATAAGCAACTCTCTGCTGTCTATTGAACAATGTTTTATGCGACCTTCTGGCCAAAAATACAATCCTGATTTTTGGTATCATCCAGGAAGTATTATCAACATTTCCTCTCCTCCACCCACACATCCCCACCCATTCTGGACTGAAGACAACACCACCCAGATTTGTCAAATCCACCACTTCCGGATTTGTTTGACATGAAATGCTTATTTCATAACAAACGTAATTCTCTCAGTTACGGCAGGGGGCGCTGTTGATCTATGTTAACCAGGCGCGAGTAAATCACTGTGGAATATGCATTTCATGTTTTTAGGTCTCTGCTTCAGACGGCGCGTATGCGCTGTCTCGAAGAGAGACATGTTGTATATACTTTAGGTGCTTCAGACCGCCCATAAGCTTCTCATTCACTGGCTCCATTGTTGCTCTTCTAATCATTCTCCTCATTTCTAATGGCATGCATGAGTCACACCTCTTCCTGCCTTTACCCCTCCCCAGGAGCAGGGACCAATTACTATCATTCATCCACTCCTCACAATTTAGAATAGTGTTTGGGGACTACTTTTTTTATTTGTTTTCAGCACTTAACACATGCGCTTGTGTTTTGAGCTACACTGTACTGCGATGCACATGTTTAGATTTTTTCACCACTTAACACAAGCTCTTGTTTTGTTTTTGTTAATTTTCAACACTTACACAAGTGCTTGAGTTTTGATCTGCACTGCGCTCCGACGCACAGTTTTTTGTTTGTTTTCACCACTTAACACGAGCTCTTGCTCTGTTTTTCTTTCACCACTTAAGACGAGCACTTGTATTTTCAGCCATGTCCCTCATTTTTTACTTTGTTTTCAGCACTTAACACATGCGAAGCTCTTGCTGCGACCGCTATCTATAGTGTATTAAGTTCTACAGAGTATGGAACGCGTGATTTACTCAAGCGGCATTTGTAGTGTTTTTTAGGCATGGGGGAAATGTAGCAATTTGCCTAGAATCCCAGGATGTTGAGCAGCAGCTGGGACTGGAGTCTAATTTGCCAGTTCCAAATAGGCAGCTTAGACCATTATGCCACATCCTCTCCCTATCCTATTGGTGAACACAGTTCACTGTTTTCATCTTGTCTGTTGTGTGATCTGTGCGTGCTGCAGAAACACACAGATGCTCTTTAACGATTGCTGCCAAATGCCAATCATGTTGCCATGTTGATTGAATTTCATCGAGGGATGTCCTAACTTACCAATAGATAAGCTTCAGCCAATCTCCTTGTCGGGTGTGTAACCTGCCTTCTGATTGCTTGTGGCGCCTTGGTTATTGCTGCATCATGGATCCTGATGAAACTTGCAGCAAACGAGTGAGGTGTTCGCTGTAAATACGAACAAACTGGCAAGTAAAGGTGTCAACACGTTATATTGCATGGTATTTCGAGCTAAAGGCAACCAAGTGACTCCATGCTATCTGTGACATTCCAGCTCTGTCTAGCTTTTTAGTGAACAGCACCTGCATGCTGAGACTTCATCCTTCCTGTTACATATATGGACTGCGAAGTCCACTATTGAAAAGCAGCAAACAATACGCTGCACAGATGGATCTTCACTGACCAAATAAAATGGCACCAGCTAACCACGACTCCGGAACATGAAAACCCCCAGATCGATGCAAAGCAGCATGGTTCCGGAAGCGCTGCGATGCCATACAAATGGTGCAAGCACTTTATACAAACGTGTATCAAATAACATCACACAAGTGTGACGCTTTAAAAAGACAGGACTGCCTGAAGGCACCAGGCATGATATGCGCCAGGGAACAACATCACCAGTTTTGTGTATAAAAACATTAAAGATGAGCATTGATGTAAACATGAAATACAGAGCTGTTTATTTATTTTTTATTTATTTTGAAAGTTTTATATAGCGCGAACAAGATCTTTGCAGATATCAGAGCGCTTTACAAGTACAAGGGGGTGATGGAGTAGTAGTTGAGGTAGTTAGGTACAAGGTGCATAGTTACATAGGTAGGTCAAAATACAAGAGGTAGGTCACAGGTGAGGTAGTGTCGTTACAAGGAGCATAGTCAAACAGTTGCGCCAATAGTATAAAAGTACAAAAATAAGGAGCATATACTTGTTTAAGCGTGCTTAAAATGCTTTTGGAGATAGCATAAAGGCATAGTTGAGGTAGGTGTGTGCAGGGTGTATAGTCACACAGGTGCATCAGTAGTACAAGAGTAGGGATAGTTGAGGTGGTGTAGGTAGAGTGTGCAAAGTCAAACAGGTGCGTCAACAATATAAAAATATACAAAGAGGGAACGTATACAATCAAATAAGTCGATAATACAAGTAATACAAATAGACCAAGGGGTCAGGCAGGTAGTACAGAGCGGATTCATGAGAAATACAGAATAATAGATCATGTGTATTTAGCCAAGAGGATCGCTTTTACTTCTTTCTTAAAAAGTTTGTTGGAGGAGATGAGCCTGGTTTCACTAGGGAGTGAGTTCCAGATCCTGGGTGCCATTCCTGAAAAGGAGCGTTTATAGGTTTTTTTCCTTCCGAAATCTTCGAGGCTTCAGCAGAAGATTGTTTGTGCTTCTAGTAGTTCTAGAGCCACCAGAAATTGTCAGCTTTTGAGTCTGTTGTTGCATATACTAACCCTGAGTAACTACAACAGTACAACAGTGTAAACAGCAAAATAACTATTATCTGTTGTTTTAATAACGGAACTGGATTCACAATGCAGAAAGTTGGCCCAATTAACAGCTGTTTCCCATGAATGCTTCCCCCTTCCCTGCTGCCCGTATCCCTCTTTCGCCCGTATGGTTCAGTACCCCTGCTCCCTTTTCCTCTTCTGGTTGCTTTTCCATACCCCGTTGTTGCTTCAACTCTTCCCCAGTCGCACTTACACAAAATAAAAAGACAGCCTCTTCACAAACCTTGTTTTTCTCATTCGCACAAATTATTCTTTAATTAGGTCTCTTAAAGATGTGTTAAATAGCAAATACATTGCGGGATCTTTTGCAGAATATGTTCCACTCTGTCTTGCGCTACTCTGTGGGAACTTCCCCTCAATATATTGACACAAGGTTGATAGTTTTGTTTACAGAAATGTGTCTTATCAGTCAGCAGCTTGGCCGTTCCATTTGACAATGTAATAACTTAGGGGCATATTAGCAAGGGCAATATCGCCGCTTTAGCGGGACTTTTTCCCGCCAAAGCGGCAATATTTTTATCGCCCTCTCAGCAAGCTGTCGCTAACAGCAGTTAGCGACAGCTTTTAGGCGATAGCGACTGGTTTGGGGCCCGCTTCGCATGTCATGTCGCAGAGATAACGCAGTATTACCAACGTTTATCTCCAATGCGAAATAAAATCCAGCAATAGCGGCGAAACCCATGTTAAATGTGAGATTTCCAGCGATAAAAATCCTATCGCTAAGGAAAATCTCGCTAATAGGCAGGTGGGGACTTAGCCGTAGAATCCACCTCTCATTGACTATTATGCCTAAGTCAGGTTTTTACCAGGTGTAAAATCCTGGCGCTAATCGCGGTTAGCGCGTTTTTTTTATCGCATCGCGGGTATTGCTAATAGGCGATAGCTGTGTTAGACTGCTTTCAGTCGCTAACAGGTTGGGTACGCCCACTTTGCATGTCATTAGCGATAAACATCGCTGACATGCAAAGCAGGCCCCAAACCGCTCACTATCGCCTAAAAGCTGTCGCTAACATCAGTTAGCGACAGCTTGCTAATTGAGCGATAGAATTATTGCCGCTTAGCGGGCGAAAACGGCCGCTAAACTGGCGATAATTGCCTATCGCCACCCTTGATAATATGCCCTAGGTTCCTCCGCGTGCTGGGAATGTACCTCCATGTGTAAAGCCCTTGCTTCTGGTGTCAGAAGTGGGATTTTTTTAAGGTTGACAGTTCAGTTGGTGTTTGCCTCCGCATGCTTTGTATTTTATCACTGCCCCTCTTTTTATCCCCTGTAACTTTGTGCCTGTCGTATAATTCCAAAGTCTAAAAGATTTTACTTTATTCATGAAGCTGAATTTCACTGCCACTGAGAGTGAGATGTCGCCGAAGCGACTTTGCAGTGTTTCCTATTTCACCAATTACACCCTGGCGATGCGAGCCAAGTACCAGAGCTCCTACAGCCACTGGAGCGACTGGAGCCCGGCGAAGACCGTGGAGACGGAGCAAGCAGGTAGAGGTCTGAGAGTCACCCATCCCCGACTGGCTGGAGTCATGCGGATGCTGCCCTGTCATGATTCTGACCTATCCTGTGTGCATGTGTGACAGGCGAACACCCTCCCCATCCTCTGATTGGCTGGAGTCATGTGAATCCTGACCTATCATGATTCTGACCTGTCCTGTGTGCATGTGTGATGGGCGAACAT
This sequence comes from Lissotriton helveticus, assembly GCF_964261635.1. NCBI lineage: Eukaryota > Metazoa > Chordata > Amphibia > Caudata > Salamandridae > Lissotriton > Lissotriton helveticus. The sequence continues at coordinate 14,398,090 of NC_136073.1, forward strand.
CCTCCACATCCTCTGATTGGCTGGAGTCATGGTGATCCTGCCCTGTCATGATTCTGACCTGTCCTGTGTGCATGCTGGGTCTGGTTGCTCAGTGGACTAAAATGTCCACTTTCGGGGACTGTGTTCGACCTCATGGTCACAGGTTCAAATCCAAGTGATATATCAACAAAAGAAGAGTGTCCGTCAGTAAGGCGTAAGTCTGATCGAGATAGCACGTATAGATATGAGGCCAGCTATGGTTGGTCAGAAGACTGGACCAACTTTCAAGAATTTTTTTTTTGATTTTTTCAGGAAACCCTCACTCACCCTAGTGGTGACATGCTTCATCATCGGGTCCACTCGGGAGATCGAGTACCTCCCGAGTGTGCTACGACGCCAGGAGACTGCGGAGCAGGTTTTTGTGAGAGTGAAGAGTGAAAAAAGTGTAGTTAAAAATGTCAGCGGTTGTCCCAAAAAATCATTTATTCGTTGGTCAACTTGACATATTAAAATTAAGAGCTATCTGCAGGGAAACTATCCAAAAGAAATATAGGTGTTTCCCTGTTAGGGGAAGGTCAACATGTTTCTGCCCTTTAAGTGTATGAGTTTACAGGGCTTTCGTCAGGACCAGTAAGCGGGTGTTACCTCAACAGGTATAGGCGCGCTAAGGCTCGTGGATCCAGCGGGGACAGCTAGGTGCCGAGAGGGTGCGAGCGTTGCGGGCGGTGTGCCATTGTCGCTCCCAACCCCCCTCTGAATCTATGGGGCGTGGTTCATACTGAATACAAACTTCTGGGCTCCTCGCAAAAGAGGTAAATCCCCAAGCCTTTTGGTTTGTATTTTCACGCACCTATTTTTACACATAGTGCCACTGTTTTAACTTTCACTACCTACAGCAGGGTAGGCCTTAGCGCGCCTATACCTGTTGAGGTAACACCCGCTTACTGGTCCTGACGAAAGCCCTGTAAACTCAAAAACTTAAAGGGCAGAAACATGTTGACCTTCCCCTAACAGGGAAACACCTATATTTCTTTTGGATAGTTTCCCTGCAGATAGCTCTTAATTTTAATATGTCAAGTTGACCAGCGAATAAATGATTTTTTGGGACAACCGCTGACATTTTTAACTACACTTTTTTCACTCTTCACTCTCACAAAAACCTGCTCCGCAGTCTCCTGGCGTCGTAGCACACTCGGGAGGTACTCGATCTCCCGAGTGGACCCGATGATGAAGCATGTCACCACTAGGGTGAGTGAGGGTTTCCTGAAAAAATCAAAAAAAAAATTCTTGAAAGTTGGTCCAGTCTTCTGACCAACCATAGCTGGCCTCATATCTATACGTGCTATCTCGATCAGACTTACGCCTTACTGACGGACACTCTTCTTTTGTTGATATATCTACTGATTGGGGACTAAGAGTGCCCTTGAACCCTGTCTCTCCCTTTGTTGACTCAAATCCAAGTGAGTCCACTCAGCCTTTCATCCATCTGAGGTTGATAAAATGAGTACCATTGAGTTGGGTAACAATAAACATCGGTTATTCAGCACCTTGAGACTCTTGGGTGATAAGTGCGCTTTAACAAATACAAGTTATGTTATGTGTGACGGGTGAACACCCTCACCATCCTATGATTGTCTGGAATCATGTGAATCCTGACCTGTCATGATGCTGACCTGTCTTGTGCGGGCGATGGCCCACCCATCCTCTGATTGGCTGATACAGTGTGGATCCTCCAATGAATGTGACCTGTCCTGGGCGTACATGGGGAGTGTGGCCCAGTCTTCCTCTGGCTGGGAGTTGTGTGGTTTCTGCCCTTTCAAAGTTCTTTCTTGTTCTTTCCTCCTCTTCAAAGCACCTTCCAGAGCACCCTCTTTGTGGAGGAGAATCGCGACTCCAGATGCCGAAGGGCGGAGGGAAGTCCTGCTGATGTGGAAGGTAAGTAAAAGTCCATTTATCTCTGGAAAGGGTCTTTCGAACTGCACGAAACCTGAGAGCGATCAGAAAGGTAAACTTTGATCAGAAGATCATCAAACAAAAACCTCAGACTGAAAATAGAGGATAATGTCCCTGCCCAAAAGAGAAATCGAGAGAGGGTTGGCTCTGTCCGCAGTCTCACCTAGGAGAGGTAAAGTTTGTACATTTATGTAGCGCGGCTTATCACCCGCTAAGGTATCCAGGCGCTGTCCATGGGCACGGGGAGATTAGGTGATTTGCACCGAGTCACAGGATGTTGAGCTGACGCTGAGACTCGAACCCGGATCCCCAGTCTCAGAGAGGCCACGAGCTTCCAGCAATGAGACCTGGGAGAGGGAGACAGTTTTAGGGCCAACACATTTCAGTGCACCATCCTTGCGACACCGTGGATGTGCCGTATTTACACTATGACGCTCAATGTCGCAAGCATTTATTGCACATAAACAGTCTTCCCCTCGACGCAGACACCCTTGCACTATTGTGCAAGGGTGCCTGCGTTGGCACTAGGCAGCTAAATTTAGCACCAGTGCAGGGGGAAACGCAGGGCTAGACCATATTACTGAAAATATGGTGCAGCCCTCCGTTTCAGAAGTGGCGGAGCGTGGTGTTAAGCCAAGCAGCCTAACGCCATGCTCCGCCCTTTCTCTTGTAAATGTGCCCCCTAAGTTACTTACCTGTAAATGTAGTTCTCCAGTATTGGATCTTTCAGAGATTCACATGCTGTTCGAATGATTTCCCGTCAACGAAGTGGAAGTCCCATGGTACCATACTAAAACACTATGTCTCAGTACCCTAGGCTATAATGGCAATTAAAAGTAAGTTTATTAGCCTATCTATCTTCATTGTAAAAAAAGGACCAAACTTGGACCATAACTAATCAACAAGTGGGAATTAATAATCCCGAGCTATAAGGGGAAGCCTCTCAGGGGAAGAGGGTGGTCGCATGTGAATCTCTGAAAGAAACCAATGCTGGAGAACTGCAGTTACCGGTAAGTAACTTATTTTCTTCACCAGTATTGGATCTTTCATAGGCCTAGATGAAAAAATCTGCTCCGCTTGCGGAGTTTGCAGAGCTTTTCCCACTTTGTATAGAGCGCAAAGTTCTGAATAACTCTGTGTAACGATGCAGAATTTTTCCTCTCTCGCCGATGTTAAGATGGTGAGCGCGAGTGCGGAAAATGTAATGCTAAAAACCACCTCCCAGTGAGATTTCTCAATGCTGGCGGTCGCGGCAAGTCGCTACCACTCATGTTGAGAAACCTGCCACTCACGTTGAAGAAACTGCCACTCAAGTAGCACAATACTCGAGCAGCAGAAAAGATTTGCCCTCTTGCACGCGTGTAGTGCTGTTCACACTGATTTTAAAGAGCAGAGCAAACTCCCGGGGGCAGATTTACAAGCCCCTTGCGCCTCTTTTACTCTGCCGTTGTGTCACTTTTGTGATGCAGCGGCGGCGCAAAGCCAGCGCCATGCTGCCGGGTATTTACAACGTGACGCATCTGGGAGATGCGTCATGTTGTAAAGCCCTGCGCCACATGTAGGCGTTCCGGCGCAGGGGGGGGGGGTGTTACGGCGCAGGAACGCCTCCTAGAAGTGGCTGAGTGAAATCTACAAGATTTCACTCAGTCACTTTTACGCCCATGCTGCGCCAAACCTTTACGCCTGCTTGAAGCAGGCGTAAGGATTGACGCAGCATGTTAGGGATAGGGCACCCCCGAGCCTTGCTGGAGCTGCGTCGCCCTTGTGACGCAACTCCAGCAATGCGCCACCTTTCCGACAGAGGATGCAACACACATCTGCCCATCCGTGTGCCACAGTGCGTTGCATTGTAAATGCGGTGCATCAGTGGTGGCGCACGGGTGGGCAGATGCATCGCAACTCTTCTCGCGCATCCCAGCTGATTAGCAGAGATGCGCCAGAAGTAGTAAATCTGCCCCCCGGCGTTAAAAATCAGCACGAGCAGCGCAACTTACCTCACTCCACCGCTTGGGAACATTCATGCAGTATACAACACTCTCATATACATTAGTAAAGACATGTTCAAAATCACCTAGAGATTCAGCATTACATCTCATTGAAACAGAGGACATAACGCCACCTGTCCTACGGCTGCATCACTTCTCTGCACCGATTCTAGGCAGTAGTGCTGCATAAACGTGTGGGTGCTCTTCCACGTCGCAGCATGGCATATTTTCTCCAGGGGAACGCCTGCAAACAGAGCAGCCGAGGTAGACACTGCCCTGTTTGAGTGCGCCTTCGCCTTTGTTGAGTTCTTCTGAATGGTGGCAGATCTCCATCTTGTGATGGTTGCTTTCATGACTGCCGTACCATGACAAGAAAGTCCGTCAGAGACCAAGTTCTTCGAAGTTGTTTGGTACGATGGAGATAGAATTTAGGACATTACTTAATGTCCAAGGTGTGGAGAGACCATTCAACCAGTGATGCTGGATTTGAGAAAAAAGTAGGAAGTATGATAGGTGTATTAAGATGAAATTGCGATGGAACATTGGGGATGAACCTTGGGTTTGCTCTAAGACGCACATAGTATTTGCTATATACTACCTGCTGGTCGTATTGTCCGTATGTACCAGTCCCAAAGCTCCTGCTATTCGTGGAAGAAAAGCTTGCAGGGTGAAAGTTATCGCTTTCAGTTCCAGGTAGTTGGTCTGCAGGTCCTGTAAGTGGTCACCTCAACCCTCTAGAGAGGCATCGGTGGTGATGACGGAGTCGGGTGCTAAGAATGTGGGGCCCTTTGCACGATGAGTTATTTGAGACCGCCGTGCTAACGTTTCCACCATCTTTAAGGCTGATGTTTATGAAGTCCTCGAACGACCCTTCGATTGGATCCATTGTGCTTGCAGCTCCTCTTGCAGTGACCTTATCTTCAGCCGTGCACGCGGGATCAGGTTGATTGCAGAAGAAATCAAGCCCAGTAGCGACTTGTACGTCTGCACTGAAACAGACTTTCTTTTGGAAAACTTTAGGGCTAAGTTAGTCAACCATCGTTGTCTGTCTTGTGATACAAAGGCTTTGTTTATGTTTGTGTCCATGTTGGCTCCCCGAAACAGTATTGTTTGATTTGGGATAGGTGAAGATTTTGAATAATTCACTGTGAGGCTCAGTGTGTGAAACTGTGCGAGCAAGCCTTGGTAGCTTTGGATGCTTGCTATGGTGTTGAAGCTTTTAGCAGCCAGTCGTCTAGGTAGGAGAATACCTGATGACCTTGTTCTCTGAGTGTGGCTGCTACAGCGGTGAGACATTTAGTGAATATCTGAGGAGCTTACTTGAGGCTGAGTGGGAGGACTCTAAACTCATAATGGGTACTGGCTACGGTAAAGTGGAGATATTTGCGGTGCTTGGGATGTATGGGGATGTGGAAATACGCATCTTGTAGGTCCAGAGAGGTCATGTAGACGGCTTCAGCGTTCGGGTGGATCTTTCTTCTTAAGGAGTATTTTGGCATCTAAACAGGCTACGATATGGAGTATAGACACATCGGTGCGCAGCGCGCTCGATGAAGCGTGGTCCGTGAACTTCATCACTGTTCAGTGAACCTCTCATCATCATCTGATTAAGCTTGCATCAGGTGATTCTCAGCATATTGAGAAAACCACTGAAGTTAACGTGCTAGAGTGAGAACACGTTCGTGTTTATAGAAGTGGTTCAGAGTCAGGATATTCGCGAGATCGGACCGTGATTACCCTTGGGGAGTACCAGCGGAGTTTTAACCACACAGTTCACAGATATTTCAGCGGGTACAATTGTTTTAAGTATACATTGTATCACGAGCTGGACTTTCACAGTGCCATACGGTTGCATTGATTTAATTGTTGTTCCCCTGAAGAAGGGATCCTGCATCCCGAAATGCATTGGGATAAACAAGAAATGAATGTCATGAATGTTCAGTGATATTTGTTAAAATTATTGTAATTTTTGTTGAAAAATAATTGTACAGACCAAACGCATATTGGTTTAAACACATAACTTATTTTGTGTAATTTTTTTTACGCAATGTATGATGTATGATTATTAGAAGAAATTTAAGAACATTTTTAGAATTTTGTGGGTATACATTTAGAAAATCATTGTTTGCAACACGCAGTGCGGGCAGGGTCAAGTGATCGGTGACACTTGAAATATTTGGTTGCTACGGGGTGAGACATTTGGTGAATATCTGAGGAGCTGACTTGAGGCCGAGTGGGAGGAATCTGAACTCGTAATGGGTACTGGCGATGGTGAAGCGAAGATATTTGCGGTGCTTGGGATGTATGGGGACGTGGAAATACGCATCTTGTAGGTCCAGAGAGGTCATGTATTCTCCAATGTTCAGTAGGTGCAGGATGTCGGAGAGGGTAGGCATGGGGAAGGCTTGTTTGCATAAGAATTTGTTTAATTTCCTGAGGTCTAGGATGGGTCTCCATTCCCCTGTTGTCTGTCATAGGAGCTAGAAAACTGGAGTCAAATCCCATGCCCTTCTGAGAATAAGGGACCTTTTGTACCGCACCCTTGGCCAGCATTACGATGGAGTCTTTTCTCAATAAGTGAAGACGAGGTGGGTGCGCTCCCTTTGGAGAGTAGTTGGTGGTGTCTGCACAAACTCCAGGGTATATCCGTAGTTTATTAAATATAATACCCATTTGTCCACAGTTATCTATATCCATTGAGGGAGGTAGTTGGAAATATTTGCACCTATGTGACAGGAAGCAGTGGAAGTAGCCGGTACGGCGTCTAGGTCACTGTTTATGACCTGTATTTCGACCTGGTTGGGGGGGCAGTGCTTCCGATGCGTGCCTGGTTTGTTATAGGCCGCTGAGGGTGGTTGGCAGTACACCTGACGTTGGTAGACAGCTCTATATTGTGATTGAAAGGGTTCGTATTGTTGAGATCATTGATAACCCCCTCTGTAGGTAGAGATACCTCTCCCTCTAGCCCCCTGAAAGGGTAACTTCTTAACCTGAACGGTGCCTAGGGATCTAGCGGTGTCAGTGTCCGTCTTTCTACCCAATAGCGCATCATCTATGTGCTTACCAAACAATGTTTCTCCGTCATAGGCAATGTCCAAGATCTTTACATCGCCGACCTAAAGTATGTGGCTTTTAGCCAGCCCTGGCGTCTGAAGACCGCTGCTCCAGCCAATTGGCGGAAACCTGTGGAGACGATGTCCATTGCGCAGTCTATAATCTCCAAGGAGGTGTGCTCACCCTCCAGGAGGATCTTTCGTGCTTCCATCATTTTGTCCTCATGCACTAAGCTCCACCAAGCTGCTGACATCATAACACATTTGTCAGTCGAACTAGGATCGCTAGCGAGTTGGCTGCTCAAACGGTGATAGCAGACATGAGGGAGAGCCCCTTCCCTATGTTGCCCAAGCTCCTGCCTTCCTTGTCTGGTGGCACGGAGACGGGAGCGGAGGGTTTTTGGAGCGCTTTTTCACCTCTTGAGAGATCACAGAATCCGGTATGGGATGACCTGTGAGGCAAGCGGGGAAATCCTCTGTAGCCTTGTACTTTTTGTCCATGCGGGGTGGCCCCGCCGCTACTGTAGCTGAGTTTTTCATTATCTTAATCCCCTCCTCCAAGATATAGCTGCTGATGGGGATGGCCCTTACTGACTTCTTGCTTGCTCCATGTAGTAATAAAGAAAGCAGTTTGACTGTTTGACGGGGTTTGGGAGATGAAACCGTGTTGCAGCCCAGTCCATCAGGTTATGTTCTCTGGGGGAGAATCTGAAGGATATGGTGGTGGCGGCGACGGAGTGGGGACAAGGTAGTCACCCCACTCATCCCTTGGGGTTTGTGGTTCAGGGATTTAATCTTCCTCCCTTTCATCTTCTGAAGATGTTGGATTGTCTCTTGGAGGAGCCACTATGTTAGAAGCAGGTGTCATCCTGGGGGCTATAGGTGAAGGAATGTGCCATGGCTTAGTAGTAGAGGTAAGTCGAGGTGGTGCTACTGGCTGCTCCTGCCGAGTCAGGAAATCTCCTTCTGTAATCGTGCAGCCTGGCCTGCAGATCCTGGACGAGTGACGCAGGCGTTTGTACTCCATCATACCTGGGTTGTGGATAAGGACGGTATTGATAATGCTCATAATGGGAGGTGCATAATATTGATGGTAATAATGCTCTTCCACGTCTTCATCCTGGTATTTGACCCGGAGTTCTGATGGGCTGTGCGCTGCCCCAAAAGGCCCATCGTCGTCCGACTCCTCCAAGTCTAACAGGTGACTTAGTGGCAAAGGTGAGATCTTGCTAGAGGATGTCAATTCTGGTCTTAAAGCTGTTTTGGTTATTTTTGTAATTTTGATCATCCATGACAGTCCAGTCGACGATGTGGTATTCAAAGTGTACTCTGTACAGTAGAAACTCTGTTGCCTTTCCCGCTGTCGATGGTGGACGGTGTTGTCAGGGGTAACATCGCCGTCAACGGTGTCTTAGTGGATGACAGTATTGTTGTTGACGCAATGGGCGCATCAATGATGGCTGTCGTCAGACGATGATGGTCTTGTGGATGAGACGGTGGTGATGGGCTTTGAGAGGATTTTTAGTCCTTGATGTCGACGGTTCAGAGGAGGAAGAACGCTCATGCTCTTCTGTCTTCACAGATGGAGTACTGGGCTGAGAGGAGGCCGCCTCTGTGGAGATGAGTTTTAGATTCTCCTTTCTCAGAGGGTCTTTATGTTGAGTTTTTAAGGCCTTCCTGCCCTCCTCAGATGTCCCTTGGTCAGATGATCTTGCCCTTTTGTGTGTCCTCATGGACTTGTCACTGTCTTCCTCAGATGTGGTAGCTCTTTGAGTTTTAGCCTTCTATAGCCACAGACGTAGCCTTTCTTCCCTGCCCTTTAAGGTCTTAGAGGAAAAAGTGTGACATATTTTGCACTTCTTTGCCGGATGTTGAAGGTGGAGGCAGTAAAGACAGTTTCTATGTGGATCTTCTACATGTAGCCTTTTCTTTCCACATGTTTTGCAGGACCCGAAGAGGCCTTTCTTAGAAGTATCAGACATAGTAGTTTTAGATAGGGGTGGGCGGAAGTCGCGTAATGGACTATCGCGGAGAGGCACGGAGATTGAACCAATCTCCGTGCCTCTCCGCGATATGTCCGTTACGCGAGGCCCACCCACCCGCCGCCCGCCCGCCGCCTGCCCACCGCCCGCTTCCCGCCCGCCTTATTAAATTATATTTAAAAGCCTGAAATGTAACTTGAATAAAACGTACCTTATTGCCGCCGCAACCTTCCCCATCGCGGCTTCATCGTGGAAACTGCGCATGTTACATTTCAGGCTTTTAAATTTTTAATAAGGCGGGCGGGAGGCGGGTGGGCGGCCAACTTACGTTCCGCCCCCGAATGTGCGGAGATTTGCCGCAAATTTCCACCCTCTTTGCCCAAGGGCGGAAGGGCAAATCTCCGGACATTCCGTGGGCGTAACGGAGATGTCCGCCCACCCCTAGTTTTAGACACATTTTCAATTATAAAGAGGAAAAAACAAGCAGAGCTCAGGAAAACTCCCTTCACACGACGTGTGGTAGCAAATCTGAGGGACTCAGCCTCTGTTGGGAGTGTTCCAGAGGGTGCTCTTGCCTGATTGGTTATAATCCAAGTTTGGTCCTTTTTTAACAAACGACATAGATAGGCTTTAAACTGACTTTTCAATGCCATTATAGCCTATGATACTGATACATACTGCTTTACTATGGTACCGTGGAACTCCTACTCCCACTTCCACAGCAGGGAATGATTCAGGCATGTGAATCTACGAAAGATCCAGTACTGGAGAATGGTGACTTTGGGGCTGAGAGTGGATCCCAAAAATGACAGAATTGGGGCTGGGTGTAGATTTCCCAAAACAAATAACTCCCAGCATTGCACGTCTAGATTGTAATTCAGTAAATCCGGGTGAGCTGTTCCCACTCACATGCGTTCCCAAAGCAGTGACATCTCTGTTTTTTCTCTCTCTTCCCTTATTCCCTCTGGACCTCCAAGCCTTCTCCTCCCCAGTACCTTTGTCTTTTGGCTTCTCCCTTTTACTTCCCCTTTCTATCTTTCTTTGCTCCCTTTTGTCTCGACCCCTCTTCTCTCTTTCTCACCTTCTCATTCTCTCTTCCTCTTCCAGTTCGCTCCCGCTCCTCACTAGTTCTTTCTACTTTAGCCTTTGAAACAGGATGAAGCAAACGGGAGGATTCTGGGATACCACCTCCTCTCTCAGGCACAAGGGGAAGGGAGCACCGTTCTCACCGAATGTCCTGCAGACTCCTTCAGGTGGACTCTGTCCCTCTCCGAAGAGGACCACACCATCCTCCTGACAGCCTACAACGTCCTCGGAGAGTCTCCCGCCGTCAAGCTGGTGATCCCAGCGGCTGACCAAGGAGGTAGGTGCAATCCCTCAGCAATGGAGCGATACTCACTGAAATGAGACACTGACAGTTAAGAGCACTGTAGGTTTATGGATATATAAGTGAGTGTCTCCCCACTGCACCTCATTTGTTCATGTGACTTGCTATATTATTCCCTGAAATGTCCTCCCTTTGGGGCATATCAACAAGGGGCGGCGATAATATTATCGCCGCTTTAGCGTCCGTTTTCCGGTGAAAGGCGGCGATAATATTATCGCATTATCAACAAGGACACGCTAGCGCGTGTTTCCCTGCATTAGCGCTCCTTGCCAGCATGCCTCCCATCGCATCGCTAATGAGATGCAAAGGAGGCGTGCCTGACAAAACACCATGGGGAAATATCGCTACCCCAGCTTTGTCATATTGACAACGAGGGTTAGCGATATTTAAAATCACGTTAAGTATGCCTTAGCGCAGGAATTTAACGTCTGTTAAATTCCTGACTAAGTCATACCTAACATGGGGTGTGGATTGTGTGGCTAAGACCACAGGCCCTATCACCAATGATATTGCCGTTTTCCATGGCACATCACTGGAAAACCAGTGATGTTCCATGGAAAACACTGCTATCACTGGAATAATTATCGCCATTGTGCTATGCGTTGTTGATACAGCACTAGCATGGCGATAATTTCCAGCAGTAGCCGGCGATATGCAATCACACGCTAAGAGTGGCCAGCAATAATTATCGCTGTAGTTTGTTGATATGCCCCTGTGTTCCCTGGGAGTGAAGTCCTTTCTCTGGGAAGTTTCAATTTTGTACAAGAGTTTGCTACTTTACTAGAGAGTTTGGTCTTCTTCCCCTTTTTAGGGAGTTTGATCCTCTGTTTCCTGGGAGTTTGTTCCTCTGTTTCCTGGGAATTTGATCCTCTGTTTCCTGGGAGTTTGTTCCTCTGTTTCCTTGGATTTTCATCCTCTGTTTCCATGTGATTTTCATCCTATTTTTCCAGGGAGTTTCTTACTCTGTTTTCTGGGAGTGTCTTCCTCTCTTTCCATGGCACTTGGTATCTTTTTCTTGGGAGTTTTTTCCTCTGCTTTCTGAGCTCGGTTATCTCTTCCCTGGGAGTTTAATCTCTGTTTCCAAAGATTCTGATCCTATGCTTTCTCTAAGCTTAAGGCTTTTTCCTGGGAGTTTCATCCTCTGTTTCCCGTGAGTTTAATGCTCTTATTCCAGTGAGTCTTTCCCTCTGTTCTTGGATTTTGATTCTCTGCTTCATCTGAGTTTGATCCTCTGTTTCCAGGTGAGTTTGATCCTCTGTTCCCAGGTGAGTTTGATCCTCTTTTGTTAGGGATGTTTCTTCCTCTGTTTCCTGGGGAGTTTGTTCCTCTGTTTTTTGCAGCCGTGGCCCGGGCAGGTAAGAGCAGTGGGGCCGGGTCGAGGAGGGGGATTCTACATACCGCCATGAGGGTAAATTAAATAAATAATGAAATTTGCCTCGTCGTCGTCTGTCGAAATACCCCCCCACCCCCCCAATCTGGCCACACCGTCCCTCCGCTCTTACCTGCACGGGTCGCGGCTGGTTTCTTGGAGGGTTGAGCCCCTGTTTCCTGGGAGTTTGGTCCTTTATTTCCTGGGAGTTTGATGCTTTGTTTCCTGGGAGTTTGATCCTCTGTTTCCTGGAAGTTTGATCCTTTGTTTCCTGGGAGTTTCATCCTTCATTTCCTTGGAGTTCGATCCTCTGTTTCCTGGAAGTTTGTTCTTGTCTTTCCTGAGAGTTTGATCCTTTGTTTCCTGGGAGTTTGATCCTTCATTTCCTGGGAGTTTGATCCTTTGTTTCCTGGGAGTTTGATCCTTTGTTTCCTGAGAGTTTGATCCTTCATTTCCTGGGAGTTTGATCCTTTGTTTCCTGGGAGTTTGATCCTTTGTTTCCTGTGAGTTTGATCCTTTGTTTCCTGAGAGTTTGATCCTCTGTTTCCTGGGAGTTTGATCCTCTGTTTCCTGGGAGTTTGATCCTTTGTTTCCTGGGAGTTTGATCCTTTGTTTCCTGGGAGTTTGATCCTTTGTTTCCTGAGAGTTTGATCCTCTGTTTCCCGAGAGTTTGATCCTTTGTTTCCTGGGAGTTTGATCCTTTGTTTCCTGGGAGTTTGATCCTTTGTTTCCTGGGAGTTTGGTCCTCTGTTTCCTGGGAGTTTGGTCCTTGGTTTCCTGGGAGTTTGATCCTTTGTTTCCTGGGAGTTTGGTCCTCTGTTTTCTGTGTGTTTAATTTTCTCTTTCCAGGGAGCCTTTTCTTCTGTTCTTGGAATTTGATCCTCTGCTTCATGGCACCTTGGTTCTCTATTGAGTGTTTGGTCCACTGTTTACTGGGAGTTTGTTCCTCTGTCTCTTGGGAGGTTGAGCCTCTGTTTCCTGGGAGTCTGCACCTGTTTTTCCTGGGAAATTGATCTTAAGTTTTCTGAAAGTTTTACTTTTCAATCCTGGGAGTTATATCCTTGACTTTTTTTTTAAAGTTTTATATAGTGTGAACTCGGCCAGAAGGTATCAGAGCACTTTACCAGTGGCGGCTCATCCGCCAAGGTGGAGGAGCGTCACCCCACAAGAAAAATAAAATAGTAATATCAATGTTTTTATCATTTAATTTGTCATTATTGGCTATGTAAATCCGGTGCAGGCGGGGCTGCGCTTCCAGCGGAGCAGGGGAAGGAGCGGTGGCACTCTTCTAAGTGCGTATGAGGGTTTGTCTGCCCGTCTCCGACTAGCCAAACCGGCATGCGCACTTGGCATATTCTCCACCGGGCTGTGTTGTACAGCCCGATGGAGAACATGCCCAGCCTCCTATTTCCTGGCTGAGCGCCAAACCACATCTCTCAGAACAATCATAACACTGCACTGCAGTGTTGTGATTGGTCAGAGGAGTCGGGCCTGGGTACTTCCTGGTTCGTCAACCTCAGAAGGACGAGGACGGAGGAAAGCAGCTGCCGGGAAGGTAAGTATTTTTTTTCTTTGCTCCTATTTTTTTTTAACCCCCACCCTCCCCGTCCACCATTATTGCCCAAAAGCAGCCGCTACTGCGCTTTACATGAGCACCAGTTGCGTTACAGATGGTCACATTCATATTGTTAGGCACCGGGACATTTAGGGCCTCCTCTATGAAAACTGTTGTATCACTATGTGAAAACAGCAATGCAACACTTCGGTGCGTCTTCCTTGGGACACCATGGAATGCGCCGTATTTACGGTACAGCGCTCCATGTCACAAGGATTAACAGATACGTCAGTATTTCTGATGTATCTGTAGGTGCAAAAGTGACTCATTGCTGGGGTGTGTCTGAAAACGGATGCAACTCCATCAATGTGTCCTTTCACATGGGACAACCCCCATGTGAAAGGGCCTGCATCAGTCTTACGCCTGCTGTGAGGCAGGCCTAAGGATTTGACACAGTGGTGTCCTAGAAGTGTTGCAGTGAAATCTCATAGATTTCACTGCAACACTTCTATGAGCCTTTTTTCGCCAGGGAACGCCCACCTTGCATACACAATACCTGATGCAGGTATAATGTAGCGCCAGGCTTTACAAAGGGACGCATCTGCTTAGAAGTGTCACTTCCTAAATATGGCACAACGTGGTGCATTCTTTACGCCGCCGCAGTGTCACAAAAAGTAACACAGTGGTGGCACAAAGGGGTCATAAATAAGCCCCTTAGTGATTTTCCCAGAATCACAGGATGTTGAGCATCCCTGCCGAGACTCAAATCTGATTCCCCAGCTTCGAGGTCAACGCTCTAGTAACCCTAGGCCATAAACTCTGCTCCACTAGTGAAAGTTGCAGAAATCTACATAATGGAGTTACCTACTGTTCCCAAAACCCTTTGGTAAATCAACTTTACATGCTATTAATAATAATAAAAAATACATATATAACAAATTCACAAAAGTGAACTTTAAGAAAACATCACGCAATGAAGGAGGTGATGATTTTGGGGTCACCCCTTACCTAGGGGAAGGGCAAGCAGATGCATTGAACACAAAGAACATATCATGCTGAATGATTCGGTGGTGGTCCCATCCTCCTAGGACCACCCCGAGCAAAGTTATGGGCAAAAATACCATGCCAACCAAAGTCCCAGCAAAGCATTATGGGGCGAGATTCTAGAGTTTAGTGAATATTATAGTATTAGCTCTCAGCTGAGCCCAAGAGCCTGCCCCTTGAGGAATGTTTTGATATTGGATACTATAATATTCACTGCACTCTAGAAATGGTCCCATAATGCTTTGCAGGACTTTTGGTTGGGATTGTATTTTTGCCCATAACTGTGCTTGGGGTTGTCCTAGGAGGATGGGACCACCACTGAACCATTTCAGCATGATGTGCTCTTTGTGTTCAAAGTATCTACTTGGTTCTCTCCCCAGGTTAGGAAGGACACCAAAATCATCACGTCTCTCACTGCTTGCGATTGTTCATGTTTTTTTTTGGTGAGATGAGTATATGCAGTTTAGCATGTAAAAATAGAATTATTTATTGTTTAATTAAAAACACTAATTGCTATGTTTTCATTTTTGTGTAAAGTCTATGTGTATTTTAACATGCAAAAATAGTTTGCTTTTATTTGATTAAAAATATGTGAGATTTCTATTCAAAACATATATTAGTACACAACAACAGAGTTCATACAAAAGTTCTGGCATAGACTACTACAACCACATTTCTTTGATAAAACAATGATACTTATTCATACTACAAAACATGCAATCAATTCACAAAAATGAGATTTGAAAACAGTCAATGATAGAGGTGATGATTTTGGGGTCCCCCCTAACCTAGGGGGAGGGCCAGGGAGGTGCCTTGAACACAAAGTGCATATCATGCTCAACGATTCAGTGGTGGTCACATCCTCCTAGGACCACCCCGAGCAAAGTTATGGGCAAAATATACAATGCCAACCAAAGGCCCAGCAAAGCATTATGGGGCGAGATTCTAGAGTTTAGTGAATATTATAGTATTAGCTCTCAGCTGAGCCGGGAGAGCTTGCCCCTTGAGGAGTGTTTTGATATTGGATACTATAATATTCACTGCATTCTAGAATCTCGTCCCATAATGCTTTGCAGGGCCTTTGGTTAGGATTGTATGTTTGCCTTTAACTGTGCTTGGGGTGGTCCTAGGAGGATGGGACCACCACCAAAGTGTTCAGCAGGATGTGCTCTTTGTGTTCAAGGAATCTGCTTGGTTCTCTCCCTAGATTAGTGAGGACACCAAAATCATCACCTCTCACAGCTGCCTCCATTTTTATTGTGTGAGATGATTATAAGCATTTTAGTATGTAATAATTGTTGTTTTGGCAAGGTTATGTGAAGATTCTGTTTTCATAATAGTAGTGAGAAGGAGTTGCAGAGCTGAATTCATGAAGTTTTTGATCAATTTTGCAGAATTCTGTGGAGTGGTAATCTACCAACCACGCTCATTCATAATTATTAGGGTGTTTGAGTGCTTACTGGAAGTTTACTCTTTTGCACAAACTCAGGGTGTTCGGTTCCTATGAGTTTGCTTGCATGAAGAAATATTCGCTACTTAATTCTTTTCAAAACATCCCTATATTGATCCCACGTCTTGAATGGAAGAAGTTTGGCTGTGTAGAGATTTGGAGGGTGTTGTGATCTTTCATCTCCTCTTCTCTTTCAGACCTTCCAGCTCCCGTGCCTGTCCTGGTCTCTACGGTGAATGACCATGCTCTGCTCGTGCGGTGGGAGTCGCGGATCCTCAACACGGGTCTCACGAAGCACTCGACCCATGTCCTGGAATGGGTTGTGGTCACCGAGCAGCAGGGAAGTGGTCTCAGCCACTGGGAGAGCAGAGAGGGCAACATCACTGAGGCCGTGGTACGAGGTAGAGTCAGTTTTACGAATGACATTATGTTGTTTTTGTATTTTTTTTGTATTTTAAGGGGTGCACTATACATTTGATTGTCTGAAAAAGCTACAGGAAATCTTAAATATTAGGAATAATTTCTGAAATGTTGCATCTCACCGCATCCAAACCACAAAGCTTCCAATTTGCAAAAAATCAGTGATCAAAAACTTTAGCCCTTTTACGAGCTTTAGGGTTTTTCCAACTGGTAAATGGGCTTCTGCGAAACATTAAGAATCACAAATAGGAGGGGTTGTGACAGAGGAACCCCCCCCTCCTTATTTGGGATTCCAAATTGGAATGTATCCATTTTTTTGTGACTTTCTAAAGGGGTTTGTGATCTATTAGGAATTGAATATAGTGTGGGGGAGGGGGCATGAACGAGACGTAACGCTTTTATTGGGATTTGCAATTGAACCGAGTAATGGTCCATGACCGCGGTTGTGGTGGCAAACCCTAGACAAGCATTTGCACTGCAATAGGTCTCGCATTTATGAGCGTTTGTGCGATTGGCATTGGAAATGACAAAGGGCCATATGTATCATGCAAATTTGCAATCGCAAAGGCCGAAATTTGCAGAATTTCGGCCTTTGCGAATGCGAATTTGCTAAATGGAATGTATGAAGCAAAACTGGTGCAAAATAAGGAATCACAAAATTTGCAATTCCTTATTTTGCAATTGCATTTAAGGAATCGCAAATTTTGCGTTTCCTTAAATGCAATGTATGTAGCAAAAAAAAATAGCAAAGTGCCCTTAAGGAATCGCAAATTACCACCAACTTCTAGTTGGTGGTAAGTTGCGAATTCCTTGAAAAATGCAAATTTTTTGCATTTTTCAAAGTGCCATGTGACGCACATACATGCCCTTATGGCATGTATGTACGCCACATGTGCACCCATGCATATTTCAGGGGTGCAACAGGGTGTCCTTTGGACACCCCTGCACCCTTGAAATTATTCTCAATTTGCGATTAGCAAATTGCGAATCGCAAATTGAGAATAACTTCCCATTCATTCCTATGGGCCTCCTGGCCCATAGAAATGAATGGGAAAGTATTCCTTAATTGCGATTGGCAATTTGCTAATCGCAATTAAGGAATTCTGAGGAATCGCAAAAAAATGCGATTTTGTACATACATATCCATTTGCGATTCTCAAATAGCGATTTCTTAAAAATCGCTATTTGAGAATCGCAAATGGGTATCTTGATACATATGGCCCAAAGCCTTTTATTTATGTGTTGTTTTTAAAACAGATAAATAAAAGGCATTGTCATTTACAATGCCAATAGCTTAAACTCTCACAAAATGCGAGACCTATTGCATTGCTAATGCGTTAGATGACCGTGCTATAAAGATTTTTTTTAAAGTGTGAGGTGAGAGCGTGTCCTGCCTGCAACAGCAGGCAGGACAAAGCATGTTTGAGAAAATAGTGCTTGGAGGCTGTAATTAAACCCTACCGAAGAACACCGCATGTAACGGGGGTGTCCTCATGAGAGGTTACAAAATAAGAAAAGGTGGTACTACGGAGGGACTACTAAGCCTATTGACCAATGAAAAGCCACAGTTTACAGTGGACAATGACACAAGCCAATGAAAAATATGGGCGGAGAGTGGGCAGAGCTTCAAGTCCATACCTGAATACAGCAAGCCTCGCAGAGCAGCGCATGAGCTAAGGCGCTCGACCTCGGACCTGGGGATCTGGGTTCGAGTCTCAGTAACGACGCCAAAACCTCCTGGGCAAATCACTTAATCTCCCCGTGCCTAAAATGAAAGTGTGTGTCCTCATGTAAAACGTAACTTGTTCTATGTAAAGCGCTCTGATACCTGATTCGGTTCGGGTCTAATTCGCGCTATATAAAACTCTACAAAAAAAAACAACAACAAAAAAACCATGGAGTTGGGGTGGTAACTGGTTCACAAAGTGGAAGTCGTCCCCGTGGCACAGATGATTCTTGTTTGGGAATGGCATTGGTGGCTTTACTGGTAGCAGGTACCAGCCTAGCAGACTGCCGCCTGCTCCTGTCCAAGTGTTCCACGCGAGAATCATTTTATTTTAAACGGTCCAGATAATGGTTGTACTGGTTTTTTTATTTTTTATTATAGTTTTTGGGTGAGCAAATACCGGGATGGGGGAAACTGATGTCCCTTGCAGGGCTCCATTGCTGCATTTATAGCTATGCGCAAGGGGTCGCGACCTGTCAAATTAAACATTATTTTACTATCCCCTGTGAATGGACAATTTGTAGTCACCGTATAGCACACATTTGGAATCCCCAATTGCATTTGGAAACCAGTTGGTTCACATTGGTTATCCCCGGTTTCTGGATATGAGTTGTGCGTTGGGCCCTGGTGAGCAGTCGCTAAACACAAATATTTCACAGTGTTTTAAAGCTTCTCAGAATTCTGGGGCATAATAGCAAGGTCCTGCGATAATTATCGCTCAGCACTTTTAGCGCGAGGATCATTATCGCAGGCTAACGCTGGATTCTATTGCGGAGATAGCGTGCTATCAGCAACACTTATCTCCCAAGCGATAGGAATCCATGCATTAGCTGGAAAACAGTGTGATTATCGTTGGAAATCCAGCGATAATCTCACTGCAACCAGCGAAACCTTGCTGATAGGGCAGGGTGATCTTAGCAATGTAATCCACCTCCCATTGGATTACATGGCTAAGTCAGGTTATAAGCAGGCATTAGGAAAGTAGCGTTAACTGTTGTTAGTGCTTCTTTTCTTAATGCTTTGCTTGTTTGCGTGCAGCTTGATCATTGGAGAAATGTCGGTTAGCCACATTTCTCCAGTTATTTTGGCACGGAACGCCCACTTTGCATCTCATTAGAGATGCAAAGCTGGGCGTTGTTATAAGGGTCGCTAAATCAGCAAAACACGCGATAGTGTGTCTTTGCTGATAAGGCGATAAAATTATCACCGCTTTTCGGCCGAAAACGCAGATAATTTTATAGCGCCGCCTTGTAATATGCCCCTCTATTTCATATCAGGCACTAATGTGCGAACCCACAGCGCCACTTCTGCTGGTCTTTGAGCTCCCTGCCTATGCAGCCACGTCATTGAGGGTCCCCGAGGTTAGGTCTTCCTGTCCCTTCGGACATTTAATGAAATCAGCCAGTACACATGTGATCCCTCTGCCCATCGCCCAGTGCTGCTGAACCTCTGAAGTTCAAAGCCATCCATGCAGCCGAGTTTAGCCCTGTTGTACCCTGGGTTTGACCCATTGCTGGTCCCCAATAGGCCAGTGGCTTTGTCTACCTTAGAGCAAACTTTAAGGGACCCAGGTGTCCTTTAGTGATGCATTGTGTGAATGTAAGGTATGTTGTAGACAGTAAAATGCAGAGTGTACGACTGACCCCACGTAAGCTTCGAAGACGAGATTCGTGTCCCACAGAATGACCAATTAACCGCTGTTTTTCCGAAGATTGTGGTTTTCCCAAATCATTCTGGGAGTCGTCTCTGTGCTTTACCCGCTGTGTGTGTGTGTGCATATATGTGTATGCACGGGGTCTCCTTTAGCCTCAAGATATTACAATCTTCGTGTGCACTTTGCAGAGTACATTGAACCCGGACGCCTGTACCAGCTGTCAGTCTATATCCTGCATGACGGGAGTATCTGGGCCACAGGAAGTGCACAAGCCTACTCCAGGGAGAGACGTGAGTATGCTACCTGTTTATGCTGACAATATCCATATTTGGGGTGTCTATAATTTTGTATGATGTTTTTGTAGCACAATATTTAAAACTCAGGGGCAGATTTACATGCCCCTTGCGCCTCTTTTATGACGCCGTTGCGTCACGATTGTGATGCAGCGGCGGTGCAAAAGATGCACCATGCTGCTGAGTATTTACAATGTGACGCATCTGGGAGATGCATCACGTTGTAAAGCCCTGCGCCAGGAGTAGGCATTCCATCGCAGGGGGGGGGCGTTCCGGCGCAGGAACACCTCCCAAAAGTGGCTGACTGAAATCTACAAGATTTCACTCAGTCACTTTTGAGCCCATGCTGCATCAAAACCCTGCGCCTGCTTGAAGAAGGGGTAACGATTGACGCAGCATTGTAAAGATAGGGCCCCCCCAGGGCATTGCTGGAGCTGCGTCGCGCTTGTGACGCAACTCCAGCAATGAGCCGCCTTTACGGCACAGATGCGTGACGCATCTGTGCCGTTTTTGCCCCATGGTGCGCTGCTTTGTAAATGCGGTGCATCCATGGTGGCGGAGCCGTGGCGCACAATAACTGGCGCATCCCTGCTGATATGCAGGGATGTGCCAGTTATTGTAAATCTACCCCTCAGTTTTCAGGTGCTCTGCCTCTCACGCGTCCTTGGGATGAAAGTCTTGTGCTCTGCGTTGCACAGTCTGCACAAAGTCACATTATTACAGGTTCATTTCAAAAGTAGAGACACAATTGGAAGACTTGCGGCGACATGTATGACTGTTTTTTCAGTCGCAAAAGGGAAATCGGCCCATATGCGACTGCAAAAAAGGAGGTTGGTATGTACAAACGCTGTTTTGTGAGTCAGTGACTCGCAAAATAGTGCTTGCATGTAGGTATTTGGAAAGGGCGTACCAAGGGCGTCCCTTCCTAATATTAAGCCAGAATGGTATGGACTAATGATTTGTGACCGCATTTGCGGTCACAAAAAACTCACAGTTTACCACCTACTTCAAGTAGGTGGTAAGCTACTCGCAAACGGGAAGGTGTATCCCAAGGGGACCCCTTCCCCTTTGTGAATCGATACAAAAATATTTTTTAAGAGCAGGTGGTGGTCCCAGGGACCACTGCGTGCTCTTAAAAAATGAAATAGAAACGTTTCATTTTCCATTTTTAATGCATCCGTTTTTCTTTAAGGAAAATTGGCTGCATTTTAAAATAAAAAAAACTGCTTTATTGAAAAAGCAGTCACAGACATGGTGGTCTGCTGACCCCAGCAGGCCACCGTCCCTGCAAGTGCAGGCCATTCCCAATGTGACGCAAATGAGACCTGCCTCATGAATATTGATGAGGCAGGTAATTTGCAACCCCTTTAGGAATCGCAAACAGTGTCTGAGACAGAGGGGAACATTCCATTTGGCGAGTCACAAATTCTGAGTCACAAAACGTCGTAATTTGTGACTCGCAAAATTGAATGGTCGTACATCTGGCCCTTTAAAGGCAAGAGTGGAAGGGCTGTGAACCTTGTATGTACTTGAATAATTTGATGCCTGGTTTTTACTACAGGCTGTCCTATGACCGCCCTGTGTCCGTCCCTGACTCCCTGTATCTCTCCAAGACTCCTCCTCACTCTCTACCTGTATCTAGGTTCCTCCTGTCCCTGGGGCTGTCGCTGGGTTTCTGACCTTCCTTGTATCTCCTTGCACTTCGGGCGTCACTCTCCCTGTGTCTCTAGGGACCTAATGTCCCTGAACCTGTCTCTTGGTCTGTTTCTTCCCTGTAACTCTCTTGTGTTCCTGTCCCCTGCACCTCTCCTTAGACCTCTAATTTCCCCCCAGCTATGTTCAGGGCCTGACCTCTCGGCACCTCTGTCGGGCGGCCAACAAGTCTTCATTGGATCTTTATTCGGCCTACAGGGGAGCCATGGCCTCCTTATCCACCCCTCTCGGCCTCTGAACTCAGCACCCCAGTCTCCTTGTCTTTGGTGTGTTTGTATCCGTTGCTTAGTCCCTGACACCTCACCAGGGAAGCGGTGTGGCGCCGCGGCCAGGGCGAAGGGACGAGGTGTGGCGCCGCGGCCAGGGCGAAGGGAAGAGGTGTGGCGTCGCGGCCAGGGCGAAGGGACGAGGTGTGGCGCCGCGGCCAGGGCGAAGGGAAGAGGTGTGGCGCCGCGCCAGGGCGAAGGGAAGAGGTGTGGCGCCGCGGCCAGGGCGAAGGGAAGAGGTGTGGCGCCGCGGCCAGGTCGAAGGGAAGAGGTGTGGCGCCGCGGCCAGGGCGAAGGGAAGAGGTGTGGCGCCGTGGCCAGGGCGAAGGGAAGAGGTGTGGCGCCACGGCCAGGGCAAAGGGACGAGGTGTGGCGCCGTGGCCAGGGCGAAGGGAAGAGGTGTATCGCCGCGGCCAGGGCGAAGGGAAGAGGTGTATCGCCGCGGCCAGGGCGAAGGGAAGAGGTGTGGCGCCGCGGCCAGGGCGAAGGGAAGAGGTGTGGCGCCGTGGCCAGGGCGAAGGGAAGAGGTGTGGTGCCGCGGCCAGGTCGCCTGACACCGGACGCTGGGGCTCACGGTTCAATCCCCGGCTCCGGCGGCAGGGGTCTGCCTAGCACCATGTGACTCAGGGCAATGGCTCGCTTAATCTTCCCAACGGCCCCCAGCGCCGGGATGCCTCCGGGTAGCTGTGCGCTTTACAAATACTGGATTTACTGGATTTACATGTACCTGTCAGTGGAGTCCTTACCTCTCTGTACCTCTACTGTACTCCTTGCAGCTCCATTATATGCTCCAAAGCTGCATGCCGCCTGGATTGGGAAGTCCCAGGTGGAGCTGGAATGGGGCGATATTCCCGTCGAAGCTCAGCGCGGGGTGATCCGAAACTACAGCGTCTTCTACCAGGAAGTTGGAGGGAAGGTTCACGGTAAACGCCCCGTGTGCCACATGTGTCGATATGCAGTGGGAGGCGAGAAAGGGACATATCTGGACAGACTGTTTGTGTGGGCAGCATACATTTGTTTCTGGTAGGGTGGGCCCTTTACTCAGTGTTAAAAGACAAATTGAAGGACAGAATGCAGAGCAATATCATACAGTCACCCAGTACAGAGATCTGGGCCTAAATCCATCGTGCCACTAGATTTAAGCTATCCTGGCTGTTGAGGGTGTTACCCCGAAATCGGTCCCAGGACGCTTGTTTGCAGTCCAGGGAAGACCTGGCCTGGCAGTTCGGTCTGGACTGTTCCCATGAGGCACAGGGTCGAGACTGATTTGCATATGGCTGGGTCTGAACTGAGGTTGCGAAGTGAGCTAAAGAACGATGATGGATTCGACCCAGATCTGTGACTGTGGGTGAGTATCCGAAAAGTTTCAGCGCTCCGTCCATCATCTCTTTGTGTTTGCTTTACTCAATGTTGGCAGGTCTGAAATATAAGTCACCTTGTAAGCACACAAAATAAGGACACGCCATTTCAAATTAAGGGCCTGATTTATATCTCGACAGACGGGTTGCTCTGTCACAACGGTGACGGATAACCCTGCCCGCATAAATACAAATCCCTTAGGATATAATGGGATTTATAGGTCTAAATCAAGCCCTAACCTCTATAAAAGATAAACTCACATATGTTTGAAAGAAGATTTCAAAAGTGGATAGAAAAGATACTAAAAAAGGATATATTTGCATTCAATGTATAAAATAAAAAAAGCAAAAAAAAAAACATTAAAAGCGTGCACCGGCATTCATGTGCTGTTTGTGGCTTGTGTGGGAGCTTCTGTGTGACTCGCTTGGACAGCAAAGGCCTGACTGTAAATCCCAGACATATCAGGTCTGTCAGAGGTGGTTGTGTGTTGTAGGATCCTGCAAAGAGTTTTTTGCAGTAATCCCTGACCGAGCAGCATTTTAAAAAGGCTCTCTTGAGCTTTCCACGCTGTCTGAGGTTCGACGGTGGAAGTAAGGACTCCGGGCCATATTACCAAGATGTGCGTTAAAAAACCCACATCGCACATTTCCCTATCGCCGGCTATCGCCGGATTTTATCGCCGTGTTAGCGCGTCATTATCAACGCGCAACACGTAGGCGATATTAAATCCGGCGATAGGGAACATTAGCGCGTGAAAACAAGCATTATTGTCACGCGCTAATGTGTGCCTTGATAATATGGGGGGGTGAATTCAGCTTTATGATCCACACCCCCATGTTATCAATTTCTAACACCTGGTCAGAGCAGGCGTTGGGAGACCTGCGATAAACGAGTTTATCGCAGGTCTCCCTCTCCCAACGCCTGCCTTGGTAATAGGGTGTTACTACCTCCAACCACATTTTACATGTGGTTGGACGTGGGAACACCCACTTTGCATGTCATTAGCGATGTTTCTCGCTGACATGCAAAGTGGGCTTGAGCCAGGCGTTAGAATGCCCTTGTTAATAGGGCTCTAGCAGTATCGCTGCTTTCTCGGCACAATTCACCGAAAAAGCGGCGATACTTCACCTTGGTAATATGGCCCTCCATGTCATGTTCTGGTGCCACCGTATCCCCCAGTGTCGCCTCTACCATCCTGATGTGTGGGTCAAGCAAGTTAAGCAGCGTCCATCCCACCAGAACCCTGACCCCTCTTCTCCTCACTGCCTCTTCCAGTGATGACCCTGAACAGCTCTTCCCGTCGCTGTTTGCTGTCGCACCTGGGCGTCGGGGCCCAGATCCTGGCACACTTGGTCATCACCAACAGCGCAGGAGGAACCAACAGCTCCGGCTTGACCATAACCACAAGAAACTTCGGTAAGTGCAGAACGACATCTTCTGCTGTCTCTCCAGCACTCTCTCTGGTCTTGTCCACTCTCTCTGGGTGCTCACCTGTGCTCTCTCTGATCTACCTTGATTTGTTCCTGCACTCTTCCACACTCACATGCCTTGTGCTCTTCCGGTCACTAATGGGAAACAACGTTTACAACGCAACTTTTACAACGCACTACCATTACAACGAAACTTTTACAATGCAAAAACTATTACAACGCATATATTTACAACGCATGTTTTTACAACGCAGATACCTTTACAACGCATACCATTACAACGTAAGTATTGGTAAGTATATAATTATATTTAAAATGTTATAGTTTTGGGTTTTTGGGTAAAGGGGTATTTTTAGGGTTCAGGGTCAGTTTTGGGTTTTAGGGTAAAGGGGTATTTTTAGGGTTCAGGGTCAGTTTTTGGTTTTTGGGTAAAGGGGTATTTTTAGGGTTCAGGGTCAGTTTTTGGTTTTTGGGTAAAGGGGTATTTTTAGGGTTCAGGGTCAGTTTTTGTTTTTTGGGTAAAGGGGTATTTTTAGGGTTCAGGGTCAGCTTTTGGTTTTTGGGTAAAGGGGTATTTTTAGGGTTCAGGGTCAGTTTTTAGTTTTTGGGTAAAGGGGTATTTTTAGGGTTCAGGGTCAGTTTTTAGTTTTTGGGTAGAGGGGTATTTTTAGGGTTCAGGGTCAGTTTTTAGTTTTTGGGTAAAGGGGTATTTTTAGGGTTCAGGGTCAGTTTTGGGTTTTTGGGTAAAGGGGTGTTTTTAGGGTTCAGGGTCAGTTTTGGGTTTTTGGGTAAAGGGGTATTTTTAGGGTTAAGGGTCAGTTTTTAGTTTTTGGGTAAAGGTTTTTTTTAGGGTTCAGGGTCAGTTTTGGGTTTTTGGGGTACAGGGGTAAAGTGTAAAAATAAAGTAAAATTAAATTTAAATTAAATTAATTTAATGAAATTTAATTAAATTAAATATATATTATATTAATTTTAATTAATTTACATAAAAAAATTATTATATACTTACCAATACTTACGTTGTAATGGTATGCGTTGTAAAGGTATATGCGTTGTAAAAAATTGCGTTGTAAATGTATGCCTTGTAATAGATTTTGCGTTGTAAAAATTTCGTTGTAATGGTAGTGCGTTGTAAAAATTGCGTTGTAACGTCATACATCCGTCACTAATACATGCACTCACCGGCACTCGTGTGTCTCTCGCCTGTGCGATTCCTTGAATTGTTGCATGCACTCATGTGTCTCTCTAGCTTCCTGGTGAAGCCCCGCAGTCTCCCACACACGCGTGTCTCACCTACTCCCTTCCATGTTCTGCCCCTGCTCTCTCCGCTGCCTCTCTTGCGCTCACCTGTTCTCCCTCGCTTACTTTGTAGATGACGGGGAGGTGGAGCTGCTGGTACCCTCTCTTGTAGCTGGGGTCACCCTTCTGCTGATGGCTGTGGTCGTCACATGCATGTACCAACACCGGATGTAAGTGGGAGAACATCTGGGGATGGGTGGGTGGTTGTGTATGATGACCTGCCTCCAGGCCAGGCTGTTCCACCTGCAGACCTCATTGAGGTTCCATGACCAGTTCCCACAATGAGCCCCACGGAGCCTACGCGGAGTTGCAAATGTTCCGCACACGCGCGACACATCCACGGCTTCTAGCTTTAGCATCACTTGAGGCTTTGTGCTGCCTTCACCAGTCAATGACACATGTCTGTTTCAGTCCACGTGATTAGTATGTATATGTACATATGAAAGAGAGGTCTTCTCAATTCACATATATGAAAGCGTGTTCGACCGGCTCAGTCAGGAAAACGCATATATCATTGACATTTAGAAATATAAGACCAAACGAACATGTTGATTGTTTGTGAATAGCCGAGAGGGTAAAACACAGAACTCAACCTGAGAACAGGTCAAGTCTCCCCACTTCTGAAAAGATAGATGACCCCAGCGGTGGCCAGCATGTATCGGAGGTAAGGGGGTGGGGGCAGGGACATGAGGCGGGATGACACGGGGAAGCGGACAAAAAAAACCAAAAAAACTTCTTGCCGCGTCTCTCCTCCTAGTCCTCCCTCGCTGACCTGATCAGCAGGAAGCATACCCAGCCTCCCACTCAGCCAATCACAATGCTGCCTTAGCAGCATTGTGATTGGTCTGAGCACTGTGTTTCAGCGCTCCGACGCTGACTAGGAGCCTGGGCATGTTCTCAACGCAGGTTGTAAGGCAGTCTTCATGGAGAACATGCGAAGTGCGCTAGACTGTTTTGGGGCCCCAGACGGCCGGCCACGCAGTCATTGTGCACTTAGAAGGGTGACGACACTCCTCCCCTGCCCCCGCCCCCTCACGCAAAGCTGCGGAAGTAGGAGAAAATAAAATGAAAATAATGCAAGTGATTATCATTTTCTTTTCTCTTTATTTCACTGCTAAAAAGCAGTCGGGCGACGCTGCTCTGCCTCAGCGGAGGAGCTGCCAATGGATGACCTGCATAGCGTCCATCCTGCCTCCACCCTTCCCTGCTTATGAAACATGACAGAAAGCTAGAAACTCTGGGGCATATTACCAACAAATAGCGATATTTATCGCTAACTAGGCTTAGCAACAATTTTTTTTATCGCTAAGCATCTCCGGAAATTATCGCTGAGATAACGTGCTATTAGCTACGTTTATCTCCAAAGCAATAATTTTTCCGGCGATAGCGTGAATATTGCTGAGAATACAGCGATATTCCTGCATTAGCGATTAAACGCTCTTAGCCATGTTATCCACCGCCCATTGGATAACATGGCTAAGAACTGGTCTGAGCAGGTGTTGGTTTTTGGAGATAGCGGGAATATTTCCATCTCTACGCCTGCCTTGCTAATAGGCGATAGCGATGTTAGCGACTGCTTTCAGTCGCTAACGGGTTGGGAACGCCCACTTTGCATGCCATTAGCGATAATTATCGCTAACATGCAAAGCGGGCCCCAAACTGCTCGCTATCGCTTCAAAGCTGTCGCTAACATCAGTTAGCGACAGCTTGCTAATTGGGCGATAGTATTATCGCGGCTTAGCGGCCGAAAACGGCCGCTAAAGCGGCGAAAATAGCATATCGTCAGCATTGATAATATGCCCCTCTCTTTCCACACCCAAGCAAGCACCCTACTTGATGCCTTCCAGTCAGGGTTCAGACACGGCTGCAGCGCGGAGGCTGCAATACTGCAACCTGTTGGTGAGTCTCTTCGCACCGTCGTCTCAGGCAACTCCTGCCTCCTTCAGCCTCTAGATCTAAGGAACTATTCAGATCCAAGCACTCACTACCCTTTGTCTCTCCTCCTTCCCAGGATCAAGAGGTGTCTCTGGCCGCAGGTGCCCGATCCAGCAGTCACCGATCTGGCGAACTGGAGACCCCAGAGCACGTGGAAGGTGAGTGTCCAGAGGAGGAGGGGCGTGGCTTCAAAAAGATGGAGGGGATACCCATTGGGGTGACTGCTCAAAGCTGCAAAGGTGTCTGTGTTGCATCAATGCAACGCTTTGCTTCAACTTTGACACTGAAAAAGACCACAAGCCTACCCATTCTGTGTTTTAAGCACTCTGGTATCTTCCCTCTAGTTCCATCCTTAGCTCTGTGACAGCGACTTCAAGATGAATTTTGTTTTTACAAGAGCAACATTTCCAAAGAGTGTTTGCCGGGAGGGAGAGACCCAAAGGGGTATTGGGTCTCCCTGTGGAGACATGAATGAGTGCTGTGGGGCCCTCTGGAAGCCTCTGAGGGGCATATTATCTAGGAAGTGGCGGTGAGAGGCGTTGGCCTCCTTGGCTTAACGCCTCTCATCCCCACTTCGGAAGCGACAGGCTGCACCACATTACCAAGGATATGGTGCAGCCTGACGTTTCCCCCTTCGATGGCACTAAGTCTCACGACATAACGCGAACGTAGGGACACTTGCACCAGAGTGCAAGGGTGTCTTGGAGCAGGGAGGTTTGTTTCTGTACAGGAAGGTGTCCCTTCCTGAACATAAACAAACCTAAAATGCCATTTTGGTAACTTACATGTGTGCTGCTTCATGCAGCACACATGTAAGTTACAAAATGGCATTAAAAAAAGGTTTGTTTATGTTCAGGAAGGGACACCTTCCTGTACAGAAACAAACCATGGCATTTTGCTTTTTCTATGTGTGATGCACAAGGCATCACCACCTTAAGACCAGAATTTTTCTGGTCTTAAGTTCGGCGCTGCAACCTATTATCGCCTCTCTTGATAGTAGGTGGCAGCGTCGAAGTGAATGTGTGGTGCGGTGATACGGCCACTGCATCACCCACTGCACGCCCCTTACACGCTAATTTTAGCGTGAAAGGGGCCCTATTGTCAAGGAAGCTTTAAGCCACTTAACGTGGCTTTTAACCACGTTATGTGGTTTAACACTGCCTTGGTAATAGGGCTCTGACCCCATCGCCACCACAACATCACAAAAAGTGATGTTGTGGTGGCGATAGGGGCTTGATGATATGCCCTGGGGTGTGCGGAGCCAGGGGAGCCTGGGGTGCAGGATAGAAAGCAAGGAAAGTATTGGGGTGTAGTGGAGAGAGAGATGTGTTGAGGCCCAGCCCAGAGAGCCAGGAATGTGCTGGAGAGTACAGAAGTGAAAGACAGGGTGGCATAATGGTACAGGGCTGAGAGCCAGGACAGTGTTGAAATACAGTGGATCATTACGTGTGATCAGATCGCCCTATGCCTGATCTCACTGCAGTAGCTGAGTTGGGAGAAAAATGGAGGTTCACTCAGTATTAAGCGCACCCCTTTGGTCAGAGAGGATCCCTCCAAGAATAGGGCGATCTCTTTGCCCAGGTGGTCCTCCAACAGGAGAGCAGAGTTGGGGGTCTCCATTGAAATGGTGGGCTGGCGGTAACAAGACAAAATATC
Organism: Lissotriton helveticus; assembly: GCF_964261635.1. Taxonomy (NCBI): domain Eukaryota; kingdom Metazoa; phylum Chordata; class Amphibia; order Caudata; family Salamandridae; genus Lissotriton; species Lissotriton helveticus. Next base: position 14,427,598 of record NC_136073.1, read on the forward strand.
GAATTCAAAATAAAGAATTACCAAAATATCGAAGTCAAAATATAGAATGGACAAAATATCGAATGGACAGAATATAATGGTGAAAAATATCGAATTGAAGGTAATTAATTTAATATTGAATAGTAATGTTTACCCCTACGCTATCCAACACTTTCCCTACTGTTGCACTCTCTGGAGTGGGAATAGTAATTTTTACCCCTACGCTATCCAACACTTTCCCTACTGTTGCACTCTCTGGTGTGGGAATAGTAATTTTTACCCCTACACTATCCAATGCTTTCCCTACTGATGCACGCTTTGGAGTGGGAATAGTATTTTTTACCCCTACGCTATCCAACGCTTTCCCTACTGTTGCACTCTCTGGAGTGGGAATAGTAATTTTTACCCCTACGCTATCCAACGCTTTCCCTACTGTTGCACTCTCTGGAGTGGGAATAGTAATTTTTACCCCTACGCTATCTAACACTTTCCCTACTGTTGCACTCACTGGAGTGGGAATAGTAATTTTTACCTTTGTGCTATCCAACACTTTCCCTACTGTTGCACTCTCTGGAGTGGGAATAGTAATTTTTACCCCTACGCTATCCAACACTTTCCCTACTGTTGCACTCACTGGAGTGGGAATAGTAATTTTTACCCCTGTGCTATCCAACACTTTCCCTACTGTTGCACTCTCTGGAGTGGGAATAGTAATTTTTACCCCTACGCTATCCAACACTTTCCCTACTGTTGCGCTCTCTGGAGTGGGAATAGTAATTTTTACCCCTACGCTATCCAACACTTTCCCTACTGTTGCACTCTCTGGAGTGGGAATAGTAATTTTTACCCCTACGCTATCCAACACTTTCCCTACTGTTGCAATCTCTGGAGTGGGAATAGTTATTTTTACCCCTACACTATCCAACGCTTTCTCTACTGTTGCACCCTTTGGAGTGGGAATAGTAATTTTTACCCCTATGCTATCCAACGCTTTCCCTACTGTTGCACTCTCTGGAGTGGGAATAGTAATTTTTACCCCTACGCTATCCAACACTTTCCCTACTGTTGCACTCTCTGGAGTGGGAATAGTAATTTTTACCCCTACGCTATCCAACACTTTCCCTACTGTTGCACTCACTGGAGTGGGAATAGTAATTTTTACCCCTGTGCTATCCAACGCTTTTCCTACTGTTGCACTCACTGGAGTGGGAATAGTAAATGTTATATTTATTATTTCATTAATTTTAAATTACTTTTAAGACATTTAAAAAAATTCAATATTTTGACTAACTATATTTTTTAAAACTATATTTTTGATTCGATATTTTTGTACTTACCTGTTTGTAGATAGGAATTCGATATTTTTGCATTCTATATTTTTTCTTCTATATTTTGGTAATTCTATATTTGCGAATTCGATATTATGTCAGTGATCCGGGCTGGCACGTGGACTGCCTGGGTCTACCGGATGGGCTAAGGTGTTCAGAATGCAGGAAACAGCCCTGCGGGGCTTGGCCGTCCCCATCCAACAACCACGTCTGTGTCATGAATGTTCAGAGGGGCCACCCCTTAGGTCAGGGTCCTTTTCAGAGACACAAGCCTAATGTTCAGGGTCTCTCTCCTCTCCAGCAGGACCTGGGGTACCCTCCGTTGGAGCAGACGGACAAGCTGCAGATGAGGCTGGCGTATCCTGATGCCGGCTGGTGCAACGAGATCTCACTCGCCAAGCAGGAGGACAAGGCAGAACATCTGGACGCCGAATCCTGGGGTTCCCACCTCCTGACCCCTCACAACGCTTCTTCTGAGCTCCCAGGGGTCTTCGTCAGTCCTTACAGTGTGCCTCACGTGGACCAGCAAGGGACCCCTACCCCGGGGCCCGAGGAGACCGAGGTACCCCAGAGCGCAGTAGAGTACGCCTCTGTGGTCGTCCAAGCCTACAGCCTTCCTCAGGGCAGTCTTGGCCAGCAGGAGTTGTGCGCTTACAGCCAGCCATCGCTGACCCCAAGGCATGTCAACCGCTCTGGCCCAAGCGACCCCGGGCCCAGCTCCTCTCTGTTACCTTCGCTGACCAGTCTTGAGGGGTCTGACTTTGAGCTGCCCCCTGGAAGCCCCCAGAGCTCCTCTGAGTTCCCTCTGCTCAGGGCTCTGCTGGAGGAGGGCAGTGGTCCTCCCCACTTCCTGTCAGCATCACAACTTCCTGAAACTTAATGCCATTGGACAGGTCCAGCAGACAGGGGCGGGATCCTACCACGTGCAGTTCTGCACCCCGACATATATATTTGCACTGTCGCTCCAGGAAGTTGACGGCTGTCCTTTGGGCTACAAATGCAACCTTCTGCCTTTGGAAATTTGGAAAGATCCCTCATTGAGTCAGGTTCAGTGCAGCTGACAGACCCTCTGGAGGACATGAACCCAGGAAAAGGCACCCCTTTCACCTGAAGGACTTCGCATGGTGGCCTGTGAGACAAAGTGGGGTTCACACACCGCCACGCGTGACCTGGAGATTGCGACATACCAGAGGATGAGACGCTTGCGCATGGGCAGCAAAGCACCCAGATATTCATGGTGAACAAGATGGGAAGAGGGGAGCAAGGATGGCTCCTCCATTCATCATACCAGGTTGTTCTACAAGGAGTTAGCAAGAAACTCCTCAGACCTGCAGCTGAGCCCTGCCCTCCCCTGCTGCAGGGGGCAGGCCAGGATTGAAAGAGACCAGAACTGGGACTGTTTTCACAGTTCTCCCAATAAGCTGTTGATGTCTTTCCAGTCTCTGCTCTTCCAGCAGTTTACTCCCCGAAGCTCCGCCTACCTGGCAGCCATTTTGAAAATATGACATTTTGTAGATTATCTGCAAACTCTAGGCCAGGAGGAGGCAACTCTCCAGTCCCAGACTTTACTTTTACACATCACTACATTCTGGGACTTTTCATCGAAATGTAGCGCTTTATAAGACATTGGAATGTAAATAAATAGTAAACTAATCTTTCTTTGTTTCAACTGGTTCTTCACACCAAGCATTGTAAAAAGAATGCTCAGGATAGTACTGGGCAAAGATGTTCCTGCACTAACATAAGGAAGTAATTTTCACAATGTTGTAACTTTTAAATAAAATGTATGTAAATAAACTCCATCGGAAGTGGGAGAAGAATTCCCCACAAAAGTGCACTTTAAGAAATGTTTGCATAAAAATTCAAGTTTCTTTTTCAGAGATGACATTTTTAAAACTTCAGAGAAGTTTGCTAAGCATTTATTGGATTCATGGGGCCTAATTTATGAGGCCTTGCGTCAGTTTTGCGCTTCCGATGCGTCACTTTTTGTGACGCATCGGCGGCGTAAAACATAAAAAAAAAAAAAAATGTGAAAGGGCGCATTGCTGGAGTTGCGTCACTTTTGTGACACACCCCAGCAATGCGTGACTTTTGCGCTTACAGATACGTCAGAAATACTGACGTATCTGTAACTCCTTGCGACTTGATGCGTCATACTGTAAATATGATGCATCAATCATGTCGCAAGGAGGGCGCAGTGAAAAGTGACGCATCGCTGTTTTCACGCAGCGATGCGTCATTTCTCATAAATGAGGCCCAATGGTACGGTGGCCCTGTGGATCCACCAGACATTGTTCATCTGATCCAAGTTACCTGTGGAAAATGAAGATTTGCTTGAAAAGAAATATATAAGTGGTGGACTTTAAAAGGGCTTTATGTGTGACAATGGGATTCTTACATAGTAACAACTGATTTTTCCAAATAAAGTCTATAGAAAAACAATTTATTTGAATTCATTTTCCTGATAAAAACTTTTAAAAGGCGATGAAAATAAAAGCAACGTTATTTTAATCAAGAAAGGAAAGCCTGGGTCAGTCTGTTGATGCCTGCTGGCTGTGCATGCATTGATATTTTACAGACATGCACCAATGAATGGAGAATCAGAGAGAAACAGCAGTGGATTCTTTTAACAAGCATTTACAATGCAATGGTCTCGTCTTTGTTAAAGTTAGAGCTATTGGCATTGCAAATGTTATTGTTTTCATTTATTGTTTTTTTTTAAAACCAATAAATATATGGTATTGTCATTTACAATGGCAATAGGTAAGTATTAGAGAGTAGTAGAGAGTAATAGCAGTTAATAATAGTTAGTAGAGAGTGACTAGTTGATGAATAGAAAGTGTACTTGTATAGAGTAGAGTAGGAGTGAGTTTTTTTTAAAAATATATTTTTATTGCAGAATCAGGAATAACCAAGACCACCAGGCCACCTATACACTGATGGCCCTCAACATTCAGATTGATAGTAACACAATACACAGCCGATTAGCCCACATCCCGGAGGCTGGGCGGCATTTCAATGAAACAGTACGCTGGAGGCACCTCAGAGTGTGCCCTGTTCGGGCCATAGGTCGAATGTAACTTATCGTGTCTGCTTTTACCCCATAACAACCTATTCGCCCCACTCCAGCTAGCCCTAGGTCACTCTACTGTCGTTCCTCCTAAACGTCAGAACTACCTTCCAGGGCCACCGGTCCCGGGAGGCTGCCGCTGCCAGCAAATCTCCCCATCCATAACTCCCTCCCAACGTCCCCCCCACCCCACCAACTGCTGCTAATGCGGGCTCCAATATTCCTCTCCTGCTCCAGGGTACCAACTACCAGGAAGTTCTGACATTCAAACCGTCCCATGGAATCCCTTCCAATACCTAATCTGATTCTTCGCCTTCAGTGAAGTAGTCCCTTAAAGCCTGCACCACCAGCTCCCAGGACCGCGCCAGTTCTAAACATTTCTCGTTACCAGTTCTAGTCGCTTGACGCATCCTTAGCACACTCTCACAGCCCGACCATTTCAGCAACTCATTCCTCCATCGCCGCACAGATGGCCCCTCTTTAGACTTCCAGTGCCAAGTGATTTCCCGCTGTGCCAGTATCAAACCCAACCCAATGAATTTGCTCGTCACCTTGGTCTTTTTGGTGTGTGGGAACCAAAGAAGCAGGCATGCAGCCATGTCAAAGTCTACCTCCCGATCCGTAACAGCGTTAAGGAGTTCCCCTACCTCTGACCAGTAATCCCCTAATCTCGGGCATCCCCACAGCATGTGGTCCAGATCCACCGCAGGCACCAGACATCTGGGGCACATGGCGTCAAGCACCTGGAAGTGTCGACGCAACCTCTCCGGGGTCAAATACGCCCGATGAATAACGAAAAAATGCACCTGCTGAAACCTCGCGTTCCTCGTTCCTTTCCAGGTCCTGTGCAACACCTGAGCCCATACGGCGTCCGGGATCTGTTTACCTATGCTGGCCTCCCATCGCGATTTCAACTCAACCAAAGGCACCAGTCCCTCATCTATCAGTCTATTGTGGAGGCAGGTCACCGCCTTGACCGTGCCCGCGGCCATCACCACGTATTGGCACACCATCGTCACCTCCGGTTCCACCAGTCCAGTCCCCCAATGCCGCTGCATCGCCGCGGTAACCGCCGCATGCAACAGGAAGGTACCATTCGGCAGGCCGAATTGCTCATGTAAGGTCTCGAATGGGGCCAGCGTCCCGTCCACATAGAGGTCTCCTACCATCTGCAAACCCAGGTCCTCCCATGCTAACAAATGGGACCAATCACCTCCATGCGGCAAGGCCGTCAACATTCCCAGCGGAATCTCCGGTGCATACGGCCGGCGCTTCCCAGCCCTCTTCAGGTGCCTATTCCAACACAATCTAAGCGTCCTCTCCTCCATCGTAAGATCCTTAGCAGCCAGTCTCTGTTGCATCACGATAGACGACAAGACATGTCTCTGAACGCCGATCCCCGGCCGCTATCAGGCCCCCTAAATTCCCTAGCCACATTTTGAGTCAGGACCTGGAGCTGCGCCGCCAAATAATATAACTCAAAGTCGGGGACCGCCATCCCCCCCTCACACTTGGGTCTCATCAAGGTGGTCAATGCCACCCTTCGGCGACCCTGGCCCCAGAGAAAGCCAGTCACCAGCGTCCTCAGCTCCCTAAAGACCCCCTGCGGGATCCACACCAGTAGTGTTCTAAAGTAATAGAGCAGCCGCGGGAGTGCCACCATTTTCAACAGCGCAACACGACCCAGCACTGATAGCGGGAGAGACGCCCAGAAGTCCATACTCCCCCTCAACGCTCGGATGCAGCGCCCCACATTCCCCTCAAGGAGGTCCGCTGCGTCATGGTAGATGCGCACTCCTAGGTAAACAAAACAAGAAGGTTCCCACACTACCGGTCTCGTAAGCAGTGGGCAGAGCGCGGTCTTCCGCAACGGAAACACACAGGTCTTAGTCCATTTCACCCTGAGGCCTGAGAGCCTCCCGAACTCGCCCAACATGTCCACTGCACCTTCCAATGCCCTCCCAGAGTCCGCCAAGTACAATAACAGGTCGTCGGCATATAACGAAATATAGTGCGAGTCAGGACCCTGAGCTATTCCTTCATAGATAACGCCTGATCTAGCCTGCGCTGCCAGCGGTTCCATAGCTAGGGCAAAGAGCAGAGGGGAAAGCGAGCAGCCCTGCCTCGTGCCCCTGCCGACCGGATAAACCCGAGAAACCAAGGTCCCCAGCCGCACCCGCGCCTTAGCCGAGGAGTAAAGTACTCTGGTCCAACCCCGGAACCCCTCCCCAACTCCGAACTTCAACAGCACGCCATCCAGAAAATCCCATTCCAAGCTGTCAAATGCCTTCTCAATATCAACCGTCAACACCACCGGGCCCTGTTCCGCCGCAGCCGCACTATCAATAACCCCGATCAGCCGACGGATATTCATCGAAGTGCTCCTAGACGGGATGAAGCCCGCCTGGTCCCTATGCACCAGGGAGGTCATCAGCGGTAGGAGCCTGGTAGCCAGGATACGACTCAAGATCTTGTAATCTACGGTTAGCATAGACAATGGGCGATAAGAAGAGACATCCAAAGCATCCCTGCCCGGCTTCAGCAGCGGCACTACCAGCGCCTCTCTCATTGAGTCGGGCAACCGCCCCAATTGTCTCGCTTCTCATACACAATCTGCAGCCTGGGTGCCAACACCTCCATGAATTTAGCGTAGAACTCGACCGGCAGTCCATCTACCCCAGGGGTTTTGTTCCGTGCCATATGACCAATCGCCCCTCTGATTTCCGCCAGGGTAATGGGACCCCCCAGATCCCGGGCATCCTCTCCATCCAGTAACGGTAAAGGGATCTGATCTAAGTAATCACCTATTTCAGTAGCCGTCGCCTCGAGGTGGCTGGCATATAGACCCGTATAGTAGGATTGGAAGCGCCCCAGGACCGTTGACTGCGAATAGACCACCTCCCCGTCCTCCTGTCGCACACTCATGACCGGGCACCCCCTAGGGTTCGGATCAGCCAGCTTCGCAAGGAGCATGCCCACCTTGTCCCGCTCCTCATGTACTTTCACAGCATACAACTTGTAATCATAGCACCGCAATCTCTCCGTCTCGGTCGCCACAGTCTCTTTGGCTTGCAACAATCGGTTCTGAATCTCCGGCCTCTCGGGCCTCTGCTGTTCCACCCCTCTCAGCACTTCCTCCGCTTTCGCAAGGTCATTCAGCACCGCTCCTCTCACGGTCAGAAACCGCCCCATACATACCCCTCTCACCACCACTTTCATTGCATCCCATTCAATCGCTCTAGTCACTGTCGACCCAGCATTGTCCACAAAATAGCCGTCTATGCCCTGGCGGACCGAGTCACAGAACACCGGGTCCTCCAGCGTCTCCGGACGCAGTCGCCACGTAGGGACTGCTGATCTCGCCAGCTGCCATTGCATAGAGAGCAACAGGGGGTTATGGTCCGAGATGGTCCTGGACAAATACTCAGAGCTAGTTACTACCCTCGCCAATGATTCGCTACACAGTACTGAGTCCAGTCGAACATGCAGATCATGCAGCGCAGAGAAATAGGAGTAATCTCGAGTTTTGGGGTGTTGCGCCCTCCACACATCCACCAGACCCCACTTATCCTGCCAGTCCCTCCTATGGGTCGCAAGCCGGCGCACCGGGGAGTCCACCAAGGGCGGGTGCGACCTGTCCATCAACACATCAGATATGGAAATAAAATCCCCTGCCAACAATACGGGGCCTGCCAAATAATGCGCCAGTGTCCGCGATAAACCCTCAAAGAAACGTGCCTGATCAGCGTTGGGGGCATAGATGTTACACAGCACCACCTCCCTTCCGTGTAGCCTCCCCTCCACTACCACATACCGACCCTCTGGATCTATCCTCTGACTCGTGACTTGGAAAGGCGTGCCCGCCCTAATCCAGATCAATACCCCTCTGGCGAATGCCGAGTAAGTCGTGCCAAACACCTGACCTCTCCACCTCTTCTGCAACGCCCCACATTCCTGCTGCGTCAAGTGAGTCTCCTGAAGCATCGCTATTTGAACGCCCCGCCTCACCAGGTAGGCGTGTACCTTGTGGCGCTTCACCATAGTTCGAATACCCCGGACATTCCATGTGACACATTTCAAGTTAGGTAACGTCCCCATAGAGCATCAGTCCCAACAGTGGCGCACTCCAATAAGTGTGACCCGCATTGCAGCAATGGTACATCCCCTTCAAAACTTGTTCCCCAACACCCCCCAACCCCCTCCCCAGGACAGGGCCTAATAACCCAGCTTCAGCCCCGTTCCAAACCTTAAACACCCAACACATCACACTAACCTGTGGTCGTCACCACAGAAGACCTTAAGGGTCTGATGAGGGCTACGGAGCCCCTAACCAGGACAACAGAGCAACCACCCCGCGCCCGTAGCCCCACACTGCTATAGCAGCCCCATACCTGGCAGTCCAATAGAGGTCAGGATTATTCGCCCCTTCAGGCCACCCAGAAATGTTCAACAGCCACGAGCATCATCCATTAAAGATACCATCTGACGTCTGTGGGGTGACCTCCGGCCCCAGTCCTCCACCCACTTCTGAGTCTTCATCACCGGATTTCTCCCCTTCTCCTTCCGATGCCGAGCCTCTGGAAGCGTCCTCCTGCTGCGACCCTGTAATGCTAGCCGTGGCCTCCAACGCACTCTGTCTATCGGCCAGCATCTGTGCCTCCCGTTCGGCCCGCTGGCGCCTATTCCTGGAGCGGATACGCTGGGACTTCCTGACCCTGACCGGTTGCTGTCGATCCCTGGCAGGCCTATGTGCACGATCAGTCCCTGCACGATACAGTTCCAGCCAGGACCATGCTTCATCACGTGTTTGGAAAAAATGAGTCCTGTCATCAACTATGACCCGGAGCTTGGCCGGGAAAAGCAAGGAGTACTGGATCCCTTCTTCCCTCAGCTCTTTCTTCACCGACAGAAAGGAAGCTCTGCCCCGCTGCACCTCCTGCGTGTAGTCCGGAAAAATCGTCACCTTACTGTTATCCACCTGGAAGGGCCCCAGGGATCTCGCCCGTTGGATCAGCAGATCCCGATCCTTGTAGTGCAGCAGTTTGACCACCATCGGTCGGGGTGGTCTGCCCTCTAGGGGCGGCTTGGCGGGCACCCTGTGCGCCCTCTCCAGCGAGAAGAAGGGGGACAGGCCCTCTGGAGCCACCACTGTCCGAAACCAATCCTCCATGTAGGCCACTGCGTCACCCTTCTCAATTTTCTCCGGAAGCCCCACCACCCGCACGTTGTTCCGCCGGTTGCGCCCTTCCGCATCCTCAGCTCGACGCTCCAGGATCGCCAGTCGATGAAGAACGTCCTCAATTTTATGCTCCGCCGTGACCACTGCAGGTTTCAGCTCCTGGAGCAGCTGCTCGTTGGCTTTCACTTTGTCAGAGAGCTTGGCGTGGTCCGCTCTCAGTAGGCCAAGCCCCGTCGCCACCTGTGCTATGTCCTGGTGCAGTTCATCCTTCGTGGCAGTGATCGCGGCCAGTATAGCATCCAGGCGGAGATTCAGCCTCTGTTCCTGTGGCGATGGCCCTGTCGAAAGATCGCCCTCCGTGTCCCCAGTTCCCCTGCCTCCATGCTCAAGCGGCGTAGCGACGCCATTTCCCTGCACGGCCATCTTGAGCGCGGGAAACCCGCCGCGCGAGCAGCTCCCACTGAAGACAGCCGACGGTGGCGGTCCCTCCGGACGCTCTGGTCCAATGCTCACCCCGTGACACCCAATGGGATATCCGACCAAGCGTATCTCTCCGATGTCCCGGCCAAACACGACCACACGGGGCCAGCTGCCCCTCCTCCACTCCTGGCCGCTAGCTCCCAGTCCAGAGGTGCACTCCGTGCAGTCCCACCAACAATCACAGTGCGCCTATGCGGCCCCCCAAGCCCAGGGGGCGCAAGCCCCCCCGAAACGGCGGGCAGCCGGAAGCTCGTGTTCTTGGGCAGGCCTAGTCCACCGTCCCCGGCAGCATCGTTAGTTGTGGGTCTCAGCCAGGGTGACCAGGTGCCCGTCCTTGCAGTGCCTAAGATATGAAGCCCACTTCCCCGTGCTAGGAGAGGGTCGACCGAGAGCGGCGGCAGGTGCCTCCCAAGGCCTGCGAGCCGGGATAGTCAGCTGTTGGTTCAATAGAGCAAGTTAACCCACTGGCAAACACCGGGCTGATAGCGGCCTTCCAAGCCTGGCCCCACTGCAGGTTCCGCTACTCCTCGTCGGGGAGCACGCTCTCCCCCTGGAGCAATGTAGGTCCTGTCTGAGTGGCACACAATGACCCAGTCGGGGCCATGAAATTCAGGCCACCCCGGCCTCAGCGCACGTTGGGGCCGAAATACAATGGCGCTGGCCCAGCGCGCCCCTGCCGGCCACCCGGTGGGTCCTGCACCGGCGACCGGTCCGCCAGCCGCCGCTCGGTCAGTCCGCCCCTCGGGGCGCTCCAGTGCCGCGTGCGGCTCCCGCTCCAGCGCTCCGGCAGCTCTCCGTCCTCCACTGCTCCCCAGCGGCCTCCGCTGCAGCGTTCACAGTGGCCGGGCGGCCCCTCACTCCAGTCGCGCCCTCGCCTGCTCAGCGCGAGCCGGGGCCCAGCTCTCCGGGTGGGGGAGGGGTGCCGCCTACCCCCGTTCACCGCGTCGATCCCCGCTGCCGCTCTGGTCCCGCACCCGCAGTCCGCCGCACAGCACACCGCCTCGGAACAGCCCTCCAGGCGCCCTCCAATGGTCCCGCGCCTCTCCACCGCTCAGCCCTCGGCGCTCTTACTCCGTCGGCGCCGCCATCTTGCCGTCTTGACCCGGCCAAACCGGTCCAGTCGCTAGGTCAGCCCACACTCGGCGTCCAGGGGCGCGACGGGGTTCAGACGCAGCCCACTAGGTCAGCGACCCTCCAGGACCTCGGATTCCGCCGTCAGGTAACCCGGGGCTCGGGTTTTCAGGAGGAAATACGGGACTTGGCGCGGAGCAACTCGCTCACGCAGCCATCCCGGTCGGCGCTGAAACCACGCCCCTAGAGTAGGAGTGAGTTGTAGGCAATATTAGTTAGTGAGTAGTGTAGATTAGTGGAGAGTAGTATAGAGTGAGTAGTAAATAGTGTGTAGAGAGCATGTAGGATTTAGTGAGTTGTAGAGACAGAGTAGTAGTGGGTAATGAAAAGTACTAGATAAAAATAGATGTAGTGTAGTGAGTTATAGATAGTATATGGAGTATTATATCTATTTAGTAGAGTGAGTAGCGAATGACTTTTAAAATAGAGTATATATTAGAGAGTAGTAGTTAGTTCGTTTTAGTATTAGAGTGTAGTAGAGAGTAGTAGAGAGTGAGTGTTATAGTGAGTAGTAATGATTAAGTTGTATTTTTTAGATATAGTTATTAGAATAGTTTGAGTAGGGTATTATAAACTGAGTAGTAGAGAGTTAGTAGTAGAGAGTGAGTTGTAGAATGAGTAATAGCGAGTAGTAGATAGCTGTATATAGTGTGTAGTAGAGTAGTAGTGAGTAATATAGAGTAATAGGTATTAATATTGTAGAAAGTTAGTAGTATAATTATTTTGAGTTTTAGAGACAGTTGTAGTTGACAGAGCCACACACACACACACACAGAGCCACACACACACACACACACACACACAGAGCCCCCCCACACACACACACAGAGGTTGCCTGCTCCCATTTTCTGGCCCATATTCCACATAAATGAGTTGGCTGCCCTGGTCCGTTCCCCTGGTTACCCTGAAAATGATTTATGAAGTGCTAATATCTAGACTTGTTTCGTGTTTCTTTTGGGCCCAGTTTCTTCTACAACACTCCTGTGTCAGCGATGCCATTGCGTCACAGGAGCCTATTCTTTCGGTATTTTGAAGGGGAGGTTTATTGAGCGCTCCGGAGGTGGATGAAAAAGTGCATCTGGGCACAGTGGCGTGGTGTCTGTGTGGTTGTTGGTAACATATACAATGGGACCCCCTCAAATAAGCAGATGTGGCCAGGGGACAGAGGGGAAGAACAGTTTGTCTGTGTGGTTGTTGTCACAACGACGCGTGGAGGAGCATCGCCGTGCCAGAGAGCACGTCGGGCTAAGCCTGCTTCTAAATGTGCAGCAGATGACTGGAGTGCTAATGGAATAGCAGACAGCAAAGCCTATATCGCAACAAAGGGAAATATAATAAAAACGACGGCACCCAAATCATGACTACAATATACGGGTGGGAACAAGCCTTTGGCGTGCCGTTCACTTTGCTAATAAACATACAACAGTTAGGGATTGCTTGCCCTGGAAGATGAAAGGCTTGGGGGTACAAGATGAAGGGGCCAGGGTTGTTTGGGGGCAGTAACATGCAAGATGGACATCGGCTACATTATAAAAAAAAATACTGATGCAGCTAGACTGCATCTTTGGAGTAACTGTGCAGTGTAAACTTGAGCAGATGTCAGGTCGACTTACCCCTTTTAAAGTGAGTGAATTGTTCTATTATTGTTGCCATTTTGCTTCGGGCTTTGGTGGTCTCTCAAGGCCCTCTCCCTCATTCCAGGTTCACACATGCGCATCTATGTCTCTGGTAGAGGGACTTTGACGATGGTAGCCTCTGCAGCCGGCTATTAAGCTAGAGTGTGTCAACCAGTTCAAACATTAAGCAGCCTAGACAATCTCTGCCTGGGTGGTGTCAAAGACAGTGGCCCGAGTTTCATACGCACACTGTGGAATATAAACACACACATTTCCAGCACATAATTTTTCAGCTGGATAGAAAATGTATGGAAAGGCGAGGGCTCGCGCATAATGTGGCTCTAATTTTCCAATTTATTTGCTGCTAGATGAAGTATTTAAGAAATTAATTATTTTCAATTACAGTGTGAGCTCGTTAAAAAACACGCCCCTCAATCCGAAAAAGACGGGGCTTAGCTGGAAAAAATGACGTCACTGAAACCTCTTCTCCAAAGGCTGTCCGCCGTTTAGGAAGCCAGCCAATGGAGAAGAGGGGCGGGGTTTACCCTCGCTACTAAGAAACATAAAATCTCGCCAGCGAGACTTCGCATGTGCGCAGCCTACGCTAGCCGAGACCTAAAAAGGAAAGGGCCATATTATCAAGACAGGCAATAATATTATCGCCGCTTTAGTGGCAGGAAACTGGCGCTAAAGCGGTGATAAGGGGCTTGATAATACGCCCTTGTGAATTCCCATAGAAGCCCAGCTTCTGGTGTGAACCTGGGCTTCTATGGGAATTCACAAGGGCGTATTACCAAGCCCTTTATCGCCGCTTTAGCGGCAGTTTCCTGCCACTAAAGCGGCAATAAAGTTATCGCCGTTCTTGATAATATGGCCCAAAGAGAGCAGAGACCGAGGAAGGTAACAGGAAGGGACACTCCATGGCCTTTGTTGTGGAGATTCTCCAACGCAGCTTCATTCTTGAGTTGGATTTTTCGGAGATCAAGGACTCGATTTAAATGAAGGTGGTTGCGCTGTCATGTGTGGCATAGGTTTCGACAGGCAAATAAAAATAATTCCATTGGGCCAACTGATATTTCTAGCATTTACAGGAAACACCGTCTAGTTCTCCATTGCAACTTTAATGCATGGCTCCGTTAAACATGATAGAGCCATACTGCAAAGTTTTTTTTTAAAAACAAAACCCAGAACTGGGATATGCATTTTGAAAATAAAATTTTTAAACATCACCCCTCGCCATGGAAGTCATATCCAAGTGAGGGGAGCATTTTTATGTTTTTAATGCCTTTTACCCCCAGGGTTTTACTTGTGTTGACGGGCAGTAAAAAACAGCAATATGTCCACCACTCTAAGGGGCATATTTACAACAAAGTGACGGAGGGCTGTGTTAGGCTCCTTAGCTTCTGAAACGCAGACTGCACCATATTTACAACAATATGGTGCAGTCCTGCGTTTCCTCCTCCAGTGGTGCTAAATTTAGCAGCCTAGTGCCGATGCAGGCATCCTTGCACCATTGTGCAAGGGTGTCTGCGTTGAGGGGAAGACTGATTATTTACAGGAAGGTGTCCCTTCCTGCACACAAACAATCTTTGAATGGAGTTTTGTAACTTCTGTGTGTGCTGCTTAATGCAACACACATAGAAGTTAGAAAATGTCATTTTTTCAAAGATTGTTTATGTACAGGAAAGGACACTTTCCTGCACATAAACAATCAATGGACTTTTGCTGTTTCTATTTGTGCTGCACAGGGCAGCACACATGGAAACAGCAAAAAAACGAGGTGAAATAAACAACTTCTCCTTGTTTCACCCGTTTAAGACCAGGTTTGTAATTTTGCAGCTGCTTCCTATTTACGCCTTCCTTATAAATAGGGGACATAATCAAAATCAATGGTTGTTTCGATGGAACGCCCACCGCAACATCCATTGCCCTCCCCTTTCACGCTCAGAACAGCGTGAAAGGGGGCCTTATTTACAAGGAGGCTTTAATCCAAATTAGGCAGCTTAACGCTGCCTTGTACATAAGGCGCAACCCCTATCGCCACAGGAACGTCCTAAAAAGTGACATGGTGGTGGCGATATCACCTTGTAAATATGCCCCTCAAATGGGCATATAGACATATAGCCAATTCCGAGATGGACCTTACTCTGTCGGGCCATCTGAGAAGTTTGGCCACGACACAGACGGAGTCGTCTCCGTCGTCGTGAAACTATGACCCACCTGCATTTAAATTTGGCAGGAGGACCACTGTGTTGGCAGGAAGGGTACTCCATGGCAGTTTCAACGAAGTACCCTTTGAATCAATGCATGAATTGAGCCCTAAATCACAGAGAACACCCACAAACAGGACCCACCACAATGCGGTCAGCAGCAACCATCTAGGAAGCATTTTCTAATGCGACCATTTCCACCGCCGCCCTTTCCCCATATTGTATGTGGAGAAGTGTGGCTCAATGGTTAGAGCAGGCAGACCTCGATGCAGAGCTCTGGCCAGGGACCAGGGTTCGATTCCCGCCTCGGCGGGTCTCGGGCTCATTAATTCCACTGAACGGATATTCTCGCCTCAGTGCCTATTCTGATCATGGGTCCCACGCTGCAACTCTGGGCAATAGCTTGCTTAGTCTCCACAACGGCCCCCACAACGTGAGGGATGCCTGGTCTGCACCATGGGGGTGCCCAGGAGTGGACACTTCCCAGGGAAAGCCAGGAAGGGTTCCCTTGCGGTATTCGTACAAGCGCCGGGAAACCCACTGCGGGTAGCTGTGCGCTATACAAGTACAAAAACATTTACTTATTTAACATTCCTTTAGGACTGCACATTATAAAGAAGTCACACTCCTTCGTTACAACTAGGGTGCCAATTCCGATTCGGGTGCAAACACCTGTTTGTGCTGCCATTGGGGTCACAGTTCAGGTGCAGTCTGCATCCTCCAAGCATCTTTGGGGCATATTTGCAATAAAGTGGTGAAGCGTGTCATTAAGCCAAGAAGGCTAACGACATGCTAGAATATGGTGCAGTTCTCCATTTCCCCCTGCGCCGGCGCTGACTTTAGCTGCCTAGCGCCATCCCAGGTACCCTTGCACTATAGTGCAAGCGTGCCTGTGTTGAGGGGAAGATTGTTTATGTGAAGGAAGGTGTCCCTTCCTGCACATAAACAAACTTAAATGCTGCTTTGTAACTTCTATGCGTGCTGCTTCATGCAGGTTTTTCCCTGGTCTTAACTGTGGCGTTGCCTCCTATTTACACCACCCTTGTAAATAGAAGCCATCGTCAGAATCAATGGGTGTTGGGGTGGAATGTCCACCACAACACCCATTGTCCTCCCCTTTCACGCTAATTACAGCATGAAAGGGTACCTTATGTACAAGGCAGCGTTAAGCCGCGTTAAGTGGCTTAACGCTGCCTTGTGAATAAGGCGAGGCCCATATCGCCAACACAACCTCACTAGCGATAGGGGCTTGTAAAGATGCCCTATTATCTGAAAAATGGTCCCCGGTAAAACTAGGGACAACTTGTGAGCCAAATAGCACACCTTTTGGGTTTGTGCCACAGAGGCACACATGCTCAGTCACTGTGTTAGTCCCCATTTCGGAGAATTCTTCAAATTTCAGAATGGTTTGGTAATGTTATACCCGCTAGTCACTGCACTTCTGGTAACACAGCGGTGTGTGCGCAATTCCTGCACCAAATTTGCACCCAAGTTAGTTATGGGGACGCAATTCTTGGAGAAAGAACGGTGGAGAGACTAATAGATTAGAGGGACAAGAAAAAGACCCTCCTTAAAACTAATACAAAGGCAATGTGAACTGACTGGAAAGAGAGTCTAGACTCTGAGGTGAAAGGTTCTGGGGCATATTTTCAAGGCCAATATCGCTGCGTTAGTGGCACTTTCGTGCCGCTAACGTGGTAATTTTTTATCGCCTTATTTACAAGCTCGCGCTAACCTGTGTTAACGTTAATTTCTGCGAGTTAGCTGCCGGTTTTTTATCACCCTGCATGCCATCACTAATGACATGCAAAGTAGGCATACAGGAGCAAAACGGTGTACAGTCATAATATCGAGTCAATTATTTCGACTGGACAGAATATCGAGTAAAAAATATAGAATGGACATAATATCGACTAGACATAATATAGACAACAAAAATATCGACTAGAGAAAATTAATATCGAATAGAATGGACATAATATCGAATCAAAAATATAGAATGGACATAATATCGACTAGACATAATATAGACAACAAAAATATCGAATTTAAGGTAAGTTAATAATAATTTTTATTTTTTGTGTAATATAAGTCTGTAGCGGGTTGTGGGTTTATAGGGGAATAGGGTGGGAAGTAATTTAATTCTAATTAATTAAATATGTTAATTTATTTATTGATATATATTTAGAATTAATTGTTAATTAATTATTAATTGGTAATTAATTAAAATATAATTGGTAATTAATTATAATTGATTAATTGATAAATATTTTAATTTTAGTAATTTATTTTCTGTAGCGGGTTGTGGGTTTATAGGGGAATAGGGTGGGAAGTAATTTAATTATAATTAATTAAATATGTTAATTTATTTATTGATAATAATTTAGAATTAATTGTTAATTAATTATTAATTGGTAATTAATTAAAATATAATTGGTAATTAATTATAATTGATTAATTGATAAATATTTTAATTTTAGTAATTTATTTTCTGTAGCGGGTTGTGGGTTTATAGGGGAATAGGGTGGGAAGTAATTTAATTATAATTAATTAAATATGTTAATTTATTTATTGATATTTTTAAAAAATTAATTGTTAATTAATTATTAATTGGTAATTAATTAAAATATTATTGGTAATTAATTATAATTGATTAATTGATAAATATTTTAATTTTAGGGTTCAGGGTCAGTTGTCAGTTTTTGGGTAAAGGGATATTTTTAGGGTTCAGGGTCAGTTTTCAGTTTTTGGGTAAAGGGGTATTTTTAGGGTTCAGGGTCAGTTTTCAGTTTTTGGGGTAAAGGGGTATTTTTAGGGTTCAGGGTCAGTTTTCAGTTTGTAGGTAAAGGGGTATTTTTAGGGTTCAGGGTCAGTTTTCAGTTTTTGGGTAAAGGGGTATTTTTAGGGTTCAGGGTCAGTTTTCAGTTTTTGGGTAAAGGGGTATTTTTAGGGTTCAGGGTCAGTTTTCAGTTTTTGGGTAAAGGGGTATTTTTAGGGTTCAGGGTCAGTTTTCAGTTTTTGGGGTAAAGGGGTATTTTTAGGGTTCAGGGTCAGTTTTCAGTTTGTAGGTAAAGGGGTATTTTTAGGGTTCAGGGTCAGTTTTCAGTTTTTGGGTAAAGGGGTATTTTTAGGGTTCAGGGTCAGTTTTCAGTTTTTGGGGTAAAGGGGTATTTTTAGGGTTCAGGGTCAGTTTTCAGTTTGTAGGTAAAGGGGTATTTTTAGGGTTCAGGGTCAGTTTTCAGTTTTTGGGTAAAGGGGTATTTTTAGGGTTCAGGGTCAGTTTTCAGTTTTCGGGTAAAGGGGTATTTTTAGGGTTCAGGGTCAGTTTTCAGTTTATGGGTAAAGGGGTATTTTTAGGGTTCAGGGTCAGTTTTGGGTTTTTGGGGTACAGGGGTACTTTGTAAAAATAAAGTAAAATTACATTTAAATTACATTTATTTAATAAAATTAAATTATATTAAATTATATTATAATATTTTTTATTAATTTATATTCAAAAAATTATTATATACTTACCAATACTTATGTTGTAATGGTATGCGTTGTAAAGGTATATGCGTTGTAAAATCTTGCGTTGTAAATGTATGCGTTGTAAAAGTTTTTGCGTTGTAAAAGTTTTGTTGTAATGGTAGGCGTTGTAAAAGTATGCGTTGTAACGTCATACATCCCTGGAGTGGGAATAGTAATTTTAACCTCTACGCTATCCAGCGCTTTCCCTACTGTTGCACCCACTGGAGTGGGAGTAGTAAATTTTACCTCTACGCTATCCAACACTTTTGCTAATGTTGAACTCACTATAGTTGTAACAATAAATGTTAAACATTTTCTAAAATGTTATATATGTTTATTTAATAATATGTTTAAATATATATATATATATATATATATATATATATATATATATATATATGTGTGTGTGTAATTTTTGGTGATATAATTTTTTTAATTATATAAATTATTTATTAAAATTATATTTTTTTAATAATTATTTCTAAGTTTATATTAAATATATTTATTACTATATTAGTTTTAACTTACTTTTAAGACATTTTAAAAAATCGATATTTTGACAGTCTATATTTTTGTAAGTCGATATTTTGGAGTCGATATTTTGGTACTTACCTGTTTGAAGATAGGGAGTCGATATTTTGTCAATCGATATTTTTGACTCGATATTTGTGTATCTCGATATTTGTGTCGTCGATATTATGTCAGTGATCCGAGCAAAACAACATGGAAATAGTCGCTAACACAGCTTCGCCATATTAACAAGCCTGCAGCAGACCCGCGAAGCGACAAGAAAAATCACGCTATGCACCCTTTATCGCAGATATTTAGGGCCATATTACCAAGGTGAAGTATTTCCACTTTTTCGGCGAATTGTGCAGAGAAAGCGGCGATACTTATAGCATATTAACGAGGGCATGCTAACGCCTGCCTCAAGCCCACTTTGCATGTCAGCGAGAAACATCGCTAATGACATGCAAAGTGGGCGTTCCCACGTCCAACCACATGTAAAATGTGGTTGGAGGTGGGAACACCCTATCACCAAGGCAGGCGTTGGGAGAAGGAGACCTGCAATAAACTCGTTTATCGCAGGTCTCCCAACGCCTGCTCTGATCAGGCGTTAGGCATTGATAACATGGGGGAGTGGATCATAAAGCTGAATCCACCCCCCCCATATTATCAAGGAACACATTAGCGCGTGACAACAACGTTTGTTTTCATGCGCTAATGTGCCATATCGCCGACTATCGCCGGATTTCCAATCGCCTACGTGATGCGCATTGATAATGGCGCGCTAAAAAGGCGATAAAATCCGGCGATAGGGAAATGTGCGATGTGCGTTTTTTAACGCACATCTTGGTAATATGGCCCTTAAGGTCTCCTAAATTTCTGACTTAGCCATATGTATAATGGGAGGTGGATTGCATGGTTAAGGCCACAGGGCCGTGTTAGCGAGTTTATGCTTTATCTCACAAAATTATCATTGGATTTGCAGCGCTGTTGGGGGTTTTCGCCGCTATCGCTGGATTTCATATTGCCAAGGGGCTAAGCGTTGTTTATAGCGCGCTAACACGGCGATGCAATCCAGCGATAGAAAAAAATCACGCTAAGTGCGCTTTGCGATATTTATCGCAGTTTGTTGATGATATGCCCCTCTGTGTCCCTGCGCCAGGTTTGTTGCTAAACCCCGCGCCTGCTGCAAATTTCCTGAGCCTTTGTAGTCGGAGGAGAAAGCTTCAATCACTGCAACAAGCTGCTAGGCCCAACCTGTCAGAACAGGGAAAGGCTGCTCACCTTGTACCAACATCCAGAACCCAGACAGCCGCAGAGGTGTACGGTTCTGTGCCGTATCACAAAAAGTACTCCCTATATGACCTAGTCTGCCTCAGATAGATTATTAGGCTAGGGAGTACTTTTTGTGATACGGCCTATACCCACGGGAGGGTGTACTCCCTCCAGAGTTCCTCTCGGCCCCCCACCAAGCAAGGAAGCAGGGAGCTTATTACCAAGGGTGGCGATAGGCAATTATCGCCGGTTTAGCAGCCGTTTTTGGCCGCTAAGCGGCGATAATTCTATTGCTCTATTAGCAAGCTTTTAGGCGATATCGAGCAGTTTGGGGCCCACTTTGCATGTCAGCGATATTTATCGCTAATGACATGCAAAGTGGGCGTATCCAACCTGTTAGCGACTGAAAGCAGTCGCTAACGTCGCTATCGCCTATTAGCAAGGCAGGCGTGGCGATGGAAATATTTCCGCTATCGCCAAAAACCAACACCTGCCCTGACCAGTTCTTAGCCATGTTATCCAATGGGAGGTGGATAACATGGCTAAGAGCATTTCGTTGCTAATGCGTGAATATCGCTGTATTCTCAGCGATATTCACGCATTTCGCTTGATTTTTATCGCTTTTGAGATAAACCTTGCTAATAGCAAGTTATCTAAGCGATAAAAACCGGTGATGCGCGGGGATAAAAATATTGCTGCTAACCCTACTTAGAGATAATTATCGCTATTTGTTGATAATATGCCCCTTCCTTCCTCGCATGGTTTTGTGATTCATGAAAGGCTCTGTGCGCCATCAGTCCTGTGAGCTCAACAATTCTAAAAGGTGAAAGACTGGATGGACTCTGTGTTGGTCCAGTGAGCCTACTGTGTGGCAGGGTAGAAGGCTCTGTACCCTGTGTCAATCATGTGAGGTCATCAAGTCACAGAGGTGAAAGCCTCTGCACCCTGTGCCATTCTC
Organism: Lissotriton helveticus; assembly: GCF_964261635.1. Taxonomy (NCBI): domain Eukaryota; kingdom Metazoa; phylum Chordata; class Amphibia; order Caudata; family Salamandridae; genus Lissotriton; species Lissotriton helveticus. The sequence continues at coordinate 14,448,841 of NC_136073.1, forward strand.
CTGAACCCATCATGTCGCTGTGTCGCATAGGTGAAAGGCTCTGCACATTGCGTCATTCCCCTGAGCCCATCATGTGACAGAGGTGAAAGGTTCTCTTCCATGCGCCAATCCCTTGCATCACAAGCCCTACAGTTAAAGGGCTCTCTGCCCTCTGAGCCTGCAGCTCGCCAGCCTTGGGTGAGACGAGCTCTGTTCACCTGTGCCATCCATCTCTGAACCTGATTGGCCGCACCCCGTGTGCCCTCCACTGATGCCCTCCGTCAGAGAGGGGAAGCCCCTGTAACTCACAGGGGGCGGTATCCCTGCGCCGGCCCCCTCACCAGACCAGACCAGACCCCAGAAGGGGGCAGGGGCTGGATCTGAAGGGCTGAGGGCTGCTGAGCCGGGGCTGGCATCAAAGCTGGTGCCCCCCGCCCTGCGTGCCCCCGGGGTGGGCCCTTGCTGGACACGCACAGCCGCTCTCTGATCAGTGAGGGGGGGCGGTGGGCACCAGCAGAGCTCCGTGGGGGCTGCAGGAACACGACAATTACTGCACCCGGAGGTGAATCGATGCCAGGGGCGGGCAGACGGGGGGTAATGAGCCCCTCGCGCTGCCAGGCACGCGGGGCGGCGCGCGGAGGCTCCATGGCGCATCAATGCATGGGGGGGGGGGGGCTGCAGGTGCCAGCGCTTTGCATGGGAGGGAAGTGAGGGTACGGAAGGGGATATACGCACCCCCCACCCCCTCCCCCATTCTCCTTTCCTGCCAGGCCTGGCGATGAAAGCTCAGGGGCCCGAGAGCTGCAGGGCCTTGGGAGCCACGGGGGCCTATGACAGGGGGCCCTGGGGCAGAGGCAGAGAAGGGCCACCGGCTGGAACACGAGCTACCTATGCGCGCAACTTCCTGTGCCTAGGAGGAGGACAATATCTGTTACATTGCTTTAGCTTTTCATTATTTCCTCCAGTAATCCTTTCCCACTCCGCTCCCAGGCGTGGGTGTGGTGGCTGCATTTCAGCCCCTCGTCACCCAACTTATACTGGTTTATTTTTGGGTTAAAGTGGAAATTCTCAAAAGACATAGGGGCAGATTTACAAGCCTGTGCGTCACTTTTGCGCCGATGTTGCGTCACTTATGTGACACAGTGGTGGCGTGAACCGCGCACCATGCTGCGGGGGATTTACAACGTGACGCATCTAGGGAGATGCGTCACGTTGTAATGCCCTGCGCCACATGAAACCTGCGTCAGGTTTCATGTGGGCGTTCTGGCGCGGGGCGTTCCGGCGCAGGAACGCCTCGGAAAAGTGGCTGAGTGAAATCTACAAGATTTCACTCAGTCACTTTTCCGACCCCGCTGCGTCAAAACCTTAAGGTAAGGTGTGACGCACCATGGGCCTCATTTATGAAAAGTGACGCATTGCTGCGTGAAAACAGCGATGCGTCACTTTTAACTGCGCCCTCCTTGCGAGACCAATGATGCGTCATATTTACAGTATGACGCATCATGGCGCAAGGAGTTACAGATACGTCAGTATTTCTGACGTATCTGTAAGCGCAAAAGTGACGCATTGCTGGAGAGTGTCACAAAAGTGACGCAACTCCAGCAATGTGTCCTTTCACATGGGACAAGCCCCATGTGAAAGGGCTTGCGTCAGTCTTACGCCTGCTGTGAGGCAGGCGCAAGATTTTGACGCAACGGTGTCCTAAAAGTGTCGCAATGAAATCTCATAGATTTCACTGCGTCACTATTACGAGGCTTTTTGTGGTGGAACGCCCCCTCTGCATACATTATACCTGACGCAGGTATAATGTAGCGCAGGGGTTTACAAAGTAACGCATCTGCTTAGATGCGTCACTTTGTAAATAGTGCGCAACAGGAGGCATGTTTTACGCCGCCGATGCGTCACAAAAAGTGACGCATCGGAAGCGCAAAACTGACGCAAGGCCTCATAAATGAGGCCCCATGTTCCAGATAGGCCGGGTTGGCACAGTGCTGGAGTTGCGTCGCGCCCGCGACACAACCCCAGCACTGCGCCAACATTACGGCAGCAGATGTGACACACATCTGCATTTCCTTGCGCCATGATGCGCCGCATTGTAAATATGGCGCATCCATGGTGGCGCAAGGATTAAGATGCATGTCACAAGTTTCCTGGCGCATCCCTGCTGATTTGCAGGGATGCGCCTGGAAACGGAAATCTGCCCCATAGGCTCTGATTACGCGGGCACTGGAGGTTGGTGCGATATTTCTCTCACTGAATAAGGTCGCCAGGACAAGACAGAGGTGAAAATGTATGTAAAATCCATAAACAATGCAAGAGTGTTCGGCAGCGACGGTTCCTCCTCAAGGGCGGAGGACCGCCGCCTCACCTGCTGCCAGCACAGCAGGTACATGTAAATTAATAAAACGGTCATTGCATTTAATTACATCTGTGCCGCCGGCCCGCGCTGTTCTAGCGTGAGTGTGAGGGTGGGGAAGGGCTTATTCCTGCTGATTGGTGGCAGCAGCTGGATAGCTTGCCAAGCGTCAGCGTGCCAGTGCGGAGTGGGCATGTCGGATTGGCCGGTTGATGGCCAGCCCGACATGCGCACTTCAGACCACACCAATCCCAGCGGGGTTACACAGCTGGGGGATTGCAGGCACAGGCCCCTAGCGCCTCATTTATGAAAAGTGACGCATCACTGCGTGAAAACAGCGATGCGTCACTTTTCACTGCGCCCTCCTTACGACATGATTGATGCGTCATATTTATAATATGACGCATCATGTCGCAAGGAGTTACAGATACGTCAGTATTTCTGACGTATCTGTAGGCGCAAAAGTGACGCATTGCTGGAGTGTGTCACAAAAGTGACGCAACTCCAGCAATGCTTCCTTTCACATGGGACAAGCCCCATGTGAAAGGGCTTGCGTCAGTCTTACGCCTGCTGTGAGGCAGGCGCAAGATTTTGACGCAACAGCATCCTAAAAGTGACGCAATGAAATCTCATAGATTTCACTGCGTCACTATTACGAGGCTTTTTGCGGGTGAACGCCCCCTCTGCATACATTATACCTGACGCAGGTATAATGTAGCGCAGGGGTTTACAAAGTGACGCATCTGCTTAGATGCGTCACTTTTGTAAATAGTGTGCATCAGGAGGCATGTTTTACGCCGCCGATGCGTCACAAAAAGTGACGCATCGGAAGCGCAAAACTCACGCACAGCCTCATAAATGAGGCCCCTGGTCTCAAAGGTAGCACTGGGTCAAGTCAAGTCAAGTCAAGTCAATAAATTTATATAGCGCGCTACATACCCAGAGGGTCTCAAGGCGCTTGAGGAAGGGTGGGGAATTACTTGTCAAATATCCACGTTTTAAGTTGCTTTCTGAATGCTAGGTGGTTCTGAGTAAGGCGAAGGTGAGTGGGAAGTGAGTTCCAGGTTTTAGCTGCCAGGTAGGAGAAGGATCTACCTCCCATGGTGGTTTTGTTGATGCGAGGTACAGAGGCGAGGGCTTGGTTGGAGGATCGTAATTGGCGGGAGGGGGTGTAGAAGGACAGTCGTGTGTTGAGGCATTCGGGTCCGATATCGTAAAGTGCTTTGTGTGCGTGGGTTAGGAGCCGGAAAGTAATCCTCTTATTGACGGGGAGCCAGTGGAGGTTTTTCAGGTGACCGGAGATGTGTTCTTTACGCGGGATGTCTAATATGAGCCTGGCTGAAGCGTTCTGGATGCATTGGAGTTTTTTCTGGAGTTTTGCGGTGGTACCGGCGTAGAGGGTGTTTCCGTAGTCCAGTCGGCTCGTGATCAGAGCGTGGGTGACTGTTTTTCTAGTTTCAGTTGGTATCCAGCGAAATGTTTTTTTGAGCATGCGCAGAATGTTGAAGCAAGATGAAGAAACAGCGTTGACTTGTCTGGTCATCGAGAGTGAGGAGTCCAGGATGACGCCCAGGTTACGTGCGTTGTCCGTCGGGATGGGTGCTTTTCCAAGGGCCTCTGGCCACCAAGAGTCATCCCAGGCGGAGGGGGAGGTGCCTAGGATGAGGACTTCTGTTTTGTCTGAGTTCAGTTTCAGACGGCTGTGCTTCATCCATTCGGCTACTTCTTTCATTCCTTCATGTAGGTTGGTTTTGGCAGTGTTAGGGTCTCTGGTGAGTGATAGGATCAGTTGAGTGTCGTCGGCGTAGAAGATGATGTTGAGGTTGTGTTGGCGTGCGATGGTCGCGAGGGGGCTCATGTATACGTTGAAGAGGGTGGGGCTGAGTGACGATCCTTGTGGTACGCCGCAGATGACTTCAGTGGCCTCTGACTTGAATGGTGGGAGGCGGACTCTCTGGGTTCTTCCGGCAAGGAACGAGGTGATCCAATCCAGTGCTTTTCCTTGGATTCCGACGTTTCTGAGGCGTTGTAAAAGGGTGCTATGACAGACCGTGTCGAAGGCTGCGGAGAGGTCAAGGAGGATGAGGGCGACTGTGTCTCCATTGTCCAGTAGAGTTCGAATGTCGTCTGTTGCTGCGATGAGGGCGGTTTCAGTGCTGTGCTTGGCTCGGAAGCCGGATTGTGAGGCGTCGAGGGATTTGTTGGTTTCGAGGAATGCGGCGAGCTGGTTGTTGACCGCTTTCTCGATGACTTTGGCCGGGAATGGGAGGAGTGAGATAGGGCGGTAGTTTTTGAGTTCGGTGGGGTCAGCAGTGGGTTTCTTCAGGAGGGCGCTGAGTTCGGCATGTTTCCAGCTTTCCGGGAAGCTTGCCCCAACCAATCCCGATGCTTCTTTCATGCTGAAAACAGCATGAGAGCAGCTCCATGATTGTTTTTTTTTTTTTGCTTGTGTAGGAGGTCAACCAACTTTCTTCCCTTTCACTCCTATTTGAACTTCATGGCATTGGCTCATCTTGATGGCTGCTCACCCTCGGAACACAGTCAACACACCGTCACCCTCATGATCTCAAGAGTAGACAGACACCAGACGGAAGGCAGCATCTCTAAGCTTTTCGGCTCCACGCCGCGCGGCACCACGCCGCGCCTCACCACTTTCAAATGTGACCAGCCGCTGCTGGTGATTAGCACTCTGGACAGAATACTCTTTGCCACTGGAGCGCTCCCCATCCACATTGTTCTGATCTTCCCCAGTAACTTGACTTCGCTTTGCAATGGTGCACTGCTGCTTGTGGATTACTTCTTTTTACCAAATTTATTATCAATTAAAAAATTTATTTTAGCTAAAATAAATTATTAATTGATTATAACTAATTTACTTCCCATCCTTTACCCCTACAAATACCACAACCTGCATCTAAAATAAAACTTAAAAAATACATTAATTACACTATTTGTACAATTAATTATCGATTAAATAATTAATTCTAATTAAAAATAATGATAATTAATTTGTTTCCCAACCTTTACCCATAGAAATCCCACAACCTGCACCTGAAATAAAACGTAAAAAATGTATTAATTACACAATTTTCATAATTAATTATCAATAAATTATTAACATTAATAACGAATTAATTATAATTAATTTACTTACCACCCTGTACCCATACACAACCCACAACCATCTACAACACTAAAAATTAAAAGTAACAATTAAATTAAATTTAGAAACAACTGCAAATTTACAAACTATATTTAAAAACATTAATAATTATACAAACAATTTATAACATATATAATTAAAATACTACTAAAATACATAAAGAAAATTAAAAAACAATATTTTATACAACTATATTTTTGTAAACAATTTAACAACATAGATAGTCTTGTCAACAATATTCCTGCATCACAATATTTGTGGATCACGATATCAAAAGATGAATATTTCTGTGTCTTGATTTTTTTCACTCTATATTTTGTCTGAATAATATCTCGTATAGGTTTTGCTTTGGAAGGGTTCCCTTCCAGCACAAAATACTAAGCCTAGGCGAACTTTCAATCTTTTCCCACATTGGATGTGTCCTGTAAAGTCAGAAAAGGGTGGGGAAATAAAAGCATTTCTCCTTTTTAAGCGGGACTCAAGGCAGTGTTCTTTTTTTAGTACAAAACCCCATCTACTGTTGTTACTAGAAAGGGTTTTGCAACAAAAACCATGGGTGGTTTCACAGGAACACCCTTGTACCAGCCATTGAAGGCCCACTTGATGCAAAGTATTGAAAAGCAGCTCGAAGCACTGCTAAGCATTACCTTTAGCAACTTTCCAGTGCAGTTTTGCTATGGAAGGTAAATTCAAAATAAACAGTTTGAACTGGTTTGTGTCACTTTTGTGACACAAAACCAACACAAAATGTTAAACTTTGCACTAAACACTTGGGGGCATATTACCAACAAGTAGTGATAATTATCGCTAAATAGGCTTAGCGACATTTTTTTTTATCGCTGCCCATCGCTGGATATGTTAGCGGAGAAAACATGCTATTAGCAACGTTTTTCTCCATGGTGCTAAAATATCCAGCGATAGCGCCGAAATGCGTGAATATCGCTGAGAATACAGCGATATTCACGCATTAGCGACGAAATGCTCTTAGCCATGTTATCCACCTCCCATTGGATAACATGGCTAAGAACTGGTCTGAGCAGGCGTTGGTTTTTGGCGATAGCGGGAATATTTCCATCGCTACGCCTGCCTTGCTAATAGGGGATAGCGACGATAGCGACTGCTTTCAGTCGTTAACAGGTTGGGTACGCCCACTTTGCATGTCATTAGCGATAAATATCGCTGACATGCAAAGCGGGCCCCAAACCGCTCGCTATCGCCTAAGAGCTGTCGCTAACATCAGTTAGCGACAGCTTCAATCAATCAATCAGGAGTTTGTTAAAGCGCGACTACTCACCCGTAAGGGTCTCAAGGCGCTAGGGGTGGGGGGGGTTGGGAGGGTGCAGGTTCCATTCCATCAAGGAGGGGGTCTGTCGAAGAGCCATGTTTTGAGGTTTCTTGTGAAGATGGGGAGTGATGTTGTCTGTCTGAGGTGGAGCGGAAGGGCGTTCCATGCTTTGGCCGCGAGGAAGGAGAAGGAGCGGCCTCCCGATCTGGTCTTTCTGGTGCGGGGGACCACAGCATAGGAAAGCTGGGCTGATCGTAGGGTCCTTTGGGGTGCGTGGAATTTGAGTCGGCTGTTCAGGTATGCTGGTCCGGTGCCGTGGAGGGCCTTGTGTGCGTGGGTGAGCATCTTAAAGGTGATTCTCGCCTCGACGGGGAGCCAGTGGAGTGTGCGCAGGTGCTGGGAGATGTGGCAGTGTTTTGGCAGGTTGAGGACCAGTCTTGCGGCGTCGTTCTGGATGTTCTGTAGCTTGCAGATGAGGTTTTTGTTTATTCCGGCGTAGAGTGCGTTGCCGTAGTCGAGTCTGCTGGTGACCAGGGCGTGAGTGACTGTCTTTCGGTGTTCGAGGGGGATCCATTTGAAGGTCTTACGAAGGAGGCGGAGGGTGTGGAAGCAGGAAGATGAGACAGAGTTGATCTGGCGGTCCATTTTGAGCTCGGAGTCCAGGATGATTCCCAGGTTGCGTGCGTGGTCTGTGGGGGTTGGAGGGTTTCCGAGGGCGGTGGGCCACCAGGTGTCACTCCAGGCGTCGGGGTTTGGGCCCATGATGAGTACTTCTGTTTTGTTGGTGTTTAGTTGTAGGCAGCTGTTTTTCATCCATTTGGCGACGGCTTCCATGCCTTCTCGAAAGTTGCGTCTGGCGGTGTTGGGCTCGTTGGATAGGGAGAGGATGAGCTGGGTGTCGTCTGCATATGACACGATGTTGAGTCCGTAGGTTCTGACGATGGGGGCAAGTGGAGCCATGTAGATGTTGAAGAGCGTCGGGCTGAGGGAGGAGCCCTGGGGGACTCCGCAGGTGATAGGTGTGGGGTCCGAGAGGAAAGGGGGGAGTCTGACCCGCTGCGTCCTGCTGGAGAGGAAGGAGCAGATCCAGTCGAGGGCCTTGTCCTGGATTCCTGCATCGTAGAGTCTGCGTATTAGGGTGCGGTGGGAGACTGTGTCGAACGCCGCTGATAGGTCGAGGAGGATGAGGGGTACTGTTTCTCCTTTGTCCAGTAAGGTGCGGATGTCGTCTGTTGCGGCGAGGAGGGCGGTTTCCGTACTGTGTTTTTTTCTGAAGCCGGATTGGGAGGAGTCGAGGATGTTGTGTTCTTCAATGAATGTGGCGAGTTGGCTGTTGATGGCTTTCTCGATGACTTTCGCTGGGAACGGGAGCAGGGAGATGGGTCTGTAGTTTTTGAGGTCGGTGGGGTCCGCTGAGGGTTTCTTTAGGAGGGGGTTGACCTCGGCGTGTTTCCAGTCGTCGGGGAATGAGGCGGTCGCCAGGGAGCGGTTGATGGTTTGGCGGAGGATGGGTGCGATGGTGTTGGCGGCTCTGTTGAAGATGTGGTGGGGGCAGGGGTCCATGGGGGCCCCTGAGTGGATTGACTTCATTATCTTCAGTGTGTCTTCGGTGGTGAGGGCTGTCCAGTCATCAATCGCTGGTTTCCGGGTGTCGGGGGTGGTTGGTGAGGGTTCAGTGTGTTGGTTGTCTTCGTCGAAGTTGTCGTAGATGCTCTTGATTTTGTGGCAGCTTGCTAATAGAGCGATAGAATTATTGCCGCTTAGCGGGAGAAAACGGCCGCTAAACCGGCGGTAATTGCCTATCGCCACCCTTGGTAATATGCCCCTAGGTAGCATATTTACTATCATAACATAGTACGTGTATTTTTAAAACACATGTGCACTCAGAAAGGTCTCTTAGCACTGAAATAGCAGATGTTTTATTGCTACCCAGCTCAAGGGTACTAATGTTATTGACTTCTGAAAGATGAAAGCCTGAGTGGACTTGGCAGTATTTGAACCTGGTCAAACACAGATTCCTGGAACAGTTGCTTCACTGAGCCACCACACCCCATTTTAGCTAGTGTCACACCCGATACCCCAAAAAGTGTTTTCATACATTCCGCAGCAGGGGCAAATACAACTCCAGGTGGAAAAACAAAGAGATTAACCTTTGCCAAAGATGAAATAAACATGACAAATAAACCTGGTGCCCAGGAGAAAATCTACTTCCTGTTCAGTGCTTGGCTTTTACTTTTCTGATAAAGTCCCAGTTACTGCAGAACAGGAATGTATGATGTTACAACGCGTGTTATTACAACGCGTGCTGTTACATTGCGGTTGTTACGACGGCGATGTTATCATGCTATGCAATTACAACGCAAGTCTTTACATCGACTTGCGCTAGGTGGCGTGCTAACATTAGAAAAGTGTAATTTAATATTCCAACTCCAGTCCACTTATCGGTAGGGAAGGTGTTGGGATAGTAAACTACACTATTTTTAATGTTAGCACGCTATCTAGCGCAAGTCGATGTAGACTTGCGTTGTAATGGCATAGTGTGGTTACATCGTGGTCGTTGTAACGACCGCGATGTAACAGCATCGCGGTGTACTGTCCGCGTTGTTAATGATGTTTCCCGCAGAACAGAGAACAGATTGAAAGAGTGAACCCTGGGCCCATGGGGGCTGCACGGGTCTGATGAAACAAACGTAAACATGAATGTTCCACAAATAGCGATGCGGTGTCAGGGGGTGGGGGTCTCAAATACTCGTTGACTCAGAGATGTCATCAGACTTCAACTATCCCGAAAAATAACATACATTCTGATTAGTACAGCGCTCTGAAGTAATCCTAAGCTAACACACAGTACATTATGAAATTGGCAGTAAATAAAATGACATAAGGGTGAATTAGCCACACGTTGTTGACCTCTGGTGAGTTTAAATGTACTATTTCTGCCTGGATCCACTAAAGTGTCTCACAGGCCTGAGAGAGTCGGGGATGGGGAGGGGAACACCAGAATGATAGATGTGGAGAGATAAATGGACGGGTGAATAGAGTGCTTGAAGGATGGTGGAGAGATACTGAGTGACCCATACACCATAAAGAGCGACAGGTGGGGGAGGGATAAAAGGACAAGTGGAGTGAATAGAAAGATGGGGGGCTAGGAGAGGGGGGGGGCAAAGGGAATGCTAGAAAGAGAGACAGAAAGATGGTGAGACAGACAATTGTGACAGAGAGAGACCTACATACTTAGGGGCAGATTTACAAGCCCCTTGCAACACATTTACGCCGCTGTTGCGTCACTTCTGTGACGCAGTGGCTGCGTAAACCATGCGCCACTTTGTGACTTATTTACAACGTGACGCATCTAGGGAGGTGCGTCACATTGTAAATCCCTGCGTCACATAAAACCTGTGTCAGGTTTAATGTATGCAGGGTGGGCGTTCTGTTGCAAGGAAGTCCCATAAAAGTAACGCAGTGAAATCTACAAGATGTCACTGAGTCACTTTTACATCCACGCTGCATCAAAATCCTGCGCCTGCTTGAAGCAGGCGTAAGGAGTGATACAGCATGTTAGGCATAGGGTGCCCCCGAACATTGCTGGAGTTGCGTTGCGCTTGCGACACGACTCCAGCAATGCACTTCCTTTATGCCAGAAGATGCGACACACATCCGACTATCCTTGCGTCACGGTGCATTGCATTGTAAATGCAACGCATCCGTGGTGGCGCACGGGTAGAATTCTGTGTCGCATCTCTGCTGATATGCATGGATGCCCCAGTCCAGGGCCGGACTTGGCATAGCGGGCACCGGGCGTTTCCCCGGTGGGCCGCTAGGGTGGGGGCTGGTTTTGGGCCCCATGGGGCAGTTTTTGTTACTGGGGGTCAGCATTATCGGCACCCTGTAACAAAATCGTCCGAAACCGGCCCTCGCAAACTGCTTGGCTACACCGCACCTCACCAAAGGGGGGACTGGCCAATCAGTTTGCCATGGCCGGCTTCAGTTCCCAGTCCGGCCCTGACCCAGTCCTTGTAAATCTGCCACCAAGCCACTGAAGCTGTACTACACGACTCACAGAGATAGGAGAGCGGAGGGGGTGGGGCTCGACGGATGCACCAGGTCCAGCCCATGGTTTTATTGGCGCCTTCTTTCCACACCCAAAACAGTTCTAATTCATTTGAGAAATGAACCTTCCCTGGCGGCCCTTACTAGCCCTGAAATTAATTGTGTTTGTATTCTGATTTATGACTACTGGAGGGCGCCAGACATTTACTTATGCGCCAGCTGCGCAGTTTTCTTCTTAATAAGGAAGCGCCTCACACGCAGGACCGCTGCAGAAAGGAGTAATTTTGTTTTTCAGCTCCTAGTGCAGGCGCGTACTTAGCAAGTGTGCAGCAGGGGCAGTGGCACCAGGGATAGGAGGGTTCTTTGGCGCAAGTGTTGTGGTGGTTTTACTAAACATGCCCTGGTCTTCTTATTTTAACCGTGAATTTAGTTGTTGCTGTATTCTGACTTGTGACCACTGGAGGGCGTCATAACCTTACTTATGTGCCTGAATCTAATTGTTGCTGTATTCTGACTTATGAGCACTGGAGGGCGACAGACCCTTACATATGCGCTAGCTGAGCTGTTTTCTTCTTAATAAGGAAGCGTCTCACAAACAGAACTGCTACAGAAAGGAAAACATTGTTTTCCAGCTCCTAGGAGCAGATTTACACATATGCCACATTTGTGCCGCCGTTGCATCACTTTTGTGGCGCAGCGGCGGTGCAAAGCCAGTGACATGCTGCGTGGTATATACAACGTGATGCATCTGGGAGATGCGTCACGTTGTAAAGCCCTGCGCCACATGTGGGCGTTCCGGCACAAGGGGGGGCGATGGGGCCTTCCGGCGCAGGAACGCCTCGGAAAAGTGGCTGAGTGAAATCTACAAGATTTCACTCAGACACTTTTACGGCCATGCTGCGTCAAATCCCTGCGCCTGCTTGAAGCAGGCGTAAGGATTGACGCAGCATGTTAGGCATAGGGTCACCCCGAACCTTGCTGGAGCTGCATCGCGCTTGCGACGCGACTCCAGAAATGCGCTACCTTTCCGCCGGGGGATGCGACACGCATCTGCCCATCCGTGCGCCACGGTGTGCCGCAGCGTGGCATCAGTGGTGGCGCACGGGTGGTTTGGCGTGTCGCTACTGTTCTGGCGCATCCCTGCTGATTAGCAGGGATGCGCCAGAAGTTGTATATCTGCCCCTTAGTGTATAGGGTGACCTTAAAAAAACTGAACATTTCCCAAAATTTCCCCATAGACATGTAGTATTCCCCCATACACATGTAGTATTCCCCATACACATGCAGTATTCCCCCATACACAGGTAGTATTCCCCCATATGCAGGTAGTATTTCCCCATAGACATGTAGCGTTCCCCCATAGGCAGGTAGTATTCCACATACACATCTAGTATTTTATTTATTTATTTTAATTTATATTACAGCGCAACAGCTACCCAAAAAGGGTTTCCTGGCGCCGTGAAGGAACAACAGAGAGAATGGAGAGACCTATTGACTGAAAAACCAAATCTTGAGAGATCTACGGAACAGCAGGAGATTAGATTGCATGCGGAGGGGCAGAGGCAGAGCGTTCCATAAAACAAGACCCAAGTATGCAAAAGAGCACCCTCCCATTCGAGAAAGTCTGACCTTAGGGACTTGGAATTTCTCTTGTGTGGAAGACCGAAGAGTGCGAGAGGGAACATAAGGACAGGCTAGATGATGCAGGTAGCGGGGTGACTTAGCATGCTTGATACGGAACATATAGGTGAGCGCCTTAAACTTGACACGTTTCTCCACTGGAAGCCAGTGGAGGTTCCCCAGCAGCCCGGACGTCGATGCAGTTTTGGACGCTCGGCAAAGTAATCTGGCAGCAGAGTTTTGCACTCGCTGCAGCTTACGCGTTACCTCTTTGTTGACTTCCAGGTAGAGGATGTTCCCGTAGTCCAGCCTAGATGTAACAAGGGCATGGAGTAGGGTACGCTGGGTATGAACAGGTAGCATCCACACAATCTTCCTCAACCATTTCAAAATGGTGAAGCAGGCAGCTGCAACCTTGGTAACTTGTTGACGCATGGATAGAGAATCGTCGATGATAAAGCCAAGGTTGCGTACCTGGGTGGAGGGTTGTGGAAGCATACCCATTTCTGGGGGCCAGTGTTGAGGGCCCCAGAGACCTCTATCTTTGCCCAGGACCTCCATTTTATCGCCATTAAGTTTTAAAAAATTGGCGTTCATCCAGGCCACGACTTTACTGAGGCCTGACCTGAGTGGAGAAGGCTCTGAGGTTTTGCCCGAAGAGAGAGAAAAGAGGATCTGGGTATCAGCGTATAAAAAAAGCGACAGCCCAGATTCCTCTACCATAACGTAAATGTTAAACAGCAGCTGAGAATTGAACCCTGAGGGACCACATAGGTGAAAGATGTGGCTTGGATTTGGCGGTGGATGAGGAAACCTGAAAGGTGCGGTCAGAAAGAAAGGACATAAGCCAATTCAGGGCCGCCCCGGTGACACCAGAAGATTGGAGGGCCTTTATGAGTACAGTGTGGGAAACCGTATCAAAGGCCGCGCTCAGGTCAAGCAATACCAGGGCCATGGTTTCGCCAGCATCAAGGTTCTGTCGAAGCACTTCTGTAACACCTAAGAGTGTGGACTGGATGGATGACGTTACAACGCACACTTTTACAACTCATACCTTTACAACACAACATCCATTACAACGCATTCCATTACAACGCATGCCATTACAACAAAATTTTAAAAACTACATTTACAACGCATTCCATTACAACGCATAATACCTTTACAGCACATACCATTACAACGCATTACATTACATTGCATGTTTGGTAAGTATTGGATAGTGTAGGGGGTAAAATTACTATTCTAACTCCAGGGAGTGCAACAGTAGGGTAAGTGTTGGATAGTGTAGAGGTAAAAATTACTATTCTAACTCCAGGGGGTGCAACAGTAGGGTAAGTGTTGGATGGTAATATTATGCGTTGTAATGGTATGCGTTGTAATGACTGAGTTTTAATGGCATGCGTTGTAGTGGTGTGCGTTGTAGTGTCATGCGTTGTAATGGTTGCGTTGTAAATGCATGCGTTGTAATGGATGTTGCTTTGTAAAAGTTTCGTTGTAATGGTAGTGCGTTGTAAAAATTGCGTTGTAAAGGTTGTTTCCCGTGTGGACTCAGTAGAATAACCGGTCCTAAAACCGGACTGGGAAGGATGTTAGAGCCCATTGGTTTCAATGAACTTAGATAAGTGACCATTAATGTGTCCTCATGAATTTTTGATAGAGCAGGAGGCAGCGAAATTGAACGATAATTTGAGGGGAGCGCGGGGTCGGAGTTAGTTTTTTTTAATAATGGGACAACCATTGCATGTTGCCAATCTGGAGGGACAATGGAGTCCGTTAGGGATGCATTAAGAAGCTCAAAGATGTAATGTAGTGAGGGTTGTTGTAGGACCGTAATGGGCAATAAGTTGAAGGGGGATCCCGATTTAATTTGACTAAGATGTTGAGTAAATGTCACCATGTCCAAGGGAGGCCAGGTGTCAAGTGTATTGATATGCATCTGGGCCAAAGAAGACACCGTGCAGCTTTTGGACACAGGGACAGTATGGTCAAAGGTCACAGTGGGCGAGAGAGAGAGAGAGGGGACAGTTTTGGCCAGAGCAGAGTAAATTGTTTCCACTTTATTTAAGAAAAATTGGGCAAGATCCTCGCATTGGGCCCGATTCACAGAACTAACTTAAGACAAAATCCTAAACTTACTACTTTTGGTATTCACAGAAGTTAGGATTTTGTCTTAAGTCTGTCTTAAGTCTGTCTTAAGACAAACTTAAGACAAAATTCTAACTTCTGTGAATACCAAAAGTAGTAAGTTTAGGATTTTATCTTAAGTTAGTTCTGTGAATCGGGCCCATTGTGTTGCATTCAGGCACGTGTCAAAAGCTGACTGAATCCAGTCTTGAAAAGTCACGAGGTCCAGGACAACATTGTTTTGAAAAATAGAGGCGTTAGTGGAGAGGAAGAGATTAAACTTAACAATGTCAAGATTTTTCCAGTTCCTGGAGGGTTTGGCAGCGCAGTTGCTCATCGCATGAGCGAGATGTGGGGCTTCAAAACTGAAACCCACTAAGAAGTGATCAGTCCAGCACAAGGGGATGGCTGCTGGGCAGTGTAAGGAGGGTATATTGGAAAAAATGGGGTCAAGAAAGTGACCTGCTTTATGAGTAGGCCCACTGTTGTTGAGTAGAATGATCATGGCCGCCAAGTCGGAAATAAGAGTGTTGCTGGTGGTACAGGCGGAGTCCTCTAGGTGGAGATTGAGATCTCCTACAATTGTAAAATTGGCTGAACTAAACAATAAAGGAGTGACAAGATCGGGAAATGTATAGCCCATGAGCCTGCAGGACCTGGGGGGCGATACACCAGCATCCCAGAAAGAGTGAAGTGAGGAGTCAGAATCAATTTAAACACTGCTGCTTCACAGCCGGGGATTAGTAGCTCATCGAACTTACAGCAAAAGGTGTTTTTAAATATAATGGCGATCCCTCCACCCATCCTATCTTCTCAGTCTTTCCTAACAATAGCGTAATTAGATGGCAAAGCTCTGGCTACGTCAGGCCCAGAGCAAATATTAAGCCATGTCTCGGTTAGGAAGATGGCGTCAGGTTGTAAGTCCACCAAGTGGTAAAAAATGTCCGCCTGATGTTTTGGGAGGGAGCGACAGTTAATGTTGTAAAAGGAAAAGTTATTGGAAGGAGCTGGCTTGGGTTTCATATCACATTGTGTGTGCTGGTGGGCTGTAATAACGGGTCCTGTGGCATTACCTGATTCCTGTACATCAGTTTTAACTGTGAAATTGAAGTCCGGGCAGGCGGAAAAGTTCCCCTCCGCATTAAGGCGGGCGCAATTAGGCCGGGAGTTCATTCGGAGGTTCAGCAGCTGAGTGGAAGTGAACTTTATTCTGTCGCTGTTCGGGGGGACAGGGGTTTGGGCCTTGGGTCCCGGCCTGGAGCTGACGGGCGCAGACTGGCTTGCCTTTTGCACCCCTTCAGCCCGTACACATTTAGTATTCGCACATACACAGGTAGCATATTTTCCGTACACATGTAGTATTCCCCCATACACAGGTAGTATTCCCCCATATGCAGGTAGTATTCCCCCATACACAGGTAGTATTCCCCCATATGCAGGTAGTATTCCCCCATACACATGTAGTATTCCCACAATCAGAGGTAGTATTCCCCCAAAAACATTTAGTATGTAGTATTCCACATATACATCTAGTGTTCCCCATACACATGATTATTCCCCCATACACAGGTAGTATTCCCCCTGTACACATGTAGTATTTCCCCATACAAAGGTAGTATTCCCCCATACACAGGTAGCATTCTTCCATACATGTTGCATTCCTCCATACACATGTAGTATTCCCCCAAACACATGTAGCATTCCTCCATACACATGTAGTATTCCCCCAAACACATGTAGCATTCCCCCATACACATGTAGCATTCCCCCATACACATGTAGCATTCCCCCATACACATGTAGTATTCCTCCATACACATGTAGCATTCCCCTTTACACATGTAGCATTCCCTTATACATATGTAGTATTCCCCCAAACACATGTAGCATTCCTCCATACACATGTAGTATTCCCCCATACACATGTAGCATTCCTCCATACACATGTAGTATTCCCCCATACACATGTAGCATTCCTCCATACACATGTAGCATTCCCCTTTACACATGTAGCATTCCCCATACACATGTAGTATTCCCCATACACATGTAGTATTCCCCCATACACATGTAGTATTCCCCCATACACATGTAGTATTCCCCCATACACATGCAGTATTCCCTCATACACATGTAGTATTCCCCATACACATGTAGCATTCCCCCATACACATGTAGTATTCCCCATACACATGTAGTATTCCCCCATACACATGTAGTATTCCCCCATACACATGTAGTATTCCCCCATACACATGTAGTATTCCCCATACACATGTAGCATTCCCTCATACACATGTAGTATTCCCCATACACAGGTAGTATTCCCCCATACACATGCAGTATTCCCCCATACACATGTAGTATTCCCCCATGCACTGGTAGTATTCCCCCATATGCAGGTAGTATTTCCCCATAGCCATGTAGCGTTCCCCCATAGGCAGGCAGTATTCCACATACACATCTAGTATTTTATTTATTTATTTTAATTTATATGTCAGCGCAACAGCTACCCAAAAAGGGTTTCCTGGCGCCGTGAAGGAACAACAGAGAGAATGCAGAGACGTATTGGCTGAAAAACCAAATCTTGAGAGATCTACGGAACAGCAGGAGATTAGATTGCATGCGGAGGGGCAGAGGCAGAGCGTTCCATAAAACAAGACCCAAGTATGCAAAAGAGCACCCTCCCATTCGAGAAAGTCTGACCTTAGGGACTTGGAATTTCTCTTGTGTGGAAGACCGAAGAGTGCGAGAGGGAACATAAGGACAGGCTAGATGATGCAGGTAGCGGGGTGACTTAGCATGCTTGGTACGGAACATATAGGTGAGGGCCTTAAACGTGACACGTTTCTCCACTGGAAGCCAGGGAAGGTTCCCCAGCAGCCCGGACGTCGATGCAGTTTTGGACGCTCGGCAAAGTAATCTGGCAGCAGAGTTTTGCACTCGCTGCAGCTTACACGTTACCTCTTTGTTGACTTCCAGGTAGAGGATGTTCCCGTAGTCCAGCCTAGATGTAACAAGGGCCTGGACTACGGTACGCTGGGTGTGAACAGGTAGCATCCACACAATCTTCCTCAACCATTTCAAAATGGTGAAGCAGGCAGCTGAAACCTTGGTAACTTGTTGACGCATGGATAGAGAATCGTCGATGATAAAGCCAAGGTTGCGTACCTGGGTTGAGGGTTGTGGAAGCATACCCATTTCTGGGGGCCAGCGTTGAGGGCCCCAGAGACCTCTATCTTTGCCCAGGACCTCCATTTTATCGCCATTAAGTTTTAAAAAATTGGCGTTCACCCAGGCCACGACTTTGCTGAGGCCTGACCTGAGTGGAGAAGGCTCTGAGGTTTTGCCCTCATAGAGAGAAAAGAGGATCTGGGTATCGGCAGCGTATAAAAAAAGCGACAGCCCAGATTCCTCTACCATAACTGCCAGGGGTCTAACGTAAATGTTAAACAGCAGGGGGCTGAGAATTGAACCCTGAGGGACCACATAGGTGAAAGATGTGGCTTGGATTTGGCGGTGGATGAGGAAACCTGAAAGGTGCGGTCAGAAAGAAAGGACATAAGCCAATTCAGGGCCGCCCCGGTGACACCAGAAGATTGGAGGGCCTTTATGAGTACAGTGTGGGAAACCGTATCAAAGGCCGCGCTCAGGTCAAGCAATACCAGGGCCATGGTTTCGCCAGCATCAAGGTTCTGTCGAAGCACTTCTGTAACACCTAAGATTGTTGGCTCAGTAGAATAACCGGTCCTAAAACCGGACTGGGAAGGATGTTAGAGCCGATTGGTTTCCATGAACTTAGATAAGTGACCAATAACGTGTCTCTCAAGAATTTTTGAGAGAGCAGGAAGCAGCGAAATTGGACGATAATTTGAGGGGAGCGCGGGGTCGGAGTTATTTTTTTTTAATAATGGGACAACCATTGCATGTTTCCAATCTGGAGGGACAATGGAGCCCGTTAGGGATGCATTAAGAAGCTCAAAGATGTAATGAAGTGAGGGTTGCTGTAGGACCGTAATGGGCAATAAGTTGAAGGGGGATCCCGATTTAATTTGACTAAGATGTTGAGTAAATGTCACCATGTCCAAGGGTGGCCAGGTGTCAAGTGTATTGATATGCATCTGGGCCAAAGCAGACACCGTGCAGCTTTTGGGCACAGGGACAGTATGGTCAAAGGTCACAGTCGGCGAGAGAGAGAGAGAGAGAGGGGACAGTTTTAGCCAGAGTAGAGTAAATTGTTTCCACTTTATTTAAGAAAAATTGGGCAAGATCCTCGCGTTGTGTTGCATTCAGGCTGGGGGATGACTGCATTGTAGCTGAGCCGGATAGATCTTTAACCATGTTGAATAAAGTTTTAGGGCTGTTTTTAGCCTGAGTAATGGATGTAGAGACACAGTTTGCGCGTGCGGACCTGCAATGGGAATGATAAGCCCGTTTGATAGTTAGGTAGGCGGTTTTAGCTGTGGGCGCATAAGTCTTTCGCCACCAGCGCGCAGAGTTTTTACATCGGAGAACCAAGGGGCGGTGACTATTAAACTTCCTGACTGGGATAGGAAGGCACGTGTCAAAAGCTGACTGAATCCAGTCTTGAAAAGCCACGAGGTCCAGGACAACAGTGTTTTGAAAAATAGAGGCGTTAGTGGAGAGGAAGAGATTAAACTTAACAATGTCAAGATTTTTCCAGTTCCTGGAGGGTTTGGCAGCGCAGTTGCTCATCGCATGAGCGAGATGTGGGGCTTCAAAACTGAAACCCACTAAGAAGTGATCAGTCCAGCACAGCGGGATAACTGCTGGGCAGTGTAGGGAGGGTAGATTGGAAAAAATGGGGTCAAGAAAGTGACCTGCTTTATGAGTAGGCCCACTGTTATTGAGTAGAATGATCATGGCCGCCAAGTCGGAAATAAAAGTGTTGCTGGTGGTACAGGCGGAGTCCTCTAGGTGGAGATTGAGATCTCCTACAATTGTAAAATTGGCTGAACTAAACAATAAAAGAGTGACAAGATCGGGAAATTTATAGGCCATGAGCCTGCAGGACCTGGGGGGCGATACACCAGCATCCCAGAAAGAGTGAAGTGAGAAGTCAGGATCAATTTAAACACTGCTGCTTCACAGCCGGGGATTAGTAGCTCATCGAACTTACAGCAAAAGGTGTTTTTAAAAATAATGGCGATCCCTCCACCCATCCTATCATCTCAGTCTTTCCTGACAATAGCGTAATTAGATGGCAAAGCTCTGGCTACGTCAGGCCCAGAGCAAATATTAAGCCATGTCTCGGTTAGGAAGATGGCGTCAGGTTGTAAGTCCACCAAGTGGTAAAAAATGTCCGCATGATGTTTTGGGAGGGAGCGACAGTTAATGTTGTAAAAGGAAAAGTTATTGGAAGGAGCTGGCTTGGGTTTCATATCACATTGTGTGTGCTGGTGGGCTGTAATAACGGGTCCTGTGGCATTACCTGATTCCTGTACATCAGTTTTAACTGTGAAATTGCAGTCCGGGCAGGCGGAGAAGTTCCCCTGCGCGTTAAGGCGGGCGCAATTAGGCCGGGAGTTCATTTGGAGGTTCAGCAGCTGAGTGGAAGTGAACTTTATTCTGTCGCTGTTCGGGGGGACAGGGGTTTGGGCCTTGGGTCCCGGCCTGGCGCTGACGGGCGCAGACGGGCTTGCCTTTGGCACGCCTTCAGCCCGTACACATGTAGTATTCCCACATACACATGTAGTATTCCCCCATACACAGGTAGTATTCCCCCATATGCAGGTAGTATTCCCCCATACACATGTAGTATTCCCACATACACAGGTAGTATTCCCCTAAAAACATTTAGTATGTAGTATTCCACATATACATCTAGTGTTCCCCATACACATGTAGTATTCCCCCATACACAGGTAGTATTTCCCCATATGCAGGTAGTATTCCCCCATACACAGGTAGTATTTTCCCATGCACAGGTAGTATTCCCCCATACACAGGTAGTATTCCCCCATACACATGTGGTATGTAGTATCGCACATACACATCTAGTATTCCCCCTGTACACATGTAGTATTTCCCCATACACAGGTAGTATTCCCCCATACACATGTAGCATTCTTCCATACACGTAGCATTCTCCCATACACAGGCAGCATTCCCTTAGACACATGTAGTATTCCGCCAAACACATGTTGTATTCCCCCATACACATGTAGCATTCCTTCATACACATGTAGCATTCCCCCATACACAGGTAGTATTCCCCATACACATGTAGCATTCCCCTATACACATGTAGCATTCCCTTATACATATGTAGTATTCCCCCAAACACATGTAGCATTCCTCCATACACATGTAGTATTCCCCCATACAAATGTAGCATTCCCCCATGCATATGTATTCCCCCATACACATGTAGCATTCCTCCATACACAGGTAGTATTCCTCCATACACATGTAGTATTCTCCCATACACAGGTAGTATTCCCCATACACAAGTAGTATTCCCCCATACACAGGTAGGATTCTCCCATACACAGGTAGTATTCCCCCATTCACATGTAGCATTCCTCCATACACAGGTAGCATTTCCCCATACACAGGTAGTATTCCTCCATACACATGTAGCATTCTCCCATACATATGGAGCATTCCCTTATACACATGTAGTATTCCCACATACAGAGGTAGTATTCCCCATACACATGTAGTATTTCCCCATACACATGTAGCATTCTTCCATACACGTAGCATTCTCCCATACACATGCAGCATTCCCTTAGACACATGTAGTATTCCCCCAAACACATGTTGTATTCCCCCATACACATGTAGCATTCCTTCATACACATGCAGCATTCCCCCATACACAGGTAGTATTCCCCCATACACATGTAGCATTCCCCGATACACATGTAGCATTCCCTTATACATGTGTAGTATTCCCCCAAACACATGTAGCATTCCTCCATACACATGTAGCATTCCCCCATACATATGTATTCCCCCATATACATGTAGCATTCCTCCATACACATGTAGTATTCCTCCATACACATGTAGTATTCTCCCATACACAGGTAGTATTCCCCATACACAAGTAGTATTCCCCCATACACAGGTAGGATTCTCCCATACACAGGTAGTATTCCCCCATTCACATGTAGCATTCCTCCATACACAGGTAGCATTCCCCCATACACAGGTAGTATTCCTCCATACACATGTAGCATTCCCTTATACACATGTAGTATTCCCACATACAGAGGTAGTATTCCCACATACAGAGGTGGTATTCCCCGTACACATGTAGTATTCCCCCATACACATGTAGCATTCCTCCATACACATGTAGCATTATCCCATACACATGGTGCATTCCCTTATACACATGTAGTATTCCCACATACAGAGGTAGTATTCCCACATACAGAGGTAGTATTCCCCATACACATAAAGTATTCCCCCATACACATGTAGCATTCCTCCATACACAAGTAGCATTCTCCCATACACATGGTGCATTCCCTTATACACATGTAGTATCCCCCATTCACACGTAGCATTCCTCCATACGCATGTAGCATTCCCCCATATACAGGTAGTATTCCCCCATACACAGGTAGTATTCCCCCATACTCAGGTAGTATTCCTCCATACACATGTAGTATTCCCCCATACTCAGGTAGTATTCCTCCATCCATATGTAGCATTCTCCCATACACATGGAGCATTCCCTTATACACATGTAGCATTCCCCCATACACATGTAGCATTCCTCCATACACATGTAGCATTCTCCCATACACATGGAGCATTCTCTTATACACATGTAGTATTCCCCCTACACGTGTAGCATTCCCCCATATACAGGTAGTATTCCCCCATACACAGGTAGTATTCTCCCATACCCATGGAACATTCCCTTATACACATGTAGTTTTCCCCCATACACAGGTAGTATTCCCACATACAGAGGTAGTATTCCTCCATACCCATGTAGTATTCTCTCATACACGTGTAGTGGGGGAGAAGCCTTCCTAATTCTAGGGACAGCTACCTGTATGGGCCTCGAGAGGGCGCTCGAGGAAGGACCCATGGTCCAGCTGGCTTACCACTGACCCTGTGCCAGCCCCTCTGGCCTTCAAGGGTCAGGATGCAGTGAGGGGCCGTCCTGGTCACACCCATGCTTTTATCACCAGTCTTGTTACATTTCACTCTGGTAACTTTCCCTGACGAGCGGCCTCACCCCTTGGAGTATTTATTTGTCTTTTCAAGAAAGTGCACGCGCTTTCTCCTGAATTCCTGGAATCCAGAGGCCTGTGGTCTCCTCTCAGAGCTGTTGAAATTGTGTATTATCACGAGATGACAGGAAACGCGAGAGCCTATCGGAGGAGAGGTGGTAGACAAGGAGGCGCCCCTCCCCCACCCCAGCTCAGACTCTCAGATATCACCTGGTCTGAGGTGAGATTACCTGCCTTGGGCTCAGCCCTGCTTCCTGGAAGGGGCGGTGACCTTTCCAACAGACATTACTGTATTACACAAAGCAGATAGAGAGACACGTACAGAGCTCCTAACACACCTGAGAAATTACAAAGAGAGTTACCGACAGCGGATAGAGTCCGCAGTACAAAGGGGCATATTATCAAGGGGGTTTATCTCCGCGTTTTTGGCTTTAAAAGCCAAGAAAGCGGAGATAAAATTATCTCCCTATTACCTAGCTGTCGCTAACACCAGTTAGTGACAGCTAATAGGAGATAGCGACCATCTTGGGCCCCGCTTTGCATGTCAGTGATATTTATCACTAATGACATGCAAAGTGGGCGTGCCAAGATGTTAGCGACTGGAAACAGTCGCTAACATCGCTATCTCCTATTACCAACTTTTGGAGATATTCGCGCTAAGCGCGAATATCTCCAAAAGCTAACACCTGCCCTGAGCAGTTCTTAGCCAAGTTATCCAATGGGAGGTGGATAACATGGCTAAGAGTATTAGCTTGGTAATGCATGAATATCGCTGACTTTTCAGCGATATTCATGCATTTCGGCCGATTTTTATCGCTTAGGAGATATACCTTGATAATAGC
Source organism: Lissotriton helveticus (assembly GCF_964261635.1). Classification (NCBI taxonomy): domain Eukaryota; kingdom Metazoa; phylum Chordata; class Amphibia; order Caudata; family Salamandridae; genus Lissotriton; species Lissotriton helveticus. The sequence goes on from NC_136073.1 coordinate 14,472,482, forward strand.
AAGGTTCCTAAGCGATAAAAATCGCCGCAGCTCGGCGATAAAAATATCGCCGCTAAACCAACATAGCGATAATTATCGCTAGTTGTTGGTAATATGCCCCAAAGTACCACCTGGGCTTTACTGCAGTGGGAAGTAAGCTGAGAAAGACGTGTCTGTTTGCACACTCAGGGGCAGACTTACAAGAAACTGACAAATCTGTAGAGAGGCGTCAGTTTCCCTGTGCCAGCCTGCGATACCCTTGCGCCACCATGGATGTGCCGTATTTACAATACGACGCACCATGGCGCAAGGATTGTTAGATGCGTTAGAAATTCGGAGGCATCTGTTGGCCCAAATGTGCTGTGTCGCAAGCACGACGCAACTCCAGCAATGCCCTGGGAGGCCTATACTCATTGTACTGCACCACTCCTTACGCCTGTTTCAAGCAGGCGTAGGGTTTTGACGCAGTGGTGTCCAAGAAGTGACGCAGTGAAATCTTGTCACTTCTATGAGGCTTTCCTGCATGGGAACGCCCACCCTGCATACATGATACCTGACGCAGGTGTAATGAGACGCAGGGCTTTACAAGTTGACGCATCTCCCTAGATGCGTCACGTTGCAAATTGGCCCCATTGTTTACGCCACCGCTGCATCTCAAAAATGGCGCAACGGCAGCACAAACGTGTCACAAAGGGCTTGTAAATCTGTCCCTGAGATTTTTGTCATCTCAGTGTCACACGTTTAAGTGCATAACTGTAATAAACAGACAGATACGGTTAATGCGCTCTTTGCATAGAGCAAAGCTTGCCAACACGGCAGAAGAACTGTAAAGCGTCTAAGGCAGTTATAACGTGAATGAGTGACAGGCGAGGGAACAGTCACTGGATTGTGACTAAATTGTGCTGCTGTCTCATCAACTCTTTCCTGAATTGGAGCAGCGTTGGGGTGGTCCTGGTGGGTACCAGGGTGTTGTTCCATTTCTTGGGTGCATAGATGCTGGGGCGGTCCTGGTGAGTACCAGGGTGTTGTTCCAGGTCCTGGGTGCATAGATGCTGGGGCGGTCCTGGTGAGTACCAGGGTGTTGTTCCAGGTCTCGGGTTCACAGATGTTGGGGTGGTCCTGGTGGGTACCAGGGTGTTGTTCCAGGTCCTGGGTGCACAGATGCTGGGGCGGTCCTGGTGAGTACCAGGGTGTTGTTCCATTTCTTGGGTGCATAGATGCTGGGGCGGTCCTGGTGAGTACCAGGGTGTTGTTTCAGGTCCTGGGTGCATAGATGCTGGGGCGGTCCTGGTGGGTACCAGGGTGTTGTTCCATTTCTTGGGTGCATAGATGCTGGGGCGGTCCTGGTGAGTACCAGGGTGTTGTTCCATTTCTTGGGTGCATAGATGCTGGGGCGGTCCTGGTGAGTACCAGGGTGTTGTTCCAGGTCCTGGGTGCATAGATGCTGGGGCGGTCCTGGTGAGTACCAGGGTGTTGTTCCAGGTCCTGGGTGCATAGATGCTGGGGCGGTCCTGGTGGGTACCAGGGTGTTGTTCAAGGTCCTGGGTGCAAGGATGCTGGGGCAGCCCTGGTGAGTACCAGGGTGTTGTTCCAGGTCCTGGGTGCACAGATGCTGGGGCGGTCCTGGTGGGTACCAGGGTGTTGTTCCAGGTCTCGGGTGCAACAATGCTGGGGCGGTCCTGGTGAGTACCAGGGTGTTGTTCCATTTCTTGGGTGCATAGATGCCGGAGGGGCGGTCCTGGTGAGTACCAGGGTGTTGTTCCAGGTCCTGGGTGCACAGATGCTGGGGCGGTCCTGGTGAGTACCAGGGTGTTGTTCCAGGTCCTGGGTGCATAGATGCTGGGGCGGTCCTGGTGAGTACCAGGGTGTTGTTCCAGGTCCTGGGTGCATAGATGCTGGGGCGGTCCTGGTGGGTACCAGGGTGTTGTTCAAGGTCCTGGGTGCAAGGATGCTGGGGCAGCCCTGGTGAGTACCAGGGTGTTGTTCCAGGTCCTGGGTGCACAGATGCTGGGGCGGCCCTGGTGGGTACCAGGGTGTTGTTCCGGGTCCTGGGTGCATAGATGGGAATGGCCTGCTGTCTTGTTTTTTCCTTTTCTATATTTCTTAGTCTGCAGACTGATGACGTCCTGGCTGTGTGTGTGCCAAGGACCACCAAAGGGTGTGTGTTGTCTCCAAGATACGCAGGGTGTTGGGGGCGCTGGTGGTGATGCCTTTGTGAATTGTGGTTTTGAAGATGGTGTGGGCCGGCATGGGGAGCCAGTGGAGTTCCATCAGGATGGGGGAGACCTGATTATCTTTCTTCAGGCCCCCTGATGAGACGTGCTGCAGCGTGCTTGATATCCCCAAGGTGCGCCAGTGTGGAGTCTGGGAGCCCATGGAGTAGGGTGCTACCACCATCCAGATGTGAGAGTTTGAGGACCTGAACTGTGTCTCTTTGCTTACTAGAGAAAGCTGGTGTCAAGCTGTTTTTTTTTTGGCTCTTTCTTCCTTGAGGGTGCGGGTGGTCTCCAGGGTGAACCAAAGTGCCTTAAAATTCAGCAAAAGTTGTGGTTCAAAGCTGTCTAGGTTCAAATCATTGAGACAGGTTTGTATTATTTCCTGTTTGTTGTTTTTGGCACATAACAGGAATTCTACTTTTGTCGCGCTTCAGGTAAGAACTAGGCCTGACCGTGAAATTCCACTTTGCTCGCGGAGTTTGCAGAGTTTTTCCCACTCTGCGTTGCCCACAGAGTGCTGAAAAACTCAGCTGCGATTTGCGGAGCAGAGTTTTTACCTCGCTCACCAGCGTTAAGTTGACAAGCGCGAGCGAGGAAAATCTTACACCAGACCACATCACAGTGGGATTTCTCAACACGGGCTGTCGCGGATGGTCGCTTCCGCTCGGGTTGAGAAACCTTCCGTTCGCGTTGAGGAAGCTGATGCTCGAGTGCAAAGAGAAGCGGTGCCCTCTTGCCATGAGCGTGGTGCTGTTCGCGCTGATTTTACAGCGTGGAACAAACGCACGGCACTAGAAGTCTGTGCAAACGGCGCGACTTAATGTACTTCGCTGCTTGCAGAAGTCCGCGTAGCGCTGCAGAGTTTTTTGGTCACTTTGCAGAGTTCGGCGTAGCAGACCTCTGTCCAAGCCCAGTAAGAACAGGACATCGGGGTTATGGTGATTTGCACAGAGTGCGTGAGGAGTTGGATGCCTGCATCAGAGGAGATGTCCAGGTAGAGTTGGTGTGTCATCTTTTGTTTTTATTATAGCATACATTCTCTAATCATTCCTTTAAGTGTCTTCCATGTTAATACTTACCGGTCCAACTGTTGGGTTTTAAATGGAGAAAAAGACATTTTTGAAGGTTGATGCAATTTTGCAAAGAGAGACCCTTTTTAAAGCCTGGGGGGGTGGGGGTTGCTACTTTTTATTAGAGTGGAGAACCCTGAAAAGAGGGTGACGCCCGGCAAATGAAGGCGATTTCACAGGTATGTTGTTGATGTGCTCCATTCACGTGCACTCTTCTACACAGGACAATTATTCAAAGCAGGAAGGAGGTAGGGAGGGTTCTAATGAAGAAACAGAAAACTAAGTGGCATATTACCAAGGGTGGCAGCAGGCAATTATCGCCGGTTTAGCGTCCGTTTTCGGCCGCTAAGCGGTGATAATTCTATCGCTCTATTAGCAAGCTGTCGCTAACTGATGTTAGCGACAGCTTTTAGGCGATAGCGAGCGGTTTGGGGCCCGCTTTGCATGTCAGCGATATTTATCGCTAATGACATGCAAAGTGGGCGTACCCAACCTGTTAGCGACTGAAAGCAGTCGCTAACGTCGCTATCGCCTATCAGCAAGGCAGGCGTAGCGATGGAAATATTCCTGCTGTCGCCAAAACCAACGCCTGCTCAGACCAGTTCTTAGCCATGTTATCCAATGGGAGATGGATAACATGGCTAAGAGCATTTTGTCGCTAATGCGTGAATATCGCTGTATTTTCAGCGATATTCACGCATTTCGCCGCTATCACTGGATATTTTAGCACAATGGAGAAAAACGTTGCTAATAGCATGTTTTCTCCGCTAACATATCCAGCGATAGGCAGCGATAAAAAAATAGTCGCTAAGCCTATTTAGCGATAATTGTCGCTACTTGTTGGTAATATGCCCCTAACGTCTTCTACATAAGAAAGAACAAAGGTGGGAGAGCAGTGGACACCAAGCTACTGGAATAAAATATGTGAAATGCACAGAATTTTCCATGAAGCAAGATGCTGGAACGGCTTAATTCCTGAGTTCAAGATGGAGGGAAGTCCTCTTCCAGGGGGGAGGAGAGGGCTAAGGTTTTGTTCACTTGGAGGCACTGTCTGGCCCTAAGACGGAGGCTGTTTTGGTCAGCAGTACAGTGCCCAGTACTGCTGTATTCTATTAATATAGACACTTCAGAACTCTTTGGGGCATATCTACGAGGCCCCACGATAATTATCGCTAAGGGCGCTTAGCGCGATTAAAGTTATCGCCGGCTATCGCTGGATATTATCGCTGAGATAGCACGTTATCATCAACGGCTATCTCCAAAGCGATAAAATATCCAGCAATAGCGGTGAAATGCTGCAATATGGCTGGTAAACCAGCGATAAAATGTCAGCAATAGAGAATTCGTTGATGATAAGCCATGGTGGATTAAGCATAACAATCCACCCCCATAAGGCAATATGGCTAAGTCAGAAATTAACCTGGCGTTAGAAAACAGCGTTAATTGGGTCCTTGCGTGACTTTCATAGTCGCAACGCGGGTATGGGGTATCCTTGTTGATAGCGTGAAGCTGCGATATCGACGTTTTGCCATGTAGTGAATGTCCGGAACGCCTACCTTGCATCTCATTAGCGATGAGATGCAAGGCATTAGTGAAATGTGCGATGACACAAGGTAACACACGCTAATGTCTGTTAGCGTGTCCTTGTTAATACCGTGTTAGGATTATCGCCGCTTTACGGCCGAAAATGGCAGCTAAAGCGGTGATACTTGTCTTGATGATATGCCCCTTTGAGACCATGGTGGGATCCATCTTGGGACATGCACAGGTGCACTGTGGGTAATCTGTACTGCAGACTCACCAGTGCCCTAATATTGCAATAACCTTTTAGTAATTATGAAGTTGTTTTTTATTGTTTTTTTATATTATAATTAATTGATCCAGTAAATTATGCAAACCACTGCTCGACCCATTACGAAAGAACTCCCTGTTGAATTGTGGGTAATAGTTTGTCTTCTCCATTAAGTAGATGTAGCTAGACCAGGGAGACATAAAGAATATTTGAATGGACAGGAGTCAAGATTTTTTTAGACTGCAGGGTGTGGTCTCACCGTCACTGTTATGTAGACAATAACCCTAATATTGAAGATGTAGTATTTGAGGGAGGTCATCAGCTTGGCAGGGTGAGTAGTAGGTGGTTGCAGGGTAACCACAGGTAAATACTTGTTGTGCAAAGTAGTACTAGGTCAAATCTTTATTCCCACTCTCCTTTCTTCTGTATTAGTCCTAAAGAATGTACATCCTGCCCTATTGTTATGTCAATCCCTGGGTCAGAGGTTTAAGGCAATTTGTTAAATATAGGGCCACCTAAATACAAAAATGCTAACAAAAAATGTAAAGCGATGGAGTGTTTTATTGGAAATTCAGTAGAAGTCAAAATATGAATAACAAGGAACAGCGAGCCAGATGTACAATGCATTTTTGTGGTCACAAACGATAGGATTCAGTTTGGAAACCACAAAAATCCTTTTCCCAATCTACTAATCTTAAGTTTTCTGACTCCTAAAATGGGAATGTGAACGAATATGGATTTAGTATCTGGAAGGCATCCCTTACAAATACCAAATTAGCATCTTATGTATCAATATTTTCAACTAAAATCTGACGATACTTTAAAAAGATACGGACACCTTGATGGAAGTGGTAATCCATTTGCAAATCGAAAGAGGGGACCACTCCCTACTCTTAAACATTTAAAAACTTTAAAACTTTTTCTAAAAAAAAAAAAAAAAAAACTTTTTCTTCAAAGAAAACCATCTCCTTTAGAAAATATAGATATTTAAAAAGCAGTCACAAACATGGTGGTCTGCTGACTCAAGAGGCTACTATGTCTATGATGGCCACCAATTGCAGTGAATTTCACTATGCGACCTGTTCCTTGAATATTGATGTGTTAGGTCGAATTTCGAGTAACTGTGAATCGGAATATTGTTAATCGACCTTTTAGTACTTTGGTTGGTTTGCAAAATTCCACAGTGGTCACAAAAATACTTGTTGCAATCTGCAAGAAGTATTTTGTGACCAGTGTTTCCAACATCAACATTTGTAAAACTATGTGGCATATAACCAACAAATAGCGATATTTTATTTTTATCGCTGAGATAACTTGCTATTAGCAAGGTTTATCTCTAAAGAGATAAAAATCAGGCGAAATGCGTGAATATCGCTGAGAATACAGCGATATTCACGCATTAGCGACAAAATGCTCTTAGCCATGTTATCCACCTCCCATTGGATAACATGGCTAAGAACTGGTCTGAGCAGGCGTTAGTTTTTGGCGATAGCGGGAATATTACCATCGCTACGCCTGCCTTGTTAATAGGCGATAGTGACGTTAGTGACTGCTTGCAGTCGCAGAACAGTTTGGGTACGCCCACTTTGCATGTCATTAGCGATAAATATCGCTGACATGCAAAGCGGGCCCCAAACTGCTCGTTATCGCCTAAAAGCTGTCACTAACATCAGTTAGCGACAGCTTGCTAATATAGCGATAGAATTATCGCCCCGCTAAACCGGCGATAATTGCCTATCGCCACCCTTGGTAATATGCCCCTGTGTCCTTCCTAAAGTTCATTTGGAATTGATAAGGTTCTCCGTGTAGCACGTCAGAGGTTTTTTTGCACATCGCAGAGTTCCGCATTGCAGAACTCCACGAACTCGGCCCAGGCTTACTTTACATTCATTAAAGCAACATGAAACAATGAACATACCACAAGGTATACAAGGAAGCGCCTTGTACCTAATACCAATGTCTTGTAGAAAAGAAAGGCAGGTTATCATAAACCCAAAATAAAACCTAGACACTTTCTTTTACATGCATGTGGGTACATGCACGCTGAAAACCTTCAGTGTTCGGGGACAAAGCTACCAGTAACTAGGTAAGTTAACATGACTCACCAGTCACATACTATACCATGTTATAGTCAATCATGTAGACGTTTATTCAAGGCAATAACAGTCTTGCGGAGAATGCATTGACCCTTTTTCATGCAGTAAATATGTAACATAAACTATGTCAGAATATCTTTGTTTTTATGGGTACAATTCAATTGTCACATTTCTATGTATCCATTTTGTTGCAGAGGGAGATGGGAAACATCCTTTACAACAAAACTTTTTCCACGCAGTACCTTTACAATGCAGGAATTACAACGCAAGTCGTTACAACGACTTGCGCTGGAGGGCGCTGTAGGATAGGGAATAGTTTTAATTTACTATCCAAAACCTTCCCTACTATCCACGGGGACTGGAGTTGGAATAGTAAATTAAACTATTCACTATCCAGCGCCCTCCAACGCAAGTCGTTGTAACGACTTGCGTTGTAAAACCTGCGTTGTAAAGGCATGCGTGAAAAAAGCATGCGTTGTAATGACATACATCCGAGTGAGATAGCCGAAGGATGCCAGCAGGAAGTAATATAAAGCTTGTCAGAACGCTGAGAGAAGATATATTCCCCAACACAGATAAGTAACGCTAGTGCGCAAGCGCGGTTATCGCCTTCAGCGATTAAACCGAAATAGTTTCTTGTTTCAGGTATTAAGTACGAAGAGTGCTGCGGTGGAAATGCAGGCAAAGGTGCAGACAAAGCCACCTTGGAACTGGACCCAGGAACACCCATGAAGCAGAGAATGAGGTGAGGCAATCAGGAAATCGAGCGCGGTGGAAGACTGGAACAACAAGCGTTGTTACTGGCTTCATCCACGTCTAAATATTATTCATGAGCAAGATGGCCGCTGTCTCGCCAAACCAGGCGAGACTTTCGGATCTCTGTTCCCAAAAAGTATGTTGTCTCTTGTTTTGCGGGTGCACACCTCCCACCGATAGAAGCCTGAACTCTGCTATTACCCCTCCCCAATGAATCCAAGGTAGGTTCACCGTTTAGGCAGGCATGACAGTCACGGCCCTGAGAGATTTATTTTTAGGGTCAAGTCTGCAGGAGCATGCACTAGCGCTTGTGTCTCGCTTGCCAGACACTGTTGTGTACATAAAAGCGCTTGGATCCCGCCCGTTGCTTACCATTTGTTGCCGTGCATGGAACTCTTCTTTACAGCCTTGTAAATCGTCAAGGCAGGCCAAACATAATTTCCGTTCCTCTCTGTGGAGCAGGGACCAAGCACTGATTGATTTAACTTCATCAGTGCTCGTTTGCTGCTCCTGACAAGATTGAGGTACTATTTTGTTCTGTTTAACTTTTAGTGCCATGCAAATAGAAGGCGCGTGACTGGAAAATAAGTGCCCAGCGGGACAAACAAAATTGCAAAGATTTATTTTCTATAGTTAACTTTCTTTTATTTTGGCAAGACTTTTTTTCTCACTTTGCACTCATGTTTTCTTTTGTTTTTGATCCTATGTGCTGTTCTCAAAAGATGAGAATTATCTTATTGCAAAGCGAGACTGTTTCTTTCTTTTGTATAATTTCTGAAATGGAGCTTTAACACAAAATCGTGCAGTACACCCCAATCCACCCCATTCCAATCCGCTGACTCAATCCAATCCACCAAAGACCAATCCACCCTACACCAATTCAAACCACTCACCCCAACCCAATCTACTCCAGTCCACCATACTTCAATCCACCCAACCCACCCCACTACAATCTAAAACAATCTGTCCTACTACAGTATTCTGCACTCCAGTCTGCCCCACTGCAATCCAAAATACCCTGCCCCAATCCAAAACAATCCGCCCCACTCCAATCTACCCCATTCTAATCCAAAACAATCTGCCAAACTCCAATCTGCCACACTCCAATCTTCCCCACTCCAATCCGCCCCACTCAAATCTAAAACATTCTGCCCCACTCCAATCTGTCCCACTTTAATCGACCCCACTCCAATCTGCTCCACTCCCCTCCAAAACAATCTGCCCCACTCTAATTCAAAACAATCCGCCCCACTTCAATCTGTCCCACTCCAATCTACCCCACTCCAATCCACCCCACTCTAATACAATCCACACCATCCTAAACCAATCTAATCCCAATCCAGCCAAATCCAATCTATCCCAATCTTATCCACCCCACTCAATCCAATCTACCCCAAGTCAATCCACCCCATTCAATCCAATCCACCTCACACCAGTCCACCCCACCCCATTCCAATCCAATTTACCCCACTCCATCCACCCTATGCCAGTCCACCCCAGTCCAATCCACTCATCTCCAGCCCCCGTACACCACATCAATCCACTCCACCCCACCTCATTTCAATCCACCCATCCAGTTCTCCCCACTCCACTGCAGTAAAATCCACCCCATTCTACTCCAATCCACCCCACTCTACTCAAATCCACACCACTCTACCCCAATCCCATCCACCCACCCCAGTTCAGTACACCCCACTCAATCCAATTCATCCCTCCCACCTCAGACCAAACCACCCCACTCCAATTCAATCCAATCCACCCCAGTCCATTCCAATCCACCCAACTCTAATCCACTACCCTCCCGTCCAGCCCAATCCACCACCCTCCACCCCACTCTAATTCACACCACTCCAAAGTGCTCACTCTAATCCACTCCACCCCACCACAATCAACCCCACCCTAAACCAATCTAATTCACCCCACTCCAATCTACCCCAATCCCCCTCACCCCATTTCAATCCACCCCACTCCAATCCAACCTACCTCATCCAGTCCATCCACTCCAGTCCACCCCATTCACAGCCACTCCAATCAATCCAACCCCATCTACCCCAATCACCTCACCCCACTCCAATCCAACCTACCTCATCCAGTCCATCCACTCCAGTTCACCCAATCTAACCCACTCCACTGAATCCAACCTTATCTACCCCGATCCAAACCACCCCAATCTACTCCAATCCACCCCAGTACTTGAATCCACTCCAACCCACTCCACCCTATTCTACCCCTCCCCACTCAACGCCACTACACTGTATGCCACTGCAGTCTACACCACTCCACTCTACGACAGTGCACTGTACACCACTGCACTTTACAACACTCTCTGCCACGGAGCAACTGAACTCTACTCCCTCAACTCTACGACAGTCTGCTCCAACAAATCCAGCCTACGACACTCTACTCCCCCACGCCACGTCACTCCACGTCACTAAATATAAGCCATGGTCAACAGCAGCCACACTGGTGTACAGCATGGCAAAACCACATTGCCAATAGCTCTTGTGTAGGCGAGACCTATTGGCTTTGCCAATGCTTGTTTTGATATTTCTACAGTGACTGCAAACAGACTGTATAAGCTCTTAAAAGATGGGGTGCGTCCATAAATACAGCATTCACACCTACAAACCGCCCGGCCGCCCTCAGCCCGTGCGCCCTTTGACCCCACGCGGGGCACGTGAGGCGGAGCGTGGGATCCCAGGGCAGGCCTGTCCTAGTCTGTGGACAAACCAAACACACGAGCGCCCTCACAGAGGTCAAGGCTTTCAATGCAAACAGTTATCACATTAAAAATACATAAACCCTTCCCAATATGGTTTCTTAAAAATAAACACAACCTGCTGGACAGGCCCTGCAGCCTCGAGGGCCCCGGTCACGAGCGCCAAGGCTTGTTTGTTCCGGTGCCAGCTGCAGTGAAACCGCCAGTGACGCCGCCCCAGCCCTCTGTGCCAACAAAGCAGCAGGATGAGTTTATTCCTGGGCTGATAAGCCACGCGGGAGGCTCACTTCCGGCCTGGCTGGTGTCCACTCCCTGCTGGGAGGCCTCACCTGAGCTAAAGGACAGCTCAGCTCAGGACGAGACACGTCATCACCATCACCTCTACCTCCCGGTGGAGGTGGGAAGAGACACGCGCCTCACCTGTACCTCTAACTGTGGGCTAAGAGCCACGCGCCTCACCTGTACCTCTAACCGTGGGCTAAGAGCCACACGCCTCACCTGTACCGCTTACTGTGGGCTAAGAGACACGCGCCTCAGCTGTACCTCTAACTGTGGGCTAAGAGACACGCGCCTCACCTGTACCTCTAACTGTGGACTAAGAGCCACGCGCCTCAGCTGTACCTCTAACTGTGGACTAAGAGCCACGCACCTCACCTGTACCTCTAACTGTGGACTAAGAGCCACGCGCCTCACCTGTACCTCTTACTGTGGGCTAAGAGCCACGCGCCTCAGCTGTACCTCTAACTGTGGACTAAGAGCCACGCACCTCACCTGTACCTCTAACTGTGGACTAAGAGCCACGCGCCTCACCTGTACCTCTTACTGTGGGCTAAGAGACATGCGCCTCACCTGTACCTCTAACTGTGGACTAAGTGCCACGTGCCTCACCTGTACCTCTAACTGTGGACTAAGAGACGCGTGCCTCACCTGTACCGCTTACTATGGGCTAAGAGACATGCACCTCACCTGTACCTCTAACTGTGGGCTAAGAGCCACGCGCCTCCCCTGTACCTCTTACTGTGGGCTGAGAGCCACGCGCCTCACCTGTACCTCTAACTGTGGGCTAAGAGCCACGCGCCTCACCTGTACCTCTAACTGTGGGCTAAGAGCCACGCGCCTCACCTGTACCTCTAACTGTGGGCTAAGAGCCACACGCCTCACCTGTACCTCTAACTGTGGGCTAAGAGCCACGCACCTCACCTGTACCTCTCACTGTGGGCTAAGAGCCACGCGCCTCACCTGTACCTCTAACTGTGGGCTAAGAGCCACGTGCCTCACCTGTACCTCTAACTGTGGGCTAAGAGCCACGTGCCTCACCTGTACCTCTAACTGTGGGCTAAGAGCCACGCGCCTCACCTGTACCTCTTACTGTGGGCTAAGAGCCACGCGCCTCTCCTGTACCTCTAACTGTGGGCTAAGAGCCACGCGCCTCACCTGTACCTCTTACTGTGGGCTAAGAGCCACGCGCCTCTCCTGTACCTCTTACTGTGGGCTAAGAGCCACGCGCCTCTCCTGTACCTCTAACTGTGGGCTAAGAGCCACGCGCCTCTCCTGTACCTCTAACTGTGGGCTAAGAGCCACGCGCCTCACCTGTACCTCTAACTGTGGGCTAAGAGCCACGCGCCTCACCTGTACCTCTTACTGTGGGCTAAGAGCCACGCGCCTCACCTGTACCTCTTACTGTGGGCTAAGAGCCACGCGCCTCTCCTGTACCTCTAACTGTGGGCTAAGAGCCACGCGCCTCACCTGTACCTCTAACTGTGGGCTAAGAGCCACGCGCCTCACCTGTACCTCTTACTGTGGGCTAAGAGCCACGCGCCTCTCCTGTACCTCTAACTGTGGGCTAAGAGCCACGCGCCTCACCTGTACCTCTAACTGTGGGCTAAGAGCCACACGCCTCACCTGTAGCTCTAACTGTGGACTAAGAGCCACGCGCCTCACCTGTAGCTCTAACTGTGGGCTAAGAGCCAAGCGCTTCACCTGTACCTCTAACTGTGGACTGAGAGCCACGCGCCTCACCTGTACCTCTAACTGTGGGCTAAGATACACGCGCCTCACTTGTACCTCTAACTGTGGACTAAGAGCCACGCGCCTCACCTGTACCTCTAACTGTGGACTAAGAGCCACGCGCCTCACCTGTACCTATAACTGTGGGCTAAGAGCCACGCGCCTCACTTGTACCTCTAACTGTGGGCTGAGAGCCACGCGCCTCACCTGTAGCTCTAACTGTGGACTAAGAGCCACGCGCCTCACCTGTACCTCTAACTGTGGGCTGAGAGCCACGCGCCTCACCTGTACCTCTAACTGTGGGCTGAGAGCCACGCGCCTCACCTGTACCTCTCACTGTGGGCTAAGAGCCACGTGCCTCACCTGTACCTCTTACTGTGGCCTAAGAGCCACACGCCTCACCTGTACCTCTTACTGTGGGCTAAGAGCCACACGCCTCACCTGTACCTCTTACTGTGGGCTAAGAGCCACACACCTTACCTCTACCACTCGGAGGATATGTTAAGAGCCTCACGCCTCACCTGTACCTCTTACTGTGGCCTAAGAGCCAAGTGCCTCACCTGTACCTCTTACTGTGGGGTACAGGTAATGCAGTTCACTAGTGCCAATCTTTAAATCTGAACTACCTCCGGTTCAGAGCGCCTCGCCGGCAGTGGTGATGAGATCAGCGTGCTTGCTACAGATCTCGTGCCAAACTTCGCCCTTTGTCTTGAAAAGGATAGCGTACTTGCTTTAGACTTGCAAGACACACATTGCTTTTAGTGACTGTGACATACACACCACTACAATTTTGATAGTGAAGCAATTTAATTTTAAAGATTGGCGAACCTTATTCTATGGATACAAAATACTTAATTGGAAAGACCTAGCTGGGTCAGAAGTATAACCGGGACTACAGCCCTGAAGAAGTCGAGGGTTATTACCGCAATGACGAAACACGTGTTGGCTGGATCTTGTGGTGTTTTTTGGAATAAAGAATAAGGGGCCAGATGTAGGTATCCAAATACCAGTCGGTAACGGCCGAAAATACCGATTTTCGGCCCTTACTGACCGGTATTTGGATACTGAGATGTAGGGCATCTCAAAATACAGATTCGGTAATTTTACCGAATCGGTAAATTTACCGAATCGGTAAATTTACCGATTCGGTAAAATTACCGAATCTGTATTTTGAGATGTAGGTGGCATGGTAAACAGTGCCACAGGGCTTTAAGGATTCGGTATTTACCACCAACTATTAGTTGGTGGTAAATAACGAATACCTGTGTATATGCAAATCTGTGCATGTACACCTGTGCCATGTGACAGACATACATGCCCTTAGGGCATGTATGTGTGCCACATGGCACACAAGCACTAATCAGGGGTGCAACAGGGTGTCAAAGTGACACCCTGCCACCCTTGACCATTTCACAATTTTACCGAATCGGTATTTACCGATTCGGTAATTAATATTAATTTCTATGGGCCTGGAGGCCCATAGGAATGAATGGCAATTACCAAATCCGTAAATACCGATTTGGTAATTACCGATTCGGTAAAAAATCCCGAATTATTAACTACATCTAATTTACCGATTCTAAAATACCGAATCGGTAAAATTCAGTATTTTAGAATCGGTAAAAAAGATTTACCTACATCTAGCCCAAGAATTCTTATAAAAAGACTTTACTGGCTTTGATTTCAACCTTGGATTGAACTTCCAACTACACAAACACGTGTGCGCAGGATTGGAGTGTGTTGTATTCTCTACTGTCTGACCGACTCTTCATTTGTGTGGAAGGTTGAGAGGTGGTCGAGAGTGACCCGGGTGGCCCTAATCGTGTCACTTCCTTTGCCGGTACACAGATCCATACCTGGTAATGGCCTGGCGTACCTCCATAACAAACTCCCCCGTATCTACCCACTAGAAATCTCAGATCCCAGGATCAACCCTTGCTCCGCCCTCCTTGTATTCACACAGCCAGACACGGCGCGTGATGCTTTTCCTATATTGGCCCACATCTCGGGAACAGACTTCCGCTACACATCTGCGCATGCTCTCATTTTGTTTGTTTATAAAAACTCTCAAACCCTGACTTTCTAACCACTCCTCTTCCCCTTTCTTCCTTTCACAGAGTCTGCGCTCTAGGGATGTATGTGGTTACAACGCATGCTTTTTCCACGCATGCCTTTACAACGCAGGTTTTACAACGCAAGTCGTTACAACGACTTGCGTTGGGGGGCGCTGGATAGTGAATAGTTTAATTTACTATTCCAACTCCAGTCCCCGTGGATAGTAGGGAAGGTTTTGGATAGTAAATTAAACTATTCCCTATCTTCCAGCGCCCTCCAGCGCAAGTCGTTGTAACGACTTGCTTTGTAATTCCTGCGTTGTAAAGGTACTGCGTGGAAAAAGTTTCGTTGTAAAGGATGCTTCCCCGCTCTAGCGCTGCGATACCCCTTGGAGGGTGATTTGTCGTGCTCTAGTAAGTATAAATAACATAACATAACAAGGGACGTACTGGGGGTGAACGGAGAGCTGCTTGTGGTGACACAACGCCTGCTTGGGGTGGCAAGGAGCCTGCCGGTGGCACAAGGAACCTGCTGGGGTGAGCACCAGCTGCTGAAACCACAGCACCCAGAGTCACAGTACCCACTGGACCACATGCAGCCATTTATGTAGGAACATTGCACTGAGGACGTTGTGTTGTACTGTATTGTAATTGCCTTTATATAGCATGTACTACCCCCTGGTGAGGCACTGAAGCACATTATGGTGAGTAGCATGCTACTCCGTAACCCAAAGTTAATAGTTAATCCAGATGTTTATTAATTATTGTTGTAAATTTGTTGGTTATTGGGTTTGCCTTGTGCTCTTGGGGAACTGAAGTATTTCTTCCGTTTTTGTCGCGGTGGATTAAGGAGTTTGGTGTGAGTATTAGAGCGAGTTCACACAAGTGGAAATATGAGATCCGTAAATAGGGTGGAGGGGCTTAGATGTTGTGAGGTTGCAAAGAAGGAGAATGTCTGATTTCTGAGAGCGGTATGAGAGGTTAGGATGGTTTGGTATGGCAGCAGCGGTCTATGGTTTGTAAGGAGGGGATGGTTAGTTTACAGCTGGACAGCAGAGAGTCAGGCAGCAGCCATAGGGCAGAGTAAGGTACACTGGGAGGAAGTCAGGCAAGTCAGGCAGCAAGCATGTGACAGAGTAAGGTACACTGGTAGGAAGTCAGGCAGCAGGCATGTGACAGAATAAGGTACGCTGGGAGGAAGTCGGGCAGCAGGCATGTGGCAGAGTAAGGTACACTGGGAAGAAGTCGGGCAGTGGGTATGTGACAGAGTAAGGTACACTGGGAGGAAGTCAGACAGCAGGCATGTGACAGAGTAAGGTACACTGGGAGGAAGTCAGGCAAGTCAGGCAGCAAGCATGTGACAGAGTAAGGTACACTGGTAGGAAGTCAGGCAGCAGGCATGTGACAGAGTGAGGTACACTGGGAGGAAGTCGGGCAGCAGGCATGTGGCAGAGTAAGGTACACTGGGAAGAAGTCGGGCAGTGGGTATGTGACAGAGTAAGGTACACTGGGAGGAAGTCAGACAGCAGGCATGTGACAGAGTAAGGTACACTGGGAGGAAGTCAGGCAGCAAGCATGTGACAGAGTAAGGTACACTGGTAGGAAGTCAGGCAGCAGGCATGTGACAGAGTAAGGTACACTGGGAGGAAGTCAGGCAAGTCAGGCAGCAAGCATGTGACAGAGTAAGGTACACTGGTAGGAAGTCGGGCAGCAGGTATGTGACAGAGTAAGGTACACTGGGAGGAAGTCAGGCAAATCAGGCAGCAAGCATGTGACAGAGTAAGGTACACTGGTAGGAAGTCAGGCAGTAAGCATGTGACAGAGTAAGGTACACTGGTAGGAAGTCAGGCTGCAGGCATATGACAGGGTAAGGTACACTGGGAGGAAGTCAGGCAAGTCAGGCAGCAAGCATGTGACAGAGTAAGGTACACTGGTAGGAAGTCAGGCAGCAGGCATGTGACAGAATAAGGTACGTTGGGAGGAAGTCGGGCTGCAGGTATGTGACAGAGTAAGGTACACTGGGAGGAAGTTGGGCTGCAGGCATGTGACAGAGTAAGGTACACTGGGAGGAAGTCAGGCTGCAGGCATGTGGCACAGTAAGGTACACTGGGAGGGAAGTCGGGCAGCAGGTATGTGACAGAGTAAGGTACACTGGGAGGAAGTCAGGCAAGTCAGGCAGCAGGCATGTGACAGAGTAAGGTACACTGGGAGGAAGTCAGGTAAGTCAGGCAGCAAGCATGTGACAGAATAAGGTACGCTGGGAGAAAGCCAGGCAGCAGGCATGTGACAGAATAAGGTACACTGGTAGGAAGTCAGGCAGCAGGCATGTGACAGAATAAGGTACGCTGGGAGGAAGTCGGGCAGCAGGTATGTGACAGAGTAAGGTACACTGGGAGGAAGTCAGGCTGCAGGCATGTGACAGAATAAGGTACGCTGGGAGGAAGTCGGGCAGCAGGCATGTGGCAGAGTAAGGTACACTGGGAGGAAGTCAGGCTGCAGGCATGTGACAGAATAAGGTACGCTGGGAGGAAGTCGGACAGCAGGCATGTGGCAGAGTAAGGTACACTGGGAGGAAGTCAGGCTGCAGGCATGTGACAGAGTAAGCTACACTGGGAGGAAGTCGGGCAGCAGGTATGTGACAGAGTAAGGTACACTGGGAGGAAGTCAGGCTGCAGGCATGTGACAGAGTAAGGTACACTGGGAGGAAGTCAGGCAAGTGAGGCAGTAGGCATGTGACAGAGTAACGTACACTCAGAGGAAGTCAGGCAGCAGGCATGTGACAGAGTAAGGTACACTGGGAGGAAGTCAGGCTGCAGGCATGTGACAGAATAAGGTACGCTGGGAGGAAGTCGGGCAGCAGGCATGTGGCAGAGTAAGGTACACTGAGAGGAAGTCAGGCTGCAGGCATGTGACAGAGTAAGGTACACTGGGAGGAAGTCGGGCAGCAGGTATGTGACAGAGTAAGGTACACTGGGAGGAAGTCAGGCAGCAGGCATGTGACAGAGTAAGGTACACTGGGAGGAAGTCAGGCAAGTCAGGCAGTAGGCATGTGACAGAGTAACGTACACTCGGAGGAAGTCAGGCAGCAGGCATGTGACAGAGTAAGGTACACTGGGAGGAAGTCAGGCTGCAGGCATGTGACAGAATAAGGTACGCTGGGAGGAAGTCGGGCAGCAGGCATGTGGCAGAGTAAGGTACACTGGGAGGAAGTCAGGCAGCAGGTATGTGACAGAGTAAGGTACACTGGGAGGAAGTCAGGCAGCAGGCATGTGACAGAGTAAGGTACACTGGGAGGAAGTCAGGCAAGTCAGGCAGCAGGCATGTGACAGAGTAACGTACACTCTGAGGAAGTCAGGCAGCAGGCATGTGACAGAGTAACGTACACTCTGAGGAAGTCAGGCAGCAGA
Organism: Lissotriton helveticus; assembly: GCF_964261635.1. Taxonomy (NCBI): domain Eukaryota; kingdom Metazoa; phylum Chordata; class Amphibia; order Caudata; family Salamandridae; genus Lissotriton; species Lissotriton helveticus. Next base: position 14,490,578 of record NC_136073.1, read on the forward strand.
GGTGGGAGTGTAAGGCGAGTGTCATTCAAATGGAAAGGTGGGAGAGAGAATAACACCTTGTTATAAATCAGGTCAGTTTTCAAGTAGGATATTTTTTAATATTCCGATAGGTTTCAATCTTGGGAAGTATAAAGAGTCGAAAGGAAAGGTTGAAAGTTGACGTTTTGTGCTAAAAGCCATTACTTATCATCCTGATTTGTAATCAGTCTGACCACTTAGAACGGCAATGACATGAGCCTCAGAGAACTGTGATTATGCTGACTGTAGGAGCTCTAAAGTCCATGCGCCTGGAAGCCACAAAAGCATCTGTGAGCTCCAAGCGCCTGGCTGATGAGGCATTTAAGATAAAAGGACTGGGCTACCTTCTGCAGTATCACTGTGACTCTTGCATTGCTCTGGGGACCGGCACAGTCATCATAGTGTGGGTTAACCTTGTCAGAATCAGACAAACACTATCTTTGTGAGCAGCGGTGCATTGTGGGAACAGGTCTGCGTAGTGTGCATAGGTACTTTTGAGCGAGTGTATCAAAAAATTAAAAGCGCAGTTAGATTTGCCTCGGTCCTCTTTATAACCTACCCTACGATCAAGGATTGCGTGGAGTTTGAATAGTAAATACACACTTCATTACAGTCAATAATAGTAGGTTTGTGTGTGTGTACAACGTCTGTTTGTTAGACTGTCTGTTGACGTTCTTTCGTTGCGTAGTGAGGACCGCTGTGATATGCACCGCTCCCTTTCTGTCCGTAAGATGTGTTTGGTTTTCAGATGCTGTTCCCTCAGCAGAGGGATGTTTGTCCTGGTGGTGTTGCATGTCTGAGCTTGCTGAGCTGCTGATCATAACCCTGTGTTGCTCTGTGGAGGTGTGCTCTTCTTATGTAAGCTTGTATAGGCTGCACACTAAGGGAGAGCGGGCTCTGCCTGCTCTGTTGCTGTTTTTAACTGGTTGTCCTGTGCGATGAAGGATTTTCAGCCTGTAGTTGTTCCTTCCTGTAGAGGACGAGAGTAGGGGCATGGTGTCTTCTCTGGCTGTGCACCTGTGTGTCTGAGCATCGGTGTACTAGTGTTTGTATGGTCCTGTGAAGTGGTGTTGCTTGTCACAGTGTTTTATGTGTTGTTTTGTTATGCTGCTGTGGTTGCAAAGAGTGCGACTCGCTGCCTTTGTGTGCTGTGATGTGCTGGCATATGGAAGGTGCCACAACAGTATCTGTTTACTAGATGAGGACAATCACACAGCGCTCAATGCACCCTACGGCTTACTTCAGTGCGCTTGAAGTACTTATTCCCGGAGAACAAATTGTGTGGATAAGGCTTGTGAGAAGATGGCCTGGTATATGCTGACCACTAATTAAAGTGGGCACCTTGTACCAGTCCAAACAACCTTTTTGGATGATTAGGTTAAAGACAACCTTTTTTGAAAGCTATCCTAGTGGTAGCTGTGGAGAGCAGCCTTCAGGCTAAGTCTCGAAGGAATGTAAAGCAGCTTGTTTTACCAGAATATCACCTCCTGAATGACTAAATGAAAGGAGAACCACACAAAAGATATATAAAATATATGTATTTATTACTAAACACTCTCTAATAATCTCTTTATGAGATTAGAGCACAAGATACACAATATTAAATCACTAGAACGACAGTAAATAGCACAATACACAGTGAGCTCCAGGGGGAGACCAAACCATATACTAAGAAAGTGGTATAACAACCACGACTTGACTAGACACAGTGCCTAGAGCACGTAGAATCGCTGGGACACCAAGGAACCACCCAAGGAAGTGATATAGGGGACCCACGGAGGATGTGTGCAGTGTGAGAACACAGACGCGAGCTCCGTACAACTCTATGGGAAAGTCGCGGTTGGAATTTTAGAAATTAAGGACACTTAGGAGAGGACATTAAGCAAACCCCTTCAAACTTAAAGGTTCTAAGGCCAGCACCCTTGTGAGAACCAGAGTACCCATGTTACCTCACCCAGGGAAGCCGGGCGCATAGGTGTCAAGTGGTGTCGGGAATCTTTGTTGTTTTCAATGGGGTGGTGCTGAAAAGTGCTGCTGCTGTGAAGATTAAAAGTGTCTGGTGTGATCCAAGCCTGGATCGGAGAGGAGAAGAACCTGAAAGCATAGGGGACTGAGTCTGGGTCACTTCAGGGTGACCAGGGGCACAGTAGACGAATGCCCACCGATATAAGGTGCTTCAGATGAGAAGAGGTGAAGCATGACTCTGCAGCCTCGTGGACCAGGAGATGTCGAGGATGACCAAAGTCTGGAGGTGAGCTGTCCCACAAAGGGTTTCGAGTGCTGGAGGGTCAGTGTCCAGATTGAACACGAACAAGCTTTGGCAACTGCAACTCAAGCGGTCAGAGGGAAGATGCTTCGGTGAGGACCAGCAAGGTCCTGGGGACTCCTCAAGTGATGGAGAGTCAGGGCACATCTGGAGCAACCAGGAAAGCCCACTGAAAGTCAAAGATGCCTTCACAGGGACCCACAGGCCAACGGACCAGGGATCGCAAAGGTACCGCGAGAGGAATCACAAAATACCAGCCCACGGAACACTCGTGGAGTGTAGTCCAGTAATCTTTGGTGGAAACACTGCTCGGGTCAGGACTACAAGTAGCCCTAAGCACAGTCTCAGGGATCAACAAAAAGTATATACTGCTGCAAATGAACACGGTGTCCAGGCGTTCAGGTTGCACGGTCCCCACGAGGGCTGCGGGTCTCAGGTTTGCTGAGAGCACTAGCCGACCTCAGGAACACTTTTGAACCCACCTCCTGTGTTGCAGAAATCTTCGGAGTCCTCAGGAGCTCAGGAGATGCAAACCAGTCAGATGCGTTTAAGGTGCCTGCTTTGCAGGGGAGTAACTCCTTTACTCCAAGGGAGATTCTTCAGTCATCCAGCGGAGTGTAGATCATTGAAGTACTCGGTTTCTGTAGCAGAGTTTCATCCAGGTAAATCTAAAGTCCTGTAGTCAGGGGTTCCTACTTTATACCCAAGGAAGGGGTGGGACAAACTCTGGGGACCCATCTATGGGAGGATCAGTACAGAGGGGTGGCTACACCAATGTCCTTTGTCCAGTTTTGTGCCAGAGCAGGGGCAAATGGCTCCTGCAACCGGTTTGAGCTGGACTATGCACAGGGACACCAGATGTTCCCCCAGTGCAAACATCAAAGCACTCTCAGAGTGCACCCACCCAGCCCCAATACACTAGAGCCTGTCTGGGAGGTGGTTACACCTCCCTGTGACAGGAAACCTATTGTTAAGCCTTCCCTTTCTGGAGTTTCGCCCAGCAGTAGGAAGGCAGACTCGTGTCTGTGGCTGGCAGCATCCATCTTGTGATGCCAGGGTCGAGAAAGCTGGTACCGGTGTTGTCATATTTCTCCCTCTAGGAGGGTGGAATCATACCTTCCACACCAGTTACTGGTGTGGAGGTATGATTCCAAGGTGTTTGACACCAAACATGACATGTTTCCATGCAGCTGTTTTAAAGTTAGCATTTATCACAAGGTTATAATGCACTTAAGTATATATGATTTGGCTGCATCACTAACAACCCCGGAGGATAGATTCCGAAGGCTGCAGAGGAGCTCAGCTCATGCATGGGCACCCTCTCACACAAAGCCCAGCACTCTGCCTTCAGGATTGATAACGCCTAACATAGGGGTGACTGATAGGTTTATATGTGTAGGGATATAAGGTAGATATAGTGAACCTATATCTAAGTAAGGGGGGCATGCACCACCTTACACACGTTGCAGTAGCCTGACCTGTTGTGTCAGTTTGAGTGGTCTCTCAGGGGTGGCACAATACATCATTAAATTGTGATAACACAGCCCCTACCCCCAACTCAGATGCATCTGTTTGGACAATGAATTGTTTGGAGTAGTCAGGACTTTGCAGAATTGGTGCAGTGCACATGGCCTGCTTCAGGTCATCAAATGCCTTTTGACAGCTGACTGTCTACTGAACTTTCTTAGGCATTCAAGCATTGGTCACTTGGTACATCTCACAAAGTATGATCTGCTCAGGAGCTACAAGGTCTTGTGTCACCATTGTGACACTTGATCCTGTGTCCCTGAATGCCAAAGCCTCATTTGTACTTATCAAAGGCTGCTGTCTGTATTTGCCCAGATTACTGGGACTGATAAAGGAGGACATGTCTATGCCTCCAACACAGATCAGTACAGCCTGAGTTGGAACTCTGACTAGGCCAGAGTCCACCTTAGTTCCCAGGGTCAACCCTACTACACCCTTAATCGGAGTACCACCACTTGGAGCTGAACTAGGGGGAACAGTTGCCTTAGGTGCAGTGGTGACTAGAGTTGAGTCCTTGGACTTGTTACAATCACTTGTCCAATGGGTCTTCTGTTTACAGAGTTGACACCATGGGTTCTTCTTGCTTTTTCCCTTGTTGGATTGTGACTCCCCACCAGTAGAAGGTTTTTGGGGCCCTTGAGAAGACTTCTGGTCTTTACCCTCTTCCCCATCCTTGTCTGGGGGTTTTGAATCTTGCTTCTTGGAGTCACCACCTTGGTTCTGAACCTTCTGCCTCACCCTGGTTCCGACCCATTTGTCTACCTTCTGGCCCAATTCTTGGGGAGAGGTCAGATTAGAGTCCACCAGGTACTGATGCAACAACTGATTTTGACAATTATTAAGGATGTGCACCCTTATAATTAAATTGTACAATCCTTTAAAATCACACACTTTACTACCAAGCAACCAGCCTTCCAGGGCCTTAATAGCACAATCTACAAAGTCAACCCAGTCTTGAGTCTGTGCCTTTTGGGTATCTCCGAACTTAATCCTGTATTGTTCAGTGGTTAAGCCAAACCCATCAATCAGATCACTCTTCAGGACTTTGTAATTATCAGCATCATCTTCTCTAACAGTGAGGAGCTTGTCTCTACCTTTGTCTGCAAAGGAGAGCCACACGATTGCTGCCCACGGCTCCTGAGGGACCCTCTGAACTTTACAGGCCCTCTCAAGTGCAGTTATCCTGGTTGGAAGGGACAATCTTGTTCAGGTTCCTATGGTCATGAGTATGTTCTCTACCTCTAGGGACACTGTTGCTGCCACCGTGGGGCTCTAGTCCCCACTTTTGTGAAGCTCTCTGAAGCTCCAGGGATACCCTATCTAAGGCCAATTGCTCTCTCTTGATTCTGAGCTTAGCTCTCTCGAAGTCAAGCAGTTGGCACTTCTTTTCATAAGAGGATTCCCTTTTATGAGAACCTGAGGTCCCTACAGATGTACCAGAATGATTAGATTCCTGAAAAGGAGATCTTAATCTTCTTGATAAACTTTTAACTTCCTGGCCTTTCTTCTTCTGCTGTCCCACACACCTTGCCTCTCTCTTCAGACCATGGGGTCTTTCTGAGGTCATCTAAAAGCAAAGCCTCTATGAGGCGTTGAGTGCGTGGGTTTTTCCCTTTCTTCAGTTTCCTAGATGTACACATAGTCCTCAATTCTTGGAATCGGATATGGTCATACTTAGTTGGCAGAGGCCCACTGGCTTCTGCCCTAGAAGACATACTAGTGTTATGTGGTGTAGGAACCTACCTAACCTAGTGGGAACTGAAACTCTCTTGAGTTGGAGAAAGGGTGTGCTAGACCCTTGACTTACCCAAATCTAAGTTCAGTAGAACTTAATTTATGCTAGTCTTGATTTATATGTACCTAATCCCTTTAGTGGTTTTCAGTTAGTCACTTAATGAGATGATCTGGTAAAACAATAGCAAGCTTGAATCCCACCGCTGCCACCAATGTGAGAAGTTGGCCTGGTATATGCTGACCACTAATTATAGTGGCCACCTTGTACCAGTCCAAACAACCCTTATTAATGATTAGGTTAAAGACAACCTTTATTGAAAGCTATCTAGTGGTAGCTATGGAGAGCAGCCTTCAGGCTAAGTCTCGAAGGAATGTAAAGCATCTTGTTTTACCAGTCTATAATCTCCTGAATGACCAAATACAAGGAGAACCACACAAGGAATATATAAAATAAATGTATTTATTAATAAACACTCTCTACTAACCTCTATATGAGATTAGAGAACAAAGCACACAATACTAAATCGCTAGAACGACAGTAAATAGCACAATACACAGTGGGCTCCAGGAGGAGACCAAACCATATACTAAGAAAGTGGTATAACAACCACGACTTGACTAGACACAGTGCCTAGAGCACGTAGAATTGCTGGGACCCCAAGGAATCACCCACGGTAGTGACACAGGGGACCCACGGAGGATGTGTGCAGTGTGAGAACACAGATGCGAACTCTATACAACTCTATGGGTAAGTCGCGGTTGGAGTTTTTGAGATTAAGTACACTTAGGCGAGGAATTTAAGAAACCATTTCAAATTTTGAAGGTTCTAAGGTCAGCACCCTTGTGAGTACCGGAGTACCCGTCTTACCTCACCCAGGGAAGCCGGGTGCATAGGTGTCAAGTGGTGTCGGGAATCTTCGTCGTTATCAATGGCGTGATGCTGAAAAGTTCTGCTGCTGTGAAGATGAAAAGTGTCCAGTGTGATCCAAGCCTGGACCAGACATGAGAAGAACCTGAAAGCAAAGGGGACAGAGTCTGTGTCACTTCAAGGTGACCAGGGGCTCGGTAGACGAATGCACACCGATGTCGGGTGCTTCAGGTGAGAAGAGGTGAAGCTTGACTCTGCAGACTCGGGGACCAGGAGACGTCGAGGACAACCAAAGTCCAGAGGTGAGCTGTCCACCGAAGGATGTTGAGTGCTGGGAATCTCAGTGTATGGATTGAACACCAACAAGCCTTGGCAACACACGCGGTCAGAGGAAAGATGCTTCAGTGAGGATCAGCAAAGTACTGGAGACTCTCCAATCAATGGAGAGTCAGGGCACGTCAGGAAAGCCCACTGAAAGTTAAAGTTGCCTTCACAGGAACCCACAGGCCAACGGACCAGGGATTGCGAAGGGACCTCAAGAGGAATCACAAAATACCAGCCCACGGAACACTTGTGGAGTGTAGGCCAGTAATCTTCGGTGGAAACACTGCTCGGGGTCAGGACTACAAGCAGCCCAAAGCAAGTCTCAGGGATCGCCGAAAAGCATATGCTGCTGCAAATGAACACGGTGTCCAGGGGTTCGTGTTGCACAGTCCCCACGAGGGCTGCGGGTCTCGGGTTTGCTAAGAGCACTAGTCGACCTCGGGAACACTTGGGAACCCACCTCCTGTGTTGCAGAAATCTTCGGAGTGCTCAGGAGCTTGGGAGATTCAAACCAGTCAGATGCGTTTAAGGTGCCTGTTTGCAGCTGAGTAACTCCTTTACTCCAAGGGAGATTCTTCAGACATCCAGTGTAGTGTAGATTGTCAACATACTTGGTTTCTGTAGCAGAGTTTCGTCCAGGTAAATCTAAAGTCATGTAGTCAGGGGTTTCTTCTTTATACCCAAGGAAGGGGTGGGATAAACTCTGGGGACCCACCTATGGGAAGATCAGGACAGAGGTGTGGCTACACCCGTGTCCTTTGTCCACTTTTGCGCTAGAGCAGGAGCAATTGGCTCCTGCAACCGGTTTGAGCTGGACTATGCACAGGGACACCAAATGTGCCCCCCAGTGCAAACATCAAAGCACTCTCAGAGTGCCCCCACCCAGCCCAATACACTAGAGCCTGCCTGGGAGGTGGTCACACCTCCCTTTGACAGGAAACCTATTGTCAAGCCTTTCCTTTCTGGAGTTTCGTCCAGCAGCAGGAGGGCAGACTCGTGTCTGTGGCTGGCAGCATCCATCTTGTGATGCCAGGGTCGAGAAAGCTGGTACCGGGTGTACCGGTGCAGTCATATTTCTTCCTCTAGGAGGGTGGAATCATAACTCCCACACCAGTTACTGGTGTGGAGGTATGATTACAAGGTGTTTGACACCAAACACGACATGTTTCAATGCAGCCGTTTTAAAGTTAGCATTTACCGTGAGATTATAATGCACTTAAGAGTATATGGTCTGGCTGCATCACAGAACAACCCCGGAGAATAGATTCCAAAGGCAGCAGAGTGGCTCTGCTCATGCTTGGGCACACTCTCACGTAAAACCCAGCACCCTGCCTACAGGATTGATAAGGCCTGCCATAGGAGTGACTGACAGGTTTTTATGTGTAGGGATATAAGGTAGATATAGTGAACCTATATCTAAGTAAGGGGTGCATGCACCACCTTACACAGGTTGCAGTAGCAATCCTGTGGTGTCAGTTTGAGGGGTCTCTCAGGGGTGGCATAACACATGCTGCAGCCCCTGGCAGGTCTCTGGGGTACCTATGCCCTAGGTACAGAGTATACCATATACCAGGGACTTATAAGGGTACCCAAGAATCCAATCTGGAGTGTACCTGAAGTACATGTAATCAATTTAGTGAGAAAGCAGCTAGGCTGGGGTCCTGGATAGATGCATGCTTTTACAACGCAGGTTTTACAACACAAGTCGTTACAACGACTTGCGTTGGGGGGCGCTGGATAGTGAATAGTTTAATTTACTATTCCAACTCCAGTCCCCGTGGATAGTAGGGAAGGTGTTGGATAGTAAATTAAATCCATTCCCTATCCTAGAGCGCCCCCCAGCGCAATGCGCTGTAATAACTTGCGTTGTAAAAGTTGCATCGTAATGGTAGGGCGTGGTAAAAGTTGCGTTGTAAAGGATGTTCCCCGGTCCCCGGCCCCCACAGGGCCCTGCTCTTGCCTTGTGTTGTGAAGTCCTTGGAGCCGTGTGCAGTAGTCCAGCATGGATGAAATCCGGACTCTCGCGATGTGTGGTCCATGGTCAGGACACAGTTGAGGGAGTACCCTTGCACGCGTGTGGGGTTGGTCGTCCTTGTGTTGCCTTCGGAGACGCGTTGGACGGGCTTCAGCCGTGAGTTATCCTTGTACGGTTTGGCTGTTATGGAGCGACGGCAGCACTCAATGCCAACACAACCTCCTACAGAAGACATTATACACAACTCTTGGCACCAGCTCTACTGGGCTAAGGGGTTGTCACTTCAGTTGTACATCCCTTCACATATATCCACACTCGCGTGTACGTAGAACGGCATCAAAGCCACATAGTAGGCAAATGTGCAAACGAAACTTAAGAAGCTGAGACAAAATGGTGGACAACGGTACACCACTCCAGAAGGAATCACACTGGATCCTCCTCAGCACACACCTAACGCTTTCAATCGAACAGCACCGGCACTTCTCACTAAGGGCGCAAGACTTTTAAAGAAAGAGTAATGGCACTTCGCACCAGGGGAACAGTACTTCAATGGGAGAGTACTAGTACTTCTCAGCACTGCTGCAATACATTTAACAGGTGAGTTCCTGCACTTCTCAGCACTGTTGCAATCCATTTAATGGGAGAGTATTTGTACTTCTCAGCTCCACTGCAATACATTTAATGAGAGAGTACCGGCACTTCTCAGCGCTGCTGCAATACATTTAATGAGAGAGTACCGGCACTTCTCAGCACATCTGCAATACATTTAATGAAAGAGTACGGGTACTTCTCAGCACTGCTGCAATACATTTAATGAGAGAGTACCGGCACTTCTCAGCACTGCTGCAATACATTTAATGGGAGAGTTCCGGCACTTCTCAGCAATGCTGCAATACATTTAATGGGAGAGTACCGGCACTTCTCCGCAATGCTGCAATACATTTAATGGGAGAGTACCAGCACTTCTCAGCAATGCTGCAATACATTTAATGAGAGAGTATGGGTACTTCTCAGCACTGTTGCAATTCATTTAATGGGAGAGTACCAGCACTTCTCATCACTGCTGCAATACATTTAATGGGAGAGTACCGGCACTTCTCAGCAATGCTGCAATAAATTTAATGAGAGCGTACGGGTACTTCTCAGCACTGTTGCAATACATTTAATGGGAGAGTACCGGCACTTCTCAGCAATGCTGCAATAAATTTAATGAGAGCGTACGGGTACTTCTCAGCACTGTTGCAATACATTTAATGGGAGAGTACCGGCACTTCTCAGCAATGCTGCAATACATTTAATGAGAGAGTACCTGCACTTCTCAGCAATGCTGCAATACATTTAATGAGAGAGTATGGGTACTTCTCAGCACTGTTGCAATTCATTTAATGGGAGAGTACCGGCACTTCTCAGCTCTGCTGCAATACATTTAATGAGAGAGTACCTGCACTTCTCAGCAATGCTGCAATACATTTAATGGGAGAGTACCGGCACTTCTCAGCACTGCTGCAATACATTTATTGGGAGAGTACCGGCACTTCCCCTCACTGCTGCAATACATTTAACAGGTGTGTTCCTGCACTTCTTACCACTGCTACAGTACATTTAACGGGAGAGTACCAGCACTTCTCAGCTCTGCGTCTGTCTGGCACAATCCTGGATATTAACTGTACCTAACTAACCAAGTAACAGTTGCACAACAATTTGGATGAGTCATTCCAAGAGTGACAGGGATAGAGGCTGGAATGAATTGTATGTCAGAATACCAAGTACAAAAATATTGTGATGGAAATATATCACTGACTGGGTCTAGAGTAAACTGAGGGGAGTGGCGTGCAACATAACGATGGGCGGGGAAGACAATAGTGCAAAAATATGATAGCCAGAGTATCAGACCTCCAAAATACTGGGAAGGTAAGTTGACATAGGGCAATATAGATTTACTATAGTTAAGCCCACATTTACGTGCCACAAAGGTATGTATATCGACAAGGTACCAGTGGTTAATTTGTAAAAAACATAAGTGCTTGGGCTCTCGTCAGGAGGCAGCTTCCACCAGACCATTGCTCCTATTAGCGAATAACAGTACTTACCGAAACCCTACAAGTGGGAAGAGGATGTGGCATAAGGGCCTGATCGGCTGACTTTGGAGCTGGGGACCCAGGTTCGAGTCTCAGCATAGGCTCAACACCCCGTGATTCTGGGCAAATTACTTAACCTCCCAGAGCCTACAAAAATGAAAATTAAATGTGTCCTTTGGGTGGAGATTGCGCTTTAGGTGCCTGTGTTGACGATTAAATTTTCTGCTGCTTTCGCGAGACCTAAAAACGGGTACCCCAAAAAATCTGTTTCTGCTGATGACTTCAAAAGAATGGCACACAGAAACCGTCTGATGTGGTTGCCATCGCATGAAGCCCCCTGTAAAACGGAAAGGGAAGTCTGATCACTGAGTGCAGGATGTCATTAGTCAACAAAATAGCTCACCGCTTTCAGCAGCCGCAGACACCGACTGAGCCAGAAATGAAATAACCTTATTTGAAAACCATTTCAAGGCATAGAAGTCATGTTGCAACTAATGATCTCTGAAATGGCACTTGTTTAAAAGGTTATAAATTATCGACGTTACAGGGAGCCATGTTCAGCTCATGGGTGGTTTATTGCTAAATATATGGCATTTTTCGCTCTGAAATACACAATTGGCAATTGAGCGCGACTCTAACTTATTAGCTACCAATTTGCCAAATTATCAGCTATTTTCAAATTTAAGAGTAGCGCATATTCTAAAATATGAATCAATCTTCAGTGCAGGGCAATTAGAAGAGATGTGGTCTAGTGACAAAGTTGCTGATGCAGGACCCCAGCAAGCAAGTCTGTTTGCAATCCTGGCTTTGCTCTTGACCAAAATCACTGTGTGATTTTGGTCAAATTACTTATTTCCCCTGTTTTTAAATGTCGAACTATGCATTGTATTAATTTAAATATGCATAATGTAGAAATGTCAATAACAAATGTTAAGTAGACTACATAGCGTCTCCGAGTTACAGGGTTTCACCAGGGCCGGCTTTAGCATTGGTGGCGCCCGGTGCGATATTTATTTTGGGCGCCCCCACACCCCATGACCGCCTCCTCGGATTCCCTCACTATCACCTGGCAAAAGTGCCCCTCCTCGGTCAAATCACAAATTATTGCAAAACATAAGGACGCCCCAATGAGGCCAGCGCCCCCTCCACAGGTTAGCGCTCAGTGCGACCACTCTGACCTACAGCCGGCCCTGGTTTTCATCCGTCTAGTTTGTATTGTATTGTATTGTAATTGCATTCATATAGCGCTTACTACCCCTGACGAGGCGTCGAATCGCTTTTTCGGCGGGTAGCAGGCTACTCCGGGACCCATAGAGGATTAGTGTTGAATTAGTATAGTGAAATATGCAAGTACATTTTAAGTGGTGGATAGGTTAGTCAGTTATTTGGATTTGGAATGATAGCAGAAGGATAGAGGAGGACAAAGGTTTGTATTTATTTATCGCTTGTTGATGCACGCTATTCAGGAAGCCTATAAAGGATTAGTGGTGAATTAATATGGTGAAGTATGAGGTAATTTCAGTGGTGGATATTAGTCTGTTACTTGGAGTGAGAAGGATAGCGGAGGGATAAAAGGGGAAGAAAGATTTGCATTCACATAGCACTTGTTACCCCTGATGGGTGATGGGATATGAACCACACGCCACAGTGGTCTAACTGCACTGCCTCGTGTTAGAGGCCTCTGAGACATAAAAAAGGGTTCAGACTAAAACGGTCCGCGCAGTATCACGCACAAAAGAGTCATATTCAAAAATATGAGCTGTCCGAAGTTTGTTTAGTAAAGCAACCTGACATTTCTCATCCTGTACCCTGTGTCCCTTGCCTGTGACCTATGCATTCTAAAGCAGTACTCGTTTTGTGCTCTGCATTTACAAATAAGAATCCGTTTTGTTCCATTCAAGCGAAGTTTTAAAGCTTACAATTGAAGAGTAACAGACAACATGTTTAAACTCTATATAGGTGATTAAATATTAACCCGAAGTGCTGGGTTCACAAAGGGAAATCTACATGCGTCGATCTCCGAATAAGCCCCAATGAGATTAGATTTTACAACAGCTGATCAATGCCACTAAATTCTACTCTGTAAAACTTTTCACCTCATGTTATGTAGAATCGTACTGAATTGAAATCCTATAGGTTTCCTGAACAAGGCATGACATGCCTCCAAACGTATCAACTGCATACCCTGTAATTGAACAGGGCATGATGGAACACAATCACAGCAGGACTGTTCTCTGTACTGTCCATTGGACAAAGAATACTTAAACACTATTAAAGAGGCAACTGCCTGCAGAGAAAGAGTAGAGCTCATTTTACCTGTCTCTGTCTGGTGGCTGTTCTTCTGGGCTAATGAAGGGTGCGAAGCGAGGCCGGACGCCACAGATAAAAATCAACTGTCATGCGACTCATTGCAGAGGAAGTAAGAACCTGTAACACCAATATACAAACAAGTGAAAGTGAAAGAGTGCCATCCGCTTGTTGTAGGCGCGCTGTGAGCGTGCACATCGGCGTGGCCTGCAGACTTCGCCGCCGTGCTTGAAGAGTGCTGCGCGGCTCGTGCAGCCCAGGGAGGGGGCTGCCAAAGCAACAAAAAAGAAGCCATTCTGCACGGCCAAGGAGCCTGCCTGGCCTAGAAGAGCTACCGGGAGGCGACCTAGGCGGGTGAGTGAAGGCACTGCAGTGCCTGTAACGGACCGTGATCGACGACAGAGCAGGCTAATTGAAACGGTAACCACGCTGAGCTGCAGCAGGCTCCATGCTGAAGTTGCCGGCGCCCATACTGTTAGCGGACCCACGCCATGAGTGTGCACATCAGCTGTCTCAAAGAGACGCCGTGAGCCTGCACATGGCATGTCCGGGCGCCGTCAGATGTGCACGTGTATGGTGAGAGCAGGCGTTGTGATAACGCAGCGAGCCCAGCCGTACGCATGCACAGCTGATGCCTCCAAGAGCGTGTTCACCCAAGTTGATGTCTTCAGTCTTTAAGAGCGCGTGCACCCATCCTGTCCCTCTTCTCTAAGCTAAGCGGCGACAATAGATCTCGCTTATGCTTGCATGCGCTGCATCGCTAGGCGAGACCTAAAAAGGAACAAGGAAATGATCTGTCCACACCATGGGAATCGGGGACGCAACATTTATGGAGCCTAGATTAGAGAATATAGGATCCAACAAGACAGCGACGATTCCAGACACCATTTGGCACCTATGCACCCGGCTTCTCTGGGTGAGGTAACACAAGTACTCCGGTGCTCACATGGGTGCTGGCCTTAGAACCTTCTAAGTCTAAAAGGGTTTGCTCCAAGTCCTCTCCGAAATGTCCTTAACCCTTAATTTTCCAACCGCGACTTTCCCATAGGATTGTACGGAGCTCACGCCTGTGTGATCACACTGCACGCATCCCCCATGAGTCCCCTGTGTCACTACCTTGGGTGGTTGCTTGGGGTCCCAGCGATTCTACGTGCTCTAGGCACTGTGTCTAGTCAAATTGTGGTTCTTATACCACTTTCTTAATATATGGTTTGGTCTCCCCCTGGGGCCCATTGTATATTGTGTTATTTACTGACGTTCTAGGCTAGGGTGTTGATATTGTGTATTTTGTTCTCTAATCTCATAAAGAGGTTAGTAGAGAGTGTTTAGTAATAAATACCTATATTTTATATATACACCTTGTGTGGTTCTCCTTTTATTTCGTCATTCAAGAGGTTATAATCTGGTAAACCAAGCTGCTTTACAAGACTTATCCTGAAGGCTGCTCTCCACAGCTACCACTAGGATAGCTTTCAATAAAGGTAGTCTTAATCCTATCATCAATAAGGGTCATTTGGACTGGTGCAAGGTGCCCACTATAACTAGTGGACAGCATATGCCAGGCAAACTTCTCACACTCAGCACTGCTGCAGTACATTTAATGGAGAGTACCGGCACTTCTCATCACTACTGCAATACATTTAACAGGAGAGTACCAACACTTCTTAGCACTGCTGCAACACATTTATCAATAAGTGTTGTTTGGACTGGTGCAAGGTGCCCACTATAACTAGTGGACAGCATATGCCAGGCCAACTTCTCACACTCAGCACTGCTGCAATACATTTAATGGAGAGTACCGGCACTTCTCATCACTACTGCAATACATTTAACAGGAGAGTACCAACACTTCTTAGCACTGCTGCAACACATTTATCAATAAGGGTTGTTTGGACTGGTGCAAGGTGCCCACTATAACTAGTGGACAGCATATGCCAGGCAAACTTCTCACACTCAGCACTGCTGCAATACATTTAATGGAGAGTACCGGCACTTCTCATCGCTACTGCAATACATTTAACAGGAGAGTACCAACACTTCTTAGCACTGCTGCAACACATTTATCAATAAGGGTTGTTTGGACTGGTGCAAGGTGCCCACTATAACTAGTGGACAGCATATGCCAGGCCAACTTCTCACACTCAGCACTGCTGCAATACATTTAACGGGAGAGTACGGGCATTGCTGCAGTACTTTTAACGGGGGAGTATTGACACTTCTCAGCACAGCTGAAGTACATTTAATGGGAGAATACCAGCACTGCTGCAGTACTTCTAATGGGAGAGTTCCGGCACTTCTTAGCACTGCTGCAATACATTTAATGGGAGAGTACCGGCTCTTCTTAGCACTGCTGCAATACATTTAATGGGAGAGTACCGGCTCTTCTTAGCACTGCTGCCGTACTTTTAACAGGAGAGTACCGGCACTTCTTAGCACTGCTGCTGTACTTTCAACTGGAGAGTACCGGCACTTCACAGCACTGCTGCAATCCATTTAATTGGAGAGTACCAGCGCTTCACTTCACAGCACTGCTGCTGTACTTTTAACTGGAGAGTACCATCACTTCTCAGCACTACTGCAATCCATTTAATGGGAGAGTACCGGCACTTCTCAGCACTACTGCAATCCATTTAATGGGAGAGTACCGGCACTTCTCAGCACTGCTGACGTACTTTTAACTGGAGAGTACCATCACTTCTCAGCACTGCTGCAGTACTTTTAACGGGAGAGTACCGGCACTTCTTAGCACTGCTGCAACACATTTAATGGGAGAGTACCGGCACTTCTCAGCACCTCTGCAATCCATTTATTGGGAGAGTACCGGCACTTCTCAGCACTGCTGACGTACTTTTAACTGGAGAGTACCATCACTTCTCAGCACTGCTGCAGTACTTTTAACGGGAGAGTACCGGCACTTCTTAGCACTGCTGCAACACATTTAATGGGAGAGTACCGGCACTTCTCAGCACCTCTGCAATCCATTTATTGGGAGAGTACCGGCACTTCTCAGCACCTCTGCAATCCATTTATTGGGAGAGTACCGGCACTTCTCAGCACTGCTGACGTACTTTTTTTTCACAACAAAATTTTATTATTGATCGGTCAGAGAGAAGCATACACGTGGCTCCCCACCAGCAGGAGAGTGCCACCAAATATCAAGACATGTTTTGCATCATCACAAATTTCAAACAATGATACGGATCAAGCAGATCCCCCCCCCCCCTACCCTCCACCCCCATCCCCAACACCCCAACTTCCCAACTACCCACCCCTTATCCCTCCCTAACCCATTGCACGTGATTATATGCAACCTTCATCACCTGGTCTTAGCGTGCCCGGTACCGTGCTGCTGACGTACTTTTAACGGGAGAGTACCATCACTTCTCAGCACTGCTGCCGTACTTTTAACAGGAGAGTACCGGCACTTCTTAGCACTACTGCCGTACTTTTAACTGGAGAGTACTAGCGCTTCTCAGCACTGCTGCAACACATTTATCAATAAGGGTTGTTTGGACTGGTGCAAGGTGCCCACTATAACTAGTGGACAGCATATGCCAGGCAAACTTCTCACACTCAGCACTGCTGCAATACATTTAATGGAGAGTACCGGCACTTCTCATCGCTACTGCAATACATTTAACAGGAGAGTACCAACACTTCTTAGCACTGCTGCAACACATTTATCAATAAGGGTTGTTTGGACTGGTGCAAGGTGCCCACTATAACTAGTGGACAGCATATGCCAGGCCAACTTCTCACACTCAGCACTGCTGCAATACATTTAACGGGAGAGTACGGGCATTGCTGCAGTACTTTTAACGGGGGAGTACTGACACTTCTCAGCACAGCTGAAGTACATTTAATGGGAGAATACCAGCACTGCTGCAGTACTTCTAATGGGAGAGTTCCGGCACTTCTTAGCACTGCTGCAATACATTTAATGGGAGAGTACTGGCTCTTCTTAGCACTGCTGCAATACATTTAATGGGAGAGTACCGGCTCTTCTTAGCACTGCTGCCGTACTTTTAACAGGAGAGTACCGGCACTTCTTAGCACTGCTGCTGTACTTTCAACTGGAGAGTACCGGCACTTCACAGCACTGCTGCAATCCATTTAATTGGAGAGTACCAGCGCTTCACTTCACAGCACTGCTGCTGTACTTTTAACTGGAGAGTACCATCACTTCTCAGCACTACTGCAATCCATTTAATGGGAGAGTACCGGCACTTCTCAGCACTACTGCAATCCATTTAATGGGAGAGTACCGGCACTTCTCAGCACTGCTGACGTACCTTTAACTGGAGAGTACCATCACTTCTCAGCACTGCTGCAGTACTTTTAAGGGGAGAGTACCGGCACTTCTTAGCACTGCTGCAACACATTTAATGGGAGAGTACCGGCACTTCTCAGCACCTCTGCAATCCATTTATTGGGAGAGTACCGGCACTTCTCAGCACTGCTGACGTACTTTTTTTTCACAACAAAATTTTATTATTGATCGGTCAGAGAGAAGCATACACGTGGCTCCCCACCAGCAGGAGAGTGCCACCAAATATCAAGACATGTTTTGCATCATCACAAATTTCAAACAATGATACGGATCAAGCAGATCCCCCCCCCCCTACCCTCCACCCCCATCCCCAACACCCCAACTTCCCAACTACCCACCCCTTATCCCTCCCTAACCCATTGCACGTGATTATATGCAACCTTCATCACCTGGTCTTAGCGTGCCCGGTACCGTGCTGCTGACGTACTTTTAACGGGAGAGTACCATCACTTCTCAGCACTGCTGCCGTACTTTTAACAGGAGAGTACCGGCACTTCTTAGCACTACTGCCGTACTTTTAACTGGAGAGTACTAGCGCTTCTCAGCACTGCTGCAACACATTTATCAATAAGGGTTGTTTGGACTGGTGCAAGGTGCCCACTATAACTAGTGGACAGCATATGCCAGGCCAACTTCTCACACTCAGCACTGCTGCAAAACATTTAACGGGAGAGTACAGGCATTGCTGCAGTACTTTTAACGGGGGAGTACTGACACTTCTCAGCACAGCTGAAGTACATTTAATGGGAGAATATCAGCACTGCTGCAGTACTTCTAATGGGAGAGTTCCGGCACTTCTTAGCACTGCTGCAATACATTTAATGGGAGAGTACCGGCTCTTCTTAGCACTGCTGCAATACATTTAATGGGAGTGTACCGGCTCTTCTTAGCACTGCTGCCGTACTTTTAACAGGAGAGTACCGGCACTTCTTAGCACTGCTGCTGTACTTTCAACTGGAGAGTACCGGCACTTCACAGCACTGCTGCAATCCATTTAATTGGAGAGTACCAGCGCTTCACTTCCCAGCACTGCTGCTGTACTTTTAACTGGAGAGTACCATCACTTCTCAGCACTGCTGCAGTACTTTTAACGGGAGAGTACCGGCACTTCTTAGCACTGCTGCAACACATTTAATGGGAGAGTACCGGCACTTCTCAGCACTGCTGACATACTTTTAACTGGAGAGTACCATCACTTCTCAGCACTGCTGCAGTACTTTTAACGGGAGAGTACCGGCACTTCTTAGCACTGCTGCAACACATTTAATGGGAGAGTACCGGCACTTCTCAGCACCTCTGCAATCCATTTATTGGGAGAGTACCGGCACTTCTCAGCACTGCTGACGTACTTTTAACTGGAGAGTACCATCACTTCTCAGCACTGCTGCAGTACTTTTAACGGGAGAGTACCGGCACTTCTTAGCACTGCTGCAACACATTTAATGGGAGAGTACCGGCACTTCTCAGCACCTCTGCAATCAATTTATTGGGAGAGTACCGGCACTTCTCAGCACTGCTGACGTACTTTTTTTTCACAACAAAATTTTATTATTGATCGGTCAGAGAGAAGCATACACGTGGCTCCCCACCAGCAGGAGAGTGCCACCAAATATCAAGACATGTTTTGCATCATCACAAATCTCAAACAATGATACGGATCAAGCAGATCCCCCCCCCACCCTCCACCCCCATCCCCAACACCCCAACTTCCCAACTACCCACCCCTTAGCCCTCCCTAACCCATTGCACGTGATTATATGCAACCTTCATCACCTGGTCTTAGCGTGCCCGGTACCGTGCTGCTGACGTACTTTTAACGGGAGAGTACGATCACTTCTCAGCACTGCTGCCGTACTTTTAACAGGAGAGTACCGGCACTTCTTAGCACTACTGCCGTACTTTTAACTGGAGAGTACCATCGCTTCTCAGCACTGCTGCAATCCATTTAATTGGAGAGTACCGGCACTTCTCAGCACTGCTGCAGTCCTTTTAACGGGAGAGTACCGGCACTGCTTAATAGCAACTCTGTACTCTAGGACACTTTTGTATTTCTATTTGCAGCACTGTCCAATAAAATATTAAAACCACTTTGTGGTTTACGGCAATCCCCGCACCATAAAGGGCTTGGCTTCCAGAGTCTGCGGAACAGTAGAAATAATGCTTATGTGCTACATAAATGCACGTGACGTAAGATAGTGCAGAAGGGGGAGACACGTCCTTTTTATCGCACTATAAAAATGCACGTGACATTGCATATTACAGAAGGGTAGACACATTCTTTTTAATGTAGTATAAATGCATGTGACATAGTGTAGAAGTGGAGACTTGTCTTTTTTAAAGCACAATAAATGCACGTAACATAACATATTACAGAAGGGGAGACACGTCAATTTTAATGCACTATAAATACACGTGACTTAACATAGGGGAGACAGGTCCTTTTTAATGCACTATAAATGCACGTGACGTAACATAGTGCAGAAGGGGAGACACGTCCTTTAATGCACTATAAGTACGAGTTACTTACCTTCGGTACTAATGCATTTGGTGGAGACGATTCTAGCTGCAGATTCCTTAACGTAGAATTATCCCCAGGTGTGAGACTGGATCCGGAAAACTTTTTGCCACAGCATCCCTGCACGCCGGGGGGACGGCACCACATGACTCCATCCTGATGTCGTCCGCGTCCATGACGTCAGCGAGGATACATAAGTCCCACCCTGGTGCGCCTATATCAGTTTTCTTTGGGGAACTTTTTCGCACCACAACGCGGAGCCATCACCAACAAAACTGTGAGAATACTGGAACAGTGTGCAAAAAACCCGGCTAAACAGAAGGGAAAGAAGCAAATGGTGAGGAACAGCACCATCCAGAATAGAGTCAGGTACTGAGGCACCAAGATCTGGAATGAAAGAACAGGGCACCGCTACTGGTAAGCAATCCTGCAAACAAATACAACAGCCTCCCCGGGGCAGAAGCATGTGAAAAATACACAGCAGACCAAGAGGTCTGCAGCCACCACCCGGAACAGAAAGGGACACCAAGGTCAGAACGGAGAGCAATGACCATTCAAGCTCAGACAATACCAGCAGGGAGAAAGTCTCCCGAAAGCCACGGTCGAGACCAGCCAAAGCACCTCAACCCCAAGGACTGCCAAAGACAGAAGTGCAAGTAACAAAGTGAAGAAGAAACACAAGCGGACCACACACTGGAGACCCGGGTGCAGGGGCGCAGAAGTGCCTGTAAAAGTCAAGAATGGAGCAACAACAAGGCGAGTATCCCCCGAAGGCGGGAGTAAGAAAAGGCACTCACAAAAGACAACCACCCGGAGGCAGGCAAGTGCAGAAGACCAAGAGGGCCCGCGCAGAACGGGGAGGAAGGGCGGGTCATAAAGGAATCTGCAGCTAGAATCGTCTCTACCAGATACATCGTTACCGAAGGTAAGTAACTCGTACATCTGATAGAGACTACTAGCCGCAGATTCCTTAACGTAGAATAATAATAATAATAATAATAATCCACATTTGTAAAGCGCACATTCACCCGTAAGGGTCTCTAGGCTCTGGGGGCCGTCAGGAAGATTAAGCGAGCTATTGCCCAGAGTCACATGGTGCTGGGCTAACCTGCCGCCGGAGACGGGGATCGAACCCTGATCCCCAGATTCCAGCATCAGTCGCCCTGGCCGCGGCGCCACCCTAGCCATACCCAAGGGGAAGGAGGGTCGGCGAGAGGACCTCCCCGGTTCAGGCGAACCCAAGACCCCGACAGGGGACAAATCGCCAGGACAGGGAAATAACCCAGTCCTCCCCAACAGGGGATGAGCCACAGGGACAGGGAAAAGAGCCCAGTCACCCCCTCCCCCCCAAGCAGACTAGAACGTCAATGTCGCGGAGAACACCACCCCACAGGGGATGTATCACAATGACAAGCAGCAGCCCCGCCCTCACCAAGCAGGAGAAGGAAGGGCAATACGAAAGGAGGCCATCAGCCAATGTACCAGGGACCTTCACCAGAAGCCCCAGGTACAGGCAATACGAAAGGAGGCCATCAGCCAATGTACCAGGGGCCTCCACCAGAAGCCCCCGGTACAGGCAATAGGAAAGGAGGCCATCAGCCATTGTACCAGGGACCTCCACCAGAAGCCCCAGGCACAGCCAATGGGAAAGGAGGCCATCAGCCAATGTACCAGGGACCTCCACCGAAAGCCCCCGGTACAGGCAACGCAGGGGAATACCGAGGAAGAAGAGTAACCCAGAGACTCCAAGGAGAAGAGCAGAAACAAGGGCAAGAGCCCTCCACCGGGAACACACCCAGGGAAGAGGGCGGTCAAACTCCTCACAGCTGGACGTCAACAGGCCAGACAGAACAGCGCCTCAGGAATAAGGCAGGTGAAAGAGAAAAAACATAGTTCCATATGGCTCCCGAAAAAACAGAAGCAGGGAGCCAGGCCTCACTCCAAGGCCCCTGGCCGGGGACCAGAAGAACCGGCGGGTGCAACTGGACGCCGACAAGCGCCAATAAACTAAACGCCCAGACCACAACCTCCAGGCGGGCACAGCTGGGTGCCAACAAGCAACCAGCCGGAAAACAAGAGGAGAAACAAGTAGGACAAACCACGTCGTCAACACAGAAAAATAACCCTTCTGGACACCAGACAGAGGACCAGGCCAAACGGCAGACAAAAGGCAAAAAACATTGCAGCGCAACGCCGCAGCTGCCCAAGAATACACACCAGCGGCATACAGCAACACCAGGAAGGGCAAGGAACCCGCAAGAGAGAGTCCACACCTTCCCAGTGTAAGACACTGCTGCAAATACCCCACGTAGGGTAGGACACGGCCCAAGAAGTATGGGAACCACTCTTAGGGAAGAAAACCCCGCATCAGAGAACAAATTAGAAAACCTGCGGCAGAAACCACAGAAGGCTTAGTAAGCAGCCAAAAAGAACACTCTTTGCCAAAAGGGGCTGAACCAGCAGCCAACTGAAGAGGTAAGCCAACCCAGGACCCCGAGGGCACAGTATCCCTCACAGAAAGTGTAACGTACACCCCAACACCAGATTCCAGGAGCAGTGGGATAACACCTCCCACTAAGACCCGGAGGATCAACAAAACCACCTACTGGGTAGGAGTAGGACGAAGCCCCGCAAGTAGACGCTGAATGGCGTAGTCCACATGAGTGTTAAACAGAAGGTCCCCCTCAAAGGGTAGATCAACCAAATGTTCCCGGATATTTTCAGGAAAAACAGCACCACGTAGCCAGGCATGGCAACGGAGAGCCACGGAAGTGGCCATAGCATGGGCTAGAGCATCGGCAACATCCAAGGCCACACAAAGAATAAATGCGGCCAACACCCTACCATCCAAGACATGGCTCCGTAGGTCAGTATGGGCACCCTCATTAGAGACATGAGAAAGAAGGGACTCCACAGAGTCCGGGCTTGCTCCGGAATCAAGCTTCCCAGGACCGGTTTCTGGCATTGCAGCCGTCTTCAGCCGGGCTTGCTTTTCGGAATCAAGCTTCCCAGGACCGGTTTCTGGCATACAGAGTCCCACAGACTGGAAGTAGCCCTGGTCAATACACACAAAGTGTTAAGCGCCCGCAAGGCAGCGCTAGAAGAAGCAAAGACATTACGCCCCCATGAGTCCAACCACCGGGCCTCCCGAGACGGACGAAACAACACCTCAGGCAAACACGGAAAGGCATTCCGCAGAAGAGAAACTTGAGTAGAAGGGTGGAAATAAAGACAAACAGGGTCCTGCGGAGCAGGGCGGTGACGTTGCAGGAGTGCTTGAGGCACTGGATCACCCGTGGCAGGGCGCCCCCAAGCCCCTACAAGAGAATTGTGGAGTGATGCTTTAAAGTGAAGGAACAACTCCCGTCCACCAGAGCCCTGGTGGATAACTTCCAAAAGGTTGTCCGTAGGAAACAGAGTGACAGGTTCACCCATCCGCAGAATTCCAGCGGCTGTGGAAATGGCCCAAACAAAGGCGACACTAGCCCCCGTAGGGCACAGCAGAGGAGAAAGTAGTTGCTCCGTGGGCGACGGCTGCAGGCTGAGCCGCCCGTCCCCATGTCCAGCGGGAAGCAGCCAGCCCCGGAATAGTGGGGGATCCACAGATGGATGGGGAACCTGAGGAGCCCCAGGAGGCAGAGAGGCCAGGGAAAAAACCATCCGCGAGCCACGGAAAGAAGAGTTCGAGGATTTAGGCCATTGGGACGGCGAGGAGCCCTCCCTGGAAGATGCTGATGAAAAGGCAACAATACGGCAACCTGTCTCCGGTGAGGAACACACCAACAGATGGCCGACCTCTGGAGAAGAAGGGACCTCAGGCGACGAATCGAGAACCCGACGCCGGCACAGCTCCGTGGAGTCCGCCACCGGCGCCTGCTCAACGTCAATCGGCACTGGAGTGGGCACTCGTGGCTCTGGGCTGATTCCGGCCACCACGTGCTCTCCACGAGGGTGGGGTGGGGTCGAGGCCAGAACGGCGAGGGAGCGGCGCCGGCTCGGCCTCAGACGGGACAGCCACCCGTGCCGAGGACCGAGGGGGACTCGGGAAAGCACCCCAGGTCCCTGCCTCCACCCATGACTCCACTGGAGCCGGGGAGGAAGACCACTGGCGTCGAAACGGTGCCGGCTCGACCTCTGGTGAGGCAGCTGCCTGCTCAGAGGACCGAGTGGGACTTGGGGGCAAGCTTGGGGTCCCGGCGGTCTCCTGCGACGCCACAGGGAGCCCCGTAGGGATTTGTGGTGAGGCAGGGACACCAGGTGCCGAGGAGGGGAGCCCCGAAGGACCGCATCTCGACGGCACCACCCTCCTACGACCTGGAGCTGAAAATTCCGGCGCCAGGGCAGGAGCCGCCGGCGACTCTGCGGAAGGCTCAGCGTGAGGCAAGGGTTCTGCGGACGTCTCAGGAGGTGGAGGAAGATCCAAAGAAGCCTGTAGCGCCACCGCGTAGGCTGTCATTTGGGCCCAAGTCGCCTATGCACCGGGAAACGGCCGGTAGGAAGGCGACAGGCGGGGGCGCATGTCCTGGGGGGAGCAGGCGCCCACCGCGAATGAAACACAAGGCCTCAGAGACAAACTAAAGGACCTACCAGCCGGTGAACCACACCCTTGGGCCCGTGGCGAAAGACGATGTTGCAGATGAAACCGGCGGTTCCTTGCATCCTAGGTAGGGGTGGGACGCTGGGATGACACCGACCTGGACAAGCGCGCCAACAGCAACTTCATCCGGCGCTCCCGCAGTGACTTAGGCTTAAGGTGCTGGCAGGCGTCGCAGCTCTCCGAGTCGCGGTGCTCACCAAGGCACCACGTGCAAATTGGGTGAGGGTCCGTCGCCGACATGAGACCCACACAGGAGGTACATGTCTTGAAGCCCGAAGGCATTGGTACACTGTTCCACTTAACGCCAAACCATGTAAAAGAATAGAAGGCCTGAAATAGGACAGGACACAATCCGGATACGCGTTGCACGTGTAACAGAGAAAAAACTGACGTAGGCGCGCCGGGGTGGGACTTATGTATCCTCGCTGACGTCACGGATGCGGACGACGTCAGGGCGGAGTCACGTGGTGCCGTCCCCCCGGCGCGCAGGGATGCTGTGGCAAAAAGTTGTTTGGATCCAGTCTCACGCCTGGGGATAATTCTACGTTAAGGAATCTGCGGCTAGTAGTCTCTATCAGATATGCATGTGACGTAACATTGTACTGAAGGGGAGACACATCCTTTAATGCACTATAAATGCATGTGAGGTAACAAGGGAAAAACGTCCTTTTCAATGCACTATAAATGCACGTGACGTAACAGGGGAGACACGTCCTTTTCAATGCACAATAAATGCACGTGACGTAACATAGGGGGAGACACGTTCTTTTCAATGCACAATAAATGCACGTGACGTAACATAGGGGAGAATGCACTATAAATGCACGTGACGTAACAGGGGAGACACGTCCTTTTCAATGTACAATAAATGCACGCGACGTAACATAGGGGGAGACCCGTTCTTTTCAATGCACTATAAATGCATGTGACGTAACAGGGGAGACACGTCCTTTTCAATGCACAATAAATGCACGTGACGTAACATAGGGGAGACACGTTCTTTTCAATGCACTATAAATGCACGTGACGTCACATAGTGCAGAAGGGGAGACACGTCCTTTAATGCACTATAAATGCACGTGACGTAACATAGGGGGAGACACGTCCTTTTCAATGCACTATAAATGCACGTGACGTAACAGGGGAGACACGTCCTTTTCAATGCACAATAAATGCACGTGATGTTATGTTATGTTATGTTAATAACTTTTATTCGGCGCACAGCTGCCCCAGCGAAGGGGCGTCCTGGCGCCTGTCCAGATACCACAACACAACAGATCAGAGCCGGGGAAAGAAGAGATCAATTGCCAGAAGCGAACAGGTGGGTTTTAATAGCGCGCCTGAAAAGAATAAGACTATCCAGGGCACGGATGTGTACAGGGAGAGAATTCCATAGGTCAACTGCCAGAACGCAAAAGGAGCGCCCTCCCATCCTACTCAGTCTGAACCTAGGCTTAATCGCCAGGTGGTGAGATTCAGACCTGAGGGAACGTGTGGGCAGATACGGAGCAATAAGGCCCGCAAGGGCAGGAGGGGAGGAAAGCTTCAGAATCTTAAATGTCAGACAGAGAGCCTTAAATTTGATTCTCTGTCTGACCGGAAGCCAATGAAGGGAAGTCAGAACAGTGGAAACAGAACACCGCCTCGGAAGGCCCACAATGGCACGTGCAGCAGCATTCTGCACAATCTGAAGCCTAGAAGCCTCAGCCTGGTTCACTCCAAGTAGCAAAGCGCTCCCGTAGTCCAATCGCGACAAGATGGAGGCCTGAACCACCAGTTGCCGCGTGGGGGGGTCGAAGAACTTAAGGACAGGCCTCAGTCCCCGCAGGATACCAAAACAGGTAGCTGCTACCCTCTTCGTATGGCTGGCAAAAGAAAGATGGGAATCCAGCCACACCCCCAGGTTTTTAACTTCGGCCGCTGGAGTGGGAGAGACCCCCAGTTCGGGAGGCCACCACTGGTCTCCCCAAAGTTCCGTCTGCCTCCCTAGAATCAGGACCTCGGTTTTTTTAGCGTTAAGCTGTAAGCAGTTGCAATGCATCCACTTAGCCACAGCTATAAGTCCAGCTCGGAATCTGGGCGCATTCACCTCAGGGTCTCCGCTAAGTGTTACCGCCAGCTGCGTGTCGTCGGCGTACGATGTCATGGTAAGGCCACATTCCCTGACGACAGCAGCCAGCGGTTTCACATACAGATTGAACAGTGTAGGACTTAAAGCGGAGCCCTGGGGAACTCCCAGACCGAGAGAGTGGAACGAGGACTGGCCAGGTGGAATGGCCACTTTAAAACACCGGTCCGAAAGGAAGGAGCGGAACCACTCAAGAGCTTTCCCTCCGATACCCACTTCCTCCAAACGCCGCACTAAAATGTCATGAGACACCGTGTCAAATGCGGCGCTCAGGTCTAACAGCAGGAGCGCCGCTGTCTGCCCCGCATCCAGCACTGACCGCAAGTGCTCGGTCATGAAGAGCAGGGCCGTTTCAGTGCTGTGTTGAGTGCGGAACCCATTTTGACTCTCGTCAAGAATGTTATTACGAGAGAGATGGGTAGACAGAATGGTATTCACGTGTGCCTCAGTGACCTTTGCGGTCCAAGGCAGGAGGGAGATGGGCCGGTAATTTTCCGGGAGCAAGGGGTCAAGATTGGATTTCTTCAAAATAGGGCTGACCACAGCTTGCTTCCAGGATGGAGGAACCACGCCCTCAGTAAGGGAAAGATTGATAAGATCCAGGATGGGCTCACGACACAGCGGCGGGAGAAGAGTGAAGAACTCCGGCTTCAATGGATCTAAGGGAGAGCCAGATTTAATTTTGAGGCTTAGAGTGTCAAATACCTCAACAGACATAGCCGGCAAGAAGGACAAGGTCTCCACAACCAAAGTCTTCACAGTACTCGGAGCCTCCGCAGGGACGGAAGATGTAAAACCTCGGTAGATTGCCTGCACCTTCTCCACGAAGAAGGATGCCAGGCTCTCACAGTGTGAATCCGTGCAGATTTCTATCGAGGTGGCCCGTTTCCCCATCAGATCTTTAAGTACCTTGAAGATAAGCTTGGAGGGATTGGAACTATTGGAGAACTCAGTAGCATAATAAGCTGCCCGAGTTTGACAGATGGCTCTGTGATAGTTTTTGAGCTGGGCAAAGTACAGTGATTTTAACATGGGATCAAAGGATTTCCTCCAGGCTCTCTCAGCTTGCCGGCACGTTCTTTTAAGCTCGGCAAGGTTTTCATTATACCAGGGACTGCGGGTCTTAGCATGACATTTAGACCAGCGCAGAGGTATAAGAGAATCGAGGGCCGTGAGAACCCAGTTACAGAACTGTTCGTAGCCCTGTTCCACATTCTGCAGTTTGCCTAAGGGCTGTGCCTCCAATATCCCAACAAATTCCTCCAGCTTGAGTTTCCGCCAGCTACGCTTGAGGATCTGTTTATCCACAGGTTTCAATTGTGGATTATCTAAGGGACAGGCCACTTTAACCAACATATGGTCCGTCCAACCCACCGCCAACGGGACAGATGTTTTGGCCCGGATTAAGGTGGTAAAGAAGGGATCAAGTATGTGTCCTCCTATGTGGGTGGGGGAGGTAACTAGTTGGTTAAGTTGCATCGCTTCAAGATCCGCTAGCAGAGAGCTAATAGGAGAAGAAGACATCAGATCGAAGTGAATGTTTAAGTCCCCTACGATGTTAAAATTAGCACAGCTAGAGACTAGCGAGCTGACCACATCTACCAGTGCGGACTTAAAGACGGTATCGTTCCCAGGTGGGCGATAGATAAGGATGCCACTAAAGGTGAAGTGATGGCTTATCCTTACCTTAAAGGAGGCGCTTTCACACATGGGAAGGTTCTGAGGCTTCCATTCAGCCGATAGGCAGGATTTAATCGCCATGGCGATACCACCTCCCCTAGTTGTACGGTTCAGTGTAAACACCGTATAGGTGGAGGGGAAGGCCAGATTTATAATGGCGGTGTCAGCATCTTGTAGCCAAGTTTCGGTCAAAAAGATGATATCTGGAGAATCCGAATCTATCATATCCCGAAGGAATTGATAGTGCTTGACCAAAGATCTGACATTCAGGCTCCACACGTTTAGGACTTGCTCAGTGCGATCTGTATGAGTGCCGTAAGCAGTCCCTGGCACAGAACGCACCCCCGTGGGTGCGGTCAAAGAAAACCAGCCACAGGAACAGTCATAAGGTCCCGAGAGAGGAAATAATGGGACATGCTTACATACTGGAAGAGTATCTCGTACAGCGAGAATACTAGCACGGTCGTACTTACACGGAACGATATTACACATCGTGCTGCCGTGGCAGGGGGCCAGAGTCCATAGCCCGCGCCCGCTACCTCGACGCGGATGAGCGCAGACGGGCAGGACTCTGGCACGACTCCGGCTAAGCGACGGCGTCCCTCTGCGCGTTTCCGCTGCGCGGAAGAGGACGACTTTAAATAGGCGTCTCCCAAACCACCTCGAGCGTCAGGACGCTCCAAGATGGCGCCCGCGCAAGCACACACTCACCCCAAACAAAGATGGCGCCCACCAGTCTCCAGCCCCGGGACCCGGACCCGCCAAATGGCGGTGTAGTTTCCAAAATTTATATGCAAGTGAGGGGACACAGGCCCTGCAAAGCGGTAAGTAAAATCCGGGGATAAAAAAGAATAAGCAACCAAAATAGGCTAAGGGTTAATTAAAATAGCAGCCAGCCGGCAGCGCGACCTGCACTGATGCAGTGGTGAACAGGGGAGACACGTTATTTTCAATGCACTATAAATGCACGTGACGTAACATAGTGCAGAAGGGGAGACACGTCCTTTAATGCACTATAAATGCACGTGACGTAACATAGGGGAGACATTCTTTTCAATGCACTATAAATGTACGTGACGTAACATAGTGCAGAAGGGGAGACACGTCCTTTAATGCACTTTAAATGCACGTGACGTAAGTTATTACAGGAGCCCTTCCCTCTGTCACACTTTCCTTCCCTCCTCCTGCCTTCTCATTTGTTTACTCACCTCTGCGGCTTGCCACGACTCCCTCCCCCCCCCCCCCCCCTCTGCCCCCTCCCTCTGTCTCTCTCGTCCCCATTCTTTGCTTCTTTCCTTCTCTTTCTCTCGCCCCTTCCTCTTCTCCTGTTCCCAGCTGCGGTGCACCCACCCTCCCTTCCTCCCACGCTCACTCCTTTCCACGGCCTCACGCCCCTCTCCTCCCCTCCTCTCGTCTCCCTCCTCTTCCATGCCCTCTCTCTCTCTCCTCCCTCCCTCTCTCCCTGGTCCTCCCCCGGGGTGGCTCCCGGGGCGGGGCCGGGGCTGGGGTCGGTTCTGCTGGGCTCGGCCCCAGCCCTCCGTCCGGAAGAACTCGCTCCACCGGTTCAGGAGCCGAGGAGCAGCGGCCGCGGGAGGAGGCGCCGGGAGTGGCTGCGGGTGCAGAGGGAGGCGCCCCCGAGAGGGAGAGGAGCCGAGAGGGGAAGACCAGGGGAGAGGAGAGAGAGCAGCACAGAGGGGAGGAGAGACGCACGGAGGGAGCTCCAGGTGACAGCACCGGGAGAGACGGCCCAGACCGAGAGAGAGTGCACGGACCGAGAGAGTGCACGGACCGAGAGAGTGCACGGACCCAGAGAGAGTGCACGGACCCAGAGAGAGTGCACGGACCCAGAGAGAGTGCACGGACCGAGGGACGAGAGGCAGACTGCACCCACCCGGAGAGCCCCCTGGCACTGAACCCTTGGAGGACTCGAGCCACGGGGAGCCCCCACCCGCCAGTGACAGACCCCCCCCTGGCTTCAACATGAGGCCCCAGGCGGAGACTCCCCCCGTGGACGAGAGATAACCCGGGAGCACAGAGGACTCTCCGCGGCCCCGGGTGCCAGGACCCCCCAACCCCGCAGAACAGACACTGCCTCTGAAAGAGACCCCCCCGCCCCCCGGAGCCATGATGATGGACAAGAGGAAGGTCTTCGTGGCGCTTGACGTCCTCTGCGTGGTGATTGGTGAGTGCCCCTCGGACTGTCCATCAGTGGCAGGTAGCCCTCCTGCCTGACCCTACTGCCTGACCCTGGTGTCTCCTGCCTGACTCTCGTCTCTCCTCTGCCTGACTCTCGTCTCTCCTCTGCCTGACTCTCGTCTCTCCTGCCTGACTCTCGTCTCTCCTGCCTGACTCTCGTCTCTCCTCTGCCTGACTCTCGTCTCTCCTCTGCCTGACTCTCGTCTCTCCTCTGCCTGACTCTCGTCTCTCCTGCCTGACTCTCGTCTCTCCTGCCTGACTCTCGTCTCTCCTGCCTGACTCTGAGACCTTCATCCTTGCAGTGCTCTCTCTCGCCTGTCTCTGCTCTCTCTCGCCTGACCCTGCTCTCTCCTACCTGACCCCGGCGTCTCCTGCCTGACTCTGCTCACCCCTATCTCTGTAACCCCTGTCAAGGGTGTCTCTTGCACCAGCTTTCTCACTGGTGTTGTATCCCTGAGGTGTGCTTTGTTGACATCCCACTTCCTCTCCACATTTGTAGCAGTGTAAGAAGGCGGTCGGTCCTTGGTGGTCACCCGTCAGTGCTTGGTGGTCACCCGTCAGTGCTTGGTGGTCACCCGTCAGTGCTTGGTGGTCACCCGTCAGTGCTTGGTGGTCACCCGTCAGTGCTTGGTGGTCACCCGTCAGTGCTCGGTGGTCACCCGTCAGTGCTCGGTGGTCACCCGTCAGTGCTCGGTGGTCACCCGTCAGTGCTTGGTGGTCACCCGTCTGTGCTCGGTGGTCACCCGTCTGTGCTCGGTGGTCACCCGTCTGTGCTCGGTGGTCACCCGTCAGTGCTCGGTGGTCACCCGTCAGTGCTCGGTGGTCACCCGTCTGTGCTTGGTGGTCACCCGTCTGTGCTTGGTGGTCACCCGTCTGTGCTTGGTGGTCACCCGTCTGTGCTTGGTGGTCACCCGTCAGTGCTTGGTGGTCACCCGTCAGTGCTTGGTGGTCACCCGTCAGTGCTTGGTGGTCACCCGTCAGTGCTTGGTGGTCACCCGTCAGTGCTTGGTGGTCACCCGTCAGTACTTGGTGGTCACCCGTCAGTTGTCAGTGCTTGGTGGTCACCAGTCAGCTGTCAGTGCTTGGTGGTCACCAGTCAGCTGTCAGTGCTAGGTTCGTCAACAGTCAGCTGTCTGTTCTTGGTGGTCACCAGTCAGCTGTCTGTTCTTGGTGGTCACCAGTCAGCTGTCTGTTCTTGGTGGTCACCAGTCAGCTGTCTGTTCTTGGTGGTCACCAGTCAGCTGTCTGTTCTTGGTGGTCACCAGTCAGCTGTCTGTTCTTGGTGGTCACCAGTCAGCTGTCTGTTCTTGGTGGTCACCCATCAGCTGTCTGTTCTTGGTGGTCACCCATCAGCTGTCTGTTCTTGGTGGTCACCCATCACCCGTCTGTGCTTGGTGGTCACCCGTCTGTGCTTGGTGGTCACCCGTCTGTGCTCGGTGGTCACCCGTCTGTGCTTGGTGGTCACCCGTCAGTGCTCGGTGGTCACCCGTCAGTGCTCGGTGGTCACCCGTCAGTGCTCGGTGGTCACCCGTCTGTGCTCGGTGGTCACCCGTCAGTGCTCGGTGGTCACCCGTCTGTGCTCGGTGGTCACCCGTCAGTGCTCGGTGGTCACCCGTCTGTGCTCGGTGGTCACCCGTCAGTGCTCGGTGGTCACCCGTCTGTGCTCGGTGGTCACCCGTCAGTGCTTGGTGGTCACCCGTCAGTGCTTGGTGGTCACCCGTCAGTGCTTGGTGGTCACCCGTCAGTGCTTGGTGGTCACCCGTCAGTTGTCAGTGCTTGGTGGTCACCAGTCAGCTGTCAGTGCTTGGTGGTCACCTGTCAGCTGTCAGTGCTTGGTGGTCACCCGTCAGTTGTCAGTGCTTGGTGGTCACCAGTCAGCTGTCTGTGCTTGGTGGTCACCAGTCAGCTGTCTGTTCTTGGTGGTCACCAGTCAGCTGTCTGTTCTTGGTGGTCACCAGTCAGCTGTCTGTTCTTGGTGGTCACCAGTCAGCTGTCTGTTCTTGGTGGTCACCAGTCAGTTGTCTGTTCTTGGTGGTCACCAATCAGCTGTCAGTGCTTGATTGGTCAGCCGTCAGCTATCTGTTCTTGGTGGTCACCCATCAGCTTTCGATACTTGGTGGCAATCCGTCAGCTGTCTGTTCTTGGTGGTCATCCGTCAGCTGTCTGTTCCTCGTAGTCACCCATCAGCTGTCTGTTCTTGGTGGTCACCCATCAGCTGTCTGTTCTTGGTGGTCACCCATCAGCTGTCTGTTCTTGGTGGTCACCCATCAGCTGTCTGTTCTTGGTGGTCACCCATCAGCTGTCTGTTCTTGGTGGTCACCCATCAGCTGTCTGTTCTTGGTGGTCACCCATCAGCTGTCTGTTCTTGGTGGTCACCCATCAGCTGTCTGTTCTTTGGGGTCACCCATCAGCTGTCTGGTCTTGGTGTCACCTGTCTGTTCTTGGTGGTCACCCATCACCTGTCTGTTCTTGGTGGTCCCCCATCAGCTGTCTGTTCTTGAGTGTCACCCATCAGCTGTCTGGTCTTGGTGTCACTTGTCTGTTCTTGGTGGTCACCCGTCAGCTGTCTGTTCTTGGTGGTCACCCATCAGCTGTCGGTCCTTGGTGGTCACCCGTCAGCTCTCTGTTCTTGGTGGTCACCCGTCAGCTGTCTGTTCTTGGTGGTCACCCGTCAGCTGTCTGTTCTTGGTGGTCACCCATCAGCTGTTGGTCCTTGGTGGTCACCCATCAGCTGTCGGTCCTTGGTGGTCACCCATCAGCTGTCGGTCCTTGGTGGTCACCCGTCAGCTGTCGGTCCTTGGTGGTCACCCGTCAGCTGTCGGTCCTTGATGGTCACCCGTCAGCTGTCGGTCCTTGGTGGTCACCCGTCAGCTGTCGGTCCTTGATGGTCACCCGTCAGCTGTCTGTTCTTGGTGGTCACCTGTCAGCTGTCTGTGCTTGGTGGTCACCCATCACCTGTCTGTTCTTTGGGGTCACCCATCAGCTGTCTGTTCTTTAGGGTCACCCATCAGCTGTCTGGTCTTCGTGTCAGCTATCTGTTCTTGGTGGTCACCTGTCAGCTGTCTGTTCTTGGTGGTCCCCATCAGCTGTCTGTTCTTGGTGGTCCCCATCACCTGCCTGTTCTTGGTGGTCACCCATCAGTGGGCCTTACAGGAGGCATGATGTGAGAGTAGGTGCGTCATGATGATGTGAGAGTAGTTGTGTCAAGGAGAGTGGGGTGGCCCTGTACCCCCACTGACCAAGAGCTGCCACCAGCTTGAAGTAATTGCAGTCACCACCAAACAATTGGCCCTTGAAACCCCGAGTCCTCTTTGTAGAACTTTGGCACGTGTGAGTCCAACCTTCAGAACCGCAGCACATACCGCGAAGAGCGAGTGCAAAGAGCGTGGACCATCCACTGGCCCAAGAAGAGATGCCAACATTGAAGACCTCCAGAGGTACACCCTGGGCATTGTAAGTGGCGGGACCCCGCATCAACGGCCTGTTCTTCATGCCTATCATAAAGACCTCGTTGACCCTCTCCAAGGTGCCTCTCGTGTGCCTTGTCTGCTCTTTGACTGCCCACCTGCTGACCCCTCACCTCCTCCATGACCGGCTGCTGGTGAATGTGTGCTCTCCTAGTGTCCAATCTCCCTCCTCGAGACTGGACCCTTGACTGGAACATCTGTCCATCGGATGGTCCACCATGTCCTCCTAAGATGCCATGGACGCTTGCGATCCGCAGGTGAATCTCCCACGACTACTTGAACCTCAGACCTGAGCATCCTTGAGAATTTTTCCGCCTCAGTATGGTTCATTCTTGGTGTTTCCACCGCCCGCTCTTCACTCCTTCGCTGTCCTCGCCTTCCTACCATGCTCCGTGTCGATGTGCCGGAAGTGACACCTTAAGTTCTGCTATTGCCTTGGAGGTCTCTGGATCCGAAGGATTTGGTTCTCTTCTAAGACTGTTGTAATGATACTCTCTTCGTCATCAGGATGGAAGTTGTGATTACCCCTTCGGCGGTGTTGGACCTTGGTATTCATGGCCGACGTTGGATCTGTCATGGACAACAGAGTCGTATGTGCGGGTGATCCCATGAGCCTCAAGGTTGGAGAGGGACCTCTCTTCCTGAGTTAAGATGTTCGCTTCTCAACTTCTCGACTCCTCTCTCCATTCCTCCCTAACTCAAGTTTCTTCCATACCCTCTTGCATTGCATGTGCTGATGACGCATGTCTTCAGTACAAAGTTTCCCACACAATGTTATCTACAAGCCAAGACTAAGGTCTCTGGGAGATCAGAAAAAGGCAGACGGAAGCATCAATTCTTGGCAGATGCAAATCCCCAGTCCAGCCCAGCCTGCTTCTTCTGCTTCCTCTGCACTGTAGGCACCCCTCATACAACACCAACACCGTGGGTTCTCTTCCCTCCCCTCTTGCAGAGGCCATCTTGGGTTGAAGAGATGCGAGACTCGAGTTTTGCCAAGTTGAGGATTTGAAAGTCTAGTGCGTGGAGTGACACACACACTCACACTTAGTCTGGGTGGTGAATTCCACTTGATTCGCAGAGTTTGCGGAGATTTCCGCACTCACCGTACACGGAGCTCGCAGAGTTCCAAAAAACTCCGCTTTGCGGAGTGGAGTTTTTTCTCTTGCTCGCGTTCGACAATGTCAAGTTGGCGAGCAGAAGTGAGGGAAATCTACCTTCCTGTGAGATTATTCCTCGTTCGCTATTGTTCATTATCGTCCGCATCAAGTTGGTGAGCATGAGCATGGAAAATCAACCTCCTGGCGAGATTTCATAACGCAAGCGGATTTCTCATTGAGTGTGGTTGCGTTGAGAAACTGTCCGCTTGCGTTGTGAAAGCTGCTGCCCGAGTAAAAATCTACTCGAGCGGCAGAAAGGAAGCAGTGCCCGCTTGCGCTGTGCATGGCGCCGTTCGCTATGTTTGCACAGTGCGGACAAGCACCTGGCACTGAAAATCACAGTGAACAGCATTTATCCAATGCACTCTGCCGCTTGCAGAGCGCGGCAGAGTTTTTTTGCACTTAGTGGAGTTCCGCATAGCAGAGCTCCGCGAACTCGGGGCAGGTGGGGACAGCACTCCTAACAACTCCTGACCATACTGTAGACCAAGGAACCCCAATGCCCCAGATGCTGCTGCCACCTACAGGTGCTATGTCGCCAATGCGCAAGGGCTCGGGTCTCTGCAGCGGTGTCATCACTCTAGTCTTCATTGGCTTCCTTCATTCACATCTTTCTTCTGCCTCTTGCTCTCTTGTTCATCTGTACTCTAGGACTTGTCTCTTTGGCTCTGTACCTGTTTCATCCAGTGAGTCCCTTCCCTTCCCTCTGGGACTTTGCTCTCTTCTACCCCTGTCCTCTTTCATCCATTGAGTAAGTTTCCTTCCCTCTAGGACTTTGCTCTCTTTGGCTCTGTACCTGTTTCTCTTCCTTCCATCGACCCATCTCACCCTCTGCACTCTTCAGCCTTACATGTGTTGTCACCGGCACTCCCCTCCCTCTCGGCCTTTGACTTTGATGGGTTGATTGCTTCAATCTTTCCTCCGGTCGTTGCTGTGATTGGCTCGCCTCTCATCCTAGATAACTCCAGTTTATGGTAGCTTCTGCAGTGCCATGTGCTGAAGGTACACACCTGCTAATGGACAGATAAGGAAAACTCCCATGGTGCAACGGGGCACCCATGGGAGGCTCAGTGGGACGCTGACGGCCACCTACCTGCAGCAGAACCAGTGGAAGCGGTTACTTAAGCAGCGCTCCTTATGTGGGGGCTTCCGTGGGCCTGAAGAGCTGGGGGGATTTGGGAAGTCAGCAGGCTTTGGCAGAGGTCTCTAGTGTCACTCATTGCGGGTGAGACTCACTCATGTGCAGGTTTGGTTGAGCTTTCATTGGAATCAGGCGAAATGCCAGAGTTGGTGAGAAGGGGCTAGGGCTGACCTTCTATAGGTGTTTGTGTTCAGAGTTCAGCTCTGAGCTCTGCAGCCCCTGGGATCCTCAGAGGCTACAACGAGCCCCCCCGACAGCCCCTGGGAGCTGCCGCTTCTGGCACATTACAGCGCTTCTGCACTTCTTGGGGACACTATGTGGCCCACCTTTAATCTGGATGTCTGTGCAGGTCATGAATTCAGTGCAACTGGAGGCCAGCCATCGGTTAACAAAGTGTTGGTGCTATTTTATTAGTTTGACCCTCATTTTAATTTTTTTATTATTTAAATTAGTTTCTGTGTTGTCACTCATATCATAAGTCGCGTGACGCAAGTTCCTACAATGTCATATAACGTTCTGATTAGTACTTCCAATAGTTCTCAAAGCTTGAAAGTTCAGCTGTAGGGTTACTGGTTCACCTTTAGATCCAGCGAGGAGATGTCCTGTGTGCCCTCTGCCGGGTGTTTGTGGATACCCTTGGAACCCTGCCTGAGGGAGACGCTCGACCCTGACAGAGGGACACGCTTGTCAACGAGAGACATTATCCTCCCTAGCTTAGCTGAGGGAGATTCTCCTCATTAACTGAGATGTTTATCCCTGTCTGAGTCAGACGTTCATTCATGGCTTAGTTGAGGGAGACGTTCCTCCCTGGTTGAGGGAGACTCATTCATGGCTTGGTTGAGGGAGACGTTCCTCCTTGGTTGAGGGAGACGTTCATTCATGGCTTGGTTGAGGGAGACGTTCCTCCTTGGTTGAGGGAGACGTTCCTCCTTGGTTGAGGGAGACGTTCCTCCTTGGTTGAGGGAGACGTTCCTCCCTGGTTGAGGGAGGCGTTCATTCATGGCTTGGTTGAGGGAGACGTTCCTCCCTGGTTGAGGGAGACTCATTCATGGCTTGGTTGAGGGAGACGTTCCTCCTTGGTTGAGGGAGACGTTCATTCATGGCTTGGTTAAGGGAGACGTTCCTCCCTGGTTGAGGGAGACGTTCATTCATGGCAAGGTTGAGGGAGATGTTCCTCCCTGGTTGAGGGAGACGTTCATTCATGGAATCCTTGAGGGAGACGTTCCTCCCTGGTTGAGGGAGATGCTCCTCCCTGGTTGAGGGAGATGCTCCTCCCTGGTTGAGGGAGATGCTCCTCCCTGGTTGAGGGAGACGTTCCTCCCTGGTGGAGGGAGACGTTCCTCCCTGGTGGAGGGAGACGTTCCTCCCTGGTTGAGGGAGACGTTCCTCCCTGGTTGAGGGAGACGTTCCTCCCTGGTTGAGGGAGACGTTCCTCCCTGGTTGAGGGAGACGTTCCTCCCTGGTTTAGGGAGACGTTCCTCCCTGGTTGAGGTAGAGGTTCCTCCCTGGTTGAGGGAGACGTTCCTCCCTGGTTGAGGGAGACGTTCCTCCCTGGTTGAGGGAGACGTTCCTCCCTGGTTGAGGGAGACGTTCCTCCCTGGTTGAGGGAGACGTTCCTCCCTGGTTGAGGGAGACGTTCCTCCCTGGTTGAGGGAGACGTTCCTCCCTGGTGGAGGGAGACGTTCCTCCCTGGTGGAGGGAGACGTTCCTCCCTGGTTGAGGGAGACGTTCCTCCCTGGTTGAGGGAGACGTTCCTCCCTGGTTGAGGGAGATGTTCCTCCCTCGCTCGTATAAAGGAGATCCTCGCGCTTGTCTTGCGGTTCCACGTGTGACTTCAGTTTTGGTACTTGAAGGGCGGTGTTGATTCAGCCATGAGTACATATTGGACTGGTGGGTGGATGTTTACAAGTCTTTCTTTGCTTTCCATCCCCTCTCCATGTGAGGGTCATCCCTGACTCCGCCCACGCCCTTCTTCAGCTGTGGTTGGACACCTACCACAGCCCAGCTTAGGACCTCCTCAGGGGGAGCAACATTGAAGGTGGTGAGTGCTTCTGCGGCAGCCACTGCACACTGCAGGACTGCTTGACTTGTCTCCTTTTGGAAGTTTTGATCAGAAAGTGCAATTTGTATTTGTGTTTTATACCTGATGATGTGAAACATGGTGACCTTACACGTCTTCAGTGACCTGATGGTGCACAGACACTAGTGCTCGTGCCATTTGATACCCAATAGCATAGAAAGGAAGCCATGGACCCTGGGGCAAGCAAGGAAAATGGCCACTTCGACTGCTGTTGAGGGTAGTAAACCACATAATTGTCAGGGTTCAATGGCCCCTGAGGGCTCTGTGCCCCGGTGCCGCTGCACCTGCTGCACCAGTGGTAGCTATGCTCCTGCTGATACCTTTACTCCAGCAGGTGGCAGTGAGGCGGTGTTCCGTTCCACGCGTGTGTGTCTCTGCAGCGCATGTGTGCTGCGGGGTTCCTAAAAGCAGTAGGTTTGTGGGAAGGCATCACCTTCAGGGCTGTGGCTGGGGCCTGGGCTGACAGTGAAGCGCTTACACCTGGGCTGAGATGCGCGCGCTGAGGTCACGCGCACCAGGACACACCTATATAGTGCAAGAACGGTCCAGCGCCCAGGTTGGTCGGCCCGGAACCCTACTTTGGGTTCACTCAGTCTGTATCCATTCCCCTATGATTCCACTGGTGCTGGTTGGTCAGTTTCCAGTTCCAGAGAATAATGGATGCCCCCTGTCACCCATTCATGCTGTGTGGGTGCCCTGAAGGCTTTACGTACCCCTTCCCAGGGCCTGACTGGCGTGGGTGCCAGGCATCTCCCCGGTGTGCCAGAATAGTCGGTCCGATTTATTCCAAGCAGGTGTCGCCTGCCTGCACACAGCATGGTGTTGGGGAATTTTACTCGAGGACTGGAGTTGGAATAGTAAATTAACCTCCTGTACAACTTGGGAGAATGTTGGCCTTTTCTCAGATATTCTGGGACTGGAGTTATAATAGTAAATTAGCTGTATTTACATCCAGAGCCCTCTGCTACCTGGAGGTGCAACTCTGAGCAAGAAACTCAGGGCTCGGTGCTCCAGAAAACCCGAAGCCTCATCCTCCTACGAGTAAAGGCTCGATTCCAGGGCGGTGTTGGAGGGCCATTGAGTACCCGGCAGTGATGGTGGCGTCAGAGGAAAGGCAGCAAGTGAAAGCCTGTAACCACCTCCCTCGCCAGTCCCGTACAAATTCCAAATTCTCAGACGTGACTCGTCTCGCGGTTCAAGCGACGGGTTGGTACTTGCCAGTTCTGAGGGTGGCCTGCTGTGACGGAGCGTCTCCAAATCCTTTTGGCTGCAAGTTGGACAAAATATTTGTAATCCGCGCTACCCTGAAATTAGAGGTCGTCGCCAGAACATCTCCCGCAGGTCTACACGTGTGCTTGACAGTTTCCTATATACAGGGCCACTCGAACAATGCAACAGAAGAAGACCAAATTATGTGGCAGAGTTGACTAAATTATGCGTCAAGAAAATGCAAATTATGTGGCAGAGTTGACTAAATTATGCATCAAGAAAATGCTAATTATGTGGCAGAGTTGACTAAATTATGCGTCAAGAAAATGCAAATTATGTGGTGTAATGCGACACATTTTGTGACCGTATTACTTCATTATTTTGTCATTTTTACCCATGTTAATACTATTATAGCAAAGGTTTTTTTTCTCATTGGTACCACTTTTCCACCCAAAAGCAATAATAAACTACTGAAGATAATTAGTTAATGCTCCTGCAGGGTCTTTCTCTGCTCAGCAGCACGTGTTGCTGTGTTTTTAGTAACACTTGATCCGTTTGAATTAGAAACAACATTTTTGGGGGAAAATCTACAATTTATGCAGCATGTGATGGCTTATGAGGCAATTGCGGCAAATCCTTAGTTATGTAAAAAAACATCACTGCCGCAGATTTGTATATTTCCAGTGGCCTTGCATATATTGTGCAGTTGGAATTCACAGTAACTCTCTTAAAACACAAATTTGGGTGTTTGGACATTGCTGAATTGAAGCACCCTCTGTTCAGACCGCTGGAAAGCATGTTATTCGAAGAACGGGCGATCGGAGTAGCCTGTTTCGGTCATGTCTGCTATGCACTTGGCCTTCATCTGTTCATTAGCTGGTCAGCGATTGCCGTTGTCGCCAGTATAATATGAATTTCAATTGTTTTCCGGATCTCTTTTTAGCACAGTGGTATTCATGTCTCCCATGACCTACATCACGCCCGTTCCCACTCTAGTGGGTCCCATGACCGGTATCCACATGTGATTAATTAACTGGTGATAACAGCATTCTGATTAAAAATATGGCACCTCTTCTCCTGCAATGTGTAAAATTAAAGAATTTCCAGAAATGAAGGTGGAGCAGAGTGTAGAAAAAAAGATGCATCGATTTAGGGTTTTTGTAGGGCTCAGACCACTCCTTCTGGAAAGGGACGGGTGGAGGCAACAGTCCGAGATTGTATGGTCGGTGGCTTCAGACCCCAGTAGCTAATGGCCGGCTGAGGTTGTTTAGCTGACTCTCAGGTACTACTTATTGTATGGGCGCTGAGGGGTATCCACTTCAGTGCATACTACTCCGCGCCCTTACATACTTATTATATGAGCGCTGAGGGGTATCCACTCCAGTGCATACCACTCCGCGCCCTTACATACTTATTGTATGAGCGCTGAGGGGTATCCACTTCAGTGCATACTACTCCGCGCCCTTACATACTTATTGTATGAGCGCTGAGGGGTATCCACTCCAATGCATACCACTCCGCGCCCTTACATACTTATTGTATGGGCGCTGAGGGGTATCCACTCCAGTGCATACCACTCCGCGCCCTTACATACTTATTGTATGGGTGCTGAGGGGTATCCACTCCAGTGCATACCACTCCGCGCCCTTACATACTTATTGTATGAGCGCTGAGGGGTATCCACTCCGGTGCATACCACTCCGCGCCCGTACATACTTATTGTATGAGCGCTGAGGGGTATCCACTCCAGTGCATACCACTCCGCGCCCTTACATACTTATTGTATGGGTGCTGAGGGGTATCCACTCCAGTGCATACCACTCCGCGCCCTTACATACTTATTGTATGAGCGCTGAGGGGTATCCACTCCGGTGCACACCACTCCGCGCCCTTACATACTTATTGTATGGGCGCTGAGGGGTATCCACTCCAGTGCATACCACTCCGTGCCCTTACATACTTATTGTATGAGCGCTGAGGGGTATCCACTCCGGTGCATACCACTCCGCGCCCTTACATACTTATTGTATGGGCGCTGAGGGGTATCCACTCCAGTGCATACCACTCCGTGCCCTTACATACTTATTGTATGAGCGCTGAGGGGTATCCACTCCGGTGCATACCACTCCGCGCCCTTACATACTTATTGTATGAGCGCTGAGGGGTATCCACACCAGTGCATACCACTCCGCGCCCTTACATACTTATTGTATGGGCGTTGAGGGGTATCCACACCAGTGCATACCACTCCGCGCCCTTACATACTTATTGTATGAGCGCTGAGGGGTATTCACTCCAGGGCATACC
Source organism: Lissotriton helveticus (assembly GCF_964261635.1). Taxonomy (NCBI): domain Eukaryota; kingdom Metazoa; phylum Chordata; class Amphibia; order Caudata; family Salamandridae; genus Lissotriton; species Lissotriton helveticus. The sequence continues at coordinate 14,532,482 of NC_136073.1, forward strand.
ACTCCGCGCCCATACAATAAACGCGCCCTTACATACTTATTGTATGGGCGCTGAGGGGTATCCACTCCAGTGCATACCACTCCGCGCCCTTACATACTTATTGTATGAGCGCTGAGGGGTATCCACTCCAGTGCATACCACTCCGCGCCCTTATATACTTATTGTATGGGCGCTGAGGGGTATCCACTCCAGGGCATACCACTCCGCGCCCTTACATACTTATTGTATGAACGCTGGGGGGTACCCACTCCAGTGCTGTGTGCAAGTATGTATGGGCCCCACGGATTATGCACTACACATTGCGGTGACCTCTCTGCCCTTCGCACGATTCCACGGAATCTCGTAATTCCGCCAATTACGCCCACCCCTACTCTTAGGGCATTTGGGCCTTAAGCTGTTGGGACCAGTTGGGTCCAGACCTTCGTGCAATGAATCTCCGGATGTCGTCTTGGTCTGAGGTGGTTTAGTATGTGGAGGGCGGCCACCCGGGGATCCCGCCTTGATCCGGAGAGGCCGAGCCGTGGTTCCTGGTTGGCGTTTTCTTCCGGAGGACTGTAAGATGGTCAACCATGCCCTTCTAGGGTGTTGTATGCATTATTTATTTTATTTTATCTGCAGAGTTTTATATAGCGCTGGCTAGACCCGGAGGTATCAGAGCGCTTTACATGAGGATCAGCGAGTTACAAGTTACAAAAATTACGACAGTTACTAGAACATAGTGAAACATAGGAAAAACAAACAGTGATACACAGCACAACATGGGTTGCTAGAGCAAAGTAAAGCATAATTCTCCGTGCATTTGAGTCATGTGAGCATTGAGCAGCCGCGCCAGAGCCTTTACTACTCAGAGTTGTAGGCAGAGTAACGCAACAATTCCACACACTCAGCATTGAGTTTTTATATTTTTGACCTTAGTTAGTGAAATAAAAAAACTTTCTAGTAGTTTTAACTGGTGGTGAAGCCTGACAGCCCTGGAACGACTCGAATGGAAACATCTCGGCTGTGAATCCTTTCCTAATGCGGTGTCTGTTCTAAAGTTTCGAAGCGAGACATTTTCCTTCGTCCTGCTTGACATTAGGCCTCCAGAATCTGCACATTTTAACATTTTCAGGAAGCCCTGGCCCGCCCTCTCTCCAGCTTCCTTCTCTCTCTCTCTCCTCCAGTTCTCACAGTCAAAACATTTTTTTTTCTCGTGCGCAATGGAGCGCCATTTTTTTTCCAAGAACCCCCCCTGCTTTCAGATCCACCCAGCAGAGGGCCCAAGCCAGAGGGGTGACCGGGATGTGAACCTCCGGTTCCGGAAGTGCACCCTCCCTCCCGCCCTCACGCCTCCTGTCTGGGAGGCCGGGCTGTACCGCTGCCATTTTTAGACTCTGCGGCTGGCGCGAGGGCGGCAGGTAGATTTTTGTGGCCACACCGGTCCCAAGAAGAAGAGAAACAAAAAATAGAAAAGGCCTGCATATTAGTCGTGATTAGAGGCCGGGCAGGAAGTGTGCTGGGAAGGGCTGTGGTTATTCCGGGGCGGGCCCATGTGGGAATTGTTTGGACTTCCGCCAGCAGAAGCTGGGGTTTATGAGCCTCGCACACCTGAAACTTGTGCGACTTAGTGCGCAGCCCAAGCAAGCATGTGGTGAAGGTGCCGTCATGTGCATTCCGCACGCACTGTTATCAGACTCGCGTAGAGCAGTGGCGTAATTAAACTTGAAGGATGCCCTTGCAAAATCCATACAGGGACCCCCCATCTTCCGGGTCCAGTTGGGAGCTCTCATGCCAGGGACCTTCCAGTCCCGAAGGGGGCCCCCGGAGTTCGGGGACCCTGCACCGCAGGGGCTTTTGTTAACCACTGGTATAGAGTTGTCATTCCAAAGGACATTGGGTATTTCCTTCCACTTACCTCCATAAAAGCTGGAATGCATCACCAGCGGCGACCAGTTTCCCGCAACACAAATAGATGCCATGTTTGTACCTCGAACGTCACATCCCACGTCCACATATCGGTCACACCGCGACCAGACCCTCTTCCAAGCGGGCATGCGGTCCTCTATTTTTAATTTTATTAAATTGGCACAGTTAATTAAAACCACTGCAATGAAATCGTCTCTGTGGCAGTCCTCCTTTAAGTGCTGTGTATAATTTGAGTACTGTGAAGTCGCACAAGTGGTATACATAGGCCATCTTGTGACTGACTTTGCACCAGCCCTGCTGCGTTTTACAATGGAACTCTGAGCTAGACAATTGTGTGATTTGGGAGACCGCGGGCACGTCTTCTCTGCCTGTTTCCTTGCCTACTCCATTCCCGCAACCCTACACCTCTTCTAGGGGCTACCTGTTCCCTTACACGCCTGCTTCTTCCAGGAGTTGGCTGCAGGCCTTTGTAAATTCCGCCAGCCTCCCCTCTTACTCCTGCCAGGCGGTGGAAGAGATGTAAGCGCTCTTCATGCTTGCCATGAAGAACACTTTCCTCCTGCTGCCGGTACGCCGCCAGCCTGGTCTTACAGACGGGGTTCACATTCCGCAGTCTATTCCGCTTGCACTCGCTAAATGTCCGAACGGGGTCGGATTTTCCCCAACGTATTCCCGGCGTTTAGTGCTATTTTCTTAGGACACAATGCCCACTCCTGCCTACTCTGGACCCAAGGATGCATGTTGCTGTAAGAAATAGCGCTAAAAGCAGCCGACCGCGAATAGAGCTTGCGGCTGCACGCGCTCACTAAATGTGCTCTCGCTGTAAGATTTTCCCTCCAAATTTCTCTTAATTGCGCGAGCAGGAGTAATCGCATTACTATCAGTAATTGTGGTCAAAGAGTAACATGACATTTCTGGAATTAGTCCGGCGTAGTTGAAATTACTCCCTGACCTAGTACATACTCTGGCGTATCCAGAGGGTAGTAGGGGACGGAGTACGCCAGTTACCACCCCGGAGAGAGAGCGGAGCAAAACCTCCTCACCCACTGGTTCCAGCAGCCAAGGTAAGTGTCCCATAGGCTCCTCCGAGGAGCGACAGAGCAGCCAGGGCATGCACTTGTTCCAGGCATCCATGGGTGCAGCAGGTGCAGTGGCACCGGGGCCCAGAGGCCTGAGAGGCCCACTGCACCCTGATTTTTTTGCTGCAGTAGCTAGGGGCTCCTTTGGTTCCTGGCACCCGGGCCCATGACGCACTGGCTGCCCGCTGCAGGCCGCCAGGGCTCAGGGTTACAGGTTCCACCCAGGAGAGAAAGGACGCAGAGCCGAGGCCGGCCCAGCCCTGAGGGCAAACACAGAGTGCTGAGAATGAGAGAAGGGGGCGGGGCGGACTAGAGAGAGAGAGAGCGAGGGCCGAGCGGGAGGGAGAGGCCTGGAAGGAGAGGGGTGAAGTGGAGAAGTGCAGGCGCCTGAGAAAGAGAAGACGGACTGGCACAAAAGAGAGGGAAGGGGAGAGAAAGCAAACAAGTGGGGTACCGGAGGGTGGGTCAAAAGGTGCAGGAAGAGGAGGAAAGACAGGAAGGAGGGAGGTGCATAGCGCACAGCTCACCAGGGAGAGTGTCCTGGCGCTATGTGAACATGCGAAAGTGAAACAAAAGGTTTTCATGAAAAGGGATTCATTTTTTCCACCCTGTTAATTGCATTTAAATATTCCCACTGCACAGAGCCTCCCCCTCATTACAACACTATTTATGCAAAGTGCGTGTTTCTTTAAACAGCCGGGCAGAGCAATAAACAACAACTCGGCGCTAACTTTTGTTAACTTCTGCCAAGTGTGGAGCTGTTCCTGAAACGTGTCTGTTTGATACAATCGTCTAATTGTGCATTAGATGGTGTGTGTTTTGCTGTGGAGCCGCAAATTCACGTTTCTCGAGTTTTAAAGTAATTTTTTGAGCCCTGTGCCCCTTAACACAACAAGTCAACATGGGGTGCATAAGGCAGCGGCTGACGTGTTTGCAGTGCCCTGCCCGTCAGAGGGCACGCTGTGGCGTCCAGAGGGAGTGTCCGCCCAGCAGGAGGGTGAGGCCTGGCCTGGGTGCCCATCCAGGGGGCCTCGCCCCGTTGGCGCTGCCCATTGTCCAGCAGGCTGGTGCGGCTTCCACACAAAGCAGGCTTGTTTGCCTCTGTGAGGCCGGTCAACAACAGGCTGGGCCGGGGCGGGGCGGAATGCAGGTGGGGCTGAGAGGGAAGGGCAGTCAGAAGGGTTTAGGGCAGGTTGCAGGGCAGTTCCCTGTCGGTCAGGCAGCTTTTCTGGGGGCTCTTCTAGAGAGTATATTCGCTTCCAGCAGTTAAAGGTGCGCACCTTTTTAATTCTTTTATTTTTTGGGCTCTGCACAGTGTGAACCTAGTACAACCAAGTCTTGGGTACCCATAAGCAATAGTAGATAGAGGAAATGTTATCCTTAAGTATAACCCCTTCCATGCTGATGACGGCCCCCAGCCGTCATGGCACACAGTTCTCATGTGCTGATGACGGCTGGGGGCCGTCATGACCACGCCCCAAATCGGAATGTCCAGCACAAAGTCGATAGACAAGGGTCCATTAAATAACAATTGCAGAGGAGTTGATACAAATTTCTTTTAATTTTCTTTGTGTTGTAATTTACTCAGCATAGAGCAACCAGCCGACACGTGTTTCGTCAGGGTGTCAGTTAACCACTGACTCTTCAGGGCTGAGCTGGTGTGAGCAAGATGGTCTCGTCGAGACACCGGTGTTAATTCCAACCCGGTGTATCCAAAACTGGCGGGTGGGTACTTGCGTCAGATAAGAGGAACATTTCTGTGCTAAGATGCACCAGACAGTATCATCGAGATGCCGGTGATAATTCCAACCCGGCACGTCTAAAAATGGGTTAAGTAAGGTTTCGCATTGAGTGTAGCGGTAACTGAAAATGCAGTAGCGGGGTATTTCACCACAGCGACTTGTATTTGAATGTAATGAAGAGGTGTAACTAAGATGAAGTGAGAAGTGTGGCTCAATGGTTAGAGCGGCAGACCCTGATGCAGAGGTCTGGCCCGGGACCAGGGTTCGATTCCCGCCTCGGCGGGTCTTGGGCTCAAATTCCCCGGACCTGATAATTCTCGCCTCGGTGCCTAGTCTAATCATGTCCCACTCTGGGCAATAGCTTGCTTAATCTCCACAACGGCCCCAGCAGCGCTTGGATGCCTGGCTTCACCTTGGGGGTGCCCAGGAGTGGACACCTCACAGGGAAAGCCAGGATGGGTTCCGCAGCGGTATGAATACAGCGCTACGAGGCCTCCGGGTTGAAGTGCGCTATATAAAATACAAACATTTACATTTACATGAAACAAAACAGGCTGAAATCCCTCGAGGCACGTGAAGATGCAGTTCTGCTTGCAAGCAAAGGTCCTCCGCGGCTCGTCTTCAGCGAGTGGTGCAGTGTGAACCTAGCATTGGGACACAGGACAGAAACCCCTGGTGGGCTGGCACACTGTGGTGGGCGCAGCACTTAGACAGCCATTCTTAAGCCTTGTATAAAGAACACACAATAACAGGACTCTCTTCGGGCAGTGCCACCAAAGTCTGGAACTCCTTTATTTTATTTCATTGTTTTTTTGCAGTCTTTATTTTAGATTTTCAACCCAAACAGTACAAAAGACAGGCTCAGCCGAGCAGTATTCTAGGGTAGTCTTGGAAGGTCTTAGTCCAGGGAGCAAAGGTAAGGGGTAAGGACAGAAGGAAGAAAATGGCCAGGACAATGTGTGTGGGGGGGGGGTGGACTAGGTCCCCAGCACCCCTCCATGGGATGCTACCAGCGTCGCCCACCCTGGATACTGCCCAAGTCCCAGGGTGCTCTCGGGCGACGGTCCCCTGCCCAATCACGCATCATCAGCGAGGCGGGCGGTACAGACCTGCAGGTGGACGCCCAGTTTATCGTTGAGCGAGTCCATTAGCCAGCCATAGGACACCATTGTCAACCTTTCCATAAGCCATGATTATGCATGTGTGGGTACATGCATGGGTACGTGCGTGGGTGCATGTGAGGACCGCCAGTGCAGGACGATACACTACTCTACCTGCATCCAGACCGTGGCAAGGAACCGGCGCTCGTGCCGACACATCTGGGGCATTTGTGAGGTCAGGTAAGAACACGGTGGAGCAGGAGCGCAGAGGTAAGTGGGAGTGTTAGGCCCAGCGCCGTCTGCCCCTCTGCTCAGAGCCCACAAAGGTCTGGACAGTGGTACAGTATGTGGGTTACGTCGCAGCTCAGGAGGGCGCAACACCAGCATCGCAAGTGGTGGAGGACGCCCGCGCACTCCGGTTTGGAGCGCATCAAGCCTCTTGTATGCCACAGTAGAGGGCCAATTTCTTTGAGAGTGAAGGGATGCACACCTTTACTTTAAACCACATTATTTGTTCTCCATAATTATCATGCCTTTGTTCACAATTGCGTGCAGATTGGCCGCTAGGCAAGCCCAACTGCCATAAGTTACGTAGAGGGCCAAAGCATTCTGTTCCACTGAGGCAGTGATACTCAAAGTACGGCCCGGGGTCCGCGTGTGGCCCTCCTGACCTTTATATGCAGCCCCCCCGGTGACCAGTAGCAATGCGCTGCTGTTTACAAGCCTGGGCAGAGTTCGCGGAAATCCGCCGCGCTGCACGGAGTTCTGCAAGCGGCGGAGTGCGTTAGGTCGTGCCCTTCACATTGTTTTTTTAGTGCCGTGTGTTAGTTCCGTGCTGGAAAATCAGCAAAAATGGCACCGTGCGCAGAGCTTTTTGTCACTCAAGTAGATTTTCTGCTCAAATGGCAGCTTCCTCAATGCGAGCAGATGGCTTCCTACCGCGAGCGGCCGCAACTGTCTGCATTGAGAAATCTCGCTGGGAGGTGGTCTGGCGTTGGATTTTCCTCAGTTGCCAACTTAACGCTGGCGAGCGCGAGCAAGGAAAAATTTTGTCCGGGTATTCCGCCTGCTCCGCGGAGTGTGGCAAAATGCTCGATTGGAGGCAAGTTCACCGCCCAGTAATACGGTTTACTCGAATTTGCAACTACATTAAAAAGAAGTTCAATAAACAGGCAAGCATTACTTAAATGGTTAATTGAAGTTGAAGAAAGTGAATAACTAGGGTGTCCTGCACTGCTTAGCTTAGGAACCCCAATGTTAACCCCTTCGGCGCTCATGACGAGCTGAGCTCGTCATGAGTCGTGCCGCTCGCACGCTGATGACGAGCTCAGCTAATCATGTAACGCGGCTTTTTGAAAAAAGCAGCGTAGCGCAAAAATAGCCGCCGCACAAATGCGGTTAAAGACCTCATGCAGCAAAAGTGTAAAAATGTGATAGTCCCTGAAAAATTCAACATGTTGGATTTCATTAACATGCACAACCATTTGTCCTTAGTACATCAGATCATATCAGTAAATGGAGTAGAATTTTTTTTAAGAGATGGTTTTAAAAAATGAATGTTGAAACATTCATACCCCACCCCTAACAAGAATGCCAATAGTGAATTAAGAGTCATGTGAGGTATGTGCATTATTTAGCTGTCCCGGGTTCCTGTTATTTATTAACAACTTTATAGTTTATTAAATCAAACGCAGGAGAAATTTATCGGAAGTGCACAACCGGCATTCATGTATTTCTAGGTCATTAAAATTGAGTTGGATGACACAATCTGATTAAGTGGGGAAGATAAGATTAATTCCAGGATTTCTGGTTGCACAATGTGCAGTTCAGCCACTAGATATATATGCTTCGTTTCTCCTACACCCACCTCACAGATAACCGCCTCCCTCCCGAAACACTCAAGCGCCACCCTACTGGCATCAATGCCGCCCTCGGTTACATAGCAGACCAAACTTTATGGCCCCAGGGAAAATGTTTGCAACCGCCCATGCACTGAGGGAAGACGCAGCCCACTGTATTTCCAATGGGCGACCGGTTTCGGGATCGCCTACCGTGGTTGCGTAGTACCCCAGATGAAGCCCTTAATGGGGTTATCCATGGATCGAAGGAGGGAGATCGGTTCTTGAAAGGGCAATGTACCCAGAACACATGTACACCTTGGAATGGTAACCATCTTAACCACCTGGACGCACCCCCACAGGGAGAGATTGAGTTGCGTATATTTGGCAAAGTCTGTCCGAATCCGCTCTAGCGGCGACTCAAGATTGTCCAATGTCAAGCGTTCCAACTCCCGGCTGACAAGAATCCTGAGATACTTGAGGCGGGACGGCGTCCAGCGGAAGTGGTAGCCGTGGACTATGGCCGCCGTTGTAGAGGAAGATACGGGGGAGAGTGTCGGTCTTCATCCAGTTGAACCTGTAGCCCGCTAATCGGTGCAAAATCATCCATGAGGGTAAAAAGAGCTGAAAGGGATTGAGGGACATCTGTAAGTGTGAGCAGAATATCACCCACATAACGGAGTATGGAGAAGGGACCTCTCGTGGTCGTGATGCCCACAATCTCCGGCGACTGACAGACAGCCTCAGCTAAGGGGTTGAGGGCCAGGAGGAAGAGGAGCGGCGAGGGAGGTCAACCCTAACGCGTTGTGTGCCTGATCTGGAAGGGAGGGATAGGAACCCCCCACAATTCCCCTGAGCCGAGGGATTGTCGTACAACAGCTCGTCCCTGGAAATAAAGTCATCCACCAAACCGGCGGAGGACCACAAAGCGTTATCTCCACTCTATTCAGTTGAACGTCTTCTCAGTTTCAAGGGCGAGGACCAGCGGCTCATGTGTCTTCGGCCGGAGGATATGATCCAGGTTTCATAGGTGGTTGCGGGAGGAGCAGTCCGGAACAAAGCCACCTTGGGTGGGGTCACGGTGTATCATTTTTTTTTCCTTTTTTTTTTTTTAACAAAATTTAAAGTCCAATGTTGTCTGTGTATGCACTAGAAGCAAAACTGGCTCTTTTACAAACTAACAATATGCTTTTTCTCAAAAGTTATGTGACAAACATCTGGCAACACACACTACAACCAAGGGGACTTTCACCAAGCTGCCTTTAAAGGTGGTGGGAGTGTAAATCTTTAAAAGGACGTTCCTTCCAGAAAGTAGCTGTTTTGAAAGGTGGGACTTATGGTTTAAAGTGGCAGAACTTCCTGTATGAGTCACCACAGCAGTTTGTAAGGACTCTGTGTTATATGGAATGTGAAAGGTGGGCTTGATGTTAGCGACACTACTCTGTTGCATCATAACAGAAAGTCCGCTTGCACATGTTGCAGTCCCTGCAAGGCTGTAACAAGTGCAAACGTCCTTACTTGTGCCTACTACACCTCCTGGGGTACAGGCCATGAACTAGGATTCTCCTGCCATCTCTGTCCTGGGCTTTTCTTTCAATATGGCTCCAGGTGTAACCCATCTCCGTGCAGTCCGCCTCGAGGCCTCGGCGCCAGGTGTTTCTTGGCCTTCCTCTTTTTGTTTTCCCTTTGGGGTTCCATGTCAGGTATTTTAATGCAGGCTTGCGGAGGGTGTGACCTATCCTACCCCAGCGTCTATTCTTGGTTTCTTCATGAGCATGGAGTTGGAAACTCTGCTGCCATTGGTCGTTGTTGCTGATGGTGTTTGCCAGCGGATTTGGAGGGTTTTCCTCCGGCAGGTGCTAATGGGGGTCTGGACTTTGTAGGTTGTGGTCGCTGTTGTCTTCCAGGTTTCTGCTCCATACAGAAGGACCGGTTTTTCGGTGGTGTTGAAAAGCCTGATCCTGGTTTGCAGCGTTAGGTCCAGATCGTCTTTGGCTGAATGAAGGCAGCCCCCGCTTTGCTGATTCTTGCCTTGACATTGGCGTCTCTGCCAACCTGCTTGTCTATGACTCTGTCCAGTTGGGTGAAGGCCTCAGCCTCTTCCAGTGCATGTTATGAGTTTATCTGACACACCGTAGAGGTGGCGGGGCTTCCAAAGGGTCTCTGTCCATTCCGTCGAATGCCTTTTCATAGTCGATGATGATGATATAGAGGGGATAGCTCCATTCCATCTCAGCTCAGTGATGATGCTCAGTGTTGCAAACCGGTCTGTGCAGGGTCTGTCTTTGCAGAAGCAAGCTTGCTGGTCTCACAGCTGAGCGTCGAATTGTTCCTTCATTCTGTTCAGCTTGATAGAAGAGTTATCCCTCTGTAGTTTGCGTAGTAACTCGGGTCACCTTTCTTGGCGATCTTAATGAGATATCCCTCTTATCAGTCTGATGGACCCTTTTCCTCTTCGCAGGTCCTTCCAAACATGGGGTAGAGCATGTCTACTGATGCTTCATGTCTGCCTTCAGTGCCTCAGCAGGAATTTTGTCCTATTTGTAAGATGTTTGATGGCGTGGCGTATTTCTTCCTTGGTTGGTCTGCTGCAATCGATTGGCAAGTCCTTGTCCTCTGGCTGTACGTCTGGTGGAGACTGCGGAACAGGCTGGTTCAGCAGTTCTTCAAAGTGCTCCACCCATCCTCGTTGTTGGCCTTCGTTACCCACGATTGTCTTCCCAGCTTTGTCTTTAACAGGTCTTTCTGGCTTGCTATATCTGCCAGCGAGTTTCCTTGTTGTGTCATAGTTGTTTGAAGTTTCCGAGGCTTGTTGTTTCCTGGGCCTCTGTGGCAAGCCCATCAATGAATCTTGGCTTGTCTGCTCTTACATTTCTCTTTGCTTCCTTGATGGTTTTGGTGTATTCGCTTTAAGCTTTCACTTTTTCTCCTCTTGTTCGGCTGGTGTTGCCTGCGGCTTACTTTTCCTTTCTCTGTTGGGTTTTGACTAGGAGAAAACTTCCTTTGAATTGTGTGATGCCAGTCGTGGGTTTAAAAAAAATCCAAATAACTTTTATTCTTTTTGAGAGATTGGTTGTAGGACGGACCATCCCATCGGAGCGTGGCGGGGGGGGGGGGGGATATTGTGGTGCAACTTACAGAAACGCAGTTCTCGATATAACTTTTTAAGTTACAGTTCCAAGATTGGTACCCACTGTCTCATAACCGTAAGTAAAAAAAGAAAACAATAAAATAGGAGCCAGGCCCTGGCGTGCGCATGAGGTGACGCTTGCATGGGTATACTTCACTATGCAAGCGGCCATTTGTCGGCTTTCCTGTCACTCATTTGCTAGCTTCTTAATTGAGGCTTTCTTTGCCTATCTTGTGTTTGACCCTCCCTCTCAGCGTAGCCTCTTGACTATCCTCTTGATTTGGCTGACTTGTGTCCATCCACTACTCCCTTTTAGGGAACTACTTTTTTCTTTCAAATTCAGCACTTTATCCGAGTGCGTATGCTTTCCAGCTCCCTCCCTTATGTGCTTCATTGAAAACGTGCAACCCCAGCACTTCATGCCTGTGTCTTGTGCACTTCTCCCCCTGCCACAGCACTCTGTCCTTTCCACATGTTGCTCTCCCCTTGCCTCCCATGTTGCTCTCCCCACCTCCCTGTGTTGCTCTGTCTCTCTCGTACGCTGCTCCCACCACCATGGTCATTTTTATTTTTGTATTTTTTAAATTTTGCGCAAAAAATTCACACATTTTTTAAATTTACCGATCCAAGTGATGTCTGCCATTTTGGATGGGTAAATAAATAACAAAACAAATTGTGCATGCATAATTCCTTTTGGGCGTATTCGTTGTTACTGATAGGCCCACGCGTACTTCATCACGCAGCATAGATGCACCAGAGAAAAGAAGCCGCATTTGTCGTATCATCTCACCATTTTGGAACTTTTTATTTTATTTACGATGCTGTTTGATCACCCCAGCCCCCCCTCCCTTTCCCAGAACAGTATCACCAAAAGGCATTGGCAAAGCCAATAATTCTCAACTTTTCACAAGTGAGAACTGTTCGCTTTGATAATGCCTGTTTATCTGCGGATGCTGTTCTTCCTCTCTAAATGTCAAAATAAATAGAAACGCATTCACAAATGACATTTTTTTTTTTTTTGTTGCCGATAATTATGCATTAGCATGCCATAGAGGAGAGACCAATGGTTTTGCCAATGCTTGTTTTTGTTGTTGCTATGTGCAGTCTCCGCTTTTGCCCTCCAGTACAAGGGGCATTGTTTACGGCTGGTCTGTAGTTCAGTCCACTCAGCAGTTCTGCACCCGGCCCACTAGAATAATCTGGACACCCGCAGGCTTCTCGTGCGGGCGATCTGGGCCGCGAGCCAATTTACTACATTTACCCCCGCACCCAGTCTGTCTCTGCAGCTGCACAGCGGGAACCCTGATCCCACATCACGTGCATAGGGGCATTGCTTGGCTGCTCTTGCAGACTCCTCTATAGATCTGGGTTTTTAGAATGCAGCTGTCAAACAGGCCTGTGATTGACAATCTACACAGAGTTAGGTGGGTGTCCCCCTCTTTTGATTATTGGCTTTCTCCGCCAAGCCTCTTTCACCAATCGTCTCGAGACATTCTCAGCCGCCTCTTGGCTCAGCCCAGTGGTGTTTCATCTCTCACCTAATTCTATTGGCTGTGTGGGTGTAACCTTCAACCTCCACTCGAGTGCTTGCATTGGACTGTGCAAGGAACTACTTTACACCTATTACCCTCTTGTTCTGGCTCTGCTAGGTCCCTCACGAGTGCCTGTTCTAGTGTGCTAGCACTGCAAGTGTCGACACCTTCACCCATATTGGTTTTGTCAATGCTTTTTTCTTCCATAGCCCCAGTCCTTCTCTGCTAGAGTATGTCGCCACAAAGGGAGTCATGTCTTCAGGGGGGCCTGCGTGTCTTACCTACCGGATGGAGCGCCAGGCCTGCAGGAAATGCTAAATATTCACCAACTCTTCTTGAGGGACATTCTAGGTATCTGCCGTTCGCCGCCTCGCCTGTGTACCAACACCACCCCTCACAATCTTCAGAAAAGACCCCAGATCACACTTTTGAAGACATTATGTCTTCATTGGCGAGGTCCTTCCCAAGCCCACCCACTGCTAGGACTCTCAGAGCTCCAAGGCCTGGTCTGCCTTACGCCTACCACTCTGGAACGCGTGAATGACCAGCTGACCGCCCACCTTCGATGGATGGCGTCAACGGCAGGATCATCCTTTGAGGCACCAGCGTGACGGCTGAGGATCCAGGGATTCTGCTGGGTGAATTTAAATCTTTGAAGGCAAGTTAAGTCACCAGAGAGCGTGCCTTCAGCTACATGTTTTGTTTCCTCTGCTTTGAGAACAAGAGATTCTCAGAGGTTTCTTTATGTTCAGGGTAGAGATTGTCTCTGTGTTTTTTACCAGAAGTGGCCCCGTTAGGCACCATAAGACCTTTGCTAGTGCACGTTGCATCTGAACAAGCAGACCGGTTCTTAAATTCTGCAATCATTGTGTAGATCTCCTCAGCAGGGGTTGTAAAGTTTGTTTTCTACCATCTTGCGACAGGTTCTTGAGATTAAGTTATAATCGAGTTGTGTTTCTTCCCTGTCCTTTGGTTTGTTGGTGTGTAGTTGACCTGTCTTTTGAAGTGGGCCCTCAAGATTTGAGGGTGTTCAAGTATTCTGTTTTTGGCTTCGAGGAAGGCGAGCGCTTTGGTGTTGCATGTGGCTGAGCGGGTGATTTTTTATATTTTGGCATCCCTCTCTAGGGTGGGAGTGATGCAGTTGACAGCCATGCACTATATTTTGAAGTTGCTGATTACTACTCACAAGGGAAAGTCTCTGAAGAGGTTAACAGTGGGCTCCAAGAAGCCCAGGTTCAGCTCCTTCCATATCTATCTTGTAATTTTGGAGCAGGACTAGATGTTGTTGCTGTCTCTGGTAGGTGATGAAGGCGGTGGAAGAAGCTTACGCCATGCTTGGCGCAGAGCTTTGGAGCCGGCCATGTTGCTTCTGGTGTTGAAGATTCCATCCGGATTGCGTCCCGAGGGCACTTTGGGTCTCTGAGTAGTGACATTAGTTCCAGGAGCCCTAAAGTCCTAAGATCCGTCCTGAGATCCAGTTTTTCAAGCCTTGGGATCGAGTCGTTCAGGATCTCAAGACCTGGGCGCCTTTCGGGGTGGAAGGTGGCTGAGTCGTACAAGGTGGCTGCAAAAGATGGACCCACCAGGGGTGTGGAGTGGTGGTAGTTAGTCTGAAGAATTGATTGATTGATTGTGGGTTTCTAAAGCGCTAGAATCGACTCCCGAAGGAGTATCTCTGCGCTGTAGACCGCTGGGGAACCTGTCCTGGCTTTCCCTGTGAGATGGTCCCTACTGGGTATCTACAAGGTGAAACCAGGCATCCCCGGCGAATGTGGGGGGCCGTTGTGGAGATGAGGCAAGCTAATGCCCAGAGTTGCCGAGTGTGTTCCCTGGTTAGAGTAGGCACCGAGGCGAGAATTATCGAGTCCGTTGACCCTGGTCCAAGACCCTGCCGCGTCAGGAATTGAACCCTGGTCCCGGGCCGTCCTCTGCTCCCGGGTCTGCCGCCTCTACCCAGTGAGCCACACCACTCATAGTTCTGTTTGACTTGTAGAGTTTTGTATGCTATTGCCGAGAGACCGTCCAGGTGGACGGACGGTGTCTCGTGATTTTATATCTGGGTGGTTTCGCTTCATGTAGTATGGGGGTTCTCTTATTGGCTAGCCATGTTTTGTTTATTTAATTATAACCTGTCTAGTTCTATGTCCACTTTAGGCCATTCTCATAAATTCTGTTTTTTGGTCTGGTGTTAACCATGGCTTTTTGATTTTACTAAATTCTATGTATTATAAACCTTCTTACAGAGGCTTTAAGCAAGATCTCTTCATCCATTGGTCTGTTGTCATTCACATTGTATTTCTGTCCACTTCAGCCATTGGTTAAGTTCACTGTGAGTGACGGCATTCTGCCCTTTCACATGGAGCGCATCCGCACACAAAGTAGTTCTCTTCTGCACCAGGCACTACTACGGCAATGTGTGCTTTTTGGGACCGAAAACATATTCTTGCCTTCAGCCAATGATATATATAAATGTTATATTTTTTTTTTTAGATTGATTATGACCGGCATGTTCCCTAACAATGAAGGTTTGCAAAAACCATGAAAACAAGCAGTGGCAAAGCCAAAAGGCTGGCGGCTGAATAACAGATGTTTATAGTTACTCAAATGGACTCATTTTATCTACCTCAGAAGGATGAAAGGCTGAGAGAGCCCACAGGGCTTGAACCTGGGACCATGAGGTTGAAATCGGGCCCCTTCAGTGGATGCATTGGTCCTCTAAGCCACCAGACCCGGCTTGCATTGAAGAGCTTGTGCGGTTTAGATGCGATGTGCACAGGAGTGCGGCCGATTCAGGGAGCTGAAGACAAGTCCCTGAAGGTAGCGCGAGCTTCTCGCACTCTGTCCATGTTCTCCAGTTCCGTGGCACTCTGCCCATGTTCTTCACATTTAGTCAGTTGGTGGAGACACCTGATGCTCCCTGTGCACTGCCGTCATGCACCACGCTCGCTGTGTCCACCCCCCCTATTCCTTTCATGTCCCTATGCGCCCTACACGTTCTTGGTGCTCTGGTCGTCTGCGTCGTTAAAAATGGTGATCTTTCTGTTTTTTAACGAGTGGATCAGGGACCTGAGATGAAGATTAAACGGTAATGGGGACAGGGAGGAGCCCTGTGGAACCCCGCATGTGGAGGTGAGCTTGGGGGTGGTGAAAGTTCCGAGTCTTACTGTTTGTGTACGGTCAGCAAGGAAAGATTTAATCCAGCTGAGTGCGGGCCCTCGTAGGCCTGCCTTTTCGACACGGTACAACAAGATGTTATGGTTGACTGCGTTGAACGTGGCCGACAGATCGAGGAGTACCAGAGCCTGGTGGACACCCCTGTCAGCATTTGCTCTAAGAGTGTCCAGGACTGCGAGGATCTCTGCCTCAGTTGAGTGCGCCGGTCGAAAGCCAACTTGTTTTGGCTCGAAGTAGTCTGATTGTTCAATGAAGCTGGAGAGGCACCTGGCCACATGGGCCTCCAGGATCTTGGCCAGGAAGAGGAGAAGAGATATAGGACGGTAGTTCGAGGGAATCCAGGGGTCGGCCCCTGGTTTTTTAATGAGAGGAACTACCGTAGCATTCTTGAAAGCGTTGTGTACCTTGCCCTGAGCGAGTGACTCGTTAAGGAAAGTGAGTACACTATGAGGCATGACGGAGAAAAT
Source organism: Lissotriton helveticus (assembly GCF_964261635.1). Lineage (NCBI taxonomy): Eukaryota > Metazoa > Chordata > Amphibia > Caudata > Salamandridae > Lissotriton > Lissotriton helveticus. Next base: position 14,548,449 of record NC_136073.1, read on the forward strand.
GTCCCTTAAGACATAAGGTGGACAACTGTCATTTGGCGACCCGGATTTAACACGTCATTAGCTCTAATAATGTTTTAGGACAGCTAGCAGGAAGGAGGTCTAGTGTGGATTGATTGCTGGATATATCTTCTAGTGGTTCTGTGCTGGCCGTATTAGGGATGCTGGCTTTGATGGTGGAAATTTTGTCCAGGAAGAAATTGTACAGGGAATTGCAAAGCTCTTGAGTAGGTGCCTGAGTGGGCAATGTTCTCTCGTCGTTGCATGGGTCATTCACAATCTTAAAGATTTCTTTAGATTTGTTGTGGGCATTTAGTATTCTAGTAGAGAAGTAAGCCACTTTAGTATCCACAATGGCTTTTTTTATACTCTCTTTGAGCTAGCGAAATTTGCTCCATATCTTCTATGGCGTATCTTAGTCTCCATTTTCTCTCTTTTTGACGCAGCTCGAGTTTTTGTCCATGGTCCCTCCTCATGCTATTGGTCAATGGGCCCTGCCCTCCTCATGCCATTTGTTCATACACCACTCCAATTACTTTCATATTTCACTATACTAATTCAACACTCATCCTTATGGGTTCCAGAGTAGTGTGCTCCTCGCCACAAAAAGCGCTTCCAAACTCCATCAGGGGTAGCAAGCGCTATATAAATAGAAACCTCTTTCCCTCTTCTATCCCGCTGCTACCCTTCTCTATCCAAATAACTGAATAACATATCCACCACTTAAATTACTTTCATATTTCACTATACTAATTCAACACTAATCCTCTATGGGTCCCGGAGTAGCCTGCTACTCGCCGAAAAACCCTTCTTCGCCTCACCAGGGGTAGTAAGCGCTATATAAATGCAATACAATACAATATGCCCCAGGCTCCTCGCGCTATTGGTCCATGGGCCCTCGGCTCCTTGCACGGTTTGTCCATGGTCCCGGGCACACTACCGAGCCCTGCGCTCAAAGGTCCTGGTAAGGTTAGCTCCTTTCACTTTTTGTCCATCTGTCCGACGCCTGCTCAGGTTGATGGCACTTGCCTGCTGCACCTGGAGGATGCTATTGGCTCTGCACTCCCTCGGTGGGTCTCCAGCAGGGACAGCTTTAGTGCTGGTGGCCCCTGGTGAGACTGTCTTTTTTGGTACCTCCCCCCCCCCCCCCCATGACCTCCTTCTCCATGAATTCCCTCACTACCACTCTCCAACTGTGCCCCTCGCCTCTCCATAGCCTCTCTCCAACATGCACTTCATTTTTTTATAGCACTACTCATAGTTCACTCGCACTGCGTTCTGTGATCTGCCAGGTACACGTTCTTTGCAGCAGGCACATTAACCCTCCGTGCTACCTTACGATGAGTCAAAACTGCCAACAGACAACATTCTGATCTCTCACCAGTAAGAGCATAAATCACCACTGGTATCTTGACACTTTTTATTGTTGCCTGAAAGCTGCCACAAGGAAGTTCACGCGCTTTTAACCCCGTTGCTGCTGGCGACGTCCAACGGACGTCACTACCTCGGTAGTGCTGCGCACGTCCGTTGGACGTCGCAGCCCCGCCCGCGCAATAGAACGTTCCGCACTAGTGCGGCGCGTTCAGCGCAGGTAACGGGTTAAACCAATAGTTATTTTTAATCACAGCGCCCCCCACCAAAGTCAGTGCCAGGTGCGGCTGCACCGGCCGCACCGCCCTAAAGTCGGCCCTGGTTTCCACGGTGAGACAGACCTGGCCTATGAACTATTGAAGGGCTCTTTCTATGGGGCTGTGTGTCGCCCCCTAGCAGTCTTCGAGGCCAGAGGCATCCGTGGGGAGGGAGGGGGGGAGGTACCTGCAGAGTGGAGGAAGCCAGCCACATCTGAGGGCTATTTCAAGGGAAACCGCAGAGCTGGCAAGGGTGTCTCCCCCTCCTCAACTGTCCCAGGACAGTGCAAGGGGGGCAGCTGAGGGGCTGTGGAGGAAGCGCACAACTTCCTCCCTTCACTAAATCTAGACCCTTGTGCCTAAAAACACTAAATCTGTACCTTTGTGCCTAAAAATACTAAATATGTACCTTTGTGCCTAAAAATACTAAATCTGGACTTTTGTGTCTAAAAATACCCACCTGGCAGCGAGTGAGTTTCACTAAATTTGTATGTTTGTGTCTAAAAACACTAAATTTGTAGGTTTATGTTTAGAAACACCCACCTGGGCTCGTTTTAGCCGCCCGTGGGCAGGAGCCCTGTTTGAGCTGTATCCACCCCGGGCCGGGGGCGTGATTACAGGCCGTGTTTACTGCCTCGTTTGTCAAAATATACACCTCTGGGTGAAAGGAGGCGCCCTGGTGACGTCACTGTTCCAGTCTTAGAACTACTGGGCCTCTGCTGCTGTGTTTTTGAAGAGTGAAGTATTTTGGCATGTAGAGTAAACATTGGCTTAACTGCCCCAGTGACTGACGGTCACGTCTCAACTTGTGTCATCAGTGCGGATGAATGAATTTTTGAATGTAGTATTTCTACAGCACAAACATAGCCAAAAGGCAGTGGAGTATTGTACAGGGTGAAAGGCAGGCATAAAGTCACCGAGTGGTAAGGGAGGTAGCTGGGAGCAGAAGTGGACTTTTACCTCACTGAGTGCATCCCTTCACTGTCTCTAGGCGCTATCGGCTCTAGTGCAGCGTAAGCGTCTGCACTTTGCGACACTTGTGCGTGAAGCGTGTGCACTCAGGGGAGTGATGGTTTTCTGTCTGTATTCTTGGGGGGGGGGGGGGCTGCCTGGCTCACCCATTGGTCGTAGGCTCTCCTGAAAGAGTGACGAGAGAACCGTTTTCTGCTGGGTGCAGTGTATGCTGTAAATGTTAAAAGGAGGAGCTGGCTAGTCTTAGCAAGTGATGCTTCTGGGTCGCCTTAATTTTCACTAATGAGACACCTCTTTCTGTGGCCCACCTGTTCCTCTCCCTGGCGCAGTCCTTGCCAGGGTCCTCACCTTTCTCCAAGGGGTCCCTGACAAAGAGACAATAGTCCAGGCCCCAAATCCAATCCCAAGGAGTGGCTCACACTGGCTGAGCTGGGGTACAGCCACCCCCGTAGCTTGCTAGGCTCACACCGGCCCCTTGGTAGCGCGTGCCGAGCACCAGGCCCTATCCGGAAGCACGAGGAAGAGTGTGGCAGCCAAGGGGCGCTTGAACCATCAGCTCTCCCCGTGCTGGCACTTTCACGGAGATACTCTCTTAACAAAAATAGAACTTCAGCTCCCAGAATGCACCTTGCTGTTAGCCAAGGCTTGAGTGGCTGAAGGTCCCACAGCGCCTCGAGACCCTCACGGGTGATTTGCTGCACTCTATAAATGTTTGATTGACAGATGCTACGGGACCACGCACCTGCTCTCACAGGATTAAACTGTAGACAGTGTGAATGCACTTAAAATATACAATGTTGAATGCCCGGATGAGGCATTTAAACGTACTTTTATTCTGACCATCAAGTGTCTTTGAAAGGGGGTGAAGATGGGGTTCGTATTTAAGGGCGTCACTTCTGCTGTCCTCTTCCTGGTCCCAGCAGCCTCTAGGACAAACTCCCATCCAAAAGCATTGTTTTATTTTTCGTTTGCTTGCTCTGCGCCAGGCAGTGGGGCTACGCTCCTTCGCCATTGCGGAGCAGCCGTCGCTGCCCCCAAGGGCCCGAGGTCTTGTCATGGCTCAAAGTCTTCCATGTCTGCCCCGGTCCACTCCAGACTCAACCACGACCCAGCAGGCGGATGAAAAATGACAACAAACTGGAAGCATTTATTCTTCAAAAACTAAAGCATCATCGATCGAACGCGAGCCGAGCAAAAGGGCGGGTTCATTGTGAGCGTTAAAAGCGGATCCCAATAAGGCATCCATTGCTTCTGATTGGCTGTGAATCCGACTTGAACTTTACAGCCAGTGACTTCAAAGAGACCTCTGCTGGAATACCAGCGGGCAGTTGAAGGCTCCGCCCCCAAGGTGCAACCAATTGGATTTACCAATGCTTGTTTCGACAAGAAGTGCCCAGAATTAGTGTTCTTCGGCCCCTTCATTGAAGTCTAGCAATATCCGAGAGACATATGGAGGGGGGGGGGGGGGGGGGGGTGAAAGCAGTTGACGTCCCCTTAGAAAGGCCTGTCCTGTAGAGCGCACATGTATGTACTAACCAGACATTAATCCACTCCCGGGGGCGTTGGGGGAGCGACCAAGCTTTTTGTCGGGGGCCGGTTTTCGGCCGATTTTGTTACAGGGACGATTTTGCAGCAAACAGTGCCTTTAACAAAAATGGCCCCCAGGGACCCAAAACTGGCCCCCAACATGTGCGGCGCACCGGGGATTGCCCGGTGCCCGCAACGGCCCGTCCGGCCCTGGCAGTGTCAGGGTGGCACTGGCCCATAGCCCCTGGCTGGATACAGGCACTGGCTTCAAGTTAGACCCGCTGTACTCTGGGCGCCGAGGCACCCGTGAAACCCGGTCACAGCCTGGTGCACGGTATCCGCAGGCCCGAGAGAGGCTCTCCGTGGCACGAGCTTCTGCTGCTGTGTTAGCCGCTGTGGCCACCAGATCTTAACCCCTTGCCAACGTCACGGTGGGCGTGTGCGGGGGCCGTCAAAACCGCGCACGCGGAATTTTTCAGCACAGCAGCGGAATGTCCGCCGCTGCGAAGGCATTAAAACAGTCTCACACACTGACTTGCCAGACAAACCCTTCTGGCACAGCCAGGTTGTCCTAGTGGCCAGTCCGGGCCTGGGTGAGGTCCAAACACTCCTAGAAAGACAGGGTGGCCCGAAGGAGTGATGCGGGCCCTTCACAGGGGTGACAGTCCAGGGATGAGCCAGGGAGCCCTCAAGGCCGCCAGTAAATAGGTTTATGGCTGCAATAATCGGAAGCAAAGGAATATTTCAGTCGAAAGGTCGATGGAGGTGTGGTAATCCTGACTGCAAGCTCTGCCTGGCACTGAGGCTTCTAGGCGCCGAAGAGGGGGAGGATTGGGGGGGGTCGTGAGCCCCTGGGCTGGAAGAGGACCAGGGAGAACTATCTCACAAGTCTCCGGAGTCCCAGAGCTGAGCCACTTGAATTATGCGATTCTGCAGCGTTTCCGCATAATTATAGATTCACCACATAAGAAACCATCTGCTGCATGATTTGCAGATTTTAAAAATTGTTTAGAAATTGTTAGAAAAGCATCATCGGTCGTTACAGACTGGACGAATGACAACTGTCTCAAGCTCAACAAGGACAAGACAGAAGTCCTCATCTTTGGACGAACACCTCTCCATGGCGGCCGGCTGAACTCGGCGCCCATTCCCACTCCGACCGACCTCGCCAGCTACCTCGGCATCATCTTGGACAGCAAGCTATCCATGAAGAAACAGGTAAATGCAGTCTCGTCGGCCTGTTTCCACACTCTACGCATGCGCCGCAAATCTTCAAGTGCTCCCCAGTCAACACCAGAAGGACCGTCACGCAGACCCTCGTCATTGGCAGGCTGGACTACGGGAACATACTCTACGTAGGGATCACCGCACACCTCCTGAAGAAACTACAGACAATACAGAACACAGCGGTCTGACTCATCCTCGACAAACCCACGTCGGAGCCCACCTCAAGAAGCTACACTGGCTTCCGATCCAGAAGAAATGCCAGTTCGGGATGCCGAGCCAGGCATACAAAGCCCTGCACAACGAAGGACCAGCATACATACCAGCAGCAACTCCAGCGCCCCGAAACCCTCACGGGTGAGTTTCTCTGCTTTACAAATCCTTGATGGATTGGTTGAGAGGCTAACATTGGTGGCAGCCTCTCTAAACAGGTTAGCCACTCCTCTGTAGATTGTGATAACTATACGCTGGTACGAATGAGGCGTAACTCTTGTCTACTGCGCTTTAACCCCTTCGCTGCGGCGGCAATTCCGCCGCAGCGCTAGGGGGAGGGGGGCCGCGCGGCGCTCACATGCTCGTGAGGGAACCGCTCCGTCACGAGCCTTGGGTGGGCTGTGCTTGTGACGGAGCGGTTCTGTCACGGCCCCGCCCACTCAATAGAACACGCCGTGCAGGCGCGCCGAGCGGGCCATGACGGAACCGCTCTGTCACCAGCACAGCTCACCCGAGGCTCGTGATTGAGCGGTTCCGTCACGAGCATGGGAGGGGTTAATGCGTGCTACTGTGACAACATGCCCAGCGAAGTCTTTCTTCCACAGAGTGTGTTCTATTCTGCCACCTTATTTGTTATTTCTGCCACAGAATTAATTTCATCCTTGCTGCATAATTTGGCCGTGCCTCGGGAGCTGTTGCACGTGAGGAGCCGGATCTTCCAGTGCAGGAACCAGCGGGCCCCAGGAGCTCAAAGGGCCGTGTGTATGTGCAAAGGGGGGCAGCATCTCATGGGGGGGGGGGGGCAGTAACCCCCAAGCGTGCATGCACACGTGGAGTTTGGCCGGTCCTTTGCATGCCTGCCAACTCACACGGTGCCACCGCATGACGCACTATATCTGCTCTGATCACAGGGTCACCCGGTGAGGAGCCGATATCACGGGAAACATCCATAACAACGCGGGCATTACCCCGCACTGCTATTACAACGCTGCTATTACAACGCAAGTCGTTACAACGACTTGCGCTGTAGGATAAGGAATAGTTTAATTTTCTATCCAACACCTTCCCTACTGTCAACTTGGGCTGGAGTTGGAATAGAAAATTAAACTATTCCACTATCCAGCACCCCCCCCCCAACTCAAGTCGTTGTAACGACTTGCGTTGTAAAAACAGCGTTGTAATGGCATGCGGGGTAAAAGCCTGCGTTGTAATGCCATACAACCAACATCACATGGTGGCAGGGAAAATGAGGTGAAAACCACTGTAGATAATGACTTCCCAGCTCATTTTTGAGAGGCGTTGAACTGCCGGCGTCCATTAAGTGGGTGTAAAAACACCCCAGGACATTGGCAACAAACTTGGCAAGCTTTTTTTTTTTCTCTAGGGAGGAGGGGACTTTGGAGGCAGGGTGGTGTTCAAAAGTGCCTCTTAGGTACTGCTCAGCACGAGGCCCCGCCCCCTCCATAACCACGCCCCCATCTCACACGTTGAGATTTGTGTTCCATTTGGCAGGTATGCCGTTGTAATATAGTCCTTGGGTCGGAAATGTGCGTTTAATGCGGGCGAGAAGCATTTATAGGGAGTGGGGCCCCGGGAGAAAGACCCGGGCCCCTGGATGGGGGAGGGGTAGGTGGTGGCGGGTGGATTCTGGGCCAGGCTCCCGAGAGAGATGCTGAATCTTCGGTTCTCTTTCTTTGCAGAGACTGCCAGAGCTGGCAGCGTAGACACAGTTGCAGAGCCTCGCTCCCCCCCCCCCCCCCCCCCGTGCCCCCTCTTCCCTTGTGAGGGTCTCACATTCTCTTCTCATGGAAAGAACACATTCCGCAGCTGGCTGAGAGCTGCAGCCCAAGTGAAGCCATGTGTGGGTGCCACGGAGGCCTCTGGTGCTGTGCGAGCTCAGAGCCCCCCCTCCCTGACACCGAATACCCCGAGAGAGTCTGTGTGCCCAGGACCCAGGGGGTGGGCAAATATTGGGACAGGCAGGGGGCCCTGGGAGGAGGCGGCTGGGGAGCGTCCTGTGGGGCCACTATGAGATTAGTGGCCTGCAGGGTAATGTGTCCAAGGCAGGCTCCGGCTGGTCCCCCGGGGGTGCCTGCGCTCTTGCACTAGGTTCGGCCTCGTCCTGTGATGGCTGCTTCTCCAGACGTGAGTCCTGTGCTCTCCATGCCACTGGAGTCAAGCTATCTTGGCTGAAGAGGGCTGAAAACCTGAAATCGGTCCTAGGATGCTTGTTTCCAGTCCAGGGAGGACCTGGCATGGCAGTTTGGGCTGGACTGTTCCCATTGGGTGCAGGGTCAAGACTGATTTGCATATGGCTGGGTCCAAACTGGAATGGCACGGTGAGCAAAAAAAAAAAAAAAGGATTTAGTATGCCCAGACGTGGGCCCCGTGCTCTCCGCGCCACTGGAGTCAAGCTATCCTGGCTGATGAGGGGTGAAACCCCGAAACCGGTCCCAGGATGCTTGTTTCTAGTCCAGGGAGGACCTGGCCTGGCAGTTCGGGCTGGACTGTTCCCATTGGGCGCAGGGTCAAGATTGATTTGCATATGGCTGGGTTCAAACTGGAATAGCATGGTGAGCAAAAAAAAAGGATTTAGGCCCAGATCTCTGTACTGGGGTGAATGTATGACATTGTTCTGCATTCTGTCCATCAATTGTTCTTTTTGCATTTGTCACCCCGACGCGGGTACCGTGCAGTGCTCTCCATGCCGCTGGAATCAAGCTATCCTGGCTAATGAGGGCTGAAAGCCTGAAACCTGTCCTAGTATAATTGTTTCCAGTCCAGGGAGGACCCGGCCTGGCAGTTCGGGCTGGACTGTTCCCATTGGGCGCAGGGTTCAGACTGATTTGCATATGGCTGGGTCCAGACTGGAATGGCATGGTGAGCAAGATGGATTTAGGCCCAGATCTCTGTACTGGGGTAAATGTATGACATTGTTCTGCATTCTGTCCATCAACTGTTGTTTTTGCATTGGCTTCTCCTCCAGGGCCAGCCTCTCCAGTCCCTCGGGGGCTGCCTGTGCTCTCGCACCAGGTTTGGTCTTGTCCTGTGATGGCTTCTTGTCATCTAGGACCAGCCTCTCTGGTTCCTCGGGGGCTGCCTGTGTTCTAGCACCCCTCTAGGCCTCGTCCTGTGTTGGCCGCTTCTGCTCCAGGGCCAGGTTTGTCCTTCTCCCATCGAGACTGCTCCACTTCTAGAACCAGGCTCACTTTGATAGTGTGGAGGCCGCTTCTATTCTAGCGGCAATCAGTCCAGTCCGATGGAGGCCGTTTCTGTTCTAAAGCCAGGTTCAGTCTATTTCCGACACAAAGGCTGCGTTGGTTCTAGTGTTCGCTCAGTCTGGACTCATTGAGGTTGCTTCTGTTCTAGAGCCAGGTACAGTCTGGTCACGTGAAGGGTACCGTTGCTCTGGAATCATGTCCAGCCTTCTTTCGATAGTCCCCTTCAGTTCTAGAGCCAGGTTGCACCTGATCCCATGGACCAGGCATCTTTCCTGGACTCTAGTCTAGCCTTGTTCCGTGGAGGTTTACTCCGTTCTAGATCCATGTTGGGTCGCCTCCCTCTTGTTCCTGAGAATGGTAATCGAGTGTGTAGCTTCTTATGGGGCAACTGGTGCAGTGGCACCGGGGCCCGAGCAGCACACTGAACCCTAAATATTGCTGTATTTTATCATTCAGACAGCAGCCAGTGGGACCATTTCCTTCCTTGAACGCGGGCGCATCACACCCTGTCCACTCTCCTGCCTGTACTAGGGTTGTCGCAATGTTAAACTTCCCCCCAATGGACGGTGCTACGTTTCTCTTAAGTAAACTATTCATCCATTTGATTCAGCTCTGAGAGATTCTTCAGCAGCGCAGGAGCACACACTGACCAAGACACTTGTGCCAAAGTCAAGCAGGTGGAACTTCTTGAACATCTTGTCTGTCTGTCATATCTGTGGTGTGTGCGTCCTGCATCGATAGGTTGCTTATTTACATGGCTTTTAACCCCTTGCATGCGGTGTGAATTTTTGCGCTGTGCGGCCGTTTTGAAGAGTGGGCGGGATCATAACGGCCCCCAGCCGTCATCAGCACACGCCCACCGTGATGCATGACGGCTGGGGGCCATCATCCGCATGCAAGGGGTTAAATAAAAGCAATTTAAACACACATTGGGTCTGTAAGGACTGTTACCACAGTAAAGAGGGAGGAAGAGTTGGAGACAATGTTTATCCTCCTGACAGTTACGTAGACAAAAATCGAGTATATCGAAGAAAACCTGCCCTTAGGGAATTAGATCAGATACAGCAAGAATTCATTGTAATCCCTTGTCTAGAAAAAAAGTTTTTTCTAGAGACCCCTCACCCACCAGGGTTGCCCCTAGGTGGCTTGCTTCATCATTGGGGTTCATCCCAATCCTCTATGGATTGAGGTGTGCTACGACTTACGAATTACATAGGAGCACGTTTTATGTAGTGCAGTGATGTGATGTGGAGTGGAAAGAGAAAGAAAATCTAAAAATACCGAACTAGTTGGCCACTCTTTTATTCCCGCCCCTAGTTGGTATGGTTAAAACTCAGGGGTCGTTTACTGAGAAGAAACCTGACCTTAATGAGTCTGGTTGTCTCAGTAATGTGTTTTTGTCAACATGTTTCGAGCTGTTCCTCTAATAGCCCTTCATCAGGACTCCTGGTGTATGTGAAGCGCACACGCTTCTGCGGTTTTAGGTGGCTTCTAGGCGCCTTGTCATGGATCCTCTGCAGCTTACCATCGAGTGTGCTTGGAAGTCGGAGGTTAATCATTTTACAATACCCTCCCCAAGCAGTCGCAAGCTCGCTCGCCTCTTGCATTTCCACCCTTGTCAAGTTGCAGGAGCAAGAGCTCCTTCCGCAGTAGAGGGAGCAGCGGCATCATTCCTTTGACCCCGGCTTCGGTTGTGGAGTGAAGGTGTGCTCTCCGACACTCTCCAGTTCACAACATCAGTGGGGTGGGTGGAGGTGCTTCAAGGGCAGGCGGCCCAGTGAAAGGTGGTGAGTCACAATCTTCTCCACCCGACACCCAGCTCCTGAACTTTAATTTAATTTAATTTAATTTAATTTAATTTAAAACATTTGTAGAGCGCAGCATATACCGTACGGTTTCTTGGCGCTAGTAGTTCGTTTGACTCCTGAAGAAGATGAGACCGGTCTTGGGTGGGGAGGGGCATTATACAGGAAAGGCTTGTTTGAAGAGAAAGGTTTTTAAGTCCTTGCGGAACGACAGATAATGGGTAGAATAACGGAGGTGATCGGGGAGGGAATTCCAAAATGTGGGGGCAAGGGTGGCAAAATTGGTTCCGCCCCATTTTTTACGTTTAAAACGTGGGGTTAGGAGGAGGGATTTAGAGGAAGAACGAAGCTCTCTAGAAGGAACATATTCCTTTAGTAATGAGGCAATAAAGGCTGGAGCAGTGCCTTGTCGGGCCTGAAAGACCATGCACCCGATCTTGAACAGGGAACGTTCTTTGACCGGGAGCCAGTGGAGCTCTTTGAGGAGGGGTGTGGAATGGTGGTACCGTGGGAGACCATAGACCAGACGGGCCGCCTGGTTCTGGACCAACTGGAGTCTCCGCAGGCTGTATAATGGGATGCCGCTGTAAATGGCATTAGCGTAATCTAGCCTAGAGATGACCAGTGCAGCCATGATCATCTTAAGTGCCTGTGGGGAAAAAAAACGGGAGATGGAGCGGATAGTGCGAAGGGTGAGGAAGCAGGAAGATACAACGGTGCTAATTTGTGAGTGGAGGGTGAGCTGGTTGTTGATTTTGACCCCCAGAGTTTTGACTGTGGGTGACGGAGAGGGGGGGGGACCAAGAGAGGGTGGCCAGAAATGAGAGTTCCACGGACTGGACGAACCACCGGTGAGAACCAGCTCGGTTTTGTCTGGGTTCAATTTCAGCTGGTTGTGGTTCATCCAGTCCCGGATGAAGGTCAAAGTCGACTGAAAGTTAGAAACAGAAGAAGGGGAAGTAGACAGATCGAAGATGAGCTGGAGGTCATCCGCGTAGTTATACACGGTGACCTCCAGCTGCTGAAGAGCAAAGATAAGAGGAGAAATGTAAAGATTAAACAATAAGGGGGAAAGAGAGGATCCCTGAGGGACACCACAAGTGACAGGGATGGGAGTGGACGTGAAGTCACCCGACCGAACCGCCTGGGTGCGGTCCCTCAGGAATGAGGACAGCCAGAGCAGGGCTGAGCCCTCGATTCCCGCCGCCCTGACACGGGACAACAAGATGGTATGGTCAACCGTGTCAAAGGCGGCGGAGAGATCGAGAAGCACCAGCGCCTGGTGTTTGTTGTTGTCCAAGCCCATCCTGAGGGTGTCCAGTACTGATACCACGACTGATTCGGTCGAGTGTCTGGGACGGAAGCCGGCCTGGCGGGAAGCCAACCCACCGTTGGCCTCTACGTGGGCGCTGAGGACCGCGGTGGCATGGCGTTCCAGCACCTTGCTCAGGTAGGGCAGCAGGGAGATGGGGCGGTAGTTGGCTGAGATGGTAGGGTCAGAGCCGGGCTTTTTCAGAATGGGCACTATAAAGGCTGTTTTGAGTGCCGGGGTCACTACTCCCTGAGCAAGTGAGTTGTTGAGAAAGGTGATGGGGGCTTCAGGGCAAGAGGAGTAAATGTGTTGCAAGATACGAGCAGGACAAGTGTCTGCCGGGGAGCCCGACTTGACTTTGGGGAGTATCTCGCGGAATGAAGCCTCAGTGAGGGGAAGAATAGAGGTGAGGCGATTGAGAACGTTGGGGGAAGAGGGGTTCACAAAAGTAGGTGAAGGGGGGGGAATGTTAGCCTTGATGGTAATGATTTTGTCTGTAAAATAGGTGTTGAGCTGATCGCAAAATGATTGAGATGGAAGGATTTGCGAAGAAGCTCTGTCAGAATAAGCCAAGTTGTTAACTATGCTGAAAATTTCTCTGGATTTATTTTCCGCTGCCTCTATTTTTGAGGAAAAATAGGTGGTTTTAGCAGAGAGAATAGCAGTTTTGTAAGCAGCAAGTGCTTTGAGATAGAGGGTTTTTGCTGCGGAGGAATAGTTTCTTCTCCACTGTCTCTCCGCCTGTCGGGCCGATAGTTTTAACTCTTTTAGGTGGTCGTTAAACCATCTGTTGGAGTCCTTTTGTCGTCGGATGGAAATACGACGTAAGGGGGCCACGGTGTTACAGCCTGGTGTCAGCCAGGTGTTCATGGCAGTGGCCTGAGCATGGGAGGAGAGACCGGAGAGAGACGGGGTAGAATTGCGGAGCAGGGAGGACAGAGAGGAAAGATCCACTCTGTTCCAGTTCCGCGCCCAGGTGTTTTTGGCATGTGGAACTTTGGGTACAGAGTGGTGAGAGATAGAAAAGGAAATAAGGGCGTGGTCAGACCAACAGCAGGGGGATACCATCACCGGGGATAATTGAAGGTTGAGGGACCAAACCTGGTCCAACCGGTGACCGTGGGAATGGGTGGGGGTCGTAATATGCGGGACAAAGTTCAATGAGGAGAGAGATTCAGTGAACTCCTTGGAGGCGGTGCACTCAAAGGGGTCCGAGGGCCAATAATTGAAGTCGCCTAACACCAAGACCGAGGCGTAATTGACCACCAAGTTGGCCAACAGGTCTTGGAATGCCGGCAGGAATAGAGGAGAAGACTGGGGGGGCCGATACATAAGGAGACAAGTGATGGGGGGAGAGAAGGATAGGGAACGGGCCACGAGGAATTCAGTGGGAGCAATGGGAGAATAGGAGAGAAGTTGAAACTGTAATTCTGAACGGGCGATAAGCGCCACGCCGCCGCCGGACCTGCCCGCCGGACGGTCGGCGCGCAGGGCAACGTAGGCAGGGGGGAGAGTAGCCAGGAGAACAGGAAGGGAGGAGTCGCAGAACCAGGTTTCGGTTAGTAGCAACAGATCCGGCTTCTCTGTGTCAAGCAGGGTAAACAACTCATGATGGTGCTTGACCGCTGACCTTGTATTGAGTAGAAGAACAGATAGCGGTGGAGGCGAGGAGGGAGGGACAGGCAGGGGCGGGTTCTGCGGTGGAGGGATCGCTGGAACGGACCGTGGCCTAGGGGTGGGGGAATGGGCAAGACCTAAGGAGGCAATGTGCCTTAGTATAGTTTCTGGGAGAGGCCAATCTCCTTGAAGGGTGGTGAGCTGCTTAGATGAATACAGGGTATTTTGGGCAGGGGGTCGTGTCCCGGGCCCCGTCCGGCCGCGGACGGGCGCAGACGGGCTTGCCTTAGGCGCGCCTTCGGCGCGCAAACGGCGCGCCCGCTGCGCACGTCCGCTGCGCTCCCTGGGATAACACATTTAAAAAGGGGGTTTGAGGGCGGGAAGGGGGCGTGGCCGCAAAGTGGGCGTGGCCGAGCGTGGAACAGGCCGAGGGGAGGGGGTCACTTGGCTGTGTTCACACAATGGAGACTGCATCTTTCAGAACACGTGCTCCAGGTGAGTGCTGAGGCCGCCTTTCATCCTGCGGAACTCCGCCTTTCAACCTGCCGAATACCTGCTCCAGGTGAGGCTGCCTTTTTCGTCCTGTGGAGCACGTGCTCCCGGTAAGGCTGACTTTCAACCTGTGGAACACCTGCTCCAGGTGAGTGCAGAGACTGCCTTTCATCCTGTGGAACACCTGCTCCAGGTTAGCAGAGAGGCAGCCTTTCATCCTGCAGAATACCTGCTCCAGGTGAGTGCAGAGACTGCCTTTCATCCTGTGGAACACCTGCTCCAGGTGAGTAGCGAGGCTACCTTTCATCCTGTGGAACACCTGCTCCAAGTGAGTGCTAAGGTGACCTTTCATCCTGTGGACTGCGTGCTACAGGTGAATGCAGAGACTGCCTTTCATCCTGTGGAACACCTGCTCCAGGTTAGCAGAGAGGCTGCCTTTCATCCTCCAGAATCCCTGCCCCAGGTGAGTGCAGAGACTGCCTTTCATCCTGTGGAACACCTGCTCCAGGTGACTAGTGAGGCTACCTATCATCCTCCAGAAAACCTGCTCCAGGTGAGTGCTAAGGCGACCTTTCATCCTGTGGACTGTGTGCTACAAGTGAGTGCAGAGGGTACCTTTCACAAGGCACTACTTGTGTTGTGCTCAAGGGTGTACACAAACACGGGAGAATAGGTGTGTGTTGGACAGGCCACATGAAGGGCCGCTCTCCCCCGGCCCAACCAGGCCCGAACCAGCCACGCAAGTACCACACACCACCATTGCACGTCCACCGTCCCCGCAGGGACCCCTACACTCGAACCTGTTGACCGCGTAGGCCGACCCACTACCGGCCTGCGCGCCCATCCTGGGCGCCATCTTGGACACTCCACCACGAGGCCGCCTGGCCCCCGATCGACCTCAACCCTGGGCCTGGCCAGGCCTCAGACATTCCGGCACCAACATCCACCCAGGAGGTGAGCGGGCTACTTGGTCAGTCAATGGGAGCAAGAGGTGTCGATGGCTCTCCCCCGCCAAGTACCGCTCGCCCATCGCCTCCCCGGGCGCTGGCTCCACCCCCCTGCTGGGTGTCTGAACCCCCTCATCCCGGACCTCCCGACCTCCAAGTGCGAGGGTCCGGACATCAAAGCACACCAGCCCTATAACTGGGGCAGCTCCAGAGCCGGACGGGAGTTGTATCTTGGAGTCGAGAGACGCAAAGAAGAACTCATCCTTGACGGACTACTGGCGCTGCCGTAGCTCTGTCTTGTGCACCCTCGTCTTGCCTGCTGGCGCTGCCGCGGCTTTGGGAACCACCCTATCCTTCATCGTCGTCGGGACCTGCTGGCGTGGCCGCGGACCGTTTGTAACCACCACCTTCATCGGGACCTGCTGGCCCTGCCGCGGACCGTCGTCTTCCTTCATCCATCTCGGGACCTGCTGGCTCCGCCGCGGCCCGTTCATCTACACCACCGAGCTCGAGGATTGAGAGCTATTTCCATCTCTTTGGTAACAAGACTGTCCCGCTACCCTTTTCCCAAACAGAGACCAGAATAGAGGGGACCCCTGAGTCCAGACCTCCTTGTACCATTCTACCGTACTTGAAGAATTGCCTATAAAGTATCGTTGAACTTTATCATTGTGTGGTGTCCGTCTGTGGGGGGGGAGTTACTTGTCTGTACGATTCACTGGAGACGGCTCTCCCCGGAGACCTCTCCCCTTATCCTCGGCCGACCCTCCCGGTCCGTCTAACATTGGTGGCCAGCGACGGGATCCGAATCACCGCATAAACCGTACAGAGAGTAGCTCACCCCACGGCGAATCACGATGTCAACTAAAGACAGCGGATCAACGGAGAAATTCCAGATGGAGAAATTGGACGAGTACAGCCATCGTGAACTTAAACAGTTCTGTATCGAATTAGGTATCGCTACCACCGGACTAAATACCAAAGATGACTTTAAGCAGGCCCTGGAATCTTGGGCAGAAACCGGGGCTGCCGGAACCCCCGATCAAGACATCGCAGCACAAACCCCCATGGCCCCTGAAGAACGAAGAACGGGTCTCTCGCCAGACGAGATCCAGGAACGAGAAAGAACCCGACTACACGAGCTGGAAATGGCCCGGCTCAAAATGGACGTTGAACTAAAGTTGGCCGAACAGAAAATCAACTTAGAGCACCTGCGTCTCCGAGAAGAAAGAGAGGAGAAACAGAGACAAAGGGAGCTCGAGGAAAAGAAACTGGCATATGAACATGAGCGGAAATTAGCTGAAATCGACCTACGCAAACAGAATAAAGAAGCAGGGGTGCCCGAGCAACCCCACACTCCAGGGGCAACAGAGAAGAAGGTACACATCCCCAAGGATGTCGTTCGAGAATACTTCCGAGAGGACGACATCCAGCAATGGTTTAAGGCCTATGAAATCGCTATGACTGCACACCGAATCGATAGAAGCGATTGGGGGGCCGGTCTGTGGGGGAGATTCCTCAATGAGGGCCGCGACGCCCTGCTGCAACTCCCGGACCACCAGATGACCTCCTATGACCATATGAAAGCTGCACTCCTCACCCGCTATGGCCTCACACCCGAGATGTACCGTCAGAGGTTCCGAGACTGCACCCGCATCCCAGGTACAACTTGGGTGGACTATGTCAATTACTTTAGCCGAGCCTTCGAGGGCTGGATCAAAGGAAGCAAGGTCACAACCTACGAACAACTGTTCAATCTTATGGTATGGGAGCATCTGTCGAACAATTGCTTCATTGAACTTCGCCAGCACCTCCTCGACAGCAAGTTAACGGATCCCCGGCAGCTCGCAGCCGAAGCAGACCGGTGGGAGATCACCAGAGTGAGTCGAAATGGGTCCTCCGAACAGAACCGGAACAACAATGGTCAGCACCGTCCCCGAGGAGGTGGAGGCCAAGGACGCGGAAGAAGCAACGCTCCGGTCACCCCCACTACCAGCCCCACCCCCCCGGCCAACCGGGGCAGCACCCCAGCGCGACCGGGACATCGAGCCAATGTTACCTGCCATCGATGCCAACGAGTCGGACACTATGCAAACGACCCAAACTGCCCCCAGTACCAGAGCCCAAGACCCCGCCAAGTAGCCGCTGCTGCTCTGGGGGAGGAACAGATCTCAGAGGAACAAGAAGAATATGAACAGGAACACCAAGAATGGGAGCCAGCCGCCATGGCTCTCGCCTGCCTAGGGGGGAGAGACATGGTCCCGCGGGTCCCCCTACCCGCTAATACCCAGAAGTACAGCCAATGGGTGGGCATCAATGGACGCCGGGCTGAAGCCCTTCGTGACACTGGGGCCAGTGTAACAGCCGTCCGCTGTCACCTGGTGACCCCCGAACAATACTTACCAAACATTCTCTGCCCTGTACGTTCAGCCGATAACTCAGAAAGTCTGTGTCGGATGGCCTGCGTCCCCTTCGAATGGGGAGGGGTCTCCGGCATGTTGAAGGTGACGGTCCGAGATGATGCCCCCGTAGACTGCCTCCTGGGTAATGACCTGGAAAGCTCTCCATGGGCAGCAGTCGAACGAAAAGAGCACCTGGGGATGCTGGGCGTCCCGGACTGGGCGTGCGTCACCACCCGGTCCATGACCGCCCGTGCCAACACCCGCCCAGAGGAACTCGAATGGCCGGCGCCACCGCCTCCGGTCGCCCCCGCCGAAACCACCGACCGTGACGTCCCCCCCGAACCAGCTCAACCTCCAGACCTCGCTAACCTCGACCAGTGGCCTCAAGAGGGGGGGCCCACGCAAGAACAATTTCGCCAAGAACAAAAGACCTGTCCCTCCCTCGAGGGACTCCGCCAGCAAGCGCTAGCCCAAAGCGCAGGGGATACCTCCGGAACTCACTGGGTCTACTGGGACAATGATCTGCTGTACAGTGAGCAAAGAATCGCGGAGCTGGGGGCCAGCCGAGTCCTAGTGGTACCCCTCCGTTTTAGAGACTTTCTGCTAAACCTGGCCCACGATGTCCCCCTGGCAGGACACTTGGGTCAAGACAAAACCTATAGCCGCCTGGTGACCCACTTCTTCTGGCCCAAAATGAGGGACAATGTACACCAGCATTGCCGATCTTGCCCCACGTGCCAAGCCAGTGGGAAGAGCGGCCGCAAACTGAAAGCCCCCCTGCAACCTTTTCCCGTGGTCACCACCCCGTTCGAGAGGGTCGGAATCGATATCGTAGGGCCCCTGGACCCGCGCACAAAACAAGGCCATCGATTCATCCTGGTGCTAGTGGACCACGCCACCCGCTACCCGGAGGCTGTTCCCCTGCGGACTGTGACAGCCCCGGTAGTCGGCCGGGCTCTGATGGGGATCTTCTCCCGGGTGGGCTTCCCCCGGGAGGTCGTCAGTGACAGAGGCACGAACTTTATTTCGAAATATATGAAATCTCTCTGGCAACAGTGCGGGGTTACCTACCGGTTCACGACCCCCTATCACCCTCAAGGAAACGGCCTCGTTGAGCGGTTCAACCGCACGCTCAAAGGGATGATCGGGGGGTTAGAAGAGCCCCTCCGTCGCCAGTGGGATGTGCTGCTGCCGTGCCTCCTCTTCGCATATCGAGAGGTTCCCCAGAAGTCCCTGGGCTTCAGCCCATTTGAACTGCTATATGGACACCCCGTGCGCGGGCCGCTCAGCCTAGTTAAGGAAGGCTGGGAGATGCCCCCTCTAAAGAACCCACCAGATGTTTTCCGCTACCTCAGTATCTTCGACCTGACGGCGGGCTACTGGCAAATCGGCCTCACACCCCGGGCACAAGAACGTTCTGCCTTTTCCACTCCCGATGGCCATTACCATTTCACAGTCATGCCCTTCGGCATGAAGAATGCCCCAGCAACATTCCAACGGCTCGTCAATCAGGTCCTGGCGGGGCTCGAAGGATTCAGCGCCGCCTACCTAGACGACATCGCTGTATACAGCAACCAGTGGTCCGAGCACCTCCACCACCTCCGAGCAGTGCTGCACGCCCTTCAGCAAGCTGGCCTCACGATCAAGGCCAGCAAATGTCAAATTGGGCAAGGGTCTGTAACCTACCTCGGGCACCAGGTGGGAAGCGGCCTGGTGGCCCCTCTGCAGCTAAAAATTGCCGCCATCCAGTCCTGGCAGCCCCCCATTACCCAGACCGAGGTACGAGCCTTCCTGGGCCTCACGGGCTATTACCGAAGGTTCGTGAAAGACTATGGTACTATCGTGAGGCCCCTCACAGAGCTCACGTCAAAAAATCAGCCCCAGAAAGTCAACTGGACCCCAGAGTGTCAAGCTGCATTTGAACAATTGAAAGCCGCCATGTGCTCCGCCCCTGTGCTCCAGGCCCCCGACTACAGCCGGGAGTTCATCGTCCAGACGGATGCCTCCGACCATGGCATTGGGGCAGTCCTGTCTCAAGTGAACACCGAAGGCCGTGATCAGCCGGTGGCCTTCATCAGCCGGCGACTCCTACCACGGGAACAACGCTGGAGCACCATAGAGAGGGAGGCCTTCGCGGTGGTATGGGCCCTCAAGAAGCTCCGGCCCTACCTTTTTGGCACACCCTTTCGGGTACAGACCGACCACCGACCCCTGCAGTGGCTGATGCAGATGCGGGGGGAAAACCCGAAGTTACTACGCTGGTCCATCTCCCTACAAGGGATGGACTTCACAGTTGAACATCGGCCTGGGCCAGATCACGCCAACGCAGATGGCCTGTCCCGGTTCTTCCGCCTCGACGAGAAGAGTCCCCAAGAGAATGGGTAACTCTCCCCGCCTTCAGCTGGGGGGGACGCATGTTGGACAGGCCACATGAAGGGTCGCTCTCCCCCGGCCCAACCAGGCCCGAACCAGCCACGCAAGTACCACACACCACCATTGCACGTCCACCGTCCCCGCAGGGACCCCTACACTCGAACCTGTTGACCGCGTAGGCCGACCCACTACCGGCCTGCGCGCCCATCCTGGGCGCCATCTTGGACACTCCACCACGAGGCCGCCTGGCCCCCGATCGACCTCAACCCTGGGCCTGGCCAGGCCTCAGACATTCCGGCACCAACATCCACCCAGGAGGTGAGCGGGCTACTTGGTCAGTCAATGGGAGCAAGAGGTGTCGATGGCTCTCCCCCGCCAAGTACCGCTCGCCCATCGCCTCCCCGGGCGCTGGCTCCACCCCCCTGCTGGGTGTCTGAACCCCCTCATCCCGGACCTCCCGACCTCCAAGTGCGAGGGTCCGGACATCAAAGCACACCAGCCCTATAACTGGGGCAGCTCCAGAGCCGGACGGGAGTTGTATCTTGGAGTCGAGAGACGCAAAGAAGAACTCATCCTTGACGGACTACTGGCGCTGCCGTAGCTCTGTCTTGTGCACCCTCGTCTTGCCTGCTGGCGCTGCCGCGGCTTTGGGAACCACCCTATCCTTCATCGTCGTCGGGACCTGCTGGCGTGGCCGCGGACCGTTTGTAACCACCACCTTCATCGGGACCTGCTGGCCCTGCCGCGGACCGTCGTCTTCCTTCATCCATCTCGGGACCTGCTGGCTCCGCCGCGGCCCGTTCATCTACACCACCGAGCTCGAGGATTGAGAGCTATTTCCATCTCTTTGGTAACAAGACTGTCCCGCTACCCTTTTCCCAAACAGAGACCAGAATAGAGGGGACCCCTGAGTCCAGACCTCCTTGTACCATTCTACCGTACTTGAAGAATTGCCTATAAAGTATCGTTGAACTTTATCATTGTGTGGTGTCCGTCTGTGGGGGGGGAGTTACTTGTCTGTACGATTCACTGGAGACGGCTCTCCCCGGAGACCTCTCCCCTTATCCTCGGCCGACCCTCCCGGTCCGTCTAACAGTGTGTGAAACACCAGCTGTGACTATTGCAGAGACCTCTGAGTACTTTCAGGGTTATTGTGTGGAGACTGGTGTCCTCTATGGGTATTCCAGGGATTGGTGATTTATTGTGGCTATCACATGGATTGGTCGCCGGTGGGTTATTGTGGCTATCACATGGATTGGTCGCCAATGGGTTATTGTGGCTATCACATGGATTGGTCGCCGATGGGTTATTGTGGCTATCACATGGATTGGTCGCCGGTGGGTTATTGTGGGTATCACACAGATTGGTCGCCGATGGGTTATTGTGGTTATCACATGGATTGGTCGCCGGTGGGTTACTGTGGCAGGGATGGGTGGATAGCCGCAAGGCCACAGTTGTAAGCATTGAGTTAGTGCATCCCCCGGATCTTTCGGTGTTAGATTTGCTCATTTGCTTCACTGCGCCTTTTATGGGATGAATTGGCCACAAGTGAGTGAATTGTGCCACAAGCCAGTGCTTAATTTGAGCCGGTGCTTTCCAATGCTTGGCCCTTGCACTTAATTGTCGATACCGGCACTTATGACACGTGCCATATAGTGGCGCTGTTTGTCTAATTTAGAGATGAGCAGACCAGCAATTGTTTATTCATTCAGTATGTGTTAAATCAACTAATACCTGCCGCCCAAGCTATTTTTGTAGCTTTGGGGGCCTAGAATAGACTGAATTGTCCCACTTGTTAAAGTGTGCTGGTTAGTAGTTGTGTTGGCAATGTTATTGGCAGCATGGCAGGGGCAATGTGTGGTGCAAGCCACAGAGGTTTCTGACTGGAGCCCTGGCTCTTAATTTTTTTTACAAATTAAGCGCGGTCACTAGAGGTGGGCGGAATTTGCGTAGTCGCGCTACGCAAATCTCCACAAACCGGTAAAAAATCTCCGCGAACACGCGGAATTGCTTGTTCTGCCCATTCGGGATGTTTTTTTAATGTTCGCGAACGTTGTTTGAGTGCTCGGGGGGGGGGGGGAAATATCTCATGAACACGCATTTTAAAAGAACAAACAAGCAAAGAATTCCGCAAAGCAGCTGATCGCAGAATTTTTGGCAATTCCGTGTTCTCAGCGGAACGCAAAACTACCCAAATTCCGCAAGCGGAACGGAATTTACCACCCAGGCGAAGCTGTCACAAGAACATCTGAAGTCCCCTTTTCATTTTGAAATCCGCACTGGGTTGACTTCAGAATTCCTCCCAGAATGCACTGCCACAGTTTCTGCCCAGTGTTTTCATTTCCCAGAGCATTGGCTGCAGAAGAGCAAGGGTTGTGGGGCTACGTACGGCCTGTTGTGGTTGTGTTGAGGTCCTCGCGGCCTGAAGCCGCCTCTTTGTTGGTTTGTCCTGGATGTGGTACAAGCACAATACATCCACACACCAACAGCCTCCTGGCCCTCATCCCGTCAAAATACTCCAGTTTGGAGGGAGTTTGTTTTTCTGGCAGCTGGTGGCGGGCGGTGAGCGTAGCGGGCCCTGGTGGTCCTGACGGGAGCTGGGGGCCTGGTGGGTTGTGTGAGAGGAGAGGTTTGGTGGTCTGTATGTGTGGAGGGATCTGTGGCTGCAGGTGAGGATCTGGGGCATGGGGGGGCTGTGGGAGAGGAAAGATCTGGGGAGCTGTGTAAGGGGAGGTATGTGTGTGAGGAGGGGTCTGTGTGCGAGGAAAGGTCGGGGAAGGCTGTGTGAGGAGGGGTCTGTGTGTGAGGAGGGGTCTGTGTGTGAGGAGGGGTCTGTGTGAGGAGGGGTCTGTGTGTGAGGAGGGGTCTGTGTGTGAGGAGGGGTCTGTGTGAGGAGGGGTCTGTGTGTGAGGAGGGGTCTGTGTGTGAGGAGGGGTCTGTGTGTGAGGAGGGGTCTGTGTGAGGAGGGGTCTGTGTGAGGAGGGGTCTGTGTGTGAGGAGGGGTCTGTGTGTGAGGAGGGGTCTGTGTGTGAGGAGGGGTCTGTGTGTGAGGAGGGGTCTGAGGTCTGTGTGAGGAGAGGTCTGTGCGCGAGGAGAGGTCTGTGCGCGAGGAGAGGTCTGTGCGCGAGGAGAGGTCTGTGCGCGAGGAGAGGCTGTGCGTGAGGAGGGGGTCTGTGCGCGAGGAGGGGTCTGTGCGCGAGGAGGGGTCTGTGCGCGAGGAGGGGTCTGTGCGCGAGGAGGGGTCTGTGTGTGAGGAGGGGTCTGTGTGTGAGGAGGGGTCTGTGTGTGAGGAGGGGTCTGTGTGTGAGGAGGGGTCTGAGGTCTGTGTGAGGAGAGGTCGAAGGTCTGTGTGAGGAGGGGTCTGAGGTCTGTGTGTGAGGAGAGGTCTGTGTGTGAGGAGAGGTCTGTGTGTGAGGAGAGGTCTGTGTGTGAGGAGGGGTCTGTGTGTGAGAGGAGGGGTCTGTGTGTGAGGAGAGGTCTGTGTGTGAGGAGGGGTCTGAGGTCTGTGTGAGGAGAGGTCTGAGGTCTGTGTGAGGAGAGGTCTGTGTGTGAGGAGGGGTCTGTGTGTGAGGAGGGGTCTGTGCGCGAGGAGGGGTCTGTGCGCGAGGAGAGGTCTGTGCGCGAGGAGAGGTCTGTGCGCGAGGAGAGGTCTGTGCGCGAGGAGAGGTCTGTGCGCGAGGAGAGGTCTGTGCGCGAGGAGAGGTCTGTGCGCGAGGAGAGGTCTGTGCGCGAGGAGAGGTCTGTGCGCGAGGAGAGGTCTGTGCGCGAGGAGAGGTCTGTGCGCGAGGAGAGGTCTGTGCGCGAGGAGAGGTCTGTGCGCGAGGAGGGGTCTGTGCGCGAGGAGGGGTCTGTGCGCGAGGAGAGGTCTGTGCGCGAGGAGGGGTCTGTGCGCGAGGAGAGGTCTGTGCGCGAGGAGAGGTCTGTGCGCGAGGAGAGGTCTGTGCGCGAGGAGAGGTCTGTGCGCGAGGAGAGGTCTGTGCGCGAGGAGAGGTCTGTGCGCGAGGAGAGGTCTGTGCGCGAGGAGGGGTCTGTGCGCGAGGAGGGGTCTGTGCGCGAGGAGAGGTCTGTGCGCGAGGAGGGGTCTGTGCGCGAGGAGAGGTCTGTGTGTGAGGAGAGGTCTGTGTGTGAGGAGAGGTCTGTGTGAGGATAGTCTTGGGGTGCTGTGTTGGGGGCTGGCACTGGCGGGGCCCACTCCTGGTTGAGACAGCGCATGCTCTGTTCCTGGCATTGGGATTCGTTCCCATCGTGACGCGCGCGCATCAACAAATATGTCATTTCCCTTGGAAGCCATCTTGGGCACACATGTGGAGCTTGTAAAATGTTATGTATCTGGGCTGAGCGGCCAGAGGCGCTCCGGGCCAGGGCTGGGTCTGCCCTCCGGGGGTCTAGCTTCACTGGTGCCAAGCGGGCCCCTTGGCCTCAGAAGGTGCCCAGAAAGAGCCAGCGCGCCTGATTGGCCGGTGCATCAAAAGGCCTGTGGGGCCGGGGCAGAGTCCTTCAGAAGACCCGCCCTCAGGACATTTTCCATTTAGATATTTATTTTAGCTCGACTCTTCCAGTGGAAATAAATTAGGCCTGGGCGGTAAATTCAGTTCCGCTCGTGGAATTTGCGGAATTTGGCTTATTTAGAGTTCAGTGGAGAACGCAAAATTGCCCAAAATTCTGGGTCCTTCGACTTAGCGAAATTTTTTCCTTGTTCGCGTTCTCAAATGCGTGTCCGCGAGATATTTCTACCCGAGCACGCAAACAGCGATTGCTAACAGTAAAAAAGCATTGCGAACAAGCAATTCCACGTGTTCACGGAATTTCTGCGTGTTCGTGGAGATTTTTTACCGTTTCGCGGAGATTTGCGTAACGCGATTACACAAATTCCGCCCACCCCTAAAATAAATGAGACCAAACTGCTTAAAGGACAGGCCCAAAAAGTTTTTAGAAGTTCGAGACAGAGTTGTGTAGTGGGACCACTCTACAACTACACAACTCTGTCTCGAACTTCTAAAAACCTTTTTGGGCGCACCATGTTCACCCCCTTCTATCCAGTGATGGTAGAGTCCTTTCTGGGGAAGGGGGCGAATGGAATGCCCGAATAGGACTGAACTAACTGCCAAGGTGGGAGGGAGAGCTATTTCTAGCAATTATAAATTCATGTATTCGCCTATAAAAGAAATGATGCGCCAGCTCCAAAAAAATGGAGTCAAAGCGGGCAATATTTGTGGCACAGGAGAGGCGGCGCCTATTTAAAACAGTGTGCCACGCAGGACAAGCGCCCATACAAAACTGCCGACCAAGAGAAATAACACACATTTTAAAAAAGCTGTCTGTGCATAATGTCCATCACTGTTCCCGTGCCAGGCCAAACTTTCTCTGCTCCTAATAATACGATGGTAAATATGCCAGCCTGCCAGCGGGGCCCGTCAGGTGTGCCAGGGTACTTCTGGAGTCTCTGTCCGGCCATGAGTGATCCTTGATGCTCAGACAGGCGTGAACTCCCTGCACGAGACCGTCGCGGGCAGTGCTTAATTTGTACACATTAAGTCCCGGGGCCCAAGTTTTTTAATGTGGGCCCGCAGCAGCCGGACCGATGCACATGGCCCTTTAAGCTTCCGGTTTTAGCCTGGCTTTAAATATGTTTTAAATGTGAATTAAATAGTTAAATGCTCAACTAATTAACTTTGCCTAAAAATAAACACACAGCGCCACCAAGAGGTAGATTCACATAAATATGTGTATATGTTTTCAAATAAGTGCGGGTGCCGAGCACCGGAAAATACCTGCACAAATTAAGCACGGGCTGCAAGAGCTGTTTTTCATGCAGCTAGGAATGGGGTAAGTTATTGATTTTTCATGGTCAGCCCAGAGACGTCGAAGTTGTCTGTTCAAGTACAGTTGCAACTGTGATAGCGTCTCATAGTTCTAGTGTGAAAAACATTCATTGCTTGATAGTTTATACATAACCCCAGCAGGCAAATCACCACTCATGTACCTCTGACCACATTGTGGGGAATCTGTAGCTTGCCAGTTTACTGCCTGCCAAAAAAGACTTTGTAGAGTGTGCAAATCACCACTGTTGTGTGCCGCTAACTGCATAGTTTGTGGTGTATGTAAATGACCACTGTCATACGTGCCACATACCACATAGGTTTTGTGGTATGTCCAGGGCTTTAAGTGGAATGAAAAAACTAGGGGGGGGTCTTTCAAAGGGGTGTGGCTTAAAAACACGCAAGCTAAAAATCTGTGCTTAGCATAGTGTGCCGCCCGACTTGTATTTTGCTGTTTCTGTCATTGTATCCAGATCTATGATACAACAAGTAACCTCATACCTACAACAAGTCAGGACTATTTGCTTTGTCAATGGTTGTTAGTTGCATAAGATAAATAAGCAGCAACTATGGCTTGTATATAATATTGAAAAAGCTTCCACTTAAAGCCCTGGTGACACCACGACAATGTTGCTGCTCCTGAGTTTCAAAAGAGAAGAGAAATCCAGAGAGAAAATGACTCTCATTAAAGGATTTCCCTTCCCCTACAACGCTCACCTGCCATGACGTCATGCCCTAACTTCTCCACTAGTGAGAAGTGAGTAGTGTGAGCAGCATAGTATTTTTTTCCATAGTATAACCTGGATGCATAGTATTTTTTTCCATAGTATAAACTGGATGCATAGTATTGTTTTCCATAGTATAACAACCTGGATGCATAGTATTTTTTCCATAGTATAACCTGGATGCATAGTATTTTTTCCATAGTATAACCTGGATGCATAGTATTTTTTCCATAGTAGAACCTGGAT
Organism: Lissotriton helveticus; assembly: GCF_964261635.1. Classification (NCBI taxonomy): domain Eukaryota; kingdom Metazoa; phylum Chordata; class Amphibia; order Caudata; family Salamandridae; genus Lissotriton; species Lissotriton helveticus. The sequence goes on from NC_136073.1 coordinate 14,574,969, forward strand.
GCAATGTGTATCCTCACAGTAGAACCTGCTCCACAGATTAGCGTTGTGCCATTCAAAGCACAGGGCTGGTTTCTGATGTCTCCTCCCCTGGGTTGGTTCCTCATATATCCTTACCTTTAATTGGTTCCTGATGTCTCCTTCATTTGGGTTGGTTCCTAATGTGTCCTTGCCTTTGATTGGCTCTTGATGTCTTCTTCCCTTGGGATGGCTCTTGATGTCTCCTTTCCCTGGGTTGGTTCCTCATATCTTCTTCACTTGTGTTGGTTCCTGATGTGTCCTTGCCTTTGATTGGTTCTTGATGTCTCCTTCCCTTGTGTTGGTTCCTGATGTGTCCTTGCCTTTGATTGGTTCTTGATGTCTCCTTTCCTTGTGTTGGTTCCTGATGTGTCCTTGCCTTTGATTGGTTCTTGATGTCTCCTTCCCTTGTGTTGGTTCCTGATGTGTCCTTGCCTTTGGCTGGTTTTTATTTGCTCCTTACCTTTGGTTTCTTTTCAATGTGTCCTTGCTTTAGGTTGGTTCCCGATATCTCCTTCCCCTCTGGTCTTTCCACCATTCGTTCCTTTCTTTCCCATGTCTCTCCCTCTGCCGCTCATACATGTGTCAGACTCCAGCTCCAACCTCTGAGGATCTTTCTGCTGTGGGACCTCTCCAAGCCATGTCTGACCTGTGCCAAGGATGGGTTTGGTTGGTTTCTCACCTTGCTCTTCTTTTACTTTCAGCGTCTCTGCCTTTCATCATCCTGTCCTTGGTGAACTCTCCATACAAGCGAGGATTCTACTGCAGCGACAGCAGTATCCGGTACCCGTACCGCGATGACACCATCACGCACGCCCTGATGGCCGGGGTCACCATCCCCAGTGTGGTCATCATTGTAAGTATCGTACTATGACACTGTTGTGTACTTATGGTCCAAGGCCATCTTCTTATGTCTTTTACAGGATCGACTGACACGTTACTGATACACGTTACTGATACACGTTTGTCGGTGCAGCTCTTCGTATTTTTTCCTGCCTCCTAATAATGGATCCGTCTGCACTAACCCATGGTTTGCATCCAAGTCAGTGGCGTGGCACCGCCTCTCACTTCCACCAATGAAAGATGAAGCAGAGGCAATTATCTGCTCCTGTAGTCCTACCTCTCTTCCAGTTGCCTCCTCAGACCCAGAGCTAGTTGCTAAGGTGACAGGTGTCATTCGCTGCAAGCTTCAGACAGACTAGGACGTCTTTTCCTGATTCTCTCAATCCTTGGCGATCGCTACGGCGGCACCCAACCCTATTTCACCGGCTGGGTGTCTGCAAAGAACAGACGATCCTGAGGGGTGTTGGCTGACACCTCCACGAGTAGGACACAAGGAAGCAAATCAATACACTTCCTTGCCACTTGGCTGTCATATCCCTTCCTGTCCTGATGAAGACCCGCCTTTAGATGCTTATGAATCTGCACTACATCTTAGGGTCGAAACGTTGACGTTGTTAGTTCAACTTATCCACGCAATCCCACAACTAGAATAAGGAATACTATATCCTGCTGTGGTCTATGTATCGAATGTTGGACATCTGTTTAAAAATTCGTCCATCTGTGTAAATATGTGTTATATATGTTATTTTTGTACAGTACCATGTCACTTAACACGATCAGTCACTAATTGCTCCACAGTCCACGTGCTCTATTGTGTTGGACAGCCTTATATATATTCTTGATTTATACAAAGAGTAAAAAGGAATTCATTCTCTGAACTCAGTTCATCGTTATGTGTTTGTGTGTTCCCTGCATTTGATGATTAATTACATATTCATCACACGTTTTAAGTACATTAGAAACTAAGTATACGTGACTCCCGACAGAACCACTGTTTTTGTTTTGCAAGGAGACCGGTATGACCGTGTAGAGGGGAAGGCCAGAGGCTTGGGGAGTCTGTCTTCTCCATGTGCTGGTTTGGAAACTGTGGGAAGCTGAAGGTTCTCTTCATGCTGAGTCCACATATGGTGTGACCTTGTCCACTTACGCTTGAGTTTAGAACAGTTTGTCTTTCCACGCTATGTTTCAACTCACACCGGCTTCGGCTTCTCTCCTCATACTGCAGAGCGAGGCAGGTATTCCTCATTCGTGTCTTTTATGAGCAACAATCACTCACAGAAGATTAACTAGCAGTTTAGTGAGAGAAAATATTCAGCCAATGGGGATAAAGCCTCCAACGCTGCAGAATTTGATTGGGTGAGAGCTTAAGTAACAGTGCCTGCATCCGGTGGTCCAGCCCTGGCACTAGGGACTGCCAGATTTGGTTCCCACCCTGTCCTAAGGGCTGTCCTGGGTTTCAGAGGTCCCCCAGCTCGTCACCGTCCATGCTGCCTTTAATAAAGTTCCTACAATTGTCGCCCAGAATGCACTGCATGACGCCACTCATCAATGCCAGAACATGTTGTGTGCATTTTGCATCCTCATTGTTTGTTCAGCTTCAAGTGCACAAACTGATGTCATCAGTGTGACTGAGCATTCTTTTTCTGGGTTGGAGAGTGGGCTGTAACATATATATATTTTTTTTTTACGGAGTTCTGTATAGCGCGAACTTGACCCGGTATCGGGTATCGGCGCGCTTTACATAGCATCAGATGCGTTACATGAGGACTCATTCATTTTTGTTAGGCACGGGGAGATTAAGTCATTTGCCCAGAATCACAGGATGTTGTGCGTCATTGCAGAGACTCGAACCCAGTTCCCCAGATTCGAGGTCGACCGCCTTAGCCTTTAGGCCAACTCCTCTCAATACAAGCAAACATATTGTTTGTTTTCAAACTGAATGTCCTATCAGCAGCCCCTAGCAATGCTATCAAAAGTATTATATAGCACTACTGCATGTTTGCATCACACAATGTCCTTGCGTGGGGTCTAGATTACGGTGTGGTTTTCCCAAGACATTGTATTACAGGCGCTGCTGTAGCCTAAAGGGATGTATCATGGCAGCTGATCAGCTGTAACTTGCTTTGTTGCTGGATAATGCTTCGTTTTAGCATAAAGAAAACCTGATGCAGATCAGCTAAGTTACCCTGCCTAAGCCAGAAATGCCGAAACATGTTGGTGATTATTGAACCTTATTTCAGAAACAAGTAATGCGACTTAGTGCCAAAAGGCTGAAGGCAAACTTTACCCTTCCCTCAAATACAATCTGCATAACTATGCTCTGCGTCCTGTTTACACTCAACAAGGTGTGGTGTGGTGTGCTTGTGTGTGCCACTCTTGTGCGTCTCCAGGCGCGACATGTGATACTTAAGTTCTCAGCTGTTATTTTCTCCTTCAAACCCTTACCTTTGTTGTTGTATGATACATATATGTTGGCTTTTGCAGATAACCACTGGAGAGGCCTACCTGGTGTACGCCAAGCGACTGCAATCCAAGTCTGAGTTCAATACTTACCTTGCCGCCGTGTACAAGGTGGTGGGGACCTTCCTTTTTGGGGCCTCGGTCAGCCAGTCCCTCACCGACTTGGCCAAGTACATGATCGGCCGACCACGGCCCAACTTCCTGGCTGTTTGTAACCCCGACTGGTCAAAGGTGAACTGCACCGGGTACGTGCTCGAGGACGTCTGCCGAGGAAGCGTAGCCAATGTCACTGAATCCAGGTAAGTGCCTTCACGCGGACCGCACCGCATTGGCATAAGGTATCCGTGAAAAGAAATTGTGACTATTGACAAGTCCTGCATGTAAGCATGAATGTTCTAGTATTTGCGTGTTTACGGACTCCTTACAGTGGAGAATTGTGGCTCAATGGTTAGAGCGGCAGACCCTGATGCAGAGGTCTGGCCTGGACCAGGGTTCAATTCCCGCCTCTGCGGGTCTTGGGCTCAATTTCCTCGGACCTGATAATTCTCGCCTCGGTGCCTATTCCAATCATGGAGTCCCACTCTGCAACTCTGGGCAATAGCTTGCTTAATCTCCACAACGGCCCCAACAGCGCTGGGATGCCTGGCTTCACCTTGGGGGTGCCCAGGAGTGGACACCTCACAGGGAAAGGCCAGGAAGGGTTCCTCAGCGGTATTCGTACAAGCGCCGAGATGCCTCCGGGTAATCGTGCGCTATACAAGTACCACTACATTACACCCACTATATGGCTTTCAGGTGTGGCGTAAAGAGTAAGTTCTTAACCTTTTAGGAAACATTGCCTTGTGTACCTGTGGGGTGAAGAAACATTCCCTATCTCCACTGAAAGATGTTACTCACACAGAACGTCCTCAAATCCACCTCTGGAGTTTGGGGTCATAAAACCCTTTTTGAGCAAAGATAGAGCAGTTGCCCACACATAGCTTTTAGATGCAAGACCGCGACATTAACAAGCGGAGAACGCAGAATGCAAATATAAAGTTTGAAAATAAAGTGCTGAGACAGAAACATAATTCCCAAAACATATGATGCAGAAAATGTAGTGAGAATCCAGTAGGCTTGGGGAAAACTGTTTAAGGCATGTAGGCGCTACAATAGATTAGGTATCAGGGAGTCTGGATGCGTTATACAATTTTGGCTTGCATCACTTGGAGTGATCTTGGGCACCTGACTATTGGCTACTGGGTAAAGGTAGCTTCGTAGAGTTTCCTAGGATGCGCCAGGGGTCTGAGAGGGAGACAATATGGTTCCTTCGCCCCTTAAGGAGTTGGATGCCTTTCATGGGAGCTGCGCGGTGTCTCACGCTTTACCAAAGATGGTCAAGTCCAGTAAGGAGTAGCCAAGATTCATGTGCACACGCTGAAGTGATCGTATGAGCACGCTCCGCTTCACTTGCATTCCAGCAGGGTTTGTGGGCATGGCCATGCTTCGCTACCACCCAAGGGTGAGGGCAGCGAGTTTCCTCTATTGAGGGAGGGTACTATCGCCATTAGCTGGCACCCAGGGGTCTCTGGGGCAAGTGTACTCTTGGAGAGGTAGGGTGACTCTCCAGGCTTGTGCTTGTCCCGCGATTCTAGTTAGGTGATCCCTTCGTTACCATACCTGGTACATAGTTTGTAAAGAAAAGGAGGTACCCCCAACTATTGTTTCAAATCTAATAAGAATAATATAAAGAAATAACAAAAAATAAATAATAAAAAATCTCAAATGAAAAAGTAACCACCTTGTGTTGAAAACTTTTATTAAAAGTAGAAATGTTGTGATCTGTAGAAGTTAGTAGGTCGTGAGGGAAGTTTGCGCTGTTACCCCCAACTATTAGTCCTACATCGGGGCAATTAGATCAATTGTGAAAATATACTTAGGAGTAAAGAATTTAAAATACTGGACCTAGACAAACAACATGATATATTGGAACGAATAACGATGTAAATATAGCAATATGCTACTCAGAAAACAGTCCTTTTTACTTAACAAATTTATTTACTTCATATCAAAAATCATTTTCCATTTAAATACATATTTTCAGATTTCAACAGAATTTACAATTCAGATCTTATCTTCTAAGCTCATTAAGACAAAAAAACATTTTATAATATCAAAACAATAATAAATTCTATCATGGCAAAGATTTCTTGTAATTCCTACGCGCGTTTCGGCTAAAAGCCTTCATCAGGAAGCCATGAGTAAGGTTTACGAAGAGACCTTATGGTGGATATAGGGTATGCTCTCAGTATATTAATTCTCGGAAGGAGGCTAACTTTATGTGCACTACATCCGTGTTGATGATCAACACTAAATGGATTGTTAGAAGCTACATCAGCAGGGCCACAAAGATATGGATCAAAATTGATATCCTTAAATCTGCTCGATAGAACTCTAGTCTATATCGTGAAACTGCATGGAACGGACGGCTTCAAACAAAAAGGTCCAATTGCGCTAGGGTACGATGAGTAAGAGACCCATATCCTAGGTCTTGAAAGGTGAATAGTTTATGCCAGCGCTCTACAGATATATACCTTGTGTGGTGTCCTTTCATTTGGTATTCAAGGGATTATATGTAACGTGAACCTGGTACATACACACATACGGACATACGTAAGAAAGGCTTCTGGCCGGTAGGTGCCAGTGGCCGCTCCACGGAGCCTGCCTGGACTCTTCCAATGTGTTGCTGGAGGGTGGTTGCTGCAGGGCGGGGCTACCTATGTTGACACCGCTTCTAATTGCCGATTGGTTCTTTGCAGGCTGTCGTTCTACTCCGGACACTCTTCCTTTGGGATGTACTGCATGCTGTTTCTGGCTGTGAGTATCCACCCGCCCTTCCTGCCTCTTTATTTTGCAGACTGGAAAGCACCCAGTTATTTATTTTCCAAGTGTATGTGGGTCATGCTTCAGTTACCTCTTGGAGGGTTCACGCGTGACGTGGTTGGATGCATCTCAGTCAGTTTTTCAGTAGCACCCTCATGGGTCCATTCGTAGCACCCCAGGGGTCCCCAGTTGGGTGGACGTGAAGGTACAAGGGGTGCAGCTCATAGGCGGAGCGATGGATTCTGCACCCCAGAGAAGCAGGACCGATTGGAGACGATGAAGGAAGCCCCAGCTCACTACTATGGTCATGGTTTCTGCAACACGTATGGTGGGGGATGACGCAAGGGTATCGATGGTTCCTGCACCGTAGTGGGGGCGCGGGGAGCAAGTGGGTTAAACACAAGTGTCCCGAGGATCTGAGTAGCTTCCTACCGCGGTGGCTCCTTATCGTACCCGTTGGTTGGACACCAGGACACAAGGTGTCCGAGTTCATTACTGCAAAGATTTAACTTTTTACACTTTATTAGGGTAAGAGCTGGGGCGCGGGCAGGAAAGAGAAGTATCCAGGGGCTCTCCAATACTTGTATTTGTCGGCCGCTACTGTCTGTTGGTGTCCATTTGCTCCAAGGCATCGGCCAAGAGAGGGTTGTTTGGTAATTTGCATAGAACATTTAAAGTTTGCTCGGCTGGATGAATGGGGTCCTTTGTGTGTTGGACTCCGGTTTGCCTCCCTCACGAGCAGCAATGTTAATCCTCTACATCGACTTGCCCACCCGTGGCATGATTATGTATTAATTATACGTTTGTCTTATCCCTTGCCACAGCTCTACGTCCAGGCCCGGTTAGCTGGGAAGTGGGCCCGGCTGCTGCGTCCCACCATCCAGTTCTTCCTTGTGTCATTTGCCGTCTACGTGGGATACACGCGAGTGTCGGACTACAAGCACCACTGGAGCGACGTGCTGGTTGGGCTGGCCCAAGGCGCCCTCGTGGCAGTGATAATTGTAAGTAGTGAGCCGCTCCGATCTCAGTATGCCTTCAGTCCCTCTCATTCTCCACCAGCAGTGCGGCCAGTGCTTAATTTGAGCCGTTAGATTCTGGTGCTCCGTACCAGCACTTAATTGTCAACACCAACACTTATGACAGTCTGCCACATGGTGGCACTATCTGTCTAATTTAGAGACGAGCCCAATAGCAGTTGTTTATTAATTTAATATATATTAAAAATGACTAATACCTGCCACCCAAGCCATTCTTATAGCTTTATGGGCCAGGAATATTCTGAAATGTCACATTTGTAAGAGTGTGAATGTTGGTGGTTGTGTTGCTGCAGTCATTTGCAGACAGAGCTAGGAGGGGCAATGTGTGACAGACGCTGCAGCGGCCTCCTGATAAGCACCCTGGCTTTTATTGTTTCACAAATTAAGGACTGGCATCCAGGAGTGGTTTTAAGCTCCATTGCAGCAGCCCCCCCTCTGAAAGCGTGTCCCCTTGTCCCTTCGCTAAATCCCATTTCTTTTTTCCCACCAGGTCCGGTACGTCTCCGACTTCTTCAAGGTGAGACCATGTCGTCTCGAGTGCGAGGGGGATGCGATGGAGAGCAAGCCTAGTCTGCAGCTGAGCGACACGGACAACAACCACTTCGCCTACAGGGGGGCTCCCTGATTCCAACCCGCCTCCTCTTGCTAGCCAAGCGTAGACGGCTGCCGTGCTGCCACTCACCCGGCAGAGTGGACATTGACCATTGACTGAATTGTTTGTACAGTTGTCTTGTGAATATCTGGCGCAAAAAGTGCTACCGTACGGAACCTGCTGTCTCCTTCGGGGTCCTGACTTGGAGGAGCTTTGACAGCAGTGTACATAGGATGCTAACATGGAAGATTGTGCTAATGGTGCATCCCAACCAATGGTACCACCCTCGGGGCCCTTCGGAGTCAGGAGAAGTACCCATGGACATGTCTTCACCCGGCAGGGCCTGCGCTGTACCCCACTTTGTTGCGAGCTGTGTACTTTGCGCTTTCTGACCCAACTTCCTCCACAAGCACCTTATTTTATCGACCATTGTGTGTTCTCGGAGTGAAAGTTCACACATGGCTTCTCCACTTCTTGGGTCTCTGTGTAATCTGGAAATGCCAGTTCTCCAGGTACTGCGCCTGTTGCACGACTGGATGTGGCGTTGCATACAATGGCTATTTACCGACACGCCTGTTTGTGCTGTGATGCATCACTCGCGGCAGCACGTGACTGAATTTGTTTTCCATGCCTCCACCCTCCCTAGAAGTTGCTGCCTCAATGCTGGCAACCTTGAAATGGCTGTGCCTTCCACCCCACAACCCTTCTCTTCAGAACTCCAATCTTGCTCCCAGAACACTGCGCTAAAAAGCCTTTCTAAGCCACAAATGCGACTGTCGTCCAGGTGGGTCTTGAGCTCATGGTGTGGTGCGTAGTGCTGGGTGTGCACGTTGGGGTCAAGAGGCAGGAAGCATGGACAGTTGACCAATAGTGGTAGATTTTGGGTTTTATGACCGAGGCCATCATGCTGTGCTCCTGCCTGACCTCTGAGGCTGTCGCTCACCTAGGTGGGAAATTCTGACACGAGACGGCCATCATCCCACGGTGGCCTCAGTGACTGGGTTGTTTATCTCACTTTCACCCTCTTCAGCAAGACTCTATACTAGGACATGGTCTCTGCATTTTGTTCAATTTAGTGACACCCCAACTCAGCCAGGAGAACGATATACAACTACAAATGTGACTTTTCTCCAGAAAACATCTTTTCCATTTTGTGACAAAAGCCTTCTGTGATGGGCAGGTGCAGCTTCGTAATTCATCGTATCGTGCCGCCTCCAGGAGCAAACATCCGAATGCAACTTCGAGAACCTCCTCATTGACCATTGGGTGTTTTCTTTGGTTCCTAGAACCTCATGTCAATGTTGTTGGAGTGTTTGAATCTTATTTTCCCTCCCTCTGTGCCAAGAAAGTTGTGTTTCCCTCTTCCACCAAAATGTTGTTCAGTTCCTGGACTATCAGAAAATCACAGGTCTTGAGACTATCGGCTGCCTTCTAACTTCCCATTAAAAAAAACACAGTGTGAGGTGGATTCTGTATTAACCAAAGGTGAAATAGCTCAATTTTAGTTCTACTCAAGTCACAGAAAATAGATTCAAGGAGGGATTGAGATAGTTGTGATTTGAATTTAATGTAATTGATTTCAAATTTAGTAAATACAGAGGTGGGGGTGCGAGGAAGGGACTCTCGCAGATGATTCTAAATAGGAATTTTCATCCCGGAAGAATGGATCTTGAGAAGGCGGGTCACAGCCTTTCACCTGGAAGCATTCCAGATCTCCCTAACTCTCCTTTCGACAAATCTGATGAGTAGCTAGAGTTTTTCGCTGCTGTGGAAAAGATGGGTTGTGTGTGGGTGCTGGATGGGGGAGGGATTTTTTTTTTTAAGGAGTTCTGTGTAATACCTGTTTCCACTGTCCCAGAGGTTTTCAGCTTCCCCTCTACTCCTACGCTTGGCCCCTAGAATTCCAACCCTTAATGAATTATAGGAGTCGAATCCGGCCTCTCCGCTTTCAACACTTCCTTTGACGCTCCTTATTGGGTTAGATTTCTCTTGGGTTATCCCTGACGACGGGTGTGGCTGTGCCATCCCTTATGGCGTTTAGCAGCTGGATCCTAAATACCCACAACATTTGCCAAAAGCTGTAGAATTTCCATGGCCTTCATGAAATGGCCAGAACGACTCTACCGTACAAGGCAGAGACTGGTGCGCATTCGGTGAGGATGGTAAACAACATTGAGGGACATTAGAATCCTGAATTTCCAAAGTCTGCAGTATTCTTCCAAGCCATTTGGTGTGGATCAGGAAGGTAAAACCAGTGCTGTGTCGACACGCACCAATTCTTAGCATTGGTACCCAACATTTACAAAACTATAAGGTACGGAAAACGCACACGATAAACACCGGTGCTGTGCTGGCAACCACCACAACTATAGCACTCCAAGATGGTACAGAAACATCCACCAGTGACCAAACTCTCCGATACCAATCATAGCCCAGTATTGGCTTCAGAGAAAGACTGGTGTTGTGTGGGCACATTTCATTGGTAGCCACTATGTTGATTTGCCCAGGATCAAAAATAGTTCAAAACCTTTAAATTCTAGAGGGTGATTCAACTTCTTTTGTTTGAACACAAGTCTACTGCTTGATGGTCAACACAGAAACTTGAGATATTAGACTTTGAAAGAGCTGTGCTTGCTCCTGTGATTGCCTAGTTTGGGGGGACCATGCTCCTTGGATGGCTGGTTTTGAGGGGGTCATGTTCTGATGAATATGTGGTTTTGGAGGGATTTGTTCTGTGGTGCATTGGGTATAGAGCAGAAAGTTCCTTCGATGAAGTGGGGGGCGGTAACGTGTTCCAGGGAGAGTTAATGCTCGGAAGCCGCATGCTTCAAACATCGAGAGGTTGTAATGGCCATTCTGAGCTCTCCCCAAAAGTGGGCCAGGATCTGGGGTTCTAGAGCTGAGGTGAGGGGAGAGAAGAGAGTAGGGAGAATGGGACTGGATGTAACCACTTGTGCTAGAATCAGAAAGACGTTGATCGCCAAATTATAAAATGTTGATATTTGTAATAATTCTGTTGCTTTTTTTTTGGATACAGACATATTAAAAGAATTATTTCTAAGTTGGAATATTCCACTTTTCATGTATGGTTTCATTGTTGTCATTGGTTTCTGTGTATTTTTTGCTGCAGTACGGTGATCTACAGGTAATGTTCTACTTTAATGTTTTTCACATGAGCAATATACATGCTTGGCAGGCAAGATCTTGCGAGCTGCTCCCCCAAGAACACTTAACAACCCCCCTCCTATTCTCCCTTAATGGAACCTCCCTTGAGCTCCACTAAGTCTCACGAGCTGTGGTAATTCCTGCTAAAACCTCTCTGAGCAAACACAAGGAGATGATAGACAGAGCGATGAAACTTTTCAGACACTCACCCCCAGTCACAGATCTGGGTTGAATCCATCATCGTTCTTTAGATCATTTCACCACCCCAGTTCGTACCCCGCTATATGCAAATCGGTCTTGACCCTGTGCTTAATGGGAACAGTCCAGTCCAAACTGTCTGGCCAGGTCCTCCCTATTTATTTATTTATTTAGAAGCTTTTAAAGCGCGACAGCTACCCCCAACGGGGGTGTCCCGGCGCTGAAAACATGTGAGGTCAGAGAGGGTCAGCCAGAAAAGTTCCGCAAGGCTAGATCAGAGAAAAGAGCCAGGTCTTGAGTTTCCTTCGGAACAAAGGCTCTGATGTCAGGAATCTAAGTTCCAGTGGAAGTAAATTCCACAATCTGGAGGTGGCCACGGCAAAAGCCCTACCACCCGTACAGGCCAGACGGAAACGTGGGCAGAACATTAGGCGAAGATGGTTGGATCTAAGATCCCGCGTTGCATGTGTCAGCCTGATTCTATGCCTTAAGTATGCTGGGCCACGGCCATTGAGAGCTCTAAAGGCAAGGACCAAAGCCTTGAACTGAATGTGGTATCTCACTGGTAACCAGTGTAGTTTGGCCAGATGAGGTGAAATCGAGTGGCGATAAGGAATATTACAAATCAGCCGGGCCGCCGAATTCTGCACTGTTTGCAAACTGTTAATGAGATACGCTGGGGCTCCAACATACAAACTATTTCAGTAGTCCAAATGGGACGTGATTAGGGCATGGACTACTGTTCTGCGGGACTCAAGAGGCAAAAAAGGAATGATTTTTTTTATCATTCGGAGTTTTCCAAAGCAGGATGATGAAACCTTATTAATTTGAGTCTTGCAGGAAAGAGCCGTGTCAAATTGAAAGCCCAGATTACGGGCAACTTGAACAGGCACCAGGGGGGGGAGGGTTAAGTTCAGATGGCCACCAAATGTTGGAGGGAATAATAGATTTCTGATTAAAAAATAAGACCTCCGTCTTGTCAGTGTTCAATTTTAAATTGTTGGCGGACATCCAGGAGGCGATGTTTACCAAGCAGTGGCAAAAGTGAGCCAAAGAGCTTTCAGAGTGATCTTTAAAAGAAAACACAAGCTGAGTGTCATCAGCGTAAAAGATCACTCTGACGCCCCAAGATTCAACCACCTTCGCCAATGGCATTAGGTACACATTAAATAAGAGAGGACTAAGAGCAGAACCCTGCGGAACCCCCCATCTCAGTGGTTTCACTGTGGAAACAAAGGGTCAGAGGGAGACCTGTTGGAATCTGCCCATCAGGAATGATTTCACCCAGGCCAGGGGAATTCCTCCGATGCCCACCTCATGAAGGCGATTCAGTAAAGTGTCGTGCGAGATGGTATCAAATGCTGCGGATAGGTCAAGGAGGACCAACATGGCCTCCTCTCCCCTATCCACACATTCGCAAATTGATTCAGACACTTCCAGCAGGGCTGATTCCGTACTAAAATCAGGCCTGAATCCTGACTGGGTGTCATGAAGCAGGTGACTAGTTTCTAGATATTTGAACAATTGCTCTTGTACCGCCTTCTCTAACACTTTTGCTGGCTTGGGGAGAAGTGAAATGGGCCGATAATTGCTGAAGCATAATGGATCTGCACCTGTTTTTTTTAAAATTGGTAACAGTGCCTGTTTCCACAAGGAGGGGAAAAGGCCCGATTGCAAAGAAGAATTCCAAATTTCTAACAGGGGCTTAATCAATAGCAGAGCTATGTCATTCAGAATATGAGCTGGGGCTGGATCCAGCGGAGAGCCCGATTTACACTTCAAAAACAAGGACAAGGCGTAATCTTCAGACAGTGGCTTAAATGAGGTGAGCACTTCCACACAGCTGGTGTCATAAACTGGGGATGCTGCTACGGGGTTCTGATGGATGTTTGCTGTAATATTCATGATTTTCTCATTAAAAAAATCAGACAGTCCTTCACTAAGTAGTTGGCTAGGGGTAACAGGACAGGCCAAAGCAGAAGGGTTGGCAAACTCCTTAACAATATGGAAAAGGGTCTTGGTGGAATTTTCTGCTCTTTTAAATTTATCCGCAAAATACTGTTTCATGGCAGTACGTTTGAGTTTATGAAACTCTTTAAGAGCTGATCTATAGAGTGCTTTGGCCGCCGGGTCATATGACCGGCGCCATGAACGCTCCAGTTTTTTACATCTACTTTTTTTTTCCCATAGCGTCAATGTGAACCATTATTAAGGGTGGATACACTTACATTAAGATCAGCAACGGGTAGATCAATACTACTCCTAAACCTTTGTTCCAAGGCCGTACAAGTGACTTTATGCCATTTTCTGCCCTGTCCTCTACAAGTAGATTCCATCCTTGGCGGCTTGGATGTAGACACTACAAACTGAATCAGGTAATGGTCGGACCACGTGAGAGGCATAGAGGGGAGAATTTTAAGATCAAGCAAATTGGAGAAAATTAAATCAAGGGTGTGTCCTGCAGAATGGGTAGGACCACTAACCCATTGGGGCAGATTCAAGCCTTGCATAGAATCTAGAAGATTTATAGCACGTGTACAGTCATGTGAATCAACATGATGGTTAACTATCTCATTACGGGCTCATTACCCGGGTACAGCTTCGTTTGTGTCACACTGTGCATGGAACCTACATCTGGGCAACCCATGCCACTTAGGGTGGTACATGAAACGCACAAAACATGATGGCAGGCTGCTTGCAATAAGTTTAACCACTGGCAATAGCTTGGCGTAGCACTCCACCCATCGTTTTTTTTTGCTCACCATGTCATCTCAGTTTGGACCCAGCCATATGCAAATCAGTCTTGACCCTGTGCCTCATGGGAACAGTCCAGCCTGAACTGCCAAGCCAGGTCCTTCCTGGACCCGAAACAAGCATCCTGGGACCGGTTTCAGGGCATCACCCCACAACAGCCAGGCCTGCTTGAGTCCAGTTGCAAAGTGAGCAAGGGACCCACGTCTGGGTATACCCTGCCAACTTTGTTCGCCCTAAGTTGGCAGGGTTAGCCCTATGCTTCCCTGGCACACACTTGGGTGCTCCCCTAACGAAGGTCATAGTGTGCCCACCCCGCTAGACTCGTGCATTAGGTTGTGCATGTCCATCTGTGTGCATGGACGCCTGCATGATCTGTAGAACACTCCAGCCGTGTTGACCTGTGTGTCTGCATCATATGAAGCCCAGCCCTACTGCCCTTGTCAGGCTTGTTTCATTGAGCAGGTTTTTCAAGCTTCTCACGTGCTCTCTGGTACGTAAGTCTGACAAGAGGAAAAACAAACCTTCTTTCACCGCCCAGGCCCCACTAGCCACACCCTCTGAACTTCCCCCCCAGGGTGCTCTGTGCAGAGGTGCAGGCTGTCTGCTGGGGGCGGGGGGGGGACGTGTGGTTACCACTCAATGTTTATGAACCCCATGCAGCCTCCAGCTTTTCATAGAGAACTGAAATGCCTATTCGTCGAGGTCAAAGGGTGTGTGTGATGTCACGCCTTGTGATCGCATGTGCGAGGCGGGGTCAAGATATGTGATTCACAATCTCTACCCCTGTAAGTTTGGTGAAGAGACAGACATGCGCACGTGCGCACCGTAGCACAGCTAGAGTGCCAGGGGCCCCTATGCAAGCATAGGTAGGTAGCGCGAGTCCCTCCCACCTCTGGGCCCTGATGGCACTCATTGCATCTGCAGGGGGGTTGGGGATACATGGGGGTCAATCCCATTCGTCCCCACATGTGCCAGCGACAGGTTTTTATGCTCCCCGCCCCCCTATTTTCACCGAGTGAACCTGTGTGTTGAGGCACCTGCCTTATTTTTAGGTCTAGCATTCGAGACCTCTTGTATATACTTTAGTATATACTTATATGTGTATGTACTTTGTGGGCTCTGGAGATCAGCCCTAGTACTTGTCTGCTTCCACTTGGGGACTTTTTTTTCTATTCAACTGCCTCTAAAAAACTGTCTTTATAGAAAACAACCAGCAGAGGTCAGTAAAATACCAGATTTGCTTTCTGCTATTTTTCTGGCAACTGCCTCTATTTAACTTTCTTGATAGAAAACTACCAGCAGAGGTCAGTAAAATACCAGAATCACTTTAGCATTCTCTAGATTCCAGTCCACAGAAATTGTCTTCCAAAAGCACCCGTAGACAATAATATTTGTTTCAAATCTTGTATTTTCAGTGATTTGACCACCGAAGGCCCTTATTTTATATTCAAAACAGAGCTTTGGACTATACCATTTCCAGCTGAAAGACAATATTTCTTAGGTGTGTCACGCAATTTGGTGCTTACTTTCCCTCCATGTTAAAGAACAGTAGATGTTTCAACACCCATGCTAAAGTTCTGCATAGCTAAATACATATAAGGTCCCAAAGGAGAGACCGATTGCATTGCAAATGCTTGTTATTGATTTCAGAGACTTCTTGGCTTCCACTTGCAGTTTTTGTGGGTCTTATTGTTGCTGAGCCACCTCCCCAACACCCCCCTTCCCCTCCCCCCCTCCATCCCCCGTCCCCAGAGAAAGGAATCCTTTGCTCCCAGATTACTTTGAGCGCACCATGGGAGCCTGGGGGAGGGAAAGGGATGTTTATCTTGGGAAATAATGTATTTTCCCCTCACTGGAGTGGTGTCTGATGTGGGAAAAGCAGCCTTTTGGTTCCAGATTATTCTTTTCATATTTTAAGAGATGTTCTTTTTTTTTTAACCAGTAGTGAATATTTTGGCAGCTGTGTCCCTGGTCCCTGAAGACTCCAAAATGTTGGGTTCTCAGGGAAAGAAGTTCAGAATCCTGCTCTGTGGGGCTGGGAGATTATTTCTGGGAATCCTTCAGGTGGGAGAAACCTGACCTATAATGCATTTGCCTTTAATAAGATAATATTTGAGTCCATGGCATGTCCTGAGAAGAGTGACAGCTGCATAGATGTGGGCGGGCCACCCAGCTCTGGCATCCAATGGGATCATTCCAGCAGGAGAGGAAGAGGAGGAGCCAGAGAGAGGATGTGGATGCTCTGTGCCAGTCCTCGCCGCGTGCAGCTCCACTCCTGTTTATTCGTGTTCAGGCTTCTCCTCTGCCTTCTGTGACCTTTGTTTCAGAACCAAAACTAGGAAAGGAGAGGATTATGTGCTAACATAATGGGCACCGTTTGAAGTCATGGGTGTTAGTGCGACAACCTGTTGCATTCTGGGAATTGTAGTCTTGCTTTGTTTCCATGGACTTGACTAGTCAGACACACCTGATGGTGATTCTTTGTCAATGGAGAGCCCGGGACTACAAACAGTGTCGGTAATGCCACCGAGAGAGGTGGCCACCCTTGGGGCTGGCACCATTTGGAGGTACGTGGTGGTAGTACTGGGGAGACTGTGGTGCAAACTCTAATCTTGGGCTCCGAAATAGCATGCTACTGTCTGCAAAGCACTTCAGCGCCTCGTCAGGGGTAGTAAGCGCTGTATAAATTCACTTTACAATTACAAGAGTGTTCGCACTGGCAGCGGGCCTGGTTGGTTCCCTCTGGCTTCATCTGTTGTGACCTCTTCCCCCCCCCTTTAAATGTAGTCATGACCAAGTATTGAATGTCCCTCGTGTCCTAGCCCAAGCCACCTTGCAGATAAACTCCAGTACAGCCGCGGCTTTAACCCCTTCGGTGCTGATGACGGCCGGGAGATGTCATGACCACGCCCACGATCGGAATGTCCAGCACCGGCGCGGAATTCCAGCCGCGGCCAAGGTGTTAAGATGGCGACCCATGGACCCCTAGGGCTCAACCGGGTGCGACAAGACGTGCCGGTACCCTCTCGCCACACGGGGCACCCATGCACCCCCTCAGTACTACCAGAGTACTATAGGGCAAGAAGTCCACAGTCACAAATATAGGACACTTTACCACTTTTTGAGCCCAGTGTCCTTACCTTTGGCGTAAGTAGGAGGCGTTCCCTCTCTTGTGGCGTCTCCTTGTTCTTTGGATGTGTTCTGGCTAAACTTACTACAGCTCAACTAACTCACTAAAACTTTACCTAAGTCTCTGAAACTTTAACTGATCCCAATTCACTCACTAAAAACGACTCCATATATAAGGTTTTTTTAGTTTCAAAAAAATTAAAACAAGAATTGTTTCATTTGTAACTTGATAAATGATGAGCAGTGGAAGGGAGCAGGAGACCGTGTGGGTGAGGGTTGGGGGCGCAGATGGGGTTGGAGTGAAGTCAGGATATCAAGATATAACTGGCTGACACCCAAGATATCTCCTGGTGATGACAGCAGCACGGCGACTCTGACTCCCCAAGGTAAGAGGCAGGTTAGGGATGGACGGTGAGGGAGCAGAAAGGGACATACAGAGGTTACCCCCTGTGATGTGGTGGTGCTGGTGCTAGAGTACAGGCTACGGAGGGGATGTATGTCGTTTCAACGCATGCTTTTACCACGCATGCCTTTACAACGCGGGGATTACAACGCAAGTCGTTACGACGACTTGCGTTGGGGGGCGCTGGATAGTGGAATAGTTTAATTTTCTATTCTAACTCCAGTCCCAGTGGATAGTAGGGAAGGTGTTGGCTAGAAAATTAAACTATTAACTATCCAACAGCGCCCTCCAGCGAAAGTCGTTGTAATGACTTTAGTTGTAATTCCTGTGTTGTAATGGTAGTGCGGGGTAAAAGATTTGTTGTAAACGATGTTTCCCCTACAGAGGTGCAGGGGATATCCTGCAATCTAAATGACTACATTGATGTATGTATGTAACACATTTTCACCTAACTATAACATCACTTTAACCTTTTTATTCCCCAGTGAGAATATATATATATTCAAAACGTTTTAAGTGCAAAGTTCACAAGTGAGGGGGGGTCTTTGCTCCGGTCCTCGCAGGGCAGTGGTACTGAAGCTGGTTGGAGAGTGTTGGACAGGCCACATGAAGGGCTCGCTCCCTCCCCGCAGGACAGGGCCCGGGCCACCGTCAGCACCATTGCCCGGCCCAGCCGCCATCTTGGACACGGCACCACGCGGCCGCGCGGCCTCAGCCCGACCCCAACCCTGGGCCTGGCCAGGCCCCGACATTCCGGCACCACCCTCCACCCAGGAGGTGAACGGACCACTTGGCAGGTCAATGGGAGTAAGAAGTGTCGATGGCTCTCCCCCGCCAGGTGCCGAGCACCCCCAGCCTCCTCGGGCGCTGGCTCCACCCCCCTGCTGGGTGTCTGGACTCCCTCATCCCAGACCTCCCGACCTCCAAGAGCGAGGGTCCGGACATCAAAGGGCGCCAGACCTATAACTGAGGCCGCCCCAGGACAGGAAGGCAGTTGTATCCTGAAGTCGAGAGACACCGAGAAGAACTCATCCTTGACGGACTGCTGGCGCTGCCACAGCCCTGCCTTGTGAACTACTGTCCTGCCTGCTGGCGCTGCCGCGGCCCTCTGCAACCTTCATCCTCGTGGGACCTGCTGGCGCTGCCGCGGCCCTCTGCAACCTTCATCCTCGTTGGGACCTGCTGGCGCTGCCGCGGCCCGTAGTAACCTCCATCCTCGTGGGACCTGCTGGCGCTGCCGCGGCCCGTTGCAACCTGCATTCTCGTGGGACCTGCTGGCGCTGCCGCGGCCCGTTGTAACCTTCATCCTCGTTGGGACCTGCTGGCGCTGCCGCGGCCCGTTGCCACCTACGACCTCTTCGGGACCTGCCGGCGCTGCCGCGGTCTGAACCATCCAAACACCGAGCTCGAGGATTGTGAGCTATCACCGTTACACCTCCGTACCTGTGGGTACCAAGACTGTCCCGCTACCCCCTTCCCTTACTAGAGACTAGAATTGAGAGGATCATCGTGTCCTGATCGCCTTGTATCGTACCCCTCTACTACCAGAAGTGCCTATAAAAGGTGTTACCCTGATCTTTGTGTGGTGTCCATCTGTGGGGGGGAAGTTACCTGTCTGTGCGATCACTGTGCTCGGCCGACCCTCCAGGTCCCCGTCTAACATTGGTGGCTAGCGGCGCGATCCGAACCAACGCGTACCGTACAGACAGTAACTCACCCTACGACTAAAACCACAATGACGACCAAAGAGAGCGGATCGGCGGAGAAGTTCCAGATGGAAAAGCTGGAGGAATACAACCACCGAGAGCTCAAACAATTTTGCATGGACTTAGGCATTGCTACCACCGGGCTAAGCACAAAAGAAGACTTCAAAAACGCCCTAGAGGCCTGGACAGAGACAAATACCGCAACCCCCCGGGACCCCGCAGCCCCGGAAGTCAACACCACCCGGACGGAGGAACGGAGAACAGGCCCGTCCCGTGAAGAGATCCAAGAGCGGGGAAAAAATAGATTACACGAGTTAGACTTGGCACGACTCAGATTAGACGGAGAATTGAAACTGGCGGAACAAAAAATAAACTTAGAACACTTACGGCTCAGAGAAGAGCGAGAGGAAAAACAGAGACAGAGAGACCTCGAAGAAAAAAGACTGGCATACGAGCACGAGTGCAAACTAGCGGAGATAGAAATACGCAAACTGAACAAAAACCTAGGGGTGCCCGAGCAACCGCACTCCCCGGGTCCTACCGAGCAGAAGGTCCACATCCCCAAGGATGTGGTCCGAGAATATCACCGGAACGACGACATACAGCAGTGGTTCAAGGCCTATGAGATTGCCATGACCGCCCACCGGGTCGCTCGAAGTGACTGGGGAGCCGGTCTATGGGGGAGATTCGTCAACGAGGGTCGTGATGCCCTGCTGCAGCTTCCGGACCATCAAATGACGTCCTATGACCACATGAAGGCCGCCCTCCTCAGTCGATATGGACTTACACCCGAAATGTACCGCCAGAGGTTCCGCAACTGCACCCGGATCCCAGGTACGACGTGGTTGGAATACGTGAACTATTTCAGCCGAGCCTTCGAGGGGTGGATCAAGGGCAACAACGTAACCACTTACGAACAACTCTTCAATCTCATTGTGTGGGAGCACCTCTCCAACAACTGCTTCGTCGAGCTCAGGCAGCACCTCCTCGACAGTAAATTGACTGAACCCCGGCAGCTCGCCACCGAGGCTGACCGGTGGGAGAGCACCCGAGTGGCCCGGAGTGGGCCGAATGAGCAGAACAGAACCAACCAAGGTCATCATCGTCCCCGAGGAGGAGGAGGAGGCCCGGTCCGGGGCAGAGACGCCGTCCCGGCCGCACCCACTAACGCCACCCCGGCCCCAGCAGGCCGGGGAAACCCCCCGATGCGCCCGGGGTTCCGAGCTAACGTGACGTGTCATCGATGCCAGCGAGTCGGCCACTATGCCAGTGACCCGACCTGCCCGAAGAACCAGGTCCCTGGGCCCCGCCAGATGGCGGCCGCCGCCCTGGGAGAAGAACAAGTCTCCGAAGACACGGAGACCTATGAGTCGGAGCAGTTCGAGTGGGAACCCGCCGCCATGACCCTGGCATGCCTAGGAGGAAGAGACATGGTCCCGCGGACTCCCATGCCCGCCAACACTCGGAAGTACAGCCAATGGGTGAGCATCAATGGGCGCAAGGCCGAGGACCTGCGTGACACCGGGGCCAGTGTGACGGCCGTCCGCTGTCACCTGGTGACCCCAGTACAAATCCTACCAAACGTACTTTGCCCCGTCCGATCGGCAGATAACTCGGAGAGCCTGTGTCGGATGGCCTGCGTCCCCTTCGAATGAGGAGGAGTGTCCGGCATGCTGAAAGTAACTGTCCGTGACGATGCCCCCGTAGACTGCCTCCTGGGGAACGATCTCGAGAGCTCCCCGTGGGCCGCTGTGGAAAGAAGAGAGCATCTGGGGATGTTGGGTCTCCCGGACTGGGCGTGCGTAACCACCCGGTCCATGGCCACCCGCACCATCCCTAGACCAGAAGAACCAGAATGGGCAGCACCTCCGCCCTCGATCACTCCAGAAGAAGACTTCCTCCAGACCGACCACCCGGACCCCGCCCCAGAGGGGTCCCCACAGCCCCCCGAGCTTCCCGACCTGGTTCAGTGGCGTCAAGAAGGGGGGCCCACCCAGGAACAATTCCGGCAGGAGCAAAAGACCTGCCCCTCCCTCGAGGGATTGCGACAGCAAGCGCTCACCCAGAGCCAAGGAGACACCACCGGGGCCCACTGGGTTTATTGGGACAATGATCTCTTGTACAGCGAACAGAAAATCGCAGAACTGGGGGCCGGGCGAGTGCTGGTGGTGCCCCTCCACTTCAGAGACTTCCTGTTGAACCTAGCCCATGATGTCCCCCTGGCCGGGCACCTGGGCCAAGACAAGACCTACCACCGCCTGGTGACTCACTTTTTTTGGCCCAAAATGAGAAATGACGTCTCCAACCATTGCCGGTCCTGCCCGACCTGCCAGGCCAGCGGGAAGAGCGGCCGCAAACTCAAGGCACCCCTACAACCATTCCCCGTGGTGACCACCCCGTTCGAAAGGGTGGGAATAGACATTGTGGGGCCCCTGGATCCCCGAACAGCACAGGGGCATCGCTTCATCCTGGTCCTGGTGGACCACGCTACCCGATATCCTGAGGCGGTCCCCCTTCGTACGATAACAGCCCCAGTAGTGGGTCGAGCCTTGATGGGGATCTTCTCTCGAGTGGGCTTCCCCCGGGAAGTCGTCAGCGACAGGGGTACGAACTTTATTTCAAAGTATATGAAATCCCTCTGGCAGCAGTGCGGAGTCACTTACCGCTTCACCACCCCCTATCACCCCCAGGGGAACGGACTAGTCGAGCGGTTCAACCGCACCCTCAAGGGGATGATCATGGGGCTGGAAGAACCCCTACGCCGCCAGTGGGACGTGCTACTACCGTGCCTCCTCTTCGCCTACCGAGAAGTCCCCCAGAAGTCCCTCGGCTTCAGCCCCTTCGAACTCCTGTACGGACACCCCGTTCGCGGGCCTCTCAGCCTAGTGAAGGAGGAATGGGAGATGGCCCCCCTAAAGACCCCTCCGGACGTCTACAAATACCTCCTGACCCTCCGCAATCAGACCCGGAAATTCAGGGAGATCGCTAAAGCCAATCTGGAG
Organism: Lissotriton helveticus; assembly: GCF_964261635.1. Taxonomy (NCBI): domain Eukaryota; kingdom Metazoa; phylum Chordata; class Amphibia; order Caudata; family Salamandridae; genus Lissotriton; species Lissotriton helveticus. Next base: position 14,597,135 of record NC_136073.1, read on the forward strand.
GCCAGTCAAGAGGACATGAAGAAGTGGTACGACCAACATGCCTCCTCCATCGAGTTTGAACCGGGTCAGCAGGTATGGGTGATGTCCCCCATCGAACCGTGTGCTTTGCAAGACAAATGGACGGGGCCCTTCAAGGTGATCGAGCGCAGGAGTCCCGTCACCTATCTCATCGACCTGGAGTCCCCCCGGAACCCCCTCCGGGTCCTCCACGCCAACAGGCTCAAACCCCACTTCATGCGCTCAGAACTCAGCCTGCTGATGGCGACCGACAGTGGCACAGAAGGAGACTCCGAGCCCCTCCCTGACCTACTGAGGACTCGGGAAAGAGATGGCTCGGTGGACGGGGTCCGACTCTCCGAGGCCCTGACCCCAGAGCAGCGTCAAGATTGCCGGGCCCTCCTGCTGCCGTTCGCAAACCTGTTCTCCCTCGCACCCGGAGTCACCTCCTGGTGCCTGCACGACGTGGACACGGGGGACAGTCCTCCTGTCCGACACCGGGCGTACCGAGTACCGGATCGGGTACGTACATGCATCCAAGAAGAAGTCTCCAAGATGCTCGCCCTCGGGGTCATCGAGCCTTCGGACAGTCCCTGGGCCAGCCCGGTCGTCCTGGTCCCCAAGGCCGCGGCACCGGGCACCACGCCGGAGCTCCGATTCTGCATCGACTATCGGGGGCTGAACGCGGTCACCCGAACCGACGCTCACCCTATCCCCCGAGCAGATGAACTAGTCGACCGCATGGGGGCAGCCCGCTACCTAAGCATCTTTGACCTGACAGCGGGCTACTGGCAGATCGGCCTCACCCCCAGGGCCCAAGAACGTTCCGCTTTCTCCACCCCGGACGGACACTACCATTTCAGAGTGATGCCCTTCGGCATGAAGAACGCTCCAGCCACCTTTCAAAGACTGGTGAACCAGGTATTGGCGGGCCTCGAAGAATTCAGCGCCGCCTACCTGGACGACATCGCGGTATACAGCCGCCACTGGGCCGACCACCTCCACCACCTCAGAGCGGTCCTGCAGGCCCTCCAACAGGCCGGCCTCACCATAAAGGCCAGCAAGTGCCAAATCGGCCAGGGGTCCGTGACCTACCTCGGACACCAAGTGGGGAGCGGTCTGGTGGCCCCCCTCCAACTCAAGGTAGCTGCCATCCAGTCCTGGCAACCCCCCGAAACACAAACAGAGGTCCGAGCCTTCCTGGGGCTCACCGGATACTACCGGCGGTTTGTGAGGGACTATGGCAGCATTGTGGGGCCCCTCACGGAACTCACGTCTAAGAACAACCCAAAACGAGTCAACTGGACTCCCGACTGTCACGCGGCCTTCGAGACGCTGAAGGCCGCCATGTGCACCGCTCCGGTGCTCCAGGCCCCCGACTACAGCCGCGAGTTCATTGTGCAGACCGATGCCTCCGACCATGGTATTGGGGCCGTCCTCTCCCAACTGAACCCCGAAGGAGTGGACCAACCCGTGGCCTTCATCAGCAGACGCCTACTGCCCCGAGAACAGCGCTGGAGCACCATTGAGCGAGAGGCCTTCGCAGTGGTATGGGCCCTCAAGAAGCTCCGGCCGTACCTCTTCGGAACCCATTTCCGGGTACAGACAGATCATCGGCCCCTGCAATGGCTCATGCAGATGCGGGGGGAGAACCCCAAACTATTGCGATGGTCCATCTCCCTGCAGGGGATGGACTTCACTGTGGAGCATCGTCCTGGCCAAGACCACGCCAACGCGGATGGCCTGTCCCGCTTTTTCCGCCTCGACGAGGAAAGTCCCCAAGAAGATGGGTGACTCTCCCCGCCTTCAGCTGGGGGGGACGCATGTTGGACAGGCCACATGAAGGGCTCGCTCCCTCCCCGCAGGACAGGGCCCGGGCCACCGTCAGCACCATTGCCCGGCCCAGCCGCCATCTTGGACACGGCACCACGCGGCCGCGCGGCCTCAGCCCGACCCCAACCCTGGGCCTGGCCAGGCCCCGACATCCCGGCACCACCCTCCACCCAGGAGGTGAACGGACCACTTGGCAGGTCAATGGGAGTAAGAAGTGTCGATGGCTCTCCCCCGCCAGGTGCCGAGCACCCCCAGCCTCCTCGGGCGCTGGCTCCACCCCCCTGCTGGGTGTCTGGACTCCCTCATCCCAGACCTCCCGACCTCCAAGAGCGAGGGTCCGGACATCAAAGGGCGCCAGACCTATAACTGAGGCCGCCCCAGGACAGGAAGGCAGTTGTATCCTGGAGTCGAGAGACACCGAGAAGAACTCATCCTTGACGGACTGCTGGCGCTGCCACAGCCCTGCCTTGTGAACTACTGTCCTGCCTGCTGGCGCTGCCGCGGCCCTCTGCAACCTTCATCCTCGTGGGACCTGCTGGCGCTGCCGCGGCCCTCTGCAACCTTCATCCTCGTTGGGACCTGCTGGCGCTGCCGCGGCCCGTAGTAACCTCCATCCTCGTGGGACCTGCTGGCGCTGCCGCGGCCCGTTGCAACCTGCATTCTCGTGGGACCTGCTGGCGCTGCCGCGGCCCGTTGTAACCTTCATCCTCGTTGGGACCTGCTGGCGCTGCCGCGGCCCGTTGCCACCTACGACCTCTTCGGGACCTGCAGGCGCTGCCGCGGTCTGAACCATCCAAACACCGAGCTCGAGGATTGTGAGCTATCACCGTTACACCTCCGTACCCGTGGGTACCAAGACTGTCCCGCTACCCCCTTCCCTTACTAGAGACTAGAATTGAGAGGATCATCGTGTCCTGATCGCCTTGTATTGTACCCCTCTACTACCAGAAGTGCCTATAAAAGGTGTTACCCTGATCTTTGTGTGGTGTCCATCTGTGGGGGGGAAGTTACCTGTCTGGCGATCACTGTGCTCGGCCGACCCTCCAGGTCCCCGTCTAACAGAGAGTAAGGTGACTCTCGGTTGAAAAGACAGAGTGTTCAGCACTTTCGACAGAAAGGTGTCTCTGGTGCCCCACTGCGGCCAGGCGGGGCCGCTGCAGCTGCCAGATGACTGGTGCGAGTGGGGTTGGGGTACCAATCCTAATGCAAGAAGGCCCTTGGAGGGTGGACGCCTGGTGATTAGTAGTGCAGGGAGGGTAGACTCCTGATGGGTAGTATAAAGTGAATGTGTTTGCTTCCTGCCAGTAAGTGTGGGTGTGATGTCTCTTTTCAGCCAGCAGGCGGCGCTGCTGCTTCCAGGTCACCTTGGAGTCTGTGGGTGAGAACAGATCATTGACAGAGTCAATGTGCTTAAGTGGCAGGGTTTGGGCGAGGTGAGGGGCAAATGTCCTTTGGAATCCAACACCGGACGAGGGACTATTCTGGAAGGAGCAGCACTGACCAGAGTTGAAGGGAATCAGTAATTTGCAATTGATGCAAATAGGAGAATCCTGTGGTTTCCCCTCGGCGTCACTCTGACGCCCCCTGGTGGTCCCAGTGCACACTGGTCCCAGCAGAGGGTTGGGGGGGGAGTCCAGGCTGGGGTGACAGTTGTTCTCAGGACCAGTCAGGGCCCTGCTGGGACCCGCTGCGCCTGCCAAGTGTTCCTGTAAACAAGCTGTGTCCTGGGCCGCTCCGAGCTGACTGTGAGAGAAAGAGCCGTGTGTGCTCACACGGTGGTGAAAACACACGAGGCTGCAGGAATGCAGCACACAGGTGAGCAATGCCCTCTGACACCCATCCGGGCCATAAGGCCTGAGACAATGACCTTTGACCTCCCAAGCCTGGACCCTTGGACACTGACCTCTCACCTGCCAGACCGTGGGACAGTATCTGACCTTTCACCTCCAGCACCCGCACTCAGTAACGCCTCCCTCTCACCTGCCAGGCGTGAAGAGTGGGGCAGTGACCCGCCCTTTCTTTTATGACCTGAAAAGTGGGGCCTATTTACCTCTCGCCTTTCAAGCCTAACCTCTGACCCCTCACCTTGCAGGACCTGAAGTGTACGGTATGATCTCCCCCTGCCAGGCCCTGTGGCAGGCCTGGATTGTCCTGTCCGCCGAGTTTGTAATCCCCCAGGGGCTGATTCCAAAGTGCTGCCAGGCTGGTGGAGGGGCACACACACCGCTCCTCCTTTCAACATCACAGGCAGTCCTCTCTAGTGTGTTTGTGGCCGGTGCTTTCTAGTACTATCTGCGCCTGTAATTTAAATACCCTGAAGTGTTCTCATTTTCATGAGGTGTGACGTGGCCCTGCCGTGTGACGTGGCCCTGCCGTGTGACGTGAGCCCTGCCGTGTGACGTGAGCCCTGCCGTGTGACGTGGGCCCTGCCGTGTGATGTGCTCCCTGCCGTGTGTCGTGGGCCTTGCAGTGGGTTTCATCGTCTCTGCCTGGTGTTTCCACCCCCTCCCCGGCTCTCTCCGTCCATCCGCGCGGATGTGACTCAGCGCCGAGGCATCCCGGCCTGGAGGGCCGCCCAGGGCCTGTGGTCCGCTGGGGGAGGGGCGGTGGGGCCCAGGGTGTGGAAAAGAGGAGGATGCAGAGCTCAGAAGTGCAGAGGAGCTGATTCCATGATTAAATCGTGGCCCTGCGGCAATGTTTTCTGGGAGTTGTAGTCCTGAGGTTGACTGGATACCCGTAGTTTTGAGTACAGTCACTGCTTGGAATCGAAAAATAGAGAAGTACTCTCCCATTAAAGGTATTGCATTTCTCTTGAGAAGTGCCGTTACTCTCCCATTAAAGGTATTGCATTTCTCTTGAGAAGTGCCGTTACTCTCCCATTAAAGGTATTGCATTTCTCTTGAGAAGTGCCGTTACTCTCCCATTAAAGGTATTGCATTTCTCTTGAGAAGTGCTGGTACTCTCCCATTAAAGGTATTGCATTTCTCTTGAGAAGTGCTGGTACTCTCCCATTAAAGGTATTGCATTTCTCTTGAGAAGTGCCGGTACTCTCCCATTAAAGGTATTGCATTTCTCTTGAGAAGTGCCGGTACTCTCCCATTAAAGGTATTGCATTTCTCTTGAGAAGTGCCGGTACTCTCCCATTAAAGGTATTGCATTTCTCTTGAGAAGTGCCGGTACTCTCCCATTAAAGGTATTGCATTTCTCTTGAGAAGTGCCGGTACTCTCCCATTAAAGGTATTGCATTTCTCTTGAAGTGCCGGTACTCTCCCATTAAAGGTATTGCATTTCTCTTGAGAAGTGCTGGTACTCTCCCATTAAAGGTATTGCATTTCTCTTGAGAAGTGCTGGTACTCTCCCATTAAAGGTATTGCATTTCTCTTGAGAAGTGCCGGTATCTCCCATTAAAGGTATTGCATTTCTCTTGAGAAGTGCTGGTACTCTCCCATTAAAGGTATTGCAGTTCTCTTGAGAAGTGCCGGTACTCTCCCATTAAAGGTATTGCATTTCTCTTGAGAAGTGCTGGTACTCTCAGTCTCAAAATAAAAAAGTGCTGGTACTCCATACCAGACAGTACTGGCCCATTTAAAGCACTGAGTACCGTAGTGTATGAAGTGACTCGAGTCCACTGTCCTATGGCGCCTTCCATCGCCATCCTGGTCCTCGTGGTCGCACGTTAGAATCAATAGATCGCTCTAACATCATTACCATACGAAAGTGCCCCTTTTGACATGGTCACCCCCATTTTTTGCCTGGTATCTGATGCGACTTTGACTGTAAGTGTGCTGTGTTCCTGCTAACCAGGCCCCAGTACCAGTGTTTTCCCCCTAAACGGTACCACAGTTCCACAATTGTCACCCCCTTGAGACTCAAAGTAAATCCCTAGTAAGTGGTACCCCTGGTACTCAGGGCACTGGGACTAAAGAGGGTCCCTAAGGGCTGCAGCATGAATTGTGCCACCCTAAGGGACCCCTCACCAAGCCCATGCAAATTTCCCCTGCAGGCTGCGCGTCTTGGTGCAAAGAAAAGTGAAGAGCTGACATGGCACACACCCCTGTGTGCCATGCCTGCACAGCACTACATGGTACAGGTAAGTCACCCCAACGGCAGGCCTTACAACCCTAAGGCAAGGTGCACTGTATCCCCTGTGTGGGCACATCTGCCAGAGTGGACGTGTCCCAGAGATATCTAAGTCCACCCTTGGATACCACAAGTGCACAGGGAAGCCATGACGGGTACATGGGCAGGACGCTCGTGACTACGAGTTCCCCAGCCACAAGAGGGCTCCACTGTACCCACAGATGTTTGGTACCAAACACCTCATCTTAATAAACACACACCGATGCCAGTGGTGGATTTACTGAGAAATTCGCCCTGAGGGCAACATAGAGGTGCCCCCTGAAAGTCTACCAACCACTAGTGTGAGAAAATGCCCTTTTTTGTATGGGTAACCCCCATTTTTTGCCTGTTTTGATCTGGTTTCAAATGTGGTGCACAGGATCTCTGCCAACCAGGTCCCTTGTGCCAGTGCTCCTTCCTTAAAATCAAATCCCTAATTGGCACTTCTGCACTTTGTAAGTCCCTAGTAAATGGCACCTTGAGTACCTAGGACCTGGGAACTGAAGAGGGTCCCCTGTGAATCCCCCCCCCCCCCCCCCGCCCTCACTGGGACCATGCCACAGCCCCTGCAGCTTGCATGCCCCTCTGGGGAGGAGGGGGAGAAAACGACAAAGTTGTCATGGCACCCTGCCTGAGTGCCATGCCAACCAGCACTGCCTGAAGGCATAGGTAAGTCACCCTCTAAAATGCCTCACAGCCCTAAGGCTGGTTTACGCCCCCACTTTGAGCAGGAAACCGGGTGAAAAACTTAGAAGAATAGGAGGTGTGCCCACCGATGCCACCTCCACCCCCAAGGTGGGAAAGGCGAGGTGAAGCACCTCTTTCAGTCCCCACCATGAAGAAGGGTGGACCCCTCCCATCAGAGCCAGGTCTATGCCCCCTCCCACAGGAGGGTGGAATATGGAGGGTGTAGTCACCCCAGGTAAGGTGCCCATTGGCTCTACCTGCTACTCCCCTAAACGCCCCTAAATCTAGTATTTAGGGGGCTCCACCAGACCTAGAAACTAGATCTGGGACGATCTAAGAAGAAAGATGATATCCCTGCAGAGAAGACAGAAGACGACAACTGCCTTGGTCCCAGCCCTACCGGATTGTCTCTAGCTCCTGCAAACTTGCGACATGCCTTGCAACCAGCAACCTCTGAAAACCCTGGGAGCACTGTTGCCATCGAAAAAGACATCTGTCTCCCTTGGACAGCGGACCTGTCCAGAAGAAACCTACTCCAAGGACTCCGGATCCAGGCGGATCCGCGTTCCCAGCCTACTCTGCACCCTACACCCGCGGTCCGAGTCTGAGTGGCTCACCTGTGCAGTGTAGTCTTCCCAACGATCATGACCTCATGTTCAGCATTGGCTGACCTCTCCTGATCTCCATGGTGGCGCCTGCAGTGTGAATCCAGAGACTCCCCTCATCCGGGTCCGGCTTGGGTAAGAAGACTTAGACGTTAAAAGGCACCCCTGCACCGAGGCCCCTGGGCCTTGGTAAGTTGAACTGATGGTGCACCTACGACCCCCTACATCTCTGCTTACCTCTGCTGTCATTCGTCTCCCTCCTGCAACCTCCGGTACCACCCCTGTAGCCTCTGTGCTGCAAGAAGAATCCCCATTGGAAAGCATTGGGGCAAACTCTGATTTCGACCTCTGTTCCCGGCCGTCTCTGTGCCTCTGGTGGTGTATGTTTGGTGCTGCTTTGTGGGACCCCCGGGGATTAACCTAACTTTCAAACCTGGCCCCTGCAATCGATCTACTTCCCTGCCAGCAGTGTGGCTCCAGACACCTCTGTCTCCATTGGAAAGCATTGGGCCAAACTCCGATTTTGACCTCTGCACCAAGCCACCCCTGTCCCGCTGGTGGTGCAGTTTTAGTACTCACCTGACCCTTGGCCCTTGCTGACTTTTGGCTCCAAATACTGGGATTGTAAGTGCATTACTTACCTGTCAAACCACAATATTGTGTCCTCGTAGGACTGTGCTGAAAAGTTTCGAACTGACAGTTTTCCAAAGTAAAAAGTGTTTGTAATTAAGAATGTACTTACCTTATTGCAAAGTTCTTGGTCTTAAAATAAAAATACAAACAAAGTAAAATGTTCTAAAATCGGTCTGGATCTCCTTCTTGAGTCGTGTGTCCATTATTGATCACTGTTGTGCAATAAATGTCTCACACTCCTCTGTGTTAGGTGTAAGGCTGCTCTGCTCGCCCACAATACCACTAATAGAGCACTTTAGGTTTTCATTGAGGCCTTTACACCTTTGGGAGAACCCCTGGACTCTGCACGGTATAACCACCTAGTGGCAGTATCATATACAGAGCCAGCTTGCTACAACTAGTGTGTTGATTGGCTGGTCTCGACCAGCCAGCCACCCTTGACTAGTTTCTGAGCTTCTGAGGTGAGAGCCATCACTCTCCGAGGAAACAAAGCCAGCTCTGGGTGGAGGTGTTTACGCCCTCTCCATGCAGGAACTGCATTCCAGGGCGGGAAGCGTCAAAGGCCCTGCTGCCTTTGTTATGCGACCCCGGGCCTCTCCAGAAAACTGAGAAGCCACCCCCCCTTCCTGACACTACATTTTGGTGGGAACATTAGTATGATTAGGAGGTGTGCCCACACCTAGCCATGACCACCCCTAGGGTGGGCCAGCTGCTGTGGACACCACCTTTTCAAATCCCTCCATCTTGTTTTGGATGGAATTAGCCTTCAAGGGTCAGGGTTGTTCCCATTTCCCACAGGAAGTGGTCATATAGAGGGTGTAGACACCCTAAAGATAGTTAGCCCATTGACTAGTACCGGTCACCGTCCTTTAAGGCCCCTAAATTCAGCATTTAGGTGGCACCGCTGAACCCAGGAATGCAAATCCGATGGATCAAGAGAAGAAGGACGAAGAAGAGTCACGGCCTGCAGAGACCTAGAGAAGGGCTGAGAACTGTTGGTGCAAAACCCTACTTGCTCGCGCATTTCTCTGGAAAATCATGACAGAGTGACTCATCCTGCAAGCTGGAGAACTACCAAAGCCTTGGTTAGCCTGCCAGCACTTCAAAAATCACCTATAGTATCCCTTGGAGTAGAGGAGCTTCACCCTTGCAGTCAGCAGGCAGCGGTAAGTAGAGTTCTGCACCTGAGCTACCCGGCCCAGGAACTGAAGAACCGGCTGTGCCCCCACGCTCCAAGACCCCTTGTGACCCAAGCCCCTGTTTGGGATCTCTCTAACTTGTCGCCAATCCCCTGTGCAGCCTGTTTTCAGATTGCCCTCCTTCACCGTAGCACGCCAAGTTACAACCTCGCCAGCACCCTGCTCTTGGTGAACCCTGGGCGATCCAGAAGAACTGCTGGTAGTACTTTGGACCTTGGCCCACTACAAGTCTAATGAACCCCCGAAACTGACTGTTTCTACCTCAATGCATTTATGACTTTTCCTCCCATGGGACTGCATTGTGCGTAAAGGCACACAGGTTTGAAAGATTTACTTACTTGTAAAAATTAGTAACAAAAATGGTACTTACCTTAGAACGAAGTGTGTGTCTCATTTACTGCCTTTGTGAGTACGACAAATGCTTAGCACTATTCTCTGATAAGCCTAACTGATCGCCCACATTACCACAAAAAGAGAGTCCGTATTACCTACTTATTGCCTCTTTAAAGCAATTGGGGACCCTTTGGACTCTCCGCACTGTGTACTTCTTTTTAGTGCACACTATAGAGCCAGCTTCCTACGATAGCCACCTCGAACACCGACATAATCATCTCGAACATCATCTGAACCTCTAACACCATCACCACAGTGGCCATCGCTCTAACGTCACCATCACCCCTAACATAAATCGTTAGCACCACCACCTTCAACAACATTGTCACTTGTAACTTCATCACCATGAATATCACCTCTAATGCCAGCAGCGTCATCACTCCTAAGAGCAACATGGCCACCATCACTTCTAACACCATGGCCACCGTCAGAAGCTTTAGTACCATCACCACTAAGTTCATCTTCACTGTTGTCTCCTCTCACAACCTCTCTGCCACCATCATCATCACCCGGCCATCTTAGCTAACATCCTTATCGCTTCGAGGCATTAGCAGTACCATGGTCATTACCACCTTTGCCTCTTACGTTGTCACCATCCTCGCTTTAAAGACAATCAACAAAATCATTGCATCATCTTCATCGCCAGCACCGTAAACCCTATTGTCATCAACATTATAAGATCCTTCATCCTCCCCTCTCATAAGCGACAATGCAGCACCCGCTTCAGTCAAAGCTATACCCCAGGTTGCAGAATACTGAACAGAAACTGTCCCTCTAAAATTATCTGTAGTTCACAAGCTCTACTTATCAAATCGATTCAAGATCACCCCTCCCCCCCCCTCCCCTTGAATGTGAATCCTTAATGTCCAAGGTGCCCCCTCCAGGGATGGCTGGTGATATTTGAAAGTGGTGAGGTGTAATAGGTGCCAGCAGGGCACCCCATGTTTTCAAAATGTTCTTCGCCCATACTCTCTTCTGTTCACATTTTCAAATTTTTCCCTTGCTCACTTGAACGGATGTATGTCAATACGACCCATTACAACGCAGGTATGACAACGCAAGTCGTTACAACGACTTGCGCTGTAGGGTGCTGGACTTAGAAATAGTACGATTTACTATTCCAACTCCAGCCTACGCAACAGTAGGGAAGGTGTTGGAATAGTAAATCTACTATTCCTTAGTCTCTAGGTCTATCCAGCGCAAGTCGTTGTAACGACTTTCGTTGTCATACCTGCGTTGTAATGGTAGAGCGGTGTAAACACCGCGTCGTAATGGATGTTCCCCCACTTGAACTCACATTCTCTCACTTACTCATTCTCACTCATGCTCACTGTTACTCACGTACAAATGTACTAGTACTTGTTTGTTCTCTTTCTAACTTACAAACACACATGCTCTCATCTTGATCCACTCACTTGTACTCACTTTCACTTACTCCTTCCCTCAACTTTAGATTCTCACTCACTTTCACTCTCATAAACACACTTTCACTCAATCCCATTCACTTTCAGTCACTCACAAACACACTCTAAATACACGCATACATAAAGAGAGGAACCTTGGGGCATATCACCAACAAGTAGCGATATTTATCGCTAAATAGTCTTAGCGACGATTTTTTTATCGCTGCCTATCGCTGGATATGTTAGCGGAGAAAACATGCTATTAGCAACGTTTTTCTCCATTGTGCTAAAATATCCAGCGATAGCGGAGAAATGTGTGAATATCGCTGAGAATACAGCGATATTCGCGCATTAGCGATAAAATGCTCTTAGCCATGTTATCCACCTCCCATTGGATAACATGGCTAAGAACTGGTCTGAGCAGGCGTTAGTTTTTGGCGATAGCGGGAATATTTCCATCGCTACGCCTGCCTTGCTAATAGGCGATAGCGACGTTAGCGACTGCTTTCAGTCGCTAACAGGTTGGGTACGCCCACTTTGCATGTCATTAGCGATAAATATCGCTGACATGCAAAGCGGGCCCCAAACCGCTCGCTATCGCCTAAAAGCTGTCGCTAACATCAGTTAGCGACAGCTTGCTAATAGGGCGATAGGCAATTATCGCCGGTTTAGCGGCAATAATTCTATCGCCACCTTTGGTAATATGCCCCCTTGTTCTTAAATGTTTGTACTTACATTGCTGCGTTTGCTGGCGGCTTGGAGGCTCCATGTCAGCGGCAGAGCAGGACTCTGGGCTTCTTGATAGGACTGGGAGCTCAGCCCTATAAGAGGGAGGCTCGAGTTGGGGGTTCAAATCAGTGACTGTCCGGTTACACCCACAGACATATAAGTCATTGCATTAATCAACCAAAATACTTTTCCCACAGATAAACCTAAGTTGCATTTATTTCCGTTTATAGGGGTATAATTTCCATGCAGTTATCTGTCTACAAAAGGCCAATAAAATGGTTACAGATTCTTTTGTTCTTCTTTTTTCTTCTTAAAGTCTGTAGCCCGAACCCCAACACTTAAGGTCCTCTGCCTCACTGTACCCCAGATCACAGTTCCCACACTTGTATTTATCCATTTCCCCGTCGCGACACTTTCAGTAGGTTTGGGGTAACAGTGGTTGGTGTGATGAGCGGTTATTTGAAAGATCTCGAAAGCCGCTTTTCTACAGGCAATGAAACGGATTTGGGTGCAAGTTCCTATCTGAACCCCCTTTCTTTACACAAAGTCCTCCCCGGTTGGTGTCATCTCCAAGGGAAATAAAACAGAAGGTGGGTAAACACCGCTTGAACTTAAACTGAGGACTGCCTGGGACATAAAGCACACACCGCCCTCTTAAAGATGCAAGGTGAAGCCCTACCAAACAATAGTAGCACTTACTTTTGTATTTAACTCCAACAATACAGGTGTTGAAGCCCAATAATGAACGAAGGTTGCTACTCCCTGCTGGGAACCTGATGAGGGAGGGGGCTGTGGGGGAGAGAGGGTGTGGCGTGGGTGTGAGCTGACTGACATGTTTCGCTTCCTGAAACACAAAGAATGGGCGGCAGGTGTTGGCTCACGTGAGGTGTGTCATAAACAAATCAAACAACCATATAGTAAATGAAATAAAAACGTGTCGGCCCACAACAAGGGGGAAAAAAAATGATAAAGCAATTTTAGAAATATGACAAAAGTGGCAAAAAGTAGTTCATGGGAAGTTGGAAAATAATACTTGAAAATACTTTAAAGGGGAAGCTAAAAGATTCTTCATGAATAAATTCCTCCTCTAATTGGGCTAGGTTCACCTGTCTTGAAGTCACTGATCCCACAACCTTTGTACCATGATTCGATACTGCTCTTTTTTACAGCATATTGTGATCTCGTGCGAATCTCGCCATATACTTGATTATTGTATTATCATTTTAGTTTACTATTACAGCCCTGATGTCATTTGTCCTGTAATTGCGATCATTCCGGTTTCTTTCTCCTACTTGATGTCGATATTGCATTTATGTCCTTCCATCCTAATGTAAAGCGCTCCGATATCCTTCGGGATCTTGTTCGCGCTATATAAAACCTTATAAATAAAAATAAATACTAATAAAATAAAATAAGAGGGAGTACAAAAGTATGAACAGGGAACTATCCCAAAAGGGTAATATCACAAGCCTCCACCAGAGCGCAGCATTGCACCAAAAATGCTCCGGCTCTCAGTCCTTGGCGGACGCTTGTTGTTTCTCCACAGAGATGCAGAAACACACTTTCCAGTCTGTTTGTTCCCCCAGCTTTGTGCGCCTGTGTCTTCTGAACTAGTTTAGAAACCATAGGCTCCGTTAGAAGGAATTTTTTCTCTGACACCTTCGGTTAATGTTCGCTCTATATTAAATCGCATTATATAAAATAAATAAAATAAAATGTAAAGGGCCACCTCCTAATTTCACAGCGTCTTCCTGGCCCCCCACCAGTCCATTCTACAACTGGTCAAGCTCTTCCCAGGGGCCCTGGGCTCAGGGTACCAGGAGGGTCTGCCCTGGAGCCTTATTTATTTATTTATTTATTTATGCGTTTTTATATAGCGCGGACTTTACCCGAAGGTGTCGGAGCGCTTCACAATAGGAACAGAACTGATACATGAGAACATTACAAGTGAGCAAAATACAAAAGCAAACGTTACATTACATGAGGCAAAAGTGACAATCGTGAGCCAACAAAATACAAGAGGAGCAAACGGTGCATTACAGGAGGAAAAAGTGACTGCCCAGCCCTAGAAGGAGTCCTTTGGAGAGGGAAATCTGGCCAGAGGAGGGGGCCATAAAGCGCGGTGCTGCCTTCTGCTAGGGTTTGTGCTGTAGAAATGCGACACACGAACATTCATAAAAGTTTCCTTTTTTTGTTGTTAGAAATTGCTTTCTTCATCCTCCTGAGCAGGCCACCTTCATTGTTTTCCTTTCCATGTTCTTCTCTGTGGTCCAGTGACCCTTGCACGGGTCCTTCAGGGGAGGGAGGTCGTTTGTCTTAATTTATTTATTTATAAAGTTTTATATAGCACAAACGTGACCCACGAGGGTATCCGAGCGCTTTACAGTATAAAAATATAAGAAAACAAATAAAAAAAGTACCCCAAAACCAGCCCATCTCTCTGACTGCGCGCCCAACCGTTCTCAACAAAGTAATCTCGTTCATTTTCTGCCCTTGTAACAGCGATGCACCTGACTAGAGTAGTCCCGGTCCAGATAGGTTACGCTGATACTGCAGTTAACTTAGAACTTCACATTTATGAAAATGTCATGACCCTCCCTCCCCCACTTGTTGGCCTAGTGTTGGACATAATGTTTGCCCAGGAGCTGTGCTAAGACGGCAAGTCTTCCAGGCAAGATAGAATTTTGCCAGCCGGAGCGCTCCACATACGCTGAGGTCAGGAAAGACCATTTGGGTCCCTTTTGAATACTTAAATGTCCCCCTTCCAGGGCCAGACTGGGAACCCAAAGCAGCCCTGGCAATTTTGCCAAGCTGGCCCCCACCCCCGGGGAGGGTGCAGCGTGATGTACTACTGCTAAACAAAGTGATCGAAGTAAAACGTGTGCACTGAAACGCCAAGATACGCTCTCCTTTGGAGGGTTGAACAAGTCATAAAATGAACCAAGAAGAAACAAAAAGTAGTTCCATGGTATCAGCAGCGGAAGGCTACATCCTAGCCACTCAAAAGCACAGGTAAACAAACTACTCTCCAGGAGAGGAAGAAACACAGTTCAGGTACTAAAGCCACGAATAAGAAGCAGGGAGCTGAGATAGACAAGAAAGGCATCCAATCATGAGCTAGGGTTGGCTCTATGTAGCATTCCACTGTCTGGGAAGCTGTGTCCGCCCTGGTTGTATGTCAATACAACGGGGTTGTTACACCGCACTACCATTACAACGCGGGCAATACAACGCAAGTCGTTACCACGACTTGCGCTGTAGGGTGCTGGACTTAGGAATAGTAAGATTTACTATTCCAACACCAGCCTACGTACAGTAGGGAAGGTTTTGGAATAGTGAATCTATTATTCCTTATCCTAGAGCGCCCTCCAGCGCAAGTCGTGGTAACGACTTGCATTGTAATGGTAGCGCGGTGTAACAACCGCGTCGTAATGGATGTTCCCCGTCCGCCCTCCACCCTGTGCCATGCCAAAACCAGGGGCATCCACATTAGATCCCGCATTGCTTTACAATTAATACCGTGAGGCAAACTTAGGAAGCCCCCGGCTCCAGCATTTGCAGAATATTCTTTTAAGGTTGTGTCCAGACATTATTTTAAGCTTCCAGCCCCTAACCTGGTCGGCTGTCCTTCCTCGTACGGTGGTCCAGTGGTAGCATTTTTACTCTGACGGACTATTGCCAATCTCTGATTGTCGCCTCTCCTTTCCTTTCCAATGACCCTCTTCTCCCTTTCCCACCCCACACGTCTTCTCTCTCTGTCCACAGTCTTCTCTCACTCACTTGCATGTTTGCCTCAATCTCTAATCATGAATTTCTGCAATTTGTGCACATCTAATTTCAAACATGACTCTTATTTTTTAAAAAAGCCAAACACTTTGCAACGTAACGATACCCAACCTCCTCCAGATCTAATAATCCCACCAAACACATGCACACACTCACAAACCTCCCGACCACCCACTAATGACAAGACCCAACTCCTCTTCATTTAATGCACCGCTGGTATACGGGCATGCATGCACGGAGACGTTTGCTTGTATGTTAATTTGCCACAAGTGTTGCACGGAAGTGAACGCAGGGAGAGGTCTGCCTGTGTATTAGTGCACCATAGGTGCACTGGACTGAATGCACAGAAAATTCTACCTGCCTGTTAGTGCACTGCCGGTGCACTGAGTTGAATGGAGGGAAAGGTCTGTCTGTTTGTTAGTACTCCGCCGGTGCACTGAGGTGAACGCACCAGGGGCATATTATCAACGCAGCGATAATTATCGCTGGCCCTGCTTAGCAATAATTATATTATCACAGGCTATCTCTGGAATTTATCGCCCTGGTAGCGCGTTATTACCAACGCGTTCCTCCAGGGTGAAAAAAATTCCAGAGATAGTGACGTTATTGCCGTTTTGCAGGGAACATCGCTGGTTTTCCAGCGATGTTCCCTGCAAAACGGCAATAACCTTGCTTATACGACCCAAAGGGTCGTCTCAGCATAATCCACCCCAATGTTAGGGATAGGTAAGTCTGCATTTTAACTGCAGTTTTCTCCAAAAACTAACGTGTGCTAAAATGCTCTGGCAGACTTGTAAATATCGCGATGTGAACATCAGCGATATTTGTAAGGTTGTCCATTTTATTTATTTACCGGATTTCTAAAGCGCATAGCTGCCCGTGAGCGTCCCAGCGCTGAGCCATTACAGATGGAATGAAGAGAGAGGGAAGCTCATCCGGGGTACGCCCAGTGACGCCCACTTTGCATTTCAGTAGAGATGCAAAGGGAGCCGTTGGGAAAAAGGGCGCTAACATGCGATTATGCAAGTTTGCACCCTCTTGTAAATAGGGCAGTAGTTTTATCTCCGCTTTTTTGGCTTTTTAAGCAAAAAAGCGGAGATAAAGCCCTTATAAATATGCCCCTAAAAGATTATTATTATTATTATTATTATTATTATTATTATTATTATTATTATTTGCTGATGCACCTCAGTCCTGACCTGTAGAAACATAAGGTGTGAGGGACATTTATAGGTCTGCCAATGCACCTCAATCCTGATCTGCAACACCTATCAGTGAGAGAGACTGTCAAAGCTCTGCCAATACACCTCAGTCCTGACCTGTAGCATCATCGGTGTGAGGAATCTTAAAAGCTCTGCCAATGCACCTCAGTCCTTGTTACAAAATATATATGAATGTCCATATAAATTCATTTGCATGCACTTCCAGAGATTTCATGCTTATATAAGATCACATTAACATGAGGCCTGGAGCTCAAATGGGCTTCCTATCTGACCCTGACTGGACAAGCTTCAACAGGCTATTCTGTCCCCCTTAGAGGTCACCTTGCTTGTCTTGACTACATGATATGCAAGTGTTACACAGTGCAGAGCCTGCCTTTCTGGTCTGCCCATATCTGGCTGTTTTGCATGGCGCAGACATTGCACGTCCATGTCAGCCATATTTGGCTTGGTGCCTTAGTCTAGTTCTGCTGACACGACATTACTCAGGTATATAGCACCTAGAAATCTGTCACTCTGGGAAGAAGCGGTCTGAGAGCTCCTAAGGTGGCAGATCTGTCTTCTTCCTTGCTAATTAGCAATGATGCATGCTTTGGTACCATTAAATACATTTCACTCTGTTTCTGAGCAAACCTGCTATGTCTGGTGAGTTTCATTCATATGCTCCTGGGAGGGTGCCAGTATTTCCCCATCAGTCCTGACCTGTAGCATTATCGGTGTGAGGCATCTTAAAAGCTCTGCCAATGCACCTCAGTCCTGACCTGTAGCACCCCTCCTAATCCACGTGCTCACAAGCACAATAACATCCCCTCCTCACAAGGGCAGAGCCGGCACTGCAGCTTCCAGAGCAGTCATGAGAGTCAACGGCGCCCGCCCTGCCCTCGGGCACCCATGCCTTGGCATGGCCAGGTGTGAGTGCCACGCCCTAAACACTTCCACCTGGTAAGCACGTCTGGGTAAGGCACACACTGTCAACAGAACATGACACCTTGATTTACGGTTTTTAGAAAGCGCTGCAAGCAGTTAGTAGCTGCCTCAGAGCACGGGGGGGGGGGGAGGGGGTGTGCGGGGGGGGGGTTCCCCTGATATTCTGATGATAAAGCCTTTGTTAGCAGTATGTCATCATGTCTGACTGACTTGTTCTTAAGACATAGGAGGCAGTGGCGGCTGGTGACATTTCAAAGTGGTAGGGCATAAAAGTTGGGGCTGAGTTTTACTTAGGGAGTGGGAGAAGTGAGCAAGCCCAAATACGAAGAGATCGGACATGATAGCAGAGCAGACAAGCATTCAAGACCCATTAAATGTCACAGTGACCAACCTTATAAGTCTGACACAAACAAAACGCATGTATGAACCATCAATATCTTGTTTTCTGTGTAAACTGGCAGCAGCTTTTTACATTAGGATTTGTAGCGCTGCAGTAACAGGCACGAATATTAACCGGTTACATCATTCAATTTAAAAATTATTATAAAGTATGGCATAGCAATGGAACATAAAATACTTATTCGTTTTACATTGGATTAGGAGGTGGGGTGGGGGTTGATCGAATCCAGGCGGGATTATAAGGTAACTGAATTACCTACTCAGACCTTTTATTTGTAGTGCCACAAAGCTGCAACCTGTGACATTGAGCGCTTCAGCTAAAACAAGTTATTTGTTGTTCTCGCTCTTCCTATTATTACTACAAGTCTGAGGGTTCATCACTGAAGTAGCCACTGCCTTGGGTACCATGAAACCGGGTAAACATAACACCTGTTATTTACAGCGCTTAGAAACGACACAGGAGAAGTACGAACCGCTGTCCCTGGGTCCTCTCCGTATGGTCACAGCCCCACCGCCACCTTCAGAGAGGGATTGAAGCATTGGGATGCACCTTGAATACCACAGAAGTAATTCCTGCTTTCAAAACACCCATACTCTGATGGCTCGGTACAAAGCTCCAGCACAAGGGCGTTTGGTTGCATCACAAACATGTTTTATTTACAAGGCGACTGTCTGCAAAGAGCAAAAAATGTACACAAAAAGCTGCTTTCTACCATCCACGCGTTGCTAACTTTGGTACTTACGGAGTTCTCGCTATACTGTTCTGTACTGTGTGTCACACCATTGGATGTTTTCAGCATGAGATAAGCATCAGGATTGGATGGAGCAGGCTAGTCCAGTGCTCCTTTCACGACTAGGAGCCTGTGTCTGCAATCCCCCGGCTGTTAATACAGCTGCTGGATTGGAGTAGGCAGAAGTGCGCATGTCGGACTGGCCGTTGCAAGACAGCCTGCCAATCTGACATGCGCACTCCTCACGTTCATGTCATCCCTGCTGCTGCAAATTTTTGCCAATCAATCACCCCGCCCTCACACTCACCAGTGGCACTCACAATTTGAAAGTGGTCATTTCTGAGACCATTTTATTAATTTATTCTGGTGCTTTATAGTTGCGCTTGCAGCAGGCGGGACAACACTCCTCCTCCCCAAAGGAGGAACAGTTTATCGTCATCATTACTTTGTCCTTGTAAAGTGCTCCAATACCTTCGTGTTGACTATATGTTATGTTATGTTATGTTATATGTTTATTTTTATAGCACACGGCTACTCCAGGGGAGTGTCCCGGCGCTTTATCAGGCAGCTCAGAATAAAACAACATAACACCGATGCAGAAAACAACAGAAACAAAGAAAAACACAAAAAGAAAAGGGACTCCTAAAGATTAAAAAGCCAAGTCTTCAGGCCTTTCCTAAACAAGAGCAGGTTTGAGGAGGAGCGTAATGCCAAAGGCAGAGTGTTCCACAACTGAGGGGCCCTCAAACTAAAGGAACGACCCCCAGTGCGTGCCTTCCTCACTCGTGGCACTATGGCCAGGAACAGAGACTCCGATCGCAGTGATCTAGTAGGACGGTAGAAGGTCAGCCTGCGCTGCAGATACTTTGCTCCTGCGCCAAATAGCGCTTTATGTGCCAAGGTCAAAGCCTTGAACATAACCCGCTTTCGGATGGGCAGCCAGTGAAGCGCCTGCACCAATGCGGAAGCTCTTGCTCGCCTATGAAGGCCGAAGATCGCGCGGGCCGCGGAATTCTGCACCACCTGCAGCCGCTGAACTAGATAGTCTGGGAGTCCTAGATAGAGGACGTTGGCATAGTCCAATCTGGACCCCACTAAGGCCTGTATGGTGATCTTCCTATGCTCCACTGTGAGCAAAGGTAGGAACTTCCGGAGCATCTTAAGCAGCCCATAGCAAGTCCCCGTCAGACCCCGTATGTGTGGAACCAACGACAGACCATTGTCCAACTTCACTCTCAGGTTTTTGGCCACCAACGATGCCTGTGCCGGAGGACAACTATCCACGGGCCACCACGCACGCCAGTCCGGGTCTTGGAGGCAGCCGAAAAACAGCACCTCCGATTTACTGGGGTTGGCCTTAAGACTGTTTCGCTGAAGCCAGCTAAAAACCAGCTCCAGACACCCCCGGATGTTCTCTCCATCGAAGGCCTGATACTTCCCACACGCAAAAAGCAGTTGCGTGTCGTCCGCGTAGGACACGATCCGGGCCCCGAAAGACTCCACCAGTGCCGCCAAAGGTGTCATAAAGATGTTAAATAGAGTCGGGCTCAACACAGAACCCTGTGGAACCCCGACTCCCAATGGCGGCATTTCAGCGGAGCTCGGAGAGGCCCAGACCGTTTGTCGGCAGCCCTCAAGAAATGATGTAAACCAGTTGAGCACCGTCCCCCTCAGACCGATGTCCTGTAGTCTGGCGAGGAGCACCCCATGGGGGACGGTGTCAAAGGCCGCCGATAGGTCAAGCATGACCAACATGGCCCTACCTCCAGCATCCAGAGTCTCCCTAATGATCTCCGACACCTCCAACAGTGCCGTCTCCGTGCTTAAATTAGGGCGGAAACCGGACTGCGAAGAGTGAAGCAGATCATTGGACTCTAGATAGCCGGAGAGGACGCCATGCACATGCTTCTCCGTGATCTTGGCCAACGCTGGAAGAAGGGAAATTGTCCTGTAGTTGGCCAGAACCTCTGGGTCCGAACCGGCCTTCTTCAGAAGGGGAATCACCATGGCTCTTTTCCAGGGCGACGGGACCTTCCCGGCACTAAGAGACAGATTCACAAGTGGATTCACCAGTGGATTAACCACGGTAGCCATCCTAGCCAAAAATTTGGCCGGGCAGGGGTCCAGAGGCGAGCCTGATTTCAGGTTGGACAAGAGCGCTAGTGAGGCATCGCTGGAAATGGCAGGAAACTCTTCGAGAACCACAACCGGCACGGACAACCGTGCCGGTCCTGTCACCGCACTCACACCCTCCTCTGAAGACTCCACTGTGAACGAGTCCTGTATAGTTATAATCTTATCTGTAAAGAATTTGGCCAAGTCACAGACCCACAGCTCCGATGGAACACCCTGGGAGATGTTGGATCTAGGGGTCATAAACTCCCGGACCACCGAGAAGATCTCTTTACAGGAGTTGGAATCCTCCTAGCCAGATAGTCTCTTTTTTTCCCGAAGAATATCGCGATGATATGACTTAACCATGGTCTTATAGGCCAATCTCGCCCCCTGATCATAATTAAGGCGCCACGCCCTCTCCGCCACCTTGCACTGACTGCGGGCAACCCGCAGAGCCTCGGTAAACCATGGTGCCGAGACCCTCTTAGCCGTCTCCCGCAGGGCCATCGGGGGGGCCAGATCGTTCAGCCTCTCCACCAACCATCCCTGCAGGGACTCGACGTCCTGTTCTAAATCGCCTGTAAGAGGGCACGGATGGTCCGCCACGGCCATGGCTAGCAAATCAGGTGAGACTCTGTGCAAGGCCCTTCTAACAGGGCCAAGTTGTCTAGGCGCACTACACGGGGGTGACTCACTGGCCAGGATGGCAAATCTGGCCAGCCTATGGTCAGTCCAGAGCACCGGGAGGAGCTCAATGTCGACCAGAGGGAACGAAGAGAAAATCTGATCAAGAGTATGCCCTTTATCATGTGTGGGGGCTGTGAGAAAAGGGACAAGACCCAAAGGAGCCGTAATATCCAACAATTTGTTGGCGTCCAAATCGTCGCCCACATCCATGTGGAAATTGAAATCTCCTGCCAACAGGCAATGCTGTGTGCTTAATGCCAGATCCGCAATCGCCATCTGAAGGTCGTCAAAAAAAGAACCCACTGGGCCAGGGGGTCTATATTCCACCAGTCCTTTCACGGCTTGTTGCGGGGTCAATCTAATAGTGAATGCTAAAGACTCAGATCCTGTAATGGTGTTAAGAGAAAGAGTAGAACAGGATACTGATTTATTCACTACCACCGCCACCCCTCCTCCTCTACCTGTGATTCTATCCTGCCGGAAGATGTTATAATCCGGTGGAATTGCCGCCATGATGTCCGGATTGGACGTCTCCCCCAGCCATGTTTCAGTCAGGAGAAGAAATAGAGGTTTTTCTCTGACAAGGAGATCAAAGATTTCCAGCGCGTGTTTGCCTACCGACCTGGTATTCAGCAGTAGTCCAAGATGTGTCACACCGGCATCTCCTCTCCCTCGAGACGCAGCAGGGGTATAAGTAGGCGCCCAACCACATCCAGGACACCGACGTTTCCCCCTGTATCGGGCCGGAAACACTGACCGGCAGGCACCAGAGTGTTTTTGCAAGGCGCAAAGTTCCATAGCAGAATAGCGAATCATTCTGCCCAAGAATGTATGCAAGGAGGAAGAACAAGAAAAATAAGAATAAGCAGTAATAAGAACCTCCAGACCCCTACCTCCGCTCCGCTGCCTCCGGGACGCTGACGGGCGCAGACGGGCAGGACTCTGGCAAGACTCAGGCAAACGCGAGGGCAACCCCGCTGCGCTGCGGGGAACGGTTTAAATAGGCCCTCCTAAATGTGTCTCACCTGCCTGCCCCACAAGGACACTCAAGATGGCGCTACCAGAGCGCCACTGCCCATTCAAATATGGCAGCCAAAATCAGGAAACTGCTGAGCCCAAGCGCCCCAGGGCCCGGACCCGCTGAAATAGCGGTGTTAAAACAATTATGTGCAGTCAGGGGGCCGTCCTGGTAAAAACAAGGGGACAAAACAGAAAATTAAAACAAATAGAAAAACGGGAGTTTTAAAAAAAAAGGCGCGCTGCAAAGCAGCGCTACGTGCAATGCTGAGCCGCCCTTCCAGGCGAGTGTACCGAAACAGAGCTAACACACCCAGGGCCCGCCTTAAATAGGCCCTCCTAAATGTGTCTCACCTGCCTGCCCCACAAGGACACTCAAGATGGCGCTGCCAGAGCGCCACTGCCCATTCAAATATGGCAGCCAAAATCAGGAAACTGCTGAGCCCAACCGCCCCAGAGCCCGGACCCGCTGAAATAGCGGTGTTAAAACAATTATGTGCAGTCAGGGGGCCGTCCTGGTAAAAACAAGGGGACAAAACAGAAAAATAAAACAAATAGAAAAACAGGAGTTTTTAAAAAAAAGGCGCGCTGCAAAGCAGCGCTACGTGCAATGCTGAGCCGCCCTTCCAGGCGAGTGTACCAAAACAGAGCTAACACACCCAGTGCCCGCCTTAAATAGGCCCTCCTATAGATATTTTTGTCTATGAAATATTTATAACTTTTCCTTAATAAATGCCTATATGAACTGTATTGCTGTCCCATTTATCACACAAATAGTTCTGAAAATTGTATCTTAGTACACTAATTTTAAAATATTTCCTCAGAGTAGAACCCTCCTGATAACATTCTGGCTTGCTCACGCACCAAAATTTGTTAGCAGGTGTAGGAAGGTAGATCCCTGACTATGGTTGCCCCCAACTTTTTGCCTGGTGTTTTGCTGGTTTTCTGACTTAGTTGACCTGGGACCCTGCTATTCAGGGCCCCAGGCCTACTGCTCTCTCTGTAAAATGGATTCCATGTACCTTAGGTACATATCTAAATTGGATACTGAGTCACCTTATCAGTCCCTGTACAGTGTACCTTAGGTACCCAGGGCATAGGTGTACCCAGGGCCTACCAGGGGCTGCAGCATGTATTATGCCACCCCTGGCTGGCCATCCAAATCTGACACAACTGGCTGCTTGACAGCTGGGGCAAGGTGGTGTACTCACCCTTTGCTTTAGATATAGTATACCTATATCTAACCCTAAAATGGACACACAGATCTCCTATCAGTCACTCCTATGGCAGGCCTTAACAATCCTGAAGGCAGAGTGCTTGGAATCGTGTGAGATGGTGCTCTGGCATGAGCTGAGCCTGTCTGCGGCTTTCGGGATCCATCCCTTAGCCGTTTCCATGATATCGCATACCATATACTCTTAAGTGCATTATAATCCTCGCGGTTATATGCCAACTCTGGTATCGCTTTATCAAAACATGTCGAGTAAGGTGTCATACGAATTGGAATACTAACCCCTCGCCAATTCTGGCGACGGAGTTAGCATTCCACCCTTCTAGAGGGACACGACATGTATGTAACCCCTAACCCCGGTTAAAGTCAAACAGAGCCTCAGCTCCACAAAATGGATGCTGCCACCGAGACACAAGTCTGCCCTCCTGCTGCTGGGAGTCCTCCCAGAGCAGGAGATAAGGACAAAGGGTTTCCTGCCAGGGGCGGTGCCAGCACCGTCCCAGACAGGGTTTTGTGTATTGTAGGTAGGCAGGGCTTTAGAGGAAGGTGACTGCACGTGGCACCCCGGTGCTCACTGCGCATAGGCTGGCTGGAACCAGTTCCAGGGTCACTCCAGACCCTGTGCTGGGGAAAAGCCCGCCAAGGAAGTGGGTGTAACCACCCCCCTCCTAGTCCCACCCATAGGGCAGGACTTAGTCGCGTGCCAGCCCCTTTTTACAGGATAAAGGTAGGAACTGGCCCCCTTCCAGATCAGATCATCTTTGAATCCTGAAACTACTTTCCACGAAAGGAACTCAAGACTTCTTCCTAAGATTTCTCCCTTGTGACTAAGGAGTAGTCACCCTGCATCCGCAGGCACCATCTTAAGAACACTGCGGTCTGCTGCAAGTCTCTCCTCCGGATCAAGACTGCCCAGCTCGACGAGAACCGGCTTCCCTGGCACCTCTGACCTCTACCTGCATCATCAGTCACGCTGAGATTCGTGGGTGTGACGAGACCTCGAGGGACCGGCCATCTTCAAGACTGCACGACTTCTTTCCAGCAAGCCCGCCGAGTAATTTCCTGGTGAGTGCTTTGGGGTCCGAGAAGCCCCGACCCTGAGCAGCTCCAGCACCGAAGGGCAGCCTCCCAGCATCTCCACGATCTGCGTGGGGCCCTTCTGCTTTTTGCTGCTCACCGCGTTGTTTGGCTACTAGCCCGCTGGCTTGTGGCCTTCTGAACGACGCCCGATGACATTTCTGCTGCTGGTCTGGTTGCTCCAGGCTGGCCCCTGCTCCCTTCCAAAAGAGGAGCACCCCGGACCCTCCTGGTCCACTCAAGACGCCATTTTGAGTCCACCACGTGGGCTTGAATTAGCCAAGGCTTGTTGCCCAATCCTGGGTAACTTCGACGCCGACAGCTTCATCCATCGTGGGACAGCTCGCCTCTCCATCCTGGTCGCCGACAACGCCTCCTGGTCCGTGAGATCTGCAGAGCCAGCGTCGCCCACTCACCTAGTCGAGGTGACTTCGCCCGGTGCCATCCTGGTGCCCACTTAATCACTGGCTAGTGATTCAAGAACTTGGTCCCCTCTGCTTTCAGGTTTCTTCTTCCTTGATCCAGGCTTGGATCCATCGAACTTTCCTTCACTGGTCGCCTGCCAGCAACTTCCTTCTTCCAGGCTCCTGGTCCGGCAACGAGATCCCCGACGTCTTTTCAGACCTATGCAGCTGCAGCCCCTGGGCTAGGTAACTTCGGCACTTCGGTGTCCCAGCATAGCCTCACTATCCTAGGGTCAGGATCCACTGTCGTTTTCTTCCTACCAGGTCGGGTTCGCCCGTGAACACTAACTTTGCCTTTACTAGCTCCCATAGACTTTGCCCCGCATCCCGCGTGAGAGTGCACACTCTGCACCCGAGTCCCCTAGGTCTCCTAGAAGTAATCTAACGATTCCCTAGTTAAGTCCTAGCGATTCCAAAGCCTATTAGTATTGTACTTACCTGCTAGTAATTTCGCATTCCACTTTTTAAGTATATGGTTTTTCGTGCCCCTCGGGCATTTGTGTATAACGTGCTAACTTAAGTATTTTCGTAAGAGTTTTGTTGTGTGCCTAGCACCCTGTCCTCATAAAGAGTACAGGGTTGTTGTGATTCTAATAAATACACTGTTTATTTTCATAACACTTGTGTGGTGTCCTTTCACTGGGTGTTCAAGGGGTAATGTGATGGTAAAACAGCTGGCTTAACACGCCCTCTAGAGTCTTAGCCTTAGACTGCTCGTATCCATGCTACTAGGATAGCTGGTCTATAAGGTTGACTTACAACCAATCATCAATAAGGGTTGTTTGGACTGATATATAGTGATCACTAGAATAGTGAGCACTGCACATCAGGCCAACTTCTCACATTGGTGAGCAGCGGTTGGGATTTGAGCTTGCTGTTGTTTTGCCACACATGCCCTAAGAATATCTTGTGAAAGATCACATAAGTACTAAAGGTACATATAACTTAGCTTAGAATACTCTGAGTTCTACTGAACCAGCTGTTGTAGCTCCTAGGGCCTAGCACACCCTAAACTACAACTCTAGCAAGGGATCAGTAGGCAAACATATAGTGTAGGTAAGTGCACCACTTACACCTCACTAGAAAAGCATGTCTACCCAGGGAGATTCTACTGAGACTCCCCTGGTCAGTGTTGACCCTCCACAGGTCACTTCAAGATATGCAGCTCTCAGTTTCCAGGAGATGAGACAGATCTGTGTCTCCAGAAAACTGAAGCAGGGGTCTAACCCCACCATTCCCTTTCTGATAGGTCTCTTAGAGACATATGATGCCAGAAAGCTTTCTCAGTTACATGAGAACATGCCAGCCTTAGAGGGAACCTCTGGGGATCCAGACCTCCCCAACACTGCTACTGCAGTTGAGGAGGAGGAGGATCAGGAGGAACTCTCTGGGGATGAGGTAGACAAAGGTCTTGAGGTAGTCAGAAGGCTAACCAGGACCAACTTAGACTTACTTGGGCTAGGAGCTGGGGGACCCCCAGTACTAACCCGAAGTGGGCCTAACCTTGGAGTTAGGAGAGATAGATCTCTTTCTAGGGACTCCAATAGATCTCTGCACTCTAATGCCTCTTCTCAGGGGAGAAGGAATCCTCCACAGAGGAGATTGACTTCCCCTCAGAGAAGAGAGCATGAAGCAAGGATGAGACAAGCTAGACTGAGGATTGAAAGGGAAGAACTTGCCCTGGCCAAAGAAAAGCTTGCATTTGCTCGAGAGCAGCAGATGAGTGGGTTAGCTCCCACTGGTGGCAGCAATCTCCCAAGAGATAGAGAGAAGGGTTTAGATACTAAACACCTGACTAAGATAGTGCCCCCCTTTAAACAAGGGGATGACATCCAGAAATGGATGGCTGCTTTGGAGAGGGCCTGCACTGTGCAGTGCATTCCCCAGAGTCAGTGGGCAGCTATACTGTGGCTCTCCTTTGATGGTAAAGGTAGAGATAAGCTCCTCACTACAAGAGTGGAGGATGCTAATGATTACCAGGTCCTGAAAAATGCACTGGTTGATGGGTTTGGCTTAACCACTGAGCAGTACAGGTTGCTGTTCAGAGACACCCAGAAAACTCAGTCTCAGGACTGGTCTGACTTTGTTGATTGTGCCACTAAGGCTTTGGAAGGCTGGCTACTGGGTAGCAAGGTTACTGACTTCACAGGATTGTATAATCTTATTATGAGAGAGCAAGTCTTAAATAATTGTCAGAACCAGTTATTACACCAGCACCTGGTAGACTCTGATCTGACCTCTCCACAAGAATTGGGTAAGAGGGCAGACAAATGGGTCAGAACCAGGATTAGGCCCAAGAACCAAGGTGGTGACCAGAAAAAGGAATCAACCAAGCCTCAAGAGAAGGGTGGGAATAAATCTACAGATCAAACCACATCAGGGCCCCAAAAATCCTCTGAGGGGGGTGGGTCCCAAAATCCTTCCAACAACCAGAAGAAACCTTATTGTTATCCCTGTAAACAGGTGGGTCATTTAAAAACTGACAGCAGTTGCCCAAAGAATAACAATAAGGAAAACATACCCCCAAGTAACATTCCCAAGCCTCCTGTTACTACTAGTAGTAATCCCCCAGGTGGTGGGAGTGCCCCCAAGAATTTGGGTGCATTTACTTTGGGAGTTCCTGGGGACTCTGGCCTAACCAGGTCCCCAAACTTAGATACTCTTGTCTGTGAGACTGGCATGGGGTTTGCCAACTTCACAACTTGTCCCAACACTTTGGGCAAGTACAGACAGGAGCCCCTCATCAATGGAATGAAAGTTGAGGCCTATAGAGATACAGGGGCTAGCATCACTATGGTGACTGAGAGTCTAGTCCCCTCAAGGCAACTTTTACCTGGTGCCACATACCAGGTGACCAATATTGATGGAGTACAGAGAGATCATCCCATGGCAGTGGTCAATCTCAGCTGGGGAGGTGTCACTGGCCACAAGAGAGTGGCAGTGTCACCAAACTTGCCTGTAGATTGCCTACTGGGGAATGATTTAGAGCTCTCAGCCTGGGCTGAAGTTGAGCAAGAAACCCATTCTAAAATGGTAAATACCCATGGTAAGGTTAGTGGGGCAGTGATAGCCACAGCCCCAGTCCAAGATGTCCTCCCTGAACAGGTCAGGAGGGTTGTGCCAGTCACAACCCAATCTCAGACAACTTCCTTCCCAGAACAGGTTGTCAAGGCTGTCATGGTAACAGCCCACACCCAAACTGAGCCCCCTCCTGAAAAGGTTGGGAGAGTTGTGATGGCCACAGCTCAAACTCAGACAGATGATAGTGTTGTGAAGCCTGAAACTATGGATCACTCCACTCAGACAGAGAGCATTGAGGAGGAAGAGAAATCTCCCTCCCACCAGACTTTAGGAAAGGATCAGCCTCCTCAGGGAACTGATCTGACCCCTTGTGAAGAAACTGCCACAGAGGTAGTCAGGCCTAGCCTGGCAGAACCCCTGATGTCAGTGGACCCTTCCAAGGTGGGACCCAGTCTGGAGCAGGTAACCTGCCCCTCTCTACCCTGCCTCAGTCAGCCCAGGGCTGTAGAGGTCAGGGAGGCCAGTGGTGGACCCCAAAGGGCCCCCTGTCCAAAAGAATTCCCCAATCAGCAGATTAAGGGCACTGAAGCTAGTAGTCCTAGCCAAGTGAAAATAAAACCAACTCCTGAGGGATCCCCCTTAAATTTAGTTAGGGACCTCCCACAGATGGACACTGTTGGGCACAGCCAACCCTGGGACCTGAGGGCCCCAAACCTGACCTGTCCCTCCAGTAAGCCAAACAGAGGGACCCAACCTCCAGCTGTAGGTAGCCAGAGGTTGACCCTGAGAGCCCAAAACAACTCAGTCTTGGAAAGAAAGGCCTCTATGGTGGAAAATGATTGGAGGAAGCTGAGCCCAAAATTAGTGGAGCCTCACTTCAGTACTCCATTTCAGCACCAGCCTTTTACTTTGCCAAAACACACCACAGGTAGAGATTCCCTATGGTGGAGACCCTCAGACACCCTTAGGGTGAGGGATTGCTTAGTGGACCATGAGATAGGGGGTAACCATGCCAGTGCTGGTACTTCCTTATATGGCCACTCAGGCAATATAGGCTTACCTGGCAAGGCTAGCCTTATCTCCTTTCGTTTGGGGGGGGGGTTATGTAGGAAGGTAGATCCCTGACTATGGTTGCCCCCAACTTTTTGCCTGGTGTTTTGCTGGTTTTCTGACTTAGTTGACCTGGGACCCTGCTATTCAGGGCCCCAGGCCTACTGCTCTCTCTGTAAAATGGATTCCATGTACCTTAGGTACATATCTAAATTGGATACTGAGTCACCTTATCAGTCCCTGTACAGTGTACCTTAGGTACCCAGGGCATAGGTGTACCCAGGGCCTACCAGGGGCTGCAGCATGTATTATGCCACCCCTGGCTGGCCATCCAAATCTGACACAACTGGCTGCTTGACAGCTGGGGCAAGGTGGTGTAATCACCCTTTGCTTTAGATATAGTATACCTATATCTAACCCTAAAATGGACACACAGATCTCCTATCAGTCACTCCTATGGCAGGCCTTAACAATCCTGAAGGCAGAGTGCTTGGAATCGTGTGAGATGGTGCTCTGGCATGAGCTGAGCCTGTCTGCGGCTTTCGGGATCCATCCCTTAGCCGT
Source organism: Lissotriton helveticus (assembly GCF_964261635.1). Lineage (NCBI taxonomy): Eukaryota > Metazoa > Chordata > Amphibia > Caudata > Salamandridae > Lissotriton > Lissotriton helveticus. The sequence continues at coordinate 14,627,022 of NC_136073.1, forward strand.
TTCCATGATATCGCATACCATATACTCTTAAGTGCATTATAATCCTCGCGGTTATATGCCAACTCTGGTATCGCTTTATCAAAACATGTCGAGTAAGGTGTCATACGAATTGGAATACTAACCCCTCGCCAATTCTGGCGACGGAGTTAGCATTCCACCCTTCTAGAGGGACACGACATGTATGTAACCCCTAACCCCGGTTAAAGTCAAACAGAGCCTCAGCTCCACAAAATGGATGCTGCCACGAGACACAAGTCTGCCCTCCTGCTGCTGGGAGTCCTCCCAGAGCAGGAGATAAGGACAAAGGGTTTCCTGCCAGGGGCGGTGCCAGCACCGTCCCAGACAGGGTTTTGTGTATTGTAGGTAGGCAGGGCTTTAGAGGAAGGTGACTGCACGTGGCACCCCGGTGCTCACTGTGCATAGGCTGGCTGGAACCAGTTCCAGGGTCACTCCAGACCCTGTGCTGGGGAAAAGCCCGCCAAGGAAGTGGGTGTAACCACCCCCCTCCTAGTCCCACCCATAGGGCAGGACTTAGTCGCGTGCCAGCCCCTTTTTACAGGATAAAGGTAGGAACTGGCCCCCTTCCAGATCAGATCATCTTTGAATCCTGAAACTACTTTCCACGAAAGGAACTCAAGACTTCTTCCTAAGATTTCTCCCTTGTGACTAAGGAGTAGTCACCCTGCATCCGCAGGCACCATCTTAAGAACACTGCGGTCTGCTGCAAGTCTCTCCTCCGGATCAAGACTGCCCAGCTCGACGAGAACCGGCTTCCCTGGCACCTCTGACCTCTACCTGCATCATCAGTCACGCTGAGATTCGTGGGTGTGACGAGACCTCGAGGGACCGGCCATCTTCAAGACTGCACGACTTCTTTCCAGCAAGCCCGCCGAGTAATTTCCTGGTGAGTGCTTTGGGGTCCGAGAAGCCCCGACCCTGAGCAGCTCCAGCACCGAAGTGCAGCCTCCCAGCATCTCCACGATCTGCGTGGGGCCCTTCTGCTTTTTGCTGCTCACCGCGTTGTTTGGCTACTAGCCCGCTGGCTTGTGGCCTTCTGAACGACGCCCGACGACATTTCTGCTGCTGGTCTGGTTGCTCCAGGCTGGCCCCTGCTCCCTTCCAAAAGAGGAGCACCCCGGACCCTCCTGGTCCACTCAAGACGCCATTTTGAGTCCACCACGTGGGCTTGAATTAGCCAAGGCTTGTTGCCCAATCCTGGGTAACTTCGACGCCGACAGCTTCATCCATCGTGGGACAGCTCGCCTCTCCATCCTGGTCGCCGACAACGCCTCCTGGTCCGTGAGATCTGCAGAGCCAGCGTCGCCCACTCACCTAGTCGAGGTGACTTCGCCCGGTGCCATCCTGGTGCCCACTTAATCACTGGCTAGTGATTCAAGAACTTGGTCCCCTCTGCTTTCAGGTTTCTTCTTCCTTGATCCAGGCTTGGATCCATCGAACTTTCCTTCACTGGTCGCCTGCCAGCAACTTCCTTCTTCCAGGCTCCTGGTCCGGCAACGAGATCCCCGACGTCTTTTCAGACCTATGCAGCTGCAGCCCCTGGGCTAGGTAACTTCGGCACTTCGGTGTCCCAGCATAGCCTCACTATCCTAGGGTCAGGATCCACTGTCGTTTTCTTCCTACCAGGTCGGGTTCGCCCGTGAACACTAACTTTGCCTTTACTAGCTCCCATAGACTTTGCCCCGCATCCCGCGTGAGAGTGCACACTCTGCACCCGAGTCCCCTAGGTCTCCTAGAAGTAATCTAACGATTCCCTAGTTAAGTCCTAGCGATTCCAAAGCCTATTAGTATTGTACTTACCTGCTAGTAATTTCGCATTCCACTTTTTAAGTATATGGTTTTTCGTGCCCCTCGGGCATTTGTGTATAACGTGCTAACTTAAGTATTTTCGTAAGAGTTTTGTTGTGTGCCTAGCACCCTGTCCTCATAAAGAGTACAGGGTTGTTGTGATTCTAATAAATACACTGTTTATTTACATAACACTTGTGTGGTGTCCTTTCACTGGGTGTTCAAGGGGTAATGTGATGGTAAAACAGCTGGCTTAACACGCCCTCTAGAGTCTTAGCCTTAGACTGCTCGTATCCATGCTACTAGGATAGCTGGTCTATAAGGTTGACTTACAACCAATCATCAATAAGGGTTGTTTGGACTGATATATAGTGATCACTAGAATAGTGAGCACTGCACATCAGGCCAACTTCTCACAGCAGGTCTTACTCCCCACCACTTTCAAACTCCACTAGCCGCCACTGATACTAAACAGGGATGAGAAACATTAATTTAAATTTCGGACCTCCCTTGGTGCACAGGGAAGTTTATATTGTCTGGCAGAATGAATTATCAAGCTTTGGGGCTGCAGCATAATTGTGTCAAGTAGGTAGCAGTTTTGAAGAAACAGTGGGTCAGAAAAGGGGTCAAATACAGGAGATTTCACCTTACAGAGCTGGAGAGACTGAAAGGTTCAATTAAGCTGGCCGATGATTAGATCAAATCTTTTATCCGAGCTCATGATGAAACCAGGACACTTCAAGGAAACAACATCACCTTGTGCAAAGTACAAATAACAATGAGTCAACGCCAGAGTTTTACACAATCCCAGATAAGAAGCCAAAGCCTGGGTGACATGTTTTAAAAAGGCTGTTTTTATAAAAGGTTTGTTTTCACATGTTTTAGGGTCTCATTGGTGCTCTTTGATGGGGAAATACTGGCCCCCTCCCTGGAGCAAATATATGAAACTTACCAGACATAGCAGGTTTGCTCAGCAACAGAGTGAAATGTAATTTTTTGGTACCACATTCATGCATCATTGCTAATTAGCGAGGAAGAAGCCAGGTCTCCTGCCTTAGGGGGTCTCAGACCGCTTCTTCCCAGAGTGGCGGGTTCCTGGGTCCTATATACGTTTAGTAATGCCATGTCAGCGGAACTAGAATAAGGCACCAAGCCAAATAGGGCTAACATGGATGTGCAATGTCTGCACCATGCAAATTGTAAACAGCCGGATATGGGCAGACCAGAAAGGTTCTGTGTAAGCAAATTTGTACAACCAGATAAGGAAACTTATGATGATGTCAGGACAAGGAAAGTGACCTCTAAGGCGGTTCAGAATAGCTGTTGAAGCTTGTCCTGTCCGGATCAGATTGGAAGCCCTTTGGAGCTCCCGGACTCATGTTAGTGGGATATATGTAAGCCTAATATCTTTGTAGTGCATACATATGAATTTATATGGCTATACTTATACATTATTCAACACTCTTACCTCACTACTCTACCTCCGTCCCGCACAGACCATCTCCAGCTGAGGGAGCTTGCTCTGACACCTGACACTCTGGCTGAACCTCTGGTGGTGAGCCATCGCCGCCAGGATCCATGCTAAGATCACCAGCACAAAGCACAACGAAGGCACTGATCCAAAAAAGTAGAGCACAGAGCCAACCGTGGCTAAGGCACAGCACTCATTTGTAGATCATGAGCAGCACCAAACACATGCTCTGACAATACTTCTGCCTGCGGACATTCCCAGGAAGCATTTCCGGCACAAATGAAAAGCCTGAGTGCGTATGTACTGTGTAACACCAAGAATGGCACCAGCAAAAAGCATCCAGCCTAGCACCATCCCAAAGCACAGTCCATTCACATATAGGAAGGCACTACATGCATAGTGGTGCTTCATGGGGGCTGTCATTTACTTGGAGTCCAGCCACGAGCACAGTGCATGGGCCTGCTGGAACGTTGCAGTTGTGCAATGACGAGCTTTACGGGGATTGAGGTGTTCTGCAATTAGCACCGTTGCTACTGACTCTGCTCCAGCCCATCAGGAAACCAGCCTGTTTATGTAGAGGGCAGCAAACTGCTCATGCAGTGCCTGTGTGTCTCTGCAGTGCTTGAAGGGGGCCAAGAGCCCCTATCTTCCCAAACACTACTTGCATGGAATTATGGTTTAGAGCCAGGAAATGGAGAAAAAAATAAGTGCCAGTTGCAGCAAAGAGGTTAATTATAAGGTCTAGCTGCAGCTCTTGGAACATCGATGTAACCGTGTTGTCATATGCGTGTAATAAGAGGGAGATCTCTTGTATGTGTGTACAGCTTTATTATTGTAAGTGTGCAGATTTGTAGTTGGCTAAGTATTATGGTTGTAGTCGTGTGGTTGAGAGTGTTACAGTGTGCCTGCATGTTCATGTATACCATCTTTCTTTGTGTGTTTGTGTCTCTCCCTGTGTTTATGTAAATCAGTGTCTGTGTATGTTTCTGAGACATACATTTGTATATATGTTTGTACAGACTATCTCTGTTAGTCCACTGCATGTTAGTTTGTAAATAAATCACTTAGAAAATTCCTCTCTTCTGATCGGCTTTGCCATCCTACTTCAATCTGCACTGCTCAGTCAGGCTTCTGCGCTGTATATGCTTATGTCTGAAGATGTTTTATGTACCACATGGGTAGGTGTATGTTATGGTATATTAATTACATTTCTTAAGCGCAACGGTTACCCGAAGGTGTCCTGGCGCTGGCTTCTGCCTTTCGAACAGAGAAGTACATAATGACCTATACACTGAAAAGCCTGGGGGCATATTATCAAGGGGGTTTATCTCCGCTTTTTTGGCTTTAAAAGCCAAGAAAGTGGAGATAAAATGATCTCCCTATTACCTAGCTGTCGCTAACACCAGTTAGCGACAGCTAGTAGGAGATAGCGACCATCTTGGGCCCCACTTTTCATGTCAGTGATATTTATCACTAATGACATGCAAAGTGGGCGTGCCAAGATCTTAGCGACTGGAAACAGTCGCTAACATCGCTATCTCCTATTCCCAATTTTTGGAGATATTCGCGCTAAGCGCGAATATCTCCAAAAGCTAACACCTGCCCTGAGCAGGTCTTAGCCATGTTATCCAATGGGAGGTGGATAACATGGCTAAGAGCATTAGCTCGGTAATGCATGAATATCGCTGACTTTTCAGCGATATTCATGCATTGCGGCCGTTTTTTATCGCATTTGCGATAAACCTTGGTAATACCAAGGTTTATCTGCGATAAAAATCGCCGCAGCGCAGCGGTAAATTTTTGTCTCTAACCAAGCAATAGCGATAATTATCACTATTGCTTGGTAATATGCCCCCAGGTTTTTAATCCTTTCCTAAATGTCATTAACTCAGCGGTATGACTGACTGTACCAGTCCATTCGAATTCAGCAGGCAGCAGAGTGGGTTAGGTCACGCTGTTTGTGCTGATTTTTCGTGATGTGTGTTTGTCCTGCGCTAGAAATTTAGCACGCACGGCACCTTGTGTAGCGTAAGAGGGTGCTGCTTCTTTCTGCAACTCGAGTAGATTTTCAACTCTAGCAGCAGCTTCCTCAACACGAATGGAAGGTTTCTCAACAAGAGCGTCGCACCATCTGCGATCGCCCGTGTTGAGAAATCTCGCTGGGAGGTAGTCTGGAATAAAATTTTCCGTGCTCTTGCTCGCCAACGTGTGCAAGCCAGGAAAAAACTCTGCTCCTTCGGAACTCACCGCAGTACGCGGAGCACAAAGTGGGAAAACTACAAACTCCGTGAGCTGGTGGAATTTCACGCCTGGACCTGATCACAAGCCAAATAAAGGAACCAAGGGGCATATTATCAAGGGGGTTTATCTCCGCTTTTTTGGCTTTAAAAGCCAAGAAAGCGGAGATAAAATGATCTCCCTATTACCTAGCTGTCGCTAACACCAGTTAGCGACAGCTAGTCGGAGATAGCGACCATCTTGGGCCCACTTTGCATGTCAGTGAAATTTATCACTAATAACATGCAAAGTGGGCGTGCCAAGATGTTAGCGACTGGAAACAGTCGCTAACATCGCTATCTCCTATTACCAACTTTTGGAGATATTCGCGCTAAGCGTGAATATCTCCAAAAGCTAACACCTGCCCTGAGCAGTTCTTAGCCATGTTATCCAATGGTAGGTGGATAACATGGCTAAGAGCATTAGCTCGGAAATGCATGAATATCGCTGACTTTACAGCGATATTCATGCATTTCGGCCGATTTTTGTCGCTTAAGAGATAAATCTTGATAATAGCAAGGTTCCTAAGCGATAAAAATCGCCGCAGCACGGCGATAAAAATATTGCTGCTAAGCCAACATAGCGATAATTATCGCTAGTTGTTGGTAATATGCCCCACGACTTGGTAACCCCAGATCGCACATAAAACACAATATATTGCACAGATTCCAGTGTCAGGCTGCAGGCCAGCACCCTGGTTCATGTAAAGGGATGTGTTGACAGGCCCAAGCCCACAGGGAGTTGCAATGGTGTCAATTCATGTATAAAACCAAACATTCACCCTCCTGTGAAGCTATGGGCCCTGCTGAAAACCCTACTGGCCATCATAGTGACAGCCCCACCGAGAGGCAGCCATCAGCCTCACTGCCTCCTGAGCACTGAACTGTTCTGAAGAGACGAGGGGTCAAGAGAACATTCGTGGTCTTTCAAGATGATGGTGGACATGTTGGAAGGGTTGGTATATGACATTCATGAGTGCTGTGCCGGCAGGGAGTCCCTCGGGTAAATATTGCTGCGGCACGAGCCTCAGCGCCCCACAGGAGTTGGCGCTTGTGGCTAGGAATGTCTTTCCACTCAGTGTGGCATTGGAGGCCTCCAGTGACCTACTCATCGGTCCTAATTACATCAACTTCAGAAGGTTGATTATAGTGAAATACTTCTTTCCAGAAAATGTAGCCAATGTGTTTCGGCCTTGCGTCATGGAGTGGAGACAGTACTTTCTAGAGGTCTTCATCAGGACTGGATTGCTACTTTTCAACCCATTGTTGAGAAGATATATGTGGTTTAATTACTATGTCAGGAACAGTTGTATTTTTTTTTATTGTGTTGATTACTTAATGATGACATGGGGCCCGATTCACAGAACTAACTTAAGACAAAATCCTAAACTTACTACTTTTTGTATTCACAGAAGTTAGGATTTTGTCTTAAGACAGACCTAAGACAGACTTAAGTTAGGATTCTGTCTTAAGTCAGTCTTAAGTCTATCTTAAGACAAAATCCTAACTTCTGTGAATACCAAAAGTAGTAAGTTTAGGAATTTGTCTTAAGTTAGTTCTGTGAATCGGGCCCTTTATGTTTGGAGCCTCTACTAAACATTAGACACAATAAAAAAAGAGTACAACTAACAACCAGTGGTTCTCTGGGGACAGAACAAACCGCTACTAATAAAAGATATTAACCACTTTGACAGTCACTTTGCTATTAAATAAGCACAAATATCTATTACCTGAAGATATAAGGGTCACAAGGACAGATAAAAACGGCTTACTGACAATCCATGTGAGACCAACCATCATTGTTGATGTGCAAACCATTTTATCCTTGAAAAAGTCACAGGCCTGTGTGCCATTGAGGGGCGAAACGTGTTGGCTGGCCCAAGTTCTCTCCTGCCTTGCAACTAAATAGAGGCTTTCATTTATTTTCAACTGTAATAAAATAAACATATGTGACAATTAGTATGCAATCTCTGACCAATATTTTACTCCAGCAATATCAAAATACGGGGCATATTATCAAGAACAGGCGATAAAATTATCGCCGCTTTATCGGCAGGAAACTGCAGCTAAAGGTGCGATAATGGGCTTGACAATATGCCCTTGTGAATTCCCATGGAAGCCCAGGTTCTGGTGTTATCCTGGGCTGCTACGGGAATTCACAAGAGCCAATTGTCAAGCCCATTATCGCCGCTTTAGCTGCAGTTTCCTGCCGATAAAGCAGCGATAATTTTATCGCCTGCTCTTGATAATATGCCCCTATGTTTATTATTAATATTGAGAATTGCTTACTCTACCTTATTTAAATGTCTTAACATGTGCGAGGTGCCTTGCATTGCTACTCTCAGCTGTAATCTCTCCCGGAGTAATGGGGACTCGGCCCACTTGTGACTGACTGACTCTGCCCCACCCCTCCTCGCTCATCTTGTCATCTGCCTCCCAGGACCCAAGGTAAACAACATATAAAAGGGTGGGCATGCGAGGGGCACTCATAGGGGGCCCCAGCTCTGCAGGGCCCTTGCACGAGGGTCGGGGTGCCCTCTTTCCACCCCTGCACCTGCACCTCGCTCTCCAGAGCCCCTCCCCCCTCCACCCCAGTCCCCCTTTCTTTTAGAAAGTGATTCAGCCTTGGGTCCTTTCAGGCCAGGTTTCTTTGGTGGAGGAGGGGGCCTTTGGTCCCCCCAAGAGGCTTCCAGGCTCTGCCCCGGGTCCTTTGTGCCCCTGTTGAGGGGCTTTGTACACAAAGCACAATGTGCCGCTTTTCAGGGTCCACTCATTCGTCTCCCCCATGCTTTTCCTTGATATGCAGATTTTCAGAGAGGCCGAAAATCCAGAATAAAAGCAGATTAAATCCGGGGCAAATTAGTTTTTGGGTTTTTACTTAAAGAAAAGTACACGTGCGTGTAGGGGGCGGGGATGAGGGGGGGGCCAATCCGCCAGGGTAGTTTAAATTAATTAGGATTTGGGGACCAAATTAATTAGGATTTGGGGACCTGGAAGACAGGGCCATACCTTTTGGGTAACTTGAGGTCCATGGACGCTCTGGGAGCTGGAGCCAGAGCTGGCTTTGGCATGGGCGAGCTGGGCTCCGGCCCAGGGCGCCAGCCTTCAGAGGGGCGCACCGAGCTGTTGCAATCAGGTTATGCAAACAGGTGCGTCTCCTGGACTGTGAACACACAAAAGGCGCCCCCTGCTGCCTCGTTTCATTCACCAACAGCAGCAGGGGCGCCAAGTGTATTTCTGCCCGGGGCATTATTTGGCAAAAAAACAGCTATGAGTGAGGGTGGGTTAGAGGCAGCCTGTGAGTTTGGGGTTCGTGGGCAGCTTTTCGGAGGAGCTCGCTTTTATCGACAGACGGTGGGCCCGATTCACAGAATGAATTTAAGACTCAATCCTAAACTTACTACTATTTTGGTGTTCACAGAATGAATTTATTACTTTTGGTATTCACAGAAGTTAGGATTTTGTCTTAAGTTTGTCTTAAGACAGACTTAAGGCAGACTTAAGACAGACTTAAGACAAACTTAAGTCAGACTTAAGACAGACTTAAGACAAAATCCTAACTTGAGTCTGTCTTTAGTCTGTCTTAAGTCTGTCTTAAGTTTGTATTAAGACAAATTTAAGACAAAATCCTAGCTTCTGTGAATATCAAAAGTAGTAAGTTCATTCTGTGAATACCAAAAGTAGTAGGTGCATTCTTTGAATGCCAAAAGTAGTAAGTGCATTCTGTGAATACCAAAATAGTAGTAAGTTTAGGATTGAGTCTTAAATTCATTCTGTGAATCGGGCCCATAGTGAGGAGTTTAGAGTACACGCACAGAGAGTGTGAAGAGTTTGGAGAGGTGTGGCGCAGCGGCCAAGGTGTCAGACTCCGGACCACAGGGTTCAGGGCTCGATTCCCGGCGGCAGCTTAGTCCAGCACCATGTGACTCTGAGCAATAGCTCGCTTAATCTTCCTGATGGCCCGCAGCGTCGGGACACATCCATCGGAGGTAGCTGTGCGCTTTACAAATGCTGGCATTTGCATTTACATTTGTAGTACACCCACAGAGAGTGCCACGCACAGAGAGTGTGGGAGCCTGGAGTACACCTACAGCGAGTGTGAGGAGTTTGGATTATACCTACAGCGAGTGTGAGGAGTTTGGAGTACACGTACAGAGAGTGTGAGGAGTTTGGAGTACACGCACAGAGTGTGTGGAGTTTAGAGTACACATACAGAGAGTGTGAGGAGTTTGGAGTACACGTACAGAGAGTGTGAGGAGTTTGGAGTACACGCACAGAGTGTGTGAGGAGTTTAGAGTACACGCACAGAGAGTGTGAGGAGTTTGGAGTACACGTACAGAGAGTGTGAGGAGTTTGGAGTACACGTACAGAGAGTGTGAGGAGTTTGGAGTACACGCACAGAGTGTGTGAGGAGTTTAGAGTACACGCACAGAGAGTGTGAGGAGTTTGGAGTACACGCACAGAGAGTGTGAGGCGTTTGGAGTGCACGCACAGAGAGTGTGAGGAGTTTAGAATACACATACAGAGAGTGTGAGGAGTTTGGAGTACACGTACAGAGAGTGTGAGGAGTTTGGAGTGCACGCACAGAGAGTATGAGGAGTTTGGAGTACACATACAGAGAGTGTGAGGTGTTTGGAGTACACGTGCAGAGAGTGTGAGGAGTTTGGAGTACACGCACAGAGAGTGTGAGGAGTTTGGAGCACACGTACAGAGAGTGTGAGGAGTTTAGAGTACACATATAGAGCGTGTGAGGAATTTGGAGTACACGCACAGAGTGTGAGGAGTATAGAGTACCTGCACAGAGAGTGTGAGGAGTTTAGAGTACACATACAGAGAGTGTGAGGAGTTTGGAGTACACGTACAGAGAGTGTGAGGAGTTTGGAGTACACAAGCAGACAGTGTGAAGAGTCTGGAGTACACACACCGAGAGTGTGAGGAGTTTGGAGTACACGCACAGAGAGTGTGAGGAGTTTAGAGTACACGTACAGAGAGTGTGAGGAGTTTGGAGTACACGCACAGAGAGTGTGAGGAGTTTAGAGTACACGTACAGAGAGTGTGAGGAGTTTAGAGTAAACATACAGAGAGTGTGAGGAATTTGGAGTACACATACAGAGAGTGTGAGGAGTTTAGAGTACACATACAGAGAGTGTGAGGAGTTTGGAGTACACGTACAGCGAGTGTGAGGAGTTTGGAGTACACGCACAGAGAGTGTGAGGAGTTTGGAGTACACGCACAGAGAGTGTGAGGAGTTTAGAGTACACGCACAGAGAGTGTGAGGAGTTTGGAGTACACCTACAGCGAGTGTGAGGAGTTTGGAGTACACGCACAGAGAGTGTTAGTAGTTTGGAGCACACATACAGAGAGTGTGAGGAGTTTAGAGTACACGCACAGAGAGTGTGAGGAGTTTGGAGTACACGCACAGAGAGTGTGAGGAGTTTGGAGTACACGCACAGAGACTGTGAGGAGTTTGGACACAACCAGACAGTGTGAGGAGTTGGGCGTACACGTACAGAGAGTGTTAGGAGTTTAGAGTACACGAGCAGAGAGTGTGAGGAGTTTGGAGTACACACACAGAGAGTGTTAGGAGTTTGGAGTACACGCACAGAGAGTGTGAGGAGTTTGGAGTACACGTACAGAGAGTGTGAGGAGTTTGGAGTACACGCACAGAGAGTGTGAGGAGTTTGGAGTACACGCACAGAGAGTGTGAGGAGTTTGGAGTACACGTTCAGAGAGTGTGAGGAGTTTGGAGTACACGCACAGAGAGTGTGACTAGTTTGGAGTACACGTTCAGAGAGTGTGAGGAGTTTGGAGTACACGCACAGAGAGTGTGAGGAGTTTGGAGTGCACGAGCAGACAGTGTGTGTACTTTGGAGTACACATTCAGAGAGTGTGAGGAGTTTGGAGTACACGTACAGAGAGTGTGAGGAGTTTGGAGTACACGCACAGAGAGTGTGAGGAGTTTGGAGTACACGCACAGAGAGTGTGAGGAGTTTGGAGTACACGAGCAGAGAGTGTGAGGAGTTTGGAGTACAAGTTCAGAGAGTGTGAGGAGTTTGGAGTACACGCACAGAGAGTGTGAGGAGTTTAGAGTACATGTTCAGAGAGTGTGAGGAGTTTGGAGTACACGCACAGAGAGTGTGAGGAGTTTGGAGTGCACGAGCAGACAGTGTGTGTACTTTGGAGTACACGCGCAGAGAGTGTGAGGAGTTTGGAGTACATGTACAGAGAGTGTGAGGAGTTTGGAGTACACGCACAGAGAGTGTGAGGAGTTTGGAGTACACGCACAGAGAGTGTGAGGAGTTTGGAGTACACGAGCAGAGAGTGTGAGGAGTTTGGAGTACACGTTCAGAGAGTGTGAGGAGTTTGGAGTACACGCACAGAGAGTGTGAGGAGTTTGGAGTACACGTTCAGAGAGTGTGAGGAGTTTGGAGTACACGCACAGAGAGTGTGAGGAGTTTGGAGTACACAGTGTGAGTTGGCAGTGTCATTCCAAAATGTCAAAAGTCATTACCTCTCCTTTGAAAGTCATACCTGCCACCTGGCCAGTCAGACCTCCTCTTCCTCTCAATTCGCCCCACCAGCCCTCTGGATTGGCTCACACACCCTCCAGCAGACGAATCCAGAAACCACTGGATCAACTATTAGCATTGGGATCTGGAGCAGCAAAATAAACCGAGTAAACACACTTGATCAAGAAACGGCGTTAAAATTATCGGCGCTTTTATCGGCAGGAAACTGCCGTGTCGATAATGGTCTTGATAATATGCCCTTGTGAATTCCCATAGAAGCCCATGTTCTGGTGTTGACCTGGGCTTCTATGGGAATTCACAAGGGCGTATTATCAAGCCCAGTATCGCCGCTTTAGATAATCTTAACTCCGTTCTTGATAATATGCCCCTAAGTAAGCTGTGCTCTCTTCTTCACCAGAGGGACAAGTCCTCCTCCTACTACCCCACCATTTGGCGGGTGCCCCCTCCCATTCCTATAATCGAAAGGCATTTACTCCTACCCTTGACAGGGGTAAATATCTGGCTGTTTCCTGAGTGTGAAGGTGTTGCACATTGGCTGTAAAGTGTGCACATTTGCGGGTGGTTTCAAGCTTCCAGGGCAGTACTGCTCTGAGATTCTCCCCTTCCCTCCCACAGTTGCACAACTACTCACACGACAACGTCAGTGAGTAAATCCATGTCCACCTGCAAATCCCCTTTTATGAATTCGAAAGGTGGGGCTGCACAGATCAATGCAATGATTTGCACTTGTAAATTCTGAGTTAAAGAATCAATCGCTGTAAAAGCCAGCCCCAGTATGAAGGCTCGGCTGTTGTGCTGCCTAGCGCTGCGAAGCAGCTCATGAGACGTTCAAGGCGCTTAATGAATAGAAAACACTTTGGGGCATATTATTAAAGCACGGCATTAACATTATCGTCGCTTTAGTGACAGGAAACTGCCGCTAAAGCGGTGATAATGGGCTTGATAATACGCCCTTGTGAATTCCAATAAAAGCCCATGTTCTGGTGTGAACCTGGGCTTCTATGGGCATTCTCTACGGTGTATTATCATCCCATTATTGCCACTTTAGCGGCAGTTTTCTGCCGCTAAAGCGGCAATAATGTTAACGCCATGCTTGGTAATATGCCCCTTTTTTTGGAGCACTGTTCGGTAGCTGTTGGGATGCAAAGCCGGGACGGTCAGTTATTCCCAAGCACTAGGGGGCATATTAGTAACAAATAGCGATAATTATCGCTAAATGCGCTTAGCGCATTTTTTTTTATCGCCGCATATCGCCGGATATTATCGCAGAGATAACGTGCTATTAGCAACGTTTATCTCTAAAGCGATAAAATATCTGGGGATAGCGACTCAATACGTGAATATTGCTGGAAATCCAGCGATATTCTTGGCAGTCTTATTGACATCAGAGCTCGTGCAGATTGCGAGGGGCTCCTCCTCTGCACACTGGGAATCATTATTGTATATTGTGTAGATTTTAAAAACCGAATTTTAATCTGTTTTAAACTCGTTCCTTATTGCACAGTAATTGATGCTTAAGACGCTCTAAATACTTGCAGTAGATTACCGTATCTGTGGACCCCCGCCCCGTTCCATCGCGGCTTGTGCCGATTGTGTGGAGGGCAGGGTCAGTTTCTAAATCACAGAGCCGCCTCCCCGAGCAGAACGGACCTAGCGTTCCAGCTGGGGGCGGGGCAGAAAGGATAAAATGGTCACTCTGAAGCGCAGCGGTCGAGCGCAGCGGGAGCGCCGACACCGCGCCGAAGCCGTGCCAAAGGGGTGCCAGTCTGCGCTAGTCCGCGCTGGGTCCACGCTGCGCGCCAGACCCCCTGCCTCCTTCGATATTCACAATATTCCCAAGGTAATAACTTATACTCGATCCCAACTTTTGTCCATAGGCAATACTTTAATTGACAAAAGTATCTCCCATTTTTCTGCCGACTCTCTGGCCAATCTGCCTATTAATCCCTGTCCAAACTGCGCTTTTACATCTACATCTCCTCACTATAACCTAGCTGCCCCTAGGTTGCCACTAATCCCTGACGATTATGTACATTGTGCACTTATCAACGCTCGCTCCCTTGTCAAGCACAGGTATGAGGTTGCTGAATTTATAGCCACCCATAATCTTGACATACTGTTCATTACAGAAACCTGGGCAGACTCTGCCTCTGGCCCGGATTTTAACATAGCAACCCCTGATGACTATCATGTCACCCGACTAGATAGATCCTCTGGAAAAAGAGGAGGTGGCTTAGCTATCATACATCGTGCTAACCTGGCTCTTAAAACTGAACCAATGATCCATGATTCCATGGAAGCCTTATGTTTCACCTTTACTCTTACTCCCACTCAAACTTTTAAAGGCACATTACTTTATCGACCTCCCACCTCACGCACATCTTTCCTGGAAGCCCTCAACCCTCTATTAGAACCAGTAGCTGCTTATACAGATTACACAATACTGGGTGATTTTAATTTTCATTTAGAAAATCAGACCGACAAAGACTCCATTAAGATTATTTCTGATTTTCAAGCCGTTGGCTTAGAACAACAAGTCCCCTCAGCCACCCACCAAGCCGGTCACATCTTGGATGGATTATTCACTAATAACGTATGTATAAATCAACCTATGGTGATGCCACTCACCTGGACCGATCACTCGGCAGTCATATTCTCTATATTAATTAGGAAACGTAAACACTGCTTACCATCTACACGCTCTCAAATTAAATGTCGTGACTGGAAAAATATTGACCATCATGTTTTTAATAATGTACTCAAAGCCACTAAATGCAAAGAATCAAATGACCCAGGTGAAGCTTCCTATAACTATGTGCGCTGGTTGAACAACGCACTAGATTATGTGGCACCTGTAAAAAAACTACAGCCTAACCGTAACAAACCTTCAGCTCCTTGGTTCTCCGAACCACTAAGGCTCGAGAGACAAAAGTGTCGTAATCTGGAGAGACGCTGGCGTAGGAACTACGACAACAACGATAAAGAGAGATATAAGACAGCCATGCAAAACTACAAAAAACTTCTTACTAAGGAAAAATGTAATTTTTACACCAAACAAATAGAATCAGCTCAAAATTCGAGCAAACAATTATTCCAGGTGGTAAAAAAGCTATCTAACCCGATGGTTCCTGATTCCATAGAACCTTCTCAAGCTTTTTGTAATGAAATTGCGGATTTTTTTAAAGGAAAAGTAACAGACATCTTTAATAATTTTAAAAAAAAAACTTCTGATGCTATAGCAGATCTAGCTGCTCCTTATATACCTACCAGACCTACCCTGGAATCATTCTCCTCACTCTCTCAAGCATCTATAGAGGAAATTATGAATGCGGTCAATTCAGGATCTCCTATGGACTTGTGCCCTCCAAGCATTCTTAAATTAGCATCTGATCAGGTAGCCCCGGTGCTTACTCACATCTGCAACACGATGTTCCAGACAGGAGATTACCCAAAAGTCTGGAAGAAAGTCATCGTGAAGCCTCTTCTAAAAAAATCAACTCTAAACCCAGCAGAGCTGAAAAGCTATCGACCCATTGCCTCGCTTCCTTATCCTTCTAAGGTATTTGAGAAAGCAATGAATTTACAGCTTTCAAGCTTTGTTGATAACAACAACCTATTAGATGAGACCCAATTTGGGTTTAGAAAGGGGCACGGCACCGAAACCGCCCTGATAAAGGCAACTGAAGAAGTTAGAATAATTCTAGATCAAGGCGGCACAGCAATTTTGATACTTTTAGATCTTTCAGCTGCCTTCGACACGGTCGATCATAACATCTTGATCGACCGTGTCGATGCCATGGGCATCCAAGGCAAAGCTAAGACTCTTCTGGCATCTTTTTTATCAGATAGAGAACAATCTGTGAAATTGGGTAGCTACTATTCGCCTGATTTCACTCTGCCTTGTGGAGTTCCTCAGGGCTCCTCGCTAAGTCCGACGCTTTTTAATATCTATGTATCGGACTTAGCGAGGGTGATCAAGTCATTCGGCATAGGAATAACATCATACGCCGATGACACTCAATTAGTCCTGGCTATTCACAGAGACGGAGCTGCAGTGGCCGCTAATTTCCAGGAAGGTATGAGAGCGATTTGCACCTGGATGGACCAGAACTGCTTAAAGTTAAATTCCGACAAGACGGAAGTCATGCTTTTTGGCAATTTGACCCCGTC
This sequence comes from Lissotriton helveticus, assembly GCF_964261635.1. Lineage (NCBI taxonomy): Eukaryota > Metazoa > Chordata > Amphibia > Caudata > Salamandridae > Lissotriton > Lissotriton helveticus. Next base: position 14,643,275 of record NC_136073.1, read on the forward strand.
TTGGTCACCAGCCTGGTGGCCAGCAGAGCTGGGAGATCCACCTCTTCCGGTGCCTAAAGTTAGGAACCTCAGAGTTCTATTTGATAACAGACTTACTTTCCTCAGCCATGCCAACGCAGTGGTTTCAGCGTCCTTTTATACCTTGAGAATGGTAAAGAAGCTCCTCCCGTTTCTCCCTCCAAACTCAGGTAAAACTCTAATGTCTACGCTAGTCCTTTCAAAAATTGATTATTGCAACGGACTATGGCTAAATGCACAGGAACAAGTCATGAATAAATTACAACTAGTGCAAAATGCTGCGGCAAGAATCCTAACAGGTACACCCAAATTTTCGTCCATCTCACCCATTATTCGCCAACTTCATTGGCTGCCTGTCAGAAGCCGCACAAAGTTTAAGGCTTTGTGCATTGTTTATAAAACATTGCACAACACCGGACCGGCCTTCCTAAAAAAATCCATCACTTTCCACAAACCCAATCGCTCCTTACGCTCTGCGGCATCTCAGCTACTTGATATTCCACGCTCGAGGAAAGCAACATGGGGTGACAAACGCTTCACAGTTGCTGCCTCTAAATTGTGGAATCAGCTCCCTCTTAATATTAGATCTAGCTCTTCCTTACTTATATTTCGTAAGCACATAAAAACTTGGCTTTTTAACCAGTGAGCTTTTGTAGGAGCCCCCTGTAATCTTAACGAATTCAAGCGCCGAGACACCGAAAGGTATTTGTGCGCTCTAAAAATTTTATAAATAAATAAATAAATAAAAATTGTCGCTAATGGGAACTTAACCTGAATATCCACCTCCCATTGGATATACAGGTTAAGTCATGGTCTGAGCAGGTGTTAGGTTCTGGAGATATTTGCGCTCAGCGCGATTTTTTTTACCGCTTCGCCTGCCTTGCTAATAGGCGATAGCTGTGTTAGCGACTGCTTTCAGTCGCTAACGGGTTGGGTACGCCCACTTTGCATGTCATTAGCGATAAATATCGCTGACATGCAAAGCGGGCCCCAAACCTGTAGCTATCACCTATATAGTCTGTCGCTAACGGCTGTAAGCGACAGCTTGCTAATAGGGCGATAAAAATATCGCCGCTTTAGCGGGAAAAAGTCCCACTAAAGGGGCGATATTGCCCTTGAAAATATGCCCCTAAATGTTTTTTTTGTATGCTACAATATATATAATGATTGGTGACAAATTCCTTGTAACTCACCTAGGGGGGGAGTTTGGAATGTACCAATGTGCACAGGCACTGCATCTTGGCGCTATGTGGCTGACCCGTGCGCTGTAATAGGTGCATATGTTTGGTATGTTGAATCGATGGGCACCGCGGGGCCTTGGGGAGGGAGGGGCAGTGGTGGTGGGGGCGGGGGTCTTGTTCTCCTGCCCCCCCGCCGGGGGCAGCTGCTGGCTCACCGGGTCCTTTCATCGTCGGGGGCTCCCAGGAGCTCCGCACAATACCCCAAAGGGGTGAAGCAAGGGGCACCGAAGCCCCCTCCCACCCCGAGCCCTCAGTGAATGCCTCAAGAGGGGGGGGGGGGGCGGATGGGGGCCGCTGCACTTCAATAAGAGCCTGGACCCCTGGGGTCCCCGAATCTGGAACCTTTCTTTCCTTTTCACGGTCGGGTCCCCCCTCCCTCCAGAGCTCAGACCCCTGACATTGTCCCAAACCATTGGCCAGCCCCTCCCCCAGGCCCATTTTGCTTCCATGATGAAAACACGCACGCACACATTTTGTTTCACTTTAGTTACAATTTGGGGTCCACCCGTGGGAAGCGGTGTTTGAGGGGTGGGGGCGCAGCCCTCTTTTGTACCCAAAGAAAGACGAAAAGAAACAACTAGCGTCAATGCGCACGGAAGTGACGCGATGAAGAGAAAAAGAGACAAACAAAATGGGAAGGGAGAGTGGGGGCTAAAAAACAGGCAAATTTAGACAGAGAGCTAGGAGAAAAGAAAAGACGGAGAAGAAACCCGAGGAACAAGCATTGGCAACGCCAATAGTTCTCGCCTATGCAAGCGCTTCTGGCTTTGCCAAGGTGTTTTCATGTTGCACACCAGCACAGCTGCTGTTCAGCGGTGGAGAGGAGAGAGGCGTGCAGCGTCGTAGAGGGGAGTGGAGTGGAGTGGAGTGGCGATATACAACTTTATAAATAAATAGTGTGGAGTCCAGTGGAGTGGCATACACACTGAAGTGGCACAGAGTAGAGTGAAGTGGTATTGTATGTATAGGCATTTATATAGCGCACTACTTACCCGTAGGGTCCCAAGGCGCTTCGACCGCTGCGAAACCCTTCCTGGCTTCCCTGAGAGATGGTCCCTTAATGGGTATCTCCAGGGTGAGACCAGGCATCCCCGGCGGTCTGGTGGGGCCGTTAGTGAAGATGAGGCAAGCTAATGCCCAGAGTTGCCGAGTGTGATCGCTGATCAGAGTGGGCACCGAGGCGAGAGAATTATCGAGTCCGCTGACCCTGGTCCAGAAACCTGCCGCGCCGGGAATCGAACCCTGGTCCCGGGCCGTCCTCTGCTCTCGGGTCTGCCGCCTCTAACCAGTGAGCCACACTACTTCACGTATTGAGCGCAGTGGCATTGAATTCAGTGGAGTACAATGCAGCGTCGTATAACGCAGTGGCGCAAATGAGAGAGGTCATAGTAGAGTGCCGTGGTGCACAGTGCAGTGACGTAGAGTAGAGTGCAGTGGCGTAGAGTAGAGTGCTGCGCTGCAGAGTGCAGTGGCGTAGAGTAGAGTGCAGTGGCGTAGAGTGCCGTGGTGCACAGTGCAGTGGCGTAGAGTAGAGTGCAGTGGCGTAGAGTAGAGTGCTGCGGTGCAGAGTGCAGTGGCGTAGAGTAGAGTGCAGTGGCGTAGAGTGCTGTGGTGCAGAGTGCAGTGGCATAGAGTGCAGTGGCACAGAGTGGTGCAGAGTTGAGTGATGCAGAGAGCAGTGGCGCAGAGTAGAGTCGAGTGGCAGAAAGGGCAGTGGTATAGAGTTGTGCAGGGTTGAAAGAAGTGGTGCAAAGTAAAGTATAGTGCCGTTGAGCCCAGGGGCGTGGAGTTCAGCGGTGTAGAGTGGAGTAGTGCAGAGTAGAGTGGCATACAGTGCAGTGGCAAAGAGTGCTGTGTTGCAGAGTAGAGTGTCGGAGCGCAGTGGTGTAGAGTGGCGTACAGTACAGTGTTGCAGAGTAGAGTGTAGTCACATAGAGTGCAGTGGTGTAGAGTGCCTTGGCATAGAGTGCAGTGGTTAAGAATAGAGTGATATAGATTGAAGTGCTGTAGAGTCGAGGGGTGCAGACCGAACTAGGGTGGCATAGAATAGATTATTTCAGAGTGGAGTAAAGTGGTGTAGAGTGGAGGGATGCAGGGTAGAGTGCAGTTGAGAGAGCATTAGTGTAGAGTAGAGTGACATAGAGAGTATTGCTATACTGTAGAGTGGAACAGGGTAGAGTAGAGAAGTGTAGAGTGAAGCGGCGTAGAGCGGAGTGGTTCAGAGTGCAGTGGTGTGGAGTGGTGTTAAGTGGAAAGGTGCAGAGTGCAGTGCAGTGGTATGGAGTGCAGTGGTGCAGAGTGAAGTAGAGTGCAGGGGCCTAGAGTGCAGTGGTACAGGGTGGAGTAGAGTGCAGTAGCACAGAGTGCAGAGGTGTGGTGTAAAATTGCATGTGTTTCCTATTGTTCCAGAGCACGGGGACCCCATGCATTTCCTATTGTTCCAGAGCACGGGGACCCCATGCGTTTCCTGATGTTTCAGAGCACGGGACCCCATGCGTTTCCTATTGTTCCAAAGCACGGGGACCCCATGTGTTTCCTGCTGTTCTAGAGCACTCGGACCCCATGTGTTTCCTGATGTTCCAGAGCAAAGGAACCCCATGCGTGTCCTTCACAGCGCACACTTCACACAGGGAGGCACTGCACGCGCTCATGTTTTTACGGGGTCTCTCTGGCACTGGTGGAGAGAGCTGGTTGACCATGGATGGTCATAAAATTTTTAATTTCAGCCACGCCAGGCGTGCTTGGCATGCCGAGGGCATGTGGTCTCCTTCGCCCCCACCCTTAGAGGCTGACAGACAGACCCCCATGACTCACCTACAGCCAGGGCTTTAATTGGGATAAAAACACTGGGGGGTCTCTCAAAGGGGTGTGGCCGGTGTCATTAAGGGCGTGGCTTAAAAACTCCTAAACTAAACATCTGTGCTTCTGTCATTGCATCCACATATATAATTAAGCCCCCCAGTTTTATGATATTTCTTTTTTCGACATTTCTGTCTGTATTTATCCATATTTCTTTTTTCCTCACCTTTTCTGTATTTATCCATTTTATTTTGTGTTTTCTGTATAAATGAAGCTGCAATGGGTATTTTTCCACATTTAACTGATAAATGTATACTCGCATTTGAATGTCCAAAAGGCTTCAGCAGTATGCAGTGCAATAGCGTTATCTAAAAACACTTGCGTCGTAGAATAGCACCAGTAACTGAAGAGCTGCACTTATTTCTGAAATCTATTGTTTTTTTTTATCCCCCCCTACCTCTCAATCTGTACACCCATTCACCTGGCCTCATGATTGACAGTAGAAAAAAACTACTTAAAGCCATGTCTACAGCGTTTCTTCTTCCCACAAACCTGAATTACAGAATACACAAAATAATAAGCGTGAATAGCGCTGCTAAGCAAAGTGCATCGCCTTGAGATGCTTACCTTGTGCTGAAGGAGTGGCGCACACAGGGGCATATTAGCAAGGTGGCGATATGAAATTATCGCCGCTTTTACAGCCCTTTTCGGCCGAAAAGCAGCGATACTTTAATCGCCTTATCAGCAAAGATACGCTATCACGTGTTTTGCGGATTTTGCGCCCTTTTTAACAATGCCCAGCTTTGCATCTCTAATGAGATGCAAAGTGGGTGAACCAATGCAGGATAATAGGACATTTCTCCTATTATCAAGCTGCACGCTAACAAGCAGAGCGTTAGGAAAAGTAGCCCTAACCACAGTTACTTTCCTAACGCCTGCTTGTGACCTGACTTAGCCATGTAATAAAATGGGAGGTGGATCACATGACTAAGATTGCCCTGCCCTATCAACAAGGTTATCGCCAGCGATATTCCATTGAAAACGGCGATCATCCCCGCTATCGCTGGAATTTTTATATCCATGGCGTTAAGCGTTGTTAATACAAGTAGATGAAAATCCAATGACTGGGTATCACCTAATCAGAAAGATAGGTGTAAAAAGATACGGAGGTACAGAAATGAGATGGACCCCATATAAACATCTAAATGTGTCCAACTATAGGTGATAGTGCAGACCTTTTCATGACCATGTTAATGAAATGTTGCTCTTTATTAGAAATTTGAATGCATGCATGCAAAGAAAATGTGGATTGTGATTCTGTGATTTAGGACTGATCTCCATGATAGAACTTTGACAGTGCATTGTCTATTTTTAGGAGTATCACTGAAACTGGCAACCATCCAGTGCCCAGAATATAGGAGAGACTGAAATCTTAGAGTCTTGATAAAGATGGCAGATTACCAATTTTAAGCCATCGAAACGCGTCGAGGCCGCTGAAACACAATCGCGAGATAAATAACTTCCCTGGAGTCCAGAAAATAACGGGCCTAGGTTTAGTTGGTGACAATCATTTAAATCTCTGATGTGTAACTCCTAATGACAAATTGTTGGTGTCTTGTATATGTCTCTCCTTTGGTGTGATTTCTCTCCCCCTTTTTTATAAATTCAGTGCAATTGACTAGCATTGCTCTTTTTAATTATTGTAGCGTATGTTTCTTGTAAATCTTTTATGTAACATTGTGATATTGCTTTGTGATTTTAAATCAGTTGTGAAAAATTAACTTTTCTTTTTAATAAATGATCCAAAACTATACAAGTGTGTGGATAAGATTGTAATGTATACATTGTGTGTATAGGATTGATTTGGGATCAATATGTAAGTAGAAGTGCATGAGCCAAGGGACAACACATTTGTTACTAGTTTAGTACCCTAATCCCCTGGTGTTCATAGGGGGTCTCTCTCATATATCTGAACATGTGACCTGACTTAGCCATGTAATAAAATGGGAGGTGGATCACATGACTAAGATTGCCCTGCCCTATCAACAGGTTATCGCCAGCGATATTCCATTGAAAACGGCGATCATCCCCGCTATCGCTGGAATTTTTATATCCATGGCGTTAAGCGTTGTTAATACAACGCTAACATGGAGATTATCGCCAGCGATAGCGGGCGATAGATTTACTCACGCTAGCAGCGGTCAGCGATAATTATCGCTGCCGCTTGCTAATATGCCCCACAGTTCGGAAGAGGGCGTTTACCTGTGTTTCTCTAGAGGGGAGTTGATGCAGATGTTGACAGAGGCATCATCCCGTTCCCAGGTAGGTTGTGGGTAGCGCTGAGAAGCGCACTGTCTTTGATTATGTGCTTTATTCTGTAGAGGAGTGTTATGGGTAATTGCAGATAGGCAAGAGGACTTTGAGGTCTAGCTAGGGTGACCAGATTTTGAGAACCAAAAACCGGAACACGTCAGAAATAAAAGTAGGACTAAAACCTTTACTCTTACTTCTATATCTGGTCTGTCCCGGTTTTTGCATAGCCTGGTAAATATGTCCACATAATTATATAGTAGGCTATTAAATATGCCTTGTAATAAGCGTTCTAAATATGTCCACACATATATATATATAGTAGGTTTTTAAATGTATATGCATGTGCACACTGTTTGTGAAAAGAACAGGGGCCCCTGCCTTAAAGGATAAACCCTAGCAAGGAAACTAAACTTGTTTAGAAAGAAAGAAATTGGCACCGGGTTATGTGCATATATTTACATCACACTAGTGAACGCTAAATAATAAAGTCAATGCCTAATTGAATTTTGTGTGAAAATATTTTTCTTTTATTTTATTATGATTATAAACCTTTCTCCCATATTTGAAACAATTGATAACTGACTAAATAATTATTTACATGTGTATAATACAAATTAGTGCTTTACAATTCAAAACAAAATCAAGATAAATTATTTCAAATAATACAGAATTAATTCCCCTTCAACGCGTTTCGGCGGTTAGCCTTCCTCAGGAATTCTGTATGTACAAGTTGATACTTTTGGCAAGGCTGGAGGGGGCCTCGGTTAGTATCTTTGTCCGGAAACTCTCGATTGGATTCTATCTGGTTGGTGTTTCTTGAATAATTTCTGTGGCCACCTTATGCTGCGCCGAGATGGATAATGAAAAGTTGTGGCGATCCCCAATTAATTATTTAGGGTGCGGGTCACGCTGTGATACATCTCAGTTAGGGTGTAAGTTCCCATCTTGAAGAGCGGGGCTGCAATAATAGAATTAATTCCCCTTCAACGCGTTTCGGCGGTTAGCCTTCCTCAGGAATTCTGTATGTACAAGTTGATACTTTTGGCAAGGCTGGAGGGGGCCTCGGTTAGTATCTTTGTCCGGAAACTCTCGATTGGATTCTATCTGGTTGGTGTTTCTTGAATAATTTCTGTGGCCACCTTATGCTGCGCCGAGATGGATAATGAAAATTTGTGGCGATCCCCAATTAATTATTTAGGGTGCGGGTCACGCTGTGATACATCTCAGTTAGGGTGTAAGTTCCCATCTTGAAGAGCGGGGCTGCAATAATAGAATTAATTCCCCTTCAACGCGTTTCGGCGGTTAGCCTTCCTCAGGAATTCTGTATGTACAAGTTGATACGGAATACCCGGGGTCACCAAAACACGACGCGAGACCAGGATGAGCCAAACGGCGACAGGGTGAGGGGACCTCTAAATATGCCTTGTAATAAGCGTTCTAAATATGTCCACACATATATATATATAGTAGGTTTTTAAATGTATATGCACGTGCACACTCACATGCACACACATACATTTACAAGGCAACATTTACTTAACATTATCAATGGCAGGACCTTCACCCTATACCCCTGAAAACATCTGCCCACCCTGTCTCCCGTCTGCTCGTTCTGGGAGCATGCGGAAACAGAATACCTTTCTTTTTTTTAGGTTTCGCCTATTATCATTCGCTTGCGAATGTAATAGGCGAGAATTCAAGTGCTCCATCGACTCGTCAAACCACTGCGGTTTTTTCACAGTGCATGTGAGTCACGTGACCACAAAAGCGGGTCACGTGACCACACAAGCACGCGCATCTCCCTAATCCGCCTGCCACACTTCTCCTCCCCTCGCTCGCATTCCCGCCCCCCCCACCAGGCTCTCCCGTCCCCATCCGGCTTCCCTCCGGCCATTTGCCAGCATTGCGAGACCATTTGCCAGGAGCTCTCCCCCGCCCGCAGCTTGACAATGTAAACTCCTATCGCTACAATACGTATCAGTTTGCAGTTAGTAATCTCTCTTAAACTGCCTATGCACTCCCACCCACACAGAAATAGTACTGCGACTTCCTCATTTCTATCTATGTTTGCATCTGTTTCTCACTAGAGCTAGGGGTTGCACACGCTTCCCCTGGCACAGTCGTACTCCGTTAACATATTGGATTCTACGCATGCCCGCCCAGTGAAGCCCCCAGGCACCACGGGTGTAACCCCACCCTCGCGCAGATGCGGGACTGCGGGACAGTACTATTGGTTTTGTAAATGACATTTTATATTTATATATCGTTATTGGCATTGTCAATAACAATATATAAATATAAAATGTCATTTACAAAACCAATAGCTCCAACTTTCCAAATGCGAAACCTATTGGCAACGCCAGTGCTTGTTTTCATTCTTCTGAAGTGTGTAAGGAGAGCAGACCTTCCAATTCTCCTTTCAATTGCAACTACCTCACCTTTGTCCTCAAAACCGGGACATTTATTCAAAATAAAGAAATGTGTTGGGACAGTCCACCAAAAACAGGGACTGTCCGGGGAAAAACCGGGACGCCTGCTCACCCTAGATCAAGCAGATGTAGAGGAGAAGGGCTGGAGGGTTATGATGACAGAGTCTACAGACTGAGGTGACCAGTGGGAGGAGAGAACTGAGCACAGTGTGCATTCGTAGCGCCTTATTGTAGCTGAGGAAGGAGCTATAAGTTGATCCTAGTAATGTTGTTACTCTTCTACAGCTGGACGAGGGGAGGAGTAATGTTAGAGGAGACGGGGGTAGTAGTAAGATGTGTTGGCCATGCACCTGTCCGCGGCACGACACACCTTTGAGCTGTGGGAGATTTTTCCATGCTTTTCACTATGAACATGTCCAACACTCTAGGGGGCATATTACCAACAAGTAGCGACAATTATCGCTAAATAGGCTTAGCGACGATTTTTTTATCGCTGCCTATCGCTGGATATGTTAGCGGAAAAAACATGCTATTAGCAATGTTTTTCTCCATTGTGCTAAAATATCCAGCAATAGCGGTGAAATGCGTGAATATCGCTGAGAATACAGCGATATTCACGCATTAGCGACAAAATGCTCTTAGCCATGTTATCCACCTCCCATTGGATAACATGGCTAAGAACTGGTCTGGGCAGGCGTTAGTATTTGGAAATATTCACACTTAGCGCAAATATTTCCATCGCTACGCCTGCCTTGCTAATAGGCGATAGCGACGTTATCGACTGCTTTCAGTCGCTAACTGGTTGGGTACGCCCACTTTGCATGTCATTAGCGATAAACATCGCTAACATGCAAAGCGGGCCCCAAACCGCTTGCTATCACCTAAAAGCTGTCGCTAACATCAGTTAGCGACAGCTTGCTAATAGGGCGATAGAATTATCGCCGCTTAGTGGCCGAAAACGGCCGCTAAAGCGGCGATAATTACCTATCGCCCTGCTTGATAATATGCCCCTAGCTTATTCTAGCTCATTGGAGATGTAACTCACAGCAGTCATGGTGCTCTGCTCATGCTAACACTGCCCTCAGGATGCGTCCGTCTATGACGTCACTACGCTTTGTGTTTTGGCGCGCATATACTAAGTCATAAGTTTGCTCAGTCTAAGTCTGTTTACATTTTGATTACACGTGAAGCCATTTCCTGGATCTCATGAGCTCAGCTAAGGCTACAGCTTCTGCTCTTTGTAAGACTGTTGTCATGTGCCCAACACAGGAAACTCATGTCCAAGAAGGTGTACATGGGGCCTGCCTCTCCTCTGGGAGCTTGTCTCCACCCAGTGGCGGCTCCTCTTCTAAGGCGGAGGAGCATCACCCCACTGCTCTTCAGCAGTGTAAATAAAGGAAAAAACAAATGGCAATAAAGTAATGTTGTTATCATTCTGTCTTGTCGTCTGGCTGCGGCAGCTTGCATGACGGGGCGGGGCTGCAGGGCAGGGGAGGAGTGGTTTGCCCATTCCTAAGTGCGCAGTGACTGTTTGGTCCACCCACTCTGTCCGCCCAAAACAGTCATGCGCACTTACCCTGTTCTCCATGCAAGCTGCATTACAGCCTGAATGGAATCATGCCCACCCCTCCAGCCACTGGCTGAGCGCCGTGTCACGACACTCAGACCAATCACAACTCTGCATTCCAGCGTTGTGATTGGCTTATGGGAGGGGGCCTGGCTGTCTGCTTCCTGTTCCTGGAGTCGGACGCAGGAGAGAAGGAGCAGAGACGCAAGACCGGGCAGCAAGGTAAGTGTTATTTTTTTTTTTTACATTGCAGTCCGCGCCACCATTCCCTCCCCCCGTGGGCCTGCCCGGCCAACCGCGAGCCGTGCCAGCCGCCACTGTCTCCATCACTGCCCTTGTTGAATGAAGGAGGGGTCTTGGGTTTGTTTGTTGATGATGGGTAGGTAGTCCAGCATTATCCATGTAGAGAGGTCTTTACTTTGTTTCTTGATGATGGGTAGGTAGTCCAGCGCTATCCATGTAAACAGGTCTTTTGTTTGTTTCTTGGCTATTGGTAGGCACTTCAGCGCTATCCATTTAAATGGGTATTTGGTTTGTTTGTTGATGACAGTAGGTATTCCAGTGTTATCCATGTAGAGGGGTCTTTAGTTTGTTTCTTGATGATGAGTAGGTACTCCAGTGTTATAAATGTAGGGGCAGATTTACATGCCACACTTTTGTGACGCAGCCGTGGTGTAAATGTTGCGGCATATTTACAATGTGACGCATCTAGGGAGATGCGTCACGTTGTAAAGCCCTACATCATATTATACCTGCGTCAGGTATAATGTATGCAGGGTGGGCGTTTCTACACAAAAAGCCATTCAGAACTGACGCAGTGGAATCTACAAGTTTTCACTGCATCACTCTACACCTTCACTGCGTCAAAATACCTACGCCCGCTCATACCAGGTGTAAGGAATGACGCAGGACTTTTTGAACGGGACTCATCCATCTCTTGTGCCGCATTGCTGGAGTTGCGTCACTTTCATGACTAACTCCAGCAATGCGTCACTTTTGCGTTAAACAGATGCGGCAGAATTTCTGAAGCATCTGTTAATCCTTGCTCCATCGAGCACTGTTTTGTAAATACAGCACATCCGTAGTGGCGCAAGTACATTCGGCTCTGACCAAAGAAACTGACGCATCTATGCAGATCCAATCCAATCAGAAATTTGTATAGCGCGCTACTCACCCAGAGGGTCTCAAGGCGCTTAATGGAGAGGGGTTTGTTACTGATCGAACAGCCAGGTCTTGAGTTGCTTTCTGAAGGAAAGGTGGTCCTGGGTAAGACGGAGGTGGGTCGGGAGGGAGTTACAGGATTTGGCCGCCAGGTAGGAGAAGGATCTTCCTCCCATGGTGGCTCTTCGGATGCGTGGAATCGCGGCGAGGGCTCGGTTGGACGATCGTAGTTGGCGGGTGGGGGTGTAAAAAGTCAGGCTATTGTTGAGGTATCTGGGTCCTAGGTCGTGGAGGGCCTTGTGTGCGTGGGTGAGGAGATGGAACGTGATTCTCTTGTTGACGGGGAGCCAGTGCAAGTCTCTCAGGTGTTCGGATATGAGGTTGTGTCGAGGTATGTCCAGGATGAGTTGAGCGGAGGCGTTCTGAATGCGTTGAAGTATTTTCTGTAATTTGGCTGAGGTTCCGGCGTAGAGGGTGTTTCCGTAGTCCAGTCGGCTGGTGACAAGAGCTTGGGTGACCGTCTTCCTTGTTTCGGTGGGGATCCATCGGAAGATCTTTCGGAGCATGCGAAGGATGTTAAAACATGATGAAGAGACGGCGTAGACTTGTCTGGTCATCGAGAGGGAGGAGTCTAGGATGAATCCCAAGTTGCGGGCATGGTCCGTTGGTTTGGGTGCACTGCCTAGGGCCGGGGGCCACCATGAGTGTTCCCAGGCAGAGGGGGATGATCCTAGGATGAGGACTTCCGTCTTGTCTGAGTTCGGTTTTAAGCATCAGTTCCTTGTAAATCTGCCCAGTATCAGGGTTGTTGTTTTGTTTGTTGATGATGGAAATTTAGTCCAACTATATCCATGTAGAGGGGTAATTGGTTTGTTTGTTGACGATGGGTTAGTAGTTGAGTGTTATCCATGTCGAAGGGTCTTTGGTATTGTTTCTTGATGACGGGTAGTTAGTCCTAGTTTATCCATGTAGGAGGGGTGTTGGATGGCTTGTGATAATGGATAGGTATTCCAGCATTATCCATGCAGAGAGAAATTTACTTTGCTTGTTGATCATGGGTAAGAATTGCAGCATTATCCATGTAGAAGGGTCTTTGATATGGTTTATTGATGATGGGTAGGGAGTCCAGCGCTATCCATGTGAAAGGGTCTTTGGTTTGGTTTGGTTTGTTCATGATGGGTAGGCAGTCCAAAGTTATCCATGGAGGAGGGGTGTTCGTTTGTTTCTTGATAATGAGTAGGTAGTCGAGCATTATCCATGTGGGAGGGGTGTCGTTTTTTGTTGATGATGGGTAGGTGACCCAGTGTTATCCTTGTAGAAAGGTCTTTGGTTTGGTTTGTTGATGATGGGTAGCCAGTCCAAAGTTATCCATGTAGAGGGGTCTTTGGTTTGGTTTGTTGATGATGGGTAGCCAGTCTAAAGTTATCCATAAAGAGGGGTCTGTGGTTTGCTTTGTTGATGATGGGGAGGCAGTCCAACGTTATCCATGCTGAAAGGTGTTTGTTTTGTTTTTCGATGCTGGGTTAGTAGCCGAGTGTTATTCATGTAGATGGGTCTTTGTTTTTTTATTTTTTGATGATAGGTAGGTTGGCCTACGTTATCCATGGGTAGGTGGCGACCGTCTGATTGCGCTGCACCCGAGCAGTTAACAGGGGCCTCATTTATGAGGCCGTGCGTGCCTTTTACGCCGCCGGTGCGTCACTTTTTGTGACTTACCAGTGGCGTAAACAATGCGCCTTGTTGCGCCATATTTACAAAGTGACACATCTAGGTAGATGCGTCACTTTGTAAACCCCTGCGCTACATTATACCTGCGTCAGGTATGATGTATGCAAAGGGGGCGTTCCCCCGCAAAAAGACTCGTAATAGTGACGCAGTGAAATCTATGAGATTTCACTGCGTCACTTTTAGGACGCTGTTGCGTCAAAATCTTGCGCCTGCCTCACAGCAGGCGTAAGACTGACGCAAGCCCTTTCACATGGGGCTTGCCCCATGTGAAAGGACGCATTGCTGGAGTTGCGTCACTTTTGTGACACACCCCAGCAATGCGTGACTTTTGCGCTTACAGATACGTCAGAAATACTGACGTATCTGTAACTCCTTGCGACATGATGCGTCATATTATAAATATGATGCATCAATCATGTCGCAGGGAGAGCGCAGTGAAAAGTGACGCATCGCTGCGTCACTTTTCATAAATAAGGCCCCAGGTCTTTAAAAGACCATTTACATGTAGATTAGGCTTTTGTTATGTTTTCACCCCTTCTTACAGCCTCCCTGTCTATGGTTGTTAGAATTAGCCCCCCACCCCGAAATATTTTTCAGCCCCCCGAAATTTGGCTCTAGTTGCCTGCCTGCTGGGGTCACGTGCACCCCCATTCTTCATTCCTAGCCCCAGTAACCCACCGTGACCCCCGTCCTCTCCACCAGCACTGAGGCGGCCCCAGGCTCCTGCAGCCCCACTGCGCATGCGCGGCCGCCTCTGGCGCGCCAACACGTGGCTCACACCTCTGCCGCGCGGTGTGAACAGGGGGTGAAAAGTTCAAGCCAGGGGAGGCCTGTGAAAAAGACAAGTTCAGCTCCGGTGATTATCAGCGCGGAGAGGCCCTCGGCGGGGCGTGAGGTTCAAGTTGGCCTGCCCTCGGCCTGTGGCTCGGGCTTTGTTCCCTGCATGACCCTCGGTTGGCTTCACACTTCGGATCGGGGCCAGCGCCGTGTCAGCCCCCATTAGGGCTGAGCCCCAAATCCTTTTAATTGCCTCCCGCACCTCCTCTCAGACGAGCAGCTTAATCTGCAGCCGGGGCCTGGAGGGGGCAGAGTGGGAGGGGGCGTCTACAAGTGAGAATGTTTCCTCACACTCCTCTTTTCATTTTATTTTTATTTTATTTTATTTTATTACTTATTTATTACTTTATTTGTTTCCCAATGCAGCTCTCAAGCATGGATATGTATCACCTCTTTCTGGGCCCGATTCGCAGAATGAACTTAAGACTCAATCCTAAACTTTCTACAATTTTGGTATTCACAGAATGCACTTACTACTTTTGACATTCACAGAATGAATTTACTACTTTTGGCATTCACAGAAGTTAGGATTTTGTCTTAAGTTTGTCTTAAGACAGACTTAAGGCAGACTCAAGTAAGAATTTTGTATTAAGTCTGCCTTAAGTCTGTCTTAAGACAAACTTAAGACAAAATCCTAACTTCTGTGAATGCCAAAAGTAGTAAGTTCATTCTGTGAATGTCAAAATTAGTAAGTTCATTCTGTGAATGTCAAAAGTAGTAAGTGCATTCTGTGAATACCAAAATAGTAGTAAATTTAGGATTGAGTCTTAAGTTCATTCTGTGAATCGGGCCCATATTTTTTGCCGTTGTACTACACAAATTTCAAAATGAAAATTCAAGCTTAGCCTTGGCATTTCACTGAAACACTGCAGGGGTTTCAAAGCGTTTGGATGTAATGGTGCGTCGGCCCTGACCCGTCCACCGCGTCCTGGGAATCATGGGTGTCGCTATTGAAGAGTCAAAGCCGAGAGCCTCTGGTTCCTAAAACGTACAGGTGAACCCCCAAATCCTACACCTTGGAGTATTCTGTCCATTTTTAATTTGCCATGAATACAAATTGGGTGATATTGAACCGCAAGATAGGTAATATCCTGTTAATGCTCCATCAGAAGGTAGACCAGGGCTTCCGTTACTTACTCTCCAGAGGTATCGTGGACAGGACTCGCAGGCCGTGGTCTCTCGGACCACGGAGGAGTGGGCAGAAATGGGAGACTGGCCCTGACCATGCCATCCCCAGAAAAATACAATAATGTGTGAGCCTTGCAGGCGAGCACACCATGGCCTGAAAAGTTTGTGTGTCAGAACATCAACTACAGACACATTGTGCTACCAAATATCATGGGCCCAATGCCCAAACACACGGCATTGATCAACGTATTAGTGACGCTACTAATAGATCTTTGCAAGAGAGAGAAGAGAGAGACACACTTGAGGGCATATATCGCTGGCCCCACATAGCGGTAGAAATATTATTGCCTGCTATCACTGAAAATTATTGCCATGATAACGCTATATTAACAATACATAGCGCTATGGCGATAATATTTCAGCGATAGCGGTGTTTACCATGGAACATCGTTGGTTTTCCAGCGATGTTCCATGGAAAACAGCGATAACATTGCTGATACGACCCTGTGGTCGTATCAGCATAATCCACCTACCATTATTAGTATGCCTTAGTCTGGAATTTAACAGACGTTAAATTCCAGCGTTAAGGCCGAGGTAGCGCGATTTTTTTTATCGCTGCACCTCCTTGTTAATATAGCGAAGCTGCCATCGAGATATTTTCATGTGTTGTTTGCACAGTCACGCCTTCTTTGCATCTCATTAGCGATGCGAGGCGAGGCTGTGAAAAAACGTGCTCTACATAAAGGAAACACACGCTAGTGTGTCCTTGATGATTTTGCGACATAATTATCGCTGCTTATCGCCTGAAAACAGATGCTAAAGCGGCGATAATTATATCACCAGCCCTTGCTGATATGCCACTTTATTCTTTTTAAATAAATTCAATTTATATTTCAAGGTTATTCAATATCATACAATACATTGAGAAAAATGACCTTGGTTGCTCTAGAAAAGTGCATAGAGAAGTGTCAATAGATGTGATCTTCTGGTTCCCACTTGAGCTATTGTTCTATTTTTGAAAAAGTGAGGGAGTGAGGGGAGTATTATGTGTGAGTGAGAGATGAGTGTGTGTGAGTGTGTGAGAGAGAGATGAGTGTGCAAGGGAGCAAGGAAGGGTGAGGCGAGAGGGAGTGAGGGGAGTATTATGTGTGTGTGTGAGAGATGAGTGTGTGTGAGTGTGTGGGAGAGAGATGAGTGTGCAAGGGAGCAAGGAAGGGTGAGGCGAGAGGGAGTGAGGGGAGTATTATATGTGAGTGAGTGATGAGTGTGTGTGAGAGAGATGAGTGTGCAAGGGAGCAAGGAAGGGTGAGGCGAGAGGGAGTGAGGGGAGTATTATGTGTGAGTGAGAGATGAGTGTGTGTGAGTGTGTGAGAGAGAGATGAGTGTGCAAGGCGGCAAGGAAGGGTGAGGCGAGAGGGAGTGAGGGAGTATTATGTGTGAGTGAGAGATGAGTGTGTGTGAGTGTGTGAGAGAGATGAGTGTGCAAGGGAGCAAGGAAGGGTGAGTGAGAGGGAGTGAGGGGAGTATTATGTGTGAGTAAGAGATGAGTGTGTGTGAGTGTGTGAGAGAGAGATGAGTGTGCAAGGGAGCAAGGAAGGGTGAGGCGAGAGGGAGTGAGGGGAGTATTATGTGTGAGTGAGAGAGGAGTGTGTGTGAGTGTGTGAGGGAGAGATGAGTGTGCAAGGGAGCAAGGAAGGGTGAGGTGAGAGGGAGTGAGGGGAGTATTATGTGTGAGTGAGAGATGAGTGTGTGTGAGTGTGTGAGAGAGAGATGAGTGTGCAAGGGAGCAAGGAAGGATGAGGTGAGAGGGAGTGAGGGGAGTGTTATGTGTGAGTGAGAGATGAGTGCGTGTGAGTGTGTGAGAGAGATGAGTGTGCAAGGGAGCAAGGAAGGGTGAGGTGAGAGGGAGTGAGGGGAGTATTATGTGTGAGTGAGAGATGAGTGTGTGAGAGAGAGATGAGTGTGCAAGGGAGCAAGGAAGGATGAGGCGAGAGGGAGTGAGGGGAGTATTATGTGTGAGTGAGAGATGAGTGTGTGTGAGTGTGTGAGAGAGAGAGATGAGTGTGAAAGGGAGCAAGGAAGGGTGAGGTGAGAGGGAGTGAGGGGAGTATTATGTGTGAGTGAGAGAGGAGTGTGTGAGAGAGAGATGAGTGTGCAAGGGAGCAAGGAAGGATGAGGCGAGAGGGAGTGAGGGGAGTATTATGTGTGAGTGAGGGATGAGTGTGTGTGAGTGTGTGAGAGAGATGAGTGTGCAAGGGAGCAAGGAAGGGTGAGGCGAGAGGGAGTGAGGGGAGTATTATGTGTGAGTGAGAGATGAGTGTGTGTGAGTGTCTGAGAGAGATGATTGTGCAAAGGGGCAAGGAGGGATGAGGCGAGAGGGAGTGAGGGGAGTATTATGTGTGAGTGAGAGATGAGTGTGTGTGAGTGTTTGAGAGAGAGATGAGTGTGCAAGGGAGCAAGGAAGGGTGAGGCGAGAGGGAGTGAGGGGAGTATTATGTGTGAGTGAGAGAGGAGTGTGTGTGAGTGTGTGAGAGAGAGATGAGTGTGCAAGGGAGCAAGGAAGGGTGAGGCGAGAGAGAGTGAGGGGAGTATTATGTGTGAGTGAGAGATGAGTGTATGTGAGAGAGAGAGTGAGAGAGAGATGAGTGTGCAAGGGAGCAAGGAAGGATGAGGCGAGAAGGAGTGAGGGGAGTATTATGTGTGAGTGAGAGATGAGTGTGTGGGAATGTGTGAGAGAGATGAGTGTGCAAGGGAGCAAGGAAGGGTGAGGTGTGAGGGAGTGAGGGGAGTATTATGTGTGAGTGAGAGATGAGTGTGTGAGAGAGAGATGAGTGTGCAAGGGAGCAAGGAAGCGTGAGGTGAGAGGGAGTGAGGGGAGTATTATGTGTGAGTGAGAGATGAGTGTGTGTGAGTGTGTGAGAGAGAGATGAGTGTGCAAGGGAGCAAGGAAGGGTGAGGCGAGAGGGAGTGAGGGGAGTATTATGTGTGAGTGAGAGATGAGTGTGTGTGAGTGTGTGAGAGAGAGATGAGTGTGCAAGGGAGCATGGAAGGGTGAGGCGAGAGGGAGTGAGGGGAGTATTATGTGTGAGTGAGAGATGAGTGTGTGTGAGTATGTGAGTGAGAGATGAGTGTGCAAGGGAGCATGGAAGGGTGAGGAGAGAGGGAGTGAGGGGAGTATTATGTGTGAGTGAGAGATGAGTGTGTGTGAGTGTGTGAGAGAGAGATGAGTGTGCAAGGGAGCATAGAAGGGTGAGGCGAGAGGGAGTGAGGGGAGTATTATGTGTGAGTGAGAAATGAGTGTGTGTGAGTGTGTGAGTGAGAGATGAGTGTGCAAGGGAGCATGGAAGGGTGAGGAGAGAGGGAGTGAGGGGAGTATTATGTGTGAGTGAGAGATGAGTGTGTGTGAGTGTGTGAGAGAGAGATGAGTGTGCAAGGGAGCATGGAAGGGTGAGGCGAGAGGGAGTGAGGGGAGTATTATGTGTGAGTGAGAGATGAGTGTGTGTGAGTGTGTGAGAGAGAGATGAGTGTGCAAGGGAGCAAGGAAGGGTGAGGTGTGAGGGAGTGAGGGGAGTATTATGTGTGAGTGAGAGATGAGTGTGTGAGAGAGAGATGAGTGTGCAAGGGAGCAAGGAAGCGTGAGGTGAGAGGGAGTGAGGGGAGTATTATGTGTGATTGAGAGATGAGTGTGTGTGAGTGTGTGAGAGAGAGATGAGTGTGCAAGGGAGCAAGGAAGGGTGAGGCGAGCGGGAGTGAGGGGAGTATTATGTGTGAGTGAGAGATGAGTGTGTGTGAGTGTGTGAGAGATGAGTGTGCAAGGGAGCATGGAAGGGTGAGGCAAGAGGGAGTGAGGGGAGTATTATGTGTGAGTGAGAGATGAGTGTGTGTGAGTGTGTGAATGAGAGATGAGTGTGCAAGGGAGCATGGAAGGGCGAGGAGAGAGGGAGTGAGGGGAGTATTATGTGTGAGTGAGAGATGAGTGTGTGTGAGTGTGTGAGAGAGAGATGGGTGTGCAAGGGAGCATGGAAGGGTGAGGCGAGAGGGAGTGAGGGGAGTATTATGTGTGAGTGAGAGATGAGTGTGTGTGAGTGTGTGAGTGAGAGATGAGTGTGCAAGGGAGCATGGAAGGGTGAGGAGAGAGGGAGTGAGGGGAGTATTATGTGTGAGTGAGAGATGAGTGTGTGTGAGTGTGTGAGAGAGATGAGTGTGCAAGGGAGCATGGAAGGGTGAGGCGAGAGGGAGTGAGGGGAGTATTATGTGTGAGTGAGAGATGAGTGTGTGTGAGTGTGTGAGAGAGAGATGAGTGTGCAAGGGAGCATGGAAGGGTGAGGCGAGAGGGAGTGAGGGGAGTATTATGTGTGAGTGAGAGAGGAGTGTGTGAGAGAGAGATGAGTGTGCAAGGGAGCATGGAAGGGTGAGGAGAGAGGGAGTGAGGGGAGTATTATGTGTGAGTGAGAGATGAGTGTGTGTGAGTGTGTGAGAGAGATGAGTGTGCAAGGGAGCATGGAAGGGTGAGGCGAGAGGGAGTGAGGGGAGTATTATGTGTGAGTGAGAGATGAGTGTGTGTGAGTGTGTGTGAGAGAGATGAGTGTGCAAGGGAGCAAGGAAGGGTGAGGAGAGAGGGAGTGAGGGGAGTATTATGTGTGAGTGAGAGATGAGTGTGTGTGAGTGTGTGAGAGAGAGATGAGTGTGCAAGGGAGCATGGAAGGGTGAGGCGAGAGGGAGTGAGGGGAGTATTATGTGTGAGTGAGAGATGAGTGTGTGTGAGTGTGCGAGAGAGAGATGAGGGTGCAAAGGAGTAAGGAAGGGTGAGGCGAGAGGGGGTGAGGGTGGAGTTTTGTGTGTGAGGGGGAGAGAGGCCACAGATGTGTGCTGAGCCGGAATGGGGGCGGGGCCCCCGGGGGAGGTCGGGGCTCTGGTGAGTGACACACGTCAACAGTGTCACACCTGCTCCTTTGGAACAAAGCTCCCTGCCCCCATGGCCTCAATCCGCCTGGGCCATGGCCCACTGGCAGCCCCCACCCCTCCACCCCACAGCCCCAGGATGTTTACAGATGTGCTGCCAGCAGAACTCACAACATTACCTGGGCCCGTCTGTGGGGGCGGGGCGAGGGTCCCCGACATTCCTAACCTCCGGGTTTGACTTTACAGAGATATCCTGGCGGAGACAGGGGGCTCTGAAGGGGGTGGGTGTCCACAGCCTCGCAAGAGCCCCCAGCCCTGTCCTGCTTTTATTTAATAATTTACGTGTTTTTCTCTCGCGCGGACTTTACCCGGAACAGAAAATTACAAATGAACAAATTACAAAAGCAGACGATAAGTTACATGAGGTAAAAGTGACAATTGTGAGCAAACAAAATACATGAGGTAGCAAACGGGGCATTACAGGAGGAGAGAGTGACAAGTGTGCAGGTTACAAGGGAAAACAAAGTGCAATTAGAGGTAATATACTGCAATATATTCTAGACACTGAGGCACTAAAGGCCTTCTGACGATGTATACGTTCATTTGCAGTCTCTCTTTAATGTATACATGTATTCCTAGTCTTTCTCTAGCGCTGCGTGCCTCGGAGGGTGTCAGTAGGCGCTGTGGCGCAGCACAGGTCCCACGGGCCCTAATACAACCGTGGGGAATGGGTCCTATGCGCCCTCGGCTGCGGAGCACAAGGCTGTAAAACTGAAAGGTAAAGAGCCCCACGCAGCCGGTTACCATGGTGCCACTGCACCTGCTGCTCCCTGGAGTGTGTCACCATGGAGTAAGTGCTATTGTGGGAGAAAAAGACTTCCAGTCTCAGGTCTGGGCTCAGCGCCTTCATCACCACATCATGCGAGGCCTGAGGTTGGGTTGACATGACCACCGTCAGTCTAAGCCGTGGGTTGGGCTGACACAACCACTGTCACCCTAGGCCTTGGGTTGAGCTGACACGACCACTGAAACCCTTGACCTGAGGTTGGACCGACACCACAGATCTGCCACTGGAGTGGTGTGGCTCACTGGTTAGAGGCGGCAGACCCGTAAGCAGAGAACGGCCCGGGACCAGGGTTCAATTCCCGACGCGGCAGGGTCGTGGACCAGGGTCAAAACGGACTCGATAATTCTCGCCTCGGTGCCTACTCTAACCAGGGAACACACTCGGCAACTCTGGGCATTAAGCTTGCTGTTAGAAGGGGCAATCTCAGAGGGCCAGGTTGTGCTCACCCCGACACCCCAAGATCCCCCTCTCCCACAGAACTTGCCGAGTCTTGATTGTGAGGTCCTCACCGGGGAGGACTTTGGGTCTGGGATCGTACACACTGAGCTCACACCACACTACGAACAGACACTACACCGTTGGATTTTAGGAACAAGTTCTTTATATAAGCAAATAACGAAGGAAGCACTCTTATATACACAGTGGCCAAAGGACCACAAAGTCTCTGAGGATTCGGAAAGGGGGAAGCGGGACAGTCTTTTAGTCTCTGGGTCAGTACGAGGCGTACCCCACGCACAGCTCTCAATCCTCGAACCGGGGGGTACGGGATGGGGGTCGTACTGGCTGCCTCACCTTCGTCGAGTCGGCTCGGTCGTGATGGTGGCCTCGATGGTCCAGCCGGACCAGAGTA
Source organism: Lissotriton helveticus (assembly GCF_964261635.1). Classification (NCBI taxonomy): domain Eukaryota; kingdom Metazoa; phylum Chordata; class Amphibia; order Caudata; family Salamandridae; genus Lissotriton; species Lissotriton helveticus. Next base: position 14,665,095 of record NC_136073.1, read on the forward strand.
CTCCTCGAGCCACGATGAGGTCAGCAGAGCTCGATCGGGAGAGGTTCGTGAGAGCCGTGACAGCGTCAGCAGGGCTCGGATGGTCTTAGAGGTCGAGCCGCGACGAGGTCAGCAGGGCTCGATCGGGAGAGGTTCGTGAGAGCCGTGACAGCGTCAGCAGGGCTCGGATGGTCTTAGAGGTCGAGCCGCGACAGCGTCAGCAGGGCTCCGATGGTCTTAGAGGTCGAGCCGCGACAGCGTCAGCAGGGCTCCGGTGGTTCAGTTCCTTAAGGCGAAGAAGGAGCCGCAACAGCGTCAGCAGGGCTCAGAGGTTCAGGATGAGTCTTCTTAGGGTCAGCCGAGATCAGGTCAGCAGGGCTTCAGGTCCAAGATACAACTGCCCGCTAGTTGTCAGGCGGGCCCAGTTATAGTCCTTCTACTCTTTGATCTCCGGACCCTCGCAGGCAGAGGTCTCTGGCCCTGGGGGCTGGTCGTTGGCGAGGTCCGGCGGTTGGCTCTCTGATCCCTTTGAAAGATGGATCCGGGAATTCCCAGACGCCCAGCGGGTCTGGAGCCAGCCCTCGGGGAGGCCAGAGGGGTGATCGAACCTGGCCCACAGGGGAGGGCCAAAGGTGTGACAGATACCAGTCTCTCAGGGGAGGCCGGAGGTGCCATCGAAACTCCCTGGCTTATCTCACTCGGGAGCCCTTTACCCCCCAGCCGGGACTGGCGCGCCTTTGGAGTCTGGGTTTCGCTGGGGCCGGGGTCACGCTAGGCCTAGGGAGACAGGGATGTCGGGAAGGGAAGATGGCGTCCGGGCCTGGTGGGGCATGCATGGTTAGGCGCTCGGAGCCGGGCGAGGAGCGGGAAAGGCAGGCCTGGTCAAGGTTCTCGGGGGATCTAGGCGTCACTGGGTAGGACGACCAGGCTCGGGTTGCAGGCTACACTAACGGGGTGGCTGCGCAGGGGACTCGGGGTACAGGCCTACGCTCACAGGGTGTGGAGGGACAGAGGTGAACCACGCACGGAGGCCGGGTCCAACACGCGTCCCCCCCAGCTGAAAGCGGGGAGAACTACCCATCCTCTTGGGGGTTCTCTTCGCTGAGGCGGAAGAATCGGGACAGGCCGTCAGCGTTGGCGTGGTCAGAGCCTGGCCGGTGTTCGACAGTGAAGTCCATCCCCTGGAGGGAGATGGACCATCGCAGCAATTTGGGATTCTCCCCTCTCATCTGCATTAGCCACCGGAGAGGTCGGTGGTCGGTCTGGACCCGGAAGTGAGTACCGAACAGGTAGGGCCTCAGCTTCTTCAGGGCCCAAACTACCGCGAAGGCCTCCCGCTCGATGGTGCTCCACCTTTGTTCTCGAGGGAGTAGCCTCCGGCTAATGAATGCCACTGGTTGGTCTAGGCCGTTCTCGTTCACCTGGGACAGGACTGCTCCGATGCCATGCTCGGACGCGTCCGTCTGGACTACAAACTCTCGTGAGTAGTCGGGGGCCTGTCGGATGGGGGCAGTGCACATGGCGTCTTTTAAAGTTTCGAACGCCTCTTGGCAGGCGGAGGTCCAGCTGACTTTCTTCGGCTGGTTTTTGGAGGTTAACTCCGTGAGGGGGGCTACGATGCTGCCGTAACCCTTGATGAACCGGCGGTAGTACCCCGTGAGCCCTAGAAACGCCCGCACTTCCGTCTGGGTCGTGGGGGCCTCCCAGGCCATGATGGCATCGATCTTGGGCTGGAGGGGGGCTACGAGGCTGCTTCCGACCTGGTGCCCGAGGTAGATTACGGACCCTTGTCCGATCTGGCACTTGCTTGCCTTAATGGTGAGACCGGCCTTTCTCAGGGCCGTCAGCACCGCCCAGAGGTGCTGGAGGTGCTCGGGCCAGTGGGAACTGTACACTGCGATATCGTCCAGATACGCAGCGCTGAACTCCTCCAATCCAGCCAGTACCTGGTTCACCAGCCTCTGGAAGGTGGCGGGGGCGTTCTTCATCCCGAAGGGCATCACCCGGAAATGGTAGTGACCATCCGGGGTGGAAAAAGCGGATCTTTCCTTAGCTCCCTCGGTGAGGGCGATCTGCCAGTATCCACTGGTCAGGTCGAACGTGCTAAGGAAGCGAGCAGCCCCAAGGCGATCGATAAGCTCGTCGGCTCGGGGGATGGGATGAGCATCGGTTCTGGTGACTGCGTTGAGCCCGCGGTAGTCAACGCAGAACCTCAGCTCGGGAACAGCCCCGGGGGCGGCTGCCTTCGGAACCAGGACCACGGGACTAGCCCATGGGCTGTCAGAGGCTTCGACCACCCCGAGAGCTAGCATCTTTGATACCTCGGCCTTGATACAGGCCCGGACTCGGTCAGGGACGCGGTAGGCTCTGTGCCGTACCGGTGGGCTGTCCCCGGTGTCCACGTCGTGGACGCACCAGTTGGTGACGCCGGGGGTGAGGGAGAAGAGGTCCGAGAACTGTCCCAACAACTGGCGACAGTCCTCGCGCTGCTCGGGAGAGAGGGAGGAGGAGAGACTCACCCCCTCTACGGAGCCATCTTTTTCTTTCACGCACAGGAGATCGGGGAGAGGCTCCGTTTCTTCTTCTTCCCCATCGTCCGTGGCGAGGAGCAAGCTCAACTCGGACCGGGCGAAGTGGGGCTTGAGGCGGTTCACGTGAAGGACCCGCAAGGGGTTCCTAGGGGACTCTACATCGATGAGGTAGGTCACCTGACTCTTGCGCTCTACCACCTTGAAGGGCCCTGTCCACTTGTCTTGCAGGGCACAGGGCTCTACGGGGGCCATAACCCAGACCTGCTGTCCGGGCTGAAACTCGACCAGAGTGGCATTTTGGTCATACCACTGTTTCATTTCTTCTTGGCTGGCTTCGAGGTTTGCCTCGGCCAGCTCTCGGAACTTCCTCGTCTGGTTCCGGAGGGCCAAAATGTATCGAAACACATCGGGAGGGGGCTCTGGGGCCGCCGTCTCCCACCCTTCCTTGACCAGGGTGAGGGGTCCCCGGACGGGGTGCCCGTAGAGCAGCTCGAAGGGGCTGAACCCCAGGGACTTCTGGGGGACTTCGCGGTACGCGAAGAGGAGACAGGGAAGGAGGACGTCCCACTTACGCCTCAGGGGCTCTTCGAGTCCCATGATCATTCCCTTGAGGGTCCGGTTGAAGCGTTCCACCAGACCGTTACCCTGGGGGTGGTATGGGGTGGTGAACTTGTACGTCACCCCACATTGTTGCCAAAGGGACTTCATGTATTTCGAGATGAAGTTGGTCCCTCGGTCACTGACGACTTCTCGAGGGAATCCCACCCGGGAGAAGATGGCCATGAGGGCCCGCCCCACTACGGGGGCGGTCACCGTTCGGAGGGGAACGGCTTCGGGGTATCGGGTGGCATGGTCTACCAGCACCAGGATAAAGCGGTGCCCCAAGGAGGTCCGGGGGTCGAGTGGGCCCACAATGTCGATTCCCACCCTCTCAAAGGGGGTACTGACCACGGGGAAGGGTTGGAGAGGAGCCTTGCGCTTCCCTCCGCTCTTTCCGCTGGACTGACAAGTGGGGCAGGACTTACAGTGGGCCTCCACATCGGAGCACATGCCCGGCCAGTAGAAGTGGGTGACCAGGCGCTGGTACGTTTGGTCTTGACCCAAGTGTCCCGCCAGGGGCACGTCATGGGCCAGGTTCAAGAGAAAGCCGCGGAAGCGTAGGGGGTCCACCAGCACTCGGCCGGACCCTAGCTCGGCGGACTTTTGCTCACTGTATAATAGGCCGTTTTCCCAATAGATAAAGTGGGAGCGGGACTGGTCACCGGCGGCCTGGGCGGCGGCCTGCTGCCGCGGCCCCACCAGGGATGGACAGGATGTCTGCTCTAGGCAGAACTCTTCTCGGGACGGTCCCCCTTCCTGGCGCCATTGGGCCAGCTCAGGAAGGTCGTCCAAGCTCGGGGTCGGTTCGACGTCGGGGCCGAGGGGCCCTGCGTCGGGGGGGAAGCTCTCCCCGGGGAATAGCTCAGGGGTCTCAAAGGGTTCAGGGACCTCGGGGGTCACCGGTGCTGCCTCTAAGGTCGCCTCTTCGGGGGTGGCCCTTCGGGCGGTCATCGACCGGGTATTCACACAGGCCCACTCGGGTAGGCCCACCATCTCTAAGTGGGTCCTTTTCTCAACCCGCTGCCATGGGGAGCTCTCTAGATCGTTGCAGAGCAGGCAGTCCACAGGCATGTCGGAGCGGACCGCCACTCGTAACTCTCCAGAGACGCCCCCCCACTCGAACGGGACTTGAGCTATCCGGCAGGTGCGGACGGAGTTATCGGCTGCGATCACCCTGCAGGAGATGTGGGGAACAATCTGGGCTTCGGTGACGAGGTGCCGTTTGACGGCGGTGATACTGGCCCCAGTGTCTCGGAGCGCCCCTATGTGATGGCCATTGACAGTCACCTGCTGCCGGTACTTCTCTGTGTTGTCGGGTAGGGGAGCTCCGGGGACCATCTCCCTATCACCCAGGGAGACTAACATCATAGCTGCGGGTTCAGCTCCCTCGAACTCTTCCTCCCCCTCCTCTTCTAGGGCTACTGAGGTAATGTGGCGCACTGGGGGCCCTGCAGCGGCAGGCTTCTGGAACAAGGGGCAGCGGGGGTCATTGGCATAGTGCCCGGGTTTCTGGCAATGGTAGCAGGCTTGGCTGACCCGGGGCCCTGGCTTAGCTGGGGGAAACCCTGCGCACGCTGTGGGAGGCGAGGTACCTGGCTGGTTTCTGGGAGGACTGCGCGGGGACCCTACCTGGGAACCCCTCTGTCTATTCTGATTCCCCCCTCCCTTCTGGCGGGACGATCCCTGTTCATTTCGGCCAAAATCTCCCCCGGGCCCCCGGGGGACTATGGTGCTCACCCAGCGATCGGCCTCGACAGCAAGCTTCCGGGGGTCAGCCAACTTGCTGTCCAGGAGGTGCTGTCGGAGTTCCACAAAGCAATTCAGGGACAAGTGCTCATACGCAATGAGGTCGATGAGCCCCTCGAAGGTGGATACTTTGCTGCCCTTGATCCACCCTTCCAGGGCCCGGTTGTAGAAATTGACATATTCTACCCACGTGGTGCCGGGGATCTTCTTGCATTCTCGGAAGCGTTGGCGGTACATTTCTGGAGTGAGCCCGTACCTTGTGAGGAGGGCCTCTTTCATGTGGCTGTAGGAGGTCTGTTCGGCAGATGGTAGGTCGAGTAGGGTGTCTCTCCCCTCACTCAGGAATCGACCCCACAGCCCGGCTCCCCAATCTTTCTGCGGAACTCGGTGTGAGGTCATAGCTACCTCGTAGGCCTTGAACCATTGCTGGATGTCATCGTTTTTATAATATTCTTTGACCACATCCTTGGGGATGTGGACCTTGGGTTCCACTGGGGGAACAGACTCTCGGGTCGCTGCTGTTTTGTTGCCTTCGTTCCGGGCCTTTAGTTCGATTTCCAATATGCTGCGCTCGTGCTCCAGCTGGAGCTTCTTTCCGTCATGTTCTCGCTGGAGCTTCTTCTCCTCCAGTTCTCCTTGCAGCCGCAGCTGCTCGATGGCTAGCTTCTTCTCGGCCAGCTTGAGTTCTCCTTCCATTTTCAAACGGGCTAGTTCTAGCTCGTGGATTCGGTTGCGTTCTCGGTCGGTCATCTCTTCTCGAGACAGACCTCTCTCGGTGCTGTGAGTCTGCGTCGGGGACTCTGCTCTTTCTTGCTCTGGGGCGTGGGTTTCGATCAGGGGTGCTCCCCCTCCATCGGCTTCCGTCGGTGCTGGAGGTTGGGCTCCGGTCTCCACCCAGGCTGTTAGAGCTTGTTGGAAGTCCTCTTTGGTGTTTAATCCCGTTAACGGGATATGGAGATCTTTGCAGAATTGCTTGAGCTCACGGTGTGAATAGTCTCCCAGAAGCTCCATCTGGAAGGTGGTCTTGTCGGTCGTGACGCTCATGGCTGCTCTTTGTTCGGGTAGTGTGTCAGTACTGTACGATCCCTAGACGTAGGTTCTTATCGCGACGCTGCCACCAATGTTAGAAGGGGCAATCTCCGAGGGCCAGGTTGTGCTCACCCCGACACCCCAAGATCCCCCTCTCCCACAGAACTTGCCGAGTCTTGATTGTGAGGTCCTCACCGGGGAGGACTTTGGGTCTGGGATCGTACACACTGAGCTCACACCACACTACGAACAGACACTACACCGTTGGATTTTAGGAACAAGTTCTTTATATAAGTAAATAACGAAGGAAGCACTCTTATATACACAGTGGCCAAAGGACCACAAAGTCTCTGAGGATTCGGAAAGGGGGAAGCGGGACAGTCTTTTAGTCTCTGGGTCAGTACGAGGCGTACCCCACGCACAGCTCTCAATCCTCGAACCGGGGGTACGGGATGGGGGTCGTACTGGCTGCCTCACCTTCGCCGAGTCGGCTCGGTCGTGATGGTGGCCTCGATGGTCCAGCCGGACCAGAGTAGTCCTCGAGCCGCGACGAGGTCAGCAGGGCTCGATCGGGAGAGGTTCGTGAGAGCCGCGACAGCGTCAGCAGGGCTCGGATGGTCTTAGAGGTGGAGCCGCGACGAGGTCAGCAGGGCTCGATCGGGAGAGGTTCGTGAGAGCCGTGACAGCATCAGCAGGGCTCGGATGGTCTTAGAGGTCGAGCCGCGACAGCGTCAGCAGGGCTCGGATGGTTGCAAGTTCAGCTCGAGCCGCGACAGCGTCAGCAGGGCTCCGATGGTCTTAGAGGTCGAGCCGCGACAGCGTCAGCAGGGCTCCGATGGTCTTAGAGGTCGAGCCGCGACAGCGTCAGCAGGGCTCCGGTGGTTCAGTTCCTTAAGGCGAAGAAGGAGCCGCAACAGCGTCAGCAGGGCTCAGAGGTTCAGGATGAGTCTTCTTAGGGTCAGCCGCGATCAGGTCAGCAGGGCTTCAGGTCCAAGATACAACTGCCCGCTAGTTGTCAGGCGGGCCCAGTTATAGTCCTTCTACTCTTTGATCACCGGACCCTCGCAGGCAGAGGTCTCCGGCCCTGGGGGCTGGTCGTTGGCGAGGTCCGGCGGTTGGCTCTCTGATCCCTTTGAAAGATGGGTCCGGGAATTCCCAGACGCCCAGCGGGTCTGGAGCCAGCCCTCGGGGAGGCCAGAGGGGTGATCGAACCTGGCCCACAGGGGAGGGCCAAAGGTGTGACAGAAACCAGCCCCTCAGGGGAGGCCGGAGGTGCCATCGAAACTCCCTGGCTTATCTCACTCGGGAGCCCTTTACCCCCCAGCTGGGACTGGCGCGCCTTTGGAGTCTGGGTTTCGCTGGGGCCGGGGTCACGCTAGGCCTAGGGAGACAGGGATGTCGGGAAGGGAAGATGGCGTCCGGGCCTGGTGGGGCATGCATGGTTAGGCGCTCGGAGCCGGGCGAGGAGCGGGAAAGGCAGGCCTGGTCAAGGTTCTCGGGGGATCTAGGCGTCACTGGGTAGGACGACCAGGCTCGGGTTGCAGGCTACACTAACGGGGTGGCTGCGCAGGGGACTCGGGGTACAGGCCTACGCTCACAGGGTGTGGAGGGACAGAGGTGAACCAGGCCACGAGGCCGGGTCCAACACTTGCCTCATCTCTACTACGGCCCCCCACAGACGCCGGGGATGCCTGGTTTCACCTTGGAGATACCCAGAAAGGGACCATCTCACAGGGAAAACCAGGACGGGTTCCCTAGCGGTCTTCAGCGCCAGGATACTCCATGGAGTCGCAGTGCGCTTTACAAGTACACCCACATTTACATTTACATTTACATTTACATCACTTGCACAAGACACAATCAGAGCTTGTCACTTGACCCTCCACTTCAGACCCCACCAGCACTTTTCACCCCAGAGGCCTCCCAGACCAGGGGTCATCAGCCCGTGTCACCAATACACTACCAGCCCCGTCCACATCATGCAAAAACTGACGACCTCGTATGAAATTCAGCAACGCAACAAATTCAGAAGAAAAATGGAACAGATATTTGGAGAAGCGGAAAGACTTCTGAGGGCAGCGTTGCTCAGAACCCATCACCCAGTTTCCACTGCCAAGCCGAGGTGATCCCAGGTCTAACCCATGTGCAGGGCCCTTAAAAGGATTAGTCGTTCTTGAGCTCTAGTATTGGAAGGAGAAGCCGTTCTTGAGCTCTATTATTGGAAGGAGAATCCATTCTTGCGCTCTAGTATTGGAAGGAGAAGCAGTTCTTGCGCTCTAGTATTAGAAGGAGAAGCCGTTCTTGCGCTCTACTCATAAAAGGAGAAGCCGTTCTTGCGCTCTAGTATTGGAAGGAGAAGCCGTTCTTGCGCTCCAGTTTTGGAAGGAGAAGCCGTTCTTGCGCTCCAGTTTTGGAAGGAGAAGCCGTTCTTGCGCTCCAGTTTTGGAAGGAGAAGCCGTTCTTGCGCTCCAGTTTTGGAAGGAGAAGCCGTTCTTGCACTCCAGTATTGGAAGGAGGAGCCGTTCTTGCGCTCCAGTTTTGGAAGGAGAAGCCGTTCTTGCGCTTCAGTATTGGAAGGAGAAGCCGTTCTTGCGCTCCAGTTTTGGAAGGAGAAGCCGTTCTTGCGCTCCAGTTTTGGAAGGAGAAGTCCTTCTTGCGCTCTAGTTTTGGAAGAAGCTGTTCTTGCGCTCTAGTATTGGAAGGAGAAGCCGTTCTTGTGCTCTAGTATTGGAAGGAGAAGCTGTTCTTGAGCTCTAGTATTGGAAGGAGAAGCCGTTCTTGCGCTCTAGTATTAGAAGGAGAAGACGTTCTTGCGCTCTAGTATTAGGAAAGAGAAGCCATTCTTGCGCTCTAGCATTGGAAGGAGAAGCTGTTCTTGTGCTCTAGTATTGAAAGAAGCCGTTCTTGCGCGCTAGTATTGGAAGGAGAAGCTGTTCTTGCGCTCTAGTATTGGAAGGAGAAGCCATTCTTGTGCTCTAGTATTGGAAGGAGAAGCTGTTCTTGCGCTTTGGTATTGGAAGGAGAAGCTGTTCTTGCGCGCTAGTATTGTAAGGAGAAGCCGTTCTTGAGCTCTAGTATTGGAAGGAGAATCCGTTCTTGCGCTTTAGTATTGGAAGGAGAAGCCGTTCTTGCGCTCTAGTATTGGAAGGAGAAGCCGTTCTTGCGCTCCAGGATTGGAAGGAGAAGCCGTTCTTGCGCTCTAGTATTGGAAGAAGCCGTTCTTGAGCTCTAGTATTGGAAGGAGAAGCCGTTCTTGCGCTCTAGTATTGGAAGGAGAAGCCGTTCTTGCGCTCTAGTATTGGAAGGAGAAGCCGTTCTTGTGCTCTAGTATTGGAAGGAGAAGCTGTTCTTGAGCTCTAGTATTGGAAGGAGAAGCCGTTTTTGCGCGCTAGTATTGGAAGGAGAAGCTGTTCTTGCGCTCTAGTATTGGAAGGAGAAGCCGTTCTTGCGCTCCAGTATTGGAAGGAGAAGCCGTTCTTGAGCTCTAGTATTGGAAGGAGAATCCGTTCTTGCGCTCTAGTATTGGAAGGAGAAGCCGTTCTTGCGCTCTAGTATTGGAAGGAGAAGCTGTTCTTGGGCTCTAGTATTGGAAGGAGAAGCCGTTCTTGTGCTCTAGTATTGGAAGGAGAAGCCGTTCTTGCGCTCCACTATTGGAAGGAGAAGCCGTTCTTGCGCTCTAGTATTGGAAGGAGAAGCCGTTCTTGCGCTCTAGTATTGGAAGGAGAAGCTGTTCTTGCGCTCTAGTATTGGAAGGAGAAGCCGTTCTTGCGCTCTAGTATTGGAAGAAGCCGTTCTTGCGCTCTAGTATTGGAAGGAGAAGCCGTTCTTGCGCTCTAGTATTGGAAGAAGCCGTTCTTGCGCTCTAGTATTGGAAGGAGAAGCCATTCTTGAGCTCTAGTATTGGAAGGAGAAGCCGTTCTTGCGCTCTAGTATTGGAAGGAGAAGCCGCTCTTGCGCTCCAGTATTGGAAGGAGAAGCCATTCTTTCTCTCTAGTATTGGAAAGAGAAGCCATTGTTGAGCTCTAGTATTGGAAGGAGAAGCCGTTCTTGCGCTCTAGTATTGGAAGGAGAAGCTGTTCTTGCGCTCTAGTATTGGAAGGAGAAGCCGCTCTTGCGCTCCAGTATTGGAAGGAGAAGCCATTCTTTCTCTCTAGTATTGGAAGGAGAAGCCATTATTGAGCTCTAGTATTGGAAGGAGAAGCCGTTCTTGCGCTCTAGTATTGGAAGTAGAAGCCGTTCTTGAGCTCTAGTATTGGAAGGAGAAGCTGTTCTTGCGCTCCAGGACTGGAAGGAGAAGCTGTTCTTGCTCTCTAGTATTGGAAGGAGAAGCCGTTCTTGCGCTCCAGTATTGGAAGGAGAAGCCATTCTTTCTCTCTAGTATTGGAAGGAGAAGCCGTTCTTGCGCTCCAGTATTGGAAGGAGAAGCCATTCTTTCTCTCTAGTATTGGAAGGAGAAGCCGTTCTTGCGCTCCAGGATTGGAAGGAGAAGCTGTTCTTGCTCTCCAGTATTGGAAGGAGAAGCCGTTCTTGCGCTCTAGTATTGGAAGGAGAAGCCGTTCTTGCGCTCTAGTATTGGAAGGAGATGCCGTTCTTGCGCTCCAGGATTGGAAGGAGAAGCCGTTCTTGAGCGCTAGTATTTGAAGGAGAAGCCATTCTTGCGCTCTATTATTGGAAGGAGAAGCTTTTCTTGCACTCTAGTATTGGAAGGAGAAGCCGTTCTTGCACTCCAGGATTGGAAGAAGAAGCTGTTCTTGCGCTCTAGTATTGGAAGGAGAAGCTGTTCTTGCGCTCTAGTATTGGAAGGAGAAGCCGATCTTGCGCTGCAGGGGCCTCATTTATGAGGCCTTGCATCAGTTTTGCGCTTCTGATGCGTCACTTTTTTGACGCATCGGCGGCGTAAAACATGCCTCCTGTTGCGCACAATTTACAAAGTGACGCATCTAAGCAGATGCGTCACTTTGTAAACCCCTGCGCTACATTATACCTGCGTCACTTTGGTATAATGACGCAGGTATAATGTATGCAGGGGGGGCGTTCCCCCGCAAAAAGCCTTGTAGAAGTGACGCAGTGAAATCTATAAGATTTCACTGTGTCACTTCTAGGACACCGTTGCGTCAAAATCTTGCGCCTGCCTCACAGCAGGTGTAAGACTGACGCACGCCCTTTCACATGGGGCTTGCCCCATGTGAAAGGACGCATTGCTGGAGCAGCGTCACTTTTGTGACACACTGCAGCAATGCGTCACTTTTGCGCTTACAGATACGTCAGAAATACTGATGTATCTGTAACTCCTTGCGACATGATGCATCATACAGTAAATATGACGCATCAGGTATGTCGCAAAGAGTGCGCATTGAGAAGTGACGCATCGCTGCTTTCACCCAGCGATGCGTCATTTCCCATAAATGAGGCCCCAGGATTGGAAGGAGAAGCTGTTCTTGCGCTCCAGGATTGGAAGGAGAACCCGTTCTTGCGCTCCAGGGGCCTCATTTATGAGGCTATGCGTCACTTTTACGCCGCTGGTGCGTCACTTTTTGTGACGCACCAGTGGCGTAAAAAATGCGCCTTGTTACGCCATATTTACAAAGTGACGCATCTAGGTAGATGCGTCACTTTGTAAACCCCTGCGCCACATTATACCTGCGCCAGGTATAATGTATGCAGGGGGGCGTATTGACGCAAGAAAGGGTCGTAGAAGTGACGCAGTGAAATCTATGTGATTTCACTGCGCCACTTTTAGGATACAAATGCGTTAATTTCTTACGCCTGCCTCACAGCAGGCGTAAGACTGACGCAGGCCCTTTCACTTGGGGCTTGCCCCATGTGAAAGGACATATTGCTGGAGTTGCGTCACTTTTGTGACACACTCCAGTAATGCGTCACTTTTGCGTCATACAGATACGTCTAACTCCTTGCGCAATGATGCATCATACTGTAAATATGACGCATCATTGGTGGCACAAGGTGGGCGCAATGAAAAGTGAAGCATCCCTGTTTTCACGCAGCGATGCGTCACTTTTCATAAATGAGGCCCAGAGACTTTCCATTTGGAAGTCAGAGGTTCGAGCAGTACATTTTCAGCCTTGCGTGAAGGTCTGGAGCCGCCCGATAATTTGAATTTGTTGGCCAGGTAGGCTTTGTGACCCCCTAAGATTTTGGGTAGGGGCGCCCAATTTTATGCTCCTGAGGGATACTGACCTCCTGTAACTCACATGGAGCTGTGTGTCTGGTAATCTTTCACCCCAGAATTTTCTAGCTTCAGGGATGGGAAGAAACAAACTATTATTCCAAAGAGAAGTCAGTCTCCTTGAACCCATCCACTTCCTGGTCACCAGCGCCGGGAAACAACCTTTACAAGGCAACCATTGCATTGCACTACATTTACAACGCAGTCATTAAATCGCAACATCCTTTACAGCGCATGTCACTACAACGCATCTAACACATTGCATGTCACTAGAACGCATGACACTACATCGCATGTCACTTCAACGCAGGCATTACAAAGTATAGTACCCCTACACCATCCAACACTTACCCTACTGTTGCACCCCCTGGAGTTAGAATAGTAATTTTTACCCCTACACTATCCAACACTTACCTTAAATGCAATGTAATGGTATAACGGTAAGTGGAGAAGTGTGGCTCAATGGTTAGAGCGGCAGACCCTGATGCAGAGGTCTGGCCTGGGGCCAGGGTTCAATACCCGCCTCGGCGGGTCTTGGGCTCCATTTCCTCGGCCCCAACAGCGCTGGGATGCCTGGCTTCACCTTGGGGGTGCCCAGGAGTGGACACTTCACAGGGAAAGGTCAGGAAGGGTTCCACAGCGGTATGAGTACAGCGACAGGACACCTCAGGGTATAAATGCGCTATACAAGTACCTCAACATTTACATTTATGCGTTTTAATGGAATGCGTTGTAACGGTGTAATGCGATGAAATGGAAAGCGTTTTAAGTGTAAAAAATTGTTTTAGTGGTATGTGATGTAAATGTATGCGTTGTAACGTGTATACATTCTCAGCGCCACCCATGGCCCTCTATAGGCTTGGATTCCACGAAACTCACCTGGGATTTAATGCCTTTATAGAGCCATCTGTCTGGTGCACCACGCGCCCAAGGGTGAGGGTTCCTGAACAAGGACCCCTTCCCCCCCCCCCCAGGAAAGAGTGTGGAGCCAGACCCCAGGGCCTGCAGGAGCCTGCCCCTTGCCTGGCTGGGGCTAGAAGGCCCAGCTGTGCTCTGGCTGCACCCCCCCCCCCCCCCCCCCCGCCCCCCACCAGAGCTCTCTTCCGTCCCTCCAGGCTCCTCAGGTGCTGGGGGGGGGGGGGCTTCCCTGGTTAAAGGAGGGGGGCAAGGCCCCCTCTGCTGTTGCTTTGACAGGTGCGGCATCCCAGTCAACCAAAACACAGGCCCTTTGTCAGCAGGGGCCACCCCGGGGTCAGCAGCAGCAGCTCAGTAACACTATCCCTCCCGCCAAACACGGCCGGGGTCAAAGGTCGGGAGAGCTCAGCGAGACCCCTGGGGGCACTGGGGACAGCCCGCAGCCTCTGGGAGGACAGGGCGGATGCGCGCCAAGAAGGCCGAGGTGGAGCAAAGCGCCATCTGCGCCTCCATGCACCAGAACTACAAGTACCAGCATGCACCTCGACATCCTGGCTTGACGAGAGTCAGGAGCAAGTCTGGGTCATGACAGCTTACCTTAGACGGGGGTATGTACGTGTACATCAGGGGTTGACAGCGTGACGCACGTCATGCGGGCCTCCCATACGGGCCATGGCCTCTCTCTGGGGCCCCATCTGTGTGCCAGCCTCTGGGCGAAGGGCACGCTGGGAGCACGGTACGGCTACTGGACTTTATGGGGGGATGGATGTGTTGGCTAGAATCTGTAAATTGCTAATATGTAAATTCCATCACGGGTACCTTATGTAACTTACTTCATTGTCTTGTAAAGCGCTCTGACACCTTTGGGTAAAGTTCGCGCTATAAAGTGTATTAAATAAATAAATAGGCGGTGAGTGGGTGTTTCGGGAGGCGAGCAGATAGATGGGGGATAGCTCGGTAGGTTACTGCACAGGTGAGTGGATGTCTCTGGAGACGGGGGATAGCTGGGTGGATTCGTGCACAGGGGGGTGGATGTCTCTGGAGATGGGGATAGGTGGGCGAGTTAGTGCACAGGTGGGCGGCTGTTTCCGGAGACATTGGATAGCTCGGTAGGTTCGTGCACAGGTGGGTGGATGTCTCTGGAGACGGGGATAGCTGGGTGGGTTCGTGCACAGGTGGCTGGGTGTCTCTGGAGACGGGGGATAGCTGGGTGGGTTCGTGCACAGGTGGCTGGGTGTCTCTGGAGACGGGGGATAGTTGGGTGGGTTCGTGCACAGGTGGGTGGATGTCTCTGGAGACGGGGATAGCTGGGTGGGTTCGTGCACAGGTGGCTGGGTGTCTCTGGAGAAGGGGGATAGCTGGGTGGGTTCGTGCACAGGGGGGTGGGTGAATGTGAAGTAACTGCCCTCCCTGCCTGCCCTCTGCGGGAGGGTCCGAGGCTGCAGACTCCACAGCAGAAGTTTCTCTTTCATTGGAATGTGCGGGGAGCAAAGCAAAGTTTACAGCCCCCCCCCCCCCCCCCCTCTCTGCACGGGCGCCCCTCCCCCACCACATGGAGATGTTATTAGCAATGGCTCTAGCAGGCCGCCCCCTCCCCCACAGAGACCTCAGACACGGCTGCGGGGAGGCAACTTGGTGTCAGCGGGAGATTTATTTCTATGACTCCTGCAGATGTGGACGGAGCCTCGGCCTCCCTCCTGTGATGGGGGGGGGGGGCACCCCACTAACCCCCCACCTCTCTCCGCCCGCCTGAGAGAACCGCGTGGCGCGTAAGGTAGCGCTTTGTACAAGGGTGACTCGTTTCTAAGCGCGTTCACCGCTGACTAATAATGTATCTAAAGTGAGGAAATACAAAGTGACGTGTCTGAGACCACACCGCTCCTTGCACCGGGGAAGCCGGGATTACACATCATATTTCCCAGTCTCCACAGAAATTCCAGACCCTCCCACCGCCAGCCTCCCCACAATGCACCGCTTCTTTACAAGCATTCCAGTCTAGCTGCACCGAATGTATCTGCGACCCAACTCTTGGGGGGGCTCTGTTTTGCTTTCGTTTTGTGGGGTCTGTTCATTTGTGAGCACTAACCCCCGTTGTAATGTCATTGGAGCGCGTACTCTACCCGGGATCCCCTTTTTTGCTGATCTGCCAAGGCCCCCTATTGCAATGAAGGAACCATTGGTTGATAATGTCTGTGTGTGTTGGTGTCTGTGCTTACTACAGAGGCAAGAAGCAGCTGCCTCGGTGTTCATGAGATAAAGAGACAGGAAGTGTAGGGGGAGGAAGAAAGAGGCATGAGGTGGAATCAAGACCAGGCAGCCTCGGTATTCATGAGATAAAGAGACAGGACGTGTAGGGTGGAGGAAGAAAGAGGCATGGGGTGGAATCAAGACCAGGCAGCCTCGGTGTTCATGAGATAAAGAGACAGGAAGTGTAGGGTGGAGGAAGAAAGAGGCGTGAGGTGGAATCAAGACCAGGCAGCCTCGGTATTCATGAGATAAAGAAACAGGAAGTGTAGGGGGTGGAAGAAAGAGGCATGAGGTGGAATCAAGACCAGGCAGCCTCGGTATTCATGAGATAAAGAGACAGGAAGTGTAGGAGGTGGAAGAAAGAGGCATGAGGTGGAATCAAGACCAGGCAGCCTTGGTATTCATGAGATAAAGAGACAGGAAGTGTAGGGTGGAAGAAAGAGGCGTGAGGTGGAATCAAGACCAAGCAGCCTCGGTATTCATGAGATAAAGAGACAGGAAGTGTAGGGTGGCGGAGGAAAGAGGCATGAGGTGGAATCAACACCGGGCAGCCTTGGTATTAATGAGATAAAGAGACAGGAAGTGTAGGGTGGAGGAGGAAAGAGGCGTGAGGTGGAATCAAGACGAGGCAGCCTCGGTATTCATATAAAGAGACAGGAAGTGTAGGAGGTGGAAGAAAGAGGCATGAGGTGGAATCAAGACCAGGCAGCCTTGGTATTCATGAGATAAAGAGACAGGAAGTGTAGGGTGGTGGAAGAAAGAGGCGTGAGGTGGAATCAAGACCAGGCAGCCTTGGTATTCATGAGATAAAGAGACAGGAAGTGTAGGGTGGAGGAAGAAAGAGGCGTGAGGTGGAATCAAGACCAAGCAGCCTCGGTATTCATGAGATAAAGAGACAGGAAGTGTAGGGTGGCGGAGGAAAGAGGCATGAGGTGGAATCAACACCGGGCAGCCTCGGTATTCATGAGATAAAGAGACAGGAAGTGTAGGGTGGAGGAAGAAAGAGGCGTGAGGTGGAATCAAGACGAGGCAGCCTCGGTATTCATATAAAGAGACAGGAAGTGTAGGAGGTGGAAGAAAGAGGCATGAGGTGGAATCAAGACCAGGCAGCCTTGGTATTCATGAGATAAAGAGACAGGAAGTGTAGGGTGGTGGAAGAAAGAGGCGTGAGGTGGAATCAAGACCAGGCAGCCTCGGTATTCATGAGATAAAGAGACAGGAAGTGTAGGGTGGAGGAAGAAAGAGGCGTGAGGTGGAATCAAGACCAGGCAGCCTTGGTATTCATGAGATAAAGAGACAGGAAGTGTAGGGTGGAGGAAGAAAGAGGCGTGAGGTGGAATCAAGACCAGGCAGCCTCGGTATTCATGAGATAAAGAGACAGGAAGTGTAGGGTGGAGGAGGAAAGAGGCGTGAGGTGGAATCAAGACGAGGCAGCCTCGGTATTCATATAAAGAGACAGGAAGTGTAGGAGGTGGAAGAAAGAGGCATGAGGTGGAATCAAGACCAGGCAGCCTTGGTATTCATGAGATAAAGAGACAGGAAGTGTAGGAGGTGGAAGAAAGAGGCATGAGGTGGAATCAAGACCAGGCAGCCTTGGTATTCATGAGATAAAGAGACAGGAAGTGTAGGGTGGAGGAAGAAAGAGGCGTGAGGTGGAATCAAGACCAAGCAGCCTCGGTATTCATGAGATAAAGAGACAGGAAGTGTAGGGTGGCGGAGGAAAGAGGCATGAGGTGGAATCAACACCGGGCAGCCTCGGTATTCATGAGATAAAGAGACAGGAAGTGTAGGGTTGAGGAAGAAAGAGGCGTGAGGTGGAATCAAGACGAGGCAGCCTCGGTATTCATATAAAGAGACAGGAAGTGTAGGAGGTGGAAGAAAGAGGCATGAGGTGGAATCAAGACCAGGCAGCCTTGGTATTCATGAGATAAAGAGACAGGAAGTGTAGGGTGGTGGAAGAAAGAGGCGTGAGGTGGAATCAAGACCAGGCAGCCTCGGTATTCATGAGATAAAGAGACAGGAAGTGTAGGGTGGAGGAAGAAAGAGGCGTGAGGTGGAATCAAGACCAGGCAGCCTTGGTATTCATGAGATAAAGAGACAGGAAGTGTAGGGTGGAGGAAGAAAGAGGCGTGAGGTGGAATCAAGACCAGGCAGCCTCGGTATTCATGAGATAAAGAGACAGGAAGTGTAGGGTGGAGGAGGAAAGAGGCGTGAGGTGGAATCAAGACCAGGCAGCCTCAGTATTAATGAGATAAAGAGACAGGAAGTGTAGGGTGGAGGAAGAAAGAGGCATGAGGTGGAATCAAGACCAAGCAGCCTCGGTATTCATGAGATAAAGAGACAGGAAGTGAAGGGTGGCGGAAGAACGAGGCATGAGGTGGAATCAAGACCATGGCAGCCTCAATCAATCAATTATTCAGGGATTGGTGAAGCGCACTACTCACCCGTGAGGGTCTCAAGGCGATGGGGGAGAGGGGGAATTCGGGGAGCTCCGGCTCATCCAAAGAGCCAGGACTTGAGGCTCTTCCTGAATAGTTTCAGTGTGGGGGTATGCTGAGGCTGGGGGGGGAGGGGGGGGGGGGAGTTTGTTCCAGGTCTTGGCTGCTATGTAGGAGAAGGATCTTCCTCCCGTTCTGGCTCTGCGGATGCGGGGGATTTCAGGCAGTGCAAGGTCGGCGGAACAGAGGTTTCTCTTGGAGGCATCGAAGGAGATTCTTTTTTTGAGGTATTGGGGTTCAGTGTTGTGGAGAGCTTTGTAGGCGTGTGTGAGCAGCTTGAAAGTCAGAGCGTCCGCCTCCCTCCCTTTCACCCACGAAGCCACCGGGATCATCTGCGGCGTACCCCAAGGCTCATCCCTCAGCCCAACGTTGTCTACATGGCACCGCTCGCCCACGTCGCACGACGGCACGACCTCAACATCATCTCCTATGCTGACGACACCCAGCTGATCCTCTCCCTCACCAAAGACCCCCACACCGTCAAAATCAACCTCCACGAAGGAATGAAGGCCGTCGCTGAATGGATGAGGAACAGCCGACTGAAGCTGAACTTGGACAAGACGGAGGCCCTCATCCTTGGATCCACCCCCTCGGCTTGGGACAACTGGTGGCGACTGCACTAGGAGCACCTCCTACACCCACCAACCACGCACGTAACATAGGGGTCAACCTCAACTCCACCCTTTCCATGACGAAGCAGGTCAACGCCGTCTCCTCCTCCTGCTTCAACACCCTCCGCATGCATCGCGGAATCTTCAAGTGGATCCCCACCGAAACAAGGAGGACGGTCACCCAGACCCTCATCAGCAGTAGACTAGACTACGGAAACGCACTCTACGCAGGAGCCCCGGCCAAACTCCTGAAACGACTCCAACGCCCCCAGAACGCCTCCGCACGCCAGATCCTCGACATCCCTCGCTGCAGCCACATCACACCTCACCTGAGAGACCTGCACTGGCTCCCTATCAACAAAAGGATAACCTTCAAACTCCTCAACCACGCACACAAGGCACTCCACAACACCGGACCAGCGTATCTCAACAGCCGACTCAGCCTCTACACCCCCACCTGCCAGCTCCGGTCCGCAGAGCGCGCCCTCGCCACCGCCCCCCACATCCAAAGAGTGACCGCCGGCGGCAGATCATTCTACCACCTCGCCTCCAAAACATGGAACACCCTCCCCATCCGCTTGCGGCAGACCCAAGACCTTCTAACCTTCAGGAAACTTCTCAAGACTTGGCTCTTCGAACAGTAGCAGCTCACCCCCCCAGGCCTTGAGACCCTCACGTGTATGTAGTGCGCTCTATAAATGCTATGATTGATTGATTGATCTTGTTTTTGACGGGGAGCCAGTGGAGGTCTTGTTGGTGCTGGTGATGGGGTCTTGTCGTGGGATGCTGAGGACGAGTCTGGCTGCGGCGTTCAAGATGGTCTGGAGTTTGTGGAGTAGAGATTTGTTGATTCTGGCGTAGAGGGCATTCCCATAGTTCAGTCTGCTGGTTATGAGTGCGTGGGTGAGGGTCTTTCTGGATTTGGGGGAGATCCATTTGTAGGTCTTACGGAGTATGCGGCGGGTGTTGAAGCACATGGAGGATACGGCGTTGATCTGTCGGCTCATGGTGAGGGAGAAGTCGAGTATGATGCCGAGGTTGCGGGCGTTGTCAGGTTGCCGAGAGCTCGGGACCACCAGGTGTATTCCCACACGAAGGGGATGGAGCCGAGGATAAGGACTTCCATTTTCTCCGAGTTGAGCTTCAGGCAGTTGCTCCCCATCCAGGATGTGACGTCCTTCATTCCTTCCTGGAAACTGTGGGGCATATTACCAAGGGCCTTATCGCTGATTTAGCGGGAATTTTTCCCGCTAAAGCGGCGATAATTTTATCGCCCTATTACCTAGCTGTCGCTAACACCAGTTAGCGACAGCTATTAGGAGATAGCGATCATCTTGGGGCCCACTTTGCATGTCAATGATAATTATCGCTAATGACATGCAAAGTGGGCGTGCCAAGATGTTAGCGACTGGAAACAGTCGCTAACATCGCTATCTCCTATTACCTACTTTTGGAAATAATCGGGCTAAGCGCGATTATCTCCAAAAGCTAACGCCTGCCCAGAGCAGTTCTTAGCCATGTTATCCAATGGAAGGTGGATAACATGGCTAAGAGCATTGTCACGATAATGCATGAATATCGCTGATTTTTCAGCGATATTCATGCATTTCGCAGGATTTTTACCGCTTTTGAGATAAACCTTGATAATATCAAGGTATCTCAGCGGTAAAAATCGTCAGAGCGCGGCGATATAATTATAGCCGCTAACCATGCATAGCGATAATTATCGCTATTGCTTGGTAATATGCCCCTGTGTCTGGTGATGTCGGGTTCCTTGGTGAGGGAGGGGATAAGCTGGGTGTCTTCGGCGTAGGATACTATGCTGAATTTGTGTTTTCTGACAATGGTCGCAAGTGGGGCCATGTAGATGTTGAAGAGCGTGGGGTTGAGCTCGGATCCTTGGGGTACTCCACATCTAATCTCTGTGGGTTCGGAGAGGAAGGGAAGGAGTCTGATTCTTTGAGTTTGGCCAGCGAGGAAGGAGCGGATCCAGTCTAGGGCAGTTCCCTGTATGCCAGCGTTGTGCAGTCTGGCAGCTAGTGTGCTGCTGGAGACGGTGTCGAAGGCTGCTGAGAGGTCTGGTTGGATGAGGGCTTCCACGTGGCCTTGGTCGAGGAAAGTGCGGATGTCATCTGTGGCGGCTAGGGGGGCGGTCTCAGTGCTGTGGTTGCTGCGGAATCCGGATTGAGAAGTGTTGAGGATCGAGTTGGATTCTATGAATTTTGTGAGCTGGTTGTTGACGATCTTCACTGTGACTTTAGCAGCGAAGTGGGGGGGAGATGTGTCTATTGTACTTGAGGTCCATCGGGTCTGCGGAGCACTTCTTGAGGAGGGGTTTGACTTCTGCACATTTGCAGTCGTCAGGGAATGTGCCTGTTTCGAGGTGCAGTGTGTACGTCGTAGTTCAGGTGCTATGGCAGCCCTGTGGAAGATGTGCGGTGGGCGGCATTGGTGGGAGCTACGGAGTGTATGCCCCTCATGGTCTTTGTGGTGTCTTCTGTGGTGACAGGGGTCCAGGCGCTGATGGTCGGCTGGGTGGCGTTGATGGTGGTCGGTGTTGGGTCGGTGCGCCTTGGTTCTGTTCGTCGAAGTTGTCGTAGAGGGTCCCACTGGCGTAACGAAAAGTGAGGGGGCCTCCCTGCACGGTACGTAGGGGGGCCCCCTCTGGGCTCAATCAGGAGCTCTCCAGGCCAGAGTTTAGTGCCGAGGGGACCCCTTGGAGCTAGTGGCCCCCCCGCACCGTGTGGGCTGCGGGGGCCTGTGTTACGCCCCTGGAGGGTCCTGATCTTGTGATGGAAGAAGGAGCCGAATTTGTTGCAGAGGTGCTGGAAGGGTGGTCGTCTATGGATTCGGTGGGGTGGGTGGGGTTTAGTGAATTCTTGTATGATGCTGAAGAGTTCTTGGAGTTGGAGAGGATTCTGTCCTGGATGAAATTCCTCTTTGTGGATCTGATGAGTCGGTGGTGTTCTGTCATGGCGGTCCTGAAGGCGGTGCATGCTTCCAAGGTTTTGCTGTTCCTCCATGCTTTCTCGAGTCGTCGTCACATGCACTTGGATTCTCGGAGGTCCATGGTGACCCAGGTGGCTTTTGTGGTGCGTTGTCAGTCGGAGTTCTGGAGATGGCGAGCGTGTTTCCGCCGTCAGCGATCCATCTATGGAGTTCGTTGGCTGGCGAGTTGGCGTCGGACATGGTAGGTGGAGGAGTGAGGCTGAGGGTGGCATTAAGGTGCTCTTCGGTATTCATGAGATAAAGAGACAGGAAGTGAAGGATGGTGGAAGAAAGAGGCATGAGGTGGAATCAACACCGGGCAGCCTCGGTATTCATGAGATCAAGAGACCGAAGTGTAGGGTGGAGGAGGAAAGAGGCATGAGGTGGAATCAAGACTAGGCAGCTTCAGTATTCATGAGGTTAGAAACAGGGCGTGTAGGGGTGGAAGGAAGAGAGGATGTAGCCTTACGGCTAGAGCGGGCGACCTTGAAGCTGGGGAACCGGGTTCGAGTCTCGGCAATGACCCTCAACATCCTGTGATCCTGGGCAAATCACTCAATTTCCCCGTGCCTAACAAAAATGAATGTGTCCTTCTGTAACTAAACTGGTGCTCATGTAAAGCGCTCTGATACCCGATGTCTCGGGTCTAGTTCGCACTATATAAAACTCTATTTAAATTTTTTTTTTTTAAAAGAGGCATGAGATGGAATCAAGAATAGGCAGCCTCGGTATTCATGAGGTGCGGACGCCCCAGCTCATTTCCACATGGGGGCTATTGAGGCCCCAGACATGTGCACAGACAGGTCGGAGGGGCCCACTGTCAGATTCAGGGAGAGACTCATATTTTTTTTTCTGGAAAACAATAAAAAAACAGAGGACTTGTGTTTAACCCATCATCTCAGACTTTCTGAAGAGGGCCTTCGTTCAAGAGATTGAGTAGCTTAGCCTAGCACAGCTGAAAACTTCATTTGCAAAACCTGTGTTTTTTAAGTTCTATATGATGTTTTGTTTTATCCGACAGGGTTCTGTGGAGCGCTCTATTCAAAACCCTTTAACACAACTGGATAAGATTGTGCCATATTTGAAGATAAACGTATATATTTAAAATTTGCTCTTTCCTGATTTTTTTTATTTTTATTTACACATATATATTTTTGTACTGAAAAAACAATTAAAAACTGAATTCTAGTTCTGGCTCATATGCATGAAACTGTTGAAATTTGCAAGCTATGATTATCAATTAAAACGACACCGACCATAACCCGCATCGCCTCTGCTGATGGAGTGCTTATGGTTGCCCGTTCCTCAATTAGGAGGATGGGCAGAGGGTCTCAGAGGGTTTGCAACAGAGTTCCCTGTCTGCCAAACTTTACTTCAGCCCCTGAATGTAGGTGCAGCTCATAGTAAACGCGTGAGCCAGCGGTGTAACGTCTCTGAAAGAACCATTGTTTAATAATGTAGGGGAGAATGTCGGTTGCTTGTTGGTGGTTGTCCTTACTACAGAGTCAAGATTCCGCTGCCTTGGTATTCATGGGAGAAAGGAAGTGTAGGGTGGTGAAAAAGAGACGTGAGGTGGAATCAAGACCTGACAGCCTCGGTGTTCATGAGATAAAGAGACAGGAAGTGTAGGGGGTGAAAGAGAGAGGCATGAGGTGGAATCAAGACCAGGCAGCCTCGGTATTCATGAGATAAAGAGACAGGAAGTGTAGGGTGGTGAAAAAGAGACGTGAGGTGGAATCCAGACCAGGCAGCCTCGGTGTTCATGAGATAAAGAGACAGGAAGTGTAGGGGGTGGAAGAAAGAGGCATGAGGTGGAATCAAGACCAGGCGGCCTCGGTATTCATGAGATAAAGAGATAGGAAGTGTAGGGTGGTGAAAGGAAGAGGCCTGAGGTGGAATCAAGACCAGGCAGCCTCGGTATTCATGAGATAAAGAGACAGGAAGTGTAGGGTAGAGGAGGAAAGAGGCATGAGGTGGAATCAAGACCAGGCAGCCTCGGTATTCATGAGATAAAGAGACAGGAAGTGTAGGGTGGAGGAAGAAAGAGGCATGAGGTGGAATCAAGACCTGACAGCCTCGGTATTCATGAGATAAAGAGACAGGAAGTGTAGGGGGTGGAAGAAAGAGGCATGAGGTGGAATCAAGACCAGGCAGCCTCGGTATTCATGAGATAAAGAGACAGGAAGTGTAGGGTGGTGAAAAAGAGACGTGAGGTGGAATCCAGACCAGGCAGCCTCGGTGTTCATGAGATAAAGAGACAGGAAGTGTAGGGGGTGGAAGAAAGAGGCCTGAGGTGGAATCAAGACCAGGCAGCCTCGGTATTCATGAGATAAAGAGACAGGAAGTGTAGGGTGGTGAAAAAGAGACGTGAGGTGGAATCCAGACCAGGCAGCCTCGGTGTTCATGAGATAAAGAGACAGGAAGTGTAGGGTGGAGGAAGAAAGAGGCATGAGGTGGAATCAAGACCTGACAGCCTCGGTATTCATGAGATAGAGAGACAGGAAGTGTAGGGGGTGGAAGAAAGAGGCATGAGGTGGAATCAAGACCAGGCGGCCTCGGTATTCATGAGATAAAGAGATAGGAAGTGTAGGGTGGTGAAAGGAAGAGGCCTGAGGTGGAATCAAGACCAGGCAGCCTCGGTATTCATGAGATAAAGAGACAGGAAGTGTAGGGTAGAGGAGGAAAGAGGCATGAGGTGGAATCAAGACCAGGCAGCCTCGGTATTCATGAGATAAAGAGACAGGAAGTGTAGGGTGGAGGAAGAAAGAGGCATGAGGTGGAATCAAGACCTGACAGCCTCGGTATTCATGAGATAAAGAGACAGGAAGTGTAGGGGGTGGAAGAAAGAGGCATGAGGTGGAATCAAGACCAGGCAGCCTCGGTATTCATGAGATAAAGAGACAGGAAGTGTAGGGTGGTGAAAAAGAGACGTGAGGTGGAATCCAGACCAGGCAGCCTCGGTGTTCATGAGATAAAGAGACAGGAAGTGTAGGGGGTGGAAGAAAGAGGCCTGAGGTGGAATCAAGACCAGGCAGCCTCGGTATTCATGAGATAAAGAGACAGGAAGTGTAGGGGGTGGAAGAAAGAGGCATGAGGTGGAATCAAGACCAGGCGGCCTCGGTATTCATGAGATAAAGAGACAGGAAGTGTAGGGTGGTGAAAGGAAGAGGCCTGAGGTGGAATCAAGACCAGGCAGCCTCGGTATTCATGAGATAAAGAGACAGGAAGTGTAGGGTAGAGGAGGAAAGAGGCATGAGGTGGAATCAAGACCAGGCAGCCTCGGTATTCATGAGATAAAGAGACAGGAAGTGTAGGGGGTGGAAGAAAGAGGTTTGAGGTGGAATTAGGTATGGGCAGCCTTGGTTTTGAGGTAACATGACATTTGGACGCAGCAGACTCTAAGGAAAACTTTAGGCTCCCGCACCCAGGGGCAGATTTACGACTTCTAGCGCATCAGAGATGCGCCAGAAGAGTTGCGACGCATCTGCCCACCCGTGCGCCACCACTGATGCGCCGCGTTTACAATGAGGCGCACCGTGGCGCTCGGATGGGCAGATGCGTTACGCATCCCCAGTAGGAAAGGCAGTGCATTGCTGGAGTTGCGTCGCAAGCACGACGCAGCTCCAGCAAGGCTCGGGGGTGCCCTATCCCTAACATGCTGCGTCAATCCTTACGCCTGTTTCAAGCAGGCGCCGGGTTTCGACGTAGCATGGCCTTAAAAGTGACTGAGTGAAATCTTGTAGATTTCTGCGCTGGAAACCCCCCCCCCCCCCCCACGCCGGAACGCCTACATGTGGTGCAGGGCTTTACAACGTGACGCATCTCCCAGATGCGTCACGTTGTAAATACCCCGCAGCATGGCGCTGGCTTTGCACTGCTGCTGCGTTACAAAAGTGACGCAGCGGCAGCGTAAAGGAGGCACAAGGGGCTCGTAAATCTGCCCCCTAGATTTTTTTTAACTAACCTGTGTCGTACCCTCTCACTTCCTTCTGTCCTCTCTTCCCCACATCCCCTCCTCCACCCTTTTCATCTTCCCTTCCCCATGCTTTCTCATCCCTTCTTCCTCTTTTATCCCCTTTCGCCGCTCTCTCTCCTCTCCATCTCATGCTTTTCCTCTCTTCTCCCTTTCTCCTGCCTCTCCCCCCCCCCTCCGCCTCCCTTTTCTCCCTGTATCCCCTCACCTGCTTTCACATATCTCCGAGTCCGAACCGGAAGAGGGAAAATTGGTGCAATTGTAGTGTTTTTGAGAGCAGGGAGGGGTGGAGTCGAGGTTGCCTGGGCTCTGTGTGCACATGTGGCCGCCCCCCCTCTCCCCCCACCACTGGAGAGAAGGCCCGGGCTAATTGCAGAATTAAAGCCAGCGGTGCGGACACCCCCGCCCCCAGCTCTGACCCACTGCCACATGCGGGAACCCGAGGCCCCAGACATGTGCACAGACAGGTCGGAGGGGCCCACTGTCAGACTCAGGGAGAGACTCGCTTTTTTTTAAAAACAAGAAAAAACAGAGGCCTTGTGTTTAACCCATCATCCCAGACTTTCTGAGGAGGGCCGGCGTTCAAGCGATTCGAGCAGCCTGGCCTGGCACAGCTGAAAACTTCATCTGCAAAGTTTTTCGAAGTTTTATTCTGTGTTTTGTTTTATCCTATAGGGTTCTGTGGAGCTCTATATTCAAAAACCTTTGATACAACTGGATAAGATTGTGCCATATTTAAAGATAAATATATATATTTAAAATCTGCTTTTTTCTGTTTTTTTTCAAATTTACACATATATTTTTTCACTGAAATACACAGTTAAAAATTGAGGGGCATATTACCAAGAACCTCGTTAAAATTATCGCCGTTTTAGCAGCAGGAAACGCCTGTTAAACTGGCGATAATGGGCTTGCTAATATGCGTTATAGAATTCCAATAAAAGCCCAGGTTAGATGTCCTGCACATCTAACCTGGGCTTCTATTGGAATTCTATAGCGCATATTAGCAAGCCCATTATCGCCGTTTTAACAGGCGTTTCCTGCCGCTAAAACGGCGATCATTTTAACGAGGTTCTTGCTAATATGCCCCCTTATTGTACTTCTGGCTCAAATGCATGAAACTGTTGAAATTTGCTAGTTATGGTTATTAATTAGAAAACAACACCGACCGTAACCCGCATCGCCAACGGGGCCTCTGTCGATGGCGCGCTTACGGTCGCCCATTCCTCAGTGAAGGGAGAACGACAGAGGGTTCGGTAGACAGGGTGCTCACCGCATTCGCGACAGAGTTCCCTGTCTGCCAAACTCTGCTCCAGCTCTTGGATTTAGGCGCGGTTCATAGTCAACGCGAGAGCAGTGGTTATACCTCTTAGCAAGCAATACACAGTACTGGGACGAGGTCATTTTACGGGGGGGGCAACAACTGTATGAGCAGTCATGGGGGCAATTTGAATTCTGGGGGGAAAAAGTACCCCCACTCTCATGCGGTGATTATTTATACTGTGCTGGACATACATGTATGTTTCTATACTAACCAACTGCACGCCAGCCTTGCACACTGCCACATTTTTTGCGTCATACACCCAGTCAGTCAATGTCAAGAGTATCCCCCTTAAGCGGCAGCCCCCCAAAGCCCACTTCCCCTGCTAGCTTCCCCCCTCACCTGCTATCATTTGTGAATGTGAACACCTTCATTCAATATTTAAAGAGAAAGCGTTTGCGTGCTGCTGAACTTGTTTTTAAAAGTTACTTAAGTACTACAGCTCTTCCCCACATAACCACCATACTCAAACTTAAATATGCACCATATCCCTGTGTATGTAAGCATGTATTTGGGCCATAGATGTGTGCGTACATATGTGTATAGCTTTGTATAAACATGTGTAATAATTAAGTTTTAAAGATATAGATCTTCATTAGTTCTGCTTAACAAATGTGCATATTACTGATAGTTGCATTATTCTATGTTTAACATGTATTTAAGTGACTGCATAAATAAGTAATTTTTTATCCTTACTATTTATCTACATTTGCTTCACTATTGATATAAAAAACAAATAAATTAATTTAACCCGTTTCTTGCGTCGAACGTTCAGCGCCAGTGCTGAGCGTTCTAAGAAACGGGCGGGGCCGCGTCGGCCGTTGGACGTGCGCGGCACTACGGAGGTAGTGCTGGCAACGGCCGACGGCAGCACTAAAGGGGTTAAAGTACAGCAACAGTTGAAAGTCTGAGTTTATTAAATGCAGCTTTAATCTACCTATTCTACCTTCCTTATACATATATAACTTCCATGTACTTAGGTGTCTTTATATTTATTACTTTACTTCTAATTCAGCATCTCCAATGCACTCCTCTATATCTTACCCTATATCTCTCGCAATATATCCTCTATCTCAACTCGGACTCATCTCAAACCTCACTCCACTACTCTCTCCAATGCACTACCCTATCTCTCACCCTGTACCTCTCTCAATATATCCTCTACCTCAACTCTCTCATTCATCCCAGGCCCCATGCCACTAATATGATCCCCAGGATAACCCTTTCTAGACTCTTTCCTCCTCTACCCCTCCTTGCGTCATCTCATACCTCTTTTACTAATCAGATCCCCCAAAACAAGCCTTTCTAAACCCTTCCCGCTGAGTCTTCCAACTCCACCCCCCTTTACTAATTCCAAACCACGTCCTGTAGCTATGAAGTAAAAAAAAAAACTTTCTAGAGACTTCCCTCTTCTATCCCTCCACTATTCCTTTTACAATCCAAATAACAGGCTAACACGTCCACCGCTCAAATCAAATTAATTTAATATTTCCCTACACTAATTCACCACTAATCCTTTTTGGGTTCCGGAGTAGAGTGCTACTCGCTAAAAAGTGGTGCAGCACCTCATCAGGGGTAGCAAGCACCATATAAATGCAAACCCTTCCCTCCTCCAGCCCTTCAACATAATTTGCAATCCATATAGCAGACTAATATATCCACAGCTGAAATTACTTTCATATTTCTCTATACTAACTCACCACTAATCCTTTATGGGTTCCGGAGTAGTGTGCAACTCGCCAAAAAAGCGCATCCATGCCTCGCCAGGAGTAGTAAGTGCTATATCAATGTAATTACAATTACAGCTCCCATGATGCACCATGGATTTTATTAGGTGAGGATACTTTAATGAAATCCTCCTCCATGGCCAGTGCCATTGGCCATAATGCAAGCAAGGAACATGGCCCCGGGCGCCATGATTGTGCAGTAAAAAGAAACCATAACTTGGATGCAGGGGGCCCCTTACACCAGGGCCCTGGTGCCCCTGCACCTGCTGCTCTATCGTGCCCTAGTTATTAAAGTTGGCTCGCACCCTCCATGTTTCCGGTTCTCCACCTGGAAAGCGAGGCCTTTGCTCCCATTTTAGAAGTTCTTCATAAGGTCTTTTGCGCTTTAAAATTTTCTCCGGCGACTAACTGAACCTGCCCAAACCCTATTACGGAACAAGAGGCAAAAGGTTATTGGTTCAACCATTAACTGGCTCAACCAGGAAACGAGCTGTAGATTTGTAAGGGGAGGGGTGTTCAGGAGCACAGAGCAAGCAGTTTGGTCAGGGCAGACCTAGTTAGCTCAGTGGGTCTGAGATAGTGTGGAGGAGAATATGGGATTGAGTCACTTATTTGGCTGATGCAAACATATAGATATATATTTTTCCTCACAACAAGGCTCAACCAGAAAACACCAGCCGGGACAGAAAATATTGCTCATTTGCCTGAACCAAAAATCACTGGCCTGACCATAAAATACTGGCCCAACTAGAGAACATTGACTCAACTGGAAAACCCTAGCCCAAGCCTGGAACCTTTGCCGCAAGCAGATAGAAATGCCCTACATTTAAAATATATGCCGCTGCTGCCGCAATGCAAAATGCTTGAAGAGCCGGAAAATATAATCATAGGTAGACAAGAGCGGTAGAGCGGAAAAATGCTGGCCCAACCAAAAAAGAATGGGCCAATCACAAAAGATTAATCCAAGCAGAGGCCCCATATCAGGCAAAAATTATTGGCCCAAAACCTTGTTCCAACCTGAAAAGGGTTGCTGATCTGGAAACACTGCTACATGCTGGGACGCACTGGCCCCACTGGAAACACTGGCCCAACCACAAAGCGTTAGTCCAGCCAGAAACAATGGCCCCAACAGGAAACAACTGGCCCAATCAAAAATCACTTGCCAAAGAATAATCTGTTAGTCCAGTGAGAAAACGATGGACCCAATTGGAAAACATTTGGCCAAAGAGAAACATTGGATCATGCAGAAAATATTTGCTGAGTTTGAAAACACTTGCCCAACCGGAAATAATATGCTCCCAGTTCGACAGTAAGTAAAATTTATTTGCACAATTAATTAAAATCATTGCAATACAGACATTCATGATTGACAATTAAAAAGAATAATTTTTTGATCTGATAAAAGTCAGTGAATTTGTAAGATGAAAAAGTGTCTCTTAGGGGGGATAAAACTCAGTCTTGGTCAGATGGTAAGATCAAGGAATTAATTTCTGTGATAAACTTTACAAAGAGTGTCGCTATCTGAGGTGAGTCGCCCCTCATGCAAGCATCGAGTGCTTCTTGGCATGTCCTGATGTTAAGAAATACCCAAATTGGGCGTAGCCAAAAAATTCTTTGGGCTAGTAGGCGACGACAAATTCACAAGATGTGAATGAGATTTTCTTCTCCCTGATTACAGAAACGGCATTGGGAGGAAGCATCTTTCTTATATCCTTGGCCGAATTTATATGCCATCAGTGGAATTAGGCCGAAACGGTTTCTCATTAATTGGAGTTTTACATGAGGTTTCATGGGAGATGTAAGATAGGGCGGTAATATTTTTGGCGCATACAGTTTGGAGGCCCAGGCCTAGGGTAAAACGCGGGTCCAACTGGAAGACACTACTCCAGCTGAAGGAAAAGAAATCGTAGCCATAAAACACTGGCCCGAACTACAACAGAACGAGCCAATCAGAAAACATTGGCTAACCCTGAAAACGGTGGCCCATCAAGAAAGCCATGGCGTTTCCGAGAATCACATGTCCACGTGGAAGGCCTTTGTCAATTGCAGAAGAGGGACATTTATTTTTAAAGAAAAAGTCGTATATTTTTGTTTAAACCCCTGATGAGATGAGATGAGATGGGATCAAATATAGGGATGCGCTTCTGGGTTCGAGAGTAAACATTTCTCAGAGGCCGAAGCCTCTGAAAGACCGACCCCAAGGGTCGCCATTTGATGCCCTATAAGGGCCACATATGGAGCCGTGGTTTTGCAGCGATGGTTATTTGGCACAAGTTGTTGGCTAGCACACATGCCACTAGACCCGACTCAGGCGGGAGACTCCCGATTTTTCAAGCCAAAAATGTTTTTCTTTTAGCTGTCTCCCGCCTGAAATTGCATTTTCTACAATAGAAGTCAATGAGAAATTTGTATTTTAAATCTCCCACGTCCCTGTTCTTAAATGTTGGCATGTATGGGGCTAGGGATCCCTACCCAACCTGGCCCCCATTATCATACACTTCACTCCTGGGAACAGCCACTCTCCCTGGAGCCCACTCGGCCCCACCCAGAGTTTTATAGACCACCCGACCAGACAGGGGCACCTGCTAGCGTTTAACTGTGGGAACGAGGCGCAGCCCGGCGCGTGATGACATCACGGATTATCCGGGGGAAGTTGGGAGGGCTTCGGGACCCCCCCCCCCCACCCCCTCCCTCAGGAAATGCAGGCCGCAGGAATTCCAGTTTCCTAATCTGTGCAGCTGTGCGCTTTATCCCTCCAGCACCCCCGGGAGGCTGGGCCCCCATTTCTGCACACTTCCCTCGCGCATGTGGGATCGTTGACCCACTGACTGACACATGGGCTTTTTTAGGTTTTTAAAATTTTCTCTGCAAGGGAATGTTACTCTGCCCCTTCACCCCTCACCCTGGGGCCTATTTACAAGGCCCTTGCGCCACTTTTGCGTAATTTTTAACATGGGAAAAGTGACGCAAAAGTGACGCAAAGGGCTTGTAAATCTGACCCCTTGTGCGCGTTTCATACAGTACTCTCTCTGCTCATTCGCCCTGCGACTTCCTGCCGCGAGTTCAGGCTCTTGTTGTGGTCCTGCAGCGCTCTCCGCATAATTGTGGATTTTCCACATAATGCACCATCTGTATACTATGCAGATTTGGCCCCAAAAAATTTTTGTAGCTCAAACAGATCAAAAGTTACTTGAGAATGAGGCGGTGAGAGGTGCTGCGTGCAGCCAAAGTCGACTTGTCACCTCTCAGCTGCCACCTATCTTAGTGCTAAACTGTGAGTAAAAGGTGGAGCCTTGTCCGGCTAGGGCTAATGTGTAACAAATACAAAATAATGGAGTAATACTGTCCCAAAATGCCATTACCACGCTTAATTTGCCTATTCTTCCACATAATCCAGTCAAACCTGCTGCATAAATTGATTCTCCCCACCACATAATTACAGTGGCCCTGGATATAAACAATTGATGCCACTTTCAAGAGTGAATACAGATAAATTGTCAGTAAAACTCAAGAGATGTGAAATATTTAGCACACGCTGTAAAAGCACAAAGGAACAACCAGGCCAGATCGCTTTACATTACCTTCACATAGGTGCGTAAAGACCTTTGAGAATAGTGCCCCGTGGTATTTACACACACCGGGTACTGCGGTGCAGACCTGGTGCAGGAGGACACATACACACACATGCACGACACATGCTGCATCTCTCACACACACAAATACAGCGGTCACACTAATGTGCAAGCTTCCCTCACCTGTACAGCAAGGGAGGCAGAAGTGCAAACATAACCAGCAAACACAAATAACAGATAAGACACTGGATCAGCAGCGCAAGCTTCCTTCATATACGGAAAAGGTACAGAATAAAAAGCAACAGCTATCTTCCCCAACAGAACAGAGATAGCATCCGTAGCGCAAGCTTCCTTCATATACGGAAAAGATACAGCATAAAAAGCAACAGCTATCTTCCCCTACAGAACAGAGATAGCATCCGTAGCGCAAGCTTCCTTCATATACGGAAAAGATACAGCATAAAAAGCAACAGCTATCTTCCCCTACAGAACAGAGGATAGCATTAGCAGCGCAAGCTTCCTTCATATACAGAAAAGGTACAGCATAAAAAGCAACAGCTATCTTCCCCTACAGAACAGAGGATAGCATCAGCAGCGCAAGCTTCCTTCATATAGTCAAGTCAAGTCAAGTTAGAATTTGTACAGCGCACTACTCACCCAGAGGGTCTCAAGGCGCTTGAGGGAGGGGGAGGGGAAGCGTTACAGAAAAGGTACAGCATAAAATGCAACCACTATCTTCCCCTACAGAACAGTGATAGCATCAGCAGTGCAAGCTTCCTCCACACACAGACATGATACAGCAAAAGAAGCAACAGTGTAAGTGTACCTCATGCAGACAGCTGTACAGTATTCACAGTAATATGCAAGCTAACCTCACCTGCAGAACAGTGAAGGCAGCAGCAGTACAAGCTTCCTTCACATAAGTATGAGGTACAGCATGAAACGCTACAGTGCACATACCCTTCATGCAGACAGCAGTACAGAAATCACATTAATATGCAAGCTAACCTCACCTGCAGAACAGAGATGGCAGCAGCTGTGCAAGCTTCCCAAATGATCACAGACTACTTATAGCATGGGCATCAAACTTGCACGCTTCTCTAACAGACACCTATAAGAGATAGAACAATGGAATTATCACTAAAAGTTACGTTACACGTGTGAGAAAGTGGCTCTATATATACACCGGACACTAATGAAGTACAGAGTGTATAGAGTCCACCAACCCCAGAGGTATAACAGAGGTTAAAGTCAGGACTGACCTTACTCTCAAAAGTGGTAGCTTGGTCGAGCAGTAAGGCAGTACCAGAGGACAGTGTAAAGCATTTGTTGTACTCAGTCAGCAAAAGGTTTCACACACTCAAGAACTGAACTCTAGGCCAATTGTTTTTATATCCAAAGATATAGTTGTTTTATTTTTAGAACCAACAGGCCTAAAAATATACTTTGCTATATATGAGTACACTCATGTAATTACTTTGCAAGGGAGCAATAAAGTTTGTGAACACAATAGGTACAGGAGTTGCTGAAGGCAACTCAAGTCTAGACACACTTTAGCATTGAGCTCAATTGATTGTTACCATAAAAGTACAGGTGATTACAGTACAGATTACTTTAGTAGTCCCAGGACTAGATGTTAGATTCAGTCCTGGGGTCTAAGCTGAAACCAGATTAGCAAACACGTTTTAGTTATTGTAATGAATTCTCATGAATATAAAGCTGTTTTAAAAGTTCACACTTAGAAACTTTTCAATGGAAATCTGGAAATGTTACCTAATGGGAGGAAATTCAGGTTGCAGGTAAAGTACGATCGTGTTAGTTTTGTAATCCAGTACTGGGCTTCTAGGGCCAGCACTGGGGTCTGAACTTTAAACAGGTGGGTAATTGCGTTTCAGTATTTCGTATGATTTTTAAAGAATATTTCAAGTTTTCAAAAGTAGATACTTAGAAGAAATTTAATAGAAAAGCAGGCAATGGGTTCCTATGGAGAAAATGGATCACTGACATAATATAGAATGACAAAATATAGACTTCCCAAAATATCGTCACCAAAATATAGAATGCCAAAATATCGAATTCCTATCTACAAACAGGTAAGTACAAAAATATCGAATCCAAAATATAGTCTGTAAAAAATATAGTCAGTCAAAATATCGAATTTTTTTAAATGTCTTAAAAGTAATTTAAAATTAATGAAATAATAAATATAATTAACTAAAACATACTTAAAAATACTCAAATAACCTTAAAATTAAGATATAATTAATTTAAGTTATTAATAGAAAATGTACAATATTTTACCGAAGGATAGCAGGAGGGTAACATTTAATATTACCACTCCAGTGAATGCAACAGTAGGGAAAGCGTTGGATAGCGGGAGGGTAAAAAATACTATTCCCACTCCAGTGAGTGCAACAGTAGGGAAAGCGTTGGATAGCATAGGGGTAAAAAATACTATTCCCACTCCAGAGAGTGCAACAGTAGGGAAAGCGTTGGAAAGCGTTGGATAGCATAAGGGTAAAAATTACTATTCCCACTCCAGAGAGTGCAACAGTAGGGAAAGCGTTGGAAAGCGTTGGATAGCATGAGGGTAAAAATTACTATTCCCACTCCAGAGAGTGCAACAGTAGGGAAAGCGTTGGATAGCGGGAGGGTAAAAATTACTATTCCAACTCCAGAGCGTGCAACAGTAGGGAAAGCGTTGGATAGCGTAGGGGTAAAAATTACTATTCCCACTCCAGAGAGTGCAACAGTAGGGAAAGCGTTGGATATTGGAAGGGTGAAAATTACTATTTCCACTCCAGAGAGTACAACAGTAGGGAAAGCATTGGATAGTGTAGGGGTAAAAATTACTATTCCCACTCCAGAGAGTGCAACAGTAGGGAAAGCATTGGATAGCGTAGGGGTAAAAAATACTATTCCCACTCCAGAGAGTGCAACAGTAGGGAAAGCGTTGGATAGCGGGAGGGTGAAAATTACTATTCCCACTCCAGTGAGTTTAACAGTAGGGAAAGTAATGATTTAATATATTATTAAAAATAAATTAAATATCATTACCAATAAAACATTAATTGAAATGAATAACCAATTTAATATTATGTAATAATTAATTAAAAATACAACTACATATTAGTTATTACAAATTAATAACCTATTCATAATTATTTAACAACTAATTAATTTTCAATAACAAAAACGAATTAATACCAATTAAAAATTAACAGTAAATTAATTATCAATACACAAAAAGTATTTTTAATATGTAATTAATTACAATTACATTACTTTCCACCCTATTCCCCTATAAACCCACATCCCACTACAGAAAATACATTAATACAATTATCATAATTATCAAATATTTAATTAATACAAAATAATTACCAATTAATAAAAATGAATTGCCA
The DNA here is from genome assembly GCF_964261635.1 of Lissotriton helveticus. Taxonomy (NCBI): domain Eukaryota; kingdom Metazoa; phylum Chordata; class Amphibia; order Caudata; family Salamandridae; genus Lissotriton; species Lissotriton helveticus. The sequence goes on from NC_136073.1 coordinate 14,700,426, forward strand.
ATTAATAGAAATTAATTACCAATTAAAAATTAATTAACAATACATTTAAAATCAATACCAATAAATGAAAAAAATTATTTACTTAATTACAATTAAATTACTTCCCACCCTATTCCCCTATAAACCCACAACCCGCTACAGAAAATAAATTTAGAAAATTAACATAATTAACAATTAATCAATTAATACAAATTAATTGGCAATTAATAAAAATTAATTACCAATTAAAAATTAACAATAAATTCAAAATTAATACCAATAAATAAATAAAAATATTTAATTAATTACAATTAAATTACTTCCCACCCTATTCCCCTATAAACCCACAACCCGCTACAGAACTAAAAAGCAAAATTTAATTAAAAATTAATAATAATTGCTAAAAATGAATATTTATTTTAATATAATTAAATTACTCCCCACCCTATTCCCCTATAAACCCACAACCCGCTACAGAATTAAAATACGCAAAAATTAAATAACATAAAATTCATTACTTAAAATACATTAAACATACATTACAAAAATTAATATACACTTTTCACACATATACTAACATACAAAACACTTTAAAAAAATTGATATTATTAAAAATTCGATATATTTAATGCCTATATTGTATACTTCGATATTTTGACTTCTATATTTTGAAAATCGATATTACTTACCTTCAATTCGATATTTTTAACCACTATATTGTGTCCATTCGATATTTTGTCCATTCTATATTTTTACTTCGATATTATGTCCATTCTATATTTTGGAATCGATATTATGACTGTTTACCGGAGAGGATACAGATTACTAGTAAACCCGGTAAGGATTACTTTTTCGGTTCAGTACTGGGCTACAAGGTACAGTACTGGCTTCTCCCCTGCTCACAGGTGAGTACTTCGGAATTCGGCTGATTTTATATGAATATTTGCAGTTTAAAAAAAAAATTAGAGTCAAAATGGGTCAACGTTATCCAATGGCAGGTAAGTGAATTACTGGTTTCCAGGTGAGTACTTGGCTGGTGAAGTTAAGGTTCCGGGCATAGACTCAGAGGTCCCCCATGGTCAGATAAGTACAGTGGTTCAGCCCCAGTAGCGCAGGGCCGGCCGGGTGCAGAGGTAGGTAGGCCCAATGATATCCAATGGGGAAAAGGGGGCCTTCGGTTGGTGGCTGCTGGCTAGCAGGCCACGCGGCTCTGGGAGCTGGGCTCCTGGTCGCTTGCTCATGGCAAGGGGGGAAGTAGGATAGGACAAAGGTGGCACAGTCAGCTTCACTCGGGCGGCTGGCTGCAGGGTGCTCTTGAGCCGTCGGGCGCTGAATGTTATCCAATGAGAAAGGTCAAAAAGGAACAAAGGCTGCAGGCTCGGGGACGGAGACTCTCCAGGGGCGACCAGCACTTCGAGAGGTAAGTTGGGATCTTGGAGCACAGGTAGGTACCCCAAAGGGAGGCACAGGGGGCTGTAGGGAGCCGGGTGCAGGGGTGTCTTTGGGTGTCGGAAAAGCTTACCCTCGGCTGGTCGCGGTTGGGGTGACCCCTGGTTCTGAGTCTGCAGGCGTCATCTGGTTAGTCGAGGAGGGTCTTTGGGCACTGGACTTCGGCTCCCAGTCACCGGGGGGGCGTCCTCATGGTCATGGTTCGGTTGGGGCCAGCCTGGGCTCGGCAGGTGCAGAGTGGGCTGGTCCGGAGCTTCCTGGTTGGCACCAGGTGGGTTGTTGTAGCAGAGCCTCTGCTGATGGGAGTCCCAGTCTTTAGGAGGGTCAAGGCAGGCAGGTCCTCTGGGTGTCCCAAGGTTGCTGTCCGCAGGATTCGCCGGGAAGTTAGGCAGGAGCAGGTTCCAGGATCGACAGGCCGGTAGGGCTGGGGCCAAGTCAGTTGTTGTCGTCCTGTTGTTAGCAGCTGCACGGCGGGTGTTCTTCCTCTTGATCTTCTTTTTTCTTTTTTCTTTCGGGATCTGAGGAAGGAAGGTTCAGGGAGCCCCTAAATACAAAATTTAGGAGCGTTACAGGTAGGACAAGGACAGGGACCAATGGGTCCCTGTCCTGGGGTGAGTACACCCCCTAGCTTGCTCCTCTCCTGTGGGGGGGGGGCAGGAGCCTAGCTGGGATTGGGCAGGACTCCCCATCTACAAGATGGCCGGAGTCCAGGGTCGTGCTTCACCTCGTCTCCCCCACCTGAGGGGTGGGGTTGGCACAGGCTGGCACACCCCCCTTCCTGATGTAGTTTTTCCCACCAGTCTTCCCGCCAGATTGGGGGTAGGACTGGTGGGGGCCAGTTGCTGGGTACAGCAAATGGTCTGGAGAAGCTCATAGAGGCAGCATGCCTTCGAAGCTTCCCCCTGCCCATCCTGGGGGAGGAGACCTAGCACCTCGCCCAGGATGCGCATTGTTGCAGGCCCAGGAGAGCGGGGGGGGGGGGCCTCTCCACCCAGGGGTCCAGCAACATGTCTGCTGTGTGGCAGCCTCTGCAGCCTCTCAGCCCAGACGTGGATTGTAGGTTAGGGTTTTAGAGGGCATCTCTAAGATGCCCTCTGGTGCATTTTACATTAAATCTCAAACTGGCATCAGTGCGGGTTTAATGTGCTGAAAAGTTTGGTACCAAACTTGTCAGTCTTCAGTGTAGCCATTATGGTGCTGGGGAGATCGTAATGACAACCTCCCAGCACCATATACTCTTAATGGCATCACTGCACTTACAGTGCCCAGGAAGGGCCCTGGGTACTGTAGGGGCACAGGGCTCATGCACCTGTGCCCATACCCATGGCATAGGACACACAGCTAGAGGGGTGACTTAAGTATGCCAGGGCAGTGGGTTCTGGGGGCATGGCACACAGGAATGTGTTCCATGTCGACTCTTGGTTTAGTTCTGTACTTAGGCACTCAGCCTGCAAAGGCAGTGTGTGAGTGCCGGGGTACAGGGCCCCTGAGGGTGGCACAATAAGTGCTGCAGCCCTCAGGGGTCTTCTCTGGTCACCATGCCCTGGGTACCTAGGGTACCATTTACTAGGGGCTGACAGGTGGCCAGAGATGCCAATTGGGTTTTTAGTTTCAGCACAGTTTTAGGGAAGGAACACAGGCCCCGGGTACCTGGTTGGCAGGAACCCAGGGCACACTCAGTCAAAGCACATCAGCAGTTCAGAAAAAAGTGGGGGCATACCAAGGCAAGAAAGATAGCACTTTCCCACAACAAGCACAAGAGATGGGGTTTGGGCCACAGAACTGCAATCTTGTACTACACTTTGCAGAGGAAGTGAGAACGCAGCGCCAGTGCAAGCTTCTCTGGCACCCACCCAGAAGACATACAACATTGATATTGTCAGTACAGGTCCCTTTACAGGCACAAAAGTTGGGGCTCGGGCAGCAGCACTGAAATCTTAGACAACACACTGCAGAGGAAGAGCAGGCACAGCAGCAGTGCAAGCTACTCTAACATATAGCAATAGCAGATGCAACATTGGTATTATCAGTAGAAGTCCCTTTACAGGCAAAAAAGTTGGAGCTCGGGCAGCACCACAGCAATCCTGGAGTACACATTGCATATCCAGAAATCCTGTATGACCCTGGGGTTTTCTGACCTTTGGTTCAACCCCGCTAATGCCTCACAAACCATCTCAAAGAGAGCTTTAGCCATTGCTTATCATGAACAAAAACTAGCCCTGGCCCTAGATAGCCAGGGTGAAGGGTCACTAACCTCTGTATTTGCGCAAAACAAGGATTCGTACAGGTTGGAAAGGGTTTTAGACGTTATTTCCCCCGTGCTGACCAGGAAGCTGTTTCTCCAATGGCGATATGGCACACTGCCCCTACGATCTTTTACCAGCTCCTGGTCAGCACCCCCTTCCACAAAGCAGTGCCCGACCTGCGCAGGTGCGGAGGAAAGCGATCTACACGTGGTCCTGTTTTGCCCAGCGTATAGGGCAGCGAGGAAATGTTGGCTCCTACCATTGATTAGAAACCTGGGTTGTAGGGAGTATCTCCCAATGTATAGAATTTTAAAAACCGATGCTTCAAGCCTAATTGTGTTTGCAATAGCAAAATTTCTTACCAACGTCTGGTACACTCGCACTCGCATTTTGAAGACGCAGGCTCCCTCCTAATGTTAAGGTCTCCAGTTTTAAATGTAATTTTATTTAGCATGCAATTTTAAGGTATTATATTGTATAAGTATGCACTGATTGATTATGTATGTTGATTTTATAGTGTCCTATATATGTTTTATTGTATATCTTTGATGGCCAACGGCCGAAATAAAGATCGAATGATGATGACATTGCAGAGGAAGAATGGACACAGCAGCAGTGCAAGCTTCTCTAACACACACCCATAACAGATACAACATTGGCCATTTTCAGAACTAAGGGCCGGTTTCACAAAGGGCCTCCTAGCTGATGGTGGGGCCCCACATGCATTGTGGGACCTCCTCAGTAGTAATGTTGTACGGAGGTACAACCACGAGTGCCGCCCCCACCACGAGTGAGTGCAGAGGCCCTTTGAGAATTGGGCCCTGTGTTTTTATGTGTGGTAACTGAGGGCCTCTGAGCCACAAGCAAGACTTGCGACGTGTTTCATTGTGAGATGCACGTTTCACTCTCCGACCCTCAGTGACAGAGAGATGTTTCTACTTGAAACAAACGTAAGAGAAAAGCACATCATTTGGAGGCGAGCCATCCTGAGGACTCTCATTTGGAGTCAAACCATTGTAAAGGCTCAGAAAGGAGGCGCCATTGTAGTGTAGTTCCTATATTCCCAATAGGCTCTGCGCATTGGAATAATATAAACAGCAGTGTAGACGTAGGACTGAGGTCAACTAGGTCTCTACTGACTATATTAGACTTAATTAGTTTTGCCAGCTAGCTCAGAGGTCACTAGAAACTTTCTCGAGTAAACAAGGAGGAGTTTAACTTCCCTGGATAGACAAGAAGGGATTAGCTTCTGACAACCATATAACATGACAACTTTGCTCCCTCAGAATAAAGAGTGTATCTCTAGAGTCGTGTGAAAACAATAGACAGTTATTTCGCTCAGTCAATCGTGCATACTTAGTTTCACCAGAGTGCAGAGAAATAGAGAGACGGGCGTTTTCAATAAAAGGTGTTATCATTGAGCAGTCTTCTTTCTCATGCAAGAGAAATGAATTGCCATAATTCCAATACTTATCATAAAGTAAAGTGTGTACAGTAAAAGGAGTATTATGAAATAATACTGTAAAAGCATTGATATGGTTTCTTAGCCATATGATACTTTAAAATGGATAAAATATATACATACATAAAAACATTAACTAACGTACTCAACTGGTGCTTCTAATCTACGCCTACCCCGGTGTACCTGACCTAAGCCTAATACGTGGGAAGGAGTAAGTAAGTAGCAGTTTTAAGTTAAGTTGGTTTTTGCCAAGGAATCTGAATCAAGAATTCTCTCAAGGGTTTAGTCAGCTCCGTACCTGGGTAATAGAATGCAGGAGGTCTGGTATCTCTCTCTCAGGACTCGATATCCCAGCAACCCGCAAGGGTATCTGGAAACACCAGAGCTGGATTTTCTCAGCTGGAGAAAAAGACAGCGTCTTTCTCAGTGCGTCAAAAGGGAGGGGCGGCTTCCGTGGGCTCTCGCATCAGCTGGGCTCTCGGGCAAGTAGATTGCCGCTCTGCTCCAAACCACCGTGTGTTTGCTTAAGGCAACGTTGGTATATTTATACCTGAAAGGTGCCGGGTTTGACGTAAGGTTGGACATAAGACGTCAATAAAGATGTGACTAAGAACTGGCCGTTCTTTCAGTGTTCGCAGGAGTTCTAGGACAAATCAAAACAGAAGCATGGGGAATTCCCAGGTTGCTGGAGGTTTGGTTTGTTTAAACAACGCGTTGTACTTTCTAGGAGTCTAGGGAAGTAGCCTTGCCTGATTTGGACTGCATGGGCTATGACTAAATATGGATATGATTCTTATGCCTTTATAAGGATATTATTTATTATAACAACCACACAAGAAGAGAAGACCAGGTCTGGAGTGGTGTGCTGTCCTAACTGGTGCAAATGGATCACACGGATATGTGTGTAGGAAAGTGTGTTTGCATTACACAGGGCTAGAAAAGTCCCATCAGACCACCCTCGTGGCGGCATATCATCATGTGGGAGACGGGCAATTGCTCCATCTACTGCCCATGCCATCAAGAGGCAGTGCCTGTAGTCACAATTATGTGCGATCTACAGTTAGAAAAAGAGTGTGCAGTGCTTAAAGCAAAGTGTGCATGATTAAAAATGACTACCTAAACTGGGAAATTTTCCTTAAAGCATTAGTGTAGGTGTCAAGATTAAAAACGCGCGCCTGGTATTCAAAAATGTAAGAGTACATTATGGCGCTGTGCAGTATGGTCGGTCGACTAGTTTCAGCTAGATAGAGAATTGCTCCAGCTTTCATCAGGACCTTGTCGATTGGTAAGCTACTGCAATACAGTGTGAAACATCATTCAAAAGTGGAAACACATTAGATTCACACAACAGCGTACAATATACTTAAAGAGGCAGAGACATTTGAACCTCATTATCCGATGTGGGCAGGAAGGAAATCTTCTTCCTGTGTAGAAAACAAAAGGGTATATACTATGTATCCAGTAACACACAACAATCAGCATAACCCAGATGAACACCATCAACACCAAACACACCTGCGAGAACAGTTGGCGTACCGCAATTTAAATAAGCATATTAGCTTAGTCACGAAGAGGCATTTCCTCTCTGTGATACTCACCCAGCTTTTTGTGGGTGAAGACCTCACCTCACCCGGCAACCGCTCGGGAAATGGAGGCCCCGCTCTGATGTGTAGAAAAAGAGGGACACAGTTAGTCCAAAGGTCAACCGTGTCCAGCCAAATCGCTCTACACCAAACACCAATGTACGTGTGATAGACACCTCGCTGACTGACTAATCCTACGCCATTCCCGCCAGATCAGTACTGATTATGAGTTAGTAATACTCTATTTACATTCATTGTTATAAAAAGTAAGGGTAAAGAACCCTAGAACTTGGATGGTAAAGTAGACAGTAATGGCCATCTAATATCTCATCCCTGTTGCTGTGAATAATATTAAGGGTACTAAGATGAATGTCAGCACACTAGTGCTGTTGTTCAGAGAAATAGGGAATTGGAGCCCCGTTTTTGCCCTAAATGACGCTACAATCCATAGGGCATGCTGCATGCTCAGCCAGGTAACATGCCCAAATCTGCTCAAATCAACAGCGATGTGCGATGTCACAAAACATCATAGGACCCGCTACCTAGCAGCATTGCCTTTACTTATGCCAATATTAAATGCTTGAAAATAGCCCTCGCGTATAATTGTTATAAAAAGTAAGGGTAAAGAACCCTAGAACTTGGATGGTAAAGTAGACAGTAATGGCCATCTAATATCTCATCCCTGTTGCTGTGAATAATATTAAGGGTACTAAGATGAATGTCAGCACACTAGTGCTGTTGTTCAGAGAAATAGGGAATTGGAGCCCCGTTTTTGCCCTAAATGACGCTACAATCCATAGGGCATGCTGCATGCTCAGCCAGGTAACATGCCCAAATCTGCTCAAATCAACAGCGATGTGCGATGTCACAAAACACCATAGGACCCGCTACCTAGCAGCATTGCCTTTACTTATGCCAATATTAAATGCTTGAAAATAGCCCTCGCGTGCTCCAAAGACCCACCTGTCCGTCGGTGCCCAACGCTCAGAGTCGAGCGGAAGGGGAGGCACCGACGGGTGTCGCAATTGGCTAAACGTTTTCGCTTCCTCGCGCTTTTTAAACCGATCCTCCAAAGCCGTCGGTGCCTCCCCTTCCGCTCGACTCTGAGCGTTGGGCACCGACGGACAGGTGGGTCTTTGGAGCACGCGAGGGCTATTTTCAAGCATTTAATATTGGCATAAGTAAAGGCAATGCTGCTAGGTAGCGGGTCCTATGATGTTTTGTGACATCGCACATCGCTGTTGATTTGAGCAGATTTGGGCATGTTACCTGGCTGAGCATGCAGCATGCCCTATGGATTGTAGCGTCATTTAGGGCAAAAACGGGGCTCCAATTCCCTATTTCTCTGAACAACAGCACTAGTGTGCTGACATTCATCTTAGTACCCTTAATATTATTCACAGCAACAGGGATGAGATATTAGATGGACATTACTGTCTACTTTACCATCCAAGTTCTAGGGTTCTTTACCCTTACTTTTTATAACAATGAATGTAAATAGAGTATTACTAACTCATAATCAGTACTGATCTGGCGGGAATGGCGTAGGATTAGTCAGTCAGCGAGGTGTCTATCACACGTACATTGGTGTTTGGTGTAGAGCGATTTGGCTGGACACGGTTGACCTTTGGACTAACTGTGTCCCTCTTTTTCTACACATCAGAGCGGGGCCTCCATTTCCCGAGCGGTTGCCGGGTGAGGTGAGGTCTTCACCCACAAAAAGCTGGGTGAGTATCACAGAGAGGAAATGCCTCTCCGTGACTAAGCTAATATGCTTATTTAAATTGCGGTACGCCAACTGTTCTCGCAGGTGTGTTTGGTGTTGATGGTGTTCATCTGGGTTATGCTGATTGTTGTGTGTTACTGGATACATAGTATATACCCTTTTGTTTTCTACACAGGAAGATTTCCTTCCTGCCCACATCGGATAATGAGGTTCAAATGTCTCTGCCTCTTTAAGTATATTGTACGCTGTTGTGTGAATCTAATGTGTTTCCACTTTTGAATGATGTTTCACACTGTATTGCAGTAGCTTACCAATCGACAAGGTCCTGATGAAAGCTGGAGCAATTCTCTATCTAGCTGAAACTAGTCGACCGACCATACTGCACAGCGCCATAATGTACTCTTACATTTTTGAATACCAGGCGCGCGTTTTTAATCTTGACACCTACACTAATGCTTTAAGGAAAATTTCCCAGTTTAGGTAGTCATTTTTAATCATGCACACTTTGCTTTAAGCACTGCACACTCTTTTTCTAACTGTAGATCGCACATAATTGTGACTACAGGCACTGCCTCTTGATGGCATGGGCAGTAGATGGAGCAATTGCCCGTCTCCCACATGATGATATGCCGCCACGAGGGTGGTCTGATGGGACTTTTCTAGCCCTGTGTAATGCAAACACACTTTCCTACACACATATCCGTGTGATCCATTTGCACCAGTTAGGACAGCACACCACTCCAGACCTGGTCTTCTCTTCTTGTGTGGTTGTTCTCATGTACAGGGGCATGAGGAGACAGGTCGTTAAACTATTACCCCTTTGACCCTCCCAAAAAATTTTGTGTTTTGATATTATTTATTATAACCACATAAGGGCATAAATCGGGATTATCAAATTAGGGTCCTAGATAGAAACAAAACACCATGAGGTGGCCCTTTCAGGCTGTGTAGAAGAGGGCTGTGGTGAGGGCGTGGATGAGTCCAGTTGTCAGGTCTCGCAGACCTGCGCTGCTCGCTTTTCAAGGCTTCTTGTAATCGGGATATTTCAGAAGTTGAGTCTAAGCCCCGCCCATCATTCTGATTGGCTGGCATGATCGTTTATGGTAAACGCTGACCTCCGATTGAAAATGAGGCTTCTTTGTTAGCGCCTTTGTAGGAGGATGGATATCTGACTATGGTTACCCCCAACTTTTTGCCTAGTGTTTAGCTGGTTTTCGACTTAGTTGGCCTGGGATCCTGCTAATCAGGACCCCAGGCAATCTGCTCTCACTGTAAAATGGACTCCATGTACTCTAGGTACATCTCCAATTGGATATTGGGTCACCTTGTGAGCCCCTGTATAGTGTACCATAGGTACCCAGGGCATAGGTGCATCCAAGGCCTACCAGGGGCTGCAGCATATATTATGCCACCCCTGGCTGGCCATCCAAATTGACACAACTGGCTGATCACTCAGCTGGGGCAAGGTCGTTTGATCACCCCTTGCTTAGGTATAGTATTCCTATACCTACCATTATATATAGACACATATATATCTATAAGTTACTCCTATGGCAGGCCTTAACAATCCTGAAGGCAGAGTGCTTGGTTTTAGGTGAGATGAGGCTCTAGCATGAGCTGAGCCTGTCTGCAGCTTTCTGAACCATCTCCTTATAGCTGTTCTACGATATAGCCATACCATATACTCTTAAGTGCATTATAATCCTTGTGGTTATTGATAACTTTGGTTTGGCTTTATCAAAACATGTTGTGTAAGGTGTCATACACTTTGGAATACTACCCCCTCACCAGTTCTGGCGACAGAGGTAGCATTCCACCCTTCTAGAGGGAGAAGACATGTTGTTCCTGCTAATCCCGGTTAAAGTTAACCAGAGCCTCAGCATCACAAAATGGATGCTGCTGCCACAGACACAAGTCTGACCTCCTGCTGCTGGGAGTCCTTCTAGCAAGGGAGGCTTGGACAATAGATTTCCTGCCTTGGGAGGTGCTAGCACCACCCCAGACAGGCCTTAGTGTATTGGGGCAGGGAGGGCTGAATGAAATGAGACACTGCCTGGGGCACACAAGGTGCTCCATCCAGCGATCTGCGGTTTGCTTTGTCGACACCTTCGCCGGAGTCCGAGCACAGAGTCTGACAAGAACTGGACTTCTAGACTTCTTTGACCCCGATCCACAGCCACAGCATAGCTGAGACCCGTGGAGGCGACGAGAGACGTGGGACCGGACATCTTGAAAAACCAGCTCATTGCTACTTGTGCAACTTCTGAGGCATCCTCCAAGTTGTGTATTGGCGATTGAGAAGCCCAAGCCCCGAGCACCTTTTGCAACGATGCACAGCTCTCCACACTCACCGAGTGCCGCGTGGGGCCTGCTGGTACTTTTGTGCTCAACGAGTCTGTCCGGTCACTTGCCCGTTGGCTAGTGGCCTCTGTGATGATGAACCTTTGAATTTGCACCACTGGCCTGGTTGCTCCAGGCTTGCTCCCGCTTCCCTGAAAAAAAGACACCCCCAGACCTTGCTGGTCTGATCAGAAGCCCATCTTCGATTGCTGCGTGGGTTGCATTTGCCAAGGCCTGTTGACTCCAATCCGGAAACCAACACTGCAGACAGCGAGATCCTTTGTGGGACAGTCCACATCCAGCTCCTGGTTGTCCTCGACACCTCCTGGTCCACGTGGCTGCAGAGACAAGCTTTGCATCTTTACCTGATCGCATCCGACATCAACTGGTTCCTTCCTGGTCACTGGCTAGTGACCCAGACTCTGTCCCCTCTGCTTTCAGGTACTCTTCATCCTCGATCCACCCTTGGATCCAACCGGACATCTTCCTCCTGGTCACCTGCAGCATCTTTTCACAGGTCTCCATAGGATTCAGCGACGAAACCCGACACATTTTGACACCTACGCACCCGGCTCCTGTGGGTGAGGTAACACGAGTACTCCAGTGCTCCTGTGGGTAGTGACTACCCAAGTGTCCTTGTTTTCAGTAGCTTTCTTTTAATTCATCCGAAAGTGTCCTAAATCAACTAGTTTCTAACTCTTACTTTCCCATTGTATCCCTATGGTAACTCGCGTGTGTTTAGACACTGCACATGCATCCCGTGGGCCTCCTGCTTCCTAACTCTTGTTAGCTCAGTGTAGCCCCAGCGATTTCCTAGGCCCTAGGCCTACTCCTTGTTCGTGACATGGTTCTTATACCACTATTTTAGTATATGGTCTTCAGCGCCCCTAGGGCTCGACTGTATTTTGTGCAACTTATTGTATGATAATTGAGTAACTTGTTATGTGCTTTGGCCTCTGTCCTCATAAAGAGTTCAGAGGGGTTGTGTTAGTAACAAATACATATATATTTTATATATAACCTGTGTGGTGTCCTTTCATTTGGTATTCAAGGGGTTACATATGGTAAAACAGCTAGCTTCACATGCTCTCTGAAGTTTTAGCCTAAGACTGCTTTTTCCATGCTACCACTAGGATAGCTGGTCTATAAGGTTGACTTTACAACCATCACCATAAGGGTTGTTTGGACTGGTGCAAGGTGCTCACTAGAATAGTGAACATCATATACCAGGCCAACTTCTCACAGCCCTGTCTCCTTTATGGATGGCCCATCCGGACTAGATCTCTTGCTTGAGGCGTGACACGATCTCCTTCAATTAGTCTGTAAGCACTTCTTTGTTTTCATTTGGCTTTGGCAAAGGCAGCCGCTGGCTTAATTTTACATCGCGCTTTCACTTAAAGTGAAAGTGCGATGCAATATATAAACAAGCGGCTGTCTTTACGCAATGACGAGAGCTTTTTATTACTTTAATGAGCGCGGCATCCGCTAGGGACACCGCGGTCACTTTATTTTGTGCAGCAATGTGCAGGTCGCAGGGTTTATTGGTGTGGGGTCAGCTTATTGTTTCATCTGCCCGCAGCTGATAAGAAATGCGTTACTTACCTGTAACTGCAGTTATCCAGTATTGGTGTCTTTCATAGATTCACATGCCTGAATCATTCCCCGTCGTCGAGACGGGAGTCTCCGGTACATAGAAAAGTAATGTCCTATAGACATATATAGAGAGAAGTAGGCCTAAGGGCCTCACCTTAGTAGCCTATCTATGTCCTTTTGTAACCTTTTATAAAACGGACCAAACTCTAGAAGAGAGCCAATCAGCTAACACCTCCCTCTAGAACCTTCCTGTCAGGAGCCTCAGTCTCTCAGATTTTCGTACGCACCAAGCTAAGTAGGCGTAGTACTGATAGAGAGATAGGTGAGTCCTTTCAGGGGAGGCGGGAGGGTTGCATGTGAATCTATGAAAGACACCAATACTGTATAACTGCAGTTACAGGTAAGTAACGCATCTCTTATCCAGTATTATGGGTGTCTTTCATAAATTCACATGCCTGAATCAGAGTAGCAAGCAATACCTCGTGCACATTTCTGATGGAGCATCACAAACAAGTTTGGATAATACATATCATGCGACTATGAACCATCAATAGACATCTACCAGAAGTAGTAACAGAGAAATGTGCATACTAGAAAAGGATGGAGGGATGGAGGAAGGCTCACATTATTGGAATAGATGGCGTAGCACTGCTTGTCCCACCGCTGCATCCTTCATCAGCTCTGTATCCAGGCAGTAGTGCCTGGTGAAGGTATGGGGCGATTTCCACGTCGCCGCCCTGCAGATGTCGAGGACTGGCACTCCTGAAAACAGTGCCGTAGAAGTCGACATGGCTCTTGTAGAGTGCGCTCTGATTTTAGATTGCAATGGATGTCCGGCTTTGTCGTGGCAGAAGGCAATTGCCGAATAGATCTATCTTGAGATGCTTTGTTTGGTAATCGGTAGACCCTTTCTAGGTCTACTGAAGGCAATGAAGAGCTGGTTATATTTTTTGAAATGTTTTGTCTTATAAATATAAAATTTCAGACATCTTTTAAGGTCCAATGAGTGCAGCGATCTCTCAGCTGCAGTACTGGGATTAGGAAAGAATGATTTGAGGATCACAGGCTCATTCAAGTGGAAGTCCGAGGGGACCTTAGATATAAACCTCGGATTGGTCCTTAAAATAACTCTGTCATCTCTAAACTGCAGGAAGGGGTCTTAGATGGAAAGTCTGCCTTGTGAATGGGTTCGAAAGGGTGTTTCATTAGTTGGTTAAGAACCACATTCAGATGCCATGTTGGAGGGACCATCCGTGGTCGAGGAAAAGATCTATAGAGACCTTTAAGGAATTGTTTCACCAGTCTACTAGACCCGAGAGAGGGTTCTTTAGGTGTCCTTTTGAACCGTGAGACAGCCGCCAAATGTACCTCTATGGAGGAGTGGGCAAGGCCTGACTGCGCCAAATGAAGCAAGTATGGTAATATTTGTTCTGGGGAGGTGGCGAAAGGACGTAAACCCTTGTCCGCACACCAGATGCAGAAGCGTTTCCACTTCAGGGAATAAGTCTTATTAGTGCTGTCCGCTCGTGCTCTGGCTAGAACATCCTTACAATCCTGCGGGATGTTTAACTTGCTGAACTCTCGGTACTCAGGAGCCAAGCCGATAACCTGAGAGATCTCAGATCCGGGTGCTGAATCTGTTTGTTGCTCATCGTGAGTAGAGAGGGATGCTGACGAAGCCGTATTGGCGGCTGCAGTGACAGGCGATGGAGGTCCGTGAACCAATGTTGTCTCGGCCAGAATGGGGCTATCAGGATTAACATGCAGGGCTCCGCATTCATTTTCCTGAGGGTTCTGGGTATCATCGGAAATGGAGGAAATGCGTACACAAAGATGTTGCGCCATGCGATGAAAAATGCATTTCCGAGAGACCCTGGTTGGGGATGCCAGCTTGCGAAGTTTAGGCATTTGGCGTTCTCCCTGGTCGCAAATAAGTCGATTGGAGGTGTTCCCCTTCTTGTGAAGACCTGAGCAGCGGTCGCCATATCTAGCTCCCATTCGTGTAAGGAAGACTTCTGCCTGCTTAGGGCGTCTGCGATGACATTGTCCTTGCCTGGGACGTACTCCACTCTCAACGAAACGTTGTGGAGAATGAGCCAGTTCCAGATTTTCTGCGATTCGCAAGAGAGTGTTAGCGAACGCGTTCCTCCCTGTTTGTTCAGGTAGTGCATCGTCGTAGTGTTGTCGCTCCTGACGAGCACTAGGGAGTTCTTGATCCTTGGCAAGAAGGACTGCAAGGCTAGGAAGACTGCCCTCAACTCCAGTAGGTTGATATGGAGTTGTGTCTCCTGCGGTGACCATCTGCCGCTGATCCTCAATTCTTGTAGGACTGCACCCCAACCCTCCAGAGAGGCGTCCGTAGTAATGACGTGGGGCGCCGCCGGAAGGAGGAACGACAGCCCTTGCAAGAGGTTCTTGAGCGACCTCCACCACAGTAATGCCTTGACGATCTGCCGTGTGATCTTTATGCGGTCGTCGAACGATCCCATGCATTGTGTCCACTGCCTGGACAAAGCTTCCAGGAGCGGACGCATCCGTAGTCGACAGTGTGGTATGAGTAGAATACATGAGGACATCATCCCCAAGAGGGATTTGAAGGTCCGGACTGTCAAAGTCTTCTTCGAAGACACTGATGCGGCCAGAGAGATAAGCTTGCGTGTCCTCTCTTGAGAAGTGAAAGCCTTCGCCGCTGTTGTATCTAGTGTCGCTCCGAGGAAGGTAATGGTCCGAGAGGGATGCAAGGTGGACTTGTCTTGATTGAGCGTAAGACCCAAGTTCTCGAAGAGATTGAGACAGGCGTTGGAGGATGTGATCGCGCCTGACAAGGATGGTGCCTTCACCAGCCAGTCGTCCAAGTACGGGAAGACTTGATGGCCATGCTGTCTGAGGAATGCTGCCACCGGGGAGAGACACTTGGTGAAGATCCGGGGCGCAGACTTGAGACCAAAAGGGAGGGCACAGAACTGATAGTTTTGGCCTGCCACTGCAAATCGTAGGAATTTCCTGTGATTCTTGTGGATTGGGACGTGAAAGTATGCGTCCTGTAGGTCCAAAGACGTCATGAAGTCTCCCTCCTCCAGCAGGCCCAGGATCTCCTGAATCGTGACCATCTAGGTCTAGAATGGGCCTCCATTTCTTCTCCTTCTTTTGAATGAGGAAGAAGCGGGAGTAAAATCCTCTTCCTTTGTGGGTTGATGGGACTCGCTCTATCGCCCCTTTTTGGAGCATGATAGAGATTTCTTGAAGGAGCAATCGTAGGTGTTTGTGGGGCAGAGGACGAGGAGGGGTTGTAGGAGGTATAAGTTCGAATTCTAGAGAATGGTCGAATTGAATTAACTGGAGGACCCACCGGTCCGTTGTTATCCTCCTCCAATTGTTGAGGAAATGGGTCAGGTTTCCTCCAAGTTTGAAAGAAGGAGGTGAAGGATGGACTGGCTGTAGTAATAGGTCATTGGCGTCCGCCAGTGGGTTTTCGCTGGGGCTTTCCACGAAAGTTGGACCTTCCAAAAGAGGACTGCCTGTTCTGTTGCTGTTGGCGTGGTTGGTATTGAGACTTGTTTCGTCCATACGAATACGAGGATCTATTTTGATAATTGCCTCTGTGAGAGGACTGGCCTCTGCCCCTGTTCCCACGAAAGGACTGGTTCTTAAATTGCAGCGTGCCGAGTGTACTGTATCTGTGTCCTTCTTTATTGTTTGTAGCGCTTCATCAATTTTAGCGCCAAACAGTTGTTGCCCATCGTATGGCATGTCCAGGATCTTAGATTGTACCTCCTGCCTGAAGGAGGTAGAATTGAGCCACCCCTGCCTTCGCAATACAGCTGCTCCTGCGAGTTGTCTGAAGCCAGTCATGGCAACGTCTAGAGCACAGTCTATTAATTCAGAGGCCGAAGACTGACCTTCTAGAAGCAAAGCTTGAACCTCTTCTTTTGTGTCTTCCGGCAGGTCAGAAAGGTACGGAGCAATGTCTGCCCATAATTGTCTGTTATATCTTCCTAGCAGCGCTATTGAATTCGCCGCCTTTATTGTGATTGCCGATGTGGTGAAGAATCGTTTTCCGATATTATCTAGTTTCCTGCCTTCCTTATCTGGCGGGGCTGTTAACGGTGAGGAAGGATTTCTGGAATTTTTCTGCGCCGCTTGTGTAACCACAGAGTCTGGTTTGGGGTGTCCTGTAAGACAAGCTGGCACCAATGTCGGGGTCTTGTACTTCTTGTCCAGTCTTGGAACCACCGCTGAAACTGAGGCTGGTGTCTGCATTAATTGTAGGCCCTCATTCCAAATGTATTCAATGATCGGAATAGATTTGGTTGTCCTCCTAAGTGGCTCCTTAAAATCATAAAGGAAACAATCCGTTTCCTGAGACTCCATTGTTATGTGGAACCTTTTGGCTGCCCTCTCCATCAAACTGTGGAATCCTCCTATGTCCGCCGGAGGAGAACCTGATGTTGTGGGCTCCGGGGAAGCTGGAGAAGAAATAATATAATCATCCCCGTCATCATGATGGGAGACGTCATCGTGAATCTCCCCCTCTTCTTGATGTCCTTCCTCCTCCTCAGATGATGGAGGATCTTGAACGTGCTCCCTTTCCTGATGAAGCACCAATGGTGATGGTCTGGGCAGTGGAGACACAGCCGACCTTACTGGTAGAGGCGCCTGCCTATCCGCTGGAGCCGAGGACTCGGGGAATCGTTGCTTATAGTCCTGTATTAAGATTCTCAAATCAGACACTATGGCCGCTGGTAAACATAACATGGGCGTAACTTGAGTCTGTATATGTGTCTGAACATTATGCTCCTCGGTAATTTCAACCTCATGGTCATCCTCATCCGTACTTTGGCACTTGACCACTAGATGAGACGGGCTTGTTGCTTGCCAGCTATCGTCTTCTTCATCCAACCCCTCATCTTGTAAAAGTTGTGCTGGAGGCAGTTTTTGTACCCTACTTGGGGAAGTTAACTCAGGTGTAATATCCATTGAAGGACTCGTCGACGACAGGATTCGAGAAGATTTATCGTCGACGGTGCGTAGGTCTTGTGACTGTCCCATCGATAGTGGAATCGTCGGTGATTGTTTCCATAGTGGCGCCGATGACGTCTTCGTCGACGGTGCAGCTGACGACGGTATGGCCATCGTCGTCGTTGCTTTCGTCGTCGGCATCGACGATGACTTAGTCGACGATACTCTCGTCGACGATGGCACAGTCGACGGTATCTTTCTCGTCGACGATTCGATGTTTTCGTCGACGGCATTACTTTCGTCGTCGGCACACCCATCGACGACGATGACTTTGACAATGATGAACCCGTCGACGGTGGTGCCTTCGTCGACGGTACGGGCGTCGACGGCGCTGGTCTCGTCGTCGACACTGGTCTCGTCGTCGACACAGAGGACGACCCCGTCGTCGACGATGCCGATTTTTTGATAATGATAATCGAAGACAGAGGCTTAACCGCCGACGAAGAAGGTGTTGTCGTCGTCGATGATGAAAAAGCTGACGATGCTGACGTCGTCGACGTCGAGACATAGACGTTAGACACAGTTTTCTTTTGCACAGGTGAAGGCGCCGACGATATCGTCGTCGACGACGGCACTGGCTTTTTGAAGGTATGAACCTCCTTCTCAGACGCTGATGACTTGACCTCTGAAGACTTTTTCGCAGTCTTCTTTGGAGGAGCGTCTGCAGGGCTAGGGGAAGCCACCCTTGGCCTTTTCAAAGACAGTTGTGAGGAGACCGAAGAATAATCCTCCTCCTCCGAAGATTCCAGATTTTCTCTGGTTTTGAGTTTGTTCAGCCAAAGTAAAAGACGACCTTCCCTGTCTTTCAGCGTTTTTGTAAAAAAAGTTCTACAAATTTTGCAGTCTTTTGCTGTATGGTCCGGATATAAGCAATAGAAGCAGGTCTGGTGCTGGTCTTCCATATGTAATCTCTTCTTTCCGCAAGAAGAACATGCTCTGAAGAGACCCCTCTTCTTCTGAGCATCAGATATATCGATATTGAAGAAAAGCAATCCAAATTTTAGAGAAATAAGCTTTAGAAAGGAAAACCTAAGGAGAACTCAGGTGGAGACTCCCTTAGCACAACGTGCGGTAGAAAATCTGAGAGACTGAGGCTCCTGACAGGAAGGTTCTAGAGGGAGGTGTTAGCTGATTGGCTCTCTTCTAGAGTTTGGTCCTTTTTACAAAAGGACATAGATAGGCTACTAAGTTGAGGCCCTTAGGCCTACTTCTCTCTATATATGTCTATAGGACATTACTTTTCTATGTACCGGAGACTCCCGTCTCGACGACGGGGAATGATTCAGGCATGTGAATCTATGAAAGACACCCATAATACTGGATAATATGTGCATCGCTGAGTTGGGTAACTGCTTGAATTTCACGTGAGACTGCAGCAGCATTTTACGGGCCATCGCCAGGCACAGAGGACTGTACGGTCCTGCTCGACTATCCTTCTTGTGCAGCACTTTCTCACACAGAAGTGCTTTAAAGTAGCTGCTAATCGCTCTAGAAAAACTAAATCCAGCACTGAACTATTGGCACGACCACTCAAACTATGCGAATCTGCAGCCGTGGCTTTGCTTGTATTTTAAAGTATCATAAATGTGGACTACTGTGGCAGCAAGTTCTAAATGAATACTTTGTGTGGTCAGGCCATGGTTGTACGTGATCTTGGAGAAAAAGAACTCTGTGCAGCAATTCAGGCTTGCATGCCTCTGATTTCTCAGTCAGTGGGAAGCTCCACTTGGGGTGTCGGAAAGCAGTGAGTGACTCGGAGGATGGAGAGCCTAGGGCAATGCTTTCCTGTAACCCACGTATGGATCCTTTAATCCTAAACCCTGAGGGGATTCCCCAAGCATTGTCACTCCCGAAATCACTGAGTCACAATGCGTTTTCTTTGCGGAGTGCCCTTTTTTAAAATATAGCTCACTGGGCCAAGGCGCACCCTGCAGTCATCAGTGTGTCTTAGCGTGCAGTAAACAGGGTTGAATGGTGTGGGGTCAGCTTATTTTTAGGTCTCGCCTACGCGGCGCGCAAGGGCTGCTTAGGCGATGACCTCTTGGAATCGCTCAGGACCTTTTAGGACATTTGTGCGTGTACTACACTGTTCCCAATAAGCCCTCATTCATGTGTGGCGTTTACCTTGCGGGAGCGAGCAGCGGTGCCATCTGTTTGCAATTATCGTGCCCACCCGTGCTCACTCCCGTTAAGTAAACGATGTGTGTCGCTTTAACTTTCGTGGTCGCGGGTCGCGCTTGTTGTCCTTCCCACTCACTCCACTCTTTTGTTTGCATTCCTTACATTATCTTCCTCTCGTGTCATTTCTTTCCGGTCATATTTCCCTTTAGGAATCACGGTCTCCCCTTATTTTCCTCCTTCACTTTCCATTTTATTTTCTGCATTTATAAGACATGGAACGAGGCTGTCGGTGAAAGTAATCAGCGCTGTGAGCAAGGTAAACAAACTGAGCCCATTCAGCGTCCTACAGAGATTCAGGCAGCTGGGCCAAATTGGACAGCGTACCTCAGCTCGGAGAGCTTCTTTCTGCTAAAGTTCCATTCTTCTATGATGGGCGTGGGTAGAGCGCAGTCATCCAATAGGGCAGAGCTATGAAAATAGCCGAAGGGCAGGGGAAATACATTTTAGGCCCAATACAAGATATTACACAACAACAGAACCAATGGCCTCCAATTTCACTGTGTGAACGTCTTCAGGGCACTCACTTTGCAAAGAGCGTACTCAATTCTACAAACCCGTCTTGCACGTGACCAGAGGAAACCATCCGGGACAGTGAGGGCAGGCTTTCCGGTTATCACCTGCATGGTTCTTTTGAGGATGGGAGTGCCGTATTGTTCGGGGCGGGTCACTTTTCTAACCAGTCACAATGTTTTGTCTGGAGGCGCTACTGGATGCAATCGTAGCACCTCCCCTCAGCCTGTCAATCAGTTAAAAGTCAGAATTGCATTAGAGGCGACAGGATGCATGAGAAGTACTGAGAGGAGAGGAGGTAAGGTAACTTTTTGGGAAAGGTCTTGATTCTGGAAGGTCGGCATGGTGGTACTGCTAAGCCGGGCTAGTGGAAGTACTGCGTTTTTTTGTGGTGTTTATGTCTTCAAACTAATAAAGGTTACCTTTCGACCCATTTGGATTTAAAAGTCTGAATCAAGGATATCTTCTACCAGTAGATTTAGAGTTTAGACAGAAAGAAGTGTGGTCCTGCACCACATGACAAACAAGCATTGGCATAGCCAATAGGTTTCGCCTTTGGGACCTTTAAATATTCAGTTATGCAGCACAATATCCTTGGTGCAACAACATCAACTGTTGCATGGGTAAACACTTATAAGGTCCCAAATTAGAGACCTATTGGCTATGCCAATGCTTGTTTCATCTGCCCAAGTCCGATAATATGTGCATTGCTGAGTAGGGTAAAAGCCTGAATTTCACATGAGACTGCAGTGAGGGCAGGCTTTCCGGTTATCACCTGCATGGTTCTTTTGAGGATGGGAGTGCCGTATTGCTCGGGGCGGGTATTTTACGGGCCATCGTCAGGCACAGAGGACAGTCCGGTTCTACTCAACTATCCTTATTGTGCCGCACTTTCTCACACAGAAGTGCTTCGAAGTATGTGCTAATCGCTCTAGAAAAACTAAATCCAGCACTGAACTGTTGGCATGACCACTCAAACTATGCGATTCTGTAGCCGTGGCTTTTTTGATGTGCATAATTAGGGATTTACAGCATTTGCCACATAATCTACTATCTGCTGCATAATTTGCAGATTTTAACAAAAAAAATGTTTCAAGCTCAAACGGATCAAAAATTACTAAAACCTAGGGGATACGTGTCGGTGCATTTCGGAAGACTATTCCCAATGTTAACTGGTCATCGTTTAGTTGCCTATTTATGTATTTGATTTGTTAAACTGGTACTGATGAGGAGAAGTTTTGGTCCAGACAGTATTGCCATGTGTACAAATGACAAAATAATGAAGGAATAGAATTAAACAAGTGCCTTCTTATCCCACATAAGTTATTCAACTCTGCCGCATAATTTTAGTAGGCCCTGACTATTGAGGGCAAGATACTGGTAGGCAGGGCACGGGTCGGGGTATCACACGGGTGGACGGCATCCCCCCACTTATTTTCGAGGGTTTTCCAGGGTGGACGCCGTCCACCATTTTCAATCAAAACCGCGTCCACCCTTACAAAATAGGAGCGCGCTCAAAGTAAACAATGCATTTCCGGGTGGCTGGCTGAATCCGGAAGTTTCTCGGACTGCGGCAGGACACCACGCCGGTCACCACGCCCCTTCACCTACCAGGTTCGCCGTTGCCAGGGTACCCAATAGACGCCGAGATCTTCAACCAATGGATGGACGCCGCCCACCCTGCGCAAAAGCGCTACACCAACTATTAAACACATACCTATTTTAACAGGTTTTTTTTCCTTTTCGTGACGTCACTTCCGGTCGTGCCGTCACTTCACGTATTTGAGCGTCCCCCCACTTCTAGGTGTTTGCCTTTCGTGACGTCACTTCCGGCCGTGACGTCACTTCCTGTCGGTGAGCGTCTCCCCACTTCTTTATTTAGGACTTGTGCCCTGCTGGTAGGTGCTAAATGAAGCCGAGTTATCATTGCAATGCAATAGGTTTCGCATTTACACAAGTTTGAACTATTGGCATTGTAAATGACAATGCACTTTATTTCAGTTTTAAAAACCAAAATAAATGCATTGTCATTATTAATAATGCCAATAGCTCAAACATGCGCCAATGCGAGACCTATTGCATTGCTAATGCTTGTTTTCAAGCAGAGCTTTTGAGGCGCTGTTTTGATGTGCAGTCCTCACAGGCCCGGCGGGCCCGCTGCGCTCTGCCCACGTGCGCCGGTAGTTCACGCATTGCAAGTGCACCTGGCAGTGCCCGGAGCGGACTGGCCCAGACACACCGAGGTGCACAGTGTGCCCAGCTCTTTGATTGACAGCCCCTGCTCTGGTGGGGCTGGGGTCAGGAGGTGTGCACCTGCACCGTGCACACTGGAAGCAATAACTCCGGGGCTTGGAGGGGGGGGGGTGAGGAAGTGGTGCTCAGGGCGCCCAGACCCCAAGGGTCTCTGGAGGGGGTGGGGGGAGCAGGAGGACTAGCTCTTACAGACAGGCCGCTTTTGTGTCCGCATAATCCCGGAAGAATGGCTCAGGGGGAGGCCTCCCGGGCCCGGGGGTGAGCCGGCCTCAGGTGCAGGAGAGAGGCCGGATCAGGGTGACTTCACCCGGACAAAGAGCGGCTCTCGGGGAGGAGAGGAGCCCGGCCTCAGCCTAAGGAGTGGAAAGGAGCGGGGGCGAGGGGCGCACCGATGCAAGTGCCCAATAAGTTACATTGAACTGCACTAAGGCTCAACTCCCGGAATTAATTAGTCAAATAAAGTCCGGCGACCTCTACTCCGTGGGTCTGCAATACCAACGAAGGCTGTCCGAGACGGTTTACATTTTTTTTAGAAAGGCTACAATTAATAAAGTATAGATAAACAAAAAGGCCAAACTGAAAAATGTAAAACTTTCTCTAAACATTAAGGAGTTTCAAATTAGAGGCTAAAAATCAAGTTGTTTTGTTTGTGTTCAAATCACAGAAATTGCTTAGGGCAAGGTCCCCTGCTGCCAAAAGTGTCTCAGCGGGGGTCCCCGGATTCCAATTAAAGTTCTTTGTAGCCCGTTATAACTGGGAATGGGCATTGCTGCAAATGGTCAGGTGTTTCTTTTGTCTATCCATACATACGATTATGGATATTCTATAATACTTAGCTGTCATAGTCATATGATTTTATCAGGGTGTTTTCTTGTTGACAAGGTAAAGATGTGCATGTACTTAGTCTTTTTAAAACACAAACTTTACTTTCTATCTCCTTTTTTGAAATCTTTTCTTTAAGGCTTTAGCCTGTGAAAGTGTACAAAAACTTTCAGCACAGTTGCAATGTTGTCTCCTGATAGGCATGGCCTTCCACACCAGCTGTGCTCAGTATAAGCTGCAACTGCTTCTGGACAGGAGTGAAACTGCAAAGATGTCTTTTAGGGAAGACATGTGCGGACCATCTTGAAATGTTAACGCCGTCTGCCCCCTTACTGAAGCAGCTTCACTGGCTCCCGGTGAAGAAGCGAGCCATTTTTAAGACGCTTGTTGTCGTCTTTAAATCGTTACAGGGGAAAGGACCTGTTTATCTGAGCAATAAACTCAGGCGATATCTTCAGCCCCGACAACTGAGATCTAGTAATGCTAATCTTCTGTGTTCCCAGAGGATACAGAGGGCAAGACTGGGCGGTAGAGCCTTTTGTCATCTAGCCCCTAGACATTGGAACAAATTACCAGCAAATATTAGGGCCTGTAATGAACTACCCAGGTTAAAACAATTGTTGAAAACATGGCTGTTCTAGCTGGCTGTGTCCCCTGCACCTTTCCTGCACAGCGCTGAGAGATCCCTTCGGGGATGATTCGCTTGCGCTCTATAAGTACACAAAGTAAAGTAAAGCAAATTATACAGTATGTACAAATCCACACCATAATGGGTGCTTGGGTAAAAGGCAATGACAGTACAGGATTTGACAGACTGCACAGGACATAAGCTGAAAGCAAGTGGTCCATTAGCACTGTCTGAGGAGTTGAAGTATGCTAAAAAAAGAGAAAGAAAAAGAAAAGATGAGAAGTAAAGAAATGAATGGTGACTTGTGAAAGAAGGAAGTGGAATATTAAAGGACTGATCCACCAGCCCTGGCACTCAAACACACTCATTTTAAGTGATGTGGGCACATATGATCAGAAAAATGTCATCAATCACAGGGCATGAAAGCCAATTGCTAGAATGGGCTGACCCACTACACCAAGCATTGTGTTTCCATGGGTAGAGGCAGAGTGTATCTGACACTCTGTGCCTCGCTATGTAAGTCTATTATATGTACTTATTTGTAAGAATTTATGTATTCTTAAGTATTTGTATTTTAAATGTAAGATCCTTGCAGAGAACCAAGCCTGTCAGACCTTTCAAAGAGTTTCTAGAAGTAATTAATACAGTGCTCATCTTCTACCACTAAGGTTTATCAAAGGGGTAGTCAACACCAAAATCCTTTCCTACAAAAGTCATCTTTGAAATGTCATGTTTAGAAATACCTGTCTGCTTGCTTTAAAACAGTGCAAAAGCAAGCCACATTAAAATGCCTACAGGCTTTAACAAATGCTTGCATAATAATTGAATCAGCCCTACAGCCTTTGTTGTATGTTTTTACAATAAACAGGTCAGACCTATGGCACCATACCACAACTACCACCCACTTGATAAAAAACAAAATCCCTCCTAAGAGGGACTAACAAGGATTATCATTGTTCAAATCTTCTATCCCACTGTTTGATCGTGTGGATTGCTAACATCAAAACACTTGCTTTTCATGGTGATCTGTAAGATTCCAAGAAATAAAATATAAGCTATAGGCAGGGCCACTGGAATTATGCGGCTGTAGAGGGCCGAATCATTGGGCAGGGTGGAGTAAATTATGCAGGAAGAAAAAACAAATGATGTGGTATAATGCAGCACATTTTATAGCAGTATTACTTCATTCATGTGTTATTTTTAAGCTTGGATTCACTGTCTGGACATTGGTTGCACCTCATTAGAACCATTTTAACATACAAATATAGCAATAAGGAACAACAAGATGACAAGTCCAGCTTCGCAAAGGGCCTTTCACTGCACAGCAACACGTTTCACTGCATTTTAGTAGCTTTTGAACCATATTAGCAAGAAACAATGTTTGTTTGTTAAAACCTGCAGATTATGCAGCAGATGATGGATTATGTGTCAAATGTGGCAAATCTATAATTATATGAAAATCACCACAGCCCCACTATCACATACTTCCAGTGGGCCTTGCTATAGGCTTCAGCTGAAAGTAATAATAACTGTCCAAAAAATTATGTTTCGCAAACATAAATACTGAGTTTTAGTATTTAAGTATGCGTACAGACCAACTAACCCGATTCAGTTGGGAGACTTCAGATTTTTAAACCAAAGTGACTCTGCTTTATCACTCTCCCACCTTAAATTGCCTTTGATTCAATGTACTTCAATGGGGAACAGAGTCCCTTGATTTTTGTTTGAAAATCCCCCACAAGCTTACTATTGCTTGTTGGTTGGACACCGCAGCCGTCACTCACTAGGTTAGCAGCTACGATTGGGCAGTGGTAGGGGTGTGGCGACGTCCATGCATATGATTCACATAAAACATGGGCGGGCCATACATCTGGGTAGGCGCGGGGATTGTCTGAATGGGCTGTGGGCGGGTCGCGAGGGCGTGCTCGGCGCCCCGGATTGGATGTAGGCGTGCTCGGTGCTCCGGATTGGCAGGGGGTGTGCTTGGCGCTCCGGATTGGACGGGGGCGTGCTCGTCGCTCCGGATTGGCCGTGTGCACGCTGGGGGCTCGCCGTGCGCGCAGTGCCGCAGGCCCGTACGCTCTTCGCGCGCTCAGTCGTACGTCGCTCCGCAGACGGTGCGCACTGGAGGCGCGCGGATCCCTCAGGCTCGAGCCGGATGGATGGGCATGGGGGAGGCGCTCCGACTGCGGCTGCGCGGAATCATGCTCCTGGCCGCCTGCGCATGCGTCGTTCCTGCAGGTACAGAGGGGGCAGGGAGGGGAGGGGAGGGGAGGGGGGAGCACCGTCACCGAGACAGGGAGGGACGGGCCCGGGGGGGTAGAAGGGGCGAGGAGGGGAAGAGCAGGGGCTTCAGGAGGGAGAGAGGGGCAGCTATCACTGGAGAGAGGGGGGCGACTCAGCCCCCGCCCACGAGCTGACCCTTTGTGCCCCTCCCACATGCCCCTGCTCCTCTTACTCTGCCCCCTCCCTGTCTCTGCCCCACACTGTCCTTCTCGACTCTCACCCCTCGCACACTGCCCTGAGCCACTTCAACTGTCCTCTTGCACACTGCCCCTCTCACACTGCCCTGCACCACTCACACTGCCCTGCCCCTCTCACACTGCCCTGCCCCTCTCACACTGCCCTGCACCTCTCACACTGCCCTGCACCACTCACACTGCCCTGCCCCTCTCACACTGCCCTGCCCCTCTCACACTGCCCTGCCCCTCTCACACTGCCCTGCCCCTCTCACACTGCCCTGCCCCTCACACTGCCCTGCCCCCCTCACACTGCCCTGCACCACTCACACTGCCCTGCACCACTCACACTGCCCTGCACCACTCACACTGCCCTGCACCACTCACACTGCCCTGCACCACTCACACTGCCCTGCACCACTCACACTGCCCTGCACCACTCACACTGCCCTGCACCACTCACACTGCCCTGCCCCTCTCACACTGCCCTGCCCCTCTCACACTGCCCTGCCCCTCTCACACTGCCCTGCCCCTCTCACACTGCCCTGCCCCTCTCACACTGCCCTGCCCCTCTCACACTGCCCTGCCCCTCTCACACTGCCCTGCCCCTCTCACACTGCCCTGCCCCTCTCACACTGCCCTGCACCACTCACACTGCCCTGCACCACTCACACTGCCCTGCCCCTCTCACACTGCCCTGCCCCTCTCACACTGCCCTGCCCCTCTCACACTGCCCTGCCCCTCTCACACTGCCCTGCCCCTCTCACACTGCCCTGCCCCACTCACACTGCCCTGCACCACTCACACTGCCCTGCCCCTCTCACACTGCCCTGCCCCTCTCACACTGCCCTGCCCCTCTCACACTGCCCTGCCCCTCTCACACTGCCCTGCCCCTCTCACACTGCCCTGCCCCACTCACACTGCCCTGCTCCTTTCCCTCCACACACAGACCTGGTTCTCTCGCCCCGTCCAGCGTTTGCTGCCAAAACTCTCAGTCCATC
Source organism: Lissotriton helveticus (assembly GCF_964261635.1). Lineage (NCBI taxonomy): Eukaryota > Metazoa > Chordata > Amphibia > Caudata > Salamandridae > Lissotriton > Lissotriton helveticus. The sequence continues at coordinate 14,727,677 of NC_136073.1, forward strand.
TGCCCCCCTCCCCCTCTGCTTACTGCCGTGTCAGTCAAACCCCAAAGTTGTACTGTTGTTGACATCTGCAGGTCCTCTGACACTGTCCTAACTCTGCATCCCCACCATTGCCTAACCCTCTCAGCCCATTCATTTCTACCCCCGCTCTGTCCTGGACGTGCCCTTTACGCCCCCAACATTCCCCCACCCTCTCACATCTCCCGGGTTCGCCCCCCCCCCCTTTCCTCGTCTCTTTGGTTAAAGGTACAATGCACAGTAACGGGCGGATGGTGGTGTGCTGGGGTGTGTGCAGATCAGGACTCGCAGGGGACAGTGCACACCCGGGGTCTGGTGCAGGGTTTGCTTGGGATGCAAAATAGACACCCTACAAAAGGGGCACCGCATTTGCAGGCCGCGCCTTTTCACAAAACACTGCTTCAGTGTTTTGGGTACCATGAAAAGAAGTGTGTGTGGGTTCTTTAAAGGACACGTGTTTTCTTATTATCGCTACAATTGTTGCCGGGCCTCTTTGTGCACGGATTAGTTCACACTGGTGACCCGCACCTGAATATAGGTGAGGCCTCTTCCACTCAGGCCCCCTAGCTCTGCTCAATCTGCATACATTAATGGGTGGGCCCAGCCAGAGCCTCGGAATGACACCTCCACTCCTCTGGCAAAAGGGAGGTAATAGATGGCCATCTGCCTCCGGTGAGGCCACTCCGGCCCCCACTGGCAGCATTTCAACAGCACAGACACAGCCCACACCCTCCTCCATGCTGCACAGAAGAGTGGCCACAGCTGCACCGCAGATACCGGCTCATCGTCCACTGACCCAGTGCCAACATTCCCACTCTGACCCTGATCTGGTGATAGGGTGCTGGGGTGTGTTTGCAGCTCATGGCACCGTGCACATCTGGGGTCTGATGATGGGTGCTGGTGTGTGTGCAGATCAGGGCTCACTGGGCACAGTGCACATCTGGGGTCTGATGATGGGTGCTGGGGTGTGTGCAGATCAGGGCTCACTGGGCACAGTGCACATCTGGGGTCTGGTGATAGGGTGTGTTTGCAGATCAGGGCACCGTGCACATCTGGGGTCTGATAGGGTGCAGAGTGTATGCGGATCAGGGCCCACTGGACATATGGGGTCTGATGATGGGTGCTGGGGTGTGTGCAGATCAGGGCTCACTGGGCACAGTGCACATCTGGGGTCTGGTGATAGGGTGTGTTTGCAGATCAGGACACCGTGCACATCTGGGGTCTGATAGGGTGCAGAGTGTATGCGGATCAGGGCCCACTGGACATCTGGGGTCTGATGTGTGCTGGGGTGTGTGCAGATCAGGGCTCACTGGGCACAGTGCACATCTGGGGTCTGGTGATAGGGTGCTTGGGGGTGTATGCAGATCAGGGCTCACTGGGCACATCTGGGGTCTGGTGATGGGTGCTCGGGTGTATGCAGATCAGGGCAGTGTATTGTAATTGCATTTATATAGCGCTTTCTACCCCATACCATGCGTCAATGCGCTTTTTTTGGCTGGTAGCAGCTACTCCAGAACCCATAAAGGATTGGTGTTGAATTAGTATTGTGAAATATGAAAATAATTTGCGTGGTTGGTAGGTTGGTAAGTTATTTGGATTCAGAATAATAGCAGAAGAATAGAAGAGGGGAAAAAGGTTTGTATTTATATAGCTCTTTTTACCCTTAGCGAGGGCCTTTTTGGGCGAGTAGCGCGCTACCACGGAACCCATGCAGTGTACAGGGGGATGCTAGGGTGTATGCAGATTAGGGCAGTGCACACTTGAGTCTGATAGGGGGATGCTGGGGTGTTTGCAGATGAGTAAACGGTGCACATCGGGTCTGATAGTGGGGTGCATGCAGATGAGGACAGTGCACAGGCAGTTCTAATAGTAAGGTGTTGGGGTGTATGCAGATGAGTGGACAGTGCACGCCCGGGAGTGATAATAATAATCCACATTTGTAAAGCGCACAATCACCCGTAAGGGTCTCTAGGCGCTGGGGGCCGTCGGGAAGATTAAGCGAGCTATTGCCCAGAGTCACAGTGATGTATTCTTTTTGGGGCGGGGTAAGGGGGGGGGGGTCGGATACACAAGTCGACATTTCAAGCGGGAGGGTGAGGTGTTGATCCTGTTTCAAGGGGGTGTCCAGGGTTTCATTAACAATGGTGCACGTGACCGGATTGTTTGTTGGGGGGGGTGGGGTGATTAAACGTGAACCGGATCGCGCCCCCCCCCCCCCTGCCTACCTCCACCAACCTGCATATCCGGTTGTGGGCGTTACAGAATGAATAAAAGTAGCCCCCATACTACTAAAGCCCACCCTCAGCCCACGAGCGACGGGGGCCCTCGGTTCCCTGCTCTCAATCGGGGGGGGGGGGTCTTGTTGGACCCCTCAGCCCTGTTCCCACCACCCGTGGTTTAGGCCGGTGGCACCCCTCTTTTTAGCCCGTGTTTGTAGCCACCAGCGTTGTTTTTGGGGGTGTTGCACAACTTTCTTCCCTCCCCTCCCCCTCCAGCGCTGGCTGCGCCCCGGCCAAAGAAAACACGCGGCCGCGGCGGAGCACAGAGGCGCCATTCACCTCCCACCGGGGGGAGGGGGCTCTGCTCCAGACCTGGGGAGGGTGGGGGCGCTCTCCATGCAGATCTGGAGGGGCGGACCCCCCAACTCTGGGTGCACATGTATTGGGGTGCGCGCTGTCCCCCCTCCATCCCGATCCGGGGGAGCATCAGTCTTCATCCTTCTACAGAAGTGGCTCAGAGCCCCCCATCTCTAGGTTGAGGGGGTCGAGTGTTTACGGCACAGATCATTTCGAACCAGGATTTTGTGTCCTGAAGAGGGGCTTTGGGGGGTTTCTAGGGCTTGGGAGAGTTTATCAAGTATCTCCACTGTGGGGTTCCCCTCTTACTGCCCGTCACCGGGGGGGGGGGGGGGGTGGTACCTCCGTGGGGGGGCTGTCATCGGTGCCCACTCTAAGGGGAGGCCGTCACCTCACACCTACACCTGGAACTCCGCCCATAGATAACACAAGCCACGCCTGCTGGGGCAAACACCTGCTGACGGCTGAACCCCCCTGAGCGCACCAGGGAGACACGGGGGTGGGCTCTGTAGGTCGGCCACAGGCTCTACACCGGTCAATAGTGACATGGAGACACATGGTGTCTGTAGGTGGTGGCGCTGTAGGTCTGCCACAGGCTCTACACCGGTCAATAGTGACATGGAGACACATGGTGTCTGTAGGTGGTGGCGCTGTAGGTCTGCCACAGGCTCTACACCGGTCAGTAGTGACATGGAGACACATGGTGTCTGTAGGTGGTGGCGCTGTAGGTCTGCCACAGGCTCTACACCGGTCAGTAGTGACATGGAGACACATGGTGTCTGTAGGTGGTGGCGCTGTAGGTCGGCCACAGGCTGTTCACCCGTCAATAGTGACATGGAGACACATGGTGTCTGTAGGTGGTGGCACTGTAGGTCGGCCATAGGCTGTACACGGTCAGTAGTGACATGGAGACACATGGTGTCTGTAGGTTGTGGCGCTGTAGGTCGGCCACTGGCTGTTCACCGGTCAATAGTGACATGGAGACACATGGTGTCTGTAGGTGGTGGCGCTGTAGGTCGGCCACAGGCTGTTCACCGGTCAATAGTGACATGGAGACACATGGTGTCTGTGGGTGGCAGCGCTGTAGGTCTGCCACAGGCTCTACACCGGTCAGTAGTGACATGGAGACACATGGTGTCTGTAGGTGGTGGCGCTGTAGGTCGGCCACAGGCTGTTCACCGGTCAATAGTGACATGGAGACACATGGTGTCTGTAGGTGGTGGCGCTGTAGGTCGGCCACAGGCTGTTCACCGGTCAATAGTGACATGGAGACACATGGTGTCTGTAGGTGGTGGCGCTGTAGGTCGGCCACAGGCTGTTCACCGGTCAATAGTGACATGGAGACACATGGTGTCTGTATGTGGTGGCGCTGTAGGTCGGCCACAGGCTGTGCACCGGTCAATAGTGACATGGAGACAGTGGTGTCTGTAGGTGGTGGTGCTGTAGGTCTGCCACAGGCTGTTCACCGGTCAATAGTGACATGGAGACACATGGTGTCTAGGTGGTGGCGCTGTAGGTCTGCCACAGGCTCTACACCGGTCAGTAGTGACATGGAGACACGTGGTGTCTGTAGGTGGTGGCGCTGTAGGTCTGCCACAGGCTCTACACCGGTCAATAGTGACATGGAGACACATGGTGTCTGTAGGTGGTGGCGCTGTAGGTCGGCCACAGGCTGTTCACCGGTCAATAGTGACATGGAGACACATGGTGTCTGTAGGTGGTGGCGCTGTAGGTCGGCCACAGGCTGTCCACCGGTCAATAGTGACATGGAGACACATGGTGTCTGTAGGTTGTGGCGCTGTAGGTCGGCCACAGGCTGTGCACCGGTCAATAGTGACATGGAGACACATGGTGTCTGTAGGCGGTGGCGCTGTAGGTCGGCCACAGGCTGTTCACCGGTCAATAGTGACATGGAGACACATGGTGTCTGTAGGTGGCGGCGCTGTAGGTCTGCCAAAGGCTGTACATTGGTCAGGGGTGACACAGAGCCACGTGGTGTCTGTAGGTGGTGGCGCTGTCGGTCTCCCACAGGCTGTCCACCGGTCAATAGTGCCCGGATAAATGTCAGGCACTAGATCAATTAGGCCCCATAGAGCAAGGGGATACCCATTTTGAGCATTCTGCACAAGGAGATTTCCTTGAAACAATATTGGCAGAACGGTTTAATGCTTCCATATGGTGGATGAGGAGATACCTACTTTTAAAGGGAATGGAAGTCATTCAGTTGTTGACTACATCTTTATTAGCTCCACGCTGGGGAATAAGATCCATGGTTACTCGGCGGTCTGGTCACATTTTAGTGACCATAACCCAGTGGTTGTTAGCATTATGGACCTGATCAAAAATCCAGAGTTAGCCCATAATAGGACGGATAAGTTTGATATCCGCACGACAGACCAGGCCCGCAGAATCAGATGGAGCAGAGTTGTACCTGGAGACTTTTCTAACAACCTACTAACCAAAGTAGGAACTGAGCTGCACACATGTATGAACGTGCAAGCAGGGAATGCAGAGGTTTTAGAGGCTTATTCAAAAATTTGTACCCAGGTCGCAGCCGATCTTAGACGACCAGGTAAAGCGAAGGACCCTGCTGGGGTGGGCTGGTTTGACCAAAATTGTTCATCAGCTAATCAAAAGCTGATGGCTGCCCTGAAATGTAAACCAGTGGATAAGCCCATTGTGGCTCTATTAAGGAAATCCTATAAAAACGCACTGGAAGTCAGAAGACGGGAAATTAGGGAAGCAGCCTGGGAAGAATTAACCTCTATAGATGTTCTGAAGAATAGCTCCAAATTTTGGGCTGTTGTAAACAAACCTTTTTTCAATGATCTTTGTAATGACCAATTGGATTGCGGCATTCGTTCTCATTTTAAGTCAATCTATGAACGGGAAAACTTAGGGGAGGTGACTATACCTATCCCTATACTTTAGTGGTTACTGAGACAGAGGTGGCAGACGCCATCAGGAAGATGACAAGTAACAAGGCTCCGGGCCCTGATGGTGTTCCAGCCGACCTCTTTAAATCAGACGTCAAGACCTGGTCTAGAGTTTTAACCAATGTTTTTAATAGGGTATGTAAATCAGGTATCCCGGGTACCTGGTCTGAATCAGTCATTGTACCCATTTTTAAGAAAGGAAATAGAGGGGAACCCAGCTGTTATCGCCCGATCTCCCTCATTGATTCAGCTGTGAAAGTGTTGGGTCGGGTGGTCCTAGGCAAACTCACAGACTGCCTGGCTGAAACAAACACCCTCTCAGGCCTACAATTTGGGTTCAGGAAAGGACGAGGCACTATAGATCAAAGCCTTAACCTTCAATTATTAATTGGGAAATACGCAATCGCCAATAGGGGCACGCTATATTTAGCCTTCATGGACCTTTCCTCGGCCTTTGACCGCGTGAATAGGTCCAAATTATGGGGGTTGCTTCTCAGGCTTGGCATCGAAAAAAATATTGTGTACTTCCTTGCAGACCTGCATAAGGACCTCTCGGCTACAGTCAGATATGACCGTTTGGGTAATTGTACGGGTAAGATCAGGATCACAAATGGGGTTAGGCAGGGCTGTATTTTAGCCCCCATACTTTTTACCCTTTACATTAACGACCTAGGCACTGTTTTAACTGAGGTGTGCAAGGACATACCGAGGGCAGGCAAGCGTTCTATTCCAGCATTACTTTATGCGGATGATGCCGCTCTTATAGCACGCACAGCAGTAGGGCTGCAATGTCTTTTAAATTCATTTCCTGATTTTATGAAAGCGCTGGATCTCACTGTGAATTTTTCGAAATCGCATGTAATGATTGTGGGCAGTAAACCTAAAAGAATTAAGACTTTGCACTGTGAAGGGAATGTTCTGTCTAGGGTCTCAAGATTCCCATATTTAGGGGTTATTTTTGATGATAAGTCCACTTGGTTGCCCCAATTGGCAGCAAAACAGAATGCTTTTGCAAGGTCGATTTTGTCTGTCTTGGGTTTTGCTCGCAAACTGAGGGTGAAGCCGTTGCAGGCTGTGTTGAAGATCTATGATGCCAAATGTATTTCATTAGCCATATACGGAGCTGATCTTTGGGGGCTTAAAAACGTAAAGGCCATGCAGGTGGCAGAGGATAAGTTTTTGAAATCTATCTTATCCGCCCCCCCCAGTCAACCTCCAGTTACATCGATCATCAAGAGTGTGGGGTAGCATACCTAGAAGATCGTATAGCCATAGCCCCGCTATTAAAATGTATTTTAATTTGGCTGAACCCCGAATTGGAGCTGAACCATGAAATTCTCAGGGATTGCCTAGGCCTTGAGCATGGCAACTCCATCCCCTGGCTGAATTATGTTAAAAAACTAGCAGTTAAACTGGGCCGCCCAGAATTGTTTGATCAGCCGAATAAACTATTGAAGGGGGATGTGAAATGGGTGAAAGACACATACAAGATGATGGTATGTCTGACCAGAGAGGACAAGGAGCTGGGCAAACCAACAGTAAGGGCCCATCAGTTGTTAATATCCTCAAGTGCAATAGAACCCTATTTAAGAATCGTTAATAATACTAATCATCGATTCTTACTGACAAAATTCAGATTGAACAAATTTCATCCTCTTCTTACAGAACGTCCAGGTTGGACCAAGGAGGTAGGTTTGGAGATTTGTTTGTGTGATGGATTTTCCATCATGGATACTGCCCACTTTATCTTTTTTTGCGAACATCTTCGCCCTATTCGTAAAAGGTTCATTATTCCGCTTATTAAAGACAAGGGCTTTAGACAAGTTAAACCTGCCCTCTTGTATCTACAGCTGCTGTCTAATGTCTGGGATATTTTTAACATTGCGAACTTCTTGACAATAGCGATTAGACTTAAGAGGAAGATTAAGTGGACCTATTGTACATAGCGAGGGTGTACCTTTGAATTGCGATCGAGCGATTTCTCCTTTTTAACATTGTTTTTCTTTTTTTAATGGTCTTTGTATATATTTGCAGATATAATGAAATTTTCCCTTGCCTATATCGTTAGTGTATGTTTTTAAATATGATAATGTACTGTATGAACTGCAAATTTGCACAATTTTCTTATGTATTTGATTGTGGTCTTGACTTTTGATGTTTAGTGTACTTTTATGGTTTTTGTATGAACCGAATAAAGTACTTTAGACTGACTGACTGACATGGAGACACATGGTGTCTGTAGGTGGTGGCGCTGTAGGTCGGCCATAGGTTGTACACAGTCAGTAGTGACATGGAGACACATGGTGTCTGTAGGTGGTGACGCTGCAGGTCGGACATAGGTTGTACACGGTCAGTAGTGACATGGAGACACATGGTCTCTGTAGGCGGTGGCGCTGTAGGTCGGCCATAGGCTGTACACGGTCAGTAGTGACATGGAGACACATAGTCTCTGTAGGTGGTGGCGCTGTAGGTCGGCCACAGGATGGACAGCGGTCAGTAGTGACAGGGAGCACGTGGTGTCTGTGGGTGGTGGCTGTAGTCTGGTCAGCAGGTGAACCCCGAGAGGTTATGTCGGGTGTGGGTCTGTGACAGCTGTTCTTTTCAGTGCTTACAGCTTGTTTTCTTCTCTTCCAGTGCATTGCCAGCAGTGCCGGATCCAGTGGTGCAACGGTGAATACCTCTCTGCCTATTCGCCCAGCCATGCTGCGCCGGAGGACATGCATGCAGACGCGGATTACTGCGCAGCACTGCGGGCCTACTCTCAGTGTACCAGAAAGACTGCCAAAGCCTGTCGGGGGGACCTGGTGTACCACTCGGCCGTCTTTCGCATCCGCGAACTCTTCTCGCAGCACAACTGCTCCAGCGATGGGCCCACCTCTGCGGCCAGAACCCGGGACCCCGCGGGCCCTTCACGCACAGAGGCCTGCAACTATGTGACCAGGGCGAACTTTCAGAGGCGCTTTGCCCACTGCGGATTGTTTGGGGACCCTCATCTGAGGACGTTCAAGGATGAGTTTCAGACTTGTAAAGTGCAAGGGGCCTGGCCTCTTATTGACAATCAGTACCTCTCCGTGCAAGTCACGAACGTCGCGGTCGCCCCCGGGTCCAGCGCAACAGCCACCAACAAGGTAACTGACTGTGTGTGGTGGAGAAGCAAGGTTTGCCTCCACCACCCCAACTCGATCATGGCCTTCCCTTCAGTATCCCAACCTGGCCGACTCATGGCTCCTCTTCGAGCCCCTTTTACCTCCACAGGTTCCTGTTGTGCCCCTCTTGCTGCTCCTTTGCTTCTGTTGTAGGGTCTCACCCACTACTATGCCCATCTACCACCTCAGCTGCTTTCGATGTCTCGCACAGGAATCTTCTGAAGTGATTCCTACAGACAATCCCTCAGTGTCTGCCAAAACACACAGCCTGCCTTTCCTCCTACACGCAACCCGTCAGCATGTCACAATGAACAGAGTAACGCAAGGAATGATACTCGCCTTTGGTACTATTTTCATAGCGCAAAATGCCCCATTGCATCCAAAATGGACCCAGGGATGCATTATGTGTTAAGAAAATAGTGATAAATACAAAAAAAACATTCGAAGCAGTAGCCACGCGGGGTCTAGACTTATGCTAGGAATTTTTTAGTGAAAATACGATCAATTACAAGAACGTTCGTAATTTTCGGTAGTTTTGCATCACAAGAGTAACACTAAATTACTGCTATTACTCCGGAGTAATTAAGATTTTGCCAAGGCTTGTTTGTTACTTTTTCACCACACAGATTCTCATCCTGATCGTCTGCAGCTTGTCACCTCAAACACACCGCCCATCAGACCTGACAGTAGGCTGTTGCATCCAACAGTCTGCCGGTTATTAATGCCAGATCATCCTAGCCTCTTCTCAGACCGTCAGACACCTTCTTTTTTTCTTTCTTTTTTTAACCCCTTCGGCGCGGCCGCGATTCTGCACCTGTGCGGCCGTTTTGAAGAGTGGGCGGGTTCATGCCCCCCCCCCCCCAGCCGTCATCAGCACACACCCACCATGATGCATGACAGCCTGGGGCCGTCATCAGCATGGAAGGGGTTAACATCCACTGCAGACCCCCCAATTAACCTGCCTCTTGCTCACAATGCAGCTTGCTGTAGCCCTCCTATACTCCCTTCCCTAGCCCTACCCGAACATCCTGGGCCCTCCGATATTCCCGTCGCCCGCCCCCCAAGAGATCCCTCTTGTACACCTTGTTTTACCTCCCCCTGCAGAGATCTTGCACTCATATTCCTGATCTGATGTCTGTTGCTATAGTGTCTGGTCCTGAGTGGAGATTCATAGAGGATGGAGTGGGGGTATCTCTAGACTGATGGCAACCCGAAAAGATGCAGAGAAGGGGTGAGGGTTACTTAAATATGGTGAAGCGCTTCGAGAAAAAAACATTTTCGATTAAAGATTAGGCATATGTAGAGGCTGTCATAAAAAAAAAACATGTTGCTGCTCCTTGAAAATCCTTCAGCAAATCGGATCGCCTTAGAGATGGGTCCATCCGGCTGTCCTAAAAAATAGTACGCATTTATGTACGTCATGGACCTCCACTGTCCTTGGTTGACTGGGCAGTGATGGTTGTCTGTTGACCTGGCGATAGGCGAAATGCAGTGGGTTGACGTTTATCACAAGTTTATACTGTCCCCCTCCTTTCTCACTGAACCATCTCTTGCTGACCTCCCTTGGAAGATCAGGATTTCTAGGTTGTTGCGTAAATAGCACAGCTTTGTAAGGAGTATGAATTCCGCCAGTCTTCTGTTCTCTAAAATTGGATGCAGATCCTGATGCATTGGGTGGACCAGTGATGCCGCTTTTTATAGTTAGTCCCATATTACAGTTTATCCAAGACCTTTCTGACCCTTATCAGAAGATATTGGCCTAATTGAATCAATTAATATCTTCCAAACTATCTGTCTCATCACATCAATGCCAGTATTAAACGTTTTAGGTTGAACATTCGAGACCTCTTGTATATACTTTAGTATAGACTTATTTGTGTATGTACTTCGTGGGCTCTGGAGATCAGCCCTAGGACAGGTCTGCTTCCGCTTAGGGACTTTTTTTGTGTTCAGCTGCCTCTAGTTGACTGTCTTGATAGAAAACCACCAGTAGAAGTCAGTAAAATACCAGAATTGCTTTCTTCTTGTTCAACTGCCTCTATTTAACTGTCTGGATAGAAAACGACCAATAGAGGTCAGTAAAATGCCAGAATTGCTTTCTACTTAGGGACTTTCATTCTCTAGATTCCAGTCCATAGAAATTGTCTTCTATGAGCACCCGTAGACAATGTTTTTTTCAAATCTTGTATTTTCAGTGATATGACCAACAAAGGCCCTAATTTTACACTAAAAACAGAGCTTTGGACTTTACCATTTCCTGCTGAAAGGCACTATTTCTCTCCATGTGTTCCATACCTGGCGTGTCACGCAGTTTAATGCTTCTTTCCCTCCATGTTAAAGAACGGTAGATGTTTCAGCACCCAGGCTAATGTGCTGCATAGCTAAATACATATAAGCTCCCAAAGGCAAGACCGATTGCATTGCAAATGCTTGTTAAGATGGATTCTCCTTGTGAGGCACGTGAGAGGCAGCTTTATGGGTAGAGGGGTTTGCCTGCTCTTTGGCGAGGCTAAGCCAATCATTGCCTTGTCACTGACCCCATCTCCGAGGTCATTAATTAGCAGTTTGAAATCAAAAGCTCGAAAGAGCACAAGTGCAAAATTAAAAGCCTGAAAGCTAATTGTCTAAAAACACATATTTAAGAGTCTGAAAAAAGGGGTATCAAGGAAAAAGGTAATGCCTATATAAGGACCGCTCTCCAGGAATGGTTGGGGTACGTTTTTTAAGATTAAAGTAAGAGTTTAGCCTGAGTAATAGAATGAAAAAGTGATATCGGGTTATAGTTAGGGCCTTTAGCAGCCTGTGAGGGTTATCTTTCGGGTTGGAAAATTTGATTTATTATTTGTGAACAGATTATGGCTAGTTAACATATGTTGGTGATCTTGATAACACGTGCCATACCTTTTAATAAGGAAAAAAGAACCTTTTGCAAGTTTTGAAGTTAGAACAAACTCCATGGACTATAGTAAATTTATTACATGTGAAGTTACAAACTTTTGACTTTTCAAACTTAATTTGCCTTTTAATCTAGATTCCTTAGTGAGGGTAAGCAAACCTGTGACAATACTTGCATAGTACAGGGTTACAAACTGGTGTTAAATTGGGACACATTGGTAGTATGAGATATTACAGTGAGGGCATATTGTTTGCGCTGCTGCCAGTGTCGTGTTATAAAAGAAACCGTGGTTCGCCAGGGACTTATTTCACGAAGTGGCAACACTTAAAATGTATATTAGATCACCCAACACATTGCCAAATTGTGTCCATAAACTGAATGATGGCCTCTCACTGAGTAGGAAGGAGTTTAAATTGAGTTCAGACTTAAAAAAAAAAAGTTCTTAATGTACATATAGATAAAATAATATACTAAAGTGTGCTCCGTGTCCCTGTGTTTACAAATATAAATTACTCAAAAAGCGTATAAACAAAGTCAAACCCCAAATATCTGAGCCGTCTATCCTATTCAGACGGTGCTCACAGCGACATTTGCATTTAATCTTAGGAAGTCTGTAGGGATGTCCACGTCTGAGCTGAACCTGTGAGTGGTGGTTGGCTGTGTTTCAAGAGTGAATTTTTTAATTCAGCACCAAGACCAGTTGTCCTTGGGTGCATTGCAAGCCCCTAGCTCCCCCTGAGAGCCCACATCAGAGCTTGTTATGCTTTTATTTGGATTCAAACCTCTATGAGTATGTTCAGTCTCTCGTCCACCTCTTTTTAGCACCTTCAGTCACCTCTTCACTCTTGCAACATGTATGGGAAATAGTCAGCAGGCCATGTTCCTTCAACTCTTCGTGGTGAGAGTGAAGGCGCAAGAGGACACAGCCTTGAGCCATGGTAGACTCTTCTTCAGGTGGTAACAAACTTGGGGGTGCAACCTGCGGTAAGCGGTCCCTGAACCCTTGGTGGGGTGCTGCATGTACAGCCCTCGGAGAGCAGGCCGGAGGTGATCTAGTTCCAGCTTAGGTGCTGCGCTGTGTCGCGGTTTTCTCTTGGGTGTTTGCGATGATGGCTTCTTTCCTTGTGATTGGACACTGAAAAGTTTTAATATTTCATGATTTAGTTTCCCTTTCCTGGTGCTGGAGCGGAGTGTAGTGCTGGAGTATCCCGGTAGACTGGCCTCTTTGTGTATTTGCGTGTCTGTGGCGCGTTGCTGTTGGCCCGCGTGTTCCCCTCTGGTTTGCCTGGCCTAGCTGCTATTTTTTAAAATATATATTTATATAAATAATCTTACATGCCGTAAGCTAAGAATATGTCCAAACTACCACATTAAAGCAAATAATGGCTACCTATACTAAATCAGTACATAACTGTGCCCACAGCAGGCTGTTTAAAAGTCCTTGATGCTAGACAAGGTAGAAAACAAAACACACATCTGAAAGAGTGGACCACAGATGTGGGGCCATGGTAGCGCACACCTGCCCCAAAGAGTTGGAACAGGGGTTCCTCAGATGAGGTCTGGTGACGGGAGTATGAGGTCTCTGGGTGATTTGTTGGGGGAGATACCTTTTTGTTTTAGATTTCTTTTTGTATCTTGCCTACAGATAGCTAGCTGCCTGTCGAGAGCTATTGTAAACACACATGTACATACAGAAAGCGACGTTTGGACTATGCCTGGGCGTGGAATACCGCTCCGCTCGTCAACTTTTTCCCGCTCGGCGTAGAACTCTGAGTTCTGAAGAACTCCGCGGAGTGGAATACGAGCGAGGAAAATCATACTCCAGACCACCTCCTGGTTACATTTCTCCACATGCGCGGTCACGGATGGGTGCTACTGCTCACGTTGAGAAACCTGTTCACGTTGAGAAAGCTGCAGCTTGAGTACAGTATCACCTCGAATGGAAGAAGCAGCGCCCTCTTGCCCTGCGCATAGTGGTGTTCGCACTTTTACGACGCAGGACAAACACCCAGCACTAAAAATCAGCACGAACGCCACGGCATAAAGCACTCCGCAAGGATACAATGCACCCGGGGCAGTTATCCCTGGGCACAAGCCGGAGAGCGTGCAGAACTTTCCCAAGTTGACGCTGGTGGAGAAATTACTCCAAGCTTTTTATTTCCCTTCCTAAATAGGGCATTTCCTTTAAAGGTGCTTCGGTCTCACCTTTTCCAAGAGCTCCATCGGTGCTCGGTCCCAAATGTCTTAAGTTCAAAGCGCTGTGCTATATGTTCAAATCCGGAGCAGGCCCATGTTACATACAATATCTGGTGGTGCATTATCAGCCCACACGGATGCTGAGGTCACTGAACCTGGCCAAGAGCCCTGTGCCTAGGTTTCACCCTGCCCGAAAGGGGGGGAGGGCGCGCCTCCTCAGTTCTGGGTCCGAAACTGTGGAACTCACTCCCAGAGCCCAAAAAAAATTGCACTTCTGTACTTGCACTTCGTAAAGGCCTGAAGTGCTGGCTGTTTTAAACCGTTGGTCTGACATCTCTACCTATGCTCAGCGCCAGGAAACACTTTTTGGGTAGCTGGGCGCTTTACAAGATTATATATAATAATTAAGCATGAACTCCTACAGCTATATCATTTGAACACTTAAAAATGTGTTGAGGCAAAGTGCGTCACAGCTAGGAAATGAACTGGTTGTTCTAAAATTTAAGGTGCATTTTTACCTTCATATAAAAGTAAATCGTTGACATAAGTTATTTACCTCCCAAATATCCACGCAAGTCTTGCTTTTTGGTTTTGAAGAAACCTTCTCCCCTCCTCTCTGACAAAAGGTCAATTTGGCGCAGTCTTTGAAAGAGCAGTCATGGGAGGGCGCAGGGCGAATAGTCGCTGTGGCGACCAGGACAGATTGGCATTAACATTTAGATTTAAAAGCATTTGGGGTCTAATGAGCTTTTGACCCCCCCCCCCCCCCCTGTTTATCTGACAGAATGCTCACACTCGCTTGCCACGGGGCTTCCAGTGCTCAGGCTCTTGGCAAAGCTTGCTTGCCCCTGTGCCTGCTGGCGGAAGCCCCTTCCCTCTTCAGCTAGTGGTTTGGACCATTGGCAAGCATGCCCCGTCGCCATTTCAGTGTTCAAGATAAAGCGCTGCATTGAATCGATGCCTTGTGTGGGGTTTGGCCCATTCACAGTGGGATGGCGCCATCTGGTGGATATGCATAGTGTAGCTTCTTAACATGGCTTGGAACTCTCACGATCAAAACTTGAACGTTCAGTCTCGTTTTGTACCTGTACTTTTTGGGGGGGTCTGGGTGGACTGTAGTAGTGTTTTCCTTATGCAATCAATAGGCACAAAAAGCTTTGAGAAGCCCCCGAGAGGGCCCATGGCTCCTATATGCGATAAACTACAGCATTTTGTTCAGCGGTAAGAGTGTGCGTCTTTTACAAAAAGAGTGCCTCTGTTCGACTTTTAGTCTCACTAGAAAGCTAATGCTAAAAAAACAGTTGGCTGAATTGCCATAGGTTTGAAGCGTTATTCTTAACTTGTGACAAAGGCAACGGGCCCGAGTCATTTATTGTGAAAAGCATGTTGAAGACAATAGGCCTGCAAGGGTGGATTTTGCTGTTATTTTGGTTCTCGGAGTAATGACCGTAGTGGGCACGGGTTTCGGGGTTGGCTACCCTCTCACTGACACATCTTGAAACTAAATTTACTCTGAGATGCTGTGTTTGGCTCTCAGGAGGGACTGTGTATATTTTTGCCAAATGTAATCTGGTTACATATTCTTTTCTGCTGGCTGGTTTGTGGTAAAGTTGATGCCGTTTTTTGTACAGTACAGTAGGCCTGAGTTGGCTTTGGTGAAGGGCTGAACACGCTTGATTGATTAATTGAAAACATTTTGTCAGATGTCCTGGGCCTGTTGTGAAAAGCCCTGGGGCAGGAGGGGTTTCATAGTTGTAAACCTCATGGTAGAAGACTTGCACTGTGAGAATCCTCGTTTGGGATGTTAGGACAGATTGTATATTGTTTAGCAAACTATAATTTTGTACTTATTTTTGTCACGTATGTATGCCGGGTGGTTGCCTTGAGTGGTACAACAGGGGGTGGTGATGGACGGAGCATCTGAACCAATCAAACACTCACACCCAGTCAAAAGATCTGGGTTTAATCCATCACCGTTCTTTAGCCCACTCTGCCACCCCAGTTCAGACATGGTCATATGCAAATCAGTCTGACCCTGTGCCTCATGGGAACAGTCCAGACCGAACTGTCAAGCCATGCCTTCCCTGGACCGGAAACAAGCTTCCTAGGACCGGTTTCTGGCATTCCAGCCGTCTTCAGCCCGGCTTGCTTGAATCCAGTGGCAAAGTGAGCAAGGGCCTCACGTCTGAGCATACCCTGCCACACTTATGGCGAACAAAGCGGTACAAAAAGGGGGTGGTGATGGCCTTGAGGCAACGCTTATGCTCTATACAGTAGGCCAGTGTCGGTTAAGCTGCCAAGTCAATGATAAAGGCTACAGACCTGATTGGCTAATTTGAAAGCCTGCAGAGGCCTTATTTCTGTTCTGTTTATTACCAAAATCAGACTTATTTGTAGTAAGAAAAGATGCGGGACAGGGCGCCCTTAAGGATGGATGGTTAAAGCTTGCAGACACAGTAGTTGTGTTACATGGTGTCCGCCTATAAGACTGTGGGGAGCAAAGCTCGCGGCGTGGATCCCTCGGGTACATGCTCTGGTGGCAGAAGATTTCCACTTGACAATCCTTGGGAGGCCTCTCATGAAGGATTGTATATTTTGCCAACAAACCTTTTTACAGAGGCTTGTCATTTTCTTCATAGCGCTTAGGCAGTGTGTGTAGATCTGGCTCAACATAAGTCATGGATACATATACATACGTAGAGGGTCTCTGAGTCAGCCATTGGTCTATTAAAAGTGTCATTCACATATTGTTGCCGCCCGTGACGGCCTGTAGCGTGGAAGAGTGGATCAGACAACTTTGACTTATTAGCTTTATTGTCATTTGATAGATGGCATTTTGCTCATCACGTGCACATCCACTTGAATTCGAGTGAGCTTCAGTTCCTTGACTTGTGAGACAATCATTTTAGTTTCATATTTTCTCCTTTTTTAGGTCCCTCTATTTTTAGTTATTTATTTGCAGCACCTGGCAGCTTTCTAGACCTCGCCACTTGGCCACTCATTTACTGCTCATTTCATCTGCCGTGCACCGCATCCCATGGGTCTGCTGCTACAACAGTCATCCATCTTGATGGGTTTTGTCCATAGAGCATCATTGTTTTACCATACCAAGATGGCCGCTCCCTCTATAGCTCAAGGTCACACAAGTCTTCCATACACAGGGGTGAGAACATGTGCAGCAGGACCAACAGTAATGCAAGTCATACAGGCAGAGGTGAGAGCACCTTCTGCAGACATGGAATGCGAGTGAGCCGTAGCAGAGTGTGCCACAGGCGCGCCCAGCTCTGTAGTACTTACAGTAACACGTTACACAGGCACGGTAATAGAGGATGGTTAACACATTGCACAGAAGGAGAAATAGCTGCTTGGTTACCTTTGAGTAACATAATACGGCCTTGTGCTACAGGAGTGTCCCATCACTGGACCAGGCAGAAGGCAAACTAACACGTTCTACAGGTAAAGCAAGAGGGGCGAATCTCCACGTAGAGCCTTGAAGGGGGTGAGAGGGGTCAAGGTTTAAATATAAAGCAAGGGCCCTGTGGAGATTCATCATTGAACACCAGTCCTAATGCCAAGCAGGAATGAAGGCACCTCTGGGAGTACAAAAGTGCAAGTGTTGTCTTCAAAGTGAGGACTGCTTACATTAAAACTTCATTTTGTCCCAGAATATGGTAGATTGCAAGGTATGTCCTGCACTACAGATTGTATGACCTGGTGATGCTCCCTCGTTCGCCCTCCTCTAGGACATATGGTTCTCTTCCATCCTGTTGGTTCGACTCATTCTAATTGTTGCTTTCCCTTCTTTCAGATCACTGTGATATTCAAGAGTTATCCTGGCTGTGTTGAACAGAAGGTCTACCAAGCGTCCACGGGGGACCTCCCGCTGGCGTTCAACGATGGGACAAGGAACGGTGGGCTTGCTGAAGGAGCTGGCAGCCTGCGCATCACTGAAAAGCCAGCGTTTGGCCAAGTAGAAATCCAAGCGCTTTACATTGGCAGCACTATTCTCATCCGTCAAGTGGGCCGCTACCTCACCTTCGCCATCCGGGTGCCAGAGGACACACTGAACCTGTCGGAGGAGAGCAGCAGCAGCCTGCAGCTCTGCCTGCACGGGTGCCCCAGGGACGAACTCATCCAGGAGCACCGGCTGAGCCTGGAGCAGGCCAGTCCACTCTGGCCAGTATCCCGCAAAGCCTACACCGTGGAGGCAGCCACCGAGCAGTGTCGGGACATTCTGCAGGTGGAGGACGTCTACTTCCATTCTTGCGTCTTTGACCTTCTCACTACGGGTGACCCAGAGTTTTCCAAGGCGGCCCATGGGGCACTTGAAGACCTCAAGGCGCTGTATCCAAGTAGGCTGAAGCTCAGTGCTGCCCCTAAGACAGTCCTCCTGCCGGTCGGATCGCTGGCAGCGAAGGGACAGTCTTCCGCCTTTCTGCTTTTCTCTGTCCTTTTTCTTGCTGTGCTCTGTGGATGAGGCCTAAAAGAAGGGATGTACTGTACACATCTCTGGTGTGGCATAAGACCATCACTGGAGACGTAGGGTAGGATGGCCAACCGCTTCCTTCTCACCTCTGCTGCTGTTGTGCCAAAGGCAAGGGGCCACCAAGTTTCTGTGCGACAGAAAGTAATCCCTGAAGAAGCCCGAATGTAACTCCACCACATCATCATGCCGCCGCCTTCGGAACCTGAAGGCAAAACCTACCCATGGTCTTATGCTGCTGGAGACTATCCTGACTGATTTCCTTATTTTTCTAGTCAGCCAGAGAGATTTATTGAAATCAAAAACGAGCACCCGGACATGGTACGGTTTTGTGTACTCCCTGTTGGCTTCTTCAGAGGCCCGATAGGTCTATGTGCCACCACCCTCCTGCCATGGAAAGGCGTGGGCGCTGCGTGCCATGGTTTCCTTCACTGCAGTGGAAGTGACCGAGCTGGCACGTGGAAAGGTGAAAGCACAGACTGTCCTTTCTTCCTAAATGCCCAACACTTGGGTTGACTGCCCAGCTGCAATATGTAGAGTGGAGACTGCTCGCGGATTGCACCCCTCTACCCCAGATACCTGTAGAGCTCCTGGAACACCTGGTTCTGCCTGCACAGCCCTGAAAACACTCCGACCTGGACACTCACAATCTGAAAGTGTTTGTACATTAAGACTTGTATGTAATATGTTTTGTCATTGCATTGGTAATGTTCAAACAGCGTTATGAGCAGAGTAAAATTATTCATATTTAATCTGTCTGCAGTTCACAGTATTGTTCCCGCTTCACCCTCCAATGGATGTTGATTTGATGCGTGCGGAGGTTGTGTCCTTACAAAATGTGCACTGGTGGAACATTTACGAAAAGGATGCCAGCTGGTTGTTTAGTGGTTTATATTCTAGTATTCAATACAGGGATTGTATAGTGTTTGGGTGCATGAAGACATGGTGATTATGCCAGGGAGATGTGGTTAACTAGCCGACTTTGCAAAAAGGAGTTATTTTAATCGCTTTGCTAAAAAAAAATTCTTGTGCCCATCATTAACATCCCTAAACACCAAGAGTTGCAAAGTGCTGCAAAATCTCCCATCTATTGCGAGTCCGGATTAAGGTGGGCCGAAAGGGCTGGGAGGAGGGAGTGGGGGACGGCCAGGCTGTGCTTGTCCAATGCCATATTGTATAGGTAAAATGCAGTGTATAGACAACTTGACTCTGGTCAGTGACCATCCCAGGATGAAAGGGGTGCCCAAACTCTTAAGCTGTTGCAGGTTCAAACAAATGTTGGTAACATTAAGATCTCTTCACACTCCTGCATGGCCCTCCCATGCAGGATACAGGGGGCGACTTTGAGCCCCAGTTTTTTCAAACTTGAATTCTGCGAAACGAACACGACTAGACAAATGAATTATCAAGTAAAACCTTTTATTATTAAATAAGTGTTGGGATCTTCAGCTCGCAGGATTTTTCACATTAGTCCTGACAGTCTCACATTTCAACACTCGGCAGTTGCTTCAGAAAAGTGGAATGGATACGTCACATTCTTAAATTTCATACCGCGTATAAGATCCTTCTAAAATTTACTTTAATTTTTTTAATACTTTTTATTAAATTATTCACACTTCATTTAATCAGCCTTTAGAGTCTGTATTAGCGAGCTATGGACCCCGTTGGTCTGGATTTTTGTGGCCCGGCGGCTGCTGGAGGGCAGTGGTGTGTATCGCCTTTATTATGATCTGTGATTTGCTGCCTTAGAGCCAGCTTTGCCCTTTTGGAATAAAAGCACATTCCTCCAAACTTTTCCTGTAGCATTCCAGAAAGAACCCGACCACTCGAACAAGCCTTCCGCTAATGATTTTAAATAAGATCTGTTGTGTAGTGACCACTACTACCAGCTCCTTTTTGAAGAAAAAAAATAATTTTCCTGCGTGTCATTGTAATGTAACTTGGGGAGAGACCGCTGGCCCTTGCAAGCCGTGTGGTAATGAAGGGCCTACAGGTATCCACCTCTGTACACTACAGGGGATCACCGTCTCAATATGAAAAGGCTTCAGGGGTGGCGGCAGATTACCTACAGTGCACCGCAACACTCCTTGCTGAACCTGAGCAGTGATGAGCAATGAACAGCAAATGTGGAAGCTTGGCTCAACACATGGTACCTTAGATTGCATTTTCTGGGCTTAAAGATTTACAAAATCAGTAGTAGTTTTGCGTAATTGTAATTAGGGCTCCTGGTTTTATGGTATTTATTTTTTTGACATTTCCGTGTGTATTTATCCATATTTCTTTTTGGCTAATTTTATCTTATTTATCCATATTTATTTTGGGTTTTGTGGAAAAATGAAGCTAAAATTAGTATACCTCCACATTTATTTAACCGGTAAATATGCACTCATGCTCGAATGCCTACCAGGTTTCAATGCTGTGACACCTGCAAAAGTTAAATCAATGCACTTGTAAGAGAATATGCAGATTTCATTATCAACCTTGTGCATATCTACTTCCGTTTACGTTTTTACTAAAATTCCTTTCTTTTTTAGCCCCTTTACCTATCAATCCGCACAGCCATTGGCCTGGCAGTCATGGCAGACAGTATTTAGAATTACTCAAAAAGCAACCTAATTTCCGTTTTTATCCATATTTAAAAATAAATCCAGACAAGAAAATAAATGTTTTCTGTCAGTAAAAACGGAAAACAGGGAGCCTTACTTGTAATGTGCTTTAATTCCTGGACTAAATTTGGGGTAGGATAGGATCAAAAGCAAAAAGTGTGCCACAGGATGGGCTTTGTGGTTTTTTGATATCAGCACACACTGCCAAGTACAGTTATATAGTTGTTGGTGAAAGTTACCCTCTGTTTACTTTGTTAAAGCAGCAACAGAGTCTTATAAGACACAAGTATCCTGTATTAAGTAAATGGTGGTTATAATCAAAAAATGAAAAATTCTTTGGTGCAAAAAGTGGGTGAAAGGCAATCTGCTTTTATTCTAAGCAATTTGTTTATCTCTGCAGTGGACACCAGGACCTCTTATTTCGCAGCTAGGAAATGGGCAAAAAATGTAAACTTTGAGTAGGCTTGTCCCGGAGAGCGGATATAAGGCCAGGAAACAAGTACCTCAAGAGTTGGTATGATAGCTCAGTGGGACAGGGTGCAGACTGATGACGCGTAGAGCTTGCAGGTTTATATATCTGTGCTGTCCACTTAACCACTGGCTGGACCGAGAGTCTGGTGAAACGTATATTAAATAAACCTAGGTGTGGCATTAAAGAGCAATTTCTAGGACACAGACTGGTATCCCACAATGCCTCTTACCTTGGTGTCCCATGCAGTAGGAAACTTATGGTATTGTGAATTATGAAAATTAGCAGACAGTCCGCATTGGGTTGTAAAAACCCCAGTCCTGGGATGGGATTACACTTTATATTAATGGTTAAAGAAACAGAATTCTTCATAACTTTACAGGATGCCAGGGAGATAAATATGAAGGCAGCAAGAGGTAAGATTAGAAAATGAGTGAAAAAGTGATATAAAGTGAGAACACAATAAATAGGAAGGGGAGCATATGTAACATGGAAAGGATCGCGTATGCTCCAAAAGTAAGTTTTGTGTAACGGGGCGATGCAGGGCTTTAGCAAGGGGTTGAGCCTGTGGCTTGGTGCTCTGTGATCCCGAAGAGACCAGGAATGGCTGAATACACCCAATAAGCCCCCCAGTAGGGCAAGTGCCACAGAAAACTCCCCTAAAACAGACTCCATGGCGTGCTGCATTTCAGTATTTTTTTTAAATAGTTTTTTGTCGAGAAATCTCTTACATCGTACAAATCACATACGTAACAGATGTGAAGTATAAAAATGATATTTACACTCTGCAAAGAAACACAGTTCAGAGCTCACCTTCCCCCCCAGTGATGGAACAGGATGTTTGTCACCCAGCAGCACAACAGACGCGCGTAAGTCCTAGCACACTCATCCACGTATGCACACCAGTGGAAGGGAAGGAGTTACTTGGGGTTATGTATGGGGAAGGGCTGGTTGGGGTCACCTAAAGCTTGAGACGAGAATGAACTCTCCGTTTCCAAAGTCCATGGGCAAAGAGCATGTTGAATGTCTCACTTTTCTTGTAAAAATGCCGCCTGGCCTCTTGCGACTCTTGTTGAGCGTGTCGAGGTTCGTGTCCATATCTCTCAGAGAGTGTCTCCTTGTTCCCTGAAATCTGAAGGTTGCTCCTGAAAACCTGCTTGGTGGGAGTCGGTCCAAGAACACATCACCCAGTGTGCCCCTAGTGCCATGCGGACAACCACTGCACCCAATCAGTAAGGATGCCAGGCTTTACACCAGGGGGCAGGAGGGCGACCAGTGTAATGGAGTGTACCGACTCACCCACCCCATGGCCCCCACCCCTCCAAGTCTGTGAGCAGCACTCCGGTCAGTCCATGGAGGTGACCCACGCTACCTGTAAACGTTGCTTTGAAAACACCTTGTAAATGGCACATATTTTCTGGTTCATAATCAGGAAACTAGTTTCTGCCATTCTCTTCCCTGGAGAAAGAAAGGGATGCAGAAATACTTAAAACAAAAGAATGTATATACAACAAAGATGGCCACCCTGTTTGAGGAGGTGCGCTGCCTTCAGAGTTCGTCTGGCTTTTGTTGCAGTCCGGTGTAGAAACGTGTCATGAACCCCTTTTGGCTGAGCAGGCATTCGGATGAAGGGAGTGGATGGCTTCTGTACAGGCCTAAAGCTTTCGGAAAAGCCTCCCAGCGGAAAAGGCTTCTACCATAGCACAAAGAAGTAGACATCTTGGCAGGACATGGGGCACGGTGTGTTGGAACCACTGTCAGGCCACGTGGAGAAACGTGTGCAATTGTTGCACTTCGGTTTACCTTTAGAAACCTTCCTGCCTCTGTTTTTGTTGTACATGTAGCAGTCGCTCAGAGGCTGACGAGGGTGCTGTGCTGTAGTGCAGGTCAGGGTGCTGTCTCTGCTTTGGAGGGATGCAAGGAAGGAGAGGGTGCTGGCTTTGGGTTACCCAAAGAGAAGGCAGTGTCATGAAAAAGATAAAAAGGTCACTTTTTAAAAGTCCCTGTGTCTGTTTGAACACAGTTGGAATAAGGAATGTTTAAGAAGATGAGAAATGGAGTTGTCTCTACCCACCGCCCCCCAAGCAGCATGTGAGCTGTTCCCACGAGTAATATTTACACCAATCCGCAGAAGTCGAGGAGTTGGGGTCCAGCGGTGTTGATCTTGGTGAGGTCCGGCGAGCCACTGGTCGAGGGAAGAAGAGTTTTGCAGCAGTCTGGCTCTTGCGTTAAGGCTCACCCAACATCGTTCTCGCGTGTTTAGGTTTCAGGCAGTTCCTGTACAACACCTGCAGAGTCCAGAACACCGGTCCAGCCAGGAAGTGGACCGGTGGGGATTGTCAAAGGTACCTGCCAGGCTCTCCTTCCTCTTCATCCCCCAAGCCGGTAGGACGGTGGAGGTGACTTGTGCTATCGCAGGTGCCCGGGAGCTTAGCAGAACTTCTCACCCTTTTGAGTTACTCTGGTGACACTTATCTTCTGATTTTGGGCTTAGTGCTGCTGTTGGAGACGGCCCGGGTTGTGCAGCCACTGACCTATCCAAGGTAACAAACCAAGGCAATTTTAGGATTGATTTCTACTCCTGATACCCATGAGCAGTCTACGTGCAGTCATAACACTAGATTGGCGGGGACTCTTTGTAGGCAGACAAGTCTCTGGGGTTTGGCACATAACTGGCGATTATTTTAATAATCGAATTTTCAAAACACTGCACGTTTTGTCACTAGAATAAAGTAATGCGTCCAGCCATCTCCCTAATACCTAAAGCCCATCCTGGTTTATGGGTTAATCTACCTCAGACCGCTTTAGAATTGAGATGTTTCCAACGCGGTCTGTTCTCAGAGGGCTACACCGTGGCAGACTGGTCACTATTTTAGTGAGTCGGTTTAGAGTTCTGACCTGTTCTGTAGGAAGGACACAGAGTGGGTTCCTACTGAGTTGGTCAAGCCATGCCTCTTCGTTGCCTGGCGTACGGATTGGTGTATGGGCCCGAAGCATCGTTTTGGAGCTGGCGCAGGCCTCTGATAAGAAAGGGGGGCAATCTGTGTAGGTGCTGGTCATATGATGGAGATGCCAGAACTGTGTTGAAAAGAGGCCTCTGCAGCTAGTTGCTTTGGTCTTTCCTTGGTGGTGCTCATTGGCAGCTCTGTTCGGTTAGCAAAGTGTGGAGGGCACGGTCTCTTAAGCAAATGCTCCTTAGAACACCATGGAAGAGTAACTGCTTCTGCGACACGCAAGTGCGCTTCAAAAGAAATAAGGGCACCTCCTTTGGCACAAGACTGGCATGAGCTACAAGGCTTAGTCAAAGCTACAGCACTGTGGGGAAGAATTGCAGCTCCTACATCGGACAAACTTGCTTCAACCGAGACATCCATAGCCCACCATTCTTCTCAGGCATGGCGTTCTTCAGCTTTCTAATCCAGGAGCGACGTTAAAGTTCCTTCAGGGCACATGTTTTCACCTCTTTTACAAACTAATGTAAAAATAGCAACAAAAAAATATACAAATTGTAGGCTTTGTGTTTGAGAGTGTGCTTGTCTCTTTTCTACACTGCAAGGTCTGTGCTCTAGTTGAGGATCCTTGAGGGGCACCTGCTTGCCGAGTGTCTAAGCAGCTCGCTTGTCAATTTTCCAGACAGCCACGTTCCTGCTTTAGCTGCGAATTATTGAGGCACCCGTTTACCCTGTGTTTGAGCTGCACACGTGTCCTCAACGGCCGGATCCGAGCTCTAGTTGCAGATTTTTGATGGGCATTAGCTTGCCATGTGTTTGAGCTGCACACGTGTCCCCTTTCCAGATAGCAAGGTCTGTGCTCCAGTTGTAGATTCTTCAATGCCTTAGTCCTGTGATGCCAATAAGAAGTTGGAAGCCATGCGGGTCCTAGCCGGACATGACTGGTTGAAAGGGTCCTTTAAATGGCCTCCATCAGGAGGTTACTGGAGGATTACATGATGAGGACTTGCTGCAAGGTTGGCATGTCCTGTAATTTAAGCTTTACGCATAATGCTGTGCTTTCTCAGCTGGTCCACCCCAAGAGACAAGGGCATTGTTACCAATCTTGATAGTTGAGTGACAAAGTACTCATGTCCTAGGAGAGAGTGCAAGGCGTTTGTGCTCTGAAGGTGTTGCATAAAAGCTCTTTGATTTCTGAATTAATCTCTTGACACTAATTTCTGGAGGCATTTTGTGTAAAATGTTTACCTCAAACCCAATATTTCCCTCATACTAGGTCTACACCTGTGACTTCCGCCTGACCAGCTGTACAATCCAGCAACACCTGGGTATTCGGAAGCCAAGCAAAAAAAATCCAGTTTTGACAAACCTAGCCCCTCTTGCAGCACAACCTCTGTATAGAATAACTGACTTGAAAAATCTTGGTCCCTTAATTGCCTCAAAAAATAAATTAACTTGAAATAAATATATATTGAGGAAAAAAGAATGAACTTCTGTCCTTGTTCTGGTCCCTGCGAGTTCTCTAGTTCTGTTCCAAGTTTTCTCTAGGCGAAGGCTCCCAGGTGAGGTGCTCTGGACCAGGTGTACAGCAGGTGAGAGAGCCTTATCCGGAGAAGCTGGAGGCCTTCTTTAACACACCTCCTTGGAAGGCGCTGGCTTGGGAAGGAGCATGGTAAAGGGACTTGATACGGTAGGGTAGACGGGTAGCAGTTGCGATACAAAGTCTTTTTTTTTTTCTTCCCTTGCATTTCACAGGATCTTCTTTTGGAAAGATCGATTTTACATTGGTCGTTAGTTAGAAATGTTCCCTTTACCTGCAGTGAGAAGGACAAGAGAAAGAAAGAGTTTAATACATATGAAATGTTGTGCATATCTGCCTCCGCAGAGGCCTGGCCAGCACGAACCTGGAATCTCTGGTACAAAGGGGGGTATACAATGGAACACAGTGGCAGAACTTTTTATGGAGTGAAAAGCTACCTATAGTCTTGGTTCCCATTTATATGTAATTTATTCGCAGGACTTTACCACACCTATAAATATGTTCATGTTTTACGAAATGCATTTTTACAAAACTTAATTTTTAAATAAAAATACAGTGCATCTATTTAAAAGAAAAAAAAAGAACCGGATACTTACCCTCTGTGATGCTCTTTCTCATAGAGCCACAGATTCCTCACCTTTTGCTTACTCCCCAGGCGTCGGACTGGATCTCGACTCTTTCAGCAAACCCTTGGCATGCATGCAGGCAGGTTGCACCGTGCGGTTCAGCGCTGATAACATTCCGCTCCGTAAAGTACATGGAGGGCCTATATAAGTGCCACTCCCACATACTGACGTCATTTGCTTTTGAGAATGCACAGAGCCCCAAAAGCAAATGGACAGTGTTCAGATTCCTAGACTTGGGTTCTTATTAAAGCTTAAAGGCAGATCACATGATGGTGAGGATGGGAGAGTCGTGAAGGAATCTGCGGCAAGATTGTCTCTACCAGAAAGACTATTACCAAGAGAAGTAATGTGTTTTTCTGATAAAGACTTCCTCACCTTTTAAGTAGATACCAAAGCAATACCTATTCGGAGGTAGGTTTGAGAACAGACTCAAATCACAAGGTCCTGCAGGACAGAGCACGCAAAATGCCCCTCCTGGCAAACCCGACTTTACAGGCAATAGTGCTCCGTGAACGTTTGGAGGGACGCCTGGATAGACGGACTGGGACTCTGCATGACAATGCAGCGGTAGCAGCTTTGTCCCTGGTGGAATGGGCATGCAGCCCTTCCGGATCCTGCTCTATGGCCTGTGCGCAGCAGATTTTAATGCAGAGCATGATACAGCGGGAGATGGTTCTCTTCTGCAATGCCTTGCTGCTTTTTGCTCCAGGGTGCCCCACAAAGAGCTGATCACCCACCCGGTGTTCTTTAGTAAGATCTAAGTAGAAGTTCAGCTCTCTCTTGGGTTCCAAGCAATGGAGTCTCTCCTCTTCCTTAGAGGGGTGAGGCGGAGCATATAATCCTGGCAAAGTGATGGTACTGATGTGAAACAGCATTACAACTTTTGACAGGAAGGGGTGCCAAAGTGTGCAGAACCAGTTTGTTTGGGAAGAAGGAAGTGTATGGAGCACTGACAGCCTGAAGCTTACCCACGCTCTGAGCCGAGGTGATGGGATGAACACAGTCTTGTAGGGATGAAGCTGTAAAGGACAGCTGTGAAGTAGCACAAACGGGGGCACTGCAGATAAGTCAGGCCCAGATTTAGGTTCCATTAGGGCATGAGAAACGGAGAAGAGGGAAACCTGTTGCAGCCCTTCCAAAAATGGCATCACAACAGGCGATCTCAAAAAACAAGGGCTGATCTGGAACTATAAGATGGCTGAAAAATAACCCTTAACTGTGCCCAAAGCCTTGCGGGCAAGAGAGAGAACAAATCACAGAATGTCAGATAACTTGGTTTAGAGGGGGTCAATCCGGCATGAGCCACAAATTTGTCACAACAGGTGTCTAGTTTTTGTTGAAGGGACACATGGCTGCCAAGATGACATGAACCACCACCACCGGAGAAAAGTTGAAAGTGTTCATCGGTTGTCGCTCAATCTCCAAGCATGGAGTTGGAGAGTGTGAAGGCCAGGATGCAGAACACTGCCCTATTACTGCGATAGAAGGTCCTCCAGGAGGGCCAGTCTGGTCGGAGGACATTTGCTCAGGTCCTGGAGTTCTGGATACCATACTCTGTGCGCCCATGTTGGAGCCACGATTTCTTGTGCCCGGTCTGTTCTGATATTGAGAACTCTGGGCAGGAGTGGTATTGGAGGAAAGGCATTCAGGGCTCAGTTCTACTCTAGGTGGAGCAAGAGACTCCTTAGAAACTCCAATGCGCAGAAGTGCCGACATTTTGTGTTCTCGGTGGTGGCAAAGAGATCGAGCCAAGGTTCACCCCATTCGCGGATGAGACCTTTCGCCACTTTCTGGTGTAACTGCTGTTTGTAATCCG
This sequence comes from Lissotriton helveticus, assembly GCF_964261635.1. Taxonomy (NCBI): domain Eukaryota; kingdom Metazoa; phylum Chordata; class Amphibia; order Caudata; family Salamandridae; genus Lissotriton; species Lissotriton helveticus. The sequence goes on from NC_136073.1 coordinate 14,755,933, forward strand.
TTAGGTATGGACTGCTGAGCTCATCTGCCCTGGTATTTAATGATCCTTCCAGGTGATTCGCCAGCAAGCAAATTCCTTGGTAGACTAGCATTTTCAGGGACATAAGGCCTCACGGCACAGAGTCTGTGATCCCCCACTCCCTTTACATCCCGTCCTGTTTGTTGAAGTACTACATGGCGGTGGTGTTGTCCATGAGCACTTGTACCAGCCTCCATTTGATGGATGGAAGGAAGGATTTCAACACCAATCAAATGGCCCTCCTCTCCAGAAGGCTGATGTGGATCTGGGACTTTACCAGAGGCCCCTGTCCTCCACCTTTCTCAGATGGCAGTCCCAACCCAGAACTGATGCATTGGTCACCACTGCCAGCTCCAATCAGACCCAATCTCTATCTAGCAACCAATACAACAGATCTTTTGCTGTCTCCTCCAAATTCTGAAAACGGTTGGGAGGTCCCCTTGATGTTGGGTCAACTAAGACTTTATAATGCAGTGCCTTTATTTGCCACCTGGCATGCTCGACCAGCAGGATGCAGGAGACCATCGGTTCCAGCAGCCTTAGTGTTGACATCACTGAAATCCAAGACCGCGGATGAAAGATCACGATCATAGCCTGAATGTCCTGGACTCTTCTTCCTAGAGAAAAGGCATAAAACAGAACTATATCCAGAACAGCTCAGATGAAGGGGAGTGCTTGAGAAGGAGTCAGGTGTGAGTTTGGCATGTTGATAGTGAACCCCAAAGATGACAGTAGGTTTGCCATAGTCAGGAGGTGGTTTGACGACTAACTGGGATAAGTCAATCATTCGGGGTTTGTAAAGCGTGGCTACTCACCCGTGAGGGTTTCAAAGGGGTGGGGATGGTGCCCGACGGGGGCTGATCCATCTGTGCTATGATGTTCAGTTGAAGAGGCAGCTCTTGAGTTCCTTCCTGAATTGGGTCAGTGACCGGTATTGTCTGAGGTGCATCGGCAGGGTTTTCCAGGTTTTGGCGGCGACGTAGGAGAAGGATCTTCTCTGGTTCTTGTCTTGTGGATCCGAGGGACGGTGGCCAGGGCTAGCTGAGGGGAGGTGTCTGGTGGGGACGTGGGATGGGAGGCGGTGGTTCAGGTATGCTCATCCTGCAACGTGCAGGACTTTGTAGGCGTGCGTGAGGAGCTTGAAGTTAATCCTTTTGTTGACTGGGAGCCAGTGAAGTTCTCAGTGGTGTTCGGAGATATGGCTGCGATGAAGGATGTCGAAGACCAGTCTGGCTGCTGAGTTTTGAATGTTTAATAGCCAGTCATTGAGGTAGAGTAACACTGGCACCCCTGACCACAGAAGGTGTGCTGCTAACACTCAATAGGCACAGGCGAGTCCACAGTGAACTGAAAATGCTCCTGTTCTACCACGGACCGCAGGTAGCGCCGAGAGTATATGAACATAGGCGTTTTGCAGGTCCAATGCCATCACCCAGCCTCTAGGGTGGAGGGCAACCAGCCCTGGGCCAAAATGAGCATTTGAAATGTATCCTTCCAGAGGAAGTCCTTGAGAGGGCGCAGGTCTAGAATAGGCCGAAGACATCTGCCCTGCATGGGTACCAGATAGTAGCGGGTATAACAACCACGTCCTGCTTGTGACACTGGCACCCTCTCGACAGCCCCTTTAGCCAAAAGGGCTTGCATTTTCTGCCACACAATGGAGAGATGGGCTTTTGTCAGTGGCTGAGAGGATGTGGAAGGTGCAGTGGAAAAGAGATAAAGGGTAAAGCATATCTCATGCAAATAATCTTTAAGACACAAATGTCTGACGTGATCGCTTGCGAGCCCGTTACAAATCAGTGGATTCTACCTCCCACCAGGTGGCTGTGTCCCTGCAAGGGACTGCTAAAGAGGTTGGTAGGCTTGGCAACATGCTGACATGTTTGCGGTAAGGGACGCCTCGGAGAAAGAGGTAAAAGGAGCAATGAAACGATTGCACTTGGTGAGGTGGGCCTGAAAAGCTGATAGTGAGAGGTAGCCCTGCTCTCCTTCAAACCCAAATACCCAAATAGGCGAGTCTCATCAAAGAGCATGTCCATCAGGGAGGCCTGGACATCACCAGAAAAGCCACTCAATCACAGTTGCGCATGGTGGCGAATGGCAACACTAATGCCTATGGCCCACCTGATTGAATCAGTGGTGTGCAAGCCACAGCCAATTGTGAACTTGGCTGCATCACAATCATCTTGAATTGCCTGAGTGAGCATAGAAGGCAGGTCTCCGGAAATACCCGGAAGGACTTGTGCCACTGAATCCCAAGGGGTGTGTGAGTACTGTCTGAACAATGGCTGGTGTTAACAGAGTGGAGGTCCAAGCTGGCAGAAGAAAAGATACATTTTCCGAACATTTCCACTCACTTACATTCCTTATCAGGGGAAGTGGTGGAAAATATGTTTGCATTTGAGCGGTTGGTGGAATACGGGACCACTAGGCTTTGCTTAGTTAGGTGTAATGTGAAAGAAAAGCTGAGTAGCAGGGAGATGCCACGAGGCAATGAGTTGACTGACTAGGGTGGGCTTGGGGGCGGGGGAGGAAGGGGCGCAGAACAAGGTTTGGACCAAGCCCCCAATAAAGCATCCATCAGTTCCAAATTAAATGGAAAAAATGGCTCAGAAGATGTTTGCCCTGGTTGGAAGACTTCTGTCAAGACACTGTTTTTAAACGCCAATGTGGGGAGCTAAGGATGAACATTTAGGGCCCCCTATGCATCACCATGGTGTAGGGAGCCAATTTCTCAGAGGCTGGTCTGGGGGAAGAAAAAAGCCTTTCTCCAGGGATGTATCGAGACCACTAGCCTCCAGTAAGTCCTTGTACCAACTTTTATCCTGGTAGAGCTGAGTGAACTCATCACCCAGGACACATTCATTATCCGAATCAATCCCAAAAATGGAATGCAAAGTGTTGTCGACCATGTGGCAATTCAAGATGTGGAAGTAGCACCTCGGGCGGTTTGGGTGCAACATCAGTTGAGGTTGTACCGGCGTAGACGCTGCATTGAAGAGAACAAAGGGGCCGCTTCCTCAGGCGGCATATCTGTGTCAACGTGAGAGGACCTGCTGTGGGTGGTGGCGCCAGAAACGGAGTCTGAACAAGAGCCAGAGGCACAATAGGCATGGAGGACCCGCTGCCGGTATCCCCAGTGGAAGGCCTCCCTGCTCCTTGGCAACCGGTACAGATCCAAAGAGCTGGAACATCGCTGTGTGGAACTCTTTGATCTGATGCGGAATAGCTGAAGGCCCTGGAAACACGGGTTTCACTGGAACCAGGTGCCTAATGAGCTCCAAAGTTGCTCAACTTTGGGAGCAAGATTGAGAATGGTGGCTCCACCCCATGCTTGCTCAGGCAAATGTTAGTGTCACGAGGGAGTGGAATCCCATTTAAATTTCTTGTGCTACTTATGCTTACTTGAGGACTTTAAGCATGACGAAGACCAACATTTTAAGTGGCTGTCGGCTCCAGGGACGAGATCGATATAGAACCTTGTACATTAAGCACGACCTGGAACAATTCCAGTGCAGAGCCTTCTTATGCTTGATGAGGAAGAAATGCGTTACTTACCTGTTACTACAGTTATCCAGTATTGGTGTCTTTCATAGATTCACATGCCTGAATCATTCCCCGTCGTCGAGACGGGAGTCTCCGGTACATAGAAAAGTAATGTCCTAGAGACATATATAGAGAAAAATAGGCCTAAGGGCCTCGCCTTAGTAGCCTATCTATGTCATTTTGTAAAAAGGACCAAACTCCAGAAGGTAGCCAATCAGCTGTCACCTCCCTCTAGAACCTTCCTGTCAGGTGCCTCAGTCTCTCAGATTTTGGTACGCACCAAGCTAGGTAGGCGTAATGCTGTTAGAGAGATAAGTGAGTCCTTCCAGGGGAGGCGGGAGGGTTGCATGTGAATCTATGAAAGACACCAATACTGGATAACTGCAGATACAGGTAAGTAACGCATTTCTTATCCAGTATTATGGGTGTCTTTCATAGATTCACATGCCTGAATCAGAGTAGCAAGCAATACATTATGCACATTTGTGATGGAACAGCATATACCAGTCTGTAGATAATACATATCATGCGACTATGTGCCATCAATAAATAACAAGAAATAAGAAAATAAATGTGCATACCAGAGAAGGATGGTGGGAAGGAGGAAGGCTCACCTCATTGGAATAGATGGCGAAGCACAGCCTGGCCAACTGCCGCATCCTGCATCAGTTCCGTATCCAGGCCGTAGTGCCTGGTGAAGGTATGCAGCGACTTCCACGTCTCTGCTCTGCAAATGTCCAGTATTGGCACCCCAGCGAACAGTGCAGCCGATGTGGACACAGCTCTTGTAGAATGAGCTCTTACTCTGGAGTGCAATGGCCATCCGGCTTTGTCGTGGCAAAAGGCAATTGCCGAAGATATCCATCTTGAAATACTTTGTTTGGAAAGCGGCATGCCTTTTCTTGGTCTACTAAAAGCGATGAATAGCTGATTAGTTTTCCTGAACTGTTTTGTCTTGTCAAGGTAAAATTTAAGACACCTCTTCAGGTCCAAAGAGTGCAGAGTTCTTTCAGCTGCAGTGCTGGGATTTGGGAAGAATGATCGGAGGACTACAGGCTCATTTAAATGGAAGTCCGACGGGACCTTAGGAATAAACCGAGGATTAGTTCTTAAAACCACTCTGTCTTCCTTAAACTGCATGAAGGGACTTTGCATGGAAAGAGCCTGTAGTTCACTGACCCTTCTTGCTGAGGTCAGTGCCAGTAGGAGGGCTGTTTTCCAGGAAATGTATTTGACGTCTGCCCTGTGAATGGGCTCGAAAGGGTGTTTCATCAATTGGTTGAGGACCACATTGAGATGCCATGTTGGTGGAACCCTCCTTGGCCGAGGAAAGGATCTGTAGAGTCCTTTAAGGAATTGTTTTATTAACCTGTGTGACCAGAGAGAGGGCCCTTTTGAAGTACTTGTATACCGTGAGATTGCCGCCAAATGAACCCTGATGGAGGAGTGTGCAAGGCCCGACTGTGCCAGGTGTAGCAGGTATGGTAGTAGCTGCTCCGGAGTAGCCTGAAAGGGATGTAGATTTTTGTCCTTACACCAGATGCAAAAGCGTTTCCACTTTAAGGAATAGGTTTTGTTTGTGCTCTCTGCTCTTGCCTTCGCGAGGGCTTCTTTGCACTCCTGCGGGATGTCTAGCTGGCAGAACTCTTGGTACTCAGGAGCCAAGCCGATAACCTGAGTGATTTCAGATTCGGGTGTTGTACTTGGCCTGACATCGTGAGCAGAGATGGATGTAGAGACAGACGGATTGGTGGCTGAACTGAGAGGCGATGGCGGTCCGTGAACCAATGCTGTCTCGGCCAGAACGGGGCAATCAGAATCAAAGTGCAGTGCTCTATCTTCATCTTTCTGAGGACTCGTTGTATCAGAGGGAACGGCGGAAAGGCGTACGCAAACACGTTGCACCAGGCGATGGAAAATGCATTTCCGAGGGACCTTAACTGGGGATGCCAACTTGCGAAGTTGCGGCATTTGGCGTTCTCCCTGGTGGCAAAAAGGTCGATCTGCGGTGTCCCCCATTCCGAAAAGATGTGATCTAGCACCTCTTGGTCGAGCTCCCATTCGTTGGACATAGATCTCTGTCTGCTTAGAGCATCTGCTATGATGTTGTCCTTGCCTGGGACATACTCCGCTTTTAACCTGATACTGTGGGTCACAAGCCAGTTCCAGATTTTCTGCGATTCGCAAGATAGTGTGAGCGAACGCGTTCCTCCCTGCTTGTTCAAGTAGTGCATCGTTGGTGTGTTGTCGGTCCTGATGAGCACTGGAGAGTTCTTGATGCGTGGTAGGAAAGCCTGCAGAGCTAGAAAAACTGCCCTCAGCTCTAGGAGGTTGATATTGAGCTGCTTTAACTGGCCCGTCCACTTGCCACTGATCTGCAATTTCTGGAGGACCGCTCCCCATCCCTCTAGAGAGGCGAAGTTGTTACCACATGTGGGGCTGCAGAAAGCAGGAATGGTAGCCCTTGTGAGAGGTTCTTGAGCGACCTCCACCAGAGTAAGGCCTTGGTCATTTGTTGAGTTATCACAATGCGATCCTCGAAAGAACCTGTGCTTTGAGTCCATTGTCTGGTCAAGGCCTCCTGCAGTGGGCGCATTCTGAGCCGGCAGTGGGGAATAAGCAGGATACACGAGGACATTATCCCCAAGAGGGACTTGAAAGTTCGGACCAGTAAGGTTTTCTTCGATGCTACTGCGGTAGCCAGAGTGATAAGCTTGAGCTTTCTCTCCTGAGACGGGAATGCTTTTGAACATTCCGTATCCAGTGTCGCCCCGAGAAAGGTAAGAACTCGGGAGGGCTGCAGAGTAGACTTCTCGTGATTGAGTGTCAGGCCCAGGTGTTGGAAAAGATTGAGACAGGCGCTAGAGGATTTGGCTGCGCCTTTCATAGATGGTGCTTTCACCAGCCAGTCGTCCAGATATGGGAAGACCTGGTGTCCATGCTGTCGTAGGAAAGCCGCCACTGGAGAGAGGCACTTGGTGAATATCCGAGGTGCGGACTTGAGGCCAAATGGGAGGACACAGAATTGATAGTGTTGACCCGCCACTGCGAATCTGAGGAATTTCATGTGACCTTTGTGAATAGGGATATGGTAACATGCGTCTTGCAGATCTAAAGACGTCATAAAGTTCCCTTCCTCTAGTAATCCCAGAATCTCCTGGATCGTAACCATGCGGAATGATTGATTCTTCAAGAATGTGTTGAGTGCCCTGAGATCTAAGATGGGCCTCCATTTCTTCCCTTTCTTTTGTATCAGAAAGAAGCTGGAATAAAATCCCTTTCCTCTGTGGGCTCATGGTACTCGTTCTATTGCTCCTTTCTTCAACATAGAAGAGACCTCTTGAAGGAGTAATAGTAAATTCCTGTGTTGCATTTTGCGAGGAGGAGTTGCCGGGGGAATTGATTTGAATTCCAATGAATATCCGAATTGGATCAATTGGAGCACCCACCGATCTGTTGTAATTGATCTCCAATTGTCGAGGAAGTGTGTCAGTTTTCCTCCAAGTTTGAAAAAAAGAGATTGTGGACGGACTGGCTGTTGGAAAAGGTCATTGGCGTTCGCCAGTGGGTTTCCTCTGGTTCTTTCCCCTGTAGTTGGACTTTCCATACGAGGTCTGGCGACCTTGTTGCTGCTGACGCTGTTGGTATTGCGATCGGCCTTGATTATAGGAGTATGTGGACTTGTTTTGGTAAGATCTTCTGTACGAGGATTGACCTCTTCCTCTGCTCCCTCGAAAGGACTGGCTCCTAAACTGTAGTGTGCCAAGCGCCCTTGCCGTGTCCGTATCTTTTTTGATCGTTTGTAGGGCCTCATCGATGTTTCCCCCAAAGAGGTGTTGGCCATCGTAAGGCATGTCCAGCACCTTAGTTTGGACCTCCTGGTGAAAAGATGTAGCTTTAAGCCACCCCTGCCTTCGCAAGACCGCAGCCCCTGCTAGCTGTCTGAAGCCGGTCATTGCAACATCCATCGCACAATCAATAAGTTCCGATGCTGATGTTTGGCCCTCTTTAAGGAGTGATTGAACCTTCTCTTTCACGGTATCAGGTAGCTCCGCCAGATACGGAGCAATATCCTCCCACAATTGTCTGTTGTAGCGGCCCAGTAGCACGATAGAATTAGCTACTTTGACAGTCATGGCCGACGTGGTGGAAAAGCGTTTGCCAATACTGTCCAGTTTCCTGCCCTCCTTGTCCGGTGGAGCTGACAATGGAGATGACGGATTCCTAGAATTTTTCTGTGCCGCCTGGGTAACCAGAGTCTGGTTTGGGATGACCAGTAAGGCAAGCTGGCGCTGTTGTTGGTGCCTTATATTTCTTGTCCAGCCTTGGTACCACTGCTGAGACTGAGGCTGGTGTCTGCATCAGCTGTTTTTCCTGGTCCCATATGTGGTCAATGATAGGAATTGATCTGGTCGTTTTCCTAATCGGGTCTTTAAAATCATACAGGAAACAGTCTGTTTCATGAGATTCTAACATCATATGGAATCTTTTGGCCGCTCTCTCCACTAAGTTATGAAATCCGCCAATGTCCACTGGCGGTGAGTCTGAGGTAGTGGGGCTCAGGTGTGGCAGGAGATGGAGCGATGTAGTCCTCATCATCTCCATGGTCAGACTGGTCATCTCGGACCTCTCCATCCTCCGGTTCTTCGACTTCCTCGTCAGAAGACGGGATATCCTGCACTGGCTCTCCTTCCTGACGGAACAATAATGGTGATGGTCTGGGCCGTGAAGATGGCGTCGGTCCAGATGTAGCTGGATTTGTCCCCATTGATGGAGCAGAGGACGAATCAGGAAATCGCTGCTTGTAGTCTTGAATCAAGAACTGCAAGTCTGAAACTATAGACACTGGAGGGCATACCATAGGCGCGACTTGCGTCTGGACTTGTGAATGTTCAGTCTCTTCTGTAAATTCCACTTCATCCCCCTCCTCATCAGTGCTTTGGCACTTCACTATTAGATGTGAAGGACTGGTAGCCTGTTCGTACATATCCTCGTCTGATTCCTCGTCCTGCAGTAGGCGAGCTGGGGGCAACTTTTGCACCCTACTGGGAGACGTTAAGTCCGGTGTTATTGACTTCTTTGCACCCTTTATTCCCAGAGGGGTTTGATGCAGACCATCCGCTGGTGGTAATGGCCCGGTCGTCGATGGTGGGGTCGTAGACGGCTGAATGGCAGCTGACGACGGAGAAATCAGCTCCGATTGCTTCCATGTTGTCGACGATGGTATCGTCGACGGTGTCGTCGTCGACGGGAATATCAACGGTCGTCGCTGGCGCCTTCATCTACAGTACCTTCGTCGACGGTACCTTCGTCGACGGTATCCTCGTCGACTGTGCACTCGTCGACGGTGACCTCATCGTCGTCGATGTCTTCGTCGACGGCACGCTCGTCGTCGAGATTTTCTGCGTCGAAGGCGGTTTTGTCTTCGTCGTCTACGCTGATGTCGTCGACGAACTCCTTATCGTCGTCGCCGGTTTTCTAATGAGGATGATCAACGACACAGGCTTACCCGCCGTCGACGATGGAGTAGTCGTCGTCATCGAAGAGAAGGCTGACGACGCCGTCGTCGTCGACACCGTCGTCGAAACATAGACTGGAGACACAGTCTTCTTCTGCGCTGAGGGAAGCGTCGACGAGGTCGTCGTCGACGACGGCGCAGGCTTTCTGAAGGCAGGAACCTCCTTGTCAGACGTTGTGGATTTTGCCTCTGAAGACTTTTTGACAGTCTTTTTAGGAGGAACGTCTGTAGGGCTAGGGGAAGCAACCCTTGGCCTCTTCAAGGATAATTTAGAGGAAACAGAAGCTATCTCACCGTCCTCTGAAGACTCCAGGTTTTCAGCTTGTTCAGCCAGAGTAGAAGTCGACCTTCTCTGTCTTTTAGAGTTTTTGTGGAGAATGTTCTACAAATCCTACATTCTTTTGGAGTATGATCCGGATAAAGACAGTATAAGCAGGTTTCATGCTTATCATCGATATGGAGCCTCTTCTTACCACAAGAAGAGCAAGCTCTGAAGAGACCCTTCTTCTGTGGATCAGCCATGGTAGAATTATGAAGAAAATATCCAATTTCTGTGAAGAAAAGAGTTTAAACAAGGAAACCTGAGGAGAACTCAGGTGGAGACTCCCTAGCACAACGTGCGGTAGAAAATCTGAGAGACAGAGGCTCCTGACAGGAAGGTTCTAGAGGGAGGGGACAGCTGATTGGCTACCTTCTGGAGTTTGGTCCTTTTTACAAAATGACATAGATAGGCTACTAAGGCGAGGCCCTTAGGCCTATTTTTCTCTATATATGTCTATAGGACATTACTTTTCTATGTACCGGAGACTCCCGTCTCGACGACGGGGAATGATTCAGGCATGTGAATCTATGAAAGACACCCATAATACTGGATAAAAGTTACATACCTGTGGTCCTAGTTCTGCATTGAAGTCATAAGTGCTAAATAATTCCGTGCAGCCTGCGCAGATCCTGGAACACCTTCTTCAATATATATATTTAATTTTTAGGAAAATGAAATTGAAGAATCCATCACAGATTTTTATTATAATAAAATTTCAGTGTAGTTTGTCAGCGATTACTTTTCCGTCTGAATGCTGTATAAGAATTATTGGGGAAAACCCCAACATAGCCTTTGAGTGCTCAAACTTTTATCTCGGAAAGCAGGCTGCCTGTGTGCAAACAGCATGAGGAGAAAATGAAGCCTGATAGGGTACCACTGATAGGAGCTAAAAAAGAAGCTTGTACCTTTAGGAGCCACGGAAGCACCCTATCCCACAATGCACATCAGTGGCAGTTTGCCTGTGAGTAGCAGTTCTTTATGTGAAGTACATAATACATATGCACTGACAGCTGGGGAGGAGGGTGGGATGTTGATGACGCCATTAAAGATGCGTATGCAGCAGCCGTGGCGGTCGCTGGCAATCTAAAGAGTAGGGGCAGTGGGAGGGCAGTTATACAAAAAACTTACCTGGTGCTGCTGACCGCCTTTGTGCTCCTCTTAAGCTCTCCTTCCAGATGTCTATGGTCCACAGCACAGGCTCCCAACCCAATCCAGATGCTGCTCTCATGCTATAGCTAGCCTGGGAAAGTGCCTGAGTGGCTGACCTGATGCTCACTCAGACACAGGGAGCTGTAGCTTTTCTCCAACCCGGCTGTGCAAAACACCTGGGTTGGAGAAATATAAGTGTGCATGTCCGTTAGGCCGGCCTAAGACAGCCAGCCTAACTGACATGCTTACTTATAAGTGCCAACCACTCCTTTCTGCCATGGCCTTGCCCAGCCTCAGACTCCATTGCCCAGTTAGGCTGCTCACGAAGTGATAAATAAAATGATAATACAACAATTTTAGTATCATTTTATTTTTCATCTGCTGGAAGTGCGGTGACGCTCCTCCGCTATTACGGAGGAGCCACACCTGCGAGGCAGAACTTGGACTACAGGTATGTAACTTTTCCTTCTACATTGTAGGATCTTCATTGATAGTCAAACGTTGAATAGAGTAGCAAGTTGAGAAAAAGATCTCCATACTGTGGCTGCCAGGTATCCGTATGGGGTAAATTTTTAATGCACGTAAGCTGTAATAGCTGTACTACACTCTACAAACACATCCAGCCGAAAACTTGGAACCATTAAAACAGATTGCTCAACATTTCTTGCTCAAAATTTGCTGTGGCCGGAGTGTCTGTGTCTAGACATAAGGGCCTTGTATATGTATAGCTATCCAAGTAGCTGTCTTACAGATATCAAACATTAGAACTTGTCTGACCCAAGCTGTGGTTGCTGCTTTCCCTCTTGGACAGTGAGCTTTAGGTATTCCTAGTAAAGGTTTATTAGCAATTTGGTAGCGTAAAGAAATAGAATAAACTAGCCATCTAGCTATAGATTGTTTAGAAGCAGCTAAGCCTTAAAGAGCAATAGTTTATGAGAAGATGGTTTAACTTCCTTATATATTTCGACTTATCCAAATAGAGATGGAGCACTCTTAACATCAAGAGAATGCAGACATCTCTCTGCTGCTGTAGTGGGGTTAGGAAAAAATGTAGGAAGTGTGATAGATTGGTCAATATGAAAGGCTGAGACCACGTTCCATAAAAAGGAACGGTGTGCACACAGAACTATATGATGATGGAAAATTGCGAAAGGTTCTGAAGATGACTAAGCCTCTAACTCACTAACTCTGTGCAGAGGTAACGGCTATTAACAATGCTGTTTTCCATGACCAATATTGCAAGGTTGATTTATGGATGGGTTTGAATGGTTGGCCTATCAGCTTTGCTAGCGTTAAGTTTAATTCTCAAAGAGAAGGTGGTCTCCTAACTGGAGGGAAAAGTTTAATTCCTTCCCAAAACATTTTGACCACAGGGCTTTTGAAGAAAGATGGTTGCGTTGGAGATTTTCTGTATGCGGTAATAGCTGCTTAGTGGACCTTAATGGAAAAGAACTTTAGACCTAACCAGGCCAAGTGCAGTAAGTACAGGAAGATGACATTGTACACTAACAGGATCATGCCCATTGTTTCGATATCACATAAAAGAGCCTTTTTACATGAGCACATAATATGATTGTAAAGACGGTCACTTTGATTCTTTAACAATAGCCATACAATCTTCAGGACGATTTAGATGGTCGTATTGAGTGAATTCAGGAGCAATGCTGGCAAATTTCAGGAATCAATTATTGGATGTAAAAAATTGGCCCTGATGCCTGGATAGGAGATCTGGCCTGAGTGGAAAGCCCCTGTGACATGCGACATATATTTGGAGGAGATCTAATTTATAAACACAACAGTGGTCCCATGCTTTTAGTGGTGAGCACACAATACAATATAGACACAATGGAAACTATATTTGGTTGGGTGACTTATCCAGCCGGAAAGAGGTCACAATTTTTACTGTAAAAAATTCACAAAGGATGCCTTCACAGTTCTTTAGGAGTAGAGCACAAGCCTGTACCCTACCGTTATCAGATTGGCATGGTGAAAAGATAGTTAAAAAGCAAAGAAAGGCATTTAGGCAGAAGCTAAGGATTTCTGTACCATAAACCATATGCAGAAATTCAAGTCACACCATTACATACGTATTTCATACATTGTAAATTTCATAGTATATGGTGTTACAACAAAGTCGACGACGTTTCGATCACATTTAGAAAAATCAAAAGGATCATAACGGCTACGATAGAAGCCGCGGCTGCCTTTGGCTTGAATAGGCGTGGCTGATTGCTCCGGGAGAATCAGGATCTGTCCTCTGACACAGCTACCGTCAGGGAAGACCATTGCGGGCTTAATTACGCCCCCCTTGCGCGACCAAGCAATCCGCTGGCGCGTCTCCACGGTTTCTCTTTAATTAAAAGAGTCCGACGGTCCATTCGGACCTAGTAGCAAGAACTAACTTCTGCCCCGATCTGAGGACAGATCCTGATTCTCCCGGAGCAATCAGCCACGCCTATTCAAGCCCAAGGCAGCCGCGGCTTCTATCGTAGCCGTTATGATGCGGTGGTGACACTTCCCCCGTGTATGAGAAGGCTGCTTGTACTGCCCCCCATTACTGCCCCCTGGCTATTGTGGCGTATACTGTTTAGGCAATCATGTTGTCCTGATGATGATCCTTTTGATTTTTCTAAATGGGATCGAAACGTCGTCGACTTTGTTGTAACACCATATACTATGAAATTTACAATGTATGAAATACGTATGTAATGGTGTGACTTGAATTTCTGCATATGGATTATGGTACAGAAATCCTTAGCTTCTGCCTAAATGCCTTTCTTTGCTTTTTAACTATCTTTTCACCATGCCAATCTGATAACGGTAGGGTACAGGCTTGTGCTCTACTCCTAAAGAACTGTGAAGGCATCCTTTGTGAATTTTTTACAGTAAAAATTGTGACCTCTTTCCGGCTGGATAAGTCACCCAACCAAATATAGTTTCCATTGTGTCTATATTGTATTGTGTGCTCACCACTAAAAGCATGGGACCACTGTTGTGTTTATAAATTAAGGACTCCAGGGCTACGGCCAAGTCCTTGGGCCTCTCGGCCCCGCGCCAGCAATCGGCTGCTTTTCACTCCTTTCGTGGCCACGGAAGGGGTGTACCCACACGTGCTGCCAGCCATGCTCCGCAGGGCAATACCCAACGCGGTGGCGGCCGTGGGAACCGCCTTCCTGGCGGTAGGGGTCAACGGAGAGGTCAGTCCACACCTTCCCCCGCAGCATCCGCCTCAAAACCCTCCTAGTCCGTGCTTTCAGGCCCATGTGACGCCAGTGGGGGGCAGGGTTCGCCATCACCACCTCCACTGGCGCACCGTCACTTCGGACAGGTGGGTGCTGCAAATCGTCCGAAGGGGCTACTCCCTCCCCTTCGAGGCGACTCCTCCAGCCATGCCACCGCAGAACCACCGCGTATCGGGGGATCATTTGCGACTTCTGCAGGAGGAAGTTACGGCCCTCTTGGCCAAGGGGGCCATCGAGCGCGTTCCTGGGCCAGAAGTAGGGTGTGGTTGCCACTCCCACTACTTTCTGGTACCCAAGAAGGACAAGGGGGGCCTACGCCCTATCTTGGATCTACGGAACGTCAACGGCTTCCTCCGGAAGGAGAAGTTCAAAATGCTGACACTGGCTCAGGTCTTGGCTGCCCTGGACCCAGGAGACTGGATGGTAGCGTTGGACTTGCAGGACGCTTATTTCCACATCCCGTCCTGCCGGCCCACCGGCGCTACCTGCGGTTCATGGTTGGCCACGAGCACTTTCAGTTTACCGTGCTCCCCTTCGGCCTTACCAGCGCCCCACGGGTGTTCACAAAGGTGATGGCGGTGGTCGCAGCTCATCTGCGCAGGTTGGGGGTTTCAGTCTTCCCCTACCTCGACGACTGGTTGTTGAAGGCGGGCTCGCCCCAGACAGTCGTCAGCCACCTCCAGACTACGGCAGATCTCCTGCACCGGCTGGGGTTCTCCATCAATGTGCCGAAGTCACACCTGTGCCCCTCTCAGAAGCTCCTTTTCATCGGAGCGGTTCTCGACTCAGCGCGGTTTCGGGTTTATCCACCCGAACAGTGGGTCCGGGATATTCAGGCTCTGATTCCCATCTTTCAGCCGTTATCCCGGGTCTCGGTCAGGTTGACGCTGCGGCTTCTGGGGCTGATGGCCTCCTGCATCCTACTGGTGCATCACGCCAGGTGGCGGATGCGGGCTCTGCAGTGGGACCTGAAGTTTCAGTGGGCCCAGCATCAGGGCAACCTGTCCGACCACGTCCTGATCTCGGAGGGCACTGCGAGACAGCTGCAGTGGTGGCTCACAGACCGCGATTGGGTCAGCGGCAGATTCCTCTCCCTTCCCCAACCGGAGCACGTAGTTGTGACGGACGCGTCCCTCCAGGACTGGGGTGGCCACATGGGAGAGGCGGAGATCAGAGGCCTCTGGTCTCCGGCGGAGGCCCGGTTTCACATCAACCTGTTGGAGTTACGGGCGATTCGTCTAGCACTGAAGGCATTCCTCCCCTCTGCCTGGGGGAGTGTAGTGCAGGTGTTCACGGACAACACCACCGCCATGTGGTACTGCAACAAACAGGGCGGGGTGGGGTCGTGGACCCTTTGCCAGGAGGCTCTGCGCCTCTGGCAATGGCTGGAACGCCAGGGCGTGACCCTGGTGGCTCAACACCTGGCAGGTTCTCTGAACGCCAGGGCGGACGAGCTCAGCCGTCGGTGCATGATGGATCACGAATGGCGTCTGAACTCGGACGTGGCGCAAGGCCTCTTTCAGCAATGGGGAGAGCCTTGGTTAGATCTATTCGCCACCAAAGAGAACGCGCAATGTCATCAGTTCTGCGCGTTGGAATTTCCAAGGCGGCACTCGCTCGGAGATGCTTTTCGTCGCGAGTGGAGTTGCGGTCTACTGTACGCCTTTCCGCCTATACCACTTTTGCCCAGAGTGCTGAAGAAGATCAAGCACAACCGGGCCCAAGTCATCCTTGTGGCTCCGGACTGGGCACGAAGGTACTGGTATCCAGAGCTACTCAGTATGTCAGTCGATCCCCCGGTTCGTCTGCCTCTTCAGGAGGACCTTCTGTCGCAGCAGCAGGGGACGGTCCTCCACCCGAACCTGTCCAGTCTCCACCTCCATGCTTGGAGATTGAGCGGCGACAGTTGAGGCCATTTGACTTGCCTCCTGAAGTCTGTAACGTCATTCTGGCAGCCAGGCGTCCCTCCACAAAGTCGGTATACGCCTGCAGGTGGAACAGATTTGTGGCATGGTGCAGAGCAAAGGCTGTGGATCCTCTTGCTGCCCCTCTTTCTGAGGTTCTTCTCTTCCTTCTTTCTCTTGCCCAGCAGGGCTCTGCTCTGGGCACTATCAAGGGCTATCTTTCTGCCCTTTCAGCCTTTCTGAGGCTGCCTGATCAACCTTCTTTGTTCAAGTCCCCTATTGTAAATAGATTTCTAAAGGGCATCACTCACACGTTTCCTCCTGTTCCGTTTGTGATGCCTCAGTGGGACTTGAACCTGGTTCTTACGTTTCTGATGTGCGCTCCCTTTGAGCCACTTCACAACTGTCCTCTTCGCCTTCTGACCTTGAAGACGGCTTTCCTGGTTGCCATCACCTCTGCCAGGAGAGTGAGTGAGCTCCAGGCCCATTCTTGTACTCCACCTTTCCTTTCTGGCCATCCGGACAAAGTGGTGCTGCGTACCAAACCATCTTTCCTGCCCAAGGTTGTCACAGCCTTCCACATCGGGCAGTCTATCACCTTGCCAACCTTCTTCCCGCCACCGCATCCCTCTAAAGAGGAAGAGCGGCTCCACCGTCTGGACCCAAAACGTGCGCTCTCATTTTACTTGGATCGCACACGCCAGTTCCGGGTGGATGACCAACTCTTTGTTGGTTACGTGGGCGCTAAGAAGGGGAAAGCGGTGCACAAGAGGACCATCTCCCGGTGGATCATCTTGTGTATCCAGGCATGTTACTCCCTGTTGGATTACGGGCTCATTCCACCCGAGCCACGGCAACTACAACTGCCCTGGGCCGGGGTGTGCCCTTACAGGATATCTGTCAGGCAGCTACGTGGGCATCGCTGCACACGTTTGCAAGACACTACTGCCTGGACAGTCAAGTCCGGAGGGATGGCTTCTTTGGCCGTTCCGTCCTCCAGGACTTTCTGGTGTGATTATTGGTTCGCAGACCCACCACCGGGGTTGGTACTGCTGGGGTATCTATTCTAAGGTAAGGAATCGAATACTAACGTGTCTCTTTCAGATGCTCAAGTTACTACTTGTGTAACGATATATCTGTAAGAGACATTAGTTAGTATTAGATTCCTTACCGACTCACCCAACCTCCCCGTTCTGCGAACCAATATCTAGGGTTAGGCTTGTCCCATTTCAGGGCCCTAGTTTTAATGGCACCAGTGTTGGTTTTTTAACATGGCTCTGCGTTTCTGGCGCGGAAAAGCTGTGTCTAAGAACTGACGTCAGCACGCGGAGGCGGCGTCTAAGTACTCCGACGACGTCATCACGGCGCCCACGACGCCGACGACGGACGCGGAGCCGCAGACGACGCCTACCGACGCGCAAGGGTACTGCTACGCAAAAATTTCCGGATCCAGTCTGACGCCTGGGGATATTCTAAGGTAAGGAATCTAATACTAACTAATGTCTCTTACAGATATATCGTTACACAAGTAGTAACTTGTGCGACAGCACCATCTTCACACTCTTGATAAGCATCAAAAAGTCACTGATTGACATAGAGATCCCGGCGGTCTGTGTCGAAGTCGGAGTAGTCGAAAACAAAGACTAATTCTAGGTCAAAAAGGCACTTTTCCCCATCAGACGCCGGTTCAAGCAAAGAAGGCTTGCATGACATCAATCACACCTCCCTCAACATCGAGGGTACCTCAAGTCAGCCTATCCCCTTCTCTTGAATGGTCCAGATCTCCCTCTGCACATTCATCTGTGTCTGAGCAGTCAGAGGTTCCACTGGATCAATCAGAGACCACACCTCTTTCTACAATGCAAATAATACCTGCAGACAATCCTGTACAGATTCCTTTGAATCTGTCTCCGATGGAAAGATTTTCAAAAAGCAAAGTCTATTTTGTCTATTAGAAAATGGAAAGTTTCATCTCCGATTAGAACTCTGCCACCAAGGACGCCTTCTGACTGAGAATCCATGACCCAATCACAGTCCAGATCAAGGCCAAGATCACCTTATTCCACCTCAACACATTTGTCCTACATCCCAATTTCTCCTCAGTGTCATGCTGCAATTTCATCTATCGACAAATATCACTTTTCAGGAGTTAGTAAGAAGAGTTATTTATGAAGCTAAATATTACTGTGGCTACGCCTCAACCAACAGTATCGGTAATCTTGGAAACTCTGCAGCCAAGAACAATGCCAAGACCTTTCTTCGCTGTCTTTTGAACATTGTAGAGAAAATGCTCCATACTGCCACCACACTGAAGTCTGCTACACAAATGCTTCTAAAAAAGTACAGACCTTCACAACAGGATCCAAATTTTCTACGGACGGATCCGAAACCGGATCCAATCATTGCAGTGGCAGTGAGGTGAATACATGCATCTGCTGTGGAATCGACAGAAATACCAAAGGGGAGAGTAAACGAATAGATGACATTGGTAAGAAAGTCTGTGGAAAAGCCTCCACCCATTTAAAGAATGCCAATGCTGCTGCCCCGTTAGGCAGATGTCACAAAGAAATCTGGGATTGAATGAAGGCCTTTATGTCTATTTACCAACTCACAGACAAGAAGACTTCCTAGAAAAGGTGAATGAGGGTTCCTTCATTTCCATCTGATCGATTAGTGCATCGGTAGACTATCTTCACTAAAGCCCGATGCCCAGTTCAACATTGATAATTTGACGTTCTCAGGTTCCTCTTTATTTGGCCAACATACTGAGGAAGAGATGTTAAAAATGAAAAATGAGGCTGAAACATTAAAGACGGTTGGCCTTGAACAGCAAAATAAAGCCTTCAAACAACAAAACAGATATAGATAGGACAGGCAGTTTTATTACGATCTAGTTCATTTAAGTAGGTGGCCTTAACAGTGTTTGCAACAACAGCGGCAATCTCAAAGGCCATATCAAAATGTGTATCAAAGAAGGAGGTCCACCCCAACTAAGCCCTCTCAACCCAAGGGCATAAACTCATCACACAACAATGAGAATCAGACACCCCCTTCAGTTTCCTACTCCTGTGAGGGGGGGGGAGTGAAATTCTTCCCTTGAAGAGTGGAAAGCCATAAGCTTGGACAAGTGTGTGCAAAATATCATTCAAAATGGGTGTGCGCTCCTTTACACGAACACTCCATCATAGGTTCGTCCACTGCCAGTTACAATGCCTCATCTAGACAACCTTCTACCAGAGATGCATGTTCTACTGCAGAAAACAGCAATAGAAAAGATACTTTCTAGTCTAAAAGAAAAGTCTTTCCAAACAGTTTTGGGCAATTCTGGATATTTGACTCCTCAACAGCTACATAAAGAAGGAAAAATTCAGGATGCTATCCCTCCATCAAGTATTTACCCACATAAGAAAAAACAATTGGCTCTGTGCAGTAGACCCACGAGATACATATTTACATATTCCAGTAGCTCATCGTCACAAACCATTTCTAAGATTCCTAGTGGGAACAGATCATTATCAATAAGATGTGCTTCCTTTCAGACTCAAATCAGCTTTCCTCCCATCCCCCACCCCAACCCCTCCCCCCCCCCAACCGTCTCCAAATGCACGACTGTGGTAGCAGCGCATCTAAGAAAGAGAGGTATTTTTCTGTATCCATGCCTGGACAACTGGTTTATAGCCACAACAACCCTATCATAGAAGCTGGGTTTACAAATCAATGCAGAAAAATCGATCACCAGTCTAGTTCAGTGCCTCACGTTTCTAGGGGCAATAGATACACAAAAGGCAAAAGTGTTTCCCTTGGAGGAGAGAGCGTCATCAATTCAAATGAAATGTCTACAGTTAATAATGCAGCAAGTCAAACCAGCTGTCCATCAGATAGAATCCCTTCTGGAATCAATGGCATCCTGCATAATCATAGTTCTGAATGTACGGTTTTTCATGAGACCTCTACAGATTTGCCTAAAGGGTCAGTGGTCGCAGAGAATTGGTTATTGGGAAGATGAATCTGACAGAGTGCACGTCAGTCTCTCACCCGGTGGACCAAATCCCAGAAATCAGAAGGAAACGCCCTCACAGACTATCATCGCAAACACCTCATGTCAGGATGGGGCGCACATAAGGACCAACTTTCGATTCAAGGGTGCTTGTCTCAAAAGGAAAAGTCTTATCACATAAATGTGTTAGAGCTCAAAGGCGTACATCCAGCTCTCAAGTCTTTTCTTTCCTCTCTCGCTTCCAAAGATCTGATTGTTCAAATGGACAATACCACTACAATGTACTATATCAACTAACAAGGTGGAACAGAATCCAGACAATTGTCTCTCCAAACTCAGACGATGTGGCATTGGGCACTAGCAAGAGGGCAATCAATAACAGCCGTCCCCATTCCTGGAATCCAAAATGCAGAAGCAGACTTCCTCAGACAGTTTCATGCCTCAAACAGATGCTCAATGATGAGGTACTAAACAACATCTTCATGGAATGGGGTGCTCCAACGTTTGATTTATTCTTCACAATGCAAAACATACAATGTCAAGACTTCTGCGTCCAGGATTTCCCCAACCACAGTCTCTGGGCAGTGCCCTTTTGACCAACCGGTCAACTATTTGCCTACACTTTTCCACCAATACCACTCGTACCACTAATAATCCAAAAGTAACAAAAATTGAATATCAGAATGATTTTAATTGCACTGGATTGGCCGAGACAGTGGTGGTACACAGTTCCCCGAGGTCCTGTGCTGACTCGTATGGGTGCCCTTGTTGTGTTTGATACCTGGAGTCCTTAAAGCGCTCAAGCGCATGGTCTGCTTTGTCGCCAAAGAGGCGACGGCCATCGAACGGCATATCCATCAATGTGTTCTGGACATCTGCCGAAAAGTTGGCGGACCTCAGCCAGGCGTGGCGTCTGACCGCCACCGTCGTTGCCATCGCTCTACCTAGCGAGTCGGTGGTATCCAGCCCACACCGGATGGAATATTTGGCTGCATCCCGGCCCTCCACAAGGGCTTGGCCGAGTTTGGCCCGTACCTCCAACGGACACTCTGGCAGCACTTCCGCGACCGTATCCCACAGAGAGTGGGTGTAACGGCCCAAGAGGCATGCGGTGTTGGAAGACCGCAGACCCAGACTAAGGGATGAGACGATCTTTTTACCATACTGCTTATACCTTTTGGATTCCCTGTCCGGCGGGGCCGACGGGAACGCGGTCTGGGAATTGGAGGCCTGGATGACCAGGCTCTCGGGGGTGGGGTGGGTGGACAGGAAACATGGGTCGCCCGGGGCTGGGCGGTGGCGTCTGGCCACGTTCCTATCTACGGGCGAACCCGTAGCGGGCTTGGACCAAGTGCCCAGAAGAACGTCGGTTAAGGCCTCAATGAAGGGCAGCAGAGGCTCGTCCGAGCTTGACTGCGGTTTAAGGACCTCAGTGAGGAGATTAGTCCTCACGGCCGCGACGGGGAGCTCAAGGCCCAAGGCCTTGGCAGCCCTCATCAACACCACACTGTAAGTTGCCCCCTCCTCCGAAGCCACGGTAGGAGGGGAGACAAAACCAGTGTCTGGAGAGGTGTCCAGGCCACTGGCCTCCCCAAGGTCTCCTGCCCAGTCCTCATAAGACTGACACTCTCTGGTCAGAGGGTCCTCAGACCCCTCCCAGTCCTCTTCATCACCCATCTCCTGAAATTCAGGGTTCTCAACCAAAGGGGCCTGTTCATAGAAGTGAAACTCTCCAAACGACGTCTGGAGCGGCACCCATCGGGGCCGTCCCGGCGCCTGAACAGGAACGAAGGTGGAACCGGGGACGGCGCCGCCCGAGGATGGCGCCGGAGGCGACACCTGAGGGTCCGACGCCGGGGAGGTCGTAAGGTCCACCGGCGATGAACCAGAACCCGAAGGAGGTCCAGCGGCGTCCTGCGGCGCCGGAACAACTGAACCCCTCGGCGCCGGGCCCAAAGGCGCCGGCGGCGTGTCGGGATAACGGGAACCTGCGGCGCCGGGCCCGAAGGCGTCGGCGGCGTCGGGGCCGCAGCACCCAACGGCGTCGGGCCGACCCCGACCCGCTAGGGGTCCCAGACGGGTCCGCTGGGCCCAAAGGCACCGCGGAGCCCGTCGGAGGAGAGAGTTTCCTCATGGCCATGAGGAAGCGCTCGACCTCCTCCGGCGTCGCGTTGAGCCCAGGTACCGGAGGGTGTGGGGCTGAACGCGGCGCCCGCGACTCCGACGGAGCCGCGTGGGTGGTGTCACCCGAACCCCCGGTCGCATCGCGCGAGCGTCCGGGGGAGTCCGAAGAGCAATGACGCCGCTTGGACTTCTTGTGCTTCTTACCTGACGACGACTTCGACCCGGAGGAGTGCGGCCTACTCTCGGAGCTGTGGTGGCTCCGAGCCCGCGACCTGTCCCTCGACCTCCCATGGGACCGAGACCTCTCGCGGCGCGGGACCGACTGCCGGAGTTCGAGTCGCCTGCGGGACCGCTCCCGCCTGGCTTTCGAAGAGAGGGTCCGGCAGTCGGAGCAGGCCTTGTCGTCGTGATCGACGCCTAGACAAGTTAGGCACAGGTGGTGAGGATCCGTGACCGACATCGTGCGGTCGCAATCCTCGCAGTGCTTAAAGCCGGGCATCCCTACAGCACCGATCGGAGTCGAAAGACTTCGAGAAATGATCAAAATCGATCAAAAAAGTTAGTCAAAAAAGACTAGGGTTTCTGCTTTTTCCCAGATCTGCGCTTGCTGGCGCGGAAAAAAGAAGAACTGACGTCAGCACGCGGAGGCGGCGTCTAAGTACTCCGACGACGTCATCCCGGCGCCCACGACGCTGACGACGGACGCGGAGCCGCAGACGACGCCTACCGACGCGCAAGGGTACTGCTACGCAAAAATTTCCGGATCCAGTCTGACGCCTGGGGATATTCTAAGGTAAGGAATCTAATACTAACGTGTCTCTTTCAGATATAGTCGTCAGCGTCAACAGCGGTGATGACATTCTCGCCGCCGACTTGTACTCCGAGCAGTGATGATGGCGCGTCAACGGTGACCCTCCCTTGGATGGCGAACAAGACTGGTCCAAACCTGTTGATGGCAATATTGATGTTATTGACGTCGGTGAATGGCGCTGATGAGAATGGCGCCGATGTTGAGAAAGAGATTTTCTGTCTTTAGCTCTCCCCCTGTGGGAGTCTATACCTGATTTTTGACACTTCTCCTCAGAATGATGAGAGGAGGACCTTTCCATTCTCTTTCTTTTCTTTCTTTGTAGTTCTGCCTTCAAGTCTTGTATCAAACCATATCTGTCCTTAAGCGTCCTCTTTTGATAATTTCTTGACAAATGTCACATTCTTTTGTGAGGTTTAGGTAAAAGACACGCTGCACAGACTTTATCAGCATCAGTGCTCACCTTCTTTCTTCCACATGATGGGCATTTGGCCGAAAGAGAAGGCATTCTGACTAAAAAACTCCAGTCAAAAATAGCAAAACAAAATGAAATTACTTGACAAAAGGGGTGTCAACTTGTCGAATGCAAATTTTTTTTTTTACAAGTACTGAATATTAAGAGAAATGTTTTAGAAGTGTGAAAAACCACCTGAGGTGTTCAGAGATCCTGCTTGAAGGAGCTGGAAAAAAGACCGGACACTCACAGGCAAATTGCCACTGCAGTGCATTGTGGGAATGGTGCGTCTCAGGATCTTATATGTACAAGCTTCTTTTGTAGCTCCTATCAGTGGTAGCCTAACTGGCTTCATTTTCTCCTCATGCTGTTTGTTCACAGGCAGAATGTTTTCCATGACAAAGGGTGGAGCATTCAATGGCTATGTTAGAGTCTCTGTCAACTATTCTACAACATTCTGAAGGAAAATTAATTGCTGACCGAATACACTGAGACTTTATGGAAAATAATTTTTCAGTGATTAACATTCTTCAATTTAATTTCCCTAAAGTTTATATAGGTATATCTATCTATCTATCTATATATCATAGAAGGTGTTCGGGGGTCCGCACAGGCTGCGAGGAATTATTCGATGTTTATGACCACAATGAAGATACATACGATGCAGAACTATAGGGGAATAGGGTGGAAAGATCTTTTAATTGCCTCAAATTGTAAAGCGCTCTGATAACCTTCTGTATCAAGTTCTCGCTATATCAAACTTTATAAATAAATAAATAAAAATAGGACTGTAGATATGGATTAGTTACTTACCTGTAATCCTAGTTCTCTTCCAGGGGTATACTCGTTAAAGTCATAAGCACTGAATAATCTCCGCCCATGAGCGGGAACCTTCCCGCTCATGGGTGGAGATTATTCAGTGTTTATGACTATTAATGAGTATCCCCTGGAAGAGAAGTAACTTTTCCTCTCCAAGCATAAGAAGGCTCCGCGACGGGACCTTTCCAAGTCACGCTTAATGTCCAAAGTTCTATCTCGATCTCGTTCCTGGAATCGGCAGAGATGCTTCAGAGGTTGGCTGCGGGGAATTATTCAATGTTTATGACTATCAATGAAGATCCTACGATGCAGAATGTAGAGTTTTGCCGCGCATTCCTTGATGACCTTCGGGTTCATTGGCCTGATGTGGGTTCGCTACAGACATTTGTTTGTGACAGTCCCTACAAGGCTTGCAACCTGTCATTTGAGGGGGTGACATCTTTGCAAACTGAAAAAAAATTGGAAAAAATATGAATGTAAGTGTCAGAGATGAAAGAGAGCTCAGGGCACTTGTCTAGTGGTGTGAAAAGAACTGATTTCAGCCTGCGGGAGTGGTACTTAGCTAGGCCCTGCATATCCTTTCGGGAGTGGAGTGGCGTTGGTGTGGAGCCGCTTGGCACCACCTTCTGGTTCACAGAGGTACTGCCAAACAATTTCCAGACTCAGTCTTACACCTGTGAAATATTCAAAAGGTGAAGAATTTGCAGCATGTCTCTATTAGGAAACCCAAATAATTGGACAAATAAGCATGGTTGATGGAGGGGAAGTTGGTGTTGGCATTTGATGACAGCACACTGCTCTAATGACTGATTGCAGCACCCGAGGCAGTTCATTCTGACTGGTCAGTTAATGATAGAGCTTTAAAATATTAATTTTAAGGAAAGTCTTTTGCAGGTTTACCCCACCTTTTTACCCCCACATTGACTACTAGGTACTGGTGTAATTACTCTAAAATGCCCTGAACCCTGCTAAACAGGACTCTGTGCATGTGCTCTGACCCTTAAAATGGTGTATGTTTAAGTGCCTTGTCCCCAATTGGCACAACCTAACTTACTTGTAAGTCCCTAGAATTTAGTACCGGGGTACCCCGGACCAGTGTTGTGCCACCCTGAGTGGGACAAGGTAACACATTGCTCCCAGTCTGCCACTGCATACTGGAAGGGCAGATTAAACCTGCTAACTCAACTTTGAAAGTAATGGCAAAGCCCAAACCTCCCATTTTAATGTGTGTAAGTCACCCATATGGCAGGCCTAACAAGCCCTAACACAGGGTGCTGTTTGTTAGAAAGTGAAACATGTACCTGTAAATATTACAGCAGTAAAAACCATAAGTGGTTGTTGTTACTGTGGAAAGGCTAGCTACAGGCTGGCACCCAGCACTCCTAACCTCAGAATGGGACTACTAAGGTTAGTACCGTTTGGCATCAAAAGAATCTGTGCATGCAACGTGCAACTTTATAGGTTGCCACTTTGGATGCTCATGGTTTCCAGTGCCCGGTTACTGATGTACTCGAGGCTTGCCTGCAGACAGCTTTCTGCCCTCCCTGGGAGATGTGCTAATGACTCCCAGGAAAGATGACAATAGAGGCCTGCCACTGGAAGAGGTGTTACCTCCCTCCTGCAGGAAGCCACACAGTGTTAGCCCAAAAGGCGAGCTTCAAGGGAGAAGCCGCACTTAACACCTGGGAGAGGGGCTGCTCCATTGTTTAAACAGGCTGGCACTGGGGACAGGAGAGAAGCCAGTTGTCAAACAAATTTTTTCTGGGGTGTGTATCCCTGTGGTAGCCACACCCTGGGGAGTGGGCTATTATTATTATTATTAATGAGCTTGTAAAGCGCAATGGTTACTCTAACCGGAGTGTCCCTGCGCTAGGACAAACAGAGCCCTAACAGCCGCCCCAGCTGCCCCACACGCGGGCATCCAACTAGGTGGAACCCGACCACTACATTCCTCCATAGGAGGAGCGGAAGAGCAAAGTCTTCAATTTTTTGCGAAACAAGGACTCTGACTGAGTTCTCTTAAGACCCACGTGAAGCTCATTCCAGGCCTTGGCTGCCAGAAAGCCAAATGATCTACCGCCCAGTCGCGCCTTGCTCTGAGTGCCAAAAGAGTGGTCTCGCCATCTTCGGAGTGGGCAGAATGGTGCATCCTGTGATGGCCTCATGACACACTTCCAAGGAAGTGGCCATCAGGAGGGAGAGAACCTGGTAGCTCATTGGCCACCAAGTGCCTCCTACCCTGAGGGCATTTTCTGCAGATAAATAGGGCACCCAGAACTCAGATTTTGACTGACTCAGAAGAAGGACCAAAGAAAGACTGCCCTGCAAAGATAGGCTGCGCTGATGAGGACTGCACCTGCTGGCTAGTGAAGAGTGGAACTGTGCCTGTCATGTCCTGCTCGAGGAGAAGCCATCTCCAGAGCCCAGTCAAACCAAGAGAACTCCAAGGGCCAGCCAACTGGCCTCCTCTTCATAGCACAGCTGAAGAAGCCTGCTGGGGCAAGTTGGTAGCCCAAAGTTTTCAGCTGCTACCACGGCCGCCATGCAACATGAGGACCAAGACTGACACACAGAGTTGCACCCAAGTTCGCTGAGCCCGGGGGTGCTATTGGAGAGTTGTTGGAACCCTCAGAAGGAAAGTTATCGACCCAGGAAGCATTGATCTGTGATCGTGACAACAAGTGACTGGTAGTCCAGTGGCGACTAGACTTTAGCCAGATCAGAGTGGACTTTGTGGGATGTTCGCCATGCAAACAGAAACCCATCATCATCTTCGTGGAGCGAGGAATCCCTGCAGGAAGATCCTGTCGATCGTGTTGCATCCACAGTATCTTCAGCATCCTTCATCTCTTGCATCAGGACCACACCATAGGCATGCACTGCAATGGGGGTAAAGTGCCAGGAACTGTTGAAGTTCTGCTCCTCCAGTGAAGATAACTGTTCTTGAGGACCTTGCTGGTCCCCCTGACTAGCTCCATGTCGGCGTTGGCCGCCCCAAGTACTTCTTACTAACCGCACTGAAACTTACGTTTTCTTTGAAAAAGTTTGTAAGTGTCCAATTTGTTGACTTTGCCATGGCTTGTTTGTTTGAGTGAAATTGCTTTGATTTATTATTGCTTGTATGATATATATCTCCAGAACCCTCTGATAGATATTTTTCATTCCAGTGTCTACATTCTTATAAAATGCAGTCTATGTTTATAAATTGGTGTTGGATTTCTTGAGTGTTGTGTCCATTTCTTCTTCAATTGTTTTGGTGCTGTTTAGATGCTTAACACTTGTTCCTCTGTATAAGCCTTGCTGCTCAGTGCTAAAGCTACCCAGGGTTGAGCTGAGGGCTTGACAGATTAAACCCAAGGGTCCTAAAGGGGTTGGTAAGTGTGTCACACGGTGAGGATGCACAACTACACCATATAATACACCCCACTGCTTCACATTAAAAGAACGCCTGTGAAAGGTTTTATATGTTCACCTTAAATCTAACTATAGGGGAATAGGGTGGGATCGAGTTCGCGCTATCTAAAACTTTATAAATAAATAAATAAATATGGTGACTTATATGAAAGTAAATGTTTTTCTTTTTAAAATGAAAATAACATTTGGACTCCTTAGCCTGTTTATAGGCTGCAATTGTTGTGAGCGTGTAAATAATTGTTTAGACTGATGTGTATATATACATACGTACATCTGTTTTATAGGTGTTTCAAGGCTCACTGCACGTGCCTGTGACTATTCGGCGCGCCTGACTATTGGTGAGGATCCACTGGAAGAGAATGCTATTAGCACCGTTTCGTACTGATTTTTTCTTTTGATATCATTCTTTCAAATTTGTTTTTTAAATGAAAAAAACAAAGCATTGGCAAAGCCATTCTGTCTGGCTTCCCTGTCTTGATCTCACGTCAGTTGCATGTACACCTACACCTGTATTACATATGGTAGCAGGATTACTACATGCATTTCAAACTGAAGTAAAAAATGTCTAAAAGACCTATATTATCTACCACATGAACAATTGCGTAATGTAAAGTCGATGCACAGAGTACTCATCCGCGATATTCTGTGACCCTGTACTGATCCAGCTCACCGAACAACTGGGGAGAAACAATCTGGTGGACACCTCTCCATTCAGTTGCCATGCCAACCACAGCTCCGAGGCCTCCACTGATGACATAAGAACCTTCCTCGGCCGGGGTGAAACAGTGGTCCTGATCCTCCTCGACCTCCCAGCCGTATTCAAGATTGGGATCCAAGAAGACGCCCTCAAATGGATTACATCCTTCCTCACAGGGCGTACCCTGATAATCCGCCTTTCCCCCTTCAACTAGGAACACAAGCATCTTCTGTGGCATCCCTCAAGGTTTATCCCTAGGCCCCACCCTGTTCAATACCAACTTTATGCCCCTGGCCAATACAGTCAGAACCTATGCCCTCAACATCATATCCTACGCAGATGATACCCAGCTGATCCTCTCGCTTTCAGAAGGCCCCTCCACCATTAGAACCAACTTCTGCGACTGCATGAAGTGTTGTGTACTGGATGAAGACCAATTGTCTAAAACTCTGTACAGACAAGACGGAAGTGTTCATCTTTGGGTCAATACCTTCCCATGGAACAAAATCTGGTGGCCCTCCGAACTCAGACCCACACTAACGGACCATGCCCACAACCTTGGCATCATCCTGGATGCCAAACTCACCATGAAACGTCAGATCAATGCAGTCTCCTCTACCGGCTTCCACACCCTCGCATGCTCTGGAAGATCTTCAGAGGTTCCCCGTCAGCACCAGAAAAACCGTCACCCAAGCCCTAGTCACCAGCTGACTGGACTACGGCAATGCGCTCTACAAATCCCCACCCAACCTCTGAAGAAACTCCAGATGGTACAGAACTTAGCCAACAGACTCATCCTCAACCTCCCCAAATAGACCCACATCATCCCCCACCTCAGGAACCTCCACTGGCTCCCCACCCAGAAAAGATGCCTATTTAAAATACTGACAATCCTACAAGGCCCTCCACGACCAGCACACATCAACCACCGCCTGAACTTCTATCAACCATCGAGGCACCTGCGCTCTGCCTCCCTCGCCACACTCCCCCCATCTGCCAAAGCCACAGTGACGGACGTTCCTTCTCCTACAGCATCGCCAAATCCTGGGACAACCTTCCCTTTAACCTCTGATCATCATCCTCCCTCTCAGAATTCAGAAAAGGACTCAAAACCCGGCTTTTCGACTGAGCTCAAACCAAACCTAGTGCCTGGATAACCTGCGGCTGATAGCCGCACTGTAATAATCTGAGCTGATTGATTGACCAAACAGGACCCTCAAAGGGTGATGTTTACTTTTGGTAGAGAAAGAAGTCATTTATATATTTGAACATATATATTGACAGATATTTATATTTCTCTATGAACAATGTGGGCCAGAATCCTGCAAGTAGTTATTCTATGTTTACGAACATTGAAGTTCCCAAGATCTAGATTAAATAGTAGCTTAGTTATACTTATTCGCCTGCCCAACCTTTGCTTTCTCAGTAACCACCAGGCAGAGTTACCTTTTTCAATGATCAAATATTGCACACACCATGCTCTTTAGCTTATGCTTCATATGTCTCCAACTCTCTGAGTGAGCTTGTCACTAATTTGTAGGTTTACTAGACTGTTATTGATTTCGGCCCCTATTTTATAGAAGAACAAACCAGCCTCAAGCTTCCTTAGACCTCCCTTCCCATCTCGTAGTCAGTGGTGTCAGATATGTTGTAGGAGTACACTGAATGGGTGTGGCAGACGGTGAGTTATTATTGTCCTCTATGGATTGTGGGGTAGGTTGGGAGAATCCTCTGTCGGTGAGTACACAAGTTAAAGTTCCCAGTATTGACGTGTGCCATTCTCACTGTGTAGAATGTCTGAGCTTCATGATGTTGTGTGGGGGGGGGGGTAATTAGTTTAGGCCCCTGTTATCCAGGTAGGTTAGATGGGCTAGTAATTTGGACAAGGACTTCCTTGGCATGTTTGCCCATGATCGAGCTGTGCCAGTGGGGTGTAATGCCGTGTGGGGTGGCTGGGCACGGTCCATGTGGGCCTATCATAGGATGTTTGAGTCTCATGTATGGTGTAGGCAGGTTGTTTGAACTCCCAGCTAGTATATGGTCCTCCAGAAAGCACACTCACCTGCTTTGCCATAGCTGTACTGATCGGCAATGCGCAGCCTGTCAGTAAGGATGGCTCGCATCCTTCGGCCGCTTCAGCTGCACCTTCAATCGCTTCATTCCAATCTGGAAACCGTTCATGGCCT
Organism: Lissotriton helveticus; assembly: GCF_964261635.1. NCBI lineage: Eukaryota > Metazoa > Chordata > Amphibia > Caudata > Salamandridae > Lissotriton > Lissotriton helveticus. The sequence continues at coordinate 14,786,131 of NC_136073.1, forward strand.
GTATGGCCGTCTGAGCACTGGATGGGTTGTCAAAACTAACAAAGCCTGTAGAGGAGAGCAGGCAGCGTGGGTCAATGTAGTCATCATCCGCAACAAAGGCAAGAGTCGAAAAATATCAAAAAAGCGGAGGCATTGCAATGGTAAAGAACATGCGTAGAATGATATTCTCATTTACACCACAGAAGGGAAGAGTGGGATATCTAAGGAAGAGCAAATTGTAGTATGTTACATGTGCACAGAGACTGAGAGGATCACACATGTGCATGCATGAGCCGGAGAACAAGTACAAGAATGGATCTAGAGAAGTGTAAGTTGGATTTGTGGCATAACTTGTGTTTCATGATAACTGCATCAGAGTGCATGGAGCAGTCTGGCCACCTGTAATGCAACGGGCATTCTGCTTCTGCCCCGGAGCATCACCCATTCTGCTCCACAAAGCATGCACACACTTACCAAAGCACTTGCTCTGATTGGTGGCTCGGTCCATGAACACTTTAGAGGAGATAATGTTTCCAAAAGGGAGGAACATCTGCATCAACTCGTTGTCCCCAAATTCTTGAGGGAGGTGGTAGATAAACAGGTTACATCCTTCAGGACCTGGTGGTTGAGAAAAAGGATGGGCAGAGGTTGAAACAGGAAGATGACAAAATTGTGTGCAAATTGTGATTTGTTGTCATTGTAGAGAGGAATACCCAAGAGAAAATAGTGGTATAATGTTCACCACAGCAATGTAACATATAAATAAATGCAACTATTATTTAGCCCATCCTTGGGTAAGAGCTCACATGACCCTTATAGCAGAAAATGATTCCCCTTTAGCAATGACTCTAGATTATTTGAGTGATAATTCCTCAAGTCATGTGAGAATCCTAGCGTTTTCAAGATGTTTTCATGCATATGCTAGCTTGGGTTAAGGATTGTTTTTAGAGGTGTGTCTTGGTGATGTCACACCAGCTATGATAAACCATGCCTATGTTTTGGATATTTATAAAGTGCACCATCACACACAGGGGTATCCTGGCGCCGAGCAGGTGTGTGCCTTGCCCTGCCTGAGGTAGGTTGGTTACTTGAAAAGCCAGGCCTTCGGCTCCTTGCAGAATTCATGAAGAGAGGAGGGGGCTCTGATGTGGAGTGGGAGGTTGGTCCACGCTTTAGGAGCCATGTAAGAGAATGCCGGTCCTCCTGACCTGCTTCTGTGTATGGATGGGATGTGGGCGAGTATAAGTCTTGTGAAGCGGCGGTGTCTGTGTGATTGGTGGGACCTGAGTTGTGTAGTGCCTTAAACGTGTTTGTGAGAAGTTTGAATTGAGCACATTTGTATATTGGGAGTCACTGTCATACGCTGAGGTGTGATGTGATGTGAGTTCTGTGTGGGAGGTTGAGGATGAGTCTGGCTGCTGAGTTGGGTGATTTGTAGTCTTCTAATGATTTGCTTGGTGATCCCAGCAGAGGGAGTTCCAACTGCCCAACATGCTGGTGACTAGGGCATGAGTGGCAATTTTTCTAGTGTTGCTTTGGAGCCATTTGAAGATCTTCCTCAGCATCTTCAGGGTGTGGAACCAGGATACAGTGACAGTGTTGACTTGTGTGGCCATATCTAGTTTGCGGTCGATTATTCGTAGATTCCTGGTGTGGGTCCGAGTTTGGCCGGCCACCAGATGGAGTCCCATTGTGAGGTGTTATTGCCGAAGATCACTACTTTTGTCTTGTCGGTGTTGAGCTTGACCGAGTTGGGTTTCATCCAGTTAGAGACTTCTGTCATGCGTTTGGTGAACCTTTTTTCTTGTGTAGAGGGGCTTGTACGAGAGGATGAGTATGAGTTTAATTTAGTCTGCGTAGGAGTTCATGTTGATATATTGTGCATTGATGACATTGGCCAGAGACATCATGTATGTGCTGAAGAGGCTGGGGCGGAGCGATGAACCTTGAGGCACGTTGCAGAGGAATTTGCGAGCTTCCGAGGAGTAAGGTGCCAGGCTGACAGCTTGTATTGTATCCATTAAGAAGGAGCAGGTCCAGCAGAGGGGGTCCTTGGATGCCCATCTCATGCAGGTGCCTGATGAGGATAGTGTGAGATTGTGTCAAATGCTGAAGAGAGGTCCAGGAGAATGAGGGCTGCAGTGATGGGTGTTTCTGTACTGCTTGAATCTGGACTGCACATCGTCAGGGAGCTGGTGGTTGCGGAGGTGGTCATTGAGGTATCAGTTGATTTGTTTCTCTAAGCCAATGACAAGTGCTCTTGGATTGATTACTGGAACAGGGGAATGTTAATTTAAGAGCCCTTGTAAATTGATGGGAAATTCCGAAGTTGGAAAAGTGTTTACAGGTCAGTAATGTTCTTCACACTGACAGATTTCTAAGCTAGATAGACTACAAAATCGAGCTTTAAGCAAGTAAGGGAAGAGTTTACAAGGTATGGGGTAGCTGTGGAAGCCATGCTGAAAAGCATGAGTATGTATCTCTTATAATCTGACCTCCATGTAGTGTAACATGTTCATTTGCACCACTGGAATGCTCCACATTAAGTACTATTGAGTTGTGAAAAAGTATTCAGAGAACTATAAAGCAATAAAACATTGTTTTATCATTAAGACAGATTCTTTGCAAGGCTTTCCGCTTGTAAATGTGTTGGAGGATGACAGCAACCGATGGCTAATAAGATTCAGTAGTTCATAGGCAGCCCAATACATTTCGTTATCTGCCGAGGGTCAGCCTTCCCAATGACAACAGAACAATCAGTTAAAAAAACAACAAAAAAACAATCTTGTTAGTCTGAAATACTGTGCATTGCTGATTTAATAATGATGAACCATTTTAGCAATCTTGGAAAAAAACAGACTGTCCTCAATAATTTTGTAAAAGACGGGCAAACAAATGGAACAGGTAATGTGAAAATTAGAATCTAAGGTAGGAATCCTTGGTCCCAAAAATAGCCCAAACCATGTGAAAAAAAACCTGCATCAATCATTTAGAGCGAGGGAATAGTTCAAGGTGGCAGTGTACCATCAGTTCTGCTCTCCCGCCCCCATCGACAACGTGATCAGCTTTCTTTTTTCGTCTCCACTTAAATCCAATCGATTTACGATGGTACCTGAGAAGTCTTGTCCCTCATAACTGCCTAGATGAACCGTAACGGGCGAATCTGGGCACTGCAGTCAGGAAACCCTTCCTCTCATTTCTAACAAGCATTAGCAAAGCCAATAAGTCTTGCCTGTATATTATGGGTGCTGAGCTCCTGGCTTTGAACATGGTTGATTTTTACTTTTTTAACTACTGTTTAAAACAGTAAAAGAAAAAAACTGAATTCAATGTTTTCAATCTTTATAAATGACGGTTTATTTTTCAATACTTTTTACTCCGGAAACACTGAACAGAAATGTAAAAATAGTAAATACTAGAGGCCAACATGGCGAACGCTCTCTAACGGAGCTCCGAACTGAACCCCTCTAATCTGGCATGTATCTGGTGTAATACCTGCCATTGATCTGCAGTCCCAGTGCCCAATACTGTGAGACAGGGTTGCAGTCACATCCTGCGGCTTCGGAACACCACGAAGAACTGGCTTGCGGGCTGGGCCATGCTGGCCAGGAGGGAGATGTCGCTCCATAGTGGAGGCCCTCGTCGCGAGCAAAGTTGGCTGTGCCCGAAAGAGGTGGTTGGTGGCATCGTTTTCCCCCCGACCACCCTGCACCAAGACGCTGATGGGAGGTGATTTGACCTCCCTCGCTGGCTGACAGCGCCATAAGGTGCAGGCCAATTGGTCGGCGTTGGCGCTCCGATGGTATGATCTGCTCCAATCCCCCCCTCACCACCCTACTGCCTGTGACTAGACCCTGACTATGGGGAGACCCCCTGGGCCTTTGAACCAGCTGCGGTGCCGCCCAGAGAGGTGCCGGAGGAGAGGCCTGAGACTATGAAGTGCCATTTTGCCACCGCAGGTGTAGGAGCCTGTGCAGGGAGGTGGTACGACCTGCAGTCCTACCTGAGTGAGTCTGTGACACGTCTCTCTCACAGTCGCTTGCCTTGGGAGGGGACAGAGACCTGGGACACACCTGTTACGGTGCACCAACTGTTTGGGTTTGAATGGGCCAGGCCGGCTACGATTGCAGAGCTATCTTCCTAACCCTACCTAATCATATAAAAACAAGCCCCACACTTCTTCAGTTCAGAAAAAACCTGAAAACATGGTTATTCAATCAGTGATTCTTTTTCCGTACTTTTGTTCATGGTGAGACATTGATGCACTTTTAGCGCCGAGACGCCCAAGGGTAATTGTATGCGCTCTATAAATGCCATTAATAAATAAATAAAATAAATATCTTCCCCCAGCGATCTTCTAGAGCCTCCTGCCACGTGGTCCTGCGACACACCAGGTGAGTACAGCTGCTGAGGCATGGGCTGGAGGGGTGAGTGAGAAGCTGCAGAGCCTTCCTGATTAGTCTATTTGCTCCTCGAGGCTACTCCCCCTGGCATGGATGGTTAGCGGAGGGGGCTTAGATCCACCTTCAAGGACGGTGCGACTGTTCCCCTTCCACACCCAGTGATGCAGTGCCACACTGCCCACAAGACACGAGCAGCATCTGAACATACCACTCTGCTTCACTTTATTTCCACAACACATTGGGGCAGATTTATGTTAACTGGCGCATCCCCAGGGATGCGCCAGTTAACATGCGCCACAGTGCGCCACAGCTCCGCCACCCATGGTGCGCCGCATTTATGATGCGGCGCACCATGGGGCAAAAACGGCACAGATGCGTGACGCATCTGTGCCGTAAAGGTGACGCATTGCTGGAGTTGCGTCGCAAGCGCGACGCAGCTCCAGCAAGGCTCGGGGGTGCCCCATCTCCACAATGCTGCGTCAAGACCTACGCCTGCTTCAAGCAGGCGCAGGCTTTTGACGCAGCATTGGCCTGAAAGTGACTGAGTGAAATCTTATAGATTTCACTCAGCCACTTTTGCGAGGCGCACCTGCCCCGGAACGCCCACCCTGCGCCGGAACGCCCACAAGCGGCGCAGGGCTTTACAACGTGACGCATCTGCCTAGATGCGTCACGTTGTAAATCGTTCGTAGGGATGCGCCACGTTTACGCCGCCTTGCGTGACGCAACAGCGGCGTAAACGTGGCGCAAGTGCCTCATAAATCTGCCCCATTGTACTTTGGAAGTGGTTGGCAGATCCTGCGCTCTACTTGCCATTTATTTGCACGTGGTGGTGGCTCATGGTCTTGCGTCGCCTCTGCTGAGCTCCACACCAGCCTGCTTTTGTTTGATTACCCCGAGAGACCTACTCTTTGGCCTGGCCCTCCCACTGTGCCTGCTTGGACTCCCTGCTGTTATACCTTGGCTTACCCACCATAACGCCTAACTTTACACTCTGGGATACTGCACTTTACCTTCTCCATCCCTAAGCAGGGGCTGGGCTGGGGAGATGCGAACCGCCTTCTCTCTTTGCTCCGCTCCTGCCCTGCCTTAGGGGAGACCCTGTGAGAACCATCCACACTGACCATGGTGGCCCCCAATGATCACCTTAATCGATGCCTCCACCCCCTCTCTTAGTCTCGGAGAACACACTCTGCCACCATGAGGCGGCTGCTGGAGCATCCACGGAGCTGTGGCAAGCGGCTGAATCTCCATCGCAGGAGGTGCTGTATAAAGTCCCTGTGCCAGCACCATGGATAAAGATAAATCTGCCTGCCCAGTGTTCTCACAGACTCGAATGGAACAATACACCACCTGACTCACAAACAGACAACCTAGAAGCACTGGAACAAAGCCCCCTCAACAGATAGGGAACTTGCCACGATCCTTCAGGCCAGTCAAACCTCACAAGTGGCCGTGGAGACCAAAATTGGGGAGGTGAGCATGGGTGTGGCAGTGCTCCGCCTAGACCTAGGAAACATCACGGCCCGGCTCACCGAAGCGAAGTCTCAGATATCCACAGTAAAGGATAAAATCACACCTCCTAAATCCCAAGGTCTCCAGCCTTCTCATGAGCACATAAGAACTGCACCGCCACGCCGAAGACACTGAGAACCGTTCCCGGTGCAATAATGTGCGCGATTGGCATCCCTGAAGGCACTGAACCTCAGCAAGTAGCGGACTTTCTACAAGCGTGGATTAAATCCTGGATACCCGAAGACCAACTGTCCTCCTGATTTGTAATAGAAAGGGACCACCGGGCTCTGACTCCTAAACCTTACAAGGTGCCCCTCTCAGACTGGTGATCGCACCTGTCCTTAACTTCAGAGACAGGGCTGCTATATAGAGGGAGGCTCGCTCCCCGCCGGAGCACGGCTGTGGAGATGCCAGGGCCCACCTTTTTCCCGACTACACCCTAGAAGTGCAACAACAACGCTGCTCCTACATCGAGGTCCAGCAGAAACTGAGAGCCATGGTCATCCAATACGGCCTCCTGTTTCCCGCACTGCTCGGAGTAATCCATGCCAACGAGTCTTACTTCTTTGAAAATCCAGAGTCAGCCTGACTGTGGCTCAGGGAGGAATGCCCCCTTCAGACCCTTGCGGAGGCCTCATGGCGAGGATCCAGAGCCACCGACCCTGCTGCGAACACACTGGCACCCACGCACTCGCTCCCATAAAAGGCACCACATCACTTGCTCCAAATGTCCCTTGCGGTCTCCCCAAGGCATGAGGACACTCTCCTTCCTTGTTGCAACACCCCCAGGCCTCCGGTAAAGGGGAGCAGAGATTGGATCAAGAAGCCCTGGATGAAGCGTCCTCATTACCTACAGAGAACTAAGTGGACACAGATCTCTCTCAAGAGTCCCGCACTGTAATCCTTACACTACCTAGTGTCTACCGGACACTAGCGCATACTCTTTTTTTAAAAAACTTTATTTTTCAGCAGAGTGAACAACATAATCCCCCCCCCAAATTGGCATCGGTAGAAAGAAAAATACAAGTGTACACATGTCATAGCTCCAGTACAGCTCCCGCAGGTGCAGATATAACAGTAGATACGAGATTCAAATCCTTGGGACACTAGCGCCTACTCAGCTGAACGTTGTTCAACCTACCCGATGGCATTCACTTATCCCTAAACTGTGGAGGTGTCCACCACTCCTTTTTTCCCCTTTATACATGCGGTTTTACTTCCTATTTTTTACTTTTTAGGGTGACAGATGCTTCTAGGGTGGAAGTATGGGGTGGGGGGGAGCTGGGGGGTGGGGATTCAGTACGTCAATATTACTTCAATTGGTTGAAACCCTTTAAGTCAGTGTTGGTGCCCCTAGTCCTATCCCAGGTTTGCTTTGACTGGCAAGATAAGATACTATTCCCATCTGCCATCTCAGCGCCAAATACCTGGGCATCTGGGTTGCATTACACCCTGAACTTACAAGGTCGAAGAACCTCGAATCCCTGACATGGAAAGTTAATGCCAACCTTGCTCAATGGAAATCCCCCTGCTGAACATAATGGGTCGCATAGCTCTATATAAAATGATGATCCTGCCGCAGTTTCTCTCCGTCTTTCAAAATCTGCCACTCCTCATTCCACGGCCATGGTTTTGGGCCCTGGACAGGATAGCAGCCTCCTTCCTGTGACACAGCGAGCTCCAGGCCCCGCCTTGCTCTGCTCGTTGTCAACGAGCCACATATGATGGTGGCCTGGGGATGGCCAACCTCTACCTCTGCCTGTTTAGCCTCACATCTCCTAGCACTTCACGACTGGTTTAATGGGGGTTGGTCGGATCCCGCCTACCGGTTGGATCTATACCTTCTGTAGTAGGGGATCTCTGTGTATAGTCATAATCTAGTGAATAGTCTCGCCCATGTGCGTGGACCCCGGAGCAATCAAAAATAATCTCTTACAGTGTCAAAAAATGCAGAAATGCATAGACACTTAAGAGAGAATTTAAAGACAGATAATGCAGCCTAAAAGGCTGCACTGTCCAGTACTTCAACTAGAAATTCCACCATAAAATCCACAAAACAGCAAAAGCCTGTACAGATTTCCATTGCTTTAACAGCAAACTCCCTCAGGAATGATAGAGAGAAGAACCTGGACAGACAAGCCCCATAGGCTGCCATTATGTGGCTCAGAACAGGATACTGTGCCTTTAAGAGAATCTTCCAGAACCTTCTCCCAGTATCCCAGAATGCATAGCAGGTCCAACTTACTTTCAGTTCTTTTTTCCGGCTCCTGCAAGCAGGACCCTGGAGCATTGAGCTCTCCCTTTTCAAGGGTTTTGTTGGTGTTTTTTCACTAAATTCGATTTTGTGTACTTTTAAAGTACTCTGGTGACTTTCTTCTTGGTTTTCTGCACCCTTTTGTTGTCCATAATGCCTGCATTATTTGACAAATGCCCGGAGTGCTCCAGGAAGAAGGCCAAGTCAGATCCCCATGAGGTGTGTATCCTCTGCCTTCCCTCTTCCCTCAACCCAGAGGAGCGTGAGATCTGTAAAGGCTTCTCTGGCAGGACCCTGAAGGACAGGAAGAAGATCAGACTTCAGGGCCTTGAAGAGAGAAGACTGAAGGCTCAAGGTGGGACTGGAGGGGCTTCTTCTGCCCATGCTGAGGCCTCTGGGGGGCTCCCCAGGGGCAGGAAGTCCAGCAAACGTCCACTGTCTCCGTCAGGGTCGGTTGCACTGACCACGACGTCGAGAGGAAGGTCCACGGCCAGTTCCCGGTCTCCCCAGGGCTCCGGGTCGAGAAAACGTCGCCCGTCGACGTCGAGGGACTTACACAGGCCGCCGTCGAACCCAGTGACGATTTCTTCGTCGTCGGCGTCGAGTGGACGGCATCGAAGGACCCGGCGTCGGCGCTCGCCGTCGAGGCGACACCACCGCTCGCCGTCAAGGGCGAGGACATCGTCGTCGTCGAGGGGATCCTCGTCGTCGAGGCCGCCGTCGAAGCGGACAAGGTCGCCGTCGAGGCAGAAGAGGTCTCCGGCGCAGAAGAAGTCGACGTCAAGGCGATCGAGGTCGACGTCGAGGCGGTCGAGGTCGCCGTCGAGGCGTAAGCGCTCGCCGTCGAGGTATAGAGGATCGTCCATCTGGTCAGGATCGACGTCAAGGCATAGAAGCCGGTCGACGCCGAGGCGTGTGAAACGGTCAACGCCGAAGGGTCGCTCGACGTTGAGGGGACCACGTTCGACGTCTGGACACCGGTCTTCGACGTCGGGGGGTCGTAAGGACAGGCCGAGGACTGTGGGGTGCTCCCCTCAGTCAGGAAAGGATGGTGGGTCGCCGGGAACGGTGTACTCAGAGGTGTATACCCCGAAGACGAGGGTGTCTCCGATAGATGACATTGGCACGTTCCAGGAGGTTCTCCTGAGGGGGGCGGCGAAGTTGGGGATCAAGGTGACGGCCCCTACGCCGACGACTTCTGTGATCTTCGAGACTTTGCACAAGAAGCACCTGTCTCGCCCCCTACTGCCTTTGGTGCCAGGACTAGTTGAGCCTGCTGAACAGCTCTTCCTTACGCCGGCGGTGGTGAAAGCCGCTCCCTCCAGGCTTGTCAAGAAGTACAGGGCGCCAGAGTCGGACCCGGCCTTCTTACGGATGGACCCAGTGCCTGATTTGGTGATTGTGACGGCGGCTCGGAAACTACATGCTACCTCCCCGTCCTCCACTGTGCCTCCGGATAAGGAGAGCCGCTGGATTGACTCAGCTGGAAGGAAGGCGTGTGGGACGTTTTCCACGACGATGAAGGCCTCCAGCGACTCGGCGTTGCTGGGGGGGTACGACCGTGCGCTGTGGGATTCCATGGAACAGTTTGCGGACCTTGTCCCGCGGGACAGGAAAGAGGACTTCATGGAGATCGTCCAGGAAGGGATGCTGGTTTCGAACCAAGCCATCAGCGCCGCGGCAGATATCTCCCTGTTGGCCGCACATGGATACTGCCACGGTATCAATCAGAGACGCCATGCTTGGCTCCGGCTGACGTCGCTCAAGCCTGAAGCGCAACAGCGAGGGGCAAATCTGCCGTTTTCCGGCGACACCCTCTTCGGGAAACATGCAGATGACGAAATGGCCAGGATGAAGGCCGAGGCTGAAAACCTGACGGCCGTGGGCTTGGAGAAGCCCAAAGACAAGAAACCCTACCGCCAGTTCCAACGACGGTTCGGGTCGCAGGGTAGAGGAAGGGGACAGTCTTCTGGGCAACAGCAGCAGCAGCAACAACAGCAGCAATACAGGAGACCCTTTCAGAAACGTCAGAGGGGTAGAGGTGGACAGCAGTCCTCTACCGCGAACAAGGGCCCGGCTGGGTCTCGACCCTGAGCGGTTACTTCCCCTTCGTCCGTTAAACGCTCCGGTGGGGGGAAGCGTTCAATTTTTTCTGGCAGAGTGGAGAAAAATTACTCAGGACAAGTGGGTGCTGAATATTGTTTGAAATGGATACAGTCTTCGGTTCATCAGCCCTCCTCCATCGATTCCTCCGGTCAGCTCGCAGTATCAACTGCGCGAGCTCCAGGCGGAGGCCGACATCCTTTTAAGGAAAAGGGCGATAGAAGATGTACCTCTGTCTCAAAGAGGAAGAGGTCTGTACTCCCGGTTCTTTCTGGTCCTCAAGAAGGACAAGAACGAGTTCAGGCCCATTCTGGACTTGCGACAGGCAAATGTGAGAAGTTGGCCTGATAGGTGATGTTTCCAATTCTGGAACCACCTATTATCAGACCAAACAATCCCTTATGGTGTCTGGTTGTAAGTCAACCTTATTAGACAAGCTATCCTAGGGGTAGCATGGACTAAGCAGCCTAAAGGCTTAACTTAAGAGGTCGTGTTAAGCGAGCTGTTTTACCACATACAATCCTGTAATATCAAATGAAAGGACACCACACAAGTATATATTATAAAAATATATGTGTTTATTACTAAAAACAATCCCCAGTATTCTTTATGAATAAAGGGGCACAAGCGTTAAATCAAAAGCACTGTTTAAACATACAAGTTGCACAATTATGGATGAGGGCGGGTGGCCACTCAAACCATATACTAAACAAGTGGTATAAGAGATACCAATCGAGCAGTGGTTAGGCCTAGGGCCTAGGGAATCGCTGGGAGCAGTCAGGACAAGCAATGCTGAAGTCGGGAATGGCCCTCGGGATTCGGGAGATGTGCGGAAAGCGCACGCATGCACCAATGTTAACCAATGGTGCGTAAAAGTTATAAAGTTAAAGTTTAAGGACACTTCCGCTGGACCTAGAGGAACAAAACTTAACACACAGACCCTAGAGATGTGCACCAGTGTGGGAACACCGGCGGAGCAAAGTTACCTCACCCACAGGAAGTGGGTGCACAGGGTCGAAGTGGCGTCGGGTTTTGACACGCAGGCTCTTGGTGCTTGAAGCTGAAAGGGCTGCAGGCAGGTTGAAGATGAAGTGTCCGGTGGAGTCCAAGGGTGGACTCAAGTCGAAGGGTACCTGAAAGCAGAGGGGACAGAGTCTGGGTCACTCAGCAGTGACCAGGGTGGAACCAGGACGGAACCAGGCAATGTCGGGCGCAATCAGGTGGTCGTCGAGGAGCTTCTCTCCGCTGTCACGTGGGCTCTGGGGCATCTGTGACGTCCAGGAGCAGGTCACGATCTGTCCCACGCAGGCTCTCACCGTCGGCGCTGTCGGCTTCAAGTTTGGAGCAAACAACACTTGGCAAGAGCAATCCACGCGGAACCGGGAGATTGCTTCTCACTCGAACCAGGAAGGTCAGAGTGGGGGCTCCTTTTCAGGGGAGCTGGTGTGGATCTGGAGCAACCAGATTCACGAGTCTTCTTTGTAATTTCGTCGGCACAGGGACCACTAGCCGGCTGGCAAGTGACCGGGCCAACGCGTTGAGCCAAATGGAGCAGAAGGGCCCCACGCAGCACTCGTCGAGTGTGGAGGGCTGAACTTCGGCTCAAGAGTAGCTCAGGGTGGGGGCTTCTCAAACCCCGGTGCACAGCTTCGAGGGTCACTCGTGGGCTGCACGGTCAGCGTCTCGTGGTCAATTCAAGATGGCGTGCCCCACGCTTCCGGTCGCCTCCACGGGTCTCAGCTCTGCAGGGACTGTGGATCGGGCTGTTGGAAGGCAGGCAAGCTTGATCTCGTCGATCTCAGTCGCTCGAGTTCCGGCGGGAACTGCAACTAAGTAGACGTCGAGGGCTGGATGGTGCCTGCTGCTGCAGGGTGGTCACTCCTTGACCACAAGGGAGATTCTTCGGGCTTCCACGTTGAGATGGAGGTCCAAGGGTCCAGAGTTTCATTTCTAATGTTTCTTCCAGGAAATCTGATGTGCATTGGCACTGCTCCCACTCTTATTCGAATCTGGGGGGCGTGATTACCTGCTAGGTCCCCCCCTATGGGTGGGACCCAGGAAGGGGGTGGATACACCCCTTTCCTTTGATCCAGGCCGCCCTGGCACGAGGGCTGGAGTGCCCCAGAACCGGTTTGGCCGGATTATGCAAGGGGCAGCCTTGTGCGCCCCAGGCAGTGTCTGGTTTCTTTCAAACCTCCCTGCTACAATCCACTATCTCCTGTCTGGAGGGCGGTGACACCCTCCTGTGACAGGAAACCCTTTGTCCAGGACCCATTTGGCCGAGTTTCGGTCAGCTGCAGGGGTCCAGACATTTGTCTGTGGCAGAGGCATCCATTTTGTGGATCTAAGGTCTTTGGAGAAATTAACCGCATTTAAGTGAAGCAACATGTCCTACCCCTCTAGAGGGGTGGAATGCTATCCCCGTCGCCAGAACTGGCGAGGGGATAGTATTCCAAATCGTATGACACCTTACACGACATGTTTTGATAAAGCCAAACCAGAGTTGCTATATAACCGCGAGGATTATAAGGCACTTAAGAGTATATGGTATGGCATTATCCTGAAACAGCTTAGGGAGTTGTTTCCGACAGCTGCAGACAGGCTCAGCTCATGCCAGAGCTCCATCTCACATTAAACCACGCACTCTGCCTCCAGGATTGATGAGGCCTTCCATAGGAGTGGCTCACAGGTTTATATGTGTCCAGATCTAGGGTTAGGTATAGGTATACTATACCTAAGTAAGGGGTGTTTACACCACCTTACCCCAGCTGAGTGATCAGCCAGTTGTGTCAATTTAAGAACCAGCCAGGGGTGGCAAAAGATATGCTGCAGCCCCTGGTAGGCCTTGGTGGCCCCTATGCCCTGGGCACCTATAGTGCATTATACAGGGGCTGACAAGGAGTCCATTTCCAATTGTGGTATGTACCTAGGGTACATGGAATCCATTTTACAGAGAGAGCAGATGGCCTGGGGCCCTGATTAGCAGGGAACCAGGTCAACTAAGTCAAAAAACCAGCTAAACACAGGCAAAAAATCTGGGGTAACCATAGTCAGGTAGCCACCTTCCTACATAACCCCCCCCCCCCCAAACGAAAGGAGATAAGGCTATCCTTGGCCAGGTAAGCCTATATTGCCTGAGTGGCCATATAAGGAAGTACCTGCACTAGCATGGGTACCCCCTGTCTCATGGTCCACTAAGCAGTCCCTCACCCTTTGGGTATTAGAGGGTCTCCACCATAGGGAATCACTACCTTGGGTGTGTTTATGCAAAGTTAAAGGCTGGTTTGGATATGGAGTATTGAAGTGAGGCTCTACTAAGTTAGGGCTTGGCTTCCTCCAATTATCTTCCACCATGTGTGCCTTTCTTTCTTTAACTGAGTTGCACTGTGCTCTCAGGGTCAACCTCTGGCTACCTAAAGCTGGAGGCTGGGTCCCTCTGTTTGGCTTGCTGGAGGGACAGTTCAGGTTTGGGCCCTTTGGGTCCCAGGTTTGGCTGTGCCCAACAGAATCCATCTGTGGGAGGTCCCTAACTGTTCTTAAGGGGGCTCCCTCAGGAGTTTTTAAAGTTTTCACCTCACTAGGGCTACTAGTTTTGGTGCCCCTAATCTGTTGATGGGGGTGCTTTATTTGACAGGGGGCCCCCTGGGTCTCACTGTCCTTCTTGTCCTCTGCAGCCCTGGGCTGGCTAAGGCAAGGGAGAGAGGGGCAGGTTACCTGCTCCAGACTGGGTCCCACCTGAGAAGGGTCCACCGCCATCAGAGGCTCTGTCAGGCCAGATCAGTTCCCTGAGGAGGCTGATCCTGTCCTAAAGTCTGGTGAGGGGGAGATTTCTCTTCCTCCTCCATGCTCTCAGTTTGTGTGGAGTTATCCATCATTTCAGGCTTCACAACACACATATCAGTTTGAGTTTGGGCTGTGGCCATCACAGCCCCACCCACCTTTTCAGGAGGAGACTCAGTTTGGGTTTCTGCTGTTATCATAACAGCTTTGCTATTCTGTTCAGGAAGAGCTTTTGCTAAAGATGGGGCAGAGAGTTTCTCAGCCCTACCAACCTTTTCAGGAAGGACATCTTGAATTGGGGCTGTAGCCATTACAGCCCCACTAACCTTTCCATTGGAATTTACCATTCTAGAATGGATTTCCTGTTCAACCTCAGCCCAGGCTGAGATTTCCAAATCATTACCAAGTAGGCAGTCTACAGGCAAGTTTGATGACACTGCCACTCTCTTTGGGCCAATGACACCTCCCCAGCTGAGACTTACTACTGCCATGGGATGATTTGTTTTGATGCCATCAATGTTTGTTACCTGGTATGTGGCACCAGGTAAAAGTTGCTTAGAGGGGACTATACAGTCAGCCACCATGGTGATGCTAGCCCCTGTGTCTCTAAAAGCTTCAACTTTCAAACCATTGATGATGGGTTCTTGTCTATATTTGCTCAAAGTATTTGGGCAATCAGAGAAGTTGGCAAACCCCCTGCCAGTCTCATAAACAAGATCATTTGGGGAGGGGGACCTGGATAGGCCAGGGTCCTCCTGTGCTCCAAAAGTAAACCCACCCAGATTCCTGGGTGTGCTCCCACTTCCTGGGGGATTACTGCTGACAGTAACAGGAGGTGTTGGAGCTGGCTTTGGAGGTATATTCTCTTTATTGTTATTCTTGGGACAACAGTTGTCTGTTTTGTAATGCCCAACCTGTTTACAGGCATAACAATAAGGCTTTTTCTCTGTTGAAGAAGTGTCTTGGGACCCACCCCCATTCTTGGAGTTTTGGGGCCCTGGGGAAGTCTTTTCTTTATTTTTATCCCCACCCTTATCTTGAGGCTTGGTAGACTCCTTCTTCTGGTTACTGTCCTGATTCTTAGGCCTAATCCTGGTTCTGACCCACTTGTCTGCCTTCTTTCCCAATTCTTGGGGAGAGGTCAGATCAGAGTCCACCAGGTGCTGGTGTAAGAGCTGGTTCTGACAATTACTTAGGATCTGCTCCCTCATAATCAAATTATACAATCCTGTAAAGTCATGTACTTTGCTGCCATGTAGCCAACCCTCCAGAGCCTTAGTTGCACAATCAACAAAATCAGTCCAGTCCTGAGTCTGTGTCTTCTGGGTGTCTCTGAACTTCAACCTGTACTGTTCAGTGGTTAAGCCAAACCCATCTATCAGAACACTCTTCAGGACTTTGTAATTGTTTGCATCCTCATGTCTAACAGTGAGGAGCTTATCTCTCCCTTTCTCTGAAAAGGAGTACCATAAGATTGCTGCCCACTGTTCCTCAGGAACCTGCTGTACCATGCAGGCTCTCTCAAGAGCAGTTATCCACTTGTGGATGTCATCCCCTTCCTTGTAGGGGGGCACAATCTTTGTCAGGTTTCTACTATCATAGGACCTGGGTTTCTCTTTAGGAATATTGCTGCCACCAGTGGCATCTAAGCCACACAATTTTTGCTCTCTTGCCAAGGCAAGTCTAGCTTGAGCCAAGGCTACCTCCTCCCTCTCTATTTGGAGTTTGACAGCCCTCATTCTGGCCCTATGCTCTAGCTTTTGAGAAGCAGTCATGCCTCTCTGTGATTCTCTGGAGGCACTAGAAATATGAGAATCCCCTGAGGGAGATCTCACTCTTCTGTTGCCTGGGAGAATAACATGATGGGATCTGGGGAGGTGCTGGCCCTCTCCATTCCCCAGTAGGTCTAAGTTGGCCTGGCTAAGCCTGGCAACTGGGACCTGGCTACCCCTCTGATCCTGATCTTCTGGGTCCTCAACTTCTGAGTCCTCCTCCTCCTCCTCTTCTTCTTCCTCATCTTCCTCCTGAGGGGGATCAGTTACAGGGGGGTTCCCTCCATTTCCTGTTTCTAGGGAAGCTTCCTTTGCCCTTTCTAAGTCATCCTGCTCTAGGATGCCTACCAGGATTTGGCAGGTGGGACTTCTGCCCCTTTTTAACCCTCTTGATTTGCACAAGGCAACCAAGTCCTTTCGGGTTAGTTTGTCATAACTGAAAGTTGCCTGGGTAAGGTCAACTGTCACAGGAGTAGACCCTGAGGCTTTTCCTGTGTCAGACATGACTGCTAGTGAGGTGTAAGTGGTGCACTTACCTACACTAAGTGTTTTCCTACTGTACCTTGCTAGTGAGTTGTAGTCAGGGTGTGCTAATCCCTTTAATCTACAACTACTAAGTTCAGTAGAACTTAATATGCTAAGCTTTTGATTTATATGTACCTAGAGGTACTTGATGTGATCTTTCAATTTGATACAAAGATTGCAATGGTAAAACAACAGCAAGCTCAAATCCGCACCGCTGCTCACCAATGTGAGAAGTTGGCCTGATAGGTGATGTTTCCAATTCTGGAACCACCTATTATCAGACCAAACAATCCCTTATGGTGTCTGGTTGTAAGTCAACCTTATTAGACAAGCTATCCTAGGGGTAGCATGGACTAAGCAGCCTAAAGGCTTAACTTAAGAGGTCGTGTTAAGCGAGCTGTTTTACCACATACAATCCTGTAATATCAAATGAAAGGACACCACACAAGTATATATTATACAAATATATGTGTTTATTACTAAAAACAATCCCCAGTATTCTTTATGAATAAAGGGGCACAAGCGTTAAATCAAAAGCACTGTTTAAACATACAAGTTGCACAATTATGGATGAGGGCGGGTGGCCACTCAAACCATATACTAAACAAGTGGTATAAGAGATACCAATCGAGCAGTGGTTAGGCCTAGGGCCTAGGGAATCGCTGGGAGCAGTCAGGACAAGCAATGCTGAAGTCGGGAATGGCCCTCGGGATTCGGGAGATGTGCGGAAAGCGCACGCATGCACCAATGTTAACCAATGGTGCGTAAAAGTTATAAAGTTAAAGTTTAAGGACACTTCCGCTGGACCTAGAGGAACAAAACTTAACACACAGACCCTAGAGATGTGCACCAGTGTGGGAACACCGGCGGAGCAAAGTTACCTCACCCACAGGAAGTGGGTGCACAGGGTCGAAGTGGCGTCGGGTTTTGACACGCAGGCTCTTGGTGCTTGAAGCTGAAAGGGCTGCAGGCAGGTTGAAGATGAAGTGTCCGGTGGAGTCCAAGGGTGGACTCAAGTCGAAGGGTACATGAAAGCAGAGGGGACAGAGTCTGGGTCACTCAGCAGTGACCAGGGTGGAACCAGGACAGAACCAGGCAATGTCGGGCGCAATCAGGTGGTCGTCGAGGAGCTTCTCTCCGCTGTCACGTGGGCTCTGGGGCATCTGCGACGTCCAGGAGCAGGTCACGATCTGTCCCACGCAGGCTCTCACCGTCGGCGCTGTCGGCTTCAAGTTTGGAGCAAACAACACTTGGCAAGAGCAATCCACGCGGAACCGGGAGATTGCTTCTCACTCGAACCAGGAAGGTCAGAGTGGGGGCTCCTTTTCAGGGGAGCTGGTGTGGATCTGGAGCAACCAGATTCACGAGTCTTCTTTGTAGTTTCGTCGGCACAGGGACCACTAGCCGGCTGGCAAGTGACCGGGCCAACGCGTTGAGCCAAATGGAGCAGAAGGGCCCCACGCAGCACTCGTCGAGTGTGGAGGGCTGAACTTCGGCTCAAGAGTA
The DNA here is from genome assembly GCF_964261635.1 of Lissotriton helveticus. Taxonomy (NCBI): domain Eukaryota; kingdom Metazoa; phylum Chordata; class Amphibia; order Caudata; family Salamandridae; genus Lissotriton; species Lissotriton helveticus. Next base: position 14,803,968 of record NC_136073.1, read on the forward strand.
GCTCAGGGTGGGGGCTTCTCAAACCCCGGTGCACAGCTTCGAGGGTCACTCGTGGGCTGCACGGTCAGCATCTCGTGGTCAATTCAAGATGGCGTGCCCCACGCTTCCGGTCGCCTCCACGGGTCTCAGCTCTGCAGGGACTGTGGATCGGGCTGTTGGAAGGCAGGCAAGCTTGATCTTGTCGATCTCAGTCGCTCGAGTTCCGGCGGGAACTGCAACTAAGTAGACGTCGAGGGCTGGATGGTGCCTGCTGCTGCAGGGTGGTCACTCCTTGACCACAAGGGAGATTCTTCGGGCTTCCACGTTGAGATGGAGGTCCAAGGGTCCAGAGTTTCGTTTCTAATGTTTCTTCCAGGAAATCTGATGTGCATTGGCACTGCTCCCACTCTTATTCGAATCTGGGGGGCGTGATTACCTGCTAGGTCCCCCCCTATGGGTGGGACCCAGGAAGGGGGTGGATACACCCCTTTCCTTTGATCCAGGCCGCCCTGGCACGAGGGCTGGAGTGCCCCAGAACCGGTTTGGCCGGATTATGCAAGGGGCAGCCTTGTGCGCCCCAGGCAGTGTCTGGTTTCTTTCAAACCTCCCTGCTACAATCCACTATCTCCTGTCTGGAGGGCGGTGACACCCTCCTGTGACAGGAAACCCTTTGTCCAGGACCCATTTGGCCGAGTTTCGGTCAGCTGCAGGGGTCCAGACATTTGTCTGTGGCAGAGGCATCCATTTTGTGGATCTAAGGTCATTGGAGAAATTAACCGCATTTAAGTGAAGCAACATGTCCTACCCCTCTAGAGGGGTGGAATGCTATCCCCGTCGCCAGAACTGGCGAGGGGATAGTATTCCAAATCGTATGACACCTTACACGACATGTTTTGATAAAGCCAAACCAGAGTTGCTATATAACCGCGAGGATTATAAGGCACTTAAGAGTATATGGTATGGCATTATCCTGAAACAGCTTAGGGAGTTGTTTCCGACAGCTGCAGACAGGCTCAGCTCATGCCAGAGCTCCATCTCACATTAAACCACGCACTCTGCCTCCAGGATTGATGAGGCCTTCCATAGGAGTGGCTCACAGGTTTATATGTGTCCAGATCTAGGGTTAGGTATAGGTATACTATACCTAAGTAAGGGGTGTTTACACCACCTTACCCCAGCTGAGTGATCAGCCAGTTGTGTCAATTTAAGAACCAGCCAGGGGTGGCAAAAGATATGCTGCAGCCCCTGGTAGGTCTTGGTGGCCCCTATGCCCTGGGCACCTATAGTGCATTATACAGGGGCTGACAAGGAGTCCATTTCCAATTGTGGTATGTACCTAGGGTACATGGAATCCATTTTACAGAGAGAGCAGATGGCCTGGGGCCCTGATTAGCAGGGAACCAGGTCAACTAAGTCAAAAAACCAGCTAAACACAGGCAAAAAATCTGGGGTAACCATAGTCAGGTAGCCACCTTCCTACAGCAAACAAATGGATTCGCAGAGAAAAGTTTCGCATGCTGTCGTTGCATCAGATTTATCCTCAGCTGCAACGGGGAGACTGGCTTTGCGCCATAGACCTACAGGATGCGTACTCCCATATGCCCATTGCACACAAACACAGGAAGTTCCTGCGATTTCAAGTCGGCACCAATCACTATCAGTACACGGTACTTCCGTTCGGGCTGAAGTCTGCGCCCCGGACGTTCTCAAAGTGCATGGCAGTGGTAGCGGCACACCTGAGGAAGAACAAGGTGTTTGTCTACCCATACCTGGACGATTGGTTGATCAAGGCCCCCTCCTTCTCGGAAGCTCAAGCACACTTCCAGAGGACGTGCGTTCTCTTGAACAAGCTGGGGTTGCACATCAACATGTCCAAGTCTGTCCCGACTCCGGTCCAGTGCATCCAGTACTTGGGAGCCTCCATTGATACGCTGTCGGCAAGCGTGTCTCCTTCGGAAGAGCGACGTTTATCACTCCTTCGGAAGGCTCGGGCTCTCATGTCCACTCCATCCACGACAGTGAGGACGGTGTCTTCTCTGCTGGGATCGATGGCCTCTTGCATTTTCCTGACCCCACATGCGCGGCTGCACATGAGACCGCTGCAGGAGTGCTTGGAAGATCAGTGGGACCAGAGGAGAGGCTCTTGGGACGACAAGATACGACTGTCTCTACATGCTCTTCAGTCTCTGAAGTGGTGATGTTCAGCGGAGAATCTCCTCAGAGGGGTTCCCTTCCACAAGGACGTTCCTACTCAGACTATCGTGACGGATGCTTCTCTCCTGGGATGGGGAGCGCACTCCGGAGACCTGCAGATTCAAGGGACGTGGTCCCCGTCGGAGTCCACGTACCACATCAATTTCCTGGAACTCGTGGCTGTTCACTTGGCGCTGAAGGCCTTTCAACCGTCCTTCCGGACCAACTCTCTGCTTGTACAGACGGACAATACGACCACGATGTATTACCTCAACAAGCAGGGGGGCTTGAGATCACGCACTCTGTCTCAGGAGGCGCAGGCGATCTGGCATTGGCTTCTGGCTCGAGGACTCTCGATAACGGCCACTCATCTGCCGGGTGTACAGAATGTTCAGGCAGACGAGCTGAGCAGACTGATTCAGGAAAACCACGAATGGGTCGTAAACGACGAAGTACTAGGAGAAGTCTTCGCAAGGTGGGGAACTCCAGACGTAGATCTGTTCGCCACCTCCGAAAACAGCAAATGCCGAGACTTCGCCTCCAGGTACTACCAGCCGGGGACGCTGGGGAACGCGTTATGGATCAACTGGTCGAACAGCTTTCTGTACGCTTTTCCACCCATTCCCCTGATTCCAGGGGTTCTCATCAAGCTCTCCCAATCCAGGGCGAAGATGATTCTGATTGCCCCGGAATGGCCCAGACAGTGGTGGTTCACGGACCTGCTTCACCGGTCTCTCCTTCCTCACATGAAGCTGCCGTGCAGGCCGGACCTTCTCACGAAGTTCGGGGGGCGGATGGTGCACCCCAACCTCTCGTCTTTGAGTTTGGCGGCATGGCTCCTGAAATAGTGCAATATGGCCATTTGAATCTCCCAGAGGATTGTATGGACATACTGAAGGAGGCTAAGCGACCTTCCACTAGGACTTCTTATGCTTACAAGTGGAAGAGGTTTTGCATCTGGTGCACGTCTAAGAACTATGACCCTACGACATGCAAGGAAGATGTCATCCTTCCATATCTGCTACATCTGGCGCAGTCTGGCCTTAATGTCCATTCCATTAAGGTTCATCTGGCTGCTTTGACTGCCTACAGGAAATGCCCTTCACAGACTTCCTTCTTCCAGATCCCTGTGATCAAGGATTTTCTAGAAGGCTTGAAGAAAGTATTCCCTCCTGTCAGGCTTCCTTCGCCTTCATGGGACTTGAATGTGGTGCTGTCCAGGTTGATGAAGGAGCCTTTTGAACCTATTCATAAGGCTTCGTTGCAGCACCTGTCCTGGAAGGCGGCGTTCCTCGTGGCCATTAGATCGGCCCGCAGGGTGAGTGAAATTCAGGCGTTGTGTTGCCAAGAACCTTATACTGTATTTCATGCTGCTAAGGTTGTTATGCGTACTCACCCTAAGTTTCTTCCCAAGGTTGTTTCTGATTTTCATATCAACCAGACTATAACTTTACCTACGTTCTTTCAGAATCCTTCATCTCCAGCGGAAAGGTCTTTGCATTCCCTGGATGTTAGGAGGGTGCTGAAATTTTATCTGGATAAAACCAGTGATATTCGTAGGTCAGACCAATTGTTCATCAATTATGGATCAGTCAGGACGGGTCTTGCGACCTCTAAACAGTCTATCTCTAGGTGGATTGTGTCCTGCATACAGCTGTGTTACCAAAAAGCTAATAAGACCTTAGGAGGTAAGCCTAAGGCTCATTCCACCAGGGGCAAGGCTGCCACGACAGCATTGCTCCGTAATGTTCCGATTGCAGAAATCTGCAAGGCGGTCACTTGGAAGTCGGTTCATACCTTTGTTAAGCATTACTGCCTGGACACTGATGCTAGGGCAGATGCTCAGGTTGGACAGGCTTCTCTGCGAAATCTGTTCGCAAACTAGTGGTGTTGATTCTCTTTTCTCCACCGCCGCTTCGGTGTGGGGATGGGCTTGCCATTCTATTCACTAGATTATGACTATACACAGAGATCCCCTACTACAGAAGGAGTAGTTTCTGTCCTGTAACTCCAGTTCTGTAGTAGGGGTATCTCTGTTATAGTCAGAAGCGCCCTCCCTCCTCCCCGGTGGAGAGAGACATATTCCTTTAAGGAATGCTACAGGTCTGGCGTGTTACGCCTTCAAAAAGAACTGAAAGTAAGTTGGACCTGTCGAGATACCCTTACGGGATTGATTCCGGCGCGATATAAGAAATTAAATAAATAATGCAGTCTGGGATACTGGGAGAAGTTTCTGGAAGATTCTCTTAAAGGCACAGTATCCTGTTCTGAGCCACATAATGGCAGCCTATGGGGCTTGTCTGTCCAGGTTCTTCTCTCTATCATTCCTGAGGGAGTTTGCTGTTAAAGCAATGGAAATCTGTACAGGCTTTTGCTGTTTTGTGGATTTTATGGTGGAATTTCTAGTTGAAGTACTGGACAGTGTAGCCTTTTAGGCTGCATTATCTGTCTTTAAATTCTCTCTTAAGTGTCTATGCATTTCTGCATTTTTTGACACTGTAAGAGATTATTTTTGATTGCTCCGGGGTCCACGCACATGGGCGGGACTATTCACTAGATTATGACTATAACAGAGATACCCCTACTACAGAACTGGAGTTACAGGACAGAAACTACTCCTTCTAGGGTTTCTTTGAATTCTACCCACACTTTGTGGTTCCCCCATCTCCAACTCCACATTTCTAATGACCAAACGGCTCTTCTAGCTTGGAGGGCAGCCTTACGCCACACCCGCTGGAACACCAAACTCGCATAACTAACACCTCTTTGGCATGGCAATTGGTTGAGGGAGGTGGCGGCGCTGCAGGGCTTTGGGAGTTGATACTCCATTGGGATTTTGCAGTTTGGCGACGTGTGGTAAGGGACACATATGCAGTCCTTTCAGGACCTCCAAACCACTTATGCACTGACCAATATTCAGTTCTATAAATACCTCCAATTGAAACGCGCTCTTCAGTCTCGCTCCCCGAAGACCAACGTCCTCACAGAGTTCAGCCCATCGTAGGCTACACTTCTGATCGGTGATTTGGGAAAAGGTGGAATCTCCAAAATATATCGTACTTTGATTGTCAATGCCCCAGGCACTCTAGAACATCTCAGAATCCAGTGGGAGAAATGGTTAGGCCCCCTTGAGGATGACGATTGGCGGGACACACTGATGGTACCCAGGGCGATAACAATTTCTTCCAGACTCTGCCTGATCCTAACATTCTACCGCTATAGTGCTTACCTCTCCCTGGCTAGACTTCACTGAGCGGTTTACTCCTCCCTGAGCCTGCTTGCCTGCGCTGTAGTGACGCTACTGCCGATTTCTATCACATGGTCCGGCTATACCCAGAGATTCAAGTGTTCTGGTCTGCGGTGATGAGGTTCCGTGAATTCTGAACCCGTGTTTTAAATGTCATGGTTTCGTTACGATTTTGGTAACAATGAACCGTAACTAATGAGTTCGGCAAGTACGAGTGTTTTCGCCATGTTACACACAAGGATTCACAGTGTATTTGAAGATTCCGTTCCGAACCATAGTTTTCATTTTGTGTAAGGCAGCCATTTTGTGGTTGCCCTCACATAGGCCGAGGACTGCGGCTAAATGAGTCTTTAAGACTCGTGCCCTTTTGCTGGGGTTAGTGCTGACTTTTACATGACCCGAAGTGAACTGACCTCGTTGCCTGAAGCCGACCTTGCTGAGCCAGTTCTTGCCCGCTAGCTGATCAAGACTAAGATCAGAGCGCAGGACATCGTAAAGTTTTTACTACACACAAACATGCCTTATTCTACTCTTACCTGTTTCTGTTTCTTTCTTTATGGTCTATTGATGATATGGGTCGTGGCCTTTTTTATTATGGGTTCGTTCGGCCTGTCTAAAGAAGAATGTTGGTTTTGTCCGATGATCGATCATGGGCCGAACAATTGAACAGTGGGTTTTACCGCCATGCGATACTTTTGGTGTGGATACATGTGATTGGACAGTTCGTAAATGTTAGGTATTTGTCTGGAATGTGATTTTTGGCATAAAAGGAATGACTTGCTTTGTAAAATTGAGCAGTCTCCTGAGAACTCATACCGTGATGATTTCTAGGATTTCTGTTACTGGCTGCAGTCAATAAATTCGATCTTTGACGTCACCATGAAGAGTCCCGTGTCTCTGTATTCTAAGACAGGTGAACCCGAAGACTTTGGGCGTTCCCCTGGCGCCGCCGGGTTCTAAATAACCCGGTTCTTCAGTGATGGGAGAGCTGACCGGTGATGGGAGAGCTGACCGAAGTGCTGAGGTGGGAGGTTACTCTCTCCCTTTTAGTGCTTCTGCTGAGTATCCTTGAGGTCTCTGGGAGCACGAGGGCCAATCCTTCCTTCTTGGGAACAGCCCTCATGGTCGCCAAGTGTGACATTGCCATTCGCCTTAAGTCCCCTACCCCTCCTACCCTTTCACAGTAGCACCGGGGGGTGGAATGGTGTGCACAACAAGGAATAAATGGTCTAAGATGCCAGAGGCATGGTCGAGTTTGGAGGAAATGGCTGGGCCAATTAGTCTATGGTCCTGACTAGAGACAGGAATGCTACTGTTGTTTTCTACTATTATAGTGTGTCATCTGAATGCCAATGCCTCGAGCAAATGCTGTATAACTTTCCTTAACAAGCTACTTGTGTGTCGGATCGTTTTTCTATATGCAAAAATCAATAAAATCTGGTTATTAAAAAAAAAAGAGTAAGTAGGTTTCTGAATTTAAAGAGAAGCACTTGACAAGCACTAATTTACTTTCCACAGGATTCAGCCATTGGGTCCTCTGCAGTATCACAGGAAGCAGACGAATGAGCCTCCAGGAGGGGTGTCAGGCCAAGTAGCCCTTCTGCCTCAGACGCCAAATGTGTGATTACATCAGATGGCCCTTCCAGCAGCAACATAAAGGTTTTTGTGTCCAGAGGTTGCATCTGCTCCAAAATATTGGGGATAGACTTAAACGAACTTGCAAACATTCATCCAGGTTCCTGAAACTTGACTTCACTTGTATTGGCTCTCTTGTACAGACCTAATCGGAGTTAAGGTCTCCTGTCTTTCTATGGGCTGCTCCTATGTGTGCTCGTTCAGGACTTCCCTGGCCTCCGCTCTGGTAATGTACTTTCTTCTCGACTTATGTTTCCTATTCTGTGCTGCCAGCCTGCGTCTGGGAGGATGGGCTTCCTTGGTACTGACCCCACAGCTTTGTAATCTCCTACCAGTCTTCCCCTAGGATCCCGGGTTTCTTGGTCCTGACCCCATTGCTTTGCAATCTCCTACCCGTCCCTCTAAGACTGTTCTGCATTTAATAAGGCCTGCGAGAACCATCATGTCAGTTAGCAGAGTTCCTGTATGTTCACCTGTCTCAGTTGCCACTGTTTCTTTCTCTTCTGGGGTTTCTTTTAGTCTTAGCACCAAGATGCATCTGGGCAAATGCTGTGCTGACAAAAATCTTGATTTTTACCAGAAGATAAAGGACTTTTCATGTTGGAAACCTTTTCTCCTAACCATGCAAATGTCTAGCTTCCTGCAAGTTGGACATTGCTACTATAATTTCACAGGGAGGCTTCTGTTCTTTTTTTTAAGACTGCTAAGAAAATACTTCCTTGGAAATTCTTTGATTTAATAAAAGCACTCACTTCCCAATGCAGAGATAAGATAAACCGATAATGCAGGAGCCTGTAGACCAGATGTGAGATGATGGCTCACAGGAGGATTCGGGGGTCCCTTTTCCTAACATGAACAATTTCTGGTTGCAGAATTTCTGTCCCCGACATACATTTTTAACACAGTAATACAGAAGATGAAAATGTCAGATCTTGGGACCCTGCTTCACCTTGAAATAGAGGTGCTAGGCCTCTAGCCTGCATCTTTGAAGCTGGAGATGAGGAACTGAACTGAAGCCTGGCACCTGGTCTTCTCGCCAAGATCCATGCCTGAAGAAATGGGAATCCGCCCCGGCCCCTACTAGGAAAGCCAAGAATTTAGGGGTGATTATGAATTATAAATTAACGTTTGGAGAACAGGTCAGTGGAGTGGTTACAACAAGCTTCTATCTCCTCAGAGTCTTGAGGAAAATAGAATTATTTCTGCCGGAGGAAGGCTTTAGGACGGCAGTCACGGCGCTCATTTTGTCTCGGCTGGACTATTGTAACAGTCTTTATGCGAACGCTCACAAGAAACATCTTAATAGACTCCAGCTGGTACAAAATGCGGCAGCCAGGTTGCTTACTAGTACGCCTTGTTTTGTCTCTGTCAGGAAGTAACTTAAGCACCTTCACTGGCTTCCAGTGAAACAATGTGCTCAATTTAAAGTACTTTGCACAGTGTTGAAATCACTGACAGGCAGGAGCCCTGATTATTTGAAGAAACGTCTTCAATGGTATGTCCCCGGGAGAATACTGCGATCTGCAGAGGCGAAGCAAGTGGTCGTCCCTCGAGTTAAAGAAGCCACCTGGGGCGGCAGAAGTTTCATCGTCGGTGCTGGTAAAGCATGGAACAATCTGCCATCACACCTCATGAATCATACTGAGCTCCTCTCCTTTAGGAGGGGGCTCAAAACTTGGCTGTTTCCCCAATAGTCTTTTTTCTGGTACCCAGTTAGGCATCGGCTAGCGCCAGAACACCTTTGGGTAGAAGTGCGCTTTAAAAGCTTATTAACATAACAAGCCATGGGTTTTAATTTGATGCCCCCAGAACATGATTGTGTTACTGCCGCTGGCAAAACAGAAGATATGTGTTGACCCCAAGAGAACAGGCCATGGAGATGCCTTGGAAAGGACGGTGAGTAGGGCTGGTGGCACCTCGGCAGACCGCCTAGCCCTCTTGCATGCAGAAACTGAATCAGCACCCTAGCCTCTGCAGTGCAGCTGATACACAGGTGAGGATATGTCCCTCCTGAGAGTTGAGGGGGGCCCTCTGTAAGGTCCATTCCTAAAGGCTGTAGGCTGCAGTGATGATGGCGCCGGAAGACCTGGTCTGGAGGCTGCTCTCCTGAAGTGGTGTCAGCAAGCAGGAGACGTCTTATTAAGATAATAGGAAATACAATCTTCACCGAAGCTTAAATCTACAGGACTGCGACCACTGGATGCCACTGGACTGTGCCATCCCTCTGACATTTTAACAGTAGCACGTGGTATGCCACAGTAGGTGCAGTTGGGAAACCTTGTTTCCCAGTGTTTTCTTACTTTTCTTTCTTTTAATAAATTAAATTGATGCCCTGGTGTTAAACTTGTATCTCCCTGCGCAAAAGCTGCTAAAGAACTTTGCATGTCTATTAGTGATAAGGTTCAGTGTCCAAGAACCGCACAGCACGCTCTGAGCCACTGTGGTATTCCAATCTCCCAGGAAGAAAATGTAAAGTTCTGCAACGGTGACCTCTAGTGGCCAGAATGTGTTTGCTCTGCTGCCTGTGTTGGAATCCTGGGTTGTGGAAGAAGGGAACGCCTATACTTGGTTCCATTTTGATCATGGTAAGACTTGCAGACTGCAGATTACTCTGGTGCGACTGAGCTATGAACAAGTGCATACTTTATCAAATCAAGGGGTGACTTATTTTTAAAGGGTCATCCATTATGGAGGAGAAGCAGTTTTCTTTATCCATAGGTAGCTCTAGAACTGTGGTTTTTAACTTTTTGACTTCTGTGGATCCCCACTAAATCATTACAGGAACCCGGACTCCCACTGAATCATTTCTAGAATCCGTGGCCCCCACAATGAGTCATTACTGGAAGCCGGAGACCCGGGCCTAATCATTTCTGATGATTTGAACCACAACAGAACGGACAAAAAATACAGAAACAAAGCATTCATCCAAAAATGCTCACATGATTAAATACTTTATTTAATTCACAAATAAATATAAAAAAATCAATATTTAAAATGTATTGGGAAGGTTGGTGCTTTTTTAAATTGAATTGAGGCCACCCATCGTCCATGCTAGATTCTGTTTGATGCATTTGCACTGCTCCCAGGAATCAATCTGAGGATACTAACTTAATTCTCAACCCAATGTCAAATTCCTTTACATTTACAGACCTTTTTAAAATGTTCAACTTAACATTTTGCTTGTTAATTTGTATACACTTTATTGAATCTGTTAATGATATTACTTTTTTTAAGCAGTCACTCTCCCCCTGAGGAGGTTTCACGGGTGTCCACAGGGTTTAGAAACTCTGGTCTGGAATGTTTGTTGGTTTGATGATGTCAGTTTGTGTTTGGAGAACCCTTTGTGACGTCATTCACCCGATGCCCTCTGCGAGTGCAGATGTATGTATATGGGGTGAACCGAGTCGAAAGGCAGCAGAGCGCTGTACAGAGTTCCTCTTATAATAATTCCACGTGAAGTTATGAAGATATCCTGACAACTTGGTATTCATCCGGCCCACCTGGATCTTACAAGCCGGCAGGGCGCGCCTTTACCGCTGAACACGTGCAAGAGCGTAGAAAGGTGACTCCTTGCCCAAATTTCGGGAAAAACCACAAACACAGGGGGCCTCATTTATGAGGCTGTGCGTCACTTTTACGCTGCTGGTGCGTCACTTTTTGTGACGCAGCAGTGGCATAAAAAATGCGCCTTGTTGCGCCATATTTACAAAGTGACGCATCTAGGTAGATGCGTCACTTTGTAAACCCCTGCGCCACATTATACCTGCGCCAGGTATAATGTATGCAAGGGGGGGCGTATTGACACAAGAAAGGGGCATGGAAATGACACAGTGAAATCTATAAGATTTCACTGCTCCACTTCTAGGATGCAAATGAGTCAATATCTTACGCCTACCTCACAGTAGGCGTAAGACTGACGCAGGGCCTTCCACATGGGGCTTGCCCCATGTGAAAGGACACATTGCTTGAGTTGCGTTACTTTTGTGACACACTCCAGCAATGCGTCACTTTTGCGCCATACAGATACGTCAGAAATACTGACATATCTGTAACTCCTTGCGACACGATGCGTCATACTGTAAATATGACGCATCATTGGGGTCGCAAGGAGGGCGCAATGAAAAGTGACGCATCGCTGTTTTCACGCAGCGATGCGTCACTTTTCATAAATGAGGCCCAGGGTGTTTTTCCTTTTCCCCCTCACTCAGTTATGGCAAACCCTTTTGGTTCTCGTAGTATGAGAGATTATTTACCACAAAAAGAGGAAAGTATAAAAAGATTGTTGGCCAAATGTGGACGAGCAAAATATGAACCTTACATACTTATGATGCAAAGGACAAAAATACTGATTAATAAAATATTGTGGTAGGAAATGTGGGCACTACACTGGTAAGCACATGGATTCAAATACTTTCACATTATTATATTTAAAAATATTATTTGATGAATATATAATTTATGATGCTATAATTTATATCCATATAATTAATACATTATTGAAAGTTCTTTTCTGAAAACCCGCAAATCATGCACCAGATGTTAGATTACGGTGAGTAGCAAATGCATACTGAAGCAGCAGCTCGCACCATCACTAGTTAAAAAGAAAAAAGTCACGTTCCCTAAGAAAGAGGACACAATGCAGCAAGCATGCAGGGAGCTGAGACTGAAGGGCCTCCCTATAGAAATTGTGAATTCCGCATGAGAAAAAGGATACAATGGAACCAGCAGAAATAGAAAGGAAAGCCTTTGAAAGGCGTTTGAAGCTCTTTAACACAGAGTGCCCATCAACTGTTGGTTTTGATATCATCTTCAACACCACGGCTTGACACCTCTGTGTGTATCACGTGGACCCCTAAAAAGGTCCAAATATCTGTCCACAATAAGCTACCACACGTGGTCTATTAGGATAAGTTACTTACCTGTAATCCTAGTTCTCTTCCAGGGGTATACTCATCAATAGTCATAAGCACTGAATAGAATAGCAAGCCCATCCCATACCCTGCGGACGAAAACCAGTCTCTCTAAACAGTATACTAATATATATTACCCAAACAAATTTCTCAGGGATGCTTGACCAACTTGAGCATCCACCTGAGTATCAGAATCAAGGCAGTAATGGCGTGCAAAGGTATGAACCGAACGCCACGTAGCTGCCTTACAAATTTCATGAATAGGAACATTTTTAAGCATTGCTATCGCCGCAGCTTTTCCTCTAGTGGAATGCGCTCTCGGCTTGCCCGGGAGCTGTTTCCGTGCCAGCTGGTAAGATAACATAATACATGACACAATCCATCTAGAAATGGACCTCTTTGATGCAGACAAGCCTGTATTCAGAGGACCGTAGTTCACAAACAAATGATCAGACTGTCGAACACTCTTGGTTTTATCAAGATAAAATTTCAAAACTCTTTTAAAGTCCAAAGAGTGTAAAGCTTTCTCAGCTGGAGTGTTCGGATTAGCAAAAAACGTAGGCAGTGTAACTGACTGATTAATGTGAAAGTCCGAGATTACCTTAGGAAGGAATCTCGGATGAGTTCGAAACACCACTCTATTCGCATGGAAAACGAGATATGGTTCTGTAGAACAAAAAGCCTGTATCTCGCTCACTCTGCGCGCAGAAGTGATAGCTACTAGGAAGGCCACCTTCCATGACAGATGTTGAAGGGAAGCCTTATGAATAGGTTCGAATGGAGGGCCCATCAATTTGGACAAAACCACATTAAGCTCCCAAGGAGGAGAGGGAGCCCTCACCGGAGGATACACTTTCTTGAGACCCTCCAGAAAATCCTTCACAACTGGCATTTGAAAGAAAGAAACCTGAGTGGGGGACTTTAGATATGCTGTAATTGCTGCCAGATGGACCTTTATAGAGGAATACTGTAAACCTGCTTTGGCCAAAGAAAGTAAGTATGGTAACAGTACCTGTTCTTGACCTCGAATAGGGTCATGACCTTCAGCAGCACACCACATGAAAAAACGCTTCCACTTGAAAGCATACGACTTTCTTGTAGAAGCTCTCCTCGCCTCTCTCAAAATGTGCAAACTGTCCTGCGAGAGGCCTAAATGTCCATATTGTACGAACTCAGGAGCCACACTGCCAGCTTCAGGGATGGCAGGTTGGGGTGGAACACCCTGCCGTTCTCTCTGGTCAGCAGATCCGGACAGCAAGGCAGCCTCCTGTGCGGTACTTTGGACAGATCCAGGAGATCGGGTACCACCACTGGCGAGGCCAATCTGGAGCCACTAGGATCATCTCTGTCTTGGACTTGTACAGTTTCTTGATCACCAAGGGAATGAGTGGAATCGGTGGAAAAGCGTAGAGTAATGTCTCTGACCAGTCCATCCATAGAGCATTCCCCTTGGATCCTCGTTGTGGGTATCCAGACGCGAAGACGCAGCATTTTGCGTTTTCGGAGTCCGCAAAGAGATCGATTTCTGGTGTCCCCCAGGCCTGGAAGACATCTCTTATCACTTCTTCTTTTAAGACCCAGTCGTGTGCTTCTGCGAAGTGTCTGCTTAGGTCGTCTACTTGGATGTTGAGGACACCCGGCAGATGGACCGCCGATATTCTCATACCCCGAGCTTGAAGCCATCTCCAGATTGCTTGCGCTTCGAGCGACAGAGGTCTGGATCTCGTTCCGCCCTGCTTGTTCAGATAGTAAATCGTTGTTGTGTTGTCCGTTTGAACAAGCAGGGAGGATGTCTTGATCACGGGAAAGAAAGCCTTGAGAGCTAGGTGGACAGCTCTGAGTTCCAACATGTTTATATGATACAGTCTTTCTTTTTCTGACCACACTCCTTGAACTTGAAGCGATCCCAGATGAGCGCCCCATCCCTGCAGCGACGCATCTGTCACCAGCGATTGTCTGGGCATGTCCTCTTGGAAAGGCACTCCCACTACCAGATGACTCCGCTGCATCCACCATCGAATGGAGATCCGTACTGATAAGGGTATTGACAGTTTGTCCTCCCAATGATTTGAAAACTGGGACCACTGATCCTCCAGAGACTGCTGTAGAGGTCTCATGTGCAGCCTGGCCTTTGGAACGAGGAAAATACAAGAAGCCATGGACCCTAGAGGAGACAAGATCTGTTTGGCTGTGGGTCGAGGAGTCTTCAGTAGAGTTTGACACTTGAGGAGAATGGAGGATAGTCTCTCCTCCGAAGGATATGCTTTTGCATCCTTTGAATCCAGAAGTGCGCCCAGATAGTGTATCCTCTGCGTGGGATTGAGGATAGACTTTTTGAAGTTTACGTGTAGGCCAAGTCTCCGCAGCTGATGTATGCAGAACGTGAGATGTTGCTGAAGCAGAATCGGAGACGCACTCTTTAGCAGCCAATCGTCTAGGTAGGGGTAGATGAAGATGTGCCTCTTCCTTAGGAAAGCCGCTACGACTGCCATGCACTTTGAAAAGGTGTGAGGAGCTGACTTTAGCCCGAAGGGCAAAACTGTGAATTGGAAATGGCTGTTTTGGATGCAAAACCTTAGAAATGTCCGATGCTTTGAGGCAATGGGGATGTGAAAATAAGCATCTTGAAGATCTATGGAACACATCCAGTCCCCTTGATGCATAAGTGGAATTATTTGATGTAATGCCAGCATTCTGAACTTTTCTCGCCGAATGAATAGGTTGAGACGCCTGAGATCTAGTATGGGCCTGAACTCCTTGTTTGGACCTTTCTTTGGAAATAAAAAGTATCGGGAGTAAATGCCTTGTCGACGCTGTGTCTTTGGGACCTCCTCGATGGCATTCTTTAGGATTCAGGCAGACACCTCTTGTCTCAAAAGATGAATTTGATGGGTCACAGTCTTTTGAGGAGGAATGGAAGGTGGAGGGGACTTGAATCTGATGGAATATCCATTCTTTACAATATTCAGAACCCATTTGTCCAGTGTGATGTTTGTCCACTCTTCCAGGCAAATACGAACACTTCCCCCCACCGGAGTGGGTAACGGGCTCAGGGGAAGCAAAAACTTACTGCTTTTATTGCTGTTGCTTGTTTCCAGGTGCAGACTGCCTGGAAATGCCACCTCTTCCTCTACCAGGACGACGCTGGGATAACTGAGATCTTCCCTGATTCTGCTGAGATGACCATTGAGGGGTTTGAACCCTCTGCTGGTTCTGTCTCCTGTCGTACGAACGGTATTTTTTCTTAAAATCCTTCCTTTTCTCCAGACCAACAGCTCTCACTGTATCAAGTTCTGTCTTCATTCGCGACATCTCATCGTCAGCATGAGATCCGAAGAGCAATGTTCCATTAAAAGGAAGATTAAGAATCCGGTGTTGTGCCTCAGGCTTAAGACCCGTGAGCCTCAACCAAGCTGAGCTCCTGGCGCAGAGTCCATGTGCGTAGCCATGCGTAGATAAATCAGAAGCATCAGTGGCTGCACTAATCACCTGATTAGCCACTAGCCCACCTTCGTGTAAGATCTCAAGAAAGTCGTGTTTGTCTTCTTTAGGAAGCTTTTCTGCTAAACGAGACATGGAGTCCCATAGTGCGCGGTCATAGCGACCCAGCAAAGCAGAAGCGCTGTCGACTTTCATGTAGGAAGCAGAGGTGGCACACATTCTCTTCCCTACTGAGTCCATAGCCTTACTGTCCTTATCCGGCGGCACAGAAGATGACGCCACTCCTGTTTGATTCTTGCGTGCCGCTGAGACAATCACAGAATCTGGGTTTGGCTCAGCCCTCAGAAAGAACGGATCATTGTCCGGTGCATTATACTTCTTAGCGATCCGAGAAGGAACCGCTCCCAAAGCTGCTGGAGTCAAGAACTTGTGCTGCGCAGGCTCCAACAGACCTGGTACCAGAGGAAGTAAGGGCCTTGACGTTAGCTGTTGATGCAACGTTTCTTAAATGACCGTTGTCTTGGTGGTAGAGACCAGCATTTCGATAATGAGCTTAGCCGCTCCACGACAGAGAACCTCATTAAAGGTAATCACGTCATCAATCGGTGATATCCTACTCGGAGGAGTTGACGACAGTGTCGGTGAATATCCCCTCTTCAAATTTGTAGACCTTGTCGAGGATCTAGTATCGCGCCTCCTCGAATAATGGCGACGTGATGATCTAGAAGAGGGTGAAGAACGCCTCCTCACCGACGGGGATTTTCTCGGAGGAGTACGCTCACGTCTTTTTGGAGAACGCACCAACTGTCTTGGGGGCGATCTTGATCTCGAAGCAGGTCTTGCCGACACAGGTGACCTGGAATACGATCTTGGAAGATTAATCCTTCATATCTTCCACTCTCTAATCTCCCCCAGCCATCGTGGCGAGATATTCGTCGCTGGCTGAATAGGTGAAGGTGCTCTCGAGGGCTCTGGAGAGATCTGCACAATCTGTAGTCCAGGGGAGGAAGAACTCGCAGAAGACACAGCAGGAACCTTAGACCGGTCTTTAGACACCGTCCTAGGCCTCTTAGCTGCAGGAGACGCCGACTGCGACCTCCTCGACGGCGATCTCCTCAACGGCGATCTCCTCGACAGCGACCTCCTAGGTGTCGACCTCCTCGACGGCGATCGTCTCGGCGGCGACTTCCTCGGCGGCGACTTCCTCGGCGGCGATCGTCTCGGCGGCGACTTCCTCGACGGCGATGGTCTCTTAGGCGTCGACGTCGTGCGCCTCGATGGCGATGGTCTTCTCGGCGTCGTGTGTCTCAACGCCAAATGACTTGGGCTCTTCGACGTTGAAAACCTCTACTGGCCGGTTCGATGTCGACATCATGGCACCCCTCGACGGCGACCTTGACTTATGTTCCGAGCCTCTCGGCGGCGACCGTCGACGTCGATGAGACGACGTCGAGTCCCGCCCTCTTGCAGTCGTAGGGGAGCCAGACCTGGACCGCCTACGCCGTTTCTAACCTTGCTTCGACGGCGAAATCTTCTTCGACGGCGAGGGATGTTTCGACGTCGACGGTCGTCGCGACAGTGATTTCAAAGCCGCTTTAGAGCACAAAGGTACCTTAGAAGAAGATCTGTCCCTCGACGTGGTAGGAGATCGATGTTTTCTCTTCTCCCCTTTGTCTTTGCGCTCTTTGTGCTGAGAAGAAGGCTTCTTGGAATGAAAATCTTCTATTCCACTCACAGTATCTCCTGTCATGCAGGGACTGAAGCCTGCTCTTCTCTCTCTCCCTGAGAGTTCTGTTAGACAACTTACTGCAGTGGTAGCAGAGTTCTGGCTTGTGAGAAGATGGTAGACAAGCTACACAGACCGAATGAGGGTCTGTCTTGGCCATTTTTTTACCACAGGCGGGACACTTAACAAATAAGGCCAGCATTATGACTGGAAAAATAGTCAAAAACCAGGAAAAAATTGTTGAATTAGTCAAACAATGACTAAAGACGTCGAGTAAAGACGAAAAAATTTGAGAAATACCAGTAGAAAGTGATAAAATATCACAAACTGGCGAGTTCAATGCTCCAGGATCCTCACAGAAGGAGCCGGAAAAAGAACTGCCCTAACTGTCACCTGTGGTGCATGATGGGAGCCTGGAGGCTCATGGAGGTCTTAAAGGCACGGCGCCAAGTTTTTCAGTTGTTACTATGGAGCCTATCTAGGCTAAATCTGCCTCTATGATCCTGCCTGATTTTACCTTTGAAAATAAAGGTTGTGGTTTTCAAAGAAACCCAGGGCAGTGTTTCTTCTTTACATTATCTTATAATGTAAGGTATATGTCTTTATTTAGCAAATGTAAAAGTTTTACATGCAATAATGGCAGTTTTGAGCCTAGTATGGTATTTTTCAGGCTGCATATGTATATGTATAATATCTATATATATATGGGTAGTTTATGTGTATTTATATGTTTTTATATATATATATGTAGATATATGCATATTATTGGCTATTGCTCCGGGGTCCCGCACGTGGGAGGGACTATTCAGTGCTTATGAATATTGATGAGTGTCCCCTGGAAGAGAAGCCAGGTTTCCTGCTAGGGATTAGAGGGTCTTTTCATTCCAAATAAATGTGTGTATCAATGCTTTGTTTTTTTTGCATTAGGAGTTTGGAATGGGAGGTGACTTGTGTGAGACTCACCTTCTCTCTGCTGATGCTGAAGGACGGGGGGGCCTTGTGGGACGGCCTGGGCCACCGGCGTCAGGGCAGCGGTTGGATAAATGGCTGTGCAAGAATGGAGAAGAAACAAATGTCATTTTGTAATGAGTCTGGAAATTCATTGAAAGAGCTCTCGCGCCTTGTGACATTTTTACGAAAAACTGGAGGAGTGCGGTGTTACTCCAAAACTGGTATGCCTCGCTCCGACAGTTTTAAAATGCAGGGATGCGCCGTATTTAACAAAATATGGGCCACCCCTGGATTTCCCCTAGTGCCTTGTTGCAAGGGTGCATGTGCTGCAGGGGGGGATTGTTTATGTGCAGGAAGGGACACCTTCCTGCCCGTAAACAATCTTAACAGGCGATTTGCTCTATCACATGTTGAAAGAACAGTATACGAGGGGAAATAAGACATTTATCCTTGTATTGCCTGTTTCAGACCAGAAATTTCCTGGCCTTACTTTTGGAGCTGCACCTGTCTTGTAAAAGCAATGGGTTTTGCAGTGGAATGCCCACTGTAACACCCATTGCACGCTGCGTTCACGCTTAGTGCTGCGTGAATAGGAGTATTATTTACACAGCAGTGTTAAGCCACATTAAGTGGCTTAATGCCACCTTGTAAATAAGGCGAAGGAGTTAACGCCAACAATCGTCGCAAAATGTGATGTTCTGGTGGCGTTAAGTCTTTGTAAATATGCCCCCTTATCTTTTTTAACATGCAACTTGTGTTCCAGAAGCATCTTTCTAGGAATCTCAGTCAGCAAGTAGACCCAGCTACAGTCACGTCACACTATCCGCTGTCCCTCTCACCCGCTGACTGTACTTCTGAGAAGAAAGGTGAATTTCACAGTTCTGAAAGTCCAACTCTTTAGAGCATCTGTCATTCTTATGGTAGCCACCTGGCTCTTACATTAGAAAAGCGGGTAAAATATTCAGGGCCTTTTAAGAAATGTTTCAGAACGATTTCAAATTGCATGAGGTACTTGTGGATGTATGACATTACAACGCATGCTTTTACATCGCATGCCTTTACAATGCTGTTTTTACAATGCATGCCTTTACAACGCATAGTGCTTTGGAGCGCTGGATAGTGAATAGTTAAATTTACTATTCCAACTCCAGTCCCCGTGGATAGTAGGGAAGGTGTTGGATAGTAAATTAAACCTATTCCCTATCCTAGAGCGCCCCCCAGCGCAATGCGCTGTAATGGTTTGCGTTGTAAAAGTTGCATCGTAAAGGCACTGCGTGGTAAAAGTTGCGTTGTAAAGGATGTTTCCCGGTACTTGTATGTGGGAAACCCATTTGACCCATGACTTTGAGGTTTTTCACAGTGCTTTTCTCAATTCATAAAACTGGCTGCAACTGTTAATAGTTTAGTCCGTCTGGGACCAATCTCCACATCAGCAGATGGAGAGGCAGCTGCATGTCTCACGACAATCTCCCAATGGCCTGTTCTCCTTCTTGGACTAGTAGGTCTCTCAGTGGATAATGAGGCTCTTGGACATTCCATGAAGATCCTCCAGAGGCTCATCTCCATCTTGGATCAGTATCCGTCAGGAGACAGAGAGGCCATTGCAAGACCCATGAAAACCACTTCATGGCTCATCCTCCATCTTGGATCAGTATCCGTCAGGAGACGGAGAGACCATTGCAAGACCCATGAAAACCCCTTCATGGCTCAGCCTCTATTTTGGATCAGTATCCTTCAGGAGACAGAGAGGCCATTGCAAGACCCATGAAAACCCCTTCATGGCTCAGCCTCTATTTTGGATCAGTATCCTTCAGGAGACAGAGAGGCCATTGCAAGACCCATGAAAACCCCTTCATGGCTCAGCCTCTATTTTGGATCAGTATCCTTCAGGAGACAGAGGAGCCATTGCATGTCTCTTGACCACCTCTCCATGGCTCATCCTCCACCTTGGATCAGTTTCCGTCAGGAGACAGAGAAACTATTGCACGTCATGGCAACATCTTCATGGCCCATCCTCCATCTTGGATCAGTATGTGTCAGGAGACAGAGGCGCCTTTAGATGTCCCATGAGAACCTCTTCATGGCCATCCTCCATCTTGGATCAGTATCTGTCAGGCGACAGAGACGCTGTTTCATGAAAAATATATATATATTGTTTTTTAAACATTACATCCAAATGGTGCACATTAGACATGCCTATTCATGGCTCTTCCTTCCTCTTGAACCAGTATCTTTGCCAGCGGATGGAGATGCTATTGCATATCCAATGACACTCTCTCAATGGTTCTACTTTGGGTAGTGTTTTAGAAGCTAATGCATTCTCTATCACTGTGTCAGAGGCATGCCCTCCAAGTTTGGTCAAGGTTTCAGCATTGTTTAACCCCTTCCATGCTCATGACGAGCTCAGCTCGTCATGCAGTACACTGGTTGTGTGCTTATGACGAGCTGAGCTCGTCATGAACAATGGATTTACAGATCATTCAGCACAGGAGGAAAATCTCCTGTAGCATTGAAGGTGTTAAGATGATATTACATTCCTAGTTGCTTAATCTGTCGATCATGTGTGCTCCATAATGGCCGAGTTGCATTGTAACTGCTATCAGACTCTGCTCGGGGTGTTCAACACTCAGTCTATCCATAACTGCATCCTAATTTCAATTAGAAACCAGCCTCTTTGCGATTGCACATGCCCTGCAGCCACTAGGGCCTAGCCAATTCTACACCCATCAATAAGAAAACCCTGCATGAAAGGGCTAATGGTACCTGCGTACTGCTGCAAGCCCGCAAACGCTGGATGTATCGTCTCTGCTGTTAACGAGGGACTTTGAGCTGAAAGAAGGGAGAGGAAAAATAGGAGTTAGAGAATTAAATTGTAAAATGTATAGACTGTGGCTAAGAGTTCGCGTACCCACACCCTTATCGAGATCAAATTGAGACACTAAAACTCTGAAACAGTGCTGATCCAGTGCTTACTGACATTGGTGCATCTCCAATGTTTTCAGGACGTTTTTCTGCTCCTATGTGAGTTACCTTAAATGGTAAGGGTTTGTCCACATGTGAAGCCCCACATGTGCGGTGTCACAGAACTCAACTACACTGGAAAGGCCCAACAGGGCCAGACCAAGCCTGAGGTTGCTTGTGTCGCCTTTCCAAAGAGGACCTGGCCTACCATTTCAGGCTGAACTTGTAACCCTTGGAGCAGGGTGAAGACTGATTTGCATAAGGTGGGTCCCCTTCTGAAAGTCCATGTAGCTCTCCATCGCACTGTTACATGCTCTGTTCTGTTCTCTCTTTTATAAAGATTCTAAATTATGGCTCCCCCCGTTCCATGCTCGCTTGGTTGCTTTTCAGCGTCCATCTGCACCTCTCTGTGTTTTACTTGTAAAACAACCAAACCCATGAAAAGATGGTTAGTCATTCTAATATGCAGTACTTCAAGGCGCTAAATGATACTTGAACGTACAAAACAACACCTTGCCCCTACATCTTCCTACGGGTTGGCTATACCAGAAGGAACAGTTTCTTACCTGTAACTCCAGTTCTCTCGTAGGGGTATTTCCCTCCTCCCTGGTGGAATGGACAGAGGTGTCCAGACAGTCTGCATAGGTCTCACACTGCCTTCAAAAAGAACTGAAGTAATTGCCACCACCTGTGCATGATGGGATACTGGTGGCCTATGGATTCTTAAAGGCACAGCCTCTATTTTTGAGCCATATAATGGAAGCCTATGAGGCAACTCTGCCCCACTCTCATTCAGCTCTATCATGAAAAAGGGTTTTGTGAAGGAGTCATTCTGTCCGTAAAACATTTCAAATTCCTTCAACTATAGTGCACTGGCTCCTTTTTCACTTCAGAATGAAGACTTTGGCCATTGTAGCCAGTGCACTTATGCTGCATTATGTGTCTCTATCTCTCTCTTAAGTGTCTTTACAGGCCTGCCTGAAGAAAGGTGAAGAATATCGATTTAAGAAGATATATCGAGAAGAAGTGCTCCGGGGTCCCAGCACGTGGGCTGGACTATTGAAGAGTTTATTAGTATACATAGAAATCTCCTACGAGAGAAATTACCCTTCTCTGGCGAGAGCGCTGCACCCCTGAACCAAAATATCCTACTATAGAAAAGAGTAGCCTAGAATGTTTGCATTACCCCGTCTTAACTCTGCTCCACAAACTAACTCATTAATCTCATCATGAAAATCTACCAGAAACAGGAGCCACTCACTCTCCAACACCCACATAATGGACTGGGCAGAGCCAAAAGCAACCTGGGTGGGATGTTCCAGGAGTCCATTTGCAGAGGCTACTTATATGGTTAACTTGCATGTGCAAATACCTCTTTTATGAATTCAAGATGTCTTTATAATTCACATGTCAGCATGGCACTTATATTAAAACATGCATTAAGATTGGTTTCAATATTAGTAAATCTCCTTCTGTGACAAAAAATGCTTGTTCCATGGTGGGAGTGCTCTGTAAGTTTGTGCCCACCCAAAAACGTACATGTCGGTGGGCACAGCATTTCTTGCCTAGCGGAGTTTTGGAGATTTATTCCTGACACAACAGAAGTAAACCCTTTTCAGGGCAAGAAGTGCAAGGGAAGATACCCACAATTGGAGGGGGGTGGGAAGGATTAGTTACTTACCTGTAATCCTAGTTCTCTTCCAGGGGTATACTCATTAAAGTCATAAGCACTGAATTATCTACGCCCATGAGCGGGAACCCGGAACACATAAACAATATACATATATTTGTGTAAATATACCAAAAAGTACATAGTACTAAACTAAATATACACATATACATGTATAGGACCCATAATATGCAGCCTAACATATATACATAGGCTAATAAAGCCAAACTTACACATGTTCTGTAGCATGGAAATATGCTATATATCAATGCAATAAACAGGCATGAGCCTAAAATGCATTCCATAACCATGAAAACCTTTTATTTTCATCAAGCCTAAAAGGCTGCATATGAAAAAATGTCTGTGTACAGAGAATCAGACTGGCACCCTGCCTTTAAGGCCCCAGAGAATCTGCACACTTTGCCTTTAAGGCCTCCAGGAGAACTCTGTTCCCATAATGCCCCACAGGTGACAGTTAGGCCAGTTCTTTTGTACGGCACCATAGGCTTAGCAGGAATCTGCACATTAAAACATTTACAACAATAACCTATTGAAAACTCAATGCTACTGCTCGCCCGGGAAGGTGAGAGGGTGCTTATGACTTTAATGAGTATACCCCTGGAAGAGAACTAGGATGACAGGTAAGTAACTAATCCTTCTCTTCCAGGGGATACTCATTAATAGTCATAAGCACTGAATAGAGTAGCAAGCTCATACCCACAAGAAGCGGGCGAACAGATAAGTGCATAGCCACACTTTTAAACCATAGTGTTCAGCTAGAATTAGCAAACAAATTTCTGAGGGATGCTTGTCCCACTTGTGCATCAACCTGCGCATCAGAATCTAGACAGTAATGGCGTGTAAACGTATGCACTGACCGCCAAGTAGCTGCTTTACATATCTCTGACATAGCCACATTCCTAAGGAGAGCTGTGGTGAAAGCTTTCCCCCTCGTAGAATGTGCCCTAGGTCTACCTGATAAAGACTTGTGGGCTAGCTGATAAGCCAGTAGGATACATGACACTATCCATCTAGAAATGGACCTCTTAGACGCTGCCAAACCAGTATTCGTAAGACCATAGTTCACAAACAGACGGTCCGTATGCCTCAAAGACTTTGTTCAGTCTAAGTAAAATTTCAAAACCCATTTCAGATGTAACGAATGTAGAGCCCGTTCAGCCGGGCTCGAAGGGTTTGGAAAGAAAGTAGGCAATGTTATGGTTTGATTAATATGAAAATCCGACACCACCTTGGGCAGGAAAGCAGGATGAGTTCTGAGCACAACTCTGTTTCCATGAAAAATAGTGTACGGTTCCTTGCAACACAGAGCCTGGATTTCGCTCACCCTACGAGCAGAAGTGATGGCCACCAGGAACGCTACTTTCCAAGATAAGTGTTGTAAAGACGCTTTCTGTATGGGTTCAAAGGGGGAACCCATTAACTTGGTCAACACCACATTAAGCTCCCAAGGTGGAGAAGGAGACTTGACTGGAGGATACACCTTCCTTAAACCTTCCAAAAAATCCTTCACCACAGGCATCCGAAAGAAAGATATCTGTATTGGCGATTTTCTATAAGCAGTTATTGCAGCAAGATGGACTTTGATGGAACTAAACTGCAAACCAGATTCAGCAAGGTAAAGCAGATAAGGTAAGATCACCTGTTCTTGACCATAAACAGGGTCAAGACCCTTACTCTGACACCAAAGGTAAAAGCGTTTCTACTTAAATCCGTAGGATTGTCTTGTAGAAGGCCGCTTTGCCTCCTTAAGGATGTTCATACACTCCGTATTCAGCTGCAAGTGCCCGTACTGGATGACTTCAGGAGCCATGCAGCCAAGCGCAGGGAGGGCAGATTGGGATGAAACACTCGCCCCTCCTGTTTGGACAGAAGATCCGGGCGACAAGGCAATCTCCTGTGTGGTACTTCTGACAACTGGAGGAGATCTGGGAACCACCACTGGCGTGGCCACTCTGGGCAAATCAGTATCATTCTGGAGTCGGTCTTGTACATCCAGTTGATCACTGCCGGTATCAACGGAGTCGGTGGAAAAGCGTACAGCAAGTTTTGACACCAGTCTATCAAAAGGGCATTCCCTTGAGACCCTCTCTGCGAGAACCTGGATGCAAAGACGGGGCATTTTGTGTTTGCCGCGTCTGCGAACAGATCGATGTCTGGTGTGCCCCAAGCTTGGAAAATGCTGTGCGCGACGTCCTCGTTGAGAACCCAGTCGTGCGCTTCGACGAAGTCTCTGCTGAGGTCGTCCGCCTGTGAGTTGAGACTCCCTGGCAGATGAACCGCTGTTATTGACAGGTCTCGTGCTAGCAACCAATGCCAGATGGTCTGGGCTTCTATGGACAGAGTCCTGGACCTGGTACCCCCCTGCTTGTTTAAGTAATACATTGTGGTTGTATTGTTTGTTTGCACCAGGAGGGACCGAGTCTGTAGAGATGGAGCCAAGGACTTGAGAGCAAGATGGACCGCTCTGAGTTCGAGCAGATTGATGTGATATCCTTTCTCAAAGTCTGACCATAGCCCTTGTACCTGCAGAGGGCCCATATGCGCCCCCCAACCTTGGAGAGAGGCATCTGTGATCAGAGTCTGCGTTGGTGGGTCCTGATGAAAAGGAACTCCCCTCATCAAGTGTGTCTTCTTCATCCACCACCGGATGGAATCTGTTGCAGACTGTTGGAGATGAATTTGATCCTCCCAGCAACCCGTCCTCTGCTTTCACTGATCTTCCAGACACTGCTGTAGAGGACGCATATGCAAACGTGCGTTTGGAACGATGAAGATGCACGATGCCATGGACCCCAGGAGAGAGGACACTTGCCGAACTGTCGGATGTGCAGACTGAAGGAGAAGAATACACTTCGCCTTGATGGATAACCACCTCTCCTCCGAAGGACACACGTTTTCTTTTTCCGTGTCCAGTAGAGCACCCAGGTAGTGGATCTTCTGGGTGGGGTTCATTATGGACTTCTTGTAATTGACTTGAAGACCCAACTTGCACATGAGGTGAAGGCATATCGATAGATGTTCTTCCAGTAGAGATGGGGATGAACTCTTCAGAAGCCAGTCGTCTGAGTACGGATATATGAAAATCCGTCTCTTTCGAAGACAAGCCGCAACTACCGCCATACATTTGGAAAAAGTTCTGGGAGCTGATCTCAGGCCGAATGGGAGTACTGCGTACTGATAGTGATGAGCAGCTACTTGAAACCTGAGAAACTTGCGATGTTTTCTGGATACCGGAATATGAAAATAAGCATCCTTCAGATCGATGGAGCACATCCAATCCCCCTGATGTAACTGGGGGAAGATCTGATGAAGAGCCAGCATTCGAAACTTCTCCTTTCGAATGAATTTGTTCAACAGTCTCAAATCCAGAATGGGTCTGAACTCCGTAGCTGGACCTTTTTTCTTTACAAGAAAAAAATCGAGAGTACAGGCCTTGATATCTCTGCTGAGATGGAACTAGTTATATGGCCTTCTTCTTCAGAAGGATGTTCGCTTCCTGTTGTAAACGTTCTACATTCCACTGTAACATATTTAGAGGACGCATGACAGGGGGTGGCTTCTTGAATCTCAAAAGGTACCCACTCTGAATGATACCCATCACCCATCTGTCCTTTGTGATCTGTTTCCACTCTTCCAGAAAACGCACAATACTTCCTCCAACCGGAGTGGCACACGGTTGTGGAGGAAGCATCCGTTCATTGTTTTTGAGGCTGCTTGGTAGCAGAGGATTGCTGCCTGTTTCCATTGCCTCTGCCTCGCCCAGGTCGCCGCTGTTGGAATTGCGACCTTTGTTGATTCTGGCCTTGGTTTTGCGAGGACCAATTCGTCTGTTGGCCCCTCTGCTGGAAAGATCTCTTGTCAAAGGGACGAAAATTACCCCGACGTTTAATTTCTTTCTTCTTTTCAAGACCTACGGCCTTAAGAGTGTCCAACTCCACTTTCATCTTGGACATCTCATCGTCAGCATGAGATCCAAACAGAGTCGAACCATTGAAGGGTAAATTCACTATTTTCCTCTGGGCTTCATGCTTTAGCCAGAGTAAGGCGCAGCCAAGCTGAACGCCTAGCAAAAATACCGTGCGCGTAGCCATGCGTTGCCAGATCCGCAGAATCAGCAGCCGCGCTAATGCTCTGGTTAGCCACCAGTCCGCCTTCTTCCACAATCTCCAGGAAATCCTTTTGATCTTCCTTAGGGAGTTTATCCGCAAAACGAGCCACCGAGTCCCATAGCAGACGATCATCGCGGCCCAGTAAGGCTGACGCACTGGCCACTCTCATGATCGATCCCGAGGTATTAGCCATTCTACGCCCCAAGGAATCTATACTCTTGCTATGCTTTTCAGGTGGAGCAGAAGAGGTAGATGCTGCAGAATACGATTTTCTGACAGCCGCCACAATAAGTGAGTCTGGGGGTGGGTCAGAGCGCAAAAATAGTGAATCTTCTTCTGGAGCCTTGTACTTTTTTGCAATCCTAGAAGGACCTGAACCCACCGTGGCCGGAGTCAGGAATGTTCTGTTCTCATTGCTGGTTCTATCAAACCGGGCACTAACGGCAGAAAAGGCCTGCCAGACGTCTTGTGATGCAGGGTTTCAAAGATGACTGACGATGTCACTTGGGGAACTTCCATCTTGATGTTGAACTTATTCGCCCCACGACATAGTACATCATTAAATGTGCTCAAATCATCTACGGGAGACACTCTGGAAGGTGGAGTAGATGATATAGTGGGAGAATAGTCTCTATATGAAGACCTTGAAGAGGACGAAGATGACGTAGAAGATGGTGAAGGGGTTCTCAGCCGCCTCTGAGGAGTTGCCAATCGCTGCCTCCTACGCTCCCTCGAACGTGATCTCTCTCTCACTAGGGATTTCGAGCGTGATCTTCTATGCAGCTCCGTCTGAGGGACCGGAGCCCTCATCCCCATCAGTCCTGCCTCTGGACGCATCTTCCAATGTCTCAGACTTTCCAGCTACCTCGGTGACATGTTAAGAGGCCGCTCTGCACGCTCAGGTGAAGCCTCAGGTGAAACCTGCACAATATGCAGCTCTGCTGAAGACTTGGAGGCTCTGGAGACTACACTCCGCTCAGATTTTGATGAGCCAGATGGAGTCCGTTGTCTGGGCACCAATTGTCTGTCATCTGACACGTGCCCTGAGGTTGAGCCAGAATGCGCCACCACAGAAGAGTCCTGGTGCGCTGCCTCTTGACCCGCCGCAGACCTGTCCTGCTGACCCTGCGGTGTAGACGCCACTAAAGGTTGTGGACTTATTTCTGACCTCGACAAAGACCTAAGTGAGGTCCGAGAGGCTGGTCTTGATAGTCTCGAAACCGACCTTTCAACAGGTGGGGAGACCTAGACTCTGATACTCCATGCTTCGAGCCCGAAGCATGCTTCGACGTCGAACTACGTCGCGATGGAGACCTCGACCTTCTATTCTTTTTAGGTCTCGACGTCTAACTCTTCGACGCCGATCTTCCTTCGCCTCTCGACGCCGACCTTTTTCTCGACAACGACGACTTACGTCTCTCCCTCGACCGTCGTCTCCCCTTCGACGTCGACCGATGACTCTCTCTCGACATCGACACTGGATCCTTCGACGTCGACACTCGATCCTTCGGAGTCGGACGCCTCTCTTCCCTCGACGTCGATCTCTTACGATCCTTCGACGTCGAACCTTGCACCCCCGACGTCGTCCTTACTGCAATCGACACCAGATGTCTCGACGTCGAAAGGGATTTCGACGGCGACTGTCTAGACGCTGAACCTTGCCTCACCGGCGACGCCCTCGACGTCGATGGAGCCTTCTTCGACGCCGACAAAGCTGACGGTGATCTGGATCTCGACGCTGAGCGCACCTTTTTCGACGGCGACGCTCCCTGGAGTCGATGTTTCTTAGTTCTACCTTCAGGAGAAGCTGTTCTTCGACGTTTGGGTTGAGAAGATGGCTTAGCAGAGGACACCAAGCTCTTAGAGCCCTTCTCACCACAACTTTCTCTCTCCAGAAGGCCCAGCAACCTCATTTTCTCCCTTTCTCTTAAAGTCCTATTAGAAAGGTTGAGGCAGTGATAACACTCTTCCACCTTATGAGAAGCTGGAAGACAAACCACACTAACAGAGTGTGGGTCTGTTTTTGACATCTTCTTCCCACAGGAAGGACATTTGTAAAATAAAGGTGGCATTCTGACTAAAAAACACCAACAGTTTAGTCAGAAAAAGGTATTAAACCACCACTAGAGTAGTAAATTGTCAAAAAAGACAAGAAAAAAACAACTTCTGACAGAAAAACTCAAAAGTTAGCCGAGCTCAAGTTCCAGGTTCCTCACAGAACAAGCCGGAAAAAAGAACTGGCCTAACTGTCACCTGTGGGGCATTATGGGAACAGAGTTCTCCTGGAGGCCTTAAAGGCAACGTGTGCAGATTCTCTGGGGCCTTAAAGGCAGGGTGCCAGTCTGATTTTCTGTACACAGACATTTTTTCATATGCAGCCTTTTAGGCTAATAACTGTTAACAACAGGTTCTTTGATGAAAATAAAAGGTTTTCATGGTTATGGAATGCATTTTAGGCTCATGCCTGTTTATTGCATTGATATATAGCATATTTTCATGCTACAGAACATGTGTAAGTTTGGCTTTATTAGCCTATGTATATATGTTAGGCTGCATATTATGGGTCTTATACATGTATATGTGTATATTTAGTTTAGTACTATGTACTTTTTGGTATATTTACACATATATATGTATATTGTTTATGTGTTCCGGGTTCCCGCTCATGGGCGGAGATAATTCAGTGCTTATGACTATTAATGAGTATCCCCTGGAAGAGAAGCAGGGGGTTTCACCATAAAAAATAATTTCCCCATGGTGAAGTACAGTGAAAAATAGTTAGCAAGTGCTTTTGCACCCCTTTTTTTCACTCATGCAAAATGAAAATATACACAGGCATATCTTCACTTGATACAATAGAAGAAAGAAGTTACTTACCTGTAACTGTAGTTCTCCAGTATTGGTATCTTTCATAGATTCACATGCTTGAATCATTCCCTGTTGTGGAAGTGGGAGTACCACGGTGTCATAATAAAGCAATGGACTGCAGTATGATAGGAAGAAATAGCACTGAACCGTTGGTTCTATAGCCTATTTATGTTCTTTTTAAAAAACAAGAACTAAATGCCAACCTTTAGCCAATCAGGGTACCGTACCCTATAGAAGACTCCCAAGGGAAGCTAAGTTTCTCAGATTTTTTTTTACCGCGTACCATGTGATGGGAGTCTCTGACCTCTGCTCAGTTTTCACCATTTTCCACAATTTGTAAGAAGATTTCTCTTAACTTCATCTTTATCTACATTTGAACTGATAGCCCGACTAGACATAATGTCAGACCAATCTAAAAAAGGATTATTTAGATTCTGTGACACCTGTGGGAAAAACGACTTCATATTGATGACTCACATAAGCAGTGTATATATTGTCTTCATTCGGAGCATAAGGTGAGGTATTGCAAAATTTGCCGCACCGTTTCCCCCCAAAAAAGGTTGAAAGATAGGGGAAGGTAGATTGTTGTTGTGGCTCCAGAGACTTAAAACTAAACAATACCCTCTATCAGATGAGGACAGCGAGGGGTCTTAAAAAACGGTAACACCCAAAAAAAGGCATAGATCTTGTGAAGGGCGCTCACCCCCTCGCAAACTTCAAAATCTCCTCAGTATCAATGTCGGTGGTAACCTCATCGTCGTCGATGGATTTGTCGATGAGTACAATGCCAACAGTGACATTTACATTAGCGGCTTCACAAATGATTCTTCCATCATCGTTGTTGTTGATGACAACTTTGTTAACGGCTAAGATACTTAGTTATTTTTTTTAAAAGGGCATTGGTACGACCAAAGGTTCAGTGTTATTCCTATTATACTGTTGCACATTGTTTTGTTATGATACAGTGGGACTCCCACTTCGCCGACGGGGAATGATTCAAGGATGTGAATCTATAAAGAGATACCAATACTGGAGAATTCTAAAACCTGTTTACGCATTGCACCTGAAAAGCTAGGATTTTTGCAAGATTGCCAGGTTTAATCTACAAAAGTTTAGAAAATTCCAGAAAGATGTAAACAAGAAAAAGTGTGAGGTATTAAAAAATGTCTCTATGACTTTGCCTATGAATTGGGTCCCCTGGGTTTGCACATTCAGCAGTAAGAGGAGTTTCAAACTTTACAGTTGTGGAATATTGTACCCATCTGCTAGACAAAGACAGAAGCCAGTATATGGTAGAGGCATGAATCTATACAGCACCCCATATTAAATTATAAAGCCCCACTGTAATCATGCATCCCCAAATAATGCTGTTTAACGAGAAACCACATCACACTATTTGAACACAATTCACTTCTGCCTTCATGTTGAAAAGGTTGGAAGGAGAGGTTTTCGTGTTGGCACTAACAGATTAGCAGTGTCTGTATGCCTCTGCTGAGGCTGGCAGGTACCTGGGTAAGGCACAAGGCCATTGGAGTATATTGTCTCTAGAGCAGGATGTCCGTTGGGAAAAGGCATCACCCCGGTAAACCCATTTGTCAACGGTGCCACGAGTCCAGGTACCGATGCTGTGCCAATGACTGGAGGCGAGTGTAAACCTGTGTATAAATGAAGACGTACAGAGGTGATAGTCATAACTGGAATGCAGGTTAATCAATCAAAGCAGAAATACTCATCATATCTCGAGGTCAAATTCAGCATTAGAGGAAAAAAAGGCTAACAATGCCATTCTAGTAGGAACCCCATTGCTCCACCGTAAGCACCCTATGTGATGATTCCTAGAAGAAGACAATCCAGGAATGAACCCCCAAACTCCAGCTGTTAGAATGTAAACACATGTGACTCGGGTGAATTCAAAATCTTTGTAGTCCAGTGCCCATGCTGCATTGCAGTCAAGACCCTAGCGGAAGCTGCTATGTAAAGAGCAGCGACGAAGAACAGAGAGTAATCGGCATCAGGTCAGTAGGCCAGGTTATGTTACTGTTTGTTGTAGTGCTGTGATTTATCACCATACGAGATCGACTGGCACTACATGAATTGGTGTTGTAGTATTATTCTTAAAACTAGCATAGAATGGATCTCCCTTTAAAGTGAACTTTTTAAAGTCTGAGCATGCAGTAGAATGTCTGAGCTAAGTTACCCAGGGTGAGGAATCTATGTCTTGACTTTTCCAGAGTGCTCTTCCTGTTTTCTGTCACTCTTGGTCGTTTCCCCATTCCTTACAATCCCCAAGTGCCCTGTTCCTGGATTCTGGTCCTACGCGCCCCTGTACTTTTGCCCTCTCTGATGTTTGTCTATCTGCGCGTCCTGTGGCTTTCAAATAACTTTTTTTGTGTCTTATTAAACGCTCTTCCAGCTGTCGCTGACAGATCACTTTTCAAGGAGCATATCAAAGGTCTTTTTCTCCTCTTACTTCTGCTTTCACCATTTTATCTGGCCTGTGTAGTGCATTTCTTCTCTTTAGTTTTGTCTTCTGCATCCAGTATCTCATTCCTGTCTAGCTTTTAGACCACAGTCGGCTCCAGCTTTCAGATCTTATCCAGTTCCTACCCAGCCTATACCTACTCTTCCAGGCTCAGGTACTCCTTTGGATAATGTACAACTCCATTCTCCAGCCTCCGCTGTCCTTGCAGAGAGTAAGCTCTGCATATTGGGTATTCCAGTCCTGGTCTCAGCAAGTCCTGGAATCCAGCAGTCAATTATTGCTGGAACCCAACCAATCCAGCGTAACTGAAATTCAACCAAATCACTGACGCTTCAACCAAACCACAGTAGAATACCTGCAGCCCAACCAGTTGATTACAGTGGAGCCCAACCAATCAATGTTGGCTGTAACCAATGACGTAGCTAGAGCTCTACCAATCAATGTTAGCGGTAAGGATTAGTTACTTACCTGTAATCCTAGTTCTCATTCAGGGGTATACTCATCAAAGTCATACTCTATGAATAATCCCGCCCATTTACGGGATCCCGGAGCATATAGAAAATACATATATATATATACATATATTCTAAAAAAAAAGAACCCAGCAAGGCTCCTGTCAGCAGCCCAGATTCTCCACAGCACAGACGGAATCCAGACGATTTCTTCAATTTTGAGGTATTTTTATTTTATTTTCAACACTATTAGTGCAACATAAGAGGACGGTAAACGCGTTTCGGTGGATGCCTTCAACTGGACCATATATATATATATATATATATATATATATATATATATATATATATATATATATATATATATATATATATATATATATATATATATATATATATATATATATATATATATATATATATATATATATGTGAAAACATATACATGCAGCCTAAAATAATTCCAAAATGGCAAAGATGCTGAAATTACATAGGTTTGCATAGTAGCAGCTATACTCTCCCAACCCCTAAGGAAGAAAGAGAGCAGTAAACATTTGTCATACAACAATGCTTTATTGTTATAGAAAAACGTGTAATTGCAGGCATATGCCAGTAGGCTGCAGCAGAGTATAAAGAAAACTGACACCTTGCCTTTAAGGCATTAGAGTAGGGGTACCGTGCCTTTAAGACCTGCAGGCGACCCCCTGCTCCCATGATGCACCACAGGTGGCAGTTAGGTCAGTTCTTTTTGGAGGTGCATAAACACCTGAGTAAATCCATAAGTAACATACCATAGCTTTGCAGTAATGCTCGTCCGGTGAGGTTGGTGGGTCGCTTATGAGTTTGATGAGTATACCCCTGAATGAGAACTAGGATTACAGGTAAGTAACTAATCCTTCTCATCCAGGGGATACTCATCAATAGTCATAATCTATGAATAGAGTAGCAAGCCCATACCCAAAGTCTCGCGGACGAGCAATCAAGTAAGTATACAGCAAAAAACATGAATTGACATCACATTTATAATGCAGTCAGGCAAACAAATTCCTCAAAGAGGCCTGCCCCACTTGGGCATCGGCCTGTGCATCTGAATCTAGGCAATAATGGTGGGTAAAGGTATGTACTGAACGCCATGTAGCCGCCTTACAAATCTCAGATATTGGAATGCTGTGAAGGAGAGCTGTAGTAGAAGCTTTCCCTCTGGTAGAGTGTGCATGAGGGTTGCCCTGTAAAGCTTTGTTATCTAATTGGTAAGACAGCTATACAGGAGACGATCCATCTCGAGATAGATGTTTTTGAAGCTGACAGACCGGTATTAGTTGACCCATAATTAACAAAGAGCCGGTCAGACTTCCTAAGTGGAAGAGTTCTAGCCAGGTAATATTTTAAAAAACCTCCTGAGATCTAGAGAGTGTAAGAACCTCTCCGGGGGAGTGGTTGGTTGAGGAAAGAAAGTAGGCAGAGTGATGGCCTGATTGATATGGAAATCCGAGACCACCTTGGGTAGAAAGCCTGGATGTGTTCTCAGCACCACCCTATTGACATGAAACACTGTGTAAGGTTCCTTACAACACAGGGCCTGGATCTCGCTCACCCTACGGGTGAAGGTGATGGCTATCAAAACAGAAGCTTTCCAGATCAAGTGCTGCAAAGAGGCCTTATGGATAGGCTCGAAGGGAGCACCCATCAATTTGGTAAGTACGATGTTAAGCTCCCAGGGAGGAGAGGGGGACCTCACTGGTGGAAACACTTTCTTAAGCCCCTCTAAGAAATCTTTGACGACAGGCATGAGGAAGAATGAGGTCTGAGAAGGAGACTTTCTATAGGCTGTTATTGCCGCTAAGTGAACCCTGATGGAGGGGTACTTCAGGCCTGACCTTGCCAAATGCAATAAGTAGGGGAGAATCACCTGCTCCTGACTTTGGATTGGATCAAGAGAATTGTTCATACACCAAATGTAAAATCTCTTCCACTTGAAAGCATAAGACTTTCTAGTGTAGGGCCTCTTTGCCTCTTTAAGAATGTTCATGCAGTCAGCTGAAAGGTCTAGGTGGCCATATTGGATGACCTCAGGAGCCATGCTGTCAATCGAAGAGAAGGAAGGTTGGGGTGAAACACCACTCTCCCCTCGACCTTGGTCAGCAAGTCTGGGCGGCAGGGCAGTCTCCGGAACCTTCGACAGCTGGAGGAGATCCGGGTACCACCACTGGCGTGGCCACTCCGGCACTATCAGGATCATTCTGGTGTTGGTCATGTAGAATTTCTGTATCACCGCCGGGATCAGAGGCAGGGGAGGAAAAGCGTATAGTAATGTCTGAGACCAGCTGATCAAAAGTGCATTCCCCCGTGATCCCTGCTAGGGGAATCTGGACGCGAAGATGGGGCATTTTGCGTTTGCCGCGTCTGCGAACAGATCTATGTCTGGTACGCCCCATTGTCGAAACACCTCTTGTGCGACCTCTTCGTTGAGCACCCAGTCGTGCACTTCTACGAAGTCTCTGCTTAGGCCTTCCCCCTGAACATTCAGGATTCCTGGCAGGTGAACTGCCACGATGGAGAGACCTCTCGCCAGAAGCCAGCGCCAAATGGATTGAGCTTCCAGAGACAGAACTCGTGAGCTTGTGCCTCCCTGCGTGTTCAGATAGAACATTGTTGTTGTGTTGTCCGTCTGAACTTGAATGTGGTTGGTGTGCAGAGGCAGGTAGGGGGATCTGAGCGCCAGATAGACAGCCCGGAGCTCCAAGAAGTTGATGTGGTAGCTTCTTTCTGTCTCGGACCAGAGACCTTGTACCTGAAGCTGGTCCATATGAGCACCCCAACCCTGCATTGAGGCATCTGTTACCACTGTCTGCGATGGAGGCGACTGATGAAATGGGACTCCCAGCAGAAGATGAGAACATTTCATCCACCATCTGATGGAGTCTCTGGCAACTTGGTGGAGGGAAACACGATCTTTCCAGTGGCCTGACCTCTGAGACCATTGGTCCTCGAGTGCCTGCTACAGAGGCCTCATGTGAATGCGTGCATTGGGTACAATGTAGATGCACGAGGCCATCGATCCCAGTAGTGACAACACTTGCCTGGCTGTGGGACTTTGGGTGTCTAGCAGATTGCGGTACTTCAGAAGCATGGATGACAACCTCTCCTCCGAAGGACACACGCTTGCCTCTGCGGAGTCCAGGGAGGCGCCCAGGTAGTGCATTCATTGGGTGGGATTGAGTACTGACTTTTTGTAGTTGACCTGCAACCCCAAGGAATGCATCAGGTTGAGACAGTAAGCGAGATTGCTCTGAAGCAGAGCAGGTGTGGAGCTTTTCAGGAGCCAGTCGTCTAGGTAGGGATAGACGAAGATCTTCCCCCTGCGGAGGAAGGCAGCCACCACCGCCATGCACTTGGAGAATGTTCGTGGGGCGGATTTGAGGGCGAATGGTAGCACTCAATACTGGTAGTGATGACGGTCTATCTGAAACCTGAGAAATTTCCGATGCTTAACTGAGACAGGTATATGAAAGTAAGCGTCCTACAGGTCGATGGCACACATCAAGTCTCCCGGGTGAAGGTGTGAAAAGATCTGGTGCAGGGCTAGCATACAAAATTTTTCTTTTCTGATAAACCTGTTCAGCAGACGTAGGTCGAGGATAGGTCTGTACTCTTTGGCTACTCCTCGTTTTTGGACCATAAAGTAGCGGGAGTATATTCCCTGATTTCTTCGCATGGGAGGGGCCTCCTCTATTGCCTTTTTCGTGAGAAGGGTAGAAACTTCATCCTTCAACAGTTGACTTTGAATCTGAGGAAGAAGTTTGAGTTGGGGGAAAACTTGCGTAGAAGACCTGAACCTCAGCAAGTAATCATGCTCCACAATACTCAGCACCCACTTGTCCTTTGTTATGGTTCTCCACTCTTCCAGGTGACATGTTACACTCCCTCCCACCAGAGTGGCAAACGGTTAAGGAGGAAGCAACAACTCAAGGTTTGGGAGGCTGCTTGGAGATGGACTGTTGTTTGTTGTTATTGCCTCTGCCTCTACCAGGGCGTCTCTGCTGGAACTGAGATCTTTGCTGCGTCTGGGAGGACCACTGAGGGGTTTGAACCCTCTGTTGGTAAGACCGCTTGTCACCCTGACGGAAGCGCTTCTTAAACTCCTTGCATTACTCCAGACCCACAGCCTTAACAGTGTCCATCTCAGCCTTCATCTTGGTCATCTCGTCGTCAGCGTGAACCCCAAACAGAGATGAGCCATTGAAAGGGAGGTTCCGTATCTTTTTCTGAGCATCGCGCTTTAGGCCTGTGAGGCGCAGCCAAGCCGAGCGTCGTAAGCAGACTCCATGGGAGTAGCCATGAGCGGCAAGATGGAATTAGTTACTTACCTGTACACTATAGTTCTCCAGTATTATCTTTCATAGATTCACATGCTTGTATCTTCCCCGTCGTCATGGTGGGAGTCTCACGGTAACAGAATGACCAAAGCAGTATCATAGAGAAGAAAACACTGCATAGAAAATCCCATAGGGACTGTAGCATTTGGTAACCAGACCATCTCATTATTTGGTCCAAAAGTCAGCCAATCAGCATTGCTGCCCTGCCCTCACACTCCCCAGCAGAAGCTTCCTGCCTCAGATTTCCGTCCCCGAGTGAGAGACATGGATAAATACAGAGAACAGGTTCTGCCTGCGAAACGGGGAGGCGGGTGGGCGCATGTGAATCTATGAAAGATAATACTGGAGAACTATAGTGTACAGGTAAGTAACTAATTCCTTCTCCAGTATTACATCTTTCATAGATTCACATGCTTGTATCAGAGTAGTAAGCAGTGCTCATAAAAATTTGCAGCGTTTCCAGGATAGAACCCAGAAGGAAGCTCTGCAGGAAAGAAATGATAGAACAATACATATCCATAT
The DNA here is from genome assembly GCF_964261635.1 of Lissotriton helveticus. Taxonomy (NCBI): domain Eukaryota; kingdom Metazoa; phylum Chordata; class Amphibia; order Caudata; family Salamandridae; genus Lissotriton; species Lissotriton helveticus. The sequence continues at coordinate 14,841,510 of NC_136073.1, forward strand.
AATAACAAGCATGCAGATATATAAATATATATATAAATATACATGCAAACATAAGTCAAAAGTACTGTATAGAGAAATTAGCAGATAATCAAATTGTACCTTATTGAAATAGGCGTTTCAGAACAGCTTGTCCCACTGCCGTGTCCTCTTTCCACGCAGTGTCCAGACAGTAGTGCTACTCTGCAGATGTCTGGCAGCGACACTCCTGCGAATAAGGCCATTGATATCGCCATCTTCCTTGTGAAATGTGCATTCACCTTAGAAGAGAGCGGCTTTCCCGCTTTCTCATGACATTTCAGAATAGCCGATGAAATCCATCTTGCAATACTCAGTCTTGATAGAGGAAGACCTCTCCTTTGGCCTTCAAAAGCAATAAATAATTGTTTGGATTTGCGGAATGTCTTTGTTCGTTCAATGTAGAACTTCAAACATCTAGCAATGTCTAAAGAGTGCAATGCTCTTTCTGCATCAGATGAGGGATTGCTGAAAAAGGTAGGCAGAATAATGGGCTCATTGAGATGAAAAGTCGTAGGGACTTTAGGTATGAAGGTAGGATTTGTCCTTAAAATAACTCTGTCCTGGCGAAATTGTAAAAAGGGTTCTTCCACTGAAAAGGCTTGAATTTCGCTAACCCTCCTTGCTGATGTTAATGCGAGGAGCAGGGCCGTCTTCTATGAAAGGAACTGTAAGTCTGTGTTGTGGATAGGCTCAAAAGGAGGCCTCATAAGTTGCGACAGGACTGTATTGAGGTGCCATGGAACTGGTGGGCGCCGAATGGGTGGAAAAACTCTAAAAAGTCCTTTAATGAACTCCTTTATTAGCCTGGAAGACCAGAGAGATGGCTCGTTTGGCTTTCTCCTGAAACGTGATATTGCTGCTAAGTGTACCTTTACCGAGGCATGCGATAGTCCTGCCTTAGATAGAGACAATAGGTAAGGTAGAATACCTTCAGGGTGTACTGTTAACGGATGCAATTTTTGACTGTCGCACCAGTGACAGAAACGAGACCATTTAGCTGCATATGTCTTGTTGGTTGATATAGCTCTGGCTTGAGATAGAATATGTCTGCATTCTTGAGGAATGTTTAAGTTCTGGAATTCCCGCTCATGAGGTTCCATGCGGACAATTTTAGCGATTGCAGGTCCGGATGAAGAATCTGACCGTTGTTCATGGAAATGAGGTTCTGGAATGTCGGAAACTGAATTTTGTTGACCATGGACATCCGTAGCAGTTCTGGATACCATGCCTGCCTCGGCCAGGCTGGTGCTATCAGTATGACCTGACAGGGTTCCGCCCTCATTTTGCGAAGTATTCGTGGTATGAGCGGAAACGGAGGGAACGCGTAGGCAAACATGTCCGTCCAATCCATGTGGAATGCATTTCCCCTGGAATTTTGCTGAGGGTACCTGGACGCAAACTGGACGCACTTTGAATTGTCCTTGGTTGCGAACAAGTCTAATGTGGGAGTGCCCCACTTTTGAAACACTCTGCGGAGCTGAGTGTCGTGCAGTTCCCATTCGTGCGTCACATTCGGAGTGCGACTCAGGGCATCTGCCCGTGAGTGGAGGATGCCTTGTATATGTTGCACCTGGATTGAAATGCCGTGGATTATTAGCCACTTCCAGATTCTTTGCGCCAATATCGACAGTTGTCTGGATTTTGTTCCCCCTTGCTTCAGCAGGTAAAACATAGTTGTGGTGCTGTCCGTTTGAATAAGCACCGATGCATGACGTATCCTGGGTAAGAAGGCTTGGAGCCCCAGGAACACAGCTTTGAGTTCTAGCATGTTTATGTGAAGCTGAGCCTCCCAGTTTGACCAGAGACCCTGGATCTCCAGCTCCTGAAGATGAGCGCCCCATCCTTGTAAGGAGGCGTCCGTTGTCATCACGTAATCGTGAGTCTGAGTCACAAAGGGTAAGCCCTGATCCAAGTTCTTCTGTACTTTCCACCATGACATGGCCACCTTCATACGGTTCGTGATGGTAATGCGATCCTCGAAGGTGCCTTTGGACTGAACCCACTGCTCGTCCAGTTGTTCCTGTAAAGGCCTCATTCGAAGACGGCAATTTGGAACCAGTGGGATGCAAGAAGATATCATCCCCAACATGGACTTGTAAATTCTCACCGAAGTGAACATTTTTTGCTGAAGGGCCGAGACTAGACCCATTATCTTTGTCATCCGTTCTTTGGAAGGATAAGCTTTCACTGTCCTGGTGCATATCCACGCTCCTAAGAAGTGAATGCCCTGGGCCGGGGTCAGCGAGGACTTCTCCAAGTTGGTCCTTAGTCCCAAGCGTCGAAACAGACCAATGCAGCAGTGGAGAGAACTTGCTGTCTCTCTGAATGATGGACCTGTCACCAGCCAGTCGTCCAGATACGGATAAATGTAATGCCCTTGCAATCTTAAATGGGCTGCCACCGGGGCCATGCATTTGGTGAACACCCTCGGGGCCGATTTGAGTCCGAATGGAAGGACCTTGAATTGAAAGTGGCGACTCTCCACGGTGAATCTTAAATATCTTCTGTGCTTCCAATGAATTGGGATATGGCAGTACGCATCCATGAGATCCAAGGACGCCATGTAGTCTTGCTCTTTTAACATTTGCAGGATCTCTTGTAATGATAACATTCTGAAGGGAATCTTCTTTATGTATTGATTCAGATCCCTCAAATCCAATACCTGTCTCCATTTCAGGGTCTGTTTCTTCTTGATGAGGAAGAAATGCGAATAGAAGCCTTTCCCTCTGAGATGTTGTGGTACTTCTTCTATGGCTCCCTTTTGCAGAAGCGAGTGGACCTCGTTCTGCAGTTCCTGACGATGTTGAGAGAGCCTGATCACCGGGGGATGATCCGGTGGCATTTCTGTAAATTCCAGGGTGTGACCCCTGCTGATGACATCTAGAACCCATTTGTCCGATGTTATGGACCTCCAGTTGTTGAAGTATTGAGACAGATAGTGGTCGTTTTCCGAGATCTGCATAGTGGGGAGCGCCAGCCTGAAATCATTGACGTCTATTAGACTGTTGATTTTTCCCTCTGGTGCCAGACTTGCCCCTAGATTGCTGCAGGTAAGAGGAGTTGTAGGGCTTGAACTGGGTGTTTGAATTGTATTGCCGATAATTCTGTTGGTTATACGGCTGATATCTGTTGGACTGATATAAAGATCTCTGATTGAATTGGCCTCTTGTACCTCTTTTCCGAAAGGACTGAAACCGTCCTTGTTGAAGAGATCCGAGCGCTCTAGCAGTATCCGTGTCAGATTTTATGCCTTGTAGCGCCTCATCTATATGCTTCCCAAACAAACTTTCGCCATCGAACGGCATGTCCACAATTTTTGCTTGCACCTCCGGGCGAAAAGAGGTCGCTTTAAGCCAGCCTTGTCTACGAAGCGAAACTGCCCCAGCCATTTGCCTGAAAGCCATAGATGAAACGTCCATGGCGATGTCAATAGATTCAGCCGCAGACCTTGCTCCGTCCTTGAGGATGGCCACTACTTCCTCCTTTCTATCCTCCGGTAGCGCAGACAGTAAGGGTGCCAGATCTGACCACATTTGTCTGTTGAAACGGCTAATAAGGGCCATAGCATTGGCCGCCTTGATAGTAGAGGCTGCCATGACTGCAAACCTCTTACCAGCACCATCCATTCTCCTTCCTTCTTTGTCAGGTGGCACTAAGGAAGTAGCCACCGGGTTCTTTGAATTTCTCTTCGCCGCCTGCGTCACCACTGACTCCGGCCTGGGGTGTCCTATTAGACAGGCTGAAGCCGATTCCGGCGCTCTATACTTCTTTTCAATCCTTGGAACAGAAACCGCTATGGACGCCGGTGTCTTTAAAATTTTTAGGCCCTCTTCCCAAATATGAGGAATAATTGGGATTGACCTAGCTGATTTCCTGGCATCGTCCTTGAAATCATACAAGAAACAGTCTGTTTCTTTAACTTCCATATCTAATTTAAACCTCTTCGCCGCCTTTTCCATGATGTCATGGAACCCTCCAATGTCTTGAGGAGGAGAGGTGGATGGCAGTGGGTCAGGCGACGGGGCCGATGGCAAGATGTACTCATTCCATTCCTGCCCCGAAGCATCATGAACAAGTTCCCCTTCTTCAGGTTGTTCATCCTCATCGGATTCCGTTAGATCGTCTCTTATAGTAACCACTGGCGGTGATCTCACCCCCTGCTCTTGCGTGGAAGCTTTTGCCTTTGATGGCTGCGCAGGAGCTACCGGCGTAGCTGGTTGAGGGGCGTTTGCCTCCGGGAACCGACGGTAGTAGTCGTTTATCATGAATCTGAGGTCAGATACAAGAGACACTGGTATAGACATTGTGTCCTGTCGTACCTCCTCTCGCGATTCTTCTTGATTGTCCTCCTCTTCATTATACTCAAGTGTGTCTTGGAACGATTCATATCTGGAAGATTGAGGTCTGTCCTTGAAAGAAAATACCTCATCTTCGTCTGTATCTTGGCTCTTTATTTGGAGCTGTGAAGGACTATAGGCGGCACCTGAAGATTCCTCTCCATCTGAGTCTTGTTCCAACAAAGAAGATGGTGGAAGAGGTGAAATCTTCGTCCATGAAGTGAATTCCGCCGATTTGCTGATAGTCGCCGAACCCTTGGATGATTGAAAAGACCGGATAGAAATCATAGTCTTCGACTGTGGTGATTTGAACGCTTTTGCCGTTGACAGAATGATTTTCGTCGACGGTGCCGTCGACGACACCGTCGACGGAACCTTCGTCGACGGGACCATCGTCGACGAGGCCCCCGTCGACATCCTCGTCGTCGAACCTGTCGTCGTCGTCGACGGTCTCTTCGTCGACGGGGTAATCTTACTCGTCGACGTTGTTGTTGTCGACGTCGTCGACGCCGCTTTAGATCCTGTCATCGACGAAGCCGTCGTCGTCGACGAAGTCGTCGTCGACGGTGAAGTCGTCGACGGAGCTGAAGACTTTTCCACAGATTTTGAAGCAAAAGATAGGGAACTGGTCGGTGGAGCAGACCCTGTCCCTTTCTGATCTGACAGCTTCTTCAGAGGAGTAATAGGAAGAGATGACGTTGCCTTATCTTTAGATTTACTCTTCTTAGGCTCCACTTTCTCCTCAGAAATAGAGGCCTTTCTCTTCTTAGGTGTCATTTTTGCAGATTCCTCCCCAGAATCTGAGTCTGAGATGGCCTTCTTCTTTTGAAGCCATAACAGCAAGCGAGCCTCTCTGTCTCTAACGGTTTTGACAGAAAAGGTTCTACAGTATTTACAATCCTTAGCCACATGCTTAGGATGAAGACAATATAGGCAGTCCTTATGAGGGTCTTCAGAGTATAGCCTGGCCTTCCCACAGGATCTGCATGGCCTGAACAGCCTCTTTTTAGAGCTTTCAGCCATAATGAGGTTCACTCAGGAACAGAAAACTGAGCAGAGCTCAGGGAGATTCCTTTCTCACACGAAGGCGGTTGGAAATCTGAAGCAGGAAGCTTCTGCTGGGGAGTGTGAGGGCAGGGCAGCAATGCTGATTGGCTGACTTTTGGACCAAATAATGAGATGGCCTGGTTACCAAATGCTACAGTCCCTATGGGATTTTCTATGCAGTGTTTTCTTCTCTATGATACTGCTTTGGTCATTCTGTTACCGTGAGACTCCCACCATGACGACGGGGAAGATACAAGCATGTGAATCTATGAAAGATGTAATACTGGAGAACAGCAGCATCCGCTGCAGCACTTATTACTTGGTTGGCTACGAGCCCTCCTTCCTGTAGGATCTTGGTGAAATCCTGCCGGTCTTCTTTGGAAAGCTTCTCGGTGAAACGTGTGAGAGAGTCCCAGAGAGATCTGTCGTATCTCCCGAGAAGGGCAGAGGCACTGGCAACCTTCATGTATGACGCCGAAGTGTTGCACATCTTCCTCCCATACGAGCCCATTTGCTTACTATCCTTCTCAGGGGGCACCGAGGATGAGGTAGAAGCGGAGCGGGATGTCATGGCTGCCGCCACGATGACCGAATAGGCTGGTGGATCAGTCCTAAGGAACAAGGGGTCCTCTGCAGGAGCCTTGTATTTTTTGGCGATTCTCGAGGGTACATAACCCACAGTCGCAGGAGTAAGAACAGTGGCCAAAGCCGGTTCCAGGAATTCGGGCACCAGAGGTAGCAGCAGTCTAAGAGCTGTCCGATGATGCAGGGTATCAAAGATGATTGATGTGGGAACCACAGGAGTATGCAAAGAGATGTTAAGTTTCTTTTCCCCCCTACCCAGAACATCTGTAAATGTAGAGATGTCATCTATGGTTGAAACCCGTGAAGGCGGTGTGGAGGAGAAGGTCGGAGAGTAGTTCCGGACCGTAGGTCTGGTAGACGAAGACCATGTAGGAGATAGTGTGCGCCTTCTCTTATGGGGCCTGTCGCGATGACGGCTGTGCCGACCCCTGGATCTAGACCGATGTCTGTAAGGCGATCTTGGCCTGGAGGGTGATCTTGGCCTGGAAGGTGATTTTAGCCTGGCAGGCGATCTTGGCTTGGCAGGAGATCTTGGCCTCTTAGGGGGAGACTTTGAAGGTCTGGCCGGAGTGCTCGTCCTTGGTTTAGATGGTGAGTACATGCAGGAGTAATCTGAGCCCGGACTACTGCGACCACCAGATACAGCAGCACCTTGCGGACGGCGAGGAGACAAACTGCGGGATTTCCCCTCCGCAGATTTGGGGGATGCTTCCGGAGAGATCTCCACAATATGCAGCCCAGGAGATGATGACCGGTCCCCTGATGATGCTCTGGACCTTTGACTGTCTCGGGGACTCCGCAATACCTGTGACCTCTTCCCTCGACGTCCAGTGCTTCGACGTCGATGATGTCTGAGTGACCATCGGCGTTGAACGAGATCTCGATGGTATCGACGTCGATCGCCCACGACATGGGGACCTTGACGGCGACCTTCGGCATCGAGTTGGTGATCTCGACGTCGATCTGCTACGATGCCGATTTGAAGGCGATTTTCCATGACGTCGTGTTGACGATGATCTTCCTCGACGACGAGTGGTGGGATCTCGACGATCGTCTCGACGGCGACACGCCAGCCGGCGGCGATATGTTAGCCGTCAATACTCTCGACGCTGACCCCCTCGAGGGCGGCGGAAAGTGTCTCGACATCGATGGAAGTCTCGACATCGACGGAGACTTGGACTTATCAGCAGCCGCAAACTTTGAACCCGAAGTGTGGTGCCTCGACGCCGACTTACTTGGATGCAGCGGAGACTCTCAGCGTTGAGATGGTGTTCCTGAAGAGTGCCTGGGCCTCTTCGACTACGACTTCGGCTGTGAATCTCTTCTCCCCTTCCTCTTCCTGGGGTCAATAGAAGTGGAACAACGCCGTTTTTGGCCTTGCTTGCTGGAACACGATGTCCTGGGGCCTCCATGGCCACCCACCTGATGACTCTTGTCCTTTTCCAGTGTAGCATGGAGTTTAATCCGTTCTCTGTCGCGCAAGGTTCGCCTGGAGAACTTCTGACAATGGTGGCACTGGTCAAGATTGTGTGTAGATGGAAGGCACACAATACACACCGAGTGTGGATCTGCCAGTGCCATTTTCTTGTCACAGGAAGGAAACTTCCTAAATGAAGCTGGCATTCTGACTGGAAAAACTCAGTGGAAGTCCACAAAACAGTAGCAGAAGCCTTTATAAACCAGAACATGTCGAATTTTCTGACAAATTCTCTTCATAAAACGGTTTTAGTAAAAAAACTGAAGACATCAAGCTCCAGGATCCTCTCAGAAGGAGCCGGAAAAAAGAACTGACCTAACTGCCACCTGTGGTGCATCATGGGAGCAGGGGGTCACCTGCAGGTCTTAAAGGCACAGTACCTCTACTCTAATGCCTTAAAGGCAAGGTGTCAGTTTTCTTTGTTTTCTTTATACTCTGCTGCAGCCTACTGGCAAATGCCTGCAATTACATTTTTTTATAGCAATTAAGCATTGTTGAATGACAAATGTTTACTGCTCTCTTTCTTCCTTAGGGGTTGGGAGAGTATAGCTGCTACTATGCAAACCTATGTAATTTCAGCAACTTTGCCATTTTGGAAATAGTTTAGGCTGCATGTATATTTTTCACATATGCATATATATGTATATATATATGTATTTTCTATATGCTCCGGGATCCCGCACATTGGCGGGGTTTATTCATAGATTATGACAATTGATGAGTATCCCCTGGATGAGAACCAATGACAGAGCTGGAGCTCAACCAATCTATGTTGGTTGTAACCAATGAGGGAGCTAGAGCTCAACCAATCAATGTTAGTGGTAACCAATGACAGAGCTGGAGCCCAACCAAGAAAACAAGTTACTTACCTGTAACTTTGGTTCTCCTGTATTGGTAACTTTCATAGATTCCCGTAGCTTGTATCATTCCCCGTCGTCGGAATGGGAGTCTCGGTAAATAAAAAATAACATAGCAGTAGGTACAAAAGAGAAAGAAAAGGCCTAGGCCTCATCTCAATTTGTAGATTTCCACCTCTTTTTGTAAAAGAGACCAAAATAATCCAACAACCAATCAGATTAGCGTCAACCCATAGAACCTTCCTGAGAGAGCCTCAGATTTTCGTAGCCGTTGTGTAACAGTATAACAAAACATGCTGAAGGCTGAGCTTTCCCATGGGAGGAGGGTGGGCGCATGGGAATCTATGAAAGTTACTAATACTGGAGAAAGTAAGTAACTTGTTTTCTTACTCCAGTATTGGAACTTTCATAGATTCCCATAGCTTGTATCAGAGTAGCTAGCAGTCAGAAGCACACTTTGCTCTCTCATTGTTGTGTCTCCCTCTCCTCTCTCTTTTTTTTAATAAGAATGCATCAAGCAAAAGAACATTAAAAGCAGTGCAATAACATTATAAATATAAACCCAAAATCAAAATGTGCCAATAACAAGAAAAAAAGGAAGGAGGGAAGAAAAGGAAAGCTCACCGCTCAATGGAAGAGGTTCCTCAGGACTGCCTGGCCTGCAGCTGTGTCTTCCTGCGCCGAGACCTCCAGGCAGTAATGTCTTGTGAAGGTGTGCGTGCTGCTCCAAGTTGCAGCCCTGCAGATATCCTTGATCTGGACCCCAGCAAAGAGGGCCGTAGAAGAAGCCATGGACCTTGTAGAATGTGCTCGGACTCTACCCTCCAGGGGTTTGCCCGCTGCTGAATGACAAAAACGTATAGCACTGGGCACCCTCCGAGCAATCCCCTGCTTGGACAGGGGCAAGCCCTTGCGGGGAGTGCTAAATGAAACAAACAGCGGAGAACATTTTCGGAATTCTTTAGTACGGTCCAGATAGAACTTCAAACATCTCTGCACATCCAGAGAGTGGAGTGCTCTTTCCGCCGGCATAGAGGGCTGAGGGAAGAAAGCCTTAAGAATCACCGGCTCATTTAAATGAAAGTCCGAAGCCACCTTAGGTATGAACCTTGGATTAGTCCTTAGAATCACAATATTTTTCTTGAATTGAAGGAAGGGATCCTGGGTCATCAGAGCCTGAAACTCACCCATTATTCTTGCAGAAGTGAGAGCTAGGAGAAGCGCCACCTTCCACGGTAGGAATGTTAGATCTGCTCGATGAATCGGCTCAAAGGGGTGTTCATCAGCTGGGTGAGAACTAAATTCAAATGCCACATTGGAGACAGAGGCCTCACTGGAGGAAAGACTCTAAAGAGGCCCTTCAGAAACTGCTTGACAATCCTGGCTGACCAGAGAGAAGGTCCAGATGCAGTGCGTCTATAGGGAGAAACTGCTGCCAGATGAACCTTTATGGATGAATGAGCAGCCCGCTTTAGCCAAAGACAGGAAATATGGAAGAACTTGGTGAGGTTGAGACTGGAAGTGGCTCTTGGCTACTGTAAACCGTAGAAACCTCCTGTGGGCTGGATGAATGGGTATGTGAAAATATGCATCTTGAGATCGAGAGTGACCATAAAGTCCCCAGGGTTGAGGAAACGTAAAATGTCCTGGAGAGACACCATCCGAAAGGATTGTCTTATGAGACAGGTGTTCAGCTCCCTGAGATCTAAAATGGGTGCCACTTCTCCAGTGTGTTCTTGACCAGAAAAAATGTGGAGTAGAAACCCTCTCCGTTCTGAGAAAAGGGGACCGGCTCTACAGCTCCCTTGAGGAGCATCTGATGAACTTCGAGCAGCAGAAGACACAGATGTTTCAAAGGCATGGCGGCAGGGGGCTTGGAAGGAGGAAGATGAACAAACTCCAGCGTATGCCCACATTGAATGATGTTGAGTACCAAATGGTCTGATGTTATCCGTTGCCAGTTGTGGAGGTATTGAGATACCCTGCCACCCACAGATGTTGTCGGGGAGGGGGGTACAGCAGGAAGAGCCAGTGCGCCCATATTGTCGCTTAGTGGTGTCACGCTCCTGGCGATTCTGTTTCCCTCTAGAGTTAGACCTAGAGAAAGAAGAGGTCTGGCCTTGTCTTTGATGGTAAGATGGACGATAAGACTGAGGCGTTGTAACAGCGAACTGAAAGATACTTTCTTCCTCGCAACAGCTGAGCCATGGACATCAGTTTCTCTTTCCTTTCGAGGGATGGAGAAGCCTTGTTGAGAGACGTGTCCAGGATGGCCCCTAGGAATCGCGCTTCCGTGGACGGACAGAGACATAACTTCTCCCTGTTGAGAGTCAGGCCAAGATTGCTGAACAGACGCGTGCATGCATCCACTGTTTCTTCTGCTGCACGTATGGTCCAGGCCTTCAGCAACCAATCGTCCAGGTAGGGGAAGATCTGAAAATGCTGTTTCCTGAAGAAGGCTGCTACCGGCGCCAGCACCTTGGTAAAGATCCTCGGAGCAGACCGAAGTCCAAAAGGTATAATTTTGAACTGCCTCGGCCAAGCTGGAGCTATTAGGGCCATCCTGCACAGCTCCGTTTTAATCTTCCTCAGTATTGTGGATATCAATTGAATAGGGGGAAAAGCGTATACAAATGCGCCTGACCAGGCTATCGAAAGCGCATTCCCCAGCTATCCATGATGTTGTAACTGGCTGGCGTAAAACTGGCATTTTTTGTTCTCCGGGGTGGCAAAGAGATCTAGTAGGGGTCTTCCCCACCGGTGAAAAATGTCCTCCAAGACAGTCTGGTTCATTCCCCATTCGTGGCTGACTGACGGCAGCCTGTTGAGCATGCCCGCCTTTTCGTTTAGTACTCCTGGAAGATGTTCCGCCTTCAGTGATAACCTGTGAAGGATAGCCCACTCCCAAATCTTCTGGGCTTCCTGTGACAACGGACGACATCTGGTACCCCCTTCTTTGTTTATATTGTGCATGGCCGTGGTGTTGTCCGTGCGGACCAGAACCGCTGATCCCTGTAGCCGTGGAAGAAAGGCCTGTAGTGCCAGATGAATCGCTCTGAGTTCCAGGAGATTGATATGGAGAAGGCGGTGCTGTGGCAACCAATGCCCGCTTACATGTAAGTCTTGTAGCACCAAGCCCCAGCCTTCCAGCGAGGCATCTGTAGTCACTACCTGAGGAGCTGGATTGATTACGAAGGATAGACCTTGGGATATATTTTCTTCCTTCGTCAACCACAAAGCAGCCTTTTTCATAGCCGGAGTGATCACCACATTGTCGTCGAAGGATCCGTCTACTTGTCGCCATTGCAGGTCGAGCTGCTCCTGAAGTGAACGCATTTGCAACCTGGAGGAAATTGTTCCTAGCAGGGATTTGTAAGGGGCGCAGAAGGGTTGCGTGATTTTCTCTGAGCCGCTGGGATATAATTGAATCTGGCTTCGGTTGACCTGTTAAGGATGCTGGACTGTCATAAGGGTCCTTGTATTTTTTCTCCAGACGCTGCAAGACTGGAATTACAGTAGCCGGATTCTTCATTGCCTTTATACCTTCATCCCAGACGTGACTGACAATAGGAATGGAACGGACTGTCTTCCTATAAGGTTCTTTGAAATCATGAAGAAAACACTCAGATTGAACTGAAGGCATGGGAAGTTCAAATCTGGTGAGGCTCTCTCCATAAATTTGTGAAACCCCCAATGTCTGCCGGGGGAGAATTAGCAGTATCCGGTATCGGAGAAGCTGGGGCAGGTATCACATAATCATCCCACTCCGCACACTGGTCCGGCCTGCTGATATCGCCGTGATCCTCGTCCGAGGAATCAACCTGCACCTCTGGAACCACCAGAGGTATAACTGGACTGGTGACTTGGTCCTTGGATGCTTGATTCCGGTCTAGGAAAGACATGGCTTGGTAGTTCGGACTGGACTGTTCCCATGAGGCACAGGGTCAGAGCTGATTTGCATATAGCCAGTGTCTAACCCAGGGTGGTGTGGAGTGCAAAAAAACGATGGATTTAGGCCCAGATCCTTGTACTGGGGTGAATGTATGACATTGTTCTACATTCTGTCCATCAACTGTGTTTTTTGCAATTTTCACCCCGAGTGGGCTGGGTATGCTCAGACGTGAGTCCCAGGCTCTCCACACCACTGGAGTCAAGCTATCCAGGCTGATGAAGGCTGATAGCCAGAAACCGGTCCTTGGATGCTTGTTTCCAGTCTGGGAAAGACATGGCTTGGTAGTTCGGACTGGACTGTTCATTAACATTAACATCAAAGGCTCGATACTGATCTGTACTACTTGTTCAAACCCTTTGCATTTTTGTTTGACTTTGAAATTAACTTACTTGATTGTTTATGATATCACTTAACTGTACGTTTAACACTATTGTTGTATCTGTTTATATATGCTCCCCTCCTCTGTAAAGCGCTCTGATATCTGCGAAGATCTTGTTCGCGCTATATAAAACTTTCAAAATAAATAAATAAATAAACTGTTTTTTGCAATTTTCACCCCGAGTGGGCTGGGTATGCTCAGACGTGAGTCCCAGGCTCGCCACACCACTGAAGTCAAGCTATCCAGGCTGATGAAGGCTGATAGCCAGAAACCGGTCCTTGGATGCTTGATTCCGGTCTGGGAAAGACATGGCTTGGTAGTTCGGACTGGACTGTTCCCATGAGGCACAGGGTCAGAGCTGATTTGCATATAGCCAGTGTCTAACCCAGGGTGGTGTGGAGTGCAAAAAAACGATGGATTTAGGCCCAGATCCTTGTACTGGGGTGAATGCATGACATTGTTCTACATTCTGTCCATCAACTGTGCTTTTTACAATTTTCACCCCGAGTGGGCTGGGTATGCTCAGACGTGAGTCCCAGGCTCTCCACACCACTGGAGTCAAGCTATCCAGGCTGATGAAGGCTGATAGCCAGAAACCGGTCCTTGGATGCTTGATTCCGGTCTGGGAACGACATGGCTTGGTAGTTCGGACTGGACTGTTCCCATGAGGCACAGGGTCAGAGCTGATTGGCATATAGCCAGTGTCTATCCCAGGGTGGTGTGGAGTGAAAAAAAACGATGGATTTAGGCCCAGATCCTTGTACTGGGGTAAATGTATGACATTGTTCTACATTCTGTCCATCAACTGTGTTTTTTGCAATTTCCCCCTCGAGTGGGCTGGGTATGCTCAGACGTGAGTCCCATGCTCTCCACACCACTGGAGTCAAGCTATCCAGGCTGATGAAGGCTGATAGCCAGAAACCGGTCCTTGGATGCTTGATTCCGGTCTGGGAAAGACATGGCTTGGTAGTTCGGACTGGACTGTTCCCATGAGGCACAGGGTCAGAGCTGATTTGCATATAGCCAGTGTCTAACCCAGGGTGGTGTGGAGTGCAAAAAAAACGATGGATTTAGGCCCAGATCCTTGTACTGGGGTGAATGTATGACATTGTTCTACATTCTGTCCATCAACTGTGTTTTTTGCAATTTTCACCCCGAGTGGGCTGGGTAAGCTCAGACGTGAGTCCCAGGCTCTCCACACCACTGGAGTCAAGCTATCCAGGCTGATGAAGGCTGATAGCCAGAAACCGGTCCTTGGATGCTTGATTCCGGTCTGGGAAAGACATGGCTTGGTAGTTCGGACTGGACTGTTCCCATGAGGCACAGGGTCAGAGCTGATTTGCATATAGCCAGTGTCTAACCCAGGGTGGTGTGGAGTGCAAAAAAAATGATGGATATAGGCCCAGATCCTTGTACTGGGGTGAATGTATGACATTGTTCTACATTCTGTCCATCAACTGTGATTTTTGCAATTTTCACCCCGAGTGGGCTGGGTATGCTCAGACGTGAGTCCCAGGCTCTCCACACCACTGGAGTCAAGCTATCCAGGCTGATGAAGGCTGATAGCCAGAAACCGGTCCTTGGATGCTTGATTCCGGTCTGGGAAAGACATGGCTTGGTAGTTCGGACTGGACTGTTCCCATGAGGCACAGGGTCAGAGCTGATTTGCATATAGCCAGTGTCTAACCCAGGGTGGTGTGGAGTGCAAAAAAACAATGGATTTAGGCCCAGATCCTTGTACTGGGGTGAATGTATGACATTGTTCTACATTCTGTCCATCAACTGTGTTTTTTGCAATTTTCACCCCGAGTGGGCTGGGTATGCTCAGACGTGAGTCCCAGGCTCTCCACACCACTGGAGTCAAGCTATCCAGGCTGATAAAGGCTGATAGCCAGAAACCGGTCCTTGGATGCTTGATTCCGGTCTGGGAAAGACATGGCTTGGTAGTTCGGCCTGGACTGTTCCCATGAGGCACAGGGTCAGAGCTGATTTGCATATAGCCAGTGTCTAACCCAGGGTGGTGTGGAGTGCAAAAAAATGATGGATTTAGGCCCGGATCCTTGTACTGGGGTGAATGTATGACATTGTTCTACATTCTGTCCATCAACTGTGCTTTTTGCAATTTTCACCCCGAGTGGGCTGGGTATGCTCAGACGTGAGTCCCAGGCTCTCCACACCACTGGAGTCAAGCTATCCAGGCTGATGAAGGCTGATAGCCAGAAACCGGTCCTTGGATGCTTGATTCCGGTCTGGGAAAGACATGGCTTGGTAGTTCGGACTGGACTGTTCCCATGAGGCACAGGGTCAGAGCTGATTTGCATATAGCAAGTGTCTAATCCAGGGTGGTGTGGAGTTCAAAAAAACTATGGAATTAGGCCAAGATCCTTGTACTGGGGTGAATGTATGACATTGTTCTACATTCTGTCCATCAACTGTGTTTTTTGCAATTTTCACCCCGAGTGGGCTGGGTATGCTCAGACGTGAGTCCCAGGCTCTCCACACCACTGGAGTCAAGCTATCCAGGCTGATGAAGGCTGATAGCCAGAAACCGGTCCTTGGATGCTTTATTCCGGTCTGGGAAAGACATGGCTTGGTAGTTCGGACTGGACTGTTCCCATGAGGCACAGGGTCAGAGCTGATTTGCATATAGCCAGTGTCTAACCCAGGGTGGTGTGGAGTGCAAAAAAACGATGGATTTAGGCCCAGATCCTTGTACTGGGGTGAATGTATGACATTGTTCTACATTCTGTCCATCAACTGTGTTTTTTGCAATTTTCACCCCGAGTGGGCTGGGTATGCTCAGACGTGAGTCCCAGGCTCTCCACACCACTGGAGTCAAGCTATCCAGGCTGATGAAGGCTGATAGCCAGAAACCGGTCCTTGAATGCTTGATTCCGGTCTGGGAAAGACTTGGCTTGGTAGTTCGGACTGGACTGTTCCCATGAGGCACAGGGTCAGAGCTGATTTGCATATAGCCAGTGTCTAACCCAGGGTGGTGTGGAGTGCAAAAAAAACAATGGATTTAGGCCCAGATCCTTGTACTGGGGTGAATGTATGACATTGTTCTACATTCTGTCCATCAACTGTTTTTTGCAATTTTCACCCCGAGTGGGCTGGGTATGCTCAGACGTGAGTCCCAGGCTCTCCACACCACTGGAGTCAAGCTATCCAGGCTGATGAAGCCTGATAGGCAGAAACCGGTCCTTGGAAGCTTGATTCCGGTCTGGGAAAGACATGGCTTGGTAGTTCGGACTGGACTGTTCCCATGAGGCACAGGGTCAGAGCTGATTTGCATATAGCCAGTGTCTAACCCAGGGTGGTGTGGAGTGCAAAAAAACGATGGATATAGGCCCAGATCCTTGTACTGGGGTGAATGTATGACATTGTTCTACATTCTGTCCATCAACTGTGTTTTTTGCAATTTTCACCCCGAGTGGGCTGGGTATGCTCAGACGTGAGTCCCAGGCTCTCCACACCACTGGAGTCAAGCTATCCAGGCTGATGAAGGCTGATAGCCAGAAACCGGTCCTTGGATGCTTGATTCCGGTCTGGGAAAGACATGGCTTGGTAGTTCGGACTGGACTGTTCCCATGAGGCACAGGGTCAGAGCTGATTTGCATATAGCCAGTGTCTAACCCAGGGTGGTGTGGAGTGCAAAAAAACGATGGATTTAGGCCCAGATCCTTGTACTGGGGTGAATGTATGACATTGTTCTACATTCTGTCCATCAACTGTGTTTTTTGCAATTTTCACCCCGAGTGGGCTGGGTATGCTCAGACGTGAGTCCCAGGCTCTCCACACCACTGGAGTCAAGCTATCCAGGCTGATGAAGGCTGATAGCCAGAAACCGGTCCTTGAATGCTTGATTCCGGTCTGGGAAAGACTTGGCCTGGTAGTTCGGACTGGACTGTTCCCATGAGGCACAGGGTCAGAGCTGATTTGCATATAGCCAGTGTCTAACCCAGGGTGGTGTGGAGTGCAAAAAAAAACAATGGATTTAGGCCCAGATCCTTGTACTGGGGTGAATGTATGACATTGTTCTACATTCTGTCCATCAACTGTGTTTTTTGCAATTTTCACCCCGAGTGGGCTGGGTATGCTCAGACGTGAGTCCCAGGCTCTCCACACCACTGGAGTCAAGCTATCCAGGCTGATGAAGCCTGATAGGCAGAAACCGGTCCTTGGATGCTTGATTCCGGTCTGGGAAAGACATGGCTTGGTAGTTCGGACTGGACTGTTCCCATGAGGCACAGGGTCAGAGCTGATTTGCATATAGCCAGTGTCTAACCCAGGGTGGTGTGGAGTGCAAAAAAACGATGGATATAGGCCCAGATCCTTGTACTGGGGTGAATGTATGACATTGTTCTACATTCTGTCCATCAACTGTGTTTTTTGCAATTTTCACCCCGAGTGGGCTGGGTATGCTCAGACGTGAGTCCCAGGCTCTCCACACCACTGGAGTCAAGCTATCCAGGCTGATGAAGGCTGATAGCCAGAAACCGGTCCTTGGATGCTTGATTCCGGTCTGGGAAAGCCATGGCTTGGTAGTTCGGACTGGACTGTTCCCATGAGGCACAGGGTCAGAGCTGATTTGCATATAGCCAGTGTCTAACCCAGGGTGGTGTGGAGTGCAAAAAAACTATGGATTTAGGCCCAGATCCTTGTACTGGGGTGAATGTATGACATTGTTCTACATTCTGTCCATCAACTGTGTTTTTTGCAACCATCTGGGACGGTGGCCTTGGCAAAGCCACAGAAGAAGCTGGCGGAGCAGACACAGCCTGCGCCAAAGGAAGTGGAGAAGGAGGAGGCTGGGAGAATCTCCTCCTATAATCCAGCAACATGCCTTGAAGATCTGCCAAGAGGGAAGAAGGAACAGAAATCATCTCCTGGCTAGTGTCCTCCAGACGGTGAAAAGAGTGATGATATGAGTGCCCATGAAGGTATTCACCTTCAGAATCAGTGTACTGGCACTTGACTAGAAGCGGTGAGGGGCTATTTTCATAGCCAAAAGGATCCTCCTCTCCCTCAGAATCTTCTTCCTCATTCAGCAACAGCCCGGGAGGCAGAGTGGCAACCCTCGTTGGAGAAGTCATGTCCGGCGTGATTCTTGTCAAAGAAATTGTGATTTTCTCCTTCGACGAAGACGTCGTTGATGGTACCGTCGACGGTGGAGAAGAAAAAGAAACCATCGTCGATCCGGTCGTCAAACGGAAGACCCACCAACGACGAGCAGATCGTCGACGATGAGATGGGCGTCGTCGACGAGACCGTCGACACTCCCGCTGTCGTCGTCGTCGTAATCGTTGATGCCCTCGTCGACGCCAGTCGTTGCAGCTACCGCTGTCGACACCCTCGTCGACGTTGAAGTAGTTGACATCGTCATCAACGAGCCCGTCAACTGTAGTACCGTTTTAACCTGCACCTTTGCAGCCTTCGTCGACAGAGTCTTACGCAGCATCGTCGACGATTGACTATCCTTGTCAGACTTCTCCGATGTCAGAGAAGAAGGCTTTTTAAAAGGTATAGCAGACTTCGCCACTGCTGCTGCTGAAGGCAGTCCTTCCCTCTCCTTTGCACCACGGTGAGAAGATTTGCTAGGACTCCGGCTCTCAGACTCACGGGGGGGGGTCTTTTTTGAGGCCTTTGCGTGACGGTCTGTAGATGGTGACGGGAAAGCCCTACCCCTCTTCACTGACCTTCTGGACGAAGTGGCAGATGACGATCCTTCGCTGTCACTTGACAGTGTTTCCTTTCTCGACATCAGCTTGTGGAGCCAGGTGAGAAGGCGACCCTCACGGTCCCGGAGAGTCTTTGTTGAAAGGTGCGGCAGATTTTGCAGTCCGCTGCCCTGTGGTCCGGATACAGGCTTTAGATGCAGTCTTGATGCCTGTCCTCCACATAAAACCTTTTCTTGCCACAGGTGGAACAATCCTTAAAAAGGGCTTTTTTCTCTTTGTCAGACATTCCAAGAAGAAATATCAAACAATCCTGAAGAAAAAACTGCTGAAAAAAAAGTAGAACAGAGTTGAAGTGAGCAGAGCTCAAAGGAGTCTCCCTTTGCACAACGTGCAGTTGAAAATCTGAGGCTCTGAGACTCTCTCAGGAAGGTTCTATGGGGTGAGGCTAATCTGATTGGTTGTTGGATTATTTTGGTCTCTTTTACAAAAAGAGGTGGATATGCTACAAAATGAGATGAGGCCTAGGCCTTTTCTTTCTCTTTTGTACCTACTGCTATGTTACTTTTTATTTACTGAGACTCCCATTCCGACGACGGGGAATGATACAAGCTACGGGAATCTATGAAAGTTACCAATACAGGAGTAATCAATGTTAGCTGTAACCAATGACAGAGCTGGAGCCCAACTGATACAACATGGGAACTCAACCAATGACAGAGCTGGAACCAAACCAGTCCCTCATTGTGGGAACTCAAATGATCATCATAGCTGGATACTGTTCAGTCTACAATGACTTGAACCTAACCAGTCTATTCTAGCTGGAACTCATCTAATCCATCATAGGGGAGGGACGCCAACCGGCCCCCGGCTGTAACCCACCCTACCGACCGTCGCTGTAATCTATACAACAATCCATCATTTTCACAACACAACCGGACGCCAAGTAATCTATGTTCTTCAAACCCCAAACAGAAGTCTAAACCCAACCAGATCACCATAGCCAAACCCCATGCAGATCACCTTAGTGTCAAAGGAAACTACTGTATCAATGCTGAACCCCAAACAATCTACCACAGTGGAGCCCACCAAATACTTTTAGTAGGCCAAGCAATCCATCATAATTGGAGCCCAACCAAACCGTCAGCGCAGAAACCAGCCCATGAGCAGCAGTGGGGTACTAACCTGATGCTTGTGTTAAAGAGGTGGCAGGAAGTCCATTCAAACTCACTGCTCCAATCTGCTGGATGTGGCAGGGGGGAAAGGCCACGCCGGGGCTCAGGTAGCTCCCATGAGAGGTGGAAAGGACTGTTGTTTGCTGCTGCATCAGCTGAAAGAACGATAGAAAAGGTTGCTTCAGTACAATGGTTGTCAGTGTCCTTCCCTCTCCATGCCTGCTGCCCTGTTTGTGTTTGCCACCCAGCCCGTGCGTCTCCACCCCATCTCCCCCTACCTGCGGCCCTGTCAATATCTGCCCTGTTCATGTCTGCCACCCTGCCCACGTCTCCACCCCATCTTCGATTTCTGCCGCTCTGCCCATGTCTGCCCTGTCTAAGTCTGCCCTGTCCATGTCTGCCACCCTGCCCACATGTGTCCTCCCCATGCCCCTTGTACATGTCTGCCACACTGCCCATATGTCTCCACCCCATCTCGCCTTGCCTGCCACCCTGTCCCTGCCTGCCCTTCTCCATGTGTCTCCATCTCATCTCTCCATGCCTACTGCCCCCTGCCAAACATCACACCTGTACAAATGGAAGGACAGGTTTCCAGGTCATGATGAAGTTTTGCATGTGGCCTGTAATGAAATACCTTCCTGTTGTGTAGTCGCTTTACAGCAGAGAATGCGTGCCTGCTTCCACTCGGAAGCATTGTGAGTGTTTGATGCAGCTTTGCTGGCCTTCCACAGGCCCTGACGGGGCCTCCCAGAGTATCCCCGGGGGTACCAAGAGAGCAGCTCAACCGTCTCCAGCCCTTTGTGCACACGCTCCCCCCTGCCTGTCATGTCAAAGAGGAGCTGCAAAGCCATGGAGTGGAATGCTTCCAGAGTGATTCCTACTGGTTCAGATGAATCCGGCGTTTCCGTGTACTCCTGTTTGCTTTGAAAGGGAGTCGCCTTCGATGCCATTGGTGTGTTGAGATGTGGGTTCTGAGCGGCTGCTCCACGGGTCTGACCCGCGCCTCATGGGCGGGTGGACCCCGGCTGGAGCCCTTCTGTGGCCGCCCGGGTCCCCGCCCGGGTCCCCGCCCAGGCAGGGCACAGAGCAGCGCTTCCAGCTGTGCCGATCCTTTTTGATCGGAGCACTGTTCATTTGCAGATGGTTGGCCCTTTCAGTAATGGCACGGGTGAGTTAAATGTGATAGAATGGAATGCTCCCTGAGGCCTTACCAGCGATTCCGATGGATTCAAGGGTTTCCACCCATCACTGCTTGCCGCAGACCGGAGCTTATGGAAAGAAGGGCGCGCGCTGCTGAGGATAGGATCATGCATGAAGAAAAGATGGCGCTCCCGGCCAGAGGGGGGCGACCCAGGGTTCACGCATCATGACGTCCCCGCCACTCACTCAAGGTGGGAGGGGGTAAACCACTGGCGCCCTCTGGGGGCCGAGCTCGAGTCTACAAGCTCACTAGCTGGTGCCATAGGTAAGCAAGGGGGGGGGGGGGGGGGGCTCTCAGTCAAACCCACCTGAATAAACGGCAGACAAGCTGCAAGAACAAGTTGTACTCCTTCTCCACAATTCACGCACAAGAACACAACAAACACACAGACACATGCACAGTCACACGTAAGCGATGCACACTTGCATTCACACACATGCACGCACAGACACATATGGACAACGCCGCACATTCCTCGCCTTTATGTTATTTATATAGAACACGGGCACCCCTCCCCCATCTGAGCAGGCCTGGTTTATTTTTAGTGGTAGTAAAACACACACCCCACTCTTTGGGCTTGCCTGGTTTATTATTATTATTATTAGTGTGTGAAGAACACGCGCACGCACGCGCACGCACGCACGTAGGGTTTATTTTTAGCAGCTCTGCTCCCGCTCGGGGCCTTTCACCCCCGGAGCACACGCAGCTTTCTAGGTCAGGCTGCGGCAGTCAGGGGTGTTGTGTTGCACACAGCCCTGTCCTCAGAGAGCATCACGTACGTGGCACGCCCCCTCCCTCACGCCCCTGTGAACGGATGCAGCGTGCCAGACTCTGTATAGTGGGGGGAGGGGGCTACAAACCTCTATGAGCCACCCTAGCCTCACAAATGTGTGATTTAAAACACATCAACCCGGGCTCTGCTTTAACAGTGACATGTAACAGGGTGCGTCAGGCAGACGCAACTCTGTGGAAAACAACCTTATCACCCAACCGAAGAGAGCAACATGTAGGAAGCAGGGTGGGATGGGCCAGGGTCAGTGACGAAAAAGAGAAGGATTAGTTACTTACCTGTAATCCTAGTTCTCTTCCAGGGGTATACTCATTAAAGTCATAAGCACTGAATTATCTCCGCCCATGAGCGGGAACCCGGAACACATAACAATATACATATATATGTGTAAATATATCAAAAAGTACATTGTACTAAAATAATTATACACATATACATGTATAACAACCATAATATGCAGCCTAACATATACACATAGGCTAATAAAGCCAACCTTACACACGTTCTGAAGCATGAAAATATGCTAAATATAAATGCAATAAACAGGCATGAGCCTAAAATGCATTACATAACCATGAAAAAACTTTTATTTTCATCAAAGAACCTGTTGTAAACAGTTATTAGCCTAAAAGGCTGCATATGAAAATTTGTCTGTGTACAGAAAATCAGACTGGCACCCTGCCTTTAAGGCCCCAGAGAATCTGCACACTTTGCCTTTAAGGCCTCCAGGAGAACTCTGTTCCCATCATGCACCACAGGTGACAGTTAGGTCAGTTCTTTTGTACGGTACAGTAAACATTAGCAGGAAACTGCCCTTAAAACTTTACATTATATATTGAAAACTTCAATGCCACTGCTCGCCCGGGGAGGCGGGAGGGTGCTTATGACTTTAATGAGTATACCCCTGGAAGAGAACTAGGATTACAGGTAAGTAACTAATCCTTCTCTTCCAGGGGATACTCATTAATAGTCATAAGCACTGAATAGAGTAGCAAGCTCATACCCACTAGAAGCGGGCGAACAGATAAACGCGTAGCTATATTTCAAACAACACAGTGTTTAACTAGAAGTAGCAAACAAATTTCTCAGTGATGCCTGTCCCACTTGAGCATCTGTTTGCGCATCAGAATCCAAGCAATAATGGCGTGTAAACGTATGCACTGAACGCCAAGTAGCTGCTTTACATATCTCTGACATAGCCACATTCCTGAGGAGAGCTGTTGTAGAAGCTTTTCCCCTCGTAGAATGAGCCCTAGGTCTACCTGATAAAGACTTGTGGGCTAGCTGATAGGCAAGTAAGATACATGACACTATCCATCTAGAAATGGATCTCTTGGATGCTGCCAAACCAGTATTCGTAGGACCATAGTTCACAAACAAACGGTCTGTGTGTCTCATAGTCTTGGTTTTATCTAAGTAAAACTTCAAAACCCTTTTTAGATCTAAAGAGTGCAAAGCCCGCTCAGCCGGACTTGAAGGGTTTGGAAAGAAAGTAGGCAATGTTATGGATTGGTTAATATGAAAATCCGACACCACCTTAGGTAGAAAAGAAGGATGAGTCCTGAGCACCACTCTGTTTGCATGAAAAACTGTGTACGGTTCCTTGCAACACAGAGCCTGAATTTCGCTCACTCTACGAGCAGACGTGATAGCCACCAGGAATGCTACTTTCCAAGATAAGTGTTGCAATGACGCTTTATGTATGGGCTCAAAGGGTGGGCCCATCAACTTAGCCAACACCACATTAAGCTCCCAAGGTGGAGAAGGAGACCTGACTGGAGGAAACACCTTTCTTAATCCCTCTAGAAAATCCTTCACCACAGGCATCCGAAAAAACGATATCTGTGTTGGCGATTTTCTATAAGCAGTTATTGCAGCAAGATGGACTCTGATAGAATTAAACTGCAAACCAGACTCAGCAAGATAAAGAAGATAAGGCAAGATCACCTGTTCTTGGCCTCGAATAGGGTCAAGACCCTTGCTCTGACACCAAAGAAAAAAGCGTTTCCACTTAAATCCGTAGGATTGTCTTGTAGAAGGCCGCTTTGCCTCTTTAAGAATGTTCATACACTCCGGATTTAACTGTAAATGCCCGTACTGGATGACTTCAGGAGCCATGCTGCCAGGCGCAGGGAGGGCAGATTGGGATGAAACACACGCCCCTCCTGTTTGGACAGAAGATCCGGGCGACAAGGTAATCTCCTGTGTGGCCTGATTGACAACTGGAGGAGATCTGGGAACCACCATTGGCGTGGCCACTCTGGGCAAATCAATATCATTCTGGACTTGGTCTTGTACATCCTGTTGATCACTGCTGGTATCAACGGTGTCGGCGGGAAGGCGTACAGCAAATTTTGACACCAGTCTATCAAAAGGGCATTCCCTTGAGATCCTTTCTGGGAGAACCTGGACGCGAAGACGGGGCATTTTGCGTTTGCCGCGTCTGCGAACAGATCGATGTCTGGTGTTCCCCAAGCCTGGAAAATGCTGTGCGCGACTTCTTCGTTGAGAACCCAGTCGTGCGCTTCGACGAAGTCTCTGCTGAGGTCGTCCGCCTGCGTGTTGAGGCTCCCTGGCAAGTGAACAGCCGTTATGGACAGGTCTCGTGCAAGTAGCCAGTGCCAGATGGTCTGAGCTTCTATGGACAGAGTCCTGGACCTGGTACCCCCCTGCTTGTTTAAGTAATACATTGTAGTTGTATTGTCTGATTGCACCAAGAGGGACCGAGTCTGAAGAGATGGAGCCAGGGACTTGAGAGCAAGATGGACCGCTCTGAGTTCGAGTAGATTGATATGATACCCTTTCTCGAAATCTGACCATAGCCCTTGTACTTGCAGCGGGCCCATATGTGCTCCCCAACCTTGGAGAGAGGCATCTGTGATCAGAGTCTGCGTTGGTGGGTCCTGATGAAAAGGAACTCCCTTCATCAAGTGTGTCTTCTTCATCCACCATCGAATGGAATCTTTTGCAGACTGTTGGAGAAGAATCTGATCCTCCCAGCATCCCGTCCTCTGCTTCCATTGATCTTCTAGACACTGCTGTAGAGGACGCATCTGCAAACGTGCGTTTGGCACTATGAAGATGCACGATGCCATGGATCCCAGAAGAGAGGACACTTGTCGAACTGTCGGACGTGCAGACTGAAGGAGAAACACACACTTTGTCTTGATGGATGACCACCTCTCCTCCGAAGGACACACGTTTTCTTTTGCCGTGTCCAGTTGTGCACCCAGATAGTGGATCTTCTGGGTGGGATTCAATATGGACTTTTTGTAATTGACTTGAAGACCCAACTTGTACATGAGTTGGAGGCATATCGAAAGATGTTCTTCCAGTAGAGATGGGGATGAACTCTTCAGAAGCCAGTCGTCTAAGTACGGATAAATGAAAATCCGTTGTTTTCGAAGACAAGCAGCCACTACCGCCATACATTTTGAAAAAGTTCTGGGAGCTGATCTCAGGCCAAAGGGGAGCACTGCGTACTGATAATGACGAGCCCCTACTTGAAATCTGAGAAACTTGCGATGTTTTCTGGATACTGGGACATGAAAATAAGCATCTTTCAGATCTATGGAACACATCCAATCCCCCTGGTGTAATTGAGGGAAAATCTGATAAAGAGCCAGCATTCGAAACCTCTCCTTCCGAATGAATTTGTTCAAACGCCTCAAGTCCAGAATGGGTCTGAACTCCGTAACTGGACCTTTTTTCTTTACAAGAAAAAACCGAGAGTACAGGCCCTGACCTCTCTGTTGAAAAGGCACTGGTTCTATGGCATTCTTCTTCAGAAGGACATCCGCTTCCTGTTGTAAGCGCATTAAGTTCCACTGTACCATTTTCAGAGGACGCATGACAGGAGGTGGCTTCTTGAATTTCAAAAGGTACCCGCTCTGAATGACATTGAGTACCCATTTGTCCTTTGTGATCTGTTTCCACTCTTCCAGATAACACACAATACTTCCTCCAACCGGAGTGGCACACGGTTGTGGAGGAAGCTTCCATTCATTGTTTTTGAGGCTGCTTGGTAGCTGATGATTGCTGCCTATTTCCGCTGCCTCTGCCTCGTCCAGGTCGCCTCTGCTGGAATTGCGATCTCTGTTGACTCTGGCCTTGATTTTGCGAGGACCAATTCGTCTGTTGGCCCCTCTGCTGAAAAGATCTTTTGTCATAGGGACGAAAATTACCTCGACGCTTAAACTCTTTTTTCTTTTCAAGACCAACGGCCTTAAGAGTGTCTAACTCCACTTTCATTTTAGACATCTCGTCATCGGCGTGAGATCCAAACAGAGTCGAACCATTAAAAGGTAGATTTACCATCTTTCTCTGAGCCTCAGGTTTTAGACCCGTAAGGCGAAGCCAAGCCGTACGTCTAGCACAAACACCATGTGCATAACCATGAGCTGACAGATCCGCCGCATCAGCAGCTGCACTAATGCTTTGATTAGCCACCAATCCTCCTTCTTCCACTATTTCTAGGAAGTCTTTCTGATCCTCCTTAGGGAGTTTTTCTGCAAAACGAGAAACTGAGTCCCACAGCAGACGATCATAGCGGCCCAATAAGGCTGACGCACTGGCCACTCTCATGACTGAACCTGAGGTGTTGCACATTCGTCTCCCCAAGGAATCCATACTCTTACTATCCTTCTCTGGAGGAGCAGAAGAGGTAGATGTTGCCGAATGTGCTTTTCTGACTGCCGCCACAATAAGAGTTTCTGGAGGTGGGTCAGAACGCAAAAATAAAGGATCTTCCTCTGGAGCCTTGTACTTCTTTGCAATCCTAGAAGGTCCTGAACCCACTGTGGCCGGAGTTAAGAAAGTTTTCATCGCTGGTTCTATCAACCCGGGCACTAACGGCAGAAGAGGCCTACCAGTCGTCTTGTGATGTAGGGTTTCAAAGATGACTGACGTTGCTATTTGAGGAACTGCCATCTTGATCTTGAACTTATTCGCCCCACGACATAACACATCATTAAATGTGCCCAAATCATCCACTGGAGACACTCTGGACGGAGGAGTAGATGATATTGTGGGAGAATAGTCTCTATATGAAGATCTTGTAGAAGACGAAGACGACTTAGAAGACGGAGAAGGGGTTCTACCCCTCTCTTGAGGAGTTGCAGATCGCTGCCTCCTTCGCTCCCTTGAACGAGATTTCCGTCCTTCTACAGACTTAGGAGATGGAGCATGAGTCCTACGCTTCTCTTGAGGAGTTGCAGATCGCCGCATTGACTTTCTTCTCTTTTCAATGATCTCGAACGTGATCTTCTTTGCAGCTCCGTCCGAGGAACCGGAGCTCTGTCACCCAATAATGGACGCATCTTCCAATGCCGAAGACTTTCCAGCCATCTCGGTGACAAGTTGATGGGCCGACCTACACGCTCAGGTGAAACCTCAGGTGACACCTGCACAATATTCAGGTCTGCTGAAGACTTGGAAGCTCCGGAGACTACACTGTGCTCAGATACCACTGAGTTAGATGGAGTCCGCTGACTGGGCACCAATTGTCTATCATCTGCCTGGCCTGAGGTAGAGCCCGACTGAGCCACCATAGAAGAATCCTGATGCACTGTCTCGTGTCCCACCGCATCTTTCTGTTGATCCTGCGGTGAAGAAACCACTCTATGCTCAGGACTTATGTCTGACCTCGACAAAGACCTAACTGAGGTCCGAGAGGCTGATCGTGACAGTCTCAACGCCGACCTGTGCACAGGTGGGGGAGGCCTAGACATTCCATGCTTCGAGCCCGAAGCATGCTTCGACGCCGATCTACGTCGCGATGGAGACTTTGACCTCCTCTTCTTAGACCTCGACGTCGAATCCTTCGATCTTCCTCTCGACGTCGATCTCTTCCTCGACGACGATGTATGAATCTCCTTCGACGTCGACACTTTACTCTTCGACGTCGACATATGATCCTTCGACGTCGACACTTTACTCTTCGACGTCGACCCATGATCCTTCGACGTCGAACGCATCTTCTCCTTCGACGTCGAGCGTTGAACCCCGACGTCGTCCTTACTGCAATCGACACCAGATGTCTCGACGTCGATAAAGATCTCGACGGCGAAGGTCGAGACGCTGTATTCTGCCTCACCGGCGAAGTCTTCGACGTCGACGGAGCCCTCTTCGACGCCGACAATGCTGACGGCGATCTGGATCTCGACGTCGAACGCCTCTTTTTCGCAGGAAAAGCTTCCTGGAGTCGATTTTTCTTCGTTTTACCTTCTGGAGACGCTGATCTTCGACGTTTAGGCTGAGAAGGTGGCTTAGAAGTCGATAAGAAAACCTTAGAACTCTTCTCACCACGATTCTCTCTCTCCAGAAGGCCCAGAAGCCTCATTTTCTCTCTTTCTTTTAAAGTCCTACTAGAAAGGTTGAGGCAATGATAACAATCTTCCACCTTATGAGTATCAGGAAGACACACCACACAAACAGAGTGTGGATCAGTTTTTGCCATTTTCTTCCCACAGGAAGGACATTTATAAAATAAAGGTGGCATACTGACTAAAAAATTCACAACAGTTTAGTCAGAAAAAAGGTAATAAACACCACCAAAGTACTATTTGTCAAAAAATGTCAAGAAAAAACCAACTTCTGACAGAAAATTACTACAAATGAGCAGAGCTCAAGTTCCAGGTTCCTCACAGAACAAGCCGGAAAAAAGAACTAACCTAACTGTCACCTGTGGTGCATGATGGGAACAGAGTTCTCCTGGAGGCCTTAAAGGCAAAGTGTGCAGATTCTCTGGGGCCTTAAAGGCAGGGGCCAGTCTGATTTTCTGTACACAGACAAATTTTCATATGCAGCCTTTTAGGCTAATAACTGTTTACAACAGGTTCTTTGATGAAAATAAAAGTTTTTTCATGGTTATGTAATGCATTTTAGGCTCATGCCTGTTTATTGCATTTATATTTAGCATATTTTCATGCTTCAGAACGTGTGTAAGGTTGGCTTTATTAGCCTATGTGTATATGTTAGGCTGCATATTATGGTTGTTATACATGTATATGTGTATAATTATTTTAGTACAATGTACTTTTTGATATATTTACACATATATATGTATATTGTTATGTGTTCCGGGTTCCCGCTCATGGGCGGAGATAATTCAGTGCTTATGACTATTAATGAGTATCCCCTGGAAGAGAACTGACCACGCCACAGGCAGGGCCCGCCTGAATCTCACCTGTGCCTCACAGCCGTCTGCCTGTGGAAGCAGATGGGGCCCCTACACGCAGCACCGCCTACACTACAGCCCCTCAGTAAGCATTGGGAGAGGCAGTGCTGCCATAGGGACTTCTTGTGAACTGTCACCTTTGACCTCGGCTGGGGCAGATCTAGTAGGCATGTAACAGAGGACCCATCCGCCAACTCGAAATCAGGGCCTTTGTTCCTTTGTGGAGCAGAATTATGTTAGTGTAAGCAAACAATAGGGCAACAGCGACACCTAGAGGCCAGAGTGTGACATTAGAATACAACCTATAGCTAGTGCCCAGGCAATGGTGCAGCAGCGCCACCCAGTGGCTCAGGGTGTTGCACATTCTGAAGTCTTACTGGGAGAGTGCAGGCAGCGGCACGGCAGTGACCCCTAGAGGCCAAGGCAAGCATGGCAGCAGCCCTCTAGAGTCTGATGCTGCTGTGGCACTGGTTGGTGTTTATTTATTTATTTATTTAATGCGGTTTTATATAGCGCGAACTTTACCCGAAGGTGTCAGAGCGCTTCACATAAGAACCAGTTGCAAAACATAAGGACTTAGGATTACATGCATTACATAAAAGATACAAACAGAAAAAATTGCAAATGTACAAGATGTAAAGTCACACAAGGAAGAGATACAAACAGAAAGAAAAATTGCAAATGTACAAGTAGTAAAGTCACTCAAGGAAGAGATACAAATGGATATACTCTAAGAGTCACATAGGAATGGAAGAGACTACAAAGGTCTACTGCATATGCTAGTGATTAGAGTTATCTCTATATACACATAGTAGATTTTCTCAGGTCAAGAGCGTTCAATGCGTACCAACACGTATTTGTGTGTAAATAGAATCATTGAAAATGCTGCTCATCACCTCAGACTTAGTTAGAAAAAAATCTGTACCCACTTAAAATCTGAGTTTTACTCACTGAAATAGATCTATATAAATGTATTTGGTGGAAACTGTTCGATACTCGGTGGGAATATATAAAATCCTACTCAGACACCAGGCAACAGCTAAGTGACAGAAACTCACGATAATATGACAGCGGAAATCTCAATATGATAAACTTGCAACATGCTTTTACTAGGCTTTGTGCTTTGGCTAATTTTGCTAAGCCTGCTTTTCATGCTTGCTTTAATAGTCAAGTCAAGTCAAGAAACTTTATTCGGTTGTTTGTAATAACAACCATAAAAGCATTTTACATTATACATGTATTTACTCATATTATCATAAAAATTACCAGTTTAAAAAAGACTTAACAGGGCAGAAAATATTCACAAAAGTTGCAGGCACATTTAACATTCAGATTAATAAATAAGAATATTTAAAAAAGAAAAGAAAAATGCTTAAAATGTATCATAACAGTTACCAATACTATTATCCTTCCATGCTATTTCTAAATTTCATTGCCAGTTTTAAAAAGCTACATATATACAAGGTACAATCACTACTTAGCAACTGAAGATAATAAAGTGCTGGTCTAAATTGAGAGAAGTTCATTTTTTTAAAGCAAGGTTTTAGGTATAATTTCCTCGGTATAATATAATACGAACAAAAAAACAAAAAGTGTGCCAGATCTTGCGGAGACTTATCGTCGCAGCCGCAAGCCGGCAACACTTGACCACGGTGAGATCCCTTGGGTACAGCCAAGAGTAAATGAAATAAATTGAACCTAAACCTTGTCAGTAAAAAACGATCATAACTAGACATTTGCCATGTTAGGTACGGTTCCATGAGCAGAGTAGTTTTTATTAGTACGTGATTACGTACACTGTCTTTTCTCAGTTCAACAGACTCCCTATCCAGATATCTGGAGGAGATAAATGCCTTCTTTACCATAATGACATCTAACTTGGTGATAGATTCAGGAGCTGAAAAAAGTTCTGGTCGTCCTAGTTCAGTAAAACACTTACTCAAATACTTTATCCATGGAACCTTCATCCTATTTTCCCAAGTAAGTGCTTCTCTCAATATAAGCTGAGTAAGTGGTATATTATCGTTTAACCAGCAATTTAGCCAACATAATAGGGGATTTGCTGCCATTTTATCACTTAGAAAAGGAGTACCCAGTTCTTCATGCACAGAAAAATTTGCCGTTCCCCTGGGGACCCTTAGTAGCTGTTTAAAAAAGTTATTTTCAACTATCTCTAGGGCTACCAGAGGGACATATCCCCATATCTCACTGCCATAACACGCCGTAGTGACACTCTTAGCCTGGTAAAGTTGGAGTAATGCTGCAACTGGGCTATTTCCCATTTTCCTGGCGAAATCAAATATTGCCGCATTTGCCCTAGTTACCTCTCCTCTTTTTTTTTGTATTACGGGACCCCAGTTCAGTTGTCGATCGAACAGGACTCCAAGGTAGGAGAATGTATTTGTCACAGGAATTTGTACTCCATTAACATTTAAACGATTTAGCTTTTTAAAACCCTGGCCAACCTTCATTATGAAGGATTTAGAGTTATTTATACTTAAGTCTTTGGACTTCATAAAAGTAAAGAAGGAATCTAATAAAATTTGAAGTCCTTTGGCAGTTCTGGATAGAAGGACTGCGTCATCCGCATAAAGCAGAACCGGCAGTCCCTTACGACCTATGTACGGATAATCTGTATTTGTACTTAAAAGATGCTCCTCCAATTGATTTATGTATAGGTTAAAAAGGAATGGGGCCAAAATGCATCCTTGGCGAACTCCCCGATACACTCCAAAATTTTTTGTCACATTTAAATCTTGTGTGTATCTGACGTTCGCTTTCGTATCTGAATGCATGTCTTCTAACAGATTGATTAAGTTCTGCTCAACTCCCATTTTCGCCATGGCGTCCCAGAGCTTCCCACGGCTCACACAATCGAAAGCCGATGAGAGATCCATGAACGCCATGTGAATTGTTCCTTGTCGGGCCTTGGTATACTTCCCTATGATTAGATATAAATTTAAGCATTGAGCAATTGTAGAGTGACCAGGCCTAAATCCGTATTGTATTGGGGATATTATTTTATTTTCATTTGACCATGTGACCAGTCTGTTTAAAATTACTCCCCCCACTACTTTGGCAACAGAGTTAATTAACGATATCGGCCTGTAGGAGAGGGGGCTATTTCGATCACCTTTTTTGAACACGGGCACAATGGTAGATACCCCCCATGATTTTGGGCATCCGCATGTCACGGCCGCATTAAGTACGGCAGTCAGAACTGGAGCCCAGAGTGTTATACGAGATTTAAAAAGATCCGGTGGGAGACCATCCGGTCCTGGGGCCTTGTTATTTGATAGCCCTTCAATTCCCTTTACAACCTCATCAATTGAGAAGAGCAACATATTATCTTTAAAATCAGCTGAAATGTATTCTGCCTGCAACTCATTATTTTTAAAAATGGAACTGTAATGGTTAACCCATTCTTCCTCTGGGATATTAGTATCCGTAGAGGAATTACTAGGATGATCAAATAAGGGTTTGTTTATGATATCCCAAAACTTCGAGCTGTTTTTTAATGTTTCGGGTTCCAACAGAGTCTCCCAAACGCTTTTTTTTACCATTCTCTTGCGGTTAGCAATGGATTTTTTGTACCTAGACCGCATGTCCTTAATGAGCGCCGGGTCTCGAGGTTTTGTTTTCAAGGCCTTCTTAAGGTCGCGACTAGCCTTGGAGCAATCTTTATCAAACCACTTTGGATTATTATTTAGATTTACGTTCCCTTTGACTGGTACCGTTAACAATGATTCTACCTTAATTGCGACCTCCTTAAAAGATGCTAAAATTTGTTGTGGTGCTGATACTGGGGATATACATACAGAAAATTCAGGGCTACACATTTTATTAATAGAAGTGTACAAGTTCTCACAGTCCACCAATGACCATTTTAAGCGACGCCTTCCATTTATACATTTTGTGGATCCACGGTCCACACGTGGGATTCGCTTTTCAAATACTTTCCCGCCCATTTTAATGCATATGGGGTTGTGGTCGCTGAAAATACTCAGTTGAATGCAGTAATCCTGAACAACGTTAACAAGGTCTGCCGATAATAACATATGATCTATATATGTTCCTGTTACGTGGCCTTTAAATGTGGGAATAGAGAAAAGAGTTTGATCCGATACTGTGGACATAGCTGAAATAAGATTGTTTTCGTCCATTAGTGCGTTTAGTTCTGTCCCACGCCGCGAATGATCAAAATGAAAGCCTTCCAGGCTATTACAACCCAGTTGGCCAACAATAGTCTCACCAGGATTCCCACATGGGTGTGTATTAAAATCTCCTACAATTATTTTCTGGCAAGGCAAAAATCCAACATTTTCCCTTAAGAATTCGCGTAAAGGCTGTATATTACAATCGCCGGATTGGTTCACTGCATTGTAAAAATTAATCAATAGGAACTTTGTTTTTCCCCTCCTTAGCTCTAGGGCCTGAATATTTCTATTACCAGAATAATGTTCGACTTTAAAGCATATAAGTGCCAAATTAACAAAAATTGCCAAGCCCCCTTTTGCTCTACCACTGGCTGAGGGAACTGCTGGGATAAAGAAACTTTGATAACCCTCAATGTGTACGTTTTTTTCCACCAACCATGTTTCCTGGAGACATATTACCGCATGCTCCCTAACAAACGACAGCCACTCGTTGTCACTGGATTTGTCATGAAGCCCGGCTATGTTCCATGATATCAAGCTTTCGTTGCATGGATGAGGTGAATATCGGGTTATGTCACCATTTTCCCGCTCACATGGGATGGGGGGCATTTGATCACTACTACAGCTGACCTCTTCTTCTGCAAGATTATATCTAGTAGGATCTGAAATAGGAACAGAATTTGTTACATTATATGATCTTATTGGGCCATTTAACTGAGCCAAAGAGCCCGAGCTCACAACATTAAGTCCTTGCCAATCAAATGATTGGACATTTTTTCCTGCTCCTTCATATCGTTGCATACAGTCTTTGTAGTTAGAGTTGGGTGATCTTTCAAGTAGTCATTCAACCCCTTCCAGCCCTCCCTGCTCATAGAATGCATCGAACCTGTTAGAAATAGGGATATTAAACCGGTTGTTAAAGTGGATAGGATATTGGTGTTCTCGTTGGCGAGTCTGTTGAGGGCAGTCCCAGTTGTCTGGGTTATACCCCCAATTGTTAGTTGGGGCACCATGGCCCCAACCATTTGTTATCCCTGGCCATACCGCCCTAGTGTGGTTATAGGGTAACTTTGAGTATGTCATACTTCGCTGTTTTTTACCGAAAAATTCTAGAGTGAGTGGAACAATGGAGCCCCTCCTACGTTGCGGAGGGAGAATGTTTGATAGAATATTAGGTAAAACAGAGGAGTCTTTAAAGTTTAAGACTATACAGTCATCTTTGAACTTTTTGGGATTTTTACCTATCCAAGGTACCCTTCTAGCTGATTTAATATCATCTGCAAGCTGTTGTTTCCCCTGAGGGGCCAACTGCATATTTTCAGACAACCAATGCAAAGCCTTACTTGTCAATGCAGAGGGGGATTCTAATTGATCTATTGCTAATGAGGGGACATTTGCCAATACCAACACTAAGGGTGATGCATCTTCTATAAATTGTAGTGTGTCTTCATCTGTGCCTAATGTGGTCGGTACTGGGGGCTTTGGTGGCAAATCCTCTTTTGTCATCAATTGGTTAGGCACTATTTCTGGGGCCTGCACTATAAGATTGGCTTGTATTTTGCTTATACCGCCATCCGTTCCTAACTCAATAAAATCTTTTGTGGAGGCGGCTAAGTTTGTGGTTATTGTTACTATGTTTGTTACCTCTTCCGCTATCTTTTTTTGATCCATACCTAATTTTTGGACATCAGCAGACAGCTTATCCAATTTGGCCACTACTGGTTTAATAAGGGTTTTGAATTTGTGATCAATCATGTCAGCTATCCTAGATAAAAGCTCCTCACCCAAGATTTGCTTCTCAGCTTCATTTCCTTTCCCCCTATTTTTATCTTTATTTTTCAAAGGTGTCACAACCCTCTTCCTCCCAGGTTGAGAACCACCCCTATGTATTTGCGCTTTTCTACATTTTCTGAACGCCCGTGTAGCCGGGGCGGGAATAGGGGAATCCGCGTCCTCAGCGTTCGCCTGTGCACCATCTTGGACGGGGAGGTTTTGTTCTGTGTCATCTATCTGAGAATCTGAGTCATTATCCTGAACTAGGTCATGGTCAGATTCTATTAGAACGCTCTGATTAGATGTCCCACTAATATATGTCTCTGTGTCAGGGATTACATTGCCCACACCCTGAGACGGTATATCTACCCAGGGTGAACTTAGAGGTGGGCTCTGGGGGGATAAAATAGGGGATTGGCTTAAGCCTAATGATTGTCTCCTTTCATTGTTAATCTTAGATACAACATGTACCATGTAATTATCCATGGTATTTCCCCCAGCAGGTGGGATCTTTTTTGGCATTCTCAAGTAGTCTGGTGGGAAATACTAGTGTTTACTCATGTAGCAGCTTTCAACAATGTAAAAGAAAACACAGGTAAAACTGTACATATAAGTCAATAAACGGAAGTGGAATACATATCGCAAACAGTTATTCTTACTACAACTGGGCAAAAAGTGTATGGCATGGATAGTATAACGTGCCCAGTCCAGTCACGACCTGTCTCGGACTGTCTAAGACTGTCCGCCCTTTGTCCGGGCTTCGTCCGGCGTCCCGCACGCGTCCCGCTTAGCGTCAGGGGTGTGTCTTTGTAGGAGGAGCAGGGGGCGGGAAGAGACTCCAGGTGCGCTCCGGTGATCCTGCGCAGAACCCTGGGTCTCGCAGTCCCGGCCCCTGTTAGAACAGCCTCACTCACGGTCAAAAAGCAATCTTTCGCCCTCACGTCAGGGAACAGCAGGCAAGGAGACAAAAAACAAAGTCACGGATTTCAAATGAAGCTGCGAGCGGCTCCCGCAAAGCGGGGTCCGCGAGCTGTTAAGTGGGCAGCCAGCCAATCAGGGAGGAGCAGGGGCGAGAAGAGACTCCAGGTGCGCTCCGGTGATCCTGCGCAGAACCCTGGGTCTCGCAGTCCCGGCCCCTGTTAGAACAGCCTCACTCTCGGTCAAAAAGCAATCTTTCGCCCTCACGTCAGGGAACAGCAGGCAAGGAGACAAAAACCAAAGTCACGGATTTCAAATGAAGTGGCTTGCTTTAATAGTGTCTGTGAAAGTAGTGCAAAATCCTCGGTGTGGAATAGTTTCAAAAGACCCCCCAAAAAAATTGGACACTGGCAAAGTCGCTGTCAAGTATATTCTTAAAGAATCATACGTAAATACAAGTGTATACTAAATGCAGAAACGGAACGAAGGTCAACAGGATACTAGATCAACCTCTTGGCGAACCAAGGGGTGTAATAAGAAAATCATGTTAAAAAAAACTTTCTAACTCTTTATAAGATACACCAAACATTGAAAGCATCTATTCAGAAGTTATTTTTCGGAACATTTACAATATCCCTCGTTACAGTGCTGGGTCAGTACCCCAAGAAACCCCTCCTTCGCCTAAATGCCGTTCCTGCTTTTCTAATGCTGCCATGGATGACAACATCTGCATTAAGGACAGATCAAAGAGGGTGAGAACAAGAAGTAAAAGTGAGCAATAGAGCATGATGAACGTACGGAAGAGGCAGAGGAAGAGACTGGGAAAGGAGAGGGGACTGGAGAGAGTCAGGGAAGGGAGCGGGAGAAATACACTGAGAATGAGTGGGTGAAGAGAAACTGATAGAAATGAGAGAACTGGCATGGCATAGTGAGGTCAGAATTATATCACATTGTTTAATGGCGTGCTGCTCTGCGAGCTAATTAGTTCTGTTTCTCTCTCTCTCTTGAACCTTCAATTCCATATATTCTTTCATAAAGAGAGGGATACCACATGGTCTTTCAGGCAGACCCTGAAAATCCTGTAATCTAAAGTTTTACTTAGTTCATGGGTGATTATACCAAACTAGTGCTGCAGTGACCTCCAGTGGCCAGAGTTACCACTGAGAACAGACTGTGACCTCCAGTGACACCTTGTGGCCTGCAAGAGAACAGCACCGTATAAGGTATCCAGGCATTTAGTGCCAGGCACCATAGTTTACTGATGCAGGAGTAGCCGCAGCCTGATATTATGCTGGCAAGGACACACCTTCTGGCTCTGCGAGGCATCTTTATGTTCAGATGGCAATATATAAATAAGACCTCAGCCTTAACCTCTTCGACGCTAATGACGGAACCGCTCCGTCATCAGCCGCGGTGGCGCTGTGCTGATGACGGAGCGGTTCCGTCATGGCCCACCCGACGCGCCTGCATGGCGCTGATTTCGCGCCTGCGCGGCGCGTTCTATTGAGCGGGCGGGGTCATGATGGAACCGCTCCGTCATCAGAACAGCTCACCCGAGGCTGGTGACGGAGCGGTTCTGTCACCAGCGTGTGAGCGCCGCGCGCCCCCCCACCTCCTTAGCACTGCGGCGGAATAGCCGCCGCAGCGAAGGTGTTAAAAAGAATGAACTACCCCTGGATGAGACTCCCAACCCCAAGGTCACCACACAGTTTTAGAGGTCACACACTATGACACCACACTAGCGCTTACTGCCTAGAAAGAGGCGTCAGGTACTCACAGCTTGTGCGTATGCACTGTACGGACTGAAGGGCAGAGTGAGGGATGGCGTAAAGATGCCCAGTTGACCCACCATCTGCTGCATCCGCCGGAGAGTGCGCTCCTTGTCCGTGTCGGCAAACTTCACCACCAGGCTGGAGGAGGCACCCTGTGTGAAAAGGGAGGAGACAGCGTTAGTGGGAGTCAGGCAAGTTTGGAAGCGGTGAGAGGAAGAAGAGGACAAGAGGAAGAGGGAAGATGGGACAAGAAAGGTGGACAGGAGTGAGAGGCTGTCTCAGGAGGCTTCAGTCCAGAGGCCTTGCTCGTTCTTTGGGTCGGACACTCGTGGAGATGAAGCAGCGTCTTACACCTCTGCACCAACCCACCCAAGGGGACACTCAGGCCAATGAGTAGGGCACTCAGTCCTTGAACCCCTCTGGCGGTCATGAAGCTTAGGTCAGTCCCTGAACCCCTCTGGCTGTCTCAGGAGGCTTCAGTCAGTCCCTGAACCCCGCTGGCTGTCTCATGAGGCTTCAGTCAATCCTTGAACCCCTCTGGCTGTCTCATGAGGCTTCAGTCCAGAGGCCTTGCTCATTCTTTGGGCCGTACACTCGTGGAGATGAAGCAACGTCTTACACCTCTGGTCCAACCCACCCAAGGCTCACCCTGTGACACTGTGCTCAATACTTAATGCATGTCATCTTCGGGAACACTTAAAGCATGGCGAGATACTCACTGGCATCGTTTGGCTGCCGTGTAGAGCCTGGATAGCTGCTTGGGCCTCCGTGTGAGAAGAAAACTTTACAAAGGCACAGCCTGGACAAAAGAAACAAATAGGAGACAAAGAGAAGAGAAAAAAAGAAAGATTGTAGTGAGACTACAATAACCAGCAAGGAAACCAAGCAACAGACTTACAAAATGGTAGACAGACAACAGGGAGAAGTGCTCTCTCGGGCAAGCGTCTGCAAGCACAGGCAATTTAGTCTAATTCAGACAGACAGATGAGTAACCTACACACCACTTTCCACCAACAGAGCAACGCTCCACTTGACAAGATGCAGATGAGATGGACTTGTCCTCAAGCTAAGGGCGCCTCAACATTTATAGACCTCACCTTGTGCAAAGGAAACATCTATGCGTGTGTGTGTATGCCTTACTTCCCCATGACTGCTCAGTTTGGCACTTAAATAGAGTTTTTTCCTTTTTAATGAAAAAAGAAGATATATTTCAAAGCTGAGTAGGTGTCCCGGGAACCATGAAGTATGGGAATCTTGCAACAGCTTCCAATTTCTTGGACATGGGCTGATGATTTTAGGGTAGTCCCAGGAGGAAAATGACAAGGGGAGCGAGGCGTAGGTGGCATTCCCACTTGCACTTAAGTGATGCAACTACACACAAGTACACAACACTGTCCCAGATGTCTCATGTGCACAAAGTGGCCTTTAACAGCTTGGAAGTGCCAGGGTTTCCAGAAGGCTCTCGGTTGGAAAACTGCCTTCTGTCACCCCTAAGACTCACCAGGATATTGTCTCTACTGAAAGCCAAACCTTAATGAATTCGAACCACTATATTTATATACTTCAATGGATTTTTTCATGTGTTCCCTTTACTTTCTTTGATTCTCATAACCAGGAAGTAGGAAGAGCATCTGACCGGCGCCATTTTGTATGGCTCACTCGTGCATTGTGGGTAATGCCAGGTGCAGCCCTGAAGCATGTGGCAGGTTTGGCCATAAAGAGCAATAGGTGGCAGCAGTCACTTTCTGTACAGAGTGGATCCCCAGAGCCTCAATCGCTGCTGCCCCCTAGAGGCCCTTCCTGGCAAAACCTCATATGGAGGGTAAATCAAGGGAGAGAGAGTGCGGCTTGGAAGATTACCCAGAGTGAATATGGGTCTAATAAAGATGGCGCCGAGCAGATGCACTTCCAGCTTCCTGTTTCCAAGAAACATACAAGTGAACCACTCAGAAAGTGTTTAGTTTATAAAATAAAATATGGTGTTTCAGGTCTACAAATCATTATCTATCAATACAGACTGTTAAGGGGCGGCAGTACTTTTTTAAGAAAAATCTGCACTCTAAAGGTCTGGGAGGAGCAACAAGGACAGCCAATCACACAAGCAGGTGACAAAGGTGTCCCTACCGACTCGAATCCTTCTGGAAAACATCTCCCACCCTCCTCAGCTGACTTTCTAGGACAATGAGGTCTAGACTGGCAACACAGAACAATCCACCGCTAGTCACACTGCCCGCTGGGCCATCTATGTGGTCCAGGTGGGGCGCACACGCTTCACGTTGACCCCGCTGGACGCCCCTCCAGAGTGCAGCCCGGGGAGGTTTAAGCTACAGACAGGTGAGAAATAGAGATGAAACTCACACCTTTACTGCTTCCATC
This sequence comes from Lissotriton helveticus, assembly GCF_964261635.1. Taxonomy (NCBI): domain Eukaryota; kingdom Metazoa; phylum Chordata; class Amphibia; order Caudata; family Salamandridae; genus Lissotriton; species Lissotriton helveticus. Next base: position 14,881,179 of record NC_136073.1, read on the forward strand.
CGGTCCGCGCAGAACTGTACATTCGTCAATCACCCCAAAAGGCTCAAAGAGGTGCAGCACGTCATCCTCGGACTGATGCTTACTGAGCATGCCCACAAACAACTTCCTGTCTCCTACAGTTAAACATAGAACCATCAATCTTCTGTAAATCTCGGATCAGGGCAATATTCGACAGTATTCTGGCTGTGGCGCGCTCTGATATGTGGTTTAATCGAAAAACCAGTCATGAGAATACAAGGTATGAAAATCCGAAATGTCGAAAATGTTTTGTTATAAATTCTGATAATGAGAATGGTCAAAAATTAGAAAAAAAACATGAAAAAAACACGAAGACTTGGTATCAAATTCCAAGTCAGCAAAATAAACAAAACTTCCAAAGATTCTTAAAATGCTGGAATTTCAGACTATTTATTATGTGGAAAAAAATGGGGAAACAGGAAAGAGGTGTTGTAGTCTGTTTTCTATATATACTGTAGCCCTAACACAGGAGGAGCACAGGTAGCAAGACAGAAGCAAAAGTGGAACAGGTAATGAAAAGGGGTAGGGAAACGGGGGTAAAAAAGGGGAAGAAAAAATAAACACTTGAAGGTGCCTTTTAGTTTTACGAAATGGAGATATGATGCCCAGGAAGGGGGAGGCAAGCAGGAGTATGTGTTGGTTATAAGGAGAAAGGTTAGAGGTGTACTCTCCAAGAAAAGGCAAACAAAGACAGTTGGAGGGAAGAGTAGGGGGTGGAGAGAGGAGGAAAGGGGGGAGGGTACTGTAGAAAGGAACCAGGCTTCTGCCCTGAGGAAGAGAAGAAATCATGGAGGAAATAGTGCAACACAAATGATTCAAACAGAAAGGGATGAAATGTGTTTGTCTAAAAGAGCGCAAGTGTATGGGCATCATGTGACAAATATATTACAAGTAGTTCCATAATGGGGGAACTATGGGGCGGAGGGAGTCAAATGTATATTAGCAGTTACACATATGAGCTCTTCATTGTTTCAAGCACTGATGACTTCAAAGACAAGAGCGACCTGTGAGCTCTGTTACTGCTCAAAGACACAGGGCCTGATTTATATTCAGTGGACGGGTTACTCTATCACAACGGTGACAGATATCTCGTCCGCCGAAATATAAATCCCATAGGATATAATGGAATGTATAGTTCGGCAGAAGGGACATCCAGCACGGAGAAACCTGTCTGCCGAAATATAAATCCCATAGGATATAATGGAATTTATATTTCGGCAGATGGGATATCCAGCACGGAGAAACCAATCCGCCGAAATATAAATCCCATAGGATATAATGGAATGTATTTTTCGGCAGACAGGATATCCAGCACAGAGAAACTCGTCCGCCGAAATATAAATTGGCCCACAGGCAGGGACCTGTCCAGAGACACAGACAGGGCGCAAAAATGTTCAGAGATGCAGACAGTGAGTGATCGGTCACTACTGAGAGATAGCGGGGCCGGCTTTAGCGCTGGTGGCGCCTGGTATGACAATCTTTGTCACCCCCACCACTGACCTCCTTCTTCATGGATTTCCTAACTGCCACCCTACAGCAGTGCCCCTCATCTCTCCATAGCCCTCTCTCACATACATTTCAGTTGTTTTACAGCACTACTCATACCAATGTAAGGTGTCACAGCACTTTACATCACACACACATTATACAAAAAAATCATACGTGTTAGTCTACGTTACATAAACAATGAGAATTACAAGGTGTAGAAATGACTTGTTGCAGCGCAATGAATGGCGCATAGTGTAGAAGTCCTCCGGAAGCCAAGCCGAGAGGACAGAGCCAAGTTCATGCCACTGCCTTATTCAACTAAACTTTCGAATCAGCTGGCGATAAAGACAGCGGAAAATAGCTACACTTCCACGCCATTGATTACGCTGCATCAAGTGAAAAAATGGTCATCAGTACTAAGGCAGTAAAAATATGCCGCAGGCAGTAGAGGGATCGAACCAAACAATGAGTAAGATGGAGTTCCCCAAGCACAAATGACCACACAAAATTGTAAATACTACCACCAGAAGAAAACTTTTTGAGACACAACAACAAATAATGGTTCAGAAGACACCAAGTCAATTTGCCCTGAAGATAATCTCTTGATCATACAGGGATTTGAAACGTGTCAGCACTTTTCAGGACCACATGAAGGCTATGCATAAAATGTAGCCCTTAGACATGTTAGGGATAATGAACTAAAAAGTATATCCCAGAAAGACCTTGAGCTTAGCCCCATGGTTCAAGAAACTCTAAAAAAAAAGTCAGCTAAATAGATGCTAAAAGAGAGTTCCTATAAGATATGGTTTTGACAAAGTTTAGGTGTAATGTGACTGTTGCACTTTTGATTAATGTGATTTATTGTACTTGTTCATAGAAATTTGATTCATGGGATTTATTGTACTGGTTTACACAAATATTTGTTTTCATTTTATGTATTCATCTGTTATGATTAACAAGTGTATCTATTTATATTTTGGCATGCATTTAAATGTCATGAAATAAGTAAAAAAGATTTTCAAGTACTGGCAAAAAATAGCCAGGACTAAGATAAAGTACGTCTATTGGTCCTTAATCTGCTAAAATAAATAGCAGGACCCACCATACTCTGAAATGGCAGTCACAAGAGATGTTTTTTTTATGGCCAGCCAGTTAGAGTCCTTGGATCTGATAGGGATATTGGGGGGCGGGGGAGCCCCCCTCATCCAATCTGATTCCCCTATTATGTATAAAAAAAAATGATTTGCTGATATTCTCTGATTGACCTTATGCAATTACAACGGCCAAGAGACACAAAAGTAACATCTTTAAAGTCTGCTAGCCAACTTATTTAAAGACTTACATCTCAAAAACAAATGTACAGATTTACATCAAGCCAACAAAAGCATGCTTTCTGACTAAAGTTCTGTTTTCTTGCCAAGTTTTGTGTAATTGCTTTCAGCGGTTTTGGATACAGGCACAAGCAATATTCCCTATTGGAGCTAAAAAGGGAAAATACATTGTCTTTTTAACCTTTGCCCCACTTACCTTTTTCCCCACAGGTATAGATCTGCATTCATTTCAGCATGGTGGACCTTAGCTAAGTAGACCAAGCAACTGCCAAAGTGCAGACTCACGCAAAGGGGTCAAAAGTTAAAGGCAAATCAAAAACTGACTTTTCAATGAAAAGTGCACCACAACTACGCAGTGGTGACTACTACTGTGTGAAATATCTATCTATCTATCTATCTATCTATCTATCTATCTATCTATCTATCTATCTATCTATCTATCTATCTATCTATCTATCTATCTATCTATCTATATATCTATATATCTATCTATATATCTATATCTATATATATATATATATATATATATATATATATATATATATATATATATATATATATATATATATATATATATATATATCCTGCCAAGAGGCTCCCTTCTTCCCTTGAAGGCGCTGCTATGGTGGTCGCGTCACCCCTGCAGTTGAGCCCAACTGCTAATTATTTCAACAAGAATTCCCCACACGAGGGAAAACAACGGAGTTGCGATTTAAAACAGGAACCAATTAATCCACTTGCGAGGTGTTTCTTTCAGTGGTTTATTAATCCATGGGGTCAAAAAACAAAAGAACCAACGCGTTTCGACAGCGTCCGCTGCCTTGATCACGGTCAGTTGTGCAAATGCGCTCACATTATTTTAACATTTTCCTTATAATTTATAATTTCTGCACTTTAAGTAACCCTCACTTTGGACCATGAATGCTCACATAGACTATGAATATTGCTTAACGTGATTATTCACAAGCCCACTAGAGGGCATTTTCCTGTTTGCTGGTTGCATGAATTGAAGACTCGGCTGCTCTCCTTATTAACACTACTTATCATAGCGAGGTCCAAATCATACGGAGCATAATTGTGAAATAACACGCACAAATTCCTGAAAAATGTTTGAAGTTTAACCATAGGTCCCAAATTCCCTCTGTTTAAATTGCGAGGATAAGGCTCTGACTTCAGGAAAACTTGAAAGCCCACTAGAGGGCGACATTGTTGTTTGTTTGTTGATTTTGGTTTTGTTACTGATTTGGTCTTGTGTCCATAATACAAATGTAAATTGCTAAATGCAAAGGACAGGCTCTAGAATACAGGGAGCCAACATATGACCGAATGTATAAAAATGTTTAAAAATTGGAGCAACGGGCTAAGTGTCAACCACATGTACCAGAAGGCCTGTTGTGTGAAACCACGATGATGTAATCTTGAAATACGCCCAATTTAGGGGCGTGCACCGGTTTTTCACAAAATGTTAAAATAATGTGAGCGCATTTGCACAACTGACCGTGATCAAGGCAGCGGACGCTGTCGAAACGCGTTGGTTCTTTTGTTTTTTGACCCCATGGATTAATAAACCACTGAAAGAAACACCTCACAAGTGGATTAATTGGTTCCTGTTTTAAATCGCAACTCCGTTGTTTTCCCTCGTGTGGGGAATTCTTGTTGGAAAAAAATATATAAAAAATCTACTGATGGTCACCAGTGGGTAGTTATAGTTAACTTCCAAATGAAGAGCGTATTTTCATTTGCCAATAACTTTGCGGTCATTTCGCGAATCCTCACAAATTTTTCAATACTAGTTCCACGCTTAATTCATCTGCTGTTTTGAAAGTGTCAGGGTGATCCGTCAAGCGGGGGCCAAGAAAAGGGGGGTCCCAAAACGTCTTTCCCCCCATGTTAATTTCCATGGGAAACTTTAGACACGGCTACAGCCGGAACTGCAGAACAGAATTACATCACATTTGGCAGAAAAGTAGCTGTTGGTCCAGAAAGCTACCTTTTTGTAAATTGGTGTAAATCCATTCAGTAGTTTTTGAAATATTAAATAAAATGCAAATTTGTATATATAGGGACGCGGAGGATCCGCGACCGCTTCAGATCTCATGCTGAGATCTAATTCGCTGCCAACACTTCAAACCAGGAATTGTTGGCAGCCATCTTTAGACTTGACTTTAACGAGTCCCAGAAAAAAACATTTAAAAAAAGAAAAGGGGTAAGGGTAGAAATACCCTGCACCACAGCCACCGCTCTGGGGCCACATGTCACCAACTATTTGGGGGGGTCGTTTGGACCCACCCACCCGTGCCCCGGGACTACCACCTCCCCGGGGCATAATCAATTTGTGTTGGGGGCCTCAAGGACCCCCGGGCCCTAGGGACCACCACACCCCTGGGGCCAACCTCTTTTCAAAAGATGAGACGGGGGCCGTGCGGCCCCTCTCCCAGGCCGTTCTCGGCCCAGGGGTCTGCTATCATCTCGGGGCTGTCTCAACATCAAGAAAGGAGAGGGGCCATGCGGCACCCCTTCTGGAGCCAAAGATGGCCCTGGGGACCCCACCCCTAGGACATAGCTTTGTGTTGCATAGGCATACCGGTGTGTGCACTGTTCCTACTCTGTCATTATCCAGGGCCCTGTCTCATTACAGAGACACAGGTAGGGCTCTGTTACAGCAGTTTTTACTTTCAGAGAGGTCTCTGCCATTGTACAGCCATGAGGCAGAGCTCGGCCTCTGGATACAGACACCTCTCAGCTGTGTGCACAGATGCACTTGACAAGACCCCACACCAAGAACCAGGCAGGCAATGACGCGGTGCCCAGGCTCCCCGGCCCCTTTAAGGCACGGCACATGTCGTGACAAGGCTCGTGGTGAGTGGGCGGGAGTTGTCCCTTATTGCAAGTGACAGGATGCGAAACTGTTCGCTCCAAATCAAGGCGGAATCATGAGACGTGTGTCGGCCTGCCTCGTGCTTGAGAGTGCAGTGACCTGAAAGGCAACAGGTCTACAAGCGAGAGCCTTACTGGCATCTGTGAACAGCCTGGAAACAAGGGCACGTCTCCTTCTGGCACACTCAGGCGAGGACTGAGGGTACGCATGTGCAGCCCCTTCCAACCGCACACAGGCGAGGGCTCAGTGCATGCAGTGCATCCCTGGCAAGCACAGGCCAGAGCTGAAGGATCACCAGGTACCCACCTTCCCTGGCACACACAGGCGAGGGCTCGGCACATACAGCCCCTCCCTCCATCCCTGGAACACTGACGTGAGGGCAGCGAGGTCACCAGGTGCAGCCCCTCCCTGGCACACCCAGGCCAGGGCTCGGCACATATAGACCCTCCCTGGCACGCACAGGCCAGGGCTGAAGTATCACCAGGTACCCACCCTCCCTGGCACACTCAGGTGAGGGCTTGGCACATACAGCCCCTCCCTGGCACACTCAGGCCAGGGCTGATGGGCCTAGTGCCTGCAGTCCATCCCTGGCATGCACAGGTCAGGGCTGTAGTATCACCAGGTACCCACCCTCCCTGGCACACTCAGGCGAGGGTCTGGAGCATCACCAGGTACCCACCCTCCCTGGCACACTCATGCGAGGGCTGCGGGGTCACCAGGTACTGCCCACCCTGGCACATTCAGGTGGGTGCTGGAGTGTCACTGCATACAGCGCCTTCTTGCAGGCATTTCGCTTCCCATGCCACCACATGGCCGCCAGCTGCCTCGTACCTGCTCCCTGTGGCCTGCCTGTTTTCGCGCTCCTTCCCGCCACTGCGTCCCTGCGTCGCGCCCCCCCTGCTCCCATTGGCCACCCACCTCCCCGCTGCTCCTCCCTCCCTAGCCCCCTCTTATGGACGCCGCGCAGCGGTGCAAGCCCGTCTGCGCCCGTCTGCACCTGGACCGTGCCCAGCGCCAGAACCCCTGGACCCCGCGAACGCCACGACACCAGACTCTGCTAAGACGCCAGCACCCTCTACTCACTCAACGCCAGCCGAAACCACACCTGCTTCCAAGCCGCCCCGAAACGGATTCACGGACCTTTCTCCTGCCACACCTGCAGCTTCACCTGCGACAGAGCCACAAAACCTCCAAGGACTGGACCCAACCACCTCCGCTGCATACTCCTCAACACCTGCTCCGCACGCAAACACGCTGTCCAGCTCTGGGATCTGCTCAACACCTCCGCCCCAGGCGGGCCTTTCTGACCGAGACCTGGTGGAACGACTCCTCGGCGCCCGACATCGCCATAGCCATCCCGGACGGCTACAAGATCACCCGCAGGGATCGCGCCAACGGAATCTGAGGAGGAATAGCCATCGTCCACAAGTCCACCCTTAAGGTCGCCACCCACGCAGACGACACCCTCAACACCGCCGAATACCTGCACTTCCGGATCCACACCAACCCCAACACCAGCCTCAGAGAAACACTCATCGACAGACCCCCCGGACCCCGAGCTCAATTCAGCGACTCCATCGCCGACCTCGCCAGCACCCACGCACTCGCCTCCACGGACTACATCCTCCTCGGAGATCTGAATTTCCACCTTGAGAACAACAACAATGCCAACTCCGCCACCCTGATCGACAACCTCGGCCTCAGACAACTCGTCACCGCACCCACCCACGCCGCTGGCCACACGCTGGACCCCGTCTTCTCCACAGGCACCCACGTCACCTTCAAACACACCACCGAATTCCACTGGACCGACCACCGCTGCATCCATTTCACCTTCAATGAAACAACCACACACCACCGCACGCAACAGCTACCTCGCAGCTGCTGGCGCAAAGTCACCGAAGACCAGATGATCACCACCCTCGCCCAAAACCCACCCACCGACCCCACTAACCCAGACACCGCAGCTCGCAACCTCAGACAGTGGATCAACGACTGCGCCAACACTCTCGCCCCACTCAAGAAACCCTCCAACAACCACGCCAGAAAGAGAGCCACCTGGTTCACCGACAAGCTGCAGACCTCCAAACGCGCATGCTGGAAACTGGAGAAGATATGGCTCCACGAACGCACTCCGGACAACCACGCAGCCCACAAGGACGCCACCTGCAGACATCACCACCTCATCAGATCAGCCAAGAGATCCTCCTTCAAAGACCGCCTGGATAACAATGCACACGACAGCAAAGAGCTTTTCAGCATCGTAAAGGAACTAAACAACCCCAACGCCGACGCCAAAGACATACCGCCCTCACAAGAACTGTGCAACTCACTGGCCATCTTCTTCCACCGCAAGATCGCTGACATCCATGACCGCTTCAACACCATGACTGCCCCGACTATGCCAGACCCCACCTCCCCTGTGAACACCACCAGTGCAAACCGCCTGACCTCCTGGTCCAACGTCAACGATGACGAGACACGCAAGGTCATGAACTCCATCCACTCAGGATCTCCGTCAGACCCATGCCCACACCACATATTCAACAAAGCAGACGCTGCCATCGCACCCCAACTACGGAAGGTCATCAACATCTCTTTCGAAACAGCGACATTCCTGGAAAGCTGGAAACACGCCAAAATCAACGCCCTCCTCAAGAAGCCCAAGGCGGACCCCAAGGACCTCAAGAACGTCCGGCCCATCTCCGTGCTCCTGTTCCCGGCGAAGGTCATCGAGAAAATCGTTAACATGCAACTGGCCCGCCACCTGGAAGACAACAACATCTTCGGCTCGTCCCAGTCTGGGTTCAGACGAAACCACAGGACCAAGACAGCCCTCATCGCCGCCACAGACGACATCAGGCGCCAACTAGACAACGGCGAAACATCAGCCCTCATCCTCCTGGACCTGTCAGCCGCTTTCGACGCAGTCTGCCATCACACTCTAAATACACGCCTCCTAGAAGCCGGAATCCAAGAGAAGGCCCTTGACTGGACCACGTTCTTCCTTTCCGGCAGAACCCAGAGCGTCCGCCTCCCGCCCTTCTGATCCGAGGCCACTGACATCATATGCGGCATCCCCCAGGGCTCATCCCTCAGCCCGACGCTGTTAAACGTGTACATGGCCCCCCTCGCACAAGTGGCCCGCCAACACGACCTCAATACAATCTCCTACGCTGACGACACCCAGCTCATCCTCTCCCTCACCAAGGACCCACACACCGCCAAAACCAACCTCCACGAGGGAATAAAGGCCGCAGCTGACTGGATGAGGAACAGCCGTCTGAAGCTGAACTCGGACAAGACGGAGGTACTCATCCTCGGACCAACCCCCTCAGCCTGGGACGACTCCAGGTGGTCGACCACACTGGGAACAGCACCGACACCCATCGACCATGCACGCAACCTAGGATTCCTCCTCGACTCCTCCCTCTCCATGTCTAAACAGGTCAACGCCGTCTCCTCCTCCTGCTACAACACCCTCCGCATGCTCCGCAGGATTTACAAGTGGATCCCAACCGAAACAAGAAGAACGGTGACACAGGCCCTAATCAGCAGCAGACTGGACTACGGCAACGCACTCTTCGCAGGAATCCCAGCCAAACACCTTCATCGACTACAACACATCCAAAATGCCTCCGCCCGACTGATCGTCAATGTGAGAGACCTACACTGGCTCCCCGTCGACAAGAGGATCACCTTCAAGTTCCTCACCCACGCACACAAAGCACTCCACAACACTGGACCAGCCTACCTGAACAGCAGACTCAGCTTCTACACACCCACCCGCCAGCTCCGCTCCGCCAGCCTCGCCCCTGTTCCCCGCATCCAACGAAAAATCTCCGGCGGCAGATCCTTCACCTACCCCGCCGCCAAGACCTGGAACACCGTCCCTACCCACCTAAGACAGACCCAAGAACTACTCGCCTTCAGGAGACTCCTCAAGACCTGGCTCTTCGAGCAGTAGCGGCACCCCCTCCCCTCAGCGCCTTGAGACCCTCACAGGTAAGTAGCGCGCTTTACAAGTACTCTGATTGATTGATTGATTGATTCCTGGCAGCGGAGGGCTGGGGTATCACCAGATACAGCCCCTCCCTGTCAGGCGAGGGCTTGAGTCTGACCAGGTACAGCCCATTCCTGGCAAGCGAGAGCTGGAGAATCACCAAGTACAGCCCCTCCCTGGCAGGCGAGGGCTGGAGTATCACCATTTGCAGCCCCTCCCTGGCACACTCAAGCATGGGCTGGAGTATCGCCAGGTGCAGCCCCTCCCTGGCACACTCAGGCATGGGCTGGAGTATCACCATGTGCAGCCCCTCCCTGGCAGGCGAGGGCTGGAGTATGACCAGGTACAGCCCATTCCTGGCAAGCGAGGGCTAGAGAATCACAAGGTGCAGCCGCTCCCTGGCACACTCAGGCATGGGCTGGAGTATCACCAGGTACAGCCTCTCCCTGGTTCACTCAGGCATGGGCTGGAGAATAACCAGGTGCAGCCCCTCCCTGGCACACTCAGACATGGGCTGGAGTATCACCAGGTACAGCCTCTCCCTGGCACACTCAGGCATGGGCTGGAGTATCACCAGGTACAGCCCCTCCCTGGCACACTCAGGCGAGAGCTGGAGTATCACCAAGTATATCCTCTCCCTGACTCACTCAGGGATGGGCTGGAGAATCACCAGGTACAGCCTCTCCCTGGCACACTCAGGCGAGGGTCTGGAGTATCACCAGGTACCTACCCTCCCTGGCACAATCAGGCGAGAGCTGCGGGGTCACCAGGTACAGCCCACCCTGGCACATTCAGGTGGGTGCTGGAGTGTCACTGCATACAGCGCCTTCCTGGCAGTGGAAGGCTGGAGTATCACCAGGTACAGCCCCTCCCTGTCAGGCGAGGGCTGGAGTATGACCAAGTACAGCCCATTCCTGGCAAGCGAGAGCTGAAGAATCACCAAGTACAGCCCCTCCCTGGCAGACGAGGGCTGAAGTATCACCAGGTACAGCCCATTCATGGCAAGCGAGAGCTAGAGAATCACCAGGTGCAGCCCCTCCCTAGCACACTCAGGCGAGGGTCTGGAGTATCACCAGGTACAGCCTCTCCCTGGCTCACTCAGACGAGGGCTGGAGTATCACCAAGTACAGCCTCTCCCTGACTCTCTTAGGGATGGGCTGGAGAATCACCAGGTACAGCCTCTCCCTGACACACTCAGGCATGGGCTGGATAATCACCAGGTGCAGCCCCTCCCTGGCACACTCAGACATGGGCTGGAGTTTACCAGGTACAGCCTCTCCCTGGCTCACTCAGGCATGGGCTGGAGAATCACCAGGTGCAGCCCCTCCCTGGCACACTCAGACATGGGCTGGAGTATCACCAGGTACAGCCTCTCCCTGGCACACTCAGGCATGGGCAGGAGTATCACCAGGTACAGCCCCTCCCTGGCACACTCAGGCGAGAGCTGGAGTATCACCAAGTATATCCTCTCCCTGACTCACTCAGGGATGGGCTGGAGAATCACCAGGAACAGCTTCTCCCTGGCACACTCAGGCGAGGGTCTGGAGTATCACCAGGTACCCACCCTCCCTGGCACACTCAGGTGAGAGCTGCGGGGTCACCAGGTCCAGCCCACCCTGGCACATTCAGGTGGGTGCTGGAGTGTCACTGCATACAGCGCCTTCCTGGCAGTGGAGGGCTGGAGTATCACCAGGTACAGCCCCTCCCTGTCAGGCGAGGGCTGGAGTATGACCAAGTACAGCCCATTCCTGGCAAGCGATAGCTGGAGAATCACCAAGTACAGCCCCTCCCTGGCAGGCGAGGGCTGGAGTATCACCAGGTACAGCCCATTCATGGCAAGCGAGAGCTAGAGAATCACCAGGTGCAGCCCCTCCCTAGCACACTCAGGCGAGGGTCTGGAGTATCACCAGGTACAGCCTCTCCCTGTCTCACTCAGGCGAGGGCTGGAGTATCACCAAGTACAGCCTCTCCCTGACTCACTTAGGGATGGGCTGGAGAATCACCAGGTACAGCCTCTCCCTGGCACACTGAGGCGAGGGTCTGGAGTATCACCAGGTACAGCCTCTCGCTGGCACACTCAGGCAAGGCTGAAATATCACCAAGTATATCCCCTCCCTTGCACACACAGTGGTCTCGCCCTGCTTCAACACACTAAGAATGCTGAAGAAAATCTTCAAGTGGCTACCAGTCAACACCAGGAAAACCATCACCCATAGCCCTCATCACCTGAGACTAGACTATGGAAAAACACTGTGCGCAGGGATTACCAACCAGTTCACACAAAGACTGCAACACAAAGACTGCAAACGGTCTAAAACACAGCAGCCAGGCTAGTCCTCAACCTCTCATGTCAAGTCAACATCACACCACACTTTAGGGAACTCCACTGGCTCCAGATATATGTGTGTACGCTTTACACTCCTCACTGACATTGGCAAAGCTCTCCACAACACTGACCCTCCCTACCTGATCAGTCGCATTCACTTCCACCAAATGTCCAGACACCTTTGTTCTGCTATCACTCTCTAGCACACACCTCACACATTCACAAAAGAAGAGCAGGTGGCCGCGCCTCCTCATACCTGGCCCCTAATGCCTAGAACGACCTCCCACAACACATCAGAACCTCTTCCTCTCGTCTTCTTCATTTTCGTAAGAAGCTGAAGACCTAGCTTTTCGAGTAAGCCCCTAGGGCTGGCCTCGCACACCTGCTACAGAGCACCTGAATACCCTCGCTGGTGATTAACGAGCTATAAAAACACAGATAACGTAACACATAACAATGTGATGGCTTCTTAGACCTCAAACCACAATTCTTGGTCCTGGCTCAAGTCCCAGTACATCACTAGGGGATACCCCCAGCAAGCACAGAGATATTTCAAGGCACGGGCGAAGTGTGCTCTGGCAAAGGGGCCCCATCCTTAAGCTTTCGGGACAGTACCGGACTGTTATGAGTTTTAAAAAAGCCTGTTTGTTTGTGTTTCTTTTTTTTTATACTGGCTGCATCCCCATATCTATTGGGGTATGTCCCCAGGGCACTGGTGCAGAGACCTCAAATGAGATTAATAACACTGGAGATAATTTCAATAAATACGATGCTCAAAGAGTTAAGTTGCTGGTATTCATATATTGTTGCTTCACAACATGAATTCAATTCCTTCGTTAATCAACAATTGCTTTTTCCAACAAACAATATGATTCACATTTCCATCATCCCAATGCATTTCGGCCGCGATGGGCCTTTGACAAAGGAATATTGGGGTATGAAAGATAGTCTCCCGATACGCGAATGTGTGTCAGGCTTTTTTTTTGGCCAGCCTAGGCTGTCCGGCCAGGTCTGGGGGATAGAGACAAATACGTGTTAGATTCTGGGTAGATTCAGCAAGTGCTTTAACCTTTTTAAAGTGCATTCGCCTGAGCCCAACTCCACAGGCCTTTGCCTTTATGCAGCATGTGCCACTTACTGTGCAGTAAAGACTGGCATTGTGTGGTACCTCTGTGACTGCATCGTCCTTTTAGAGCTGCTGCCAGACTGTTGCCATAATAGCCTGCTGCTACGTGACTATGAATACCAGCTGCAGCCAGTGCAGGTAAGAGCGGTGGGGCCGGGTGGGGGGTTTTGACGGACGATAACGAGGAAAAATTAATTATTTGTTTCATTTTCCCTCGTCATCGTTTGCCGAAATCCCCCTACTCTCCCACCCACCCCACTGATCTTACCTGCACGGGCTGCAGTCGCTGAATTCCAATCCCAATCAACGCAGCTCAGGCAGCGCAATGAACAAAAGCACAGTTCACAAACTAGCTGCACCACACATTGTGGATACGAGGCCTGGTTGGAACACTGGTCTCTCTGCTTTTCTGTAACAGTGCAGCTGGAGACCACTTGCACCAAGAAAGGACCACAGGGGAAGTTAGGTGTCAGTGTGCGGCGCAGAGCGGCATTATACGCTGCCTCTAAGGTTCCATTGGCCATGGCCATGTGGAGCTGCTGGGCTGGTACAATCACAGCAGAATGCCACCTGACGAAGAATCCATGTTCCTCGCTGTGCAGGTATGGGAGCATAGTAAACAAAAGCAAAATAAAACACCCTCCATATGGACAAAAGATGAGTGACCACTCTACTGCACCGCCAGGGGCTCGTTTTTAGGTCGAGCCTAGAATTACAGCGCATGCGCTGCTCGCTTTGCGAGGCATGCAATATACAGCATAGCGTGGTAGCTTTGTGGAAGCTCTGCCCACTCTCCGCCCATCTTTTTCATTGGCTTAGGTCCTAAAGTCTGTCTTCCGATTGGTTTTAGGCTTGTTAGTCCCTACTCATGACGGCCATGTCGTCAATAGTATCCTTTCATGGCTAGGGCCCCTTTACTCTATTTTCATCCCTCCCCGGCCCCTACCGCAGTCCATGACTTCTTTGCCCTCCCCGTCCACCCACTCCTGTTCGTGCCGTCTTGCCCCCGCACTCCCGTTTCCGATGCAATAGGTCTTGCGTAAATGCTAGTCCTATTGCATTGCAAATGCTTGGTCTGTTTCTCTGTTGCTGGCCAGCCAGAGAGGGACTGTCCATGGTTGGGCTCACATGCGGGCCAGCCTACGAAGAGGGCTGTCACTCATGCGGCCATAGTTACCAAGGGCGTGACTGAGCTGAGAATGGATGATACATTCCGAGCAGGGGGCCCTAAGTTATATTTAGCCTGAGGCCCCCCGTAATCCTTAAATTGTCCACGGCTGGAGGATGAAGAGGTAATGCTTGCATTACTTATCAGTAATTTGTAATACTCGAGGCACTGATTCCCTTGCTCACTGCTCCATCAGGATTCAAGCAAGCCGGGCCGACGAGGCTGAAATGCCAGAAACCGGTCCCCGGTAGCTTGTCTCCTTTCTGGTGAAGAATTGGCTTGGTAGTTTGGTCTGCCCTGTTCCCATGATGCACTGGGCCAGGGACAGACTAATTTGCATATAGCCAGGTTCTGAGCTGGGATGGGGCAGTGAGCTAAATAACGGTGATGGATCAAGCCCTGATCTTTGGACTGGGTAAGAGTGGTCTGCTTAATTCAGACACTCTGTTCATCACCACCCCCTTTTCTGAATCGTTTTTGGCCACTATAGGTGTGGCAGGGTATACTCAGACATGAGTCCCTTGCTCACTGCTCCATCAGGATTCAAGCAAGCCGGACCGACGAGGCTGAAATGCCAGAAACCGGTCCCCGGTAGCTTGTCTCCTTTCTGGTAAAGAATTGGCTTGGTAGTTTGGTCTGCCCTGTTCCCATGATGCACTGGGCCAGGGACAGACTAATTTGCATATAGCCAGGTTCTGAGCTGGGATGGGGCAGTGAGCTAAATAACGGTGATGGATCAAGCCCTGATCTTTGGACTGGGTAAGAGTGGTCTGCTTAATTCAGACACTCTGTTCATCACCACCCCCTTTTCTGAATCGTTTTTGGCCACTATAGGTGTGGCAGGGTATACTCAGACATGAGTCCCTTGCTCACTGCTCCATCAGGATTCAAGCAAGCCGGGCTGACGAGGCTGAAATGCCAGAAACCGGTCCCCGGTAGCTTGTCTCCTTTCTGGTGAAGAATTGGCTTGGTAGTTTGGTCTGCCCTGTTCCCATGATGCACTGGGCCAGGGACAGACTAATTTGCATATAGCCAGGTTCTGAGCTGGGATGGGGCAGTGAGCTAAATAACGGTGATGGATCAAGCCCTGATCTTTGGACTGGGTAAGAGTGGTCTGCTTAATTCAGACACTCTGTTCATCACCACCCCCTTTTCTGAATCGTTTTTGGCCACTATAGGTGTGGCAGTGTATACTCAGACATGAGTCCCTTGCTCACTGCTCCATCAGGATTCAAGCAAGCCGGGCCGACGAGGCTGAAATGCCAGAAACCGGTCCCCGGTAGCTTGTCTCCTTTCTGGTGAAGAATTGGCTTGGTAGTTTGGTCTGCCCTGTTCCCATGATGCACTGAGCCAGGGACAGACTAATTTGCATATAGCCAGGTTCTGAGCTGGGATGGGGCAGTGAGCTAAATAACGGTGATGGATCAAGCCCCGATCTTTGGACTGGGTAAGAGTGGTCTGCTTAATTCAGACACTCTGTTCATCACCACCCCCTTTTCTGAATCGTTTTTGGCCACTATAGGTGTGGCAGGGTATACTCAGACATGAGTCCCTTGCTCACTGCTCCATCAGGATTCAAGCAAGCCGGGCCGACGAGGCTGAAATGCCAGAAACCGGTCCCCGGTAGCTTGTCTCCTTTCTGGTGAAGAATTGGCTTGGTAGTTTGGTCTGCCCTGTTCCCATGATGCACTGGGCCAGGGACAGACTAATTTGCATATAGCCAGGTTCTGAGCTGGGATGGGGCAGTGAGCTAAATAACGGTGATGGATCAAGCCCTGATCTTTGGACTGGGTAAGAGTGGTCTGCTTAATTCAGACACTCTGTTCATCACCACCCCCTTTTCTGAACTGATTCCAAGATAAGCAGGAATTAGAATGCTGTAATGTAGTCCAATGAATGACCGACCAATACTGCAGGGAATGATAGACATTTCAAATGTTCCCTATGGAATGGGGAATGGCTATTACTATACCACATTCCCCGGCAATATCCTGGTAGCAGACTGCTTTCCGGGGACACCCTGATGAATATGGACCCCAGAAACCAAGTGTTTCTCAAACAGAGAGGCAGTCTTACTTCCTCCAGGCCTCACTCCCTCTCTGAGGCACCACTCCTCGTCCTCTGCCCCCTCTTTCTCTGGTGAAACTTGCCGCAGGTCTTCCTGTGACCCCCCCCTTGCTGTGGATCACAGCTTCTGACAGTGGGGCACCCCACTCCCTGTAAGTCTCACGACCTCCCCTTGCTGGGCAATCTTCTATCAGTCTCTCTTCCACTGACACTCGGGCAGCCCTTCTTTTGCATCTCTTCCTGTGAGCCCTGCTGACCCACCTCCGCCCCCCCTGCTAGCTAGGCAGCACCTGTCTCCATAGGTTCCACCCGCTCTTGGTGCACACCCTCTCCATCCTACGCCCCAGTGCCTCTCTGAGAGACAGGCAGCCTCCCTTCCTGCACTCTCGTCCCCTCCATGACCCCTCCTCCTCCTAAGGCCCCTTTTATTTATTTTATTTAATGCATTTTTATAGAGCGCGGACTTTACCCGAAGGTGTCAGAGCGCTGTACAATAGAACCAGTTACGTTACATGAGAGAACTGTTACAGGAATGGAACAAAATAAAAGTAGCAGCAATAGAATCAAAACAACGCAGGCAAAAGGAGCACAATATCAAACACAGCAAGCACAGACTGTACAAACAAAAATATAAATATATATGACAAATTTATAATGATTAAAAAAACTTTCTGGTCGTCAGGAACCCCCCTTACACGTGCCGGGCACCTCTTCTTCGTATATCTCTCGCCACCCCTCCCCTGCTCTTATGTCTCTCACACGCTCTTCCTCCATGTTCTAGCTACTCACCCCCTCCTAATCCACGTCCCCCCTGTGCGCGTGCCCAGGCATCCCCCTCTGCTCGTGCCCCTACCGCCCCTTTCACCCTCCGCCTGCTAATTTCCTGATGTCCGGGTAGCATGAAACTGTGCAGCATCCTTGGATGTTGAGTTGCGTCGCCATGGCAACGCCTTCTCCCAGGCACGCCGCCTGATGGCGCTGAGGCCCACTCCAGGGCCAGCCATCGGGAGCTCATACGCCAGTGTGACAGCCTCCCGTGGCAAGAGCGGGGAATTAGGTCAGATGGCCAGCAGCTGGAAGGGGGTGTGCTTTGGGGGAGGGGGCACTGCGGTGCCAGCCCTCGGGCTGCTGTGGCTTTTACAGGCGGAGCGCTGAGGTTGGACGAGAAATGTCCTGGAAGGGAGAGATCCTTCAGCGTTCAGAGGCACCCAGGCTATCCTGAGAGACGGAGGGAGGGGAGAGGCGGGCAGGGGCAAGAGAAGGTGCGAGGAAAGAGAGAGGGGACAGGGGCAAGAGAAGGTGCGAGGAAAGAGAGAGAGAGGGCAGGGGGAAGAGAAGGTGCGAGGAAAGAGAGAGAGAGGGCAGGGGGAAGAGAAGGTGCGAGGAAAGAGAGAGAGGGGGCAGGGGTAAGAGAAGGTCCGAGGAAAGAGAGAGAGGACAGGGGCAAGAGAAGGTGCGAGGAAAGAGAGAGGGGGCAGGGGCAAGAGAAGGTGCGAGGAAAGAGAGAAGGGGCAAGAGAAGGTGCGAGGAAAGAGAGAGAGGGGGCAAGAGAAGGTGCGAGGAAAGACAGAGAGAGAGTGCAGGTGGAAGAGAAGGTGCGAGGAAAGAGAGAGAGGGGGCAAGAGAAGGTGCGAGGAAAGAGAGAGGGGGCAAGAGAAGGTGCGAGGAAAGACAGAGAGAGAGTGCAGGGGGAAGAGAAGGTGCGAGGAAAGAGAGAGAGTGTGCAGGACAGGGCAAGGAGAAAGAGAGGAAACAGTAAAGGGAAAGAGAGGTGCGGGGAGGGAGATGTAAGAACGACAGGAGAGAATGAGGGACCGGGGATGGGGAGGGGGCAGGAACATGGGGGACATTGGTGTAGATATAAACACGTAGGAATGGATTTGAAGAGAACACAACGGTGTGAGGGGAGAGTGCTGAGGGAAGAGAGACGGGCAGGTGGGGAACGGGATGGAGTGGAGTGTGACAGGTGTGGAGGGGCAAGAGGCAGACCTGGAGGGGGCGGCTGGAGGAAAGAGGAGACAGGTGTCAGTGGAGAAGGAAAGGGGCGAAGAGGCAGATGTGAAGGGAGAAGGGCTGAGGGAATAGAGGCAGGCAAGCGTGAAAGGAAGAGAGCTGGAGATAAGAGGACTGAGTGTGAAGGGAAGAGGGCCGTGTGTAAAAAAAAAAAAAAAGTGTGCTATTCTCTAGCCACCATTTGTTATATTTACTGATCCAAGATAGCGGTTGCCAATTTTTGTGGTTAATACAACAAAAAAATATTTGCACAAAGGCTCTTTTTGTACCGCAGAGCAACGTCCCAGCAAATGACAGCTGATGGGCCCTCCAAAAATAAAACACATTTGGAAAGGACCACTGGGAGGGGGGCCTTACAGAGCAAGGGAGCAGTGGGTGGGGGGACCAGGTGGATGGGAAGCATCGGGGTGACACAACAATGAAGGCGCTTGAGCTCCCCCAGGGCGGCCACAAAAATATTAACAAGAAAGGTGGGTGGAGAAAGCAATGGATGAGCTTGGCAGGCATTGGCGAGCAGCGCAGAGGCTGGAAAACACATGCACTCAGAGTGCTGAAATAAAAAGAAAAAACCCGTTCCCTGAATGTGAGAAGAGGAACAATACAAGTAGAACACTTAAAAGGATGGACACGAGTCAATGCACCATGAGAGGGCCAAACACAGCAAGAGACTGAGAAGCAGGCACGTGAGCCTGCCTGACAGTAAAGGCAACCGAAGGGACGCTCTGGGCGGGCTCCAGGCCCACTGGCAGCAGTTAGTGTGGTCTAAAGAGATGTTTTGTGGCGGCAGTTGAAAGCTGTCTGGTAGGTTAGGTGAGACCTAAAAACAGGGGGCCTCATTTATGAGGCCTTGCGTGAGTTTTGCGCTTCCGATGCGACACTTTTTGTGACGCATCGGCGGCGTAAAACATGCCTCCTGATGCGCACTATTTACAAAGTGACGCATCTAAGCAGATGCGTCACTTTGTAAACCCCTGCGCTACATTATACCTCCGTCAGGTATAATGTATGCAGAGGGGGCGTTCACCCGCAAAAAGCCTCGTAATAGTGACGCAGTGAAATCTATGAGATTTCACTGCGTCACTTTTAGGACGCTGTTGCGTCAAAATCTTGCGCCTGCCTCTCAGCAGGCGTAAGACTGACGCAGGCCCTTTAACATGGGGCTTGCCCCATGTGAAAGGACGCATTGCTGGAGTTGCGTCACTTTTGTGACACACTGCAGCAATGCGTGTGAAACTGGAGTGAGAAACTGGTACTCACAAGATGCGCGCAGAGTATTGCATGGAACAATGGGTTCCTATACTGTTTTATCAAGTTAGAATCCAAACATGTTTATGAAATTCCAAAGTTTAGTTTATTGTCTTTTCAAGTTCATGATTTAACTGATTTCATCTCAGCAAAACATTCAATTTTCGATCTTCACACAAAACCCAATGCATTTCGGGTCATGAAAACAAAGGACCCTTCCTCAGGGGTCTGCAAGGAAACATACGGGACCAAATTAGTGACCAGTCCAATACAGCATGATATACATTATCTATTAACATATTCTGACGTGCATAAACCACAATAGCGAAAAAGAAATAAAACCAGGCGTTTTAATCGAAAAAGGCTTTCCTCCTTATAGTCTCACTAAAGAAAACAAGAAAAACGATAACCTATGTAAACACAAAGGTAAAACCTCATGTGCGCGATTTAAAACAAAGTAGACACCACCGAATGTAACGGTTCATACAAACGTGGCGGGTAATCATAAGAATATGCGAAAACAAACGAAAAATTGCACTTACTAGGAGATCGAAAACACACGCGTCTATCGCGACGCTTCAACAAACGGGCACTGACCCTTCAGGTGAGTTATTAACCAAACGTCAATGGAGAGTAGTGAAGCCCGGTCACATGATCTGAGTACATAGGCTTCAACATGACGAAGTCTACTGTTTGGGAACCTATTCACGTGATACTCAATCACGTGATGTGAGTGAATGCGCTTCAACATGGCGGGGCCGCCAACAGTTTCCTACATACTAGTGCGCTAACAGTGAGATGAAAATAAAAAATACAATAATGTGATGGCTGAAGCGTGAAATAGATCAATGTTCACCAAAAACGTGGGAAGACATTGTATATAACATGCGAAATTGAACATGACATGAAGTCGTACCGCATATGAGATATCAAAATTAACAGTAAGTGGAAATCTTCCAGAAGTGCTCAAGAAGCATCTTCCTACTTCGCAATTCTACAGGTTGAAACGGATTACTTCTGACAAACATGAGTTGTCTACATCATTAAAGATCCAGACTCAAAAATATTTGAAAAGAGGGTATCCTGAAACCATTTTGAAAGAGTCCCTTGAAAAAATGAGAATTAAACCCAGAGAGATGCTTCTTGAACCTACGATTTCGAAACCTGAAAACAAAACGGTATGTGTTCTCAAATATTCAACAGAAGTCACTCGCATAAAACGCATCTTGAATAAACATTGGTCACTCATCTCTGGAGAACCAGATTTAAAAGATCTTTTCAGTGACAAGATCATGTTTGCTCATCAAAGGTCACGTAATTTGAAAGAGATTCTAAATTGTCCTGAAAAAGAACGAAGGACTCACAAAGGCATGACCAGATGTTTGAACTGTGTGCATTGTAGCAATATAATTGTAGGGAACCAGTTTACCCATCCTTTGAAAGGTTATAAAATCGACCTACAACATTCGGCAACATGTGACACTAAGAATATCATCTATGCGATTAAATGCCCTTGCGGGAAAGTATATGTGGGCTAGACAGAACGAAAATTGAAAGTACGCATCACAGAGCACAAAAGTAACATTAGACTTTCCAACAAAAAATCTACCGTGGCTAATCACTGGATTGAGGCTCGTCACCAAATTGCTCAACTAAGATGCACGATTCTGCAGGTGATTAAACAGTGCGGAGACATCGATCCCCAAAAACAGAGACTACAAGCTGAATTCTTTTGGATAAAGAAATTGAATTCTCTCCAGCCGTCTGGAATGAATGACAGGATTGAGTATACGTGTTTTTTATAATGATCTCCAGATCTCTAAAGACATTGGCAACAGGAATGCTTCCTTTTTTCCCCTCCCCTTGTGAATGTTCATTTTGAAAGTAAACTTAGTGGTTAATGAAGATTTCCACTTACTGTTAATTTTGATATCTCATATGCGGTACGACTTCATGTCATGTTCAATTTGGATCACTGAAAGAATATCGACTACCAAAATATCGACTACCCAAAATATCGAGGAAAAAATATCTACAGCAAAAATATCGAGTTTGTATGTACAAACAGGTAAGTACAAAAATATCGAGTACAAAATATCGTTTACAAAAATATAGTTGTAAAAAATATCGTATTTACTAAAAACAGTGTTAAATTAAATTAATATTAATAATTAATTACTAAAATATACTTAAAATTACTTAAATTAACTTATAATAATTAAATAATTAATGAAAGTTAAATAAATATTTTTTTATTTCATATTTATTAAACATATATATATAGTAATAAAATATAATAAAATAATACCCAAAAACTGAAAACTGACCCTGAACCCTAAAAATACCCCTTTACCCAAAAACTGAAAACTGACCCTGAACCCTAAAAATACCCCTTTACCCAAAAACTGAAAACTGACCCTGAACCCTAAAAATACCCCTTTACCCAAAAACTGAAAACGGACCCTGAACCCTAAAACTACCCCTTTACCCAAAAACTGAAAACTGACCCTGAACCCTAAAAATACCCCTTCACCCAAAAACCCAAAACTGACCCTGAACCTTAAAAATACCCCTTTACCCAAAAACCCAAAACTGACCCTGAACCCTAAAAATAAAAACGATATTACTTCACTTACCTTAAAAACGATATTACTTCACTTACCTTAAAAACGATATTTTGGCTGTCGATATTCTGTCCAGTCGATATTTTCTCCAAACAATATTTTGGAGTCGATATTATGTCCAAACGATATTTTGGAGTCGATATTATGTCTGTGTACCGTTCAATTTCGCATGTTATATACAATGTCTTCCCACGTTTTTGGTGAACATTGATCTATTTCACGCTTCAGCCATCACATTATTGTATTTTTTATTTTCATCTCACTGTTAGCGCACTAGTATGTAGAAAACTGTTGGCGGCCCCGCCATGTTGAAGCGCATTCACTCACATCACGTTATTGAGTATCACGTGAATAGGTTACCAAACAGTAGACTTCGTCATGTTGAAGCCTATGTACTCAGATCATGTGACCGGGCGTCACTACTCTCCATTGACGTTTGGTTAATAACTCACCTGAAGGGTCAGTGCCCGTTTGTTGAAGCGTCGCGATAGACGCGTGTGTTTTCGATCTCCTAGTAAGTGCAATTTTTCGTTTGTTTTCGCATATTCTTATGATTACCCGCCACGTTTGTATGAACCGTTACATTCGGTGGTGTCTACTTTGTTTTAAATCGCGCACATGAGGTTTTACCTTTGTGTTTACATAGGTTATCGTTTTTCTTGTTTTCTTTAGTGAGACTATAAGGAGGAAAGCCTTTTTCGATTAAAACGCCTGGTTTTATTTCTTTTTCGCTATTGTGGTTTATGCACGTCAGAATATGTTAATAGATAATGTATATCATGCTGTATTGGACTGGTCACTAATTTGGTCCCGTATGTTTCCTTGCAGACCCCTGAGGAAGGGTCCTTTGTTTTCATGACCCGAAATGCATTGAGTTTTGTGTGAAGATCGAAAATTGAATGTTTTGCTGAGATGAAATCAGTTAAATCATGAACTTGAAAAGACAATAAACTAAACTTTGGAATTTCATAAACATGTTTGGATTCTAACTTGATAAAACAGTATAGGAACCCATTGTTCCATGCAATACTCTGCGCGCATCTTGTGAGTACCAGTTGCTCACTCCAGTTTCACAGTTTAAAAGGCACGGATTGACGACGTGTGACAGATGCCTGCGCAACCCTTAATGTTTCTGAAAAAATCGTTTCTGTCAAAATAGAAGAATCTGGAGTGCACAGGGGTAATACAGATTGGATACACTCCAGCAATGCGTCACTTTTGCGCCTACAGATACATCAGAAATACTGACGTATCTGTAACTCCTTGCGACATGATGCGTCATATTATAAATATGACGCATCAATCATGTCGCAGGGAGAGCGCAGTGAAAAGTGACGCATCGCTGTTTTCACGCAGCGATGCGTCACTTTTCATAAATGAGGCCCCGGAGGTGTAAGCGTAGAAGGAATGGAGAGGCGGGGTGGCATGGAGGGAAGAGATGCTAAACTGCAATGGTGCATGTCCAACAGGAAGTTCAAGGGGCTCAGTTTTCTGCATTTTATTCCCTTTCCCTGACCTCATATACACACCTTTATAAGGCTCATAACCTCTAGCTTTTCCAAAACCTATGTGGGTTCATGACTTTATAGCATATATGATTACTTTATTCCAGTTGATCACCTTACATATATATATTCCTATTTACGGAGTACCAGACAGCAACTTCAAAGACAATTGACTGACTGGTCCGTTTTAATTGATTTTAGTGATTAATTGCATTATATTGTTTTTGCTCAAAAAACCTCTTGGGTTTGTTAACCACATCCTCGCGGCACATTTTCCCTTCCTGCGCTGGGATTTTCAAAAACCCATTATTCATGACGAGCTGGGCTCGTCATGAGCGTGCGAGGAGGCTACCTCATGACGAGCCCAGCTCGTCATGAGCGTCGAAGGGGTTAAATGGTCCTCTGTAGGAAGGTGGATACCTGACTATGGTTACCCCAGATTTTTTGCCTTGTGTTTAGCTGGTTTTCGACTTAGTTGGCCTGGGACCCTGCTAATCAGGGCCCCAGGCCTACTGCTCTCTCTGTAAAATGGAATCCATGTACCCTAGGTACATCACCAATTGGGATTTGGGTCACTCTTATGAGTCCCTGTACAGTGTATATAGGTACTCAGGGCATAGGTGCACCCAAGGCATACCAGGGGCTGCAGCATACCTTTTGCCACCCCTGGCTGGCCATCCAAACTGACACAACTGGCTGATCACTCAGCTGGGGCAAGGTCGTGTAATCACCCCTTGCTTAGATATAGTATTCCTATGTCTAACCTTATATCTGGACACATATGCACCTATAAGTCACTCCTATGGCAGGCCTTAACAATCCTGAAGGCAGAGTGCTTGGTTTTATGTGAGATGGTGCTCTGGCATGAGCTGAGCCCTTCTGCAGCTTTCGGAACCATGTCCTTATAGCTGTTCTAGGATATTGTCATACCATATACTCTAAAGTGCATTATAATCCTCGCGGTTATTGCTAACTTCGGTTTGGCTTTATCAAAACATGTCGTGTAAGGTGTCATACGCTTTGGAATACTACCCCCTCGCCAGTTCTGGCGACGGGGGTAGCATTCCACCCTTCTAGAGGGAGAAGACATGTTACTTCTATTAATCCCAGTTAAAATTAACCAGAGCCTCAGCATCACAAAATGGATGCTGCTGCCACAGACACAAGTCTGACCTCCTGCTGCTGGTAGTCCTTCCAGCAAGGGAGGCTTGGACAATAGGTTTCCTGTCACAGGGAGGTGCTAGCACCACCCCAGACAGGAGATAGTGGATTGGGGCAGGGAGGGCTGAATGAAATGAGACACTGCCTAGGGCACACAAGGTGTCCCATGCATAGTCCAGTTCAAACCGGTGCTGGGGCACTCCAGCCCCAGCTCTGGCGCGAAACTGGACAAAGGGAAAGGGGTGTAACCACCCCCTTCCTGGGTCCCACCCATAGGAGGGACCTAGCAGGTAATCCAGCCCCTAGATTTGGTATATAGGTAGGAGCTGTGTCCTTAGACTTTAGATAATCCTGACTGAAACTCTGATACAAAACTCTGGACCCTTCGACATCCTACTCGACGTAGAAGACTGAAGAATCTCCCCTGTGGTCAAGGAGTGACCACCCTGTGCAAGCAGGCACCATCAAGCGCTCAACGGTTTGCTTTGTCGTTGCTCCCGCCGGAGCTTGAACACAGAGCCTGACAAGACACGGACTTCCAGACATCCAATAGCCCGATCCACAGCCACAACAAAGCTGAGACCCGTGGAGGCGATGAGAAGACGTGGGACCGGCCATCTTGGGAAGCCAGCAAATTGCTTTCCGTGCAACTTCTGAGGCACCCTCGAAGTTGTGCATTGGGGATTGAGAAGCCCCAGCCCCGAGCACCAACTGCACCAAAGATCACCTCTCCACACTCACCGAGTGCTGCGTGGGGCCCTTTTGCATTTTCCTGCTCGACGAGTCTGTCCCGTCACTTGCCCGTTGGCTAGTGGCCTCTGTGACGACGAAATCTGAAATCTACACCACTTGTCTGGTTGCTCCAGACTAGCCCTTGCTTCCCTGCGAAGGAGAAGCCCCTCAGTCCTTGCTGGCCTGAGTAAGAAGCCATCTTTGATTCCTGCGTGGGTTGCATTTGCCAAGGCCTGTTGACTCCGAATCAAGATCCGACACCGCCAACAGCGGGAGCCTTCGTGGGGCAGTCCGTATCCAGCTCCTGGTTGTCGTCGATACCTCCTGGTCCACGTGGCTGCAGAGACAAGCTTCACGACTTCACCTGATCGCATCCCGACATCGCCTGGTTTCTTCCTGGTTCCTTCCTGGTCACTGGCTAGTGACCCAGACTCTGTCCCCTCTGCTCTCAGGTACTCTTCATCCTCGATCCACCCTTGGATCCAACCGGACTCTTCTCTCCTGGTCGCCTGCAGCATCTTTTCTCCAAGGCTCCATAGAACTCCACGATGAAACCCGACACACTTTGACACCTATGCACCCGCTTCCTGTGGGTGAGGTAACGCGAGTACTGCGGTGCTCCTGTAAAGAGTAACTCTCCTAGTGTCCTAGTTTCAAGTGGTTAGCTTCTAGTCCAGTCGGAAGACTACTAATTCTTTAACTTTCTAACTTTACGCACCCATTGACTTCCATGTGTGCGCGCGTGTGCATTTAGACTCTACACCCGCATCCCGTGGGCCTCCTGCTCCCTAACTATTGTTAGTACAGTGTAGCCCCAGCGATTCCCAAGGCCCTAGGCCTTACCATTGTTCGTGACGTGGTTCTTATACCACTATTTTAGTATATGGTTTAGCGGGCCACCAGGGCCTATCCATATTTGTGCAACTTTTGTATGTTATATTAAGTTACTTGTTATGCGCTTGTGCTCCTGTTCTCATAAAGAGTCGAGTGGGTTGTTTTGGAAATAAATACATATATATTTTGAATATATAACCTGTGTGGTGTCCTTTCATTTGGTATTAAAAGGATTGCATATGGTAAAACAGCTGGCTTCACATGCCCTCTTGAGTTTACCCTAAGACTGATTGTCCATGCTACCCCTATGATAGCTGGTCTATAAGGTTGACTTTACAACCATCACCATGAGGGTTGTTTGGACTGGTGCAAGGTGCTCACTAGAATAGTGAACATCATATACCAGGCCAACTTCTCACAGGACCCATGCGCTAGAACGCTGTCCTACTAAACACCATAGCCAGTCCAACACTAAGAGATTTTTCAACAACAGTAAACACCCATCTCTTGAAAACCAAAGTGGTTAAATATTAACTTGAGGTGTCCAAACATTGTACATATGTATTTTTTTGTTTATACCTCAATCTAAGAGTTAACTGGTCTCTATGCTGCTCTGTTATACATCCTACAGCCAGGGCAGTATTCAGCTGTTTATTGACCTTGCTGCTCTTGCATTTCATTCAATTGCATAAGTAGCTCTTGTCAGTTATTAACACGTTGTAACTCCTCTCAATCGGGTTACTGTCTGATTTACTAGCCGTGTTGAGGACAGGAGAACCCAGAGACAATAACAAGCATTGGCATAGCCAATAGGTCTTGCCTTTGGGACCTTCTAAGGGCCTTATTTATGAAGGCCTTGCGCCGCCAGTGCGTCACTTTTTCCCATGTTAAAAGTGACGCACCGGCGGCGCAAGGCCTTCATAAATAAGGCCCCAAGTGTTTAGCCATGCAACAGTTGATGTTGTTGCACCAAGGATATTGTGCTGCATAACTAAATACTTATGAGGTCCCAAAGGCGAGACCTATTGGCTATGCCAATGCTTGTTATTTTATTATTTTCTTATACCTACTACCCCCGCGTCCTCTCCCCTTCCCGCTCCCCTACCTCTGATTAGTGCCAGCCGCCGCTGTTTGATTGAATTCCCTGTGTACTT
The DNA here is from genome assembly GCF_964261635.1 of Lissotriton helveticus. Classification (NCBI taxonomy): domain Eukaryota; kingdom Metazoa; phylum Chordata; class Amphibia; order Caudata; family Salamandridae; genus Lissotriton; species Lissotriton helveticus. The sequence goes on from NC_136073.1 coordinate 14,908,852, forward strand.
CTACTGGAAACAACTTTTTTCTCTTTCTTTCAGCAATTCATGGCAGTGCATGCATCTTCTTGCTTTCTACTTTGTCTACTGCTTTTCCCATCAAATACCTATCCTGACTGCACGCTTCATGTTGCTGCTTCCTGCTCCTTGCCCCAGTTCGCACAATGATTCCCCTAAATCTACTGCCCAGCTTTATTTTGATATATATTTTAAACTCTCCTACATCAAGCTCCTCGATTGCTCTACCCCCTCCCACTCCCAAATTCTCGCCCACGTTGAATTGTCTTCACACCCACTCCAATGCTTCTACTTCGCCGCTTCAGCTGCAATCGATTTTTATTTTTAACAAAATTGTATGTCCGTCATGTTTTATGCGCATGCATACATCATCATGCTGGGCTATTATAGCGTCATGACGCATTTGCAAACATGCGTACTGACTCATGAGTGGTGGGCACACATCATTGCACTTCTTTTGCATCAGCAAAAAACATTTCATTTTAGTGATGCTAAATGCCATCGGAAAAAGCATTGGCAAAGCCAAAAGGCCTGCACTGACACCCAAAGGAGAGATGCAGTGGCTTGGCCAATGCTGTTTTTTTAAGTCTCTGGTTGTGCAGAGAGTGCACCAGGGCTTGTTTGCTCATTCATTGTATTGCTCCCACATTTCATTGAGAATCTAAGACTAAACATACCACACCTCTGAAATTCCTATAGCAGGTGACTTGCTTTGTATTCTTACAATCCTCTCTCCTCCGACTCAAGTTGCAGGAAGATTCCCTAGAGTTAAGCATCTCTGTGGCGATGGCAGCTGTGGCTACGGGAATATTCTGTTCATATACGCTCTTCATTATAGCTTTGCTAAAGCAGATACCGTGCGGTCGCAATCCTCGCAGTGCTTAAAGCCGGGCATCCCTACGGCACCAATCGGAGTCGAAAGACTTCGAAAAATGATCAAAAAACGATCAAAAAGTTAGTCAAAAATTGACTAGGGTTACTGCTTTTTCCAGATCTGCGCTTGCTGGCGCGGAAAAAAGAAGAACTGACGTCAGCACGCGGAGGCGGCGTCTAAGTACTCCGACGACGTCATCACGGCGCCCACGACGCCGACGACGGACGCGGAGCCGCAGACGACGCGCAAGGGTACTGCTACACAAAAGTTTCCGGATCCAGTCTGACGCCTGGGGATATTCTAAGGTAAGGAATCTAATACTAACGTGTCTCTTTCAGATACTGCCCTGCAGAGGATATCAAGTGAGCCATTTCCCTGTAAAGCCAAGGAAGCTGCATTGGTGCATAATCCAGAGAATGAACACTTGCAAATGGCAAAGAGCTCTGAATAGTTTAGCATTATAAAAACAACATAAACATCAACAGGCGGCAGAACCCAGAGACTTCTCTAAGTCTGAATTAGTACCTTTCTAAATAACACTAAGTCTATCAGAAACCAAATGTTAGTGCGGTCCGCATGAAACAGCACTCTTTTACCAATCATACTGATGATGGTTTTTCCATTTCATGGAAAAACCTAGGAAATAATATATTGATTTATTTACAGAGGTTTGAGAAACTGGAACAGCGTCAACTCGTGGTCAGTGAGAAACAATGAGAACACAAAGTAGGACAGTATGGCACATAGACGATGTGATGAGCCGTGAGAGCCCAATGCGGTGCAAGCTACCCCTCTCTTATACTCTGCATCCACCTATGCCTGAGAGATTATGAGGGTAAAGGTCAGTCTGAATACTTTCATTTTTATTTATTTTCTGAAGTGCCGTTGACTAGTGGATTCAACCCTAAGAGGAGGTTCATCTTGTTCCAGACTTTGGGTCCTTACCCTCCCAGGAATCTTTCTCCCTGTTTTAGCAAACTGAACTCTCTTTGATAGATCAGACTGGGGGTGACTGTCTAATGTTTACCTGGGATTTTTTGGGGACATTTTACATAGCACAAAATTGGCCCAAGGGCATTGGAGTGCTTTACACGAGGATATCAAGTGAGCCATTTCCCTGTAAAGCCAAGGAAGCTGCATTGGTGCATAATCCAGAGAATGAACACTTGCAAATGGCAAAGAGCTCTGAATAGTTTAGCATTATAAAAACAACATAAACATCAACAGGCGGCAGAACCCAGAGACTTCTCTAAGTCTGAATTAGTACCTTTCTAAATAACACTAAGTCTATCAGAAACCAAATGTTAGTGCGGTCCGCATGAAACAGCACTCTTTTACCAATCATACTGATGATGGTTTTTCCATTTCATGGAAAAACCTAGGAAATAATATATTGATTTATTTACAGAGGTTTGAGAAACTGGAACAGCGTCAACTCGTGGTCAGTGAGAAACAATGAGAACACAAAGTAGGACAGTATGGCACATAGACGATGTGATGAGCCGTGAGAGCCCAATGCGGTGCAAGCTACCCCTCTCTTATACTCTGCATCCACCTATGCCTGAGAGATTATGAGGGTAAAGGTCAGTCTGAATACTTTCATTTTTATTTATTTTCTGAAGTGCCGTTGACTAGTGGATTCAACCCTAAGAGGAGGTTCATCTTGTTCCAGACTTTGGGTCCTTACCCTCCCAGGAATCTTTCTCCCTGTTTTAGCAAACTGAACTCTCTTTGATAGATCAGACTGGGGGTGACTGTCTAATGTTTACCTGGGATTTTTTGGGGACATTTTACATAGCACAAAATTGGCCCAAGGGCATTGGAGTGCTTTACACGAGCACCAGATTACACTACACATTTTTTAGGCAAAGTGGGATTAAGGGGTTTGCTCAAAATCAGAGGGAGCTGAGCCGAGGCAGAGACCTGAACCTGGTTCTGCAGTTCCAAAAACACTAACTCTGGCCGTCAGCCAACATCTCTTCCATATATTCCTGGATGTTATGCTATGTTATGTTTATGTGTTTGGTGCCCATATCACCCTGAAGGGTATCCCGGCGCCTATAAAAAGGGTTCTTCAGCCTTGTCGCAGCTTATGGGAAGATCCATGTTTTCAGCTTCTTGCGGAAGTTTCTTGAATGCAACGAGGGGTCCGTTTTTGTATGGATTATGAAACTTTGCTCCAATAGGCCTCATGAGCTGCTCATAAATCGTTAAATTCAGTCTTTTATTCTGCCCGGGGTCAGTTGTACATGGTCTTGTTTCCTGAGGTGGAGACAATGTGTGCCAGTATGTTTTTGCACTCTTTCCAGTGTGCCGGGGTCATTCTTTGGAAGACCAGAGTATATGATGGTACAATAGTCAGAGCCCGCCTTTAACTAGATTCGGGAGACCTCCCTCCAGATTACGACCCTGTTTCCTGTCCTGACTTAAGTGACCTTAACTCCCCAGCAGACACAAGCCAGCGCTCCTGGAGGCAACAAGATAAAGTGATTACTAAGGAGAAATTAGATTCCCAGACTGCCAGTTTGGCATCAGTTAAGATTGTACAGATGAATATTGATTTAGACACACATTCAAAACAAGTTCTAGATTCCACAGAGTGGCCTTTCCTGAAGGTGAGGGTGCAGTGTAAGATCTCCTAAATATATATGTGAATTGTTTAGCTTTTTAACAAACGATCAGGACCTTGAAAAATGATGCAATTCATGTAAGGTTATTTCCATAGATACCAATATTGTTCAGGTGAGGAGTGAGGATGGTGTGGTCACCTGCATCGAATGCTGCCAATGAGTCCAGCAGTACCGTGCCAACGACACGGACAACCTCCAGTATTCTACTTGCGCCATCAGTAACCGAGACTAGGCTGGTGTCAGTGGTCTGTATTGGACAAAGTCCTGCTGTACAGGTTCTAAGGTGTCAAGAGCCCTCTATAAAGGGAGAGAAGTGCTGGGTAATGGACTTCTTCAAAAGCTTGAGGCAGTGAGCAAGATTATCCGCTCGGACAGGGAACCCTCGTTCATATAGAACTTGAAAGACGATTTTTGACTGAAGATTGGAAGAGACATATTAAATATTCAAAAGATACAATATGCATATAATTCTATCACAAAACAACCTAAATGGTGACAAGGCACAATATACTGGTCAATTTAGGTTTATAAACCGTGTTCTTCCACGCAACAGTAGGTGAGAGCCCTGAAGGGTTCCATATGAACGAGAGCGCCCCCTTTCGCATTAGGTACCCACAAGTTCTTTAATGACGTGTTCCCCATCCCTTACAATAGATCCCTTCGAAAAAACCTTTAGAATAAATATGGGAGATCGCCTTGTTTGAGAAAAGGATGGGACACCGCCTGAGCTAAACACGAGTACAGCAACAACACAAAGGCTGTTGCTTGTGCGACGGCTGCCAAACACTCAACATACCAGAGCTAGGGTTATGCAGTGTAATTTCTGGACCTACCAGGGTCATTTCATGACAATCTCCAAGTATAACAGTACCTTATCCTTTGGTAAATGAACTGTAAACTGGGAGATGATAAGGCTCCCGGAGGACTAACTCCTGTTTCAACTTTCCCCCTATGTTAATGTAATTTTAAATACTTGTGTCATATCAAGGAAAGTCTACTAAATGCTCTCCACTACCAAGTTCTGAAAGGCCAAGTAGCCAACCCCTCACCCCAGGAATAGGGAGAACACAAGACGAGGAGGGACATCCAAGGGACTCTTAGAACTGGAACCAACAGAAGCTCTACACAATGTACCGGGAGACACACCTGAGGCAACACAATACGATAGAAGTCTACACATCCCTGGGGAAAAGCTTGAATCTGGCAGTATATGTGTCAGTGGTGAAAAAACCCAAAAACAAAGACAAGCTCTCACCAAATACAGACTGAGTTACCGTAGTCTAGAAATATAGACTGGTTTGAAAAAGATATGGAAGGCGCACTCGGAAGGAATTACGCAGGTACTTGTGAGCTTTAGTTTTCTTTTTTTCTTTATTTAGGTAATTATACCAAAAAGGACATGCACAGCCAAGGCGTTTCGTTACGTCTTGTAACTTCGTCAGGGCTAGAAATGTATTGTTGATATAAAGCATTTAAACAACAATGTAGTTGAACCGGTAAACAAGGTTTGGAACAGGCACAGTTCCAGATATGCGAAAGCACTCCTTGTGTTTTCTTTGAAGTTGTTTGTGTGTTACACCTTGTATTAAAATATCCCTATTTACATCAAAAAAGCAAGAGTGTCCCTCATCTTGGTGGACCCGCCTGTTTTCGGATTTTCGTGTCATAAATTTCTACAAATTGGACCTTCTTATACAACTTCAAAGAAAACACAAGGAGTGCTTTCGCATATCTGGAATTGTGCCTGTTCCAAACCTTGTTCACCGGTTCAACTACATTGTTGTTTAAAGGCTTTATATCAACAATACATTTTTAGCCCTGACGAAGTTACAAGACGTTACGAAACGCGTTGGCTGTGCATGTCCTTTTTGGTATAATTACCTAAATAAAGAAAAAAAGAAAACTAAAGCGCACAAGTACCTGCGTAATTCCTTCCGAGTGCGCCTTCCATATCTTTTTCAAACCTGTTGATTGTATTTGTGCCCAGGGACAACGGGCACGGGAAGTGTGCTGCACCACCACCACTTTTATTTTGAACTACTGTTTTGGTTGTGCTAAACCTTGGTCGTGTTGTCCTGTTGCTTTTGTTAACATAGAAATATAGACTGGTCGAGACAGTTCCAACCACAAACCCAGAGAGAACAGAATTTGCCAACAGTGTGCACTGGGAGAGAGAGTTTGAAAGTCTCTTTGACCGACACTACTATCGCATCTACAAAAGCACTAAAGGCATCTAATTATCCACATTCTGCAAGAAAAAGGAATCTTCACTAGTTAAACTCAAGAAGAGCAAGAATTGGTGGTTGGTTATTTTTTTAAACATTTGCAATTCACCCCCCCCCCCCAAAAATAAAGAAAAATGGAAACATATAAAAATAAATTAATGACGCAGAATCTTAGCCACACCAGCCCTAGCACTGAAGTGATCCATCTTCTTTTCTGGTGATTGTGTTAGGTTATGCTACATTAATACATTTTATAGAGTGTGTGATTATCAAAAAGGCGTCTTGGCGCTAGTGCCATTTAAACAAGAATTTTGAGGAAATCAGATAACAGACACCTGGAGATTTAGGCAGCAGGAGAAGATCTACTGTACAAAACAACAATGGGAGAGGTAGGGAGAGTCAAGGAGGCTTCTCTCAGTCCCCGGTTCAATGCAAATAAACAAAAAGAGAGAGGCCAAATCAGTCTCAGAATTGCCACTAAGTTGGAGCGAGATAGATAAGGATCACACACTCACTTTGGGTGAATAGGAAAGCCCTCACACACCGACCTGGTCAGTGTCATGCTTCATCATCGGGCCCCACCAAAGAGGCCGAGTGCCTCTTTGGTGTGCTACGACGCCAGAAAGACTGCGGAGCTGGTTGTGTGAAGAGGGGCGTGTTGTGAGGGTGAGTGAAATTAAAAGTGTCTAAGAGGGTGTCAAGAATTTTTTTTTAATAGATGATCCCTAAGACACGTATTACAGGTATTATGTGTCTGAATTTAATTGCCAAGGTTTAGGAATGGTAAAATTCAGAGAAATACAATAAATCAGTCAGTCAACATGTTTCTGCCATATGGGAGGTATAAATTTACCAAGGCATTCATCAGGACTATACCCCGGCGGTATGGACTCTCTAATCGTCCACCCTAACCTGGGGGCGTGAAAGTGAAAATTATAAAAGGTGAAAAAAGTGCATGAAAAAAGGAGAGCGAATAGCTCAATCCCAAAAATCCTCCAAAATCAGGAGAGTATCAGCACCTGTGGAGTGAAAATACACACACAAACACAAACACAAACAGACAACAATTAATAAATTCCATTGCGTTTGGTCGTAGTGCTCCTTATAATGTGGCAACATTTGTGTGCCCAAAGTAAACACTAGGTTTAACACCATCCACATAACCCTATGGGGATGATATCGGTAACTCTGGGAAGTGGGGTGATAAGGGTGTCTTAAAAACTCAATTGATTGGGAAGAAATGGTTAAAAACACACTCTATGTGCTCCTTCTGAAGGGATCAATGGACCAAAGGTCTGTGACCCCCTACGATGGTTATATTACACAAATATCTCACTTTAAAATTTGGCGCTACTTGCACCATGGGTCTCGGGAGGGGGGTTGGAGCGTGCCTGGCACATCCTGAAAATGAAAGAGGTTTAGCCATTAGATCCCCGATATACGGGCGGTACTTAGCTTCGTTTCATAGAAGATCGGCGATGTTTGTGATCCGGGTGCACTCACGCCCTCAACGCTCTCAGCCCACTTGGAACCTAGGATCTGCCTCAGAACCGGACCCCGACGATGGAGAGCGGGGCCGGTAACTGAGTATTAAGGCAGACGGGCTGCGCGTCGCGTTCTTCCGGGTGGGCGTGTCCAGCCAAAACGAGGCTTGGAACGCGCCCGCCCATTGCTGGAGTGACGCGACTTGAAACCGGGTAGAGGCTTGAAACGCGCCCGCCCTGTATGGGAGGGACGTGGCTTGAATACCCAAATAGATATGCAGAATTCAATCGGCATATCGGCTGATTTTGGAATTATGGATTCCGAATTTTTTTTGACAAGCGAAAATACAAATAAAAAACGAGCGCTTGTTATAATTTATAGATAGTGCACTGAAGGTTACACTATGGTTAATATGGTAGTGTACCAGTTGTAAGGGGTGTGAATGCTAGGCAACCTGTTGCTCTTTAAGGTACAGGCAAGTATCACAGATTCTCATTACAGGTTTATACTGAGGAATTAAAAGTAGAGGGCACAGAGAGGAATTCCTCAAAAAGCCTTATCAATGCAAAGATAGGTAGATCATATTGTCAGACAGGTGCTAAGACATCCTGCTCAAGATAATACAGTATTCCATGGAATGTCATCGTTGAGGCCGTTGGTATTGGTGCCCAGACGATACACCCAGCGCTGCTCTTTTTCAAAGAGTCTGCTTGTGATATTAGTTGTCCCATGGAGTGCTTCAATTACAGTCCACCTCATATCATTGGGTGTGTGATTCCTGTCTAGAAAATGGCGGCTCAGCTTAGTGGTTACTTTTTTGCACCTTATGTTGCTCCGGTGTTCGCATATACGCTGTTTGACCCTGCTCGTGGTCATGCCAATATAGCGAAGCTGGCAGGGGCAAGTAATCAGGTACACTACATTCATTGAGTTGCAGTTAGTATGTTCTCTCTGCACCCAGACTTTAACTGATTCCAATGATAGAGTTTTAGTTGCTTCTGTCAGGTGGCAGACAACGCAGTCAGAACACGGGTAGTGCCCAGTAATTTTTGGTAAACCCCATGATGCAGTTATTGATGGCACATTATTAGTAGGTTTCTCTTTTGGCCGAGTATGGACCAGGGCATCTTTCAGACTTCGTCCTTTTTTAAAAGAGAAAAGCGGTTTCTCCCAGTTTTCTTAACAGGATGTGATAATATTCCAATGTTGATTAATTGTTTTTTTCATTACATTGGACAAGCTATTGTATGTGGTTACACAAGTCAGTGGTATTGAATCCGGGTTCTTCACCTTATCTTCCAAGAGTGCCTCTCTTGGCTGGTTTCTTGCTCTTTTCAGACCCTTGCTCAAGATTGGTGCTGGGTAACCTCTGTCTACAAGTTTCTCTGTAAGACAGGTGGACTGTTCTTTGAAATCACAAAGGGTGCTGCAATTCTACTGTAATCTACTGTAGTCTGGCGCTAAGCAGATACGTTTTCAGTTCCTTCCTGAACTTCCATAGGTTGGGCTGATCTCCGAGTTAAAAAGGGAGGGAATTCCACCATTTAGAGGTGGAATAGGAAAAGTTTCTTCCTTCCCATTGCCCTATTTTTATTCTGGGTAGACATCGCTGCCTAGCAGTACTAGACCGGAGGGTATGAGAAGGAGCGTACCATTTGAAAGTATCCAGGAGAAAGCGGGGACCAACTTGGTGCAATGCCTTATTGGCCCAGCATAACACCTTACATCTGATTCTTGCCCTAATGGACAGCCAATGGAGGTCTCTAATGGCTTTGGAGGCTGAGCAGAATTTGGAAGGTTTCTGAGTACTCTAGCAGTTGCATTTTGAAGGGTTTGTAGTTTGTTGAGAAGGCGTGATTGAGAGCCTGGGTAGAGAGCATTACAGTAGTCTATTTTGTAAAAACAAGAGTCAGGATGACTGTTTTCCTGAGTTCCATGGGAAGGTACAGCTTTCCTGAGAGAAATTGTAAGGTACAGTAGGATGTTCTTTAGAATTTTTAGCATGAGGAAACAGGATGATGTAACCTGCTTAGAGTGGTAAACGAACGTGAGCTTTGCGTCAAAAATGACACCCACATTTCTTGCTTTCTGAACTGTGCTTAGAAGGGGGCCAAGGCTAGGTGGCCACCAAGAGGAATTCCAAAATGAGGGATGCCTGCCAAATAGCAATACTTCTGTCTCTACTGAGTTCAGTTTTCGAAAAATTTTCTACATACAGGTGACGATCGTCAACATACACGTTCTGAAATCATTGGCCACTTTATCGGAATCAGCAGACACTATTTGGGTATCATCCGCATAGGAAAATACAGAGAACCCAGAAGTTCGAACCAGTTTGATTAGAGGGGTGATGTAAGCATTAAATAAGGTCAAACTCAGAGAGGATCCTTGGGGGACCCCATACGGAAGGGAAAATGATTCAGAGGTAAACCCTTCCAATGCCACCCATTGTCCTCGAATGGAAAGAAAGAATGTTCATATTCTGAGGGCAGACCCTTCAATGCCTTTACTTTCTAAGCAGTTTACCAGAGAAAGGTGGTCAACCGTATTGAAAGGTCCAATTGGATCTGGGCCACATTTTCTCCTTTATCCACTATAACTCTGATTTCTTCAGTTGCCACCAATAAGGGGATTCTGTACAAATGTACAATGGTAGGGCCTGAACAAGTGTTGAGATTGATCGAGAATGTTTTAGTTTTCAAGGGAAATAGAAATTTCCTAATTTGTGGCCTTTTCTAGAATTTTGGTAGGAAGAGGTGGGCACAATATTGGCCTATAGTTTTTTTAAATCTGAGGAATCAAGAGAGGATTTCTTTAAAGGAAGAAAAATAGATGGCTTTTTTCAGACCTCTGGGAAAATGTCTGACTCGAGCGCCCTGTTGAGTAATGCGTGAGATGGGTGGAAATGGTAGCGGAGACATGTGGGTGGCAGGGATCACCAGGAGCTCCGGTCTTTGTGTAGGTGATTAGAAATTTTCTCCTCAAAAAGTGTGGAAAAGGAATTTAATGCAGAGGGATGGTGGACATGGTCATTCTCAAAAGTCATCCCATGGGCCTATCCCTAAGACAGAGATTGAATTATCTGGCTCTGTATTAAGTTCACAAACAATTTGTTAACTTTTGAGAGACACAACACGTTTGTTACATATCTTTTGGCTAGGGGCTGCTACATTAGTGTTGCCCAAGGATGCAAGTAATTTAACTGTTTTAAACAGCTCTGATTTTATCTGTGAAAAATACAGTTTTGGTTGTCTGAACCATAGTTTTATATTATATTTTTCCTCTGAACTGTAAATTTGTATCCAGAGTTTTTCTTAATATCTACCTTTCTTTTTATATTCTCTGAGCTCTTGTGTGCACCAGGGCGTGGAAATTATGGACTCATGGATGGTCTTTGTTTTAAGAGGTGCTGCTTGTACTTCCGCAGCCTCCACCCAGGCCTCAGACCTGGCGGCAGACTTCTCCACATTATTATCTAATAGAGGTTTGCAGCTGCAAAGTAGATTGTTTAATTTATTATTGTCAATTTTCTTCCATGCACGATATTTCAATACTGTAGATGTTTTGGAAGAGGGGGAATATTCAGCAGCTCTTTGCCATTTAAACAGAATGGCCTTGTGAGCAGTCCATAACAAAGGCAGAATCTTTTCGATCAGCAGATCACTGTTGTTGTTAAAACTGCCGAATGGGATATGATTGGCATCATGAGTAGGATTATTAACCTGTTGTAACTTGTCAAAGCCAAGCAGATTATCAATTAAGAGGTCTGCATTTTTATCATCTGCGCGTTCTAAGTAGAAATTAAAGTCTCCTAAAATCATGAAATTTGAGTAAACAATCCATGAATCCTACTAAGGACTGGACGAAGCCTTCCTTTGGGCCCGGCGGCCGGTATATAAGGAGGCGGTTATAGGTAAAGGTGTTGCGTATTCTTAAATTAAAGAGAAGTGCTTCTCAGTTTAAATGTACTAGGGGGTTGGTGAGTAACATTGATTATGGTATGGTTACGATGCACAATGACAATTCCACCGCCTCTTTTGAGCGGGAACATCCAATCTAATTCCAGGGTATCCATCTGGGATGCCTGCATTACAATCTGGGTCAGATGCTGCACCTGCCCAGGTCTCCCTTAATAGAAGACATCTGTTTTTTTGGCTTCCATCAAATCAGCAAACTCCGTATAGTGTTTGATGAAGGACTGAGTATTTAGGGGTAGGCGCTTCAGCTCGGTCCTTGCTCCCATGACTATGATCTGTGCGTGTGTTTGGGATTGACCGTTAACCATGGCTTGTTGCATACATGGGGAGGTTAGCTTGGAGAAATGACATTTGTTGCAGCAATAATGAGCCGTTTCTAAATTAAGTTATTTTTTTTGGGGGGGGGGGGGGGGGGGGGGTAGAAACAAGACTTACCGAGATTGCCTATGTCCAGGAGTTCAGCTCAGGTATAGGTTTGGGTTTGGGGGGGGGGGGGATATGAAGGGGCTTGGTGCTGTCCAGACGAGGACGGGCGCAGACGAGCTTGCCTTTGGCGTGCCATCAGTGTGGCCGTGATGAGGAGGTGTGCCAGGGTAGTGCCGCTGTGAGAAGATGCGCTAGAGCGCCTTTGCTAAAAACAATGTGGCGAAATAAAAACACAAACGAAGGTCCAACAATCCTTTTCCGGTAGAACAGGGTCCCCTGTGCTGCTGGAATACTGGCAAAGTAAGAATAATTAAAAGAAGAGCGTGGAAGTCAACCAAATAATACACCAAATAAATAGGGCAGCGAGTGCCTAAAAACGGCATCTCCTGCATGTGCTCAGGCAAAATAAAGTTGCTTACAATGAAAGAGCCAGAGGATTTAATAGGCTACCCACTGCCCCACGCTGTATGCTGTGAGGGGCGGAAGCAAAATGTGAATGACACTTGAACAGACAAATGGATGAAGAGTCCTTGCCAAAAGGTTCCGTAAGTAAGAATACTTTTTTGGATGAACTTTTTTGCAAACATGACTCCGGTGCAAAAGCTAAAATGGTCTTTCAGCCAGACCTACAGTATTGTCCAAGTAACCTACCAGATAACATCCACATGTCTATCTCTGCACAACAAAGACCAGGCATAATACAGAGGCTTCGAAACAGCTATAAAGGGGACCAACCACTGCAGGACTGCAATATTCACTGTCTACGTGCTATGAATGTTATATATGTGGTATTTCTGTAGCACTAACATAGCCAAGGGGGAGGGCAGCTCTGAGCAGCATCATAGGCACAGATACAATCAACATTTAAACTTTCTTTAACCCCTTAACGGCGGCCTCGATTTTGCAGAAGTGCGACACTTCCGCAAAACGGGCGGGGCCGCGTCGGCCATTGGCCGACGGCAGCACTGGGGAGGTAGTGCTGCCGTCGGCCAATTGCCGACGGCAGCACGGAACGGGTTAAAGAAGTGTGTCTGGAGCAACGTTTTTGGGGTTCCATCAATTACGGATACAGGGATTTTGTTCCAGATCATCGGTGGAAAAAGCCTCCTGCCTTTTGTGCCTCCAGTCTGATGGTGTGCTGGGAGCCACCAGAGATGGTGAGCCTGTCAGTCAGATAAACGGGGATGCCGGTCGTGATAGCTTTGTAAATGATGCCGCTGGTTTTGAGGACTGTGCGGGCTGGCAAAGGGAGACGGTGGAGTTCAATCAGGATGGGGGAGATGTGATCATATTTCTTCCGGCCCTGGGTGAGAAGTGTAGGATGCCCTTAATCGTAGCCAGGGTGGAGTCCTGGAGGCAGTGGGGGGAGGTCATTACTATGATCCAGATGCAAAGGTGCGAGGGCTTGGACATATGAATGCAAACAAGGTTTCTGGGGGATCTAGGCTTCTCTGTAGGAGAACCAGGCCCTGCAAAAGAAGCAGTCATATGCAAAGAACCAGACATCTGTGATTCTTTTAGGAGAACACAGGAACCAGGCCTCTGTGTGTGGGTAGGTGGGCCTTGGAGCTCTGTGCAGGAAGACCAAGCCACTGCTTCCCAAGCAGTACTCCAAGGGACAAACAGATCTCTTTGCAGGTAAACCAGGCCGTACGGGAGAACAAGTCAACAGTCTGAGAACCAGGCCCCTGTATGAGTAGCCAGTGCTTACTTGTGGAGAACCAGAGCCCTGAAGGAGAACCAAGATCCGTGAAGAGCCTGAACACTGTAAGAAGTCAACGCCTCTGCATAAGACTCCGGGTTCAGTGGGAGAACCAGGCCGACCTGCACTGAGGCCAGACCACTGTAAGAAGTCAACGCCTCTGCGTAAGACTCCGGGTTCAGTGGGAGAACCGGCCGACCTGCACTGAGGCCAGACCACTGTAAAAAGCCAACGCCTCTGCATAAGACTCCGGGTTCAGTAGGAGAACCAGCCTTACCTGCACTGGGCCCAGACCACTGTAAGAAGCCAACGCCTCTGCGTAAGACTCCGGGTTCAGTAGGAGAACCTGGCTTACCTGCCTGGAGGGCAGAACCCTGTTGTAGAACCAGTTCTCCTTGATTGAGAACAAAACCAGTCCTCTCTGCAGCTTGGCACTGCACGCTCCCTGTGGAGGACATCAGTCGTAGCGAATAGAGTCCCAGGCACGTAGCTGCGGGGGATCAGTTGCCAGGCCCTATGGTTGTGTGGGCGTCTCCCTCTCTGGTTGCCAGTTTTTGAGCGTTGTATAATTTTTTGCACACCCTGTCGAGCAAAGGCAGGCTTCTGTGAGGGAATATATATTAAAATCTCTCTCTAACAAGCCTCTCCTTCACCATTCTCAATGCCGGTTTCTCGTTTTAGCCAGTGTCCAGGATGAGATACCGCTCATCCCCCTGACACTCGGTGTATTCTTGGCTGGAGCCCCTGCCCTCCCTGCATCTTAGTGCAAAAGGTGGTCTGATCTGCCAGTGCATGAACAGTGTAGTGTGCCTGGTGGCCACTGACATGTCTTCGGCTGGATAGGACCTCTAGGCACATGGTGCAGTGGGCTTTACTTGCATTTAGTAAGAGACTAGAGAAGAAACACTGGCTAACGAGGCCTTCGGGAAGGGGGTCATCCAGGGCACCAGTGGCCTCCCACCAAAGGCCACCAAACTCATTTGGAGTGTCTCCTCAGAGCAGCTTTGTCCTCTGCTAAAATACAAATCACCATCACTTCAATGGCTACCGTCCTGCATAAACACCCGCCAACCATGATGGAAACAAATGGCCGACAGTGACAAGCACCATCCTGCAGCCACGTGCTCCAACAAGGATCAGGTGGAAATAAATGAAGCTGTCTCGGCGAGTAGGGTGGGGTCACTTGAGGGGCGCTGCATGTAAGTCAAAGAAGAGAACAGTTAACAAGCACTCGAAAGACCTCCAAGCCCTCACGGTCCACCTTTGTGGTCAAGGACAGGGGGCAATATAGTGTGAGATGAATAACCTAGATGCCACCTGAACACTACCACTCCTGTTTGTGGCTCATAATTCACATTATTAATCAAAAGAGGAGTTTCTAGAAAGAGACTGCTGTAGCACCTGGGCTGCACTTCTTTTGTATTTTGGCCTCATGTCTACTGAAGTCGTCCACGCCTAGCTCTAGATTTTTTTTAATGATCCCAAGGCTTATCCCTACCTTTCATCCATTTCAACCAATCTTCTGTTTTATGCTTTGCAGTGTTATTTTTATTTAATGAAAGGCCTGTTAGTTACACTAACTTGTCTCACTGGAACCACCGGCCACCCTTGCTCGCACTCTCTCTCCTCTAAGAGGTTTGATTCGTTTGGCTTCCTGGGAGCAAAGTTTATAGCTTTCAGGGCCAGGAGGCGTGACATGGACCCCAGCATCCCTATCGCCCCAACTTTAGCAATATTCAGAGATGTAAGAGCATGCCCCCAAAGCAGAAAAAAGAAACCAGGAACAGAAAAGGTGAAAATTCCTAAAACCAGTAAAAAAATAAAATAATATTCAGCGGTGGCCGGCAAGGTTAGTGGGTGGTGTGGCGGGGCGGGAGGGTCGCGCTGGTGGTGGTGGTGGTGTGGGGGGGGGGGGGATACGTGGGGATTTCGATGATATTCAGTAAATAAATAAACTTACCTTTGTGTCGGGTCCCACGTCTCCGCTCCTGCTCTTCTCCGTCTCGGTCGAAGCACAGCGAGGCCACACTGACCAATCACAACGCTGCAATGGAGCGTGGCGATTGGTTTTGAGCGTCCTGGTTGGACGCTCAACCAGGCAATAGGAGCCTGGGCTTGTTCTCCATTCAGGCTGTAATGCAGCCTGCATAGAGAACGGAAAAAGTGTGCATGACTTGTTTGGTTGGCCAGAGCGCTCGAACCAAACAGTCATTGTGCACTTAGGAGTAGGCAAACCACTCCTCCCCAGCCCTGCCCCGAGAGAAGAGCAGCCCCACCCACTTGCCCACTCGCAAAGCAGCAGAAAGCATAAAATGATAATAACTTAAAGTTATTATCATTTTATGCTTCTTCTTCGTACTACTTAAAAGCATTTGGTCGACACTCCACCGCCATACTGGAGGAGCCGCCACTGATAATAATGTTTAAACTTATGATTGTTTTTCTTTCCAGTGAAAAAACACATTAGTAGGCAATGCAAGCAAAAATATAAGGATTATGTTACTTACCCTGTAAGCATCTGTTCTTGGCATATAGTGCTGTAGATTCACATGCTTTGCATACTCCTGCGATCTAATATTGGGTCCGGATGTGGGAATGTTGTTCTTCTACGAAGAAGTTTTTGGAGTCACGAGGTAAGGTGACTCCTCCCTCCTCTTGGTAATAGTGCGCATGGGCATCAACTCCATTGTTAGATTGTTTTCCCGCAAGAGAGTGAGAATGGAATATAAGTAAGTATTAGTAAAGAGATTCCCATGCATATGAAAGTAGAGATAAGAACTGCAATGAACATAAGTGACTGGGGAGAAGAGTGGACACCTGTGAATCTACAGTACTACAAGCCAAGAACAGAAGCTTACAAGGTAAGTAACATAATCTGTTCAAGGCATGTGTGGTTGTAGTTAAACATGCTTTGCATAGACTGCACAGCAGTGTCCTCCAAAAGCAGTGGCTAACCAGTGGACGTTGCAGTTGTTTGAAAAAGTGTACGTAGCACCGCCTGTCCTAGATTAGCTTCTTGGCGTGCTAGTACATTCACACAATAGTGCTTAGTGAAATTGTGTGGTATAGATCATGTAGCTGCTTTACAAATGTCAGCTATGGGAATGTTGCCCAAGAAAGCCATATATACCCATATTTTACGAGTAGAATATGCTCTAGGGGGGTATAGACAATGTTTGTTGGCTTTGACATAGAATGTTTGAATACATTTAATGATCCATCTGGAAATGGCTGATTTTGAAATGCGCTTTCCTTTATGAGGGGGTTGAACAGCAACAAAGAGTTGTTTTGTTTTGCAAAAGTCTTCTGTCCTGTCAATATAATGCATTAATACTCTTTTGACATCTAGCCTATGAAGAGCTCTTCCTGCCACAGAATCTGATTGAGGGAAGAAAACAGGCAGCTCAACCGATTGGTTAATGTGGAAAAGGGACACTACCTTTCAAAAGAATTTTGGTTAGGTACAAAGAACCAACCTATTCCTTTGAAGCTGGAAGAAAGGTTCTTCCAAAGTCAGTGCCTGGAGCTCAGTGACACGCCTTAGTGAGGTGAAGGCAATTAAGAAAGCAACCTTCCAAGATAGAAACTGGAGGGGGCAATTATACAATGATTTAAAAGGTGGACGCATACGTCTTGTTAGAATAATATTGAGATTCCACGCAGGTGCAGGTAGGACCTTCAGTGGGATCACTCTGTGAAGGCCTGCCATTAAAGCCTTAATGTCTGCCACTCTGAACAAGAATAAGTGTTCTCTGTTTTGAAGGTAGGCAGCCACTGCTGTAAGATGTAGACGTACTGAAGTGTAAGCAAGGCCAGAGTGCTGTAAATGCAAGAGGGAACAAATAATGTTTTGTACAGATGCATTGAGTGAATCAATTACTTGGTTATGACAGTAAAAAACAAATCTTTTCCACTTGGTTGCATAACAAGCTCTAGTGGCAGACTTACGTGCTTCCTTAGGATGGTCATGTATTCTGGTGACAAATTTAGATACCCACATTCTATGATTTCATGAGCCAAAGGTTTAGCTCCTTTGGGTTTGGAGGTCTGATTTCGCCATCATTCTGAGTGAGAAGGTTTTGGGTTGAGGTGAAGATTCTAGTGTGGAACTACTGAAAGTTCAAGTAGCATGGTGACCCACAGCTGACAAGCCCATGTGGGAGCCACGAGAATGAAGATGAGAGTCGTTTGCTTGAGCCTCCGTACCAGAAATGGAAGAAGAGGCAGAGAAAGATAATCATAGGCAAATATCCATGACCAACTCATCCATAGTGCACTGCATTTGGATAGGGGGTTTGGGAATGTGGAGGCGAAGTTTTGGCATTTTGCGTTCTCTGCGGTCGCAAAGAGGTCTATTTGTGGAACCCTCCCCCCCTTGTGGAAGTATGGGAGGAAGACTTGGGGGTGCAGTTCTCACTCATAGACTTGTTGCCGCATCCTGCTGAGGATGTCGGCAAAGTAATTGTCCATTCTGGGAGGTGTTCTGCTATGCGATGAATACTGCGATGCAGAGAGCAATGCCAAATGATCTGAGAGAGTGGTGACTAGGCCTGGCCGGAGCTCATGGAGTTTCACTCTGTGGAATTCTGCGGAGTTGCTGAAAAACTGCGCCACATTCTGCAGAGTTCTGCGAGTGGGAAGGGATTGCTCGGCCACTCCTAGGGGCAGATTTATGAAGGCCTTGCGCCGCCGGTGCGTCATTTTTAACATGGGAAAAAGTGACACACCGGCGGCGCAAGGCCTTCATAAATCTGCCCCCTAGTATTTTAAGATAACAAGTATGATGGCTACAACTCAGGAAACAAAGTGTGCCCCCGGTGGTGGTATTAGATAGTGCTCTCACCATCACACTTAATAAATAATCAACTCGGTAGCCAATGAAGACAGCTTTTACAAACTCTACATGAGACCTATGCACAACAGGAACAGATGCGAGAAAAAACCACATACTTAGAAACTTCAAACACTGGGTCCTCCATCACATTAGATCTGTTTACATAGGTGTGCTTCTGCATAGTTTCCTTTTCACCAGATAAGCAGCCCTTCCGATTTTTCTTGGCAGAAGCTTGTTAGGACAGAAGCAGTAAACGAGCAAATAATAAATGACCACGGAAAAAGGTGCCTTGGTGAGTGCCGTTTTACAATGTGGGATGTCCGAGACAGACATGGCCATATAAACATACTGGGTGGTTATCACTCTGCAGTGATGCCGTCAACAGCATCTGAAACCCCCATCAAACCCAGCTCTTTGCTTCCTTTTTCAACAGATGAATAGATGCCTACAATGAGTGCCTTTCTCTCTGGCTATCAAACACATTGCACAATTTACTCCACAGACAGAAATAAGTTATTGAATGTGAATTGCCCAGTTAGAGCCGAACCACGTAGTCCATAAAGAAATGTGTGAACAAAACACAATAATTTGTCAACAAAATGTTTGCCTTAATGTAATTTTCAATACCTGTCAGATAAATGCAGGAAAAACTTCAAAATCGCAAACCTCGAATACCTCTCTTCAACTACCAGCACTTCTCTTCTGGGTCTTCCTAAATAGTATACAGTTAGTCGCGCCCAGAAAGAGCAGTGCATTCATTTACTTTACTGTCTGGTAAGCCTGAAAATAAAAGGATGCAGATAATGTTCTCCTTTCTGCCCTACACTCTCCAGGTAAAATCCACAGCAACAGCAGGGCGCCATTTCTCATCACCATAGAGTGGTGTGGCTCAATCAATCAATCAATCAAGGCATTTATAGAGCGCACTACTCACCCGTAGGGTCTCAAGGCGCTAGGGGGGGGGGGAGTGCCGTTACTGCTCGAACAGCCAGGTCTTGAGCTTCTTCCTGAAGGAGAGGTGGTCTTGGGTCAGGCGCAGGTCGGTTGGGAGGGAGTTCCAGGTCTTGGCGGCCAGGTAGGAGAAGGACCTTCCTCCTGTTGTCGCTCTTCGGATGCGGGGGACGGCGGCGAGGGCGTGGCTGGTTGATCTGAGGTGGCGCTTGGGAGCGTAGAAGTTGATTCGGTTGTTGAGGTAGCTCGGGCCTTGGTCGTGTAGGGCTTTGTGTGCGTGGGTGAGGAGGCGGAAGGTGATTCTTTTGTTGACGGGGAGCCAGTGCAGGTCTCTCAGATGTCCGGAAATGTGGCTGTTTCGTGGGATGTCGAGGATGAGTCTGGCTGAGGCGTTCTGGATCCGCTGGAGTCTCTTCTGGAGCTTGGCGGTGGTTCCGGCGTAGAGGGCGTTGCCGTAGTCCAGTCGGCTGGTGACGAGGGCCTGGGTGACAGTCTTCCTGGTCTCGGTGGGGATCCACCAGAAGATCTTCCGTAGCATGCGCAGGATGTTGAAGCACGACGAGGAGACGGCGTTGACTTGTCTGGTCATGGAGAGGGAAGAGTCCAGGATGAAGCCCAGGTTGCGTGCGTGGTCCGTCGGTTTGGGTGCGGTGCCCAGGGCGGGGGGCCACCAGGAGTCGTCCCAGGCGGAGGGCGAGGAGCCCAGGATGAGGACCTCCGTCTTGTCTGAGTTCAGTTTCAGGCGGCTGGTCGTCATCCACTCGGCTACATCTCTCATCCCTTCGTGCAGGTCGGCTCTGGCGGCGGCGGGGTCGTTGGTCAGGGAGAGGATTAGCTGGGTGTCGTCGGCGTAGGAGATTATGTTGAGGTTGTGTTGGCGTGCGATGGCCGCGAGGGGGCTCATGTAGACGTTGAAGAGGGTGGGACTCAACGAGGATCCTTGAGGGACGCCACAGATGACTTCGGTGGCCTCTGACTTGTACGGTGGTAGGCGGACTCTCTGTGTTCTTCCGTCGAGGAAGGAGGTGATCCATTCCAGTGCCTTCTCCTGGATTCCGATGTTTCCGAGGCGCTGCACTAGGGTGCGGTGGCAGACAGTGTCGAATGCCGCGGAGAGGTCCAGGAGGATAAGGGCCGCTGTTTCTCCGTTGTCCATCATGGCTCGGATGTCATCGGTGGCAGCGATGAGGGCGGTCTCGGTGCTGTGGTTGGCTCGGAAGCCAGACTGTGAGGGGTCGAGGGATCCATTCATCTCGAGGAAGGCGGCCAGCTGTTTGTTGACGGTCTTTTCGATGACTTTGGCCGGGAACGGGAGGAGCGAGATGGGACGGTAATTCTTGAGTTCGGTGGGGTCCGCTGTAGGTTTCTTGAGTAGAGCGCTGAGTTCTGCGTGCTTCCAGCTCTCCGGGAAGGTGGCGGTGTCGAAGGAGGTGTTGATAATGTCCCGCAGGTAGGGTGCGATGACAACGTCGGCCTTGTTGAAGACGTGGTGAGGGCAGGGGTCGGTCGGAGATCCGGAGTGGACGGAGTTCATTGTGCGGACGGTGTCTTCGGTGCTGATCGGAGTCCAGGCGCGGAGGGTGGTGGTGGGTGGCGTTGCTGCGGTTGTGGCGTGCGTCGGTTGGATGCTGAAGCTGTTGTGTATGTCCGCGATCTTGTTGTGGAAGTAGGAGGCGAGGGAGTTGCAGAGGTCTTGCGACGGCGTGATGTCGTTGTTTCCGGCGTTAGGGCTGGAGAGCTCCTTCACGATGTTGAAGAGTTCCTTGCAGTTGTGTGCGTTGTTGTCCAGCCGGTCCTTGTATGCATTTTTCTTGGTGGCGCGGATCAGTTGGTGGTGTTTCCGGGTGGCGAGCTTGAGGGTGTTCATGTTGTCCATTGTTGGTTCCCTTCGCCAGGCTTTCTCGAGGGCTCGGCAGTTCTTCTTGGAGCTCTTGAGTTCGTCGGTGAACCATGGGGCTTTTCTGCTGCCGGGTCTGCTGGGCGGGGTCCTCAGCGGGGCGAGTTCGTCCGCGCAGTTGCTGATCCACTTCGTGAGGTTGTCGGCGGCCTGGCTGGGGTTCGCTGAGCCGGCAGGAGGGTGCAGGCTCAGGGAGGCGGTGAGCTGGTCGGCTGTGATCTTGTTCCAGCTTCTTCGGGCAACCTGTTGCTGGTGGTGGTGGATCGTCGTTCTTTTGAAGGTGAAGTGGACGCAGCTGTGGTCCGTCCAGTGGAGTTCTGTTGCGTGGCTGAAGGCGATGTCTTTGCTGGATGAGAAGATGGCGTCGAGTGTGTGTCCGGCGAGGTGGGTGGGGGTGGACACCAGCTGCTTGAGTCCGAGGTTGGCGAGGTTGTCGATCAGGGTGATGGTGTTACGGTCGCTGTTGTTCTCCAGGTGGAAGTTGAGGTCCCCCAGGAGGATGTAGTCGGCGGAGGGGAGGGCATGCGGGCTGATGAAGTCGGCGATGTCCTCGCTGAATCGTGTGCGTGGTCCCGGGGGTCGGTAGATCAGGGTGCCTCTGAGGGTGGTCTTCGGGTCGGTGTGGATCGGGAAGTGCAGGTGTTCGGCGGTGGTCAGGGTGTCGTCGGTGTTGGTCGTGATGCGGATGGTGTCTCTGTGGATGATGGCGATGCCTCCTCCCGTCTGGTTGGCGGTGCGGTCCCTCCGGGTGATCTTGTAGCCCTCTGGGATGGCGATGGCGATGTCGGGCGCTGAGGAGGCGTTCATCCAGGTCTCCGTGAGGAAGGCGATGTCAGGGGCTGTGGTGTCGAGAAGGTTCCAGAGTTCGATGGCGTGTCTGTGGACGGAGCGGGTGTTGAGCAGGATGCACTTGAGGTGGTTGCTGCTAATGTTCGGCTTGGCTGGTGCAGGGTAGGTCCGGATGCAGGAGAACTTGCAGGCGTGGCAGCTGAAGGGTCCGTGGGTGTGCTTCGGGGTGGCTCGGTGGCACCCCGGGATGCCGCCGGTGTTGAGTGCGATGAGTTCGGCGGCGTTGTAGGTTCGTCGGGTCGTCTTCCGTCGGTGGGGGCCAGGGGTCCTGGCACTGGGCGCGGTCCAGGCGCGGACGGGCGCAGACGGGCTCACCTTCGGCGCTCAATCGGTGCTCCCGCTGCGCGCGTCCGCTGCGCGGTCGCTGAGGGGGCGTCATAAATAAGGAGCCGGGAGGGAGGGTCAGGCGGGGTGGCCAATGGGCAGGGAGGGGAGGCGGGACTGGAGGCGGAGGAGGAGACTGGGGCGGCGGCGGGAGAACGGGGGTCAAGTGATCGGGTCAGCGGCGGCGGTCAGCGGGTGAGGAGGGGGCAGCGGCGGCAAGCAGAGAGCGTCCGGTGGTTCCTGCGAGGCAGGCAGGTTGTAGGCAGAGGCAGCGACTCACTCACCACACACAGCGGTAGGCAGGCAGCGGCAAGCAGGCAGGCGGCAGAGCAGTGGGGAGGAGCGACCGGCTGTGGGGGCACAGGGGCTCACTGGTTAGAGGCAGCAGACCCGGAAGCAGAGAACGGCCCGGGACCAGGGTTCAATTCCCGACGCGGCAGGGTCGTGGACCAGGGTCAGCGGACTCGATAATTCTCGCCTCGGTGCCTACTCTAACCAGGGATCACACTCAGCAACTCTGGGCATTAGCTTGCCTCATCTCTACAACGGCCCCCCACATTCGCCGGGGATGCCTGGTTTCACCTTGGAGATACCCAGTAGGGACCATCTCACAGGGATAGCCAGGACGGGTTCCCCAGCGGTCTACAGCGCCACGATGCCTCAGGGCAGCAGTGCGCTTTACAAGACACATACATTACATTACATCCCACGACTCTCGCACACCATGTTCAAGCTGGTGGGTCCCTTGCAAGTTTTTTCACTCCCTTGCAACGCCTCTAACCACTTTAACCGTCACCCAAAGACAGGTCTCGGCACAACAACAATATATATGGCCCACCAGCTACGACAATATTTTTATGTGAAAGGCTGTCTTGAGTGACTCAAGTCGTTAACTCCCCCCACCCAAGCAAGAGTATTCAACCTTTCCCCGGCACCCAGCAAACCCATCGTGGCCGTCTTCATGAGGGTTAAGAAAGGTAGCTTGGGCGCCAACTGCATGACGAGGGTCATGGGGATAAATGCCTACCACGCACAAAGCCAGGCTGCCCGTGAGGTCCTGTCAGCTTTTCAGCGCAGGAGTTTGCAAGGCTGGTCTGCCGAGACGTAAGTGAAGTGACGTGAACCGTGCCGCTCATGATGTGTTACCCTGACTCAGACTCATGCAGCTATGTGTGTTCACTCTTGTTTTAGGGGTGAGTGAGCCGTGTGCTCCAGTGATCTCCGCTCCACCATTGGTTGGTGGAGTTTGCTGAACTCCGCGCTCCAAGTGGAGTGCAGAGTGCCATAAACTCTGTGAACTCCGTCGGCAGAGCGGAGTTCACCCCCACCCCTAGGCGTGACAACTGTAAAGTGTCCCCCTACCCCTGTTGTTGTACACTGCACATGGCTGTCATATTGTCCATCTAGACTAGGACAACCTTGCCTATAATGTGAGGTAGAAATGCTTTCATCACTAGGTGAACAGCTTGAAGCTCTAGGTAGGTGATGTGGAGATTCTGATGTCTAGTGTCCCAGAGACTCTAAACTGTTAGATTCTGTAGATGAGCACCTCACGCTATGGGTGATCCCTCTGCCGTTAGCATGACCTGGGGAAGAGGGTTGATGAACGGCTAACCTAACAGGTTTTGTGTGTTCCATTACTGCAGAGAGTGATGAGTGTGGCTGTCTACCAACTCTAGCCATCCAGTCGACCCTGTGACTAAGTGCACTGTTGTGCTAAGCATTCTTGTAAAGGACATATGTTCAGGGTGGCAAGAGGCACTATGGTGATGCATGATGCCATCATTCCCAAAAGACGCATGAAAGGTTTGACGGTTAAGAGTTGATTGGCTTGAAATTGTGGTAGCAGTGTTTGAAAATGTTAAACTCTGGCTGCATTTGGGTAGGCTAAAGCCGATTGCGCACAGCCCCTAGATATGGTTGCAGCTGTGAAGGTCAAAAATGGGACTTTTGAACATTGATAGTAAACCCCAGTTGATGTAGCCAATCGTCTAGATACAGGAAGACGGGAATGTTCTGTCCGTGTAAATTCACTGCTGCCAGCGCTAAGCATTTGGTGGACACTCTGAGTGTAGTGGTGACTCCGAATGGAAGGACTTTGAGTTGGTAATGTTTTTGCGATGTACTGGGTAATTGGGGATGTGAAAGTATGCATCCTTTAAGTCTAGGGCTAACATATAGTCACCTTGCTGTAGAAGTGGAAGCACCTGTTGAAGTGTGACCATATGGAAGGGCTATGATAGGATGTAGTGATTCAGAGGCTGTAGTGAGCCGTCCTTTCTGGGAATAAGGAAGTACAGAAAATATACTCCTGACCCTTGATGTTGTCGAGGACCTGCCTCTATATCTCCTTTGAGTAAAAGAACTTGCACGTCCTGTTTGAGAAGTTGTTGATGTTCCAGAGAGTTTGTGGGTGTGAGGTGGAATATTGGGAGGAGTGCTGGTGAGTTTCAGGCAATAACCATGTTGGATAATGTTCAACACCAACCGGTCCGATGTTATTGACTGCCAGGTGGGAAGAAACTGCCACAATCGACCCCCAACAGGCATAGAATATTTGGGGGGGAAGGACAAGTGAGTCACTGTTTGTTATGGGATGGGGTGTTACAGGTTGGTGCACCTTTACTCCGACCTTTGAAATTGCTAGCCCTGTAGTTGTCTCTAAAATATCCTCAAGATGGAGAGGATTGGGTTTATGACCTGTAGGAGGATGCGGAGGCATCTGCAGACATAGCTTTGAACCCCGATTTATGAGAGGAGCAACAAAAGGAGCCCTGAGGAGTGGGTGTTTGATATGCCCCCATAGATTTTGCAACTTCAGTATCTTTTTTCATTTTCTCCAAGGTCTCATCTATTTGTGAGCTGAAGAGATGCAACTTATCAAATGGGACATTAAGTAAAGTTTGCTGGACTTCTGGCTTAAATCCAGAGATAGGCAGCCAGGCATGCCTCCGTAGGAGGCCACTTGTAGTGATGTCTCTGGCGGCGGTATCTGTAGAGTCGAGTGTGCATCTAATAGAGGAGTTGGAAATCAACTTTCCTTCCTGAACCAATTCTTGCCCTTTCTTCTTATATTCCTCTGGGAGTTATTAGGGGAGTTCCATCAACTCATCCCATTGAGCTCTGTCATTGCTGTCTAACAATCCCTGTGTGTTTGCAATTCGCCAATGATTGGTGGATTGCGCAACCTTGTTGCATCTATACGTTTGGTCTCCTTATCAGGACGTGGTGCGTCAGCTTTAGTTTGTGAGTTAACCCATTTACGGGTATTTTAAACAACTAGGGAGTCTGGTGGAAGCTGGCCTTGAATAACATTTGGGTGAGAGGGTGCAGCTTCATATTTCTTATCTACCCTAGGGGTGAAAATGCGAGCCCGTGCAGGATTGTTAAAAATATCATCTGTATGGCACAATCTGCCTTTTAGCACAGGAAGAGATTGAGCCACCCTGTGTGTAGTGCATAATGTCTCAAATAAAACATATTTTTCCATGGATTCTTTGTGTAGTGTAAGTGTAACCCCATGGTATGCTCCTGCCCTATCAATGAGCTTCTGGTATGATGCAGTACCATCAGAAGGTGAGACTTTGGCAGGGTATAGGCCTGTATCTGTATCCCCTGGACGTCAATTGTATAATCCTGCCTGGGGTCTGGTGGTGATGGTGCACCATAAGTGTCATCATTCTCCTGTCTGGGTCTGTATGTGGCGATCCCTGATGTGTAATATTTAAGGGATTCTGTGGTGTGTGAGGTACAGAAGGTACAGGTGGTGGAAGGTGAGATGGAGAAGGAGGAGGATCAGGGTGCCTTATTCTTTTTCTCCATCTTCATAGGTAGCAGCAAATCAATGATTTCTTGGAAAGAGGTTTGACACTTGGCAGAAGGTACTAACGCAGTCTTTGTAATAATGGGGACAGTCTCTGGTTGTTTATGGATCCGTTTTTGTTTCCGATCAAGGCTTTCCTCCATGGTCTCTAAAGTGGCCTCTGGGAAATGTAGCGGGAGTCAATTTTGGTGCTGAAGGTTTAGGAACTGAACTAGCCTTGACTTTCACAGCTGGATCAGTTGGAGCCGAAGAGATGGAGGCTCTGCTCGGTGTGGAACCAGCAGGCTTTACATGTGCTTCAGTGCCGCGACCATGGGCAGGGCAGCTGCAGCTGAATCTTATTGCCGACCATGGCCAGATGGCAGTGTCGGTCCAGAAGCCTTTTGTTTCATGTGATTTATTGTGGGCAGGTGAGGGGTTTGAGTACTCATGTCAACTTGACTTGGCGGCAGATCTTGTGACTTCAAGTGGATTTCCAATTCGGAGTCCGAATCTCCAATCAAAAAGCCCCCTTATTCTTCGGCTACAGAGGCCTCTAGATCTTCTTCTTCTTTTGGGTCGCTAGCTTCCTGCCCGAAGATTTCGGACGTGTGTTCTATTTCCCATCCCTACCTTTTTCTGTCGGTGGGCCTGCAGCGTCTTTTTCGAGCGAAACAACTGACAGGCCTCACACTTTCATTCTTTGGGCTTACGGGATAAGCACAGATTGCAAACCTCATGCAGATATGGCCGCGGGTACTTAGAATGGCACATGGGGCAGAATCGAAATAGAGTCCATTCCATCAGCAGAATATCATCGATTAAATCAAATGAGTGTATGGTAGCCCGGATGGAAGAGGCCCAAAGGTCGCAATCGGAAAGGTCCGACCCGACGAACGTGAGGCTTCCGAATTTCGATACGAGTAGAGGGAAAATGCATTCGAAACAATACAGACGAGGGTGGAGTGGATTATGCACCAAAAGGATCCTGAAAATGTCTCTAACTGCAGTGCCATAATACATGTCCAAACCCACTGGCGGAAAGAAAACAATCTAAATATGGATTTGATGTCCATGCACACTATTACCAAGAGTAGGAGTCACCTTACCTTGTGACTCGAAAGACTTCTTTGAAGAAAAATAACTTTCACACATCCGGACCAAACAGTAGATGGCAGGAGTCTGCAAAGCAGGTGTATCTACAGTCACACATTCCTCGAACAAATAATACGAGTATTCCAGAGCTTTCTCAATTGCCCCAATATCTTCAGCACATTATCTATGGTAGACAGGAAAGTCAGTACCATATTCCACACAACTACAATTGAAAACCCAAAATAGACAGAAAAACATTTTTGTTGAGCACGTAACACTAATGGAAGTATGGGACAGAAGAGAAAAGATAGGCATTGAATGAGAGTAGGTGATTTTAAAAAGTTTGAAGCAAATTAATGATGTATATATTTATATATATATTTATGTGCTTTTATAGCGCCTGAATAGATCCCCGAAGGGATATCTCCGCGCTTATTCTAAAATATGAAAAACTTGTCTCATGCCTGGTCATTTAACAGAGGTAGTAAGTAACTGCTGGTTAATTAATCATGAAAAGGTGGGTCTTAAGGGCTTTGCGAAAGGATAAATGATTAGTGATGAATTTGAATTTAAGGGGGAGGGAGTTCCAGAGAGCAGGTCCTGTATATGACAGCGCACGACCTCCCTGACGAGATTTTTTTATTTTAGGGACCTGTAACAATTGAGTATTGCTCGATCGAAGTGATCGGCCTGGAACATAGGGTTGAAAAACTTTGGTCAGATATTTAGGACCCCTTCCTGTCAAGCATTTATGAATAGTACACAGAATTTTGAACTTTTTTCGTTGCCGCACTGGCAGCCAGTGAAGTTTGACCAGTAGAGGGCGGGAGGGAGTTCTGGATGGAACGTTGAGAACTAACCTCGCCGCCGTATTTTGGACCACTTGTAGTTTGTTTAATTGGCCTTCATTAGCTGACAATAGAAGGCCATTACAGTAGTCCAATCTACTGATCACTAGTGCTTGAACTAGGGTTTTCCTGTGACTATCAGGTAAAAAGGGAAAGACCCTTTTTAATAGTCCAATAGCCCTAAAGCAGGTGCCAGCAACTTGGTTGACATGATGTTTGAAAGTCAAGGCTTGATCGAATAACACCCCCAAGTTTTTGACAGTCTGCTTAGGGACAGGAACTGGCCCCAGTTCTGTGGGCCACCACTCCCCAGACCACAGTGCAGCTGCCCCCCCAAACAACAAAACCTCAGTTTTGCCCACATTGCATTGTAGGCAATTCTTGGCCATCCATCCCGATACGGCCCTCATGCCATCTGCAAAAGATTTTTGCAGGGCCGGGGTAAAGGTTTTAAAAGGGAACAGTAACTGGGTGTCATCAGCATAGGATATCGGGGTAAACCCATATGGCCGTACTAAGTCGGCCAGGGGGGCCACATACACATTAAATAATGTGGGGCTGAGACACGAGCCCTGTGGCACACCCCTGGTGAGCTCCCTGGAGATGGATTTATGGGAGCCCAGCCTGACTTCTTGAGAACGGCCAGAAAGGAAGCTTTCCACCCAAGACAGGGCTACACCTCCCAACCCTACATCCCTCAGACGATCGAGAAGCACTGTATGCGACACCGTATCGAAAGCAGCAGATAAATCCAACAGCACCAGAATCACAGACCCCCCACTATCCAGTGTGAGCCTGATGTTGTTGGTCACTTCTAGTAGGGCCGACTCGGTGCTGTGGTTTGGCCTGAACCCAGATTGCGAGGGGTCCAGGCCTTCTGCTGCTTCCAGGTGATTCGATAGGTGGATGTTCACGTGCTTCTCTGTCATTTTACCGATGTAGGGGAGAAGGGAGATGGGCCGGAGGTTGGAAAAGTCTGTCCAGGGGGAAGCCGTCTTCTTTTTAATAGGGTTTACCGCCGCTATCTTCCATTCTCTCGGGACTTGTCCTTTCGCCAGTGAGATATTCATAACTGACTGAATGGCGGGTCCCAGAATGGAGACCAAGGGAGGCACCATTTTGGCAGGAAGGTGATCATTTGGGGAGCCAGTTTTCATGTGGTTGATGAGGAGTGGAAGATCTGCATCACTGACTGGCGGAATAGTGAGAAAGGTGTTTTTTGTGTGTACAGAAGAAACATCTGGGGGGGAAGACCAGGTTTCTGTGCCTTGGGAAACAATGATTTTATTATAAATCAATTGTATTTTATCCTCAAAAAACATTGAGATCTCGTCGCACAGTGTCTGTGAGGCATCGTCTGGGCTCTCACTAGCTGACGGCTTTACAAAACTTAGTAGGATTTTAAATAATTCCCTCGAACAGCTACCTGCCTCGTCAAGCTGCAACGATAAATCATTTTTCCTTGTACGTTTTATATGTCTATAATAGCTTGACTGAGCTTCTAAAAACATTTTCCTTTCTTGCTCATGTTTAGATTTCCTCCACGCTTTTTCTAGTCTTCTACATTTTTGTTTTTCCATCCTAAGATCAGAGGTATACCACTTTTCCTTTTTAGTGGGTGGAAACTGTTTGCGAAGTTTTAACGGGGCAATGGTGTCAATAGCTAATTTGATAGAGTCATTGTACTTTTCCAAAGCCGCTTCAGCCGAGTCTACTTCAGAAAAGTGAGGCTGTTGCCAATGTTCACGCAGATTTTCCACTGATATTTTATGCCATTGGCGACGATAAGTGGAGGGAAGTGATATTTTGGGTTGACATTTGACAGGTCCTGCCAGATAGAACTCAATCAAGAAATGGTCTGTCCAATGAATTTCTGTGGCTGGAAGGCACCTGACTTTAGTGCAATTGGAAAAAATAGAGTCAAGAGTGTGACCCGCTGTATGAGTAGCCCCACTGTTTTTTAACTCCAAACCAAGATTGGCTAGATCTGTTGTTAATTTTATTGATTCAGGGTCTTCAGGGTTGTCCATATGAACATTAAAGTCACCAAGGAGAAAAAAGTCCTCCTTAGCTCTAACATGGGGGGCCAGTAATTCCAGAAGCGACAGGGCAAAATCAGGATTCTGCCCCGGCGGGCGATATAAAGTGCGCCCTTCCATGAGATATTACTTGCTAGGCTGATTTTGAATACCATAACTTCCAGGAGGGGGGTGAGGCTTTGTTCTAATATTGCTATCTTAAAAGTATCTTTAAATATGATAGCTAATCCACCTCCTGTTTTAATTGGCCTATCCACATGTATGATTTTATACCCTACTGGGACCCCTAATGCTATAGCCGCTGTAGTATGAGGCTTCATCCACGTTTCCGTAAAAAAACATATATCAGGTTTCTGGGAGAAAATCAAATCCCAGATCTGAAGTTGGTGTTTGGGAAGAGACCGTACATTGAGGAGAAGGCATTTAAGTTCTAAGGGAGAAACGGATGTGGTGACATTAAGATGGGAGCTATTAATTGGCCCAAAAGATTGAAAACCACATTGCCGACATGAAAAGCCACCCTCAAGTAGCTGACAGGATAATCGTGTTGCACAGTAGCTCGTGGGTTGTAGCTGGCACAGGGAACTGGCAGAATAGGTGATAAAGCGTGTACCTACATTACAATAGTCCATGACCTAAGAGCCCTAGCCCCTCCGCCCCGTCCAGTCGCGGACGGGCGCAGACGGGCAGCTCTTTGGCGGGTCTTCGGTGGGGCTGCTCGCGGTCGCTGCGCGCCCGTAATACTGCGAGGGCTAAATAGCCCGGAGGAAGTCGGTGACTAGAGCGCTAACCGCTCTTCGTGCCGGCCGACCGGAAGTGCCTACAGGTTCCCACAAGGAGTGTCAGGGAGGCGGCTCCGGTAATCAGTAGTGGCGTGTAGTGCGAGGGGAGAATGAATTTTAAAAAGGCACAGTTTCAAATGCACAATATCATTACTGATTTTTAAAAAGACACAGTTTTAAATGCACAATATCATTGCTAAATAATAACGTTTTTTTAAAATAGCGCTCTCAAGCTCTTAACTGCCCAGGTACAAGCCAATCGCCTAAGCGGGTCGGGGACACTGCCACTGTCTCCTTCCCACAGCGAAATGCGCCCCTGCTCCGCCTAAATAGCCCGGAGGAAGTCGGTGACTAGAGCGCTAACCGCTCTTCGTGCCGGCCGACCGGAAGTGCCTACAGGTTCCCACAAGGAGTGTCAGGGAGGCGGCTCCGGTAATCAGTAGTGGCGTGTAGTGCGAGGGGAGAATGAATTTTAAAAAGGCACAGTTTCAAATGCACAATATCATTACTGATTTTTAAAAAGACACAGTTTTAAATGCACAATATCATTGCTAAATAATAACGTTTTTTAAAAATAGCGCTCTCAAGCTCTTAACTGCCCAGGTACAAGCCAATCGCCTAAGCGGGTCAGGGACACTGCCACTGTCTCCTTCCCACAGCGAAATGCGCCCCTGCTCCGCCTAAATAGCCCGGAGGAAGTCGGTGACTAGAGCGCTAACCGCTCTTCGTGCCGGCCGACCGGAAGTGCCTACAGGTTCCCACAAGGAGTGTCAGGGAGGCGGCTCCGGTAATCAGTAGTGGCGTGTAGTGCGAGGGGAGAATGAATTTTAAAAAGGCACAGTTTCAAATGCACAATATCATTACTGATTTTTAAAAAGACACAGTTTTAA
Source organism: Lissotriton helveticus (assembly GCF_964261635.1). NCBI lineage: Eukaryota > Metazoa > Chordata > Amphibia > Caudata > Salamandridae > Lissotriton > Lissotriton helveticus. The sequence goes on from NC_136073.1 coordinate 14,940,491, forward strand.
ATGCACAATATCATTGCTAAATAATAAAGTTTTTTAAAAATAGCGCTCTCAAGCTCTTAACTGCCCAGGTACAAGCCAATCGCCTAAGCGGGTCGGGGACACTGCCACTGTCTCCTTCCCACTTATGTACAACATAAGTATCACCAACGGTATTGAATCAAATTGATCAAGAGCGAGTTGTTCAGAGGTAACAAACAGGTCGAGCCACTCGGAAGGCCCAGCATATTACTGCTGAAGAAGTATGGGTAAATGGACTTCATAGGCCACAAGGTTGAGGAATGGCTGGAAGAAGTGAGCTACTCCTCCTTCTGAGGTTGAGTATCATGCAGTTCTGTCAAAGCAGCGCATTCCATTATATTTACAGCTATCGAATACCTCTGACAGGGTTTCAACATCCCCAAAAATATTTGATACAGCTAGAAGAACAATAGTTACTTACCTGTAAACTGTGGTTCTCCAGTATTGGTGTCTTTCATAGATCTGTCTGCTTCAGTCCTTGATAGGTAAGTGGCAAAAAGGCCAACAGATAATTGCATTGTTTCCGCTCAGGCAAACCTCTTAGAAATGTGCTTTTGTTGCTCTAGTCCCTGTTGGAAAATTGAATACTGAATACTGACTCAGTGAAACGAAGAAGAGAGAATAAACTCTCTCCCCTTAGAAAGAAACTGGTACTCATCCGAACAACCACCTTTTCTTATTAAACAGACCCTTAGGAAGCGTTTTATTTCACTAATCCAAGTAGGTCGGCCCTCCGCCTGCCTCCAGCTAGGCGCTGCATGGTGCATTATGGTCAATCTATGATGTCGCCGCGGCTAGAATCAAGACCAGTAGGAGCTCTTGCAGTGAAGTGGCTCTAGGGGGCAGCAGCAGCTGAGGCTCTGGGGATCCACCACGTAAAGGCTGGAGCTGCTGCCCCCTTCAGGGACTTCATGGCAAAGCATCATGGGCGGACACCACAAATTACCCAAAATGTTCCAGTATTTCAGGGGCTTTGTCATTTTCCTTGGTGGAGATTTGAAGAAGATAACATCAATTAGCATGGCGCTTCAGATCGGTAAGAGCTTTATGCAGGGTAGAGAAATTAATTTATGTTAAATTTACTTGCTTTCTTGTTAAAATTATAACCCACTATTCTTTTTAAAACCGAAGCACTAGCTACTCAGGGTTATAGCTGATGGCCATGCTTCTATAACCAAAAAGAGGGCGCTTGCACCCAGTGACAGAAGATTAGGCCGAAATGCAGGCCCCAGGCCTAGTGTAGTGTTTACATGGCCAGACCCAGGGTTTCACTGTGATGTAAACCAGGGAAAACAGTGACCCTGGATAGAGGGAAGGACCACACCAAACCGACTTCTAAATAGAGAGCAGGATGTGAGAAGGTGAGGTGGACGCCATGTCAGGACAGAGGGAACCATCACTTCTGCAACTCTGGAGATTGATGATACAAGGTTAGGAGCTGAACAGGTGGGGTCCATGTATGGATACAGGGACAGCCCCATGCACCATGTAGTCCTGGGGGGGAGGGGGATTGGGTCTATCCACCTGAGGGTACACTAGTATTGATGGAAATCAGACTATGGTGCTCACATCTCCTGAATGTCTCTCTATATGGGCCTGCAGTGATGTATGAGGAAAAAGTGACTGCTCCCGCTCGCCATGGCGCACCCTTCACTCAATATCACAAACAAAAGTGTCAATTGTCAGCTAACGAAGATCCCAAAAAGAAGGAAAACCACAAAGGACAAAAGAACCTCTTTGGCAATAATGTAGCCATTGATTGTAGATATAGAATAACGGAGAGGTGAGTAGCAAGGCCCCAATCTTTCCCTACGATATCCAAGCAGGAAAGACTGCAGAAAGATTCCAGTAGACTTTGCAGTCGCAAAGGATAACATTTCGGAGACAAAATATTAGCAAACAGGTGATGAAAAAATATAGCATCAAATTCTGTTGCGATTCATTCATCTCTTGCAGATGACTCCTTATATGTGATTTAAAAAAGATCAGACATCACAAGAAAAACCTCTTCCATCTTGAGTCGGAAGCTCACACAGCATTTGTGGAAGAATCTTCCTCTTGGAAATGCAGATCATAAGGTTTGCCGTGCCGGATCACCATCTTCCCAAAACACAGTTAGGCATATGAAGAAGTCCAAGCTTGACATCCTCCATCCTGGATTGAACCCTTCCAGCCCTTCCCACCCGGCGCTCACGACAGATTGTGGAACACTTCTCAGTGACTGCGAGTGCGGAAACGCGAATCGAGTCTATTCTGTGGGAGTGCCGAAGAAGACACGGAGCATGCCATTCTGCAGCAAGTCCGCCCAACCACTCATGGAGTGTGCCACCTGCATGCCCGTGACTGCTGGGAAGCGCTTCATGCTCTTAGCATTCTCTGTACAGATGGAACAGTAGACACCCTTCTAGAAGCTCCAGGTTTGTTGAGTTGTCGTTGAAAGAAAGGACAAGAAATGCGTTACTTACCTGTAACAGCAGTTATCCAGTATTGGTGTCTTTCATAGATTCACATGCCTGAATCATTCCCCGTCGTCGAGATGGGAGCCCCGGTAATAGAAAAGTAATGTCCTATAGACATACATAGAGAAAAATAGGCCTAAGGGCCTTGCCTTAGTAGCCTATCTATGTCCTTTTGTAAAAAGGACCACATTTCCAAAGGTAGGCAATCAGCTACCACCTCCCTCTAGAACCTTCCTGCCAGGAGCCTCAGTCTCTCAGATTTTCGTACGCACCAAGCTAGGTAGACGTAACACATGCTCTGTAGAGAGAGATGAGCCCTTCCTGGGGAGGTGGGAGGGTTGCATGTGAATCTATGAAAGACACCAATACTGGATAACTGCTGTTACAGGTAAGTAACGCATTTCTTATCCAGTATTATGGGTGTCTTTCATAGATTCACATGCCTGAATCAGAATAGCAAGCAATACATTATGCACATATGCGATGGAATAGAACAGTCTGAGATAATACATATCGTGTGACTAGATACCATCAGTAATATAAAGAGTAAAGTAAATAAATGTGCATACCATTGCAGGACGGTGGGAAGTAGGAAGGCTCATCTTACTGGAATAGATGGCGAAGTACAGCTTGGCCCACAGCTGCATCCTGCATCAGTTCCGTGTCCAGGCAGTAGTGTCTGGTAAAGGTGTGCGGCGATTTCCAGGTGGCCGCTCTGCAGATGTCCAGAATCGGTACACCAGCGAATAGTGCCGCCGATGTGGACACAGCTCTCGTGGAATGTGCTCGGACTGAGGACTGTAAAGGACGTCCGGCTTTGTCATGACAAAATGCAATTGCTGCCGATATCCATCTGGAAATGGATTGTTTGGAGAGTGGCATGCCTTTTCTCGGCCTGCTGAAGGCAACGAAAAGTTGTTTTGTCTTTCTGAAAGCTTTCGTTTTGTCCAGGTAAAATTTTAGACATCTCTTAATGTCCAAAGAGTGAAGAGATCTTTCAGCCACTGTGCCTGGGTTCGGGAAGAATGAGCGAAGCACAAGCGGTTCATTGAGATGGAAGTCCGAGGGGACTTTAGGAATGAAACGAGGGTTGGTTCTTAAAATGACTCTGTCTTCTCTAAATTGCAAGAAAGGATCCTGTATCGAAAGAGCTTGTAACTCGCTGACCCTTCTGGCTGATGTTAAAGCTAAAAGAAGTGCAGTTTTCCAAGAAATGTATTTGATATCAGCCCTATGGATAGGTTCAAATGGATGTTTCATTAATTGATTGAGTACAATATTCAGGTGCCACGTTGGTGGTATTCGCCTTGGTCTAGGGAAAGATCTGTAAAGCCCTTTAAGAAACTGTTTTATCAGTCTGTTGGACCATAGTGAAGGACCTTTTGAAGACCTTGTGAAGCGTGAGATTGCTGCCAGGTGTACCCTGATGGAAGCATGCGCAAGACCTGTTTGGACCAGACGCAGGAGATAAGGCAGTATCTGCTCTGGAGTGATCCTGAAAGGGTGTATATTGTTGTCTTTACACCAAATACAAAATCGTTTCCATTTCAAGGAATAAGTTTTGTTCGTGCTAACTGCTCTTGCTTTAGCTAGGACTTCCTTGCACTCCTGCGGGATGCTTAGGTGACAGAATTCTCGGTACTCAGGAGCCAAGCCGATAATCTGAGAGATTTCAGATTCGGGTGGAGTATCTGGCCTGTGGACATCGAGAGTAGAGAGGGATGTTGAGGCAGTTGGATGGAAGGTCGGACTGAGAGGCGACGGAGGTCCGCGAACCAATGTTGTCTCGGCCAGTATGGGGCAATGAGAATCAATGTGCAATGCCCCATTTTCATTTTCCGGATGACTCTGCTTATCAGGGGAAATGGCGGAAAGGCGTACGCAAACACGTTGCGCCATGCGATGGAAAATGCATTTCCTAATGACCTCTGTTGGGGATGCCAACTTGCGAAGCTGTGGCATTTTTTGTTCTCCTTGGTGGCGAAGAGGTCTATTTGTGGTTTTCCCCATGCCGAGAAGATGTTGTCTAGAACTTGTTGGTTCAGTTCCCATTCGTGGGACATTGACCTCTGTCTGCTGAGGGCGTCTGCTATGACGTTGTCTTTTCCTGGGACATACTCTGATGTTAATGTGATGTTGTTGAGCAGTAGCCAGTTCCAAATTTTCTGTGATTCGCGAGACAGCGTCAGCGAGCGTGTCCCTCCCTGCTTGTTTAAGTAGTGCATTGTGGTCGTGTTGTCCGTCCTCACTAGCATTGCTGAATTTTTGATGCGAGGGAGGAATGCCTGAAGGGAGTGAAGGACTGCACGTAGTTCTAGGAGGTTGATATGCAGAGCCTTCTCTTGCTCCGACCATCTGCCGCTGATTTGCAAGTCTTGAAGGACTGCACCCCATCCTTCGAGAGATGCGTCCGTCGTTATGACGTGTGGAGTTTCTGGTAACAAGAACGTGAGACCTTTGGACAGGTTCTTGTGTTTCATCCACCAACCCAGCGTTTCGGATATTTGTCGAGTGATGACTATGTGATCCTCGAAGGAATCTGTACATTGGGTCCACTGTTTGGTCAGGGCCTCCTGAAGGGGGCGCATTCTGAGCCGACAGTGAGGGATGAGTAGAATGCAGGAAGACATCATCCCTAGAAGAGATTTGAAAATCCTTACTTTGATGGTTTGTTTTGAAGATATTGCGGTAGCTAGAGTCATCAGTTTGCTTTTTCTTTCCTGAGACGGGAAAGCTTTGGAGGAAATGGTGTTTATAGTGGCCCCCAGGAATGTTATTATCCTGGTGGGTTGTAAAGTAGATTTTTCGAAGTTGAGAGTCAAACCTAGGTTCCGGAAAATATCGAGACAGGCGTTGGAAGACAGCTGCGCGTCTGTGAGAGACGGTGCTTTCACCAGCCAGTCGTCCAGGTAGGGGAAGACCTGGTGATTCTGTTGTCTCAGGTAAGCTGCCACAGGAGCCAGGCACTTTGTAAAAATGCGAGGCGCTGATTTGAGGCCAAATGGGAGGACACAAAATTGGTAGTGGAGACCTGCTACTTCGAATCGTAGGAATTTTTTGTGTCGTCTGTGTATTGGGACATGGTAATATGCATCTTGCAGGTCCAAAGATGTCATAAAGTCTCCTTCCTCCAGGGAGCCTAAGATTTCCTGGATAGTCACCATTCGAAACAATTGGCTTTTCAGGAAGGCATTGAGCGCCCTGAGATCTAGAATGGGCCTCCATTTCTTCTTTTTCTGTTGGATTAAAAAGAAGCAGGAATAAAATCCCTTTCCCTTTTGAGCTGATGGGACTCGCTCTATTGCTCCCTTTTTTATCATGGAAGAGATTTCCTTTAGTAACATACGAAGGTGTTTGTGATGATGTTTGTGAGGAGGAGTTAACTGTGGGATGGAGTTGAATTCCAAGGTGTGACCGTGTTGAATTAATTGTAGTACCCACCGATCCGTCGTAATCAATTTCCAATTGTGGAGGAAATGTGTCAGCTTGCCACCAATTTTGAGCGGACAGGACGGTGGAGGGACTGGCTGCGGGAAATGGTCATTGTCTTCCGCCAGCCGTTTTCTTTTGAGATTTGCCCCTGAAGTTCGATCTCCCGTAGGAGGTCTGACGACTTTGTTGTTGCTGTCGCTGCGGATATTGTGAGCGATTTTGATTGTATGAGTATGTGGATTTGCCTTGATAGGATCCTCTGTATGTGGATTGTCCTCTTCCTCTGTGCCCTCGAAAGGACTGGTTTCTGAATTGTAAAGTCCCGAGAGCCCTTGCAGTATCGGTGTCTTTCTTTATCGTCTGCAAGGCTTCATCTATTTTAGCTCCAAATAGTAGTTTTCCGTCATAGGGCATATCTACAACTTTGGTTTGTACCTCTTGTCTGAAGGACGTCGCTTTGAGCCATCCTTGTCTGCGCAAAACTGCGGCGCCTGCAAGCTGTCTGAAGCCTGTCATGGCGACATCGACAGCTGAATCTATGATTTCTGATGCTGACATTTGACCTTCATGAAGGAGTGCCTGGACCTCATCTTTCAAGTTGTCCGGTACGTGCGTGAGATATGGAGCAATATCCTCCCATAGTTGCCTATTGTATCTGCCTAGCAGAGCAATGGCGTTGGCCACTTTGACCGTCATGGCTGACTTTGTGGAGAAGCGTTTGCCTATGCCATCTAATTTCCTGCCCTCCTTGTCTGGTGGTGCTGACAGTGGCGAGGATGGGTTTCTGGAGTTCTTCTGGGCGGCTTGAGTGACGACCGAATCTGGTTTTGGATGTGAATTAAAGCAAGTGGGTGCCGTTGATGGAGCCCTATATTTTTTATCCAGTCTAGGGACCACTATGGAAACAGATGCAGGTGTTTGCATGAGTTGTAGCCCCTGTTCCCAGATGTGCTCTATTATGGGAATGGACCTTGCCTCCTTCCTTATGGGGTCTTTAAAGTCATACAAAACACAATCCGTTACTTTTGTTTCCATTGCCATGTGAAATCTAGTGGCCGCTCTCTCTATTAAATTGTGGAATCCACCGATATCCACTGGTGGAGAGTCTGACGTGCTGGGTTCTGGTGTGGCCGGAGAATGAGCAACGTAATCCTCATCATCTCTGTTTTGAGAGAGGTCATCTCTAACCTCACCTTCCTCAGGAGGTTCGTCATCATCAGAGGATTGGATGTTGTGAACCTGTTCACTATCTTGAGGAATAACCAAAGGCGCTGGTCTTGTCCTTGGTGATCTTTGCTGTTTGGAAGAGTCTTGAGAATTGTCATGTGAAGGGGTAGCCGACGATTCTGGGAATCGTTTTTTATAGTCTGTGATCAGGAATTGAAGATCATTAACTATCTCAGCCGGCAATACGATCATTGGAGTGACTCGAGTATGTACCTGAGTCTGAACAGTGTCCTCCGTAATAATAACATCATCTCCGTCATCGTCAGTACTCTGGCATTTGACATTGAGATCTGACGGGCTAGTAGCTTGTTCGAATTGTTCATCATCTGATTCTTCTTCTTGTAGTATGTGAGAAGGGAGCAGTGATTGAACCCTACTGGGTGATGTTAATTCGGGCGTAATAGTGACCTTTTTTGATGGAACTAACTCCGCTTTTTTCCATGGCGTCGATGATGTCGTCGTCGACGAGGTCGTCGTCGGTGCCGTCGACGGTATCGACGTCGATCGTTTTTCAAGCGTCGAGTGTCCCTTCGCCGATGAAGTTGTCGTCGACGGGGCGGTCGTCGACGGTGCGGCCGTCGACGATGTCTTCGTCGACGCGGTCGTCGACGGTGCCTTCGCCGTCGTCGACGGTACTTTCGCCGTCGTCGATGTGGTCGTCGACGGCAGTTTAGTCGTCGGCGGCGTAGTAGCCGTCGACGGTGCATTCGTCGTCGGCGGTGCTCCTACCGTCGTCTGTGTCTTCGTCGACGATGCGGTGGACGTCGACTGAATTCTCGTCGACGATGTCGGTGTTTTCTGTTTTGTCGACGTCGACGGTAATGACGACGGAGTTTTGACCAACGATTGTTGTTTCTTTATAAGTACAATCGACGAAATTGGCTTACCCGTCGTCGACGAGTGGGTGGTCGTTGTCGTTGAAGTCAAGGCTGACGATGCCACCGTCGTCGAGACTGTCGTCATCGATGTGGAGACATAGTTCGTTTTTCTTGAAGAGAATGTCGTGGAAGTAGACGACGAGGACTGCGATGGCTTTCTGAAGGTTGCAGCATCCTTCACAGACGTGTCAGATCTTGCCTCAGAAGACTTCGACGCAGTCTTTTTGTGAGGGACGTCTGAATGGCCAGGGGAAGCCTCCCTTGGCCTTTTTAAGGACAGTTTTGAGGAAACTGAAGCCATTTCACTGCCCTCCGAGGAGAGCACCTCATTATCTCTGGTTTTGAGTCTGTTTAACCAGAGGAGCAGTCTGCCTTCTCTATCCTTAAGTGTTTTGGTAGAGAATGTTCTACATACCCTGCAGTCCTTTACTGTATGGTCAGGGTAGAGGCAGTAGAGGCAAGTCTCATGCTTGTCGTCGACGTGCAGTCTCTTCTTGCCACAAGAAGAGCAGGCTCTGAAGAGTCCTTTTTTCTGTTGTTCCGTCATAGTTGAAGTATAATCCAAGTTTTTTGAAGAAAAGGAGAGAATTTGAAGAAACCTGAGGAGAGCTCAGGTGGGGACTCCCTAGCACAACGTGCGGTAGAAAATCTGAGAGACTGAGGCTCCTGGCAGGAAGGTTCTAGAGGGAGGTGGTAGCTGATTGGCTACCTTTGGAAATGTGGTCCTTTTTACAAAAGGACATAGATAGGCTACTAAGGCAAGGCCCTTAGGCCTATTTTTCTCTATGTATGTCTATAGGACATTACTTTTCTATTACCGGGGCTCCCATCTCGACGACGGGGAATGATTCAGGCATGTGAATCTATGAAAGACACCCATAATACTGGATAAACTAACAAAGGACCGTGGACGATAGAAGCCTCTCCCCAAGAACACTCACTGGAAGATTAGAAGGATGAGAAATCGAAGGCGGCCTCAACATGTTTAAGATTCAGAAATGTCTTCATCATCGTATTCTAGTTGTCCTTGTTCCCTTATTGTTGGAAGTACAAAGGGAAACCAACGATAGTCAAGAATAAATGGCTTCAGGTGAGATGAATGAAAGACAGGATGAATCTTCCAAGTAGGAGGCAATTTTAGTTGGAAGACCCAGAATGAAAATGAGGAGTTCATAACAAATAGGCCACAAAATCATGTTTGAAACTGGCAGTGAATGAAGAAGTAGGAAAACAAGAAGATAGTCAAACTTTCTTCCCAGGAACTACACAAGACGAATTTGATCTTGATTTATCACCATTTTGCTTCACCTTGACTTTGAAATAGTCTAAACTTTAAGAAACAAGCTGTTAATGCATCTGAAACGGCTCCCAATACTCAGTGGCCACTGCAAAACCATTACAGATATTGATCTTGGGTTTACTTAGTTGACTCTGTCTGACTATTTAACTGGGACTAAAACCAAAGGAAAACGCTTGCTCAATTCCCACAGCCTTACACAAGGCTCTCCAAAACTAGATATGGGAATAAAGGGTAATCCAGAGTCGAAAAATATCAGTGGAAAAAATAAAGGGCCATTTCGTCAGCTGTTAGTAACTTTGACAACGTTGAAAAATGAGCCACCATTAAAAAGGAGTCTACAATAGAAATTGTATGCCATGGTGCTGGGGCCACCGGTTAAGGGCCAACAGCTGTAAATAACCAAAGACGTGGGGCGCAATGATTCACACTGAGCACAAATTGGACAAGCAAGAACATATTCTTGAACATCAGATGGCCACCAAAAAGCTCATAATACTAAATCCAATGTGGTCCAAACTCTGTGACCAGATATGGCTGAGTCTTGACACATTCTCATCACATCCAACTGTAGATCCTTAGTTGGCACAAGGATGGTTTACTGGCTACAATAAAACTCATGATGTCGAACAAAAAGGAATCTGTAGTTGAAACTTTTTTAGCTCTTTTGGATCCATCTGTTCTTGAGCCATCTTTACTTTGTCTACAAAGACAGAACTACTCCAACCACACACTGGGAAGAAACGACAGGGTTATCATAAGTGAGTGATGTCTCTGGATAACACCAAGGTAAAGCTTCAGCCGACAGATTATTAGAACCAGAAATATAAATAATAGTGAAATCATACTGTGCTAAAAAGATACTGTGTCCCCTGACAATGATCCCCGCATCGAAGGTGTCAGACGCTGCAAATTCCGAAAGTTAGCTCAAACTCAAAGCAGTGCTCTAGGGCCATTCAACAATCTCTCCATTCAGTGCAGGCCACGTCCACGGCTATGCAGTCTCTTTGAGGAGCTGAGGTATTGTGCTCTGAATTGTTCTCTTCTGATTCTGATAAAATGGGAGACGGATAAGAGGAAAGGTGTTCTCGCACATCATTTTCCTGCTTTTGTAATAAAACGGATCCAACCGCCCAATTTCCGCGTTAACTGTTTTGAAGCATCAGGATGACATAGAATTGGAGCCTGAGTGGATATCTGTTTGAGTGTACAAAAAGCTTTTTCTTATTCATTCAAACGAAAACCTTTCTTCAAATTCCCCTACATTAACACAAGCGATTTCATTGGTTATCTTACTAAAGTTCCCAATGAATTGATGACAAAAGCTTGAAAATCACAGGAGACCTTCAGTTTCCTTTTGTATTAGGAGGTGAAGGCCAACTCAAAATAGCATAAACATTCTTGGGATCTATGGAAATGCCAGAAGCCTCCAATCTACATCCAATATATTTACCTTCATCCTTCTTAAATTCACACTTTCCAGTTTACAGTGCAAATTATGTTTTTGAAATCTTGACAGTACTAAACTCACAAGTTCAGCATCAGTCTTTGAAAACACAAAGATGTCATCCAAACAGAGCAAAGCAACCGGGTGCAAGACATCAGGAACACTGAACAGATGAATTGTTGGGAAATGTCAATATTACACAACCTAAATGCATAATATAAGATTCAAAATGTCCAGATGGGGTGAGAAAGGCTGTTTTAATACTTGGTGCTTTCCTTTATTCATTACAAATGATAAGTTCCTCATAAAACAACCAAGCTTTGGCAAAACTCATGCTCCGAAAACTGATTCCAAAGTATCTCTATCAGGAGTAAAGGATACATAGTCTTGAGTATGATCTACTTTAAACCTGTACAATCAATGGAAGGTTCTGACTTGCTACTCACGTCTACATTAATCTGTATCGACAATCAAGAGCTACAGCAGGGCAAAGGAGGTGCTCGACTCTTCGCGGTTTGTCCTCCGGGTAGGTATGCTCCTAAGGAGACACTTAACACCTTTCTTGTGTGCCATCAAATGCAGGGCGGCCCGTGGTTACCTTGAGCAGTCACTCTTTCCTCAGGGCAGTCAAGAAATAGACTCAACATACCTTCTCAGGGAGCAGTCCTTTACACTTTATTCCAACATTGGGGCAAGGGCGGACTCTGCAGAGGAAGGGTCAGTGTTTTGTGCAACTGAAGCAACCAAGCAAGTGCTGGGAGCGACACAGTTCAGTGGTGGTAGAAGCATGTCGCCTGCATCACTGTCCCGGTCAGCCGCTATGTGCAAGCCATGTATGGTTCTACTGCAAATATAAGGGCATAGTGCAATGAATGGCATACTGCAGCAATGTGGCCATCAGTAAGTAGCATGTCGGCTGGTTGCTGAGCACTGCCGTGCTGCGACACATACGGCAAACTGGCCTAAGCGGGGTGTTGGCCAGCTGCAACACATGTACCAACTGCAAAATACAGGACCGTTACGGCATATCACCAGTTGGAGTTTAGACACCTGCTGTGACACACGTGAGTGCTACAACATAAAGGACAGGTGGAACTCAACACCCCCTTCTTTTCAAAGAGAAACTCAAATGTTACTGTGGAAGCCCATCTGTTACCCAGGGGCAGAATCTCTGTGGAGTGGATATGCTGTGGTTATTTTACACCTCAAAAGCTCTCTTTGTGCCTGTCACTATGCCCCAATCTCCTGCCCTGGAATGCATAGAAAACATGGTCAATGTCCCAGCCATGCCTGACAATGCCGCTGCAGACAGTTCTTGTGCTGGCGTGTGCAGAACTTGGAGCTGGCCTCACCACAGCTTTCAGATCTGCAACAAAGTTTGGTGTGAAATAATTATTTGGGGTGCGGGGGGGGTGCAAATCACTAACAGCCAGATTTATATATTTATATATTGGCGGTAAGTTTACTCCATCAAAATGGCGACTGACTATCCTTACCGCCAATATAATGGTTTGCCTGCCAAATGTATATGCGGGGAGACCAAAGTTTGGCAATGGCGGAGGCTACTCTGCCTCCGCTGCGGCCAAACTTTTCCAACAGCCTAATGGAGTAAGGGTCATCGGAGAAAAGGTTAAATGTCTGGCCAGCCTATTTAGATGGGTGGGCATAGAGACGTTTTTTTACTGCCGATCCAAACAGCAAGGGGCAGTAACAAAACTAAAAATGCCCCCCCTCGCCACGGGGGGAGATGACAGCCAAGGGAAGGGGGAATTTTTCATTTATCTTCAGACAAAAACCCACTTTGAGGTTTCGTTTTTTTAAAATAAAAAAAGTTTTGCAACTTTACATTATGTCCCTGTCATGTTTGATGGAGCTGTACAGCAAAGTTCCAATACATTCACAGGCTCCACCGTGCTTCCTTTGATTGGAAGAAATGTCAGTGGCGCTGATGGATATTTCCAAATTTGGCAGGCAGGTACTCCGTCAGTACGACAGAGTAATTTACTCCATCACCCTGATGGAGTACAATTCCGTACGTCAAATTTTAATCAGCCCCTACATTAAATTAGTTACTTACCTGTAATGCCAGCTCTCCATCATTGGTATATGTAAATATATTCACATGTTTGAATCATTCCCCATCATCAGGCTGGGAATCCCCGGTACATTAAATTAGCAGTATACATAGTAAAAATATAAAACATACGGTTTGTAATGTAAAAAGGCCAGAGGCCAGAAACAACATAGTATGTCTAGTAACACATCCACCTCATTTCAAACAACTGACATTTCAGCCACTGAGGTGGAAGCTTAAAGCACTCCTCCTCCGCCTAGAGGCCACTATAGCTTAGATTTCAAACCACCAGTGTGAGATCTTCTAAGTCTCATTACCCTATACAAGCCCGCACGGTCCCTTAGATCTAGTTGAGCGGGTCTGGTACTCGTTCAAAGAGTGAAGAGGGATCGGATGGGTGGAAGGTCTTTCAGGCTTCTGGCGGCCAGGAAGTGGAATGAACTTCCCGTTGAGCTCCGGCTGGAGCCATCGGAGGGCAGTTTTAGATCAGGGCTCAAAACGTACTTGTTCCGAAAATAGGGGAGCACGCTGTTATTGCAGGGTTGGGGGGATTTCACTCGGCTACTCACTATAGCGCGGTGACACGCCATCTGGCGTAACCAGGCGCTTTATAAGCTCCTTTATTATTAATATACAATAAACCTCTGACCCGAGTGGAAGGAGGGTCACATGTGAATATATGAAAGATACCAATGTTGGCGAACCGGAGTTACAGCTAAGTAACTAATTTCTTCGCCAACATTATATCTTTTATATATTCACGTGCTTGAATCAGAATAGCAAGTAGTACACATTCTGAAATACAACAAAGCGGCAAGCAGGCTTACCATTCGTGAAAGAGGCTTCTCAGTACTGTCTGTCCCACAGCTGTGTCAGCTTCTGCGTCCACTTCTAGGCACTGATGCTTCGTGAACGTATGCCTGCTCCTCCAGGTGGCTGCACAGCAGATGTCTTTCAAGGGCACCCCAGCATTGAGTGCTGCAGTTGCAGCCATGCGCTGGTGGGATGCACCCCCATTCTTACCTCAAGAGAACGATTGGCTTTGGCATGACAGAAAGCAATACAGGCTGGGGGCCAACGTGCTATCCCCTGTTTGGACAGGACTTGGCCTTTTTCGTGTTTGTGCAAATGATACAAATAGATGATCTGATGTGCATATGTCCCTTTTTTTGTCTATACAGAGTTTCACACATCTACGCACGTCTAAAGAATGTAACAATCTTTCTCCTGGTGAAGATGGATTTTGAATGAACATCTAAGAATGATAGGCTCATTCAGATGGAAGTCAGTGGGAACCTTAGGAATGAATTATGGGTTGGTTCAGAGTATCACTTTCTCCTCCGTGAACCAGAGAAAAAAGGTTCTCTGATGGTGAATGCCTGAATCTCTCACAATCTCCTAGCAGATGTCAGAGTCTGGGGTAGTGCTGTATTCCATGATTATTTAAAAAATCCACTCTATGTATCGCTCTAAAGGATTTAACATCAGCTGACTGAGGTCTGTATTAAGTTCCCATGGAACCGGAGGATGCCGAAGAGGTGGAAATGTTCTAAAAGGCCCTTTCATTAACTGTTTAATGATCCTTTGGGAAAACAAAGTAGAGGTCGAACTGTAGGTCCTTCTGAATCTGGATACTGCAACCAGATAGACGCTGACTGAAGAATATTTGAGGTTACTTTTGGCCAAACTTACCAAATACTGCAGGATGTGAGAAGGCTTTATTTGAAGCGGATGATGACCCTTACTCCTGCACCTGGCACAGGAACGTTTCCAAATAATGTTGTAAGTCTTATTGGTCGCTAGAGAACGAGCCTGCAGTAGACTCTGTTTACACTCTTGTACAATGGACAAATTCTAGGTGGTCAGGTGCCATGCTGTCAAGTTCAACGACTTGGGATCATGGTGAAGAATCCCTCTTGATGTCTGAACAATATCCTGGGATACTCCTTCAAAGGGATGGACGGACGTACTGCCAAATGTAGCAGCTCGCTGCACCAGTACTGGCGAGGCCAGGCTGGAGCAATGAGGATCAGAGTGCAGTGGTCTATCTTAGCCTTCGTCAACACCCTGGGGATCAGGAGAAAAGGATGAAAGGCGTAGGTGAATATCTTGAACCAACTGATCCAAAGAGCATTGCCCAACATCTCTGGATGCCAAAACCTGCTTGCATAGCACCAGCAATTCCTTTTCGGAGTGCCAAACAGATCGATTGTAGGGGGACTCCCATTATTTGCCAGATAAATACATCCATTTGATCATTCAGCCTGGCAGATGTTCCATAGATGTTCCACAGCAATGTCTAGCCTGTGAGAAATGGCCCAGCTCCACAGCAGGTGAGCTTCTTCCGAAAGAATACTGGATCGTGTCCCTCCCTGCTTGCCTATGTAGAACATGGATGTTGTGTTGTTTGTTCTGACTAGGATCAGCCGACCTGCCAGTCTGGGAGGGAACGCTTGTAAACGCCAGTCTTATGGCACGGAGTTCCAACACATTGATGTGGAGCTCCCTCTCTGCATCTGATTGAAATCGTCAGTCATTTTCTTATTCTCTCTACCGATGGAAAGGCTTACCCAACTGAATATCGAGTGTTGCTCTTTGAAATTGGATCTATGTTTGTGGCACCAACAAAGGTTTCTCCCTGTTCAATGTGAAGCCTAGTCTCTGGAAGAGATTAATGCAACATTCATGAAAGCTTTTTCTTTTTCTCTGGATGGCTCTTTGATTAACCCGTCGTCCAGGTATGGGAACACTTGGTGACCTTCTTTCCTGACAAAAAGCAGCAACTGGAGTGAGACATTTTGTGAATATTCTCAGCACAGATTTGAGCCCAAATGGGAGCACCTTGTACTGGTATTGCTGACCCACTACTGAGAAACAGAGGTACTTTCTGTGGTGTTTTCGACGAATGGGTATGTGGAAGTAAGTATCCCAAAGGCCCAGGAAGATGAAAACGTCCCCTTCCTACATCATCAGAAGAACTTCTTGCAGAGTAAGCATCCCAAATGACCGTTTCTTTAAAAAACTTGTTCTCCTCTCTTAGGTCCAGTATAAACCTCTATTGGCCTGTCTTCCTTTTTATTAGAAAGAACCTGGAATAGAAGCCCTGGTTACTTTGCGACTTCCGGACAATTTTTAGGGCTCCTTTGGATAGAAGCATGAGAATTTCTATTTGCAGCCGCTTTAAATGAAGATGAGGCTACTTTTCTAGGTGGGCAAACTGGGGGACTCAGGCTGGACCACAATGTATGGCCTGACTGGACAATTAACACCCATTTGTATAATGTTATATTCTTCCATGTGGGAGCAAAAAGGAAAATTCTCCTCCGCCACTTCTGAGGACCAGACGGGAAAGGTGAAACAAGCTGGGAGTCAGGCTCTCTTATGATTATCTTTAGTTGATACTTGTGGGGAATCTCTCTTCCTCTCAGCAGAACACCTGTAGGTGTGCTTTGGTTTCGATTAAAGGCGAAACCTTGATCATATCAAGACTGTCTTTGAAGATAATAAGGCTGTCTTTGACCTCCTTACTCGTTGGTTGTTGCCCTGAAATGTTGCAATCTTTGTGAGCCATGAAAAGTCAATGTTCTAAATCTGAGATCCTGAAACAGCCCTAACGCCTTTGTTGTAACAGTGTCGGTTTTAAGGCCTTGCGAAGCCTCATCCCTATGTTTTCCAAAAAGAGTCATCACATCAAAAGACATGTCTCAGATTTTAGATTGGATAGCCATACGGAAAGCGGAGGATTTCAACCAGCCTTGCGTCTTTAGAGCAACCCCTCCTACCAACTGGCAAAAACCTATATTTGAAACATCCATTGTCTCATCAATAATGAAAGAAGAGGTAAGTTCTCCTTTCTTTAGGATAGCTTTCAGCATTTTCTTCTTATACTCTGGGATAAGGGGGCACATGTACCAACTCTATTTTGCAAGTCGGTAAGCTATTACCAACTTGCAAAATAGGGTTTGCGAGTCGCTATTAGGAAGGGGCGTGCAAAGGACGTCCCTTCCTAATAGCGAGTCAGAGGGGGATGTACGATTGTTTTGCTAACAGAATGTGGTCACAAAACAATTGCAGTTTACTGCCTACTTCAAGTAGGTGGTAAGACAGTCGCAACTGGGAAGGAGACCCCAGGGGAACACTTGCCCTTTGTGAATGGTAGCAAAAACATGTTTTTTAATAGCAGGTAGTGGTCTTGGAGACCACTGGCTATTGGCTACTCTTAAAAAATTAAAAGGAATCTTTTCATTTTCTTTTATAAATGCATCCCATTTTCCTTTTAAGACAATGGGCTGCATTTCAATTAAAGAAATTGCTTTGTATAAAAAGCAAACACATACATGGTTGTGGTCTGCTGATTAAAGGCCTTTCCCAATGGGTCGCAAATTGCAACCTGCTTCATGAATATTGATGAGGTAGGTCATTTGTGACCCCATTTGGCATCACTAAATGTGTCTGAGACACATTAGTACCTTGCATTTTGCAAGTTCCTAATTGCGAGTCACAAAAAATCACTATTAGAGTCTCCCAAAATAAAATGGTCGCACAACTGGCCCAAGATCCAGTAATGGAGCTATGTCATGCGACATCTGGTGATTGTACCGTCCTAGAGTCGCCAGGGCATTGGCTGTCCTAATTGAGGTTGCTGCCATAGAGGAAATTCTCCAACCCAGATTGTCAATATGTTTGTTATCCTTTTCTGGCATACTAGATGATGACCAGGCTTAATCAAGAATAGGTATGGATTTAATGGTATTGTTATTGGTGATGGCATGCCTGAGGTGAATGGTCTTTTCACCATCGGCGGCATGCTCGACATCGACGTTGCTGTTGTCAACGGAATGCTCGACGTTGACGGAGGTGTCATCATCGACAGCATCTTGGTCGTCAACAAAGGAGTTAAAGTCTGTGATGACGACGGTCTCGTCATCTACGTGTGTTCCTTTGAAGACAGCTTTTTTTGTCACAGGTGAGTCTCTATAGCGCTTAGACTCTGGTTTGTAAGTAGAGGAGGTGGCTGCAAGCTCTGTACCAAAGAGATCATGCTCAGGAAACTATAAATGTCTCCTCTTGTGCGCTGCATTCATGGAAGTGCTTGGGGGGCACTTCTCACAGAATCTTTCCCTGAAGTGGGGGCATCTCCCTTAGAAGGGATAAAATTATCTTTCTTCATAAGGATTAAAGCCAACTTCCTTTCTCTGACTTTAAGAGTCTCAGTGAATAAAGACTTGCAGATCTTGCAATTCACTGACTTATGCTTAGGATAAAGACAATAAATACAGTGAGAGTGTGAATCAACAGGGTAAATTATCATGCTACCACAAGATAAACGGGTTTTAAAAAGAGATCGCTTCTCTTTGTCAGCCATGCTGACAGTTGCTTGTCAGACCAAAATGGTCTCCCCAGTCCAAAAATTGTAACAATCTTCCCTAAAACAACTCACAGTACAGTAGTGCCAAAGACAGAGCTGGTTCAAATCCAAGGCAGACCAAATTGGACACATTTTCAGGTTCACTGAAAGGTTAGAGCAGAGTTTTGTCAGGGGACTCCATCACAAATGACGTGCGGTAGAATTCTGAGCTATGGTGGCCTCTAGGGGGAGTAGGAGAGCTTAAGCTTCCACCTCATTGACTGAAGTTTGAGTTCTGTCAAATGAGGTAGATGTGCTACTAAACATAATATGTTGTTTCAAGGCCTATGGCAATTCTTCATTATGTACTGTTTGTTATAAGGTACTGGGGATTCCCAGCCTGGTGACGGCGAAGGACTCAAGCATGTGAATATATAAAAGATCCAATGTTGGAGAAGTTCTGGTACTAAGTACCCATCACCAAGTCTTGTGGCATCTGGGGGCAAAAAACCAAACTCTTGTAGAATATGTTACCAAATTACTCATGGCTCTTGGTGCTTAGTGCCAAGTCACCAAAATCTTGTGGAATCATCAGTAAATCACCAAATTAGCCAAAAATCTTGTATGGGGTGACCAATGACATTTATGAGAAACTCAGAGGAGCACTTACAACTGGAAAATGAAGGGGATGCCAGACTGTTGCTGCCCTTTAAAGGGCTGAAGAGCAGGGACAGGCATTATCACAAGCAAACACATTTGCCCCAGTCTTTCCAAGGTCTCAGTAGTGGAGAGGTCTTCTACCCAGGACACCATACATGGAGGAAGACACAGAGGGGCTTCTGTGTACGAGGTTCAGCCAAACGGTACTGTATAGAAAGGTTGTTGTGACCCTTTAATGCCTGCTCTACATATTTTTCACGTTTACATGGGCTAAAATTAAGTAAACTGCTTTTGCATCCTTTTTGCCACTAACTAATCCAGAATGCAGCAGACAGATTTGTCCCATATTTTACATGTAAAATGGGGGGGTAAAAAAAAAAATATGTTTTTCAACATCCCATGTTAGGGGTCTTGTGACAAAATGGCACCAAATAGAATGTTGCTATCTATTATGGTCCAAAATCGATTTCCTGCCTCTTTGGTCCAGTGCAAACCATTGCAGAAGATCAAGGCAAGCAGAAGCAGGTCGCAGATGAACATACTCCGCTCACCTGCCTCTACACCAACATCAGCGGCGACACAATAACTACGGTAAATAGTGAACATTCAGAACCAACCTCGGAAATAACAGGCTTGGGTAACTAAAAAGAGCGTGTGGCTATCCAAGGATAGATGCACCAGTCTTACTGTGAACGACACGCCACACTGTTCAGAAGTATGTGGTAAAAGCCTACCAGGAAAACTTCACTGTCTGCCATCAAGACTCCACTGACATGACCCCTGCCCTCACTCCAACGGCAGCCAACAGGGTTCCTTTTAACTAAAACCACGCCCACTTCAGTGGCTGCCATGAATACGCACCCCCCACACCCAACCCCCATACCCATCCCAGTGGCAACCCTGAAGGCCCCACTCACCAGACCCTCTGCCCACACCCACAGCCCACCTCAAGGCGGTAAAGAACGACAAAGACAGATGACAACTACCTCCACGGCTCTCACTGTCCGCCGGCTTCACCTGGATGGGTCGCGCCATCTGGAAGGGAAGAGGAGAGAAAGTAAATAAGATGCTTATGACTCAACAAAGCACTCAGAGGAGTCAGGGACCCCAACTCTGATGAGATACAGACACAAAGAGGCTTCTGAGGAGAACCCCACGGGCAGGCACTCATGGGAGAACCGCAGCTGCCAAGGGTTCACCCCCAAAAATACCATGAGGAGCACAGGGCAGGCCCTAGTGAGAGAACTGATGCTGTAGAGGCTTCACTTCCAGAACACCAGAAGCGGCACC
Organism: Lissotriton helveticus; assembly: GCF_964261635.1. Lineage (NCBI taxonomy): Eukaryota > Metazoa > Chordata > Amphibia > Caudata > Salamandridae > Lissotriton > Lissotriton helveticus. The sequence goes on from NC_136073.1 coordinate 14,960,620, forward strand.
AGGGTGGGCACCATGAGAGACCCGTGGCTATTCCAGGTCACCATGTTCCAGGGCAGGCACTCATGGAAGAACAGAGGCTGTCTGGGGTTCACCCCCAGAATACCATGCGGAGCATGGCGCGGCACTAGTGGGACAACAGAGGCACAAGGGTGGGCATCAATGGACAGTGGAGACACAGTAGTCATGTACACAAATATTGCACAGAAATCCTCCCATCATGTCGCAGAAGACATGCTTAGTAAATCAGAGTGGCAATAAGAGACACCAAGCTCCTGTATCATGGATCTTAAAGAAGTATCCCTCACACACACAAAAAAACGTTTCCATTATGAGAAGGACATCTACCACCAGGTGGGCTGTACCTATGCTCCCAGCTGAGCCTTTCTTTACTTTCACAATGTTGTATTACATTTTATTTTTGAGACAAGTAATCATTCCTCCAACATCACATCATCCTGTGGAAACTTGAGTTTTATTTATTTATTTAATGCGATTTTCTATAGAGCGAACATAACCCGAAGGTGTCGGAGCGCTTTACAAAAGAACCAGTTGCAATACATAAGGACTTACGATTACATGAGTTACATATAAGACACAAACAGAAAAAATTGCAAATGTACAAGTTATAAAGTCACACAAGGAAAAGATACAAACAGAAAAAATTGCAAATGTACACGGTGTAAAGTCACTCAAGGAAGAGATACAGATGGATAAACTCTAAGAGTCACATAGGAATGGCAGTGAGTATAAAGGTCTACTACATATACTAGTGGTTAGTGTTATCTCTATATACATAGGGAAGGGATACGAATGGATATACTCTAAGAGTCACATAGGAATGGGAGAGAGTACAAAGGTCTACTGCATATACTAGTGATTAGAGTTATCTGTTTATACATATATATACAAATAGTAGATTTTCTCAGGATTACATTTTACCAGCGATTAGGCTTGGACAAATATATATCACATATTTACAGAGGGAACGGAGAAATAAAAATTAAATCAAAAGGGGTAGAGAGCGGTAGGTGGGGGAGAAGAGTCGGAGGCTGAGATTGGTGAGAGGAGAGAGGGGGACCTGAGGGGGGGAAAGAGATAAGGCAGTCCAGCATAAGTGAAATGTCTGAAGGCCGGCAGGATGGAATCCAATGGAGCAAAGGAAAAGACAAGAATCAACAAAATGGTGGACCCGGGTCGTGGGCATCCATGGAAACCATCTCAAAATGGCAAGATGCACCCAGGTCAAGACCCAGGAAACCAGGAGAGCAGAGTTTCATTAAGTGGGGTCGGAGGGGGGACGCAGTCACAGCACCAAGGGAGGGCAGTAGAAAGTCTGCTGTTTGCGTGCACAGGCATCAAGGAGAGCCGAGAACTGGGCGAGCCTCAGAATAGGTAGGGACCACAGAGACAGAAATAGAAGAGTGCCCCACACGTTGCCTGCCCCGCTGGGAACAGTGACAAATACCGGCTAAAATCCATGAACGAGGAGGGAAGCCGGAGCCATTGTTAAACAGCCAGCGCTGCCATCTTGTGCTCAGCAAGTGCAAATGTGACCCGGCGACTTTAAGGTCGTGGGGGGACAGGTCATCGGAGCCCCCCACCGTCAATACCAGAACAGGTTGATCAGCAGTGCCCTCGCTCCCCGTCTACCGTACAGCGGAGCGTTAACCCCTCAAGAAACACATCGACAGCCGCCAATTCCGCTCCGATCTCCCGCACCGCGAGTGGCTAGGCGAGGCTCGCTGAAGTGCTGGGGGTCTCCGAGAGCGCCCTGAGTGTGTAGTGTGGGGAGGTGCCGGCAGCCGCGGGCAGTCGATCAGCCTCCGGCAGCAGTGTTGGTGGATGGCATAGCTCTGCCGATGCCAACTGCGGTCCCTCTTCATTACCGGCGTAGGCGGCAGTCAGGTGGCACTGAGGAATCGCAGTCCTGCTGCAAACCAATCCCTGGGTGTGTTGCAATCGAGATGGGCCACTTTCAGGGATATTTCGCTGAAACGGCGATCCCTAGCCCGGGAGCTCCCGGAAGTAGGTGTTGTACAACCATAAATCCATTTGTGACGTCCTAATGATCGCAAAAGGAAGAGCGGAAGAACTGAACCAGATCCAGGGATGGGTCAACCAATGGGATCCAGACCTCCATTTCACACCGAGCAGCAGCAGACATGGAACTTCCTTTCTTGAGTTGATGATGACAGTCAGGGATTGAAGGTGGATGGACTAGTTCAGTTTTCTACAAAACCACTTACAAAAGTATATTACTGCTCTTCGACAGACAGCATCCTTGAACTTTGAAAGAAAATCTACTGTTCTCGACAGGTCTTGCGTATTCAATTAAAATGACGTGAAAGCAGGAACCCTGACTACTAATTTTGCAGACAGAAAATATTAAGAACTGCAGGGAGAGAGCCAGGAATACAAACTGAGGCACTCAAACAGGAAGATACCTCTGAGACAATGTACACATTGATCTGGAACAGACTCAAGAAGAGTGTATCCAAGCATCGGAAATATTGCATGCTGGCTCCATGAATCATGGGAAACAACTATTTGCCTACACATATAGAAGTGTAGGAGACTTTATAGATACGAGTCCCAAACCTCTCACTGAGTACACACACAAACAAAGCGTTGGAAACTCATAGGGTTAGTAAGACATTAGCCTTGTGGGAACTATGGAGCCTGCAGGTTCACAGCCCCATCAAAAGTAGTAGAGTTGGGGCTTAATACACCCTCGAGGCAAGTGGTGCATCAACTGGGATACCTCATGCCCCTGTAACCCTAGGTACACAGCCAAGACAACACACAAGGTAAAAATCAAAATCACCTCGCAGCAGCCGGTGTGGTACTCTGACCATTAAATTAGTGGCAGAATAAAAAGAAATGGGGCATTCCGAAACAGACCAGACATGGACTGTGATTGAATGGACTGGTGAACGAAACACATGTGATCAAAGTACAAGCGTCCTTCATGTTAAGGAAGAACAAGGATTGGCAAAGCCAATAGGTCTCGCCCCTAGGCTCTATTGGTTTTAGAAATGCCTTTTGGTGATTCTGTGCAGTGTAGGGAGAAAAAGCAAACTGCTTTTTCCTGATGCTGCACAGCGTGGGTTAAAAAAAATAAAAATTTAAAAGGCTGGATGACGCAACCGCTACTGGCGGTCATGCCATTCTGCTGGTACATGAATGTGTTACAATGCATGCACATGCCAGCAGAATTATGCAGCTGCCATTTTCTTAGTTTCTTATTTAATGATCAAAAATGGTAGACATCACCTAGATCAGTAAATCTAAAATAAATGAAGACAATGTTAAAGAACACAAATAAACACGTTTTGGCAAAGCAAATAGGTCACACCTTTGGGACCAGTTCACTTTGTCAATAGTTTTTAGCTATGCTGCACAGCATCCCAATGCTACACTGCATGGGTAAAGATTTATATATATATATATATATATATATATATATATATATATATATATATATATATATATATATATATATATATATATATATATATATATATATACTTTTGAATCGGACAAACAAGAAAAGATGCAGCCACGTCATTTTGTAGGCACTTGCACCCACCACTAAATTATATATGTATATAATTTAGTGGTGGGTTGGAATTTATAATGGGATTATTATTGTTGTTGTTTATTGTTTAACTTATATCAAGCAAGCTTTAGAGCTATGTTTGGGATAATTTATAAGGATGGAACCCACTAAAAAGATTGTTATGTCTTGTTTTTATCTCATATTAGGTGAGATTAAAAGTCGTGTTAAGGAGAAAAAATCTTTACTTGTCCTGATGAAGGTGGTCCTATTGAGAATGTACCACTGAAACGCGTCGGCGCCCCACTTTGTTGTTAAATTTGGACAATTCAGCAGTCAAACAGTGACAGGGAATCAAGACCCATGCCCTCTGCTGTTTATTATGGATCCAAATTAACGTGCATATGACAGAGTTTATTGTCTATGTCCTTTCTCCTTTAGGAACATTGTAGTCATAGAGAATTGTGTCTTTTGATGTATGTGTTTTTAAACAGTGTTTTTAAAATGTTTGCAATGATATGTGTATGATTAGACAGGTTTTTATAGATTAAAAAACATATATTTTGTATAAATTTGGTTTTTATAAGTGCTTTAATGCGTTCAGAGTGAAATTTGAGACGTGTTGGTTGGTTGAGTATCTTGGAGGCATGAATGGTATGTAATAGGTCCTGGCCAAAGGAAAACCTTTTTTTAACTTTATGGTTATTGGGAGCACCATCCCTTTGGTACATAGAGCCCCCACTCCTTAATTTCCAGGTCAGTAGCTAAAAAGACAAGCATTGGCAAACTCAGCTAGTCAAGCGGGGGGCTGCTAAAATATTAAGTAAGACGCCCGTGTTGCTATTGGTGACAGTTTAGCGCGGCGCCCAGGGCCATGATGACAGCACTAAGATGAAAGTGGACGAGCTGCCAACCAAAAAAGAAGGGGAGAGGGTGGCCGCACGCAAGCAGTGTGCGCGTCCCTGCTCGCTTCCGAGGTAATACTCCAGGGGAGTGAACTCACGAAAAAAGGTGGGACATGCAGCCACCATTAGCCATTTGCAGGCTACGTTTTTAAAGGACAACCAGACAAGCCAATCCAGAACATGGGAGGAGTCAGACCCTACAAAGTAAAGATAACAGATCGCCTACAGCGCAAGCGCTGTTTAGGCTCGACCTAAAAAAAGGCTGCGGAAGTGGGTGGGGGAAGCAGCACAGGGGACGGGAGAGGGCTGAAGCAGTACAGGGACACGGTTAGGAGCAGAAGCAACATGGGTGGTTGGGAGGTGGGTGAATGTAACATTGGGGCATGGGTTGGGGAAGAAACACTTACAGTGCAGATGTGGTGGAGCAAATGAAAGAAAGAGCAAACAAGAGTGGGGCGAGCAACTGGCAAATTTGGAGCCGAATCTGGTGGGGAGAAGCACACAGGCAAGACATTAATGGAGGGAAAGGGGGAGAAGCACATGGGGGTGAGAGAGGAACACCAAAGAGGTGTGGAGGGTCTGGAGAGAAGTACACAAGAAAGACAGTTAGAAAACACATTCACATGGAGTGCTTAAAGAAAAAGGTAGTGCTTATGCGAGTAGTGGAAGAACACAAGTAATACGTCCATGCTCCAGGGGAGGGACAACCACAACAAGAGGAAGGAAAGCCCACATAAGCTAACGAGGAAGAAGCAAGAAAATAAGAGTGACAATGAAGCCATACAATGGTAAGCGAGGGGTGGGCTCAAAACCTAGTGTAAGCTAACAATACATCCTGCAATAGAGAACGTATGAGCTGTCCAGGAAAGGAGACCTAAAAGAGGACCACTGGGGTGGGGGGCAAAGCAGATGAGGGTGGTCGGGGAGCAGTTGGGGGAGGAGGGGAAAGGACGCACAAAAGGGAGAGAGCAAAACACGGGTTGGGGGAGCAGTACAAGGTGGAGTGATGTACACTGAAGTCAGGAGGTGTAAAGCACAAGAGCGCGAGCAGCACATGAGGCAGACAGTAACACGGGGAGCAGGAGAAGGAACACACGAGTGTGAGAGAATAAAATGGAGTGGGGGAGAAGTAGACAAGAAGTAGACAAAAGAAAAACATGGAGTGCTGGGGGTTGGACATTTGCATGAAAACACATGAGAGAGAGAGCTGGGAAACACATGCACTCTCATGAGTGCTAATCAAAACCAAGAAAAGTAGTTCCCTAAAAGTGAGCTGTGGAAGTACACAAGTCAGTCAAACCAAGGGGATGGTATAGATGTTATGCTCCGGGTGATGGTCTAAAAACCCACTGTATGTTCTTGGTAAGCCCACAAACGGACTTGCGCTGTCTGGTAGGCGAGACCTAAACTCGGGTCCAGCAGCTATCGAACCACCAATGGGTTAAATGACAAAATCGAATGTGTCAGAGTATGACGTCTTCACACCAATTAAACCACCTTGTGTCCCCACAAACACTGTTACTTTCAAAATGTAGCTAGCACCTCGCTAAGTATTGACCTTTCTGTCTCCATTACCCAGTGAATATAATAATCCAGTGTGACAACCTGAATGTGTCGGACACACAAGGAACCTTAACCTCTTTTCAACCTCTTTTAAGATTAAAATGAGCCGCCCAGATTCCTGATTTGTATTGTTGTAAAGGTAGCTTTAAGTCAACTAGACACGTACAGTGAACTGTGATGTCCTGGGGCTACACCGCAGTCAACTCAATGTGCGGTCATGTGAACATTCATGTGACATGTATCGCAATCACACAAGCCAGCACCACGCACCGCCAAACCAAGATCTCTGGTGGTTCACATAAGACTCACAGCAACCTCCTCAGACGCAAGACAAGAACATGTAGAAAAGTCAAGAGATGACACACAACCAGCATTCTGTTGTTGAGCTCCTAGCCTGGGGAACTCCCTCTGCCCCCAGATCCATCAAGCTCACTCACTCCAGACCTTCTGCAAGTGAGAGGAGCTCATCCACTCCAAGTAACGTCTCCTCCAAGTGGGTCACTCGCAGTGAGGGACCTCAGCTGGGTCTCTCTGCCGTATCCGGCCTGTACTGCCTCCACTGTGCTTGTAGCCTCTCCTCTCACTTTCTGTACACCGCTCCATTCCTTTATAGCTGGGTTTGAGCTGTTTAGGTCAATTTCCATGAATACATACACACAAGGCTCTACAGAACCAAGGACATACCTACATTAACCACCGCCTGAACTTCCACAAACCATTGAGAAGACTATGCTCCACCTCCCTCTCACTTGTCCTACTTTTGGCATCTACCGAAGCCGAAGTGGGGAACGCTCCTTCTCGCCCATCGCAGCAAAGACCCGGAACCTCCTCCTCACGCACCTCTGGACCATCGCCTCACTTCCGAAATTCCGAATGGCCCTCATGACCTGGCTGTTCAAATAAGCATCCGGGGCCTGCAAAGGCCTGGATACTCTATCGGGTGATTAGCCGCGCTTTATATTGACATATCTATATATACACATAGCTGACAGCCGAGGTGGACGGCGCTGTGTGTCTCTTCGAAGCAGGCTCTGAGCGATTACAACAAGGTACCAATTTGAGACTTTGGCAAAGAAGAACAATTGTTACTTACCTGTAAACAGGTGGTTCTCCAGTATTGGTGACTTTCATAGATTCACATGCTTGAATATTCCCCGTCGTCGAAGTGGGAGTCCCACGGTATATAAAAATAGCAATAATGCTAATATAACATAAATGATAACATCATACATAATAAAATAGAGATAATACATTCTGTAAAACCTCTACAATGGTAACTTCCATAGGAAGACATTATAAAGAGAAAAACTCATTTGTAACATATCAGTGTCAATATGTTAGTCCAAACTGCAGCCAATCAGGCTCAAGCACCCTCTAGAACCTTCTCCTCAGAAGCTCAAGCCCTCAGATTTTCGTAGCACTAGTAATAATAGCGCATGAGGAGAAGAGAGCCTCTGAGGGGAGGAAGGGTGGGTCGCATGTGAATCTATGAAAGACACCAATACTGGAGAACCACCTGTTTACAGGTAAGTAACAATTGTTCTTCTCCAGTATTAGGGGTGTCTTTCATAGATTCACATGCTTGAATAGAATAGATAGCAGTAACTCCTTAGAACTGGGATTGCTAATAGATTCTTAAATGAAGGCAAACATAGAGCTTAAAAGCATATAGCAATCACAGAAAGAAAAGGAGGAGGGAACAGAGGCTCACCTTATTTAAAGAGATGGCGAAGCACTGCTTGCCCCACTGCGGTATCCGCTTCGTTGATGGAATCCAAACAGTAATGTCTGGTAAAGGTGTGCCTACTTGACCATGTTGCCGCCCAGCAAATCTGGTGTAGAGGCACTCCAGCAAACAAGGCGGTGGAGGATGCCATCGCTCTCGTCGAATGCGCCTTTACTGGACACTGTAAAGGCTTGCCAGCTTGTTGGTGACAGAAGGATATGGCTGCTGAGAGCCACCTTGCAAGTGTTTGTTTCGTCACTGAATGTCCCCTCCGCATCCTTCCATATGCCACAAAAAGTTGATCGGATTTGCGGAAAGGGGTAGTCCTTGAAATGTAAAATTTTAGACAACGTCTGATGTCTAAAGAATGAAGTCGTTGTTCTGCCGGTGATTTTGGATCCGGGAAAAAAGTCTTTAAGAAGACAGGTTCGTTCAGATGGAAATCAGTAGGCACTTTTGGCAAAAACGAGGGATTGGTACGAAGAGACACTCCATCGGGCTTAAATTGCAAATGTGGAGGCTTGATTGTGAAAGCGTGAAGATCGCTTACACGACGAGAAGATGTTAGGGCCAAAAGCAATACAACCTTCCAGGTAAGAAATTTGGTGTCTGCCCTGTGAATTGGCTCAAAAGGAGACTTCATGAGCTGTGACAATACCACGTTGAGCTGCCATGCTGGAGGAGGGCGTCTAATAGGAGGAAACTTTCTGAAGAGACCCTTAAAGAATTGTCGGATTATTCTGGATGAGCAGAGAGACGTCGAACCATCGTGTCTAAAACGCGAAATAGCTGCCAGAAAGACTTTCAAGGTGGCATGAGAGAGACCAGACTGAGCAAGGCTCAGAAAGAAAGGCAAAAGCTGCTCCGGAGTAGAAGTGAGTGGATGGATATCTGATGCAGCGCACTGTAGGAGAGTAGGGTCTGCAATCCTATGATCACCCAGATTTTTTGCTTTTTGCTGCACTGGTTTACGACTTTCCCTGGCTGTGGGCCTGCTAATCAGACCCACAGCCTAGCTGTTCTCTCTATCCAAATTGTACTTAGGTACTGAATTGGCACTGGGCCCTCTCCAAGTCCCTGTACCCAGGGCTGAGGTGCACCCAGAAGTCTCCCAGGGGCTGAAGCATGTATTGTGCCACCCCTGGATTGACTAACTAAAACTGACACAACTGGCTGCACGACAGCTGGGGCAAGGTGGTGTACACACCCTTTGCTTTAGATGTAGTATACCTATATCTAACCCTAAAATGGACACACAGATCTCCTATCAGTCACTCCTATGGCAGGCCTTAACAATCCTGAAGGCAGAGTGCTTGGAATCGTGTGAGATGGTGCTCTAGCATGAGCTGAGCCTGTCTGCGGCTTTCGGGATCCATCCCTTAGCCGTTTCCATGATATCGCATACCATATACTCTTAAGTGCATTATAATCCTCGCGGTTATGTGCCAACTCTGGTATCGCTTTATCAAAACATGTCGAGTAAGGTGTCATACGAATTGGAATACTAACCCCTCGCCAATTCTGGCGACGGGGTTAGCATTCCACCCTTCTAGAGGGACACGACATGCCTGTAACCTATAACCCGGTTAAAAGTCAGACAGAGCCTTAGCATTCACAAAATGGATGCTGCCACCGAGACACAAGTCTGCCCTCCTGCTGCTGGGAGTCCTCCCAGAGCAGGAGATAAGGACAAAGGGTTTCCTGCCAGGGGCGGTGCCAGCACCGTCCCAGACAGGGTTTTGTGTATTGTAGGTAGGCAGGGCTTTAGAGGAAGGTGACTGCACGTGGCACCCCGGTGCTCACTGTGCATAGGCTGGCTGGAACCAGTTCCAGGGTCACTCCAGACCCTGTGCTGGGGAAAAGCCCGCCAAGGAAGTGGGTGTAACCACCCCCCTCCTAGTCCCACCCATAGGGCAGGACTTAGTCGCGTGCCAGCCCCTTTTTACAGGATAAAGGTAGAGACTGGCCCCCTTCCAAATCAGATCATCTTTGAATCCTGAAACTACTTTCTGCGAAAGGAACTCAAGACTTCTTCCTAAGATTTCTCCCTTGTGACTAAGGAGTAGTCACCCTGCGTCCGCAGGCACCATCTAAGAACACTGCGGTCTGCTGTAAGTCCTTCCTCCGGAATCCGACTGCCCAGCTCGACGAGAACCGGCTTCCCTGGCACCTCTGACCTCTACCCACCTCTACAGCCCAGCTGAGAACCGTGGGTGCGACGAGACCTCAAGGGACCGGCCATCTGCAAGACTGCACGACTTCTTTCCAGCAAGCCCGCCGAGTAATCTACTGGTGAGTGCTTTGGGGTCCGAGAAGCCCCGACTCTGAGCAGCTCCAGCTCCGAAGTGCAGCCCCCCAGCATCTCCACGATCTGCGTGGGGCCCTTCTGCTTTCCGCTGCTCACCGCGTTGTTTGGCTACTAGCCCGTTGGCTTGTGGCCTTCCTGACGACGCCTGACGACATTTCTGCTGCTGGTCTGGTTGCTCCAGACTGGCCCTTGCTCCCTTCCCGAAGAGGAGCACCCTGGACCCTCCTGGTCCACTCAAGACGCCATTTTGAGTCCACCGCGTGGGCTTGAATTAGCCAAGGCTTGTTGCCCAATCCTGGGTAACTTCGACGCCAACGACTTCATACTTCGTGGGACAGCTCGCACCTCCATCCTGGTCGCCGACAACGCCTCCTGGTCCGAGAGACTGCAGAGCCCAGCAGCGCCCACTCACCTGACTGCGGTGACTTCGCCCGGTGCCATCCTGGTGCCCACTTAATCACTGGCTAGTGATTCAAGAACTTGGTCCCCTCTGCTTTCAGGTTTTCTTCTTCCTTGATCCAGGCTTGGATCCATCGAACTTTTCTTCACTGGTCGCCTGCCAGCAACTTCTTCCTTCCAGGCTCCTGGTCCGGCAACGAGATCCCCGACGTCTTTTCAGACCTATGCAGCTGCAGCCCCTGGGCTAGGTAACTTCGGCACTCCGGTGTCCCAGCATAGCCTCACTATCCAAGGGTCAGGATCCACTGTCATTTTCTCCCTACCAGGTCGGGTTCGCCCGTGAACACTAACTTTGTGAATTCTAGCTTCCATAGACTTTGTCCCGCATCCCGCGTGAGAGTGCACACTCTGCACCCGAGTCCCCTGGGCCTCCTAGTAGTAATCTAACGATTCCCTAGTCCAGTCCTAGCGATTCCAAAGCCTATTAGAACTGTTACTTACCTGCTAGTAATTCGCATTCCACTTTTAGCGTATATGGTTTTTCGTGCCCCTCGGGCATTTGTGTAACGTGCTAACTTAAAAGTATTTTCGTAAGAGTTTTGTTGTGTGCTTAGCACCCTGTCCTCATAAAGAGTACAGGGTTGTTGTGATTCTAATAAATACATTGTTTATTTTCATAACACTTGTGTGGTGTCCTTTCACTGGGTGTTCAAGGGGTAATGTGATGGTAAAACAGCTGGCTTAACACGCCCTCTAGAGTCTTAGCCTTAGACTGCTCGTATCCATGCTACTAGGATAGCTGGTCTATAAGGTTGACTTACAACCAATCATCAATAAGGGTTGTTTGGACTGATATATAGTGATCACTAGAATAGTGAGCACTGCACATCAGGCCAACTTCTCACATTGGTGAGCAGCGGTTGGGATTTGAGCTTGCTGTTGTTTTACCACACATGCCCTAAGAATATCTTGTGAAAGATCACATAAGTACTAAAGGTACATATAACTTAGCTTAGAATACTCTGAGTTCTACTGAACCAGCTGTTGTAGCTCCTAGGGCCTAGCACACCCTAAACTACAACTCTAGCAAGGGATCAGTAGGCAAACATATAGTGTAGGTAAGTGCACCACTTACACCTCACTAGAAAAGCATGTCGACTCAGGGGGACTCTACTGAGACTCCCCTGGTCAGTGTTGACCCTCCACAGGTCACTTCAAGATATGCAGCTCTCAATTTTCAGGAGATGAGACAACTCTGTGTCTCCAGGAAACTGAAGCAGGGGTCTAACCCCACCCTTCCCTTTCTGATAGGTCTCTTAGAGACATATGATGCCAGAAAGCTCTCTCAGTTACATGAGAGCATGCCAGCCTTAGAGGGAACCTCTGGGGATCCAGACCTCCCCAACACTGATTCAGCAGTTGAGGAGGAGGATGAGGAGGTACTCTCTGGGGATGAGGTAGACAAGGGTCTTGAGGTAGTCAGAAGGCTAACTAGGACCAACTTAGACTTACTTGGGCTAGGATCTGGGGGCCCCCCAGTACTAACCCGAAGTGGGCCTAACCTTGGAGTTAGGAGAGATAGATCTCTTTCTAGGGACTCCAATAGATCTCTGCACTCTAATGCCTCTTCTCAGGGGAGAAGGAATCCTCCACAGAGGAGATTTACTTCCCCTCAGAGAAGGGAGCATGAGGCTAGGATGAGACAAGCTGAACTGAGGATTGAAAGGGAAGAAATTGCCCTGGCCAAAGAGAAGCTTGCCCTGGCAAGAGAGCAGCAGATGAGTGGGCTAGCTCCCACTGGTGGCAGCAATCTCCCAAGAGATAGAGAGAAGGGTTTAGATACTAAACACCTGACTAAAATAGTGCCCCCCTTTAAGCAAGGGGATGACATCCAGAAATGGATGGCTGCTCTGGAGAGGGCCTGCACTGTGCAGAACATTCCCCAGAGTCAGTGGGCAGCTATACTGTGGCTCTCCTTTGATGGTAAAGGTAGAGATAAGCTCCTCACTACAAGAGTGGAGGATGCTAACAATTACCAGGTCCTGAAGAATACACTGGTTGATGGGTTTGGTTTAACCACTGAGCAGTACAGGTTGCTGTTCAGAGACACCCAGAAAACTCAGTCTCAGGACTGGTCTGATTTTGTGGATTGTGCCACTAAGGCTTTGGAGGGCTGGTTGCTGGGTAGCAAGGTTACAGATTACACAGGATTGTATAATCTAATGATGAGAGAACAAATTTTGAACAATTGTCAGAACCAGTTGCTGCACCAGCACCTTGTTGATTCAGATCTGACCTCTCCCCAAGAATTGGGAAAGAAGGCAGACAAATGGGTCAGGACAAGGATCAAGCAGAACCAGAACCAGAACCAGGGTGGTCAGAAGAAAGCAGACCAGAAGGGTAATGTCAAGAATGAGCAAAATGACCAGAAGTCTTCACCAGGTCCCCAACAAACCAAAGAGGGTGGGGGTCAGGCTTCCCAGAAGAAGAAGACTCAAGAAGGCCAGTCCAAAAGGTGGTGCCAGTACTGCAAAAGTAAATCTCACTGGTTTAGTGAGTGCACCAAAAGAGGAGGAGGACAAACTCCTACCACTACAGCTCCTAAAGCAACTGCACCCCCTAGTACAGTCAGTAGTGGTAGTGTCACTCCCAAGGCATTAGTTGGGTTAACCTTGGGTACTGAGGGGTCTGACAACTTAGTTGGCACACTCACTCAGGCTGTCCTTGTCTGTACAGGGGATATGGATATGTCCCCTGAAATAAGTCCCAATACTTTGGGCAAATACAGGCAGACACCTTTGATTAATGGCAAAATGGCTCAGGCCTATAGGGACACTTGTGCCAGTGTCACCATGGTGACACCTAACTTTGTGGACCCTGGACAGATCATGCCAGGTACTGATTTCCTGGTGACCAATGCCAGCAATGTCACTACTAGTCATAGTGTGGCAATTGTAGCTTTCTCCTGGGGTGGAGTGAAGGGACAAAAGAAAGTTGTAGTCAGTTCAGACCTCCCAGTTGATTGTTTGTTGGGCAATGATTTGGAGTCATCACAATGGTCAGAAGTGGAGCAGAGGACTCACATGGAGATGTTAGGCTTGCCAGCACATGTGCTTGCTGTGACTAGGTCACAGGCCAGAAGATGCCCCACTGAACAGGTGCTGGATCCTGAAATTATGGACCAGACACCTCCCAAGAAGAAGAGCAGTAAGGGTAAGGCTTTGCCTTCCCCCTTGCCCCAGGTTGAGGATCAAGTCTCTGAGGAGGCTGATCTAGAAGAGCTGAGGGAAACTGAGCCTAAAGAGCTTGAACTTGATCAAGTTGAGTTTCTGGGCTCAGGGGGACCCTCCAGAGCAGACCTGGGGAAGGAACAGTTGAGCTGCCCTTCCCTTGAACCCCTCAGACAGCAGGCTGCTGCTGAGGCTGCAGGGAATGCCACAGGTGCCCACAGGGTATACTGGGAAGATGGACTCCTGTACTCTGAGTCAAGAGACCCCAAGCCTGGTGCAACCAGGAGGCTGGTCATCCCCTTGTCTCTGAGAGGTTTCCTTCTCACCTTGGCCCATGAGATTCCCCTTGCAGGTCATTTAGGTCAGACAAAGACTTGGGACAGGCTTGTCTCACACTTTCACTGGCCACATATGAATGAGAATACCAAGGAGTTTTGTCGCTCATGTGTCACTTGCCAAGCCAGTGGTAAGTCAGGTGGCACAACAAAGGCCCCCCTCATACCACTACCTGTGGTGGGGGTTCCCTTTGAAAGGGTGGGGATTGACATTGTTGGTCCAATGGAACCCCAGACAGCATCAGGACACAAGTTTATACTGGTGGTGGTGGACCATGCCACCAGGTATCCTGAGGCTATTCCCCTTAGGACCACTACAGCCCCTGTAGTGGCAAGAGCCCTAGTTGGAGTGTTCTCCAGAGTGGGTTTCCCTAAGGAGGTCGTTTCTGACAGAGGTACAAACTTCATGTCAGGATATCTGACTGCCATGTGGAAAGAGTGTGGTGTGAACTACAAGTTCACCACACCCTATCATCCACAATGCAATGGGCTTGTTGAGAGATTCAACAGGACCCTGAAAGGGATGATTCATGGACTACCTGAACCTCTTAGGAGAAGATGGGATGTTCTGATCCCCTGCCTCTTGTTTGCTTACAGAGAGGTCCCACAGAAGGGGGTTGGCTACAGCCCTTTTGAGCTTCTGTATGGGCATCCTGTAAGGGGACCCCTGTGTTTGGTGAAGGAAGGATGGGAGAGACCTCTCAAAAAGCCTGCAACCAACATAGTGGACTATGTACTTGGTCTCCGCTCCAGGATGGCTGAGTATATGGAAAAGGCATCTAAAAACCTTGAGGCCAGCCAGGAACTTCAAAAAGCTTGGCATGACCAAAAGGCTGTACTGACTGTGTACCAGCCAGGACAGAAGGTGTGGGTGCTGGAGCCAGTGGCCCCAGCAGCTCTGAAAGACAAATGGTCTGGGCCCCACACCATCATTGAGCAAAAGGGAGAGGTTACCTACTTGGTGGACCTTGGAACTCCCAGGAGCCCTCTCAGAGTGCTCCATGTTAACAGGCTCAAAGCATATGTTGACAGGAAGGACATGAGCTTGCTCATGGCCACAGATGAGGGACAGGAGGAAGAGAGTGACCCTCTCCCAGACCTGCTCACTCCGAATCCTGATGATGGGTCAGTTGATGGTGTTGTCTTTTGTGGCAGCCTCACTGAACATCAGCAACAGGATTGCAGGCAAGTTCTGCAATCCTTTCGACATATGTTCTCTCTGACACCCAGCCAAACTGATTGGTGTACCCATAATGTTGACACTGGAGACAGTCTGCCTGTCAAGAGTAAAATCTACAGACAGCCTGATCATGTTAGAGACTGCATAAAAACTGAAGTGCAGAAAATGTTGGAACTGGGAGTCATTGAGCCCTCAGATAGCCCTTGGGCTAGCCCAGTAGTTCTAGTGCCAAAGCCTCACACCCAGGGTGGTAAGAGAGAGATGAGGTTTTGCGTAGACTACAGAGGCCTCAATGCAGTCACTAAGACTGATGCCCACCCAATACCAAGAGCAGATGAGCTTATAGACAGATTGGCTTCTGCCAACTTCTTAAGCACATTTGATTTGACAGCTGGGTATTGGCAAATCAGGTTAGCTGAGGAAGCCAAACCTAAGACAGCATTTTCTACCCCTGGAGGGCATTATCAATTTGTGGTAATGCCCTTTGGACTGAAAAATGCACCTGCCACCTTCCAAAGGTTGGTGAATCAAGTCCTCACTGGGCTGGATGACTTCTGTGCAGCTTATCTTGACGATATTGCTGTCTTTAGCTCCACCTGGGAGGATCACCTGGTCCACCTGAGGAAAGTGTTAGAGGCCCTGCAAAAGGCAGGCCTCACTATCAAGGCCACCAAGTGCCAGATAGGGCAGTCACAGGTTGTATACCTGGGCCACCTTGTAGGTGGGGGCCAGGTTCAGCCACTGGAGAGTAAGATACAGGCCATCAAGGACTGGACTCCTCCAATCACCCAGACTCAGGTTCGAGCTTTCTTGGGCCTGACTGGGTACTATAGGAAGTTTGTCAGAAATTATGGGTCCATAGTGACCCCCCTTAATGACCTGACAAGCAAAAAGATGCCAAAGAAAGTTCAGTGGACAGCAAGCTGTCAGAAAGCATTCAATGACCTCAAGCAGGCCATGTGCACAGCACCTATCCTCAAGAGTCCAGATTACTCCAAGCCATTCATTGTCCAAACAGATGCTTCTGAGTTGGGTGTGGGGGCTGTTCTGTCTCAACTGAATTTTGATGGTAATGATCAGCCTATTGCTTTCATTAGTAGGAGGTTGACACCCAGAGAGAAAAATTGGTCAGCTATTGAGAGGGAGGCCTTTGCTGTGGTCTGGGCCCTGAAGAAGCTGAGGGCCTACTTGTTTGGCACTCACTTCACCATTCAGACAGACCATAAGCCCCTCTTGTGGCTAAATCAGATGAAGGGTGAAAACCCCAAACTGCTTAGGTGGTCCATTTCCCTACAGGGGATGGATTTTACAGTGGAGCATAGACCTGGGACTGATCACAGCAATGCTGATGGGCTCTCCAGGTATTTCCACTTAGAGCAAGAAGACTCACCTGGTCAAGGTTAGCTTATTGTCCCAAAGTTTGGGGGGGGGTCATGTAGGAGAGTAGGGTCTGCAATCCTATGATCACCCAGATTTTTTGCTTTTTGCTGCACTGGTTTACGACTTTCCCTGGCTGTGGGCCTGCTAATCAGACCCACAGCCTAGCTGTTCTCTCTATCCAAATTGTACTTAGGTACTGAATTGGCACTGGGCCCTCTCCAAGTCCCTGTACCCAGGGCTGAGGTGCACCCAGAAGTCTCCCAGGGGCTGAAGCATGTATTGTGCCACCCCTGGATTGACTAACTAAAACTGACACAACTGGCTGCACGACAGCTGGGGCAAGGTGGTGTACACACCCTTTGCTTTAGATGTAGTATACCTATATCTAACCCTAAAATGGACACACAGATCTCCTATCAGTCACTCCTATGGCAGGCCTTAACAATCCTGAAGGCAGAGTGCTTGGAATCGTGTGAGATGGTGCTCTAGCATGAGCTGAGCCTGTCTGCGGCTTTCGGGATCCATCCCTTAGCCGTTTCCATGATATCGCATACCATATACTCTTAAGTGCATTATAATCCTCGCGGTTATGTGCCAACTCTGGTATCGCTTTATCAAAACATGTCGAGTAAGGTGTCATACGAATTGGAATACTAACCCCTCGCCAATTCTGGCGACGGGGTTAGCATTCCACCCTTCTAGAGGGACACGACATGCCTGTAACCTATAACCCGGTTAAAAGTCAGACAGAGCCTTAGCATTCACAAAATGGATGCTGCCACCGAGACACAAGTCTGCCCTCCTGCTGCTGGGAGTCCTCCCAGAGCAGGAGATAAGGACAAAGGGTTTCCTGCCAGGGGCGGTGCCAGCACCGTCCCAGACAGGGTTTTGTGTATTGTAGGTAGGCAGGGCTTTAGAGGAAGGTGACTGCACGTGGCACCCCGGTGCTCACTGTGCATAGGCTGGCTGGAACCAGTTCCAGGGTCACTCCAGACCCTGTGCTGGGGAAAAGCCCGCCAAGGAAGTGGGTGTAACCACCCCCCTCCTAGTCCCACCCATAGGGCAGGACTTAGTCGCGTGCCAGCCCCTTTTTACAGGATAAAGGTAGAGACTGGCCCCCTTCCAAATCAGATCATCTTTGAATCCTGAAACTACTTTCTGCGAAAGGAACTCAAGACTTCTTCCTAAGATTTCTCCCTTGTGACTAAGGAGTAGTCACCCTGCGTCCGCAGGCACCATCTAAGAACACTGCGGTCTGCTGTAAGTCCTTCCTCCGGAATCCGACTGCCCAGCTCGACGAGAACCGGCTTCCCTGGCACCTCTGACCTCTACCCACCTCTACAGCCCAGCTGAGAACCGTGGGTGCGACGAGACCTCAAGGGACCGGCCATCTGCAAGACTGCACGACTTCTTTCCAGCAAGCCCGCCGAGTAATCTACTGGTGAGTGCTTTGGGGTCCGAGAAGCCCCGACTCTGAGCAGCTCCAGCTCCGAAGTGCAGCCCCCCAGCATCTCCACGATCTGCGTGGGGCCCTTCTGCTTTCCGCTGCTCACCGCGTTGTTTGGCTACTAGCCCGTTGGCTTGTGGCCTTCCTGACGACGCCCGACGACATTTCTGCTGCTGGTCTGGTTGCTCCAGACTGGCCCTTGCTCCCTTCCCGAAGAGGAGCACCCTGGACCCTCCTGGTCCACTCAAGACGCCATTTTGAGTCCACCGCGTGGGCTTGAATTAGCCAAGGCTTGTTGCCCAATCCTGGGTAACTTCGACGCCAACGACTTCATACTTCGTGGGACAGCTCGCACCTCCATCCTGGTCGCCGACAACGCCTCCTGGTCCGAGAGACTGCAGAGCCCAGCAGCGCCCACTCACCTGACTGCGGTGACTTCGCCCGGTGCCATCCTGGTGCCCACTTAATCACTGGCTAGTGATTCAAGAACTTGGTCCCCTCTGCTTTCAGGTTTTCTTCTTCCTTGATCCAGGCTTGGATCCATCGAACTTTTCTTCACTGGTCGCCTGCCAGCAACTTCTTCCTTCCAGGCTCCTGGTCCGGCAACGAGATCCCCGACGTCTTTTCAGACCTATGCAGCTGCAGCCCCTGGGCTAGGTAACTTCGGCACTCCGGTGTCCCAGCATAGCCTCACTATCCAAGGGTCAGGATCCACTGTCATTTTCTCCCTACCAGGTCGGGTTCGCCCGTGAACACTAACTTTGTGAATTCTAGCTTCCATAGACTTTGTCCCGCATCCCGCGTGAGAGTGCACACTCTGCACCCGAGTCCCCTGGGCCTCCTAGTAGTAATCTAACGATTCCCTAGTCCAGTCCTAGCGATTCCAAAGCCTATTAGAACTGTTACTTACCTGCTAGTAATTCGCATTCCACTTTTAGCGTATATGGTTTTTCGTGCCCCTCGGGCATTTGTGTAACGTGCTAACTTAAAAGTATTTTCGTAAGAGTTTTGTTGTGTGCTTAGCACCCTGTCCTCATAAAGAGTACAGGGTTGTTGTGATTCTAATAAATACATTGTTTATTTTCATAACACTTGTGTGGTGTCCTTTCACTGGGTGTTCAAGGGGTAATGTGATGGTAAAACAGCTGGCTTAACACGCCCTCTAGAGTCTTAGCCTTAGACTGCTCGTATCCATGCTACTAGGATAGCTGGTCTATAAGGTTGACTTACAACCAATCATCAATAAGGGTTGTTTGGACTGATATATAGTGATCACTAGAATAGTGAGCACTGCACATCAGGCCAACTTCTCACACGCACCAATGGCAAAAACGTTTCCACTTTAGCTTGTACGTTTTGATGGTTGATGAAGCTCTAGCAGAAGCCAGAATGTCTCTGCATTCCTGGGGCATATCTAAGTTTGCAAATTCGAGGTATTCAGGTTCCATGCCCATAACTGAAGCGTGGTCGGGTCTGGATGGCAAATTTGACCCTCGTCCATTGACAGGAGATCTGGACGTGGATGCAGATGAATGGGAGCGCATTGGGATAACAGAAGAAGTTCTGAAAACCAAGCCTGTCTGGGCCAACGAGGGGCGATCAGTATCAAGTGGCAGGGTTGCCTGCGCATCTTCCACAACGTTCTCGGTATCAACGGTATTGGAGGAAATGCATAGGCGAACAGGCCGCTCCAATCCATGAGAAGGGCATTTCCGCTGGACTCTGGATGGGGATGCCAGCTCGCAAAGGCGGGGCACTTCCGATTCAGTGGAGAGGCAAAAAGGTCTATCATGGGATGACCCCAACGGCGGAACACCATGTCCAGAGTAGGCTGATGAAGTTCCCACTCGTGGGTCGATGACGTGGACCTGCTCAACGAATCCGCTAGGATGTTTGAAACCCCCGGCAGATGGACCGCCGTCAAGGAAATGTGATGACGAAGAGCCCAATTCCAGATCCTTTGAGCTAGCCGAGACAATGGCTGAGATCTTGTGCCGCCCTGTTTGTTCATGTAGTGCATGCTGGTTGTGTTGTCCGTTTGAACCGGACTCCCCTTGCACTACGGGTAAAAAGGATCTGAGAGCAAGGAAAATCGCCATCAACTCCAGTCTGTTGATATGCCAGGTTCGTTGTGTCGCCGTCCACTTGCCCTTGATTGAAAGGTCCAGGAGATGAGCACCCCAACCCTCCATGGACGCATCTGTAGTCAGTGTTAGATCCGGAGCATGGGCCAGAAACGAAACTCCTTCGTCCAGGTTGGATGGTTCTTTCCACCAAAGCAGACTGTCCTTCATGCGAGACGAGACTCGCACTAGGTCGTTGAAGGAACCTGACACTTGGCGCCATTGCAGGTCCAGTTCTTCCTGTATAGGACGAGTGCGTAGCCTGCAGTTCGGGAGCAGAGCGATGCAGGACGACGCCATCCCCAGAAATGACTTCAACGTCCGCACAGAAACTGACTGTTTTGAACGGATGATGGTGACCAGACGTTGTATCTTCCTCTGTCGTTCCTGTGAGATGAAGGCTTTTGATAGGCTCGTGTCTAGAATTGCTCCCAGGAAGTTTCTCCTTTGCAATGGTGCAAAATGTGACTTCTCCATGTTGATGGTCAACCCCAGTGACTCGAATGTCTGCAGGCAGAGACTTGTGTCGTGAGCCAGCTGCAGAGGGGATGGAGATTTTAGAAGGCAATCGTCTAGGTAAGGAAAGATTTGCACTCCCTGAAGTCGTAGATGAGCCATGACAGGGGCAAGACCTTCGTGAAAACACGAGGTGCCGATCGCAGGCCAAAAGGCAGCACCTTGAACTGGTAATGAAATTGGCGATGGTGTTGGAGAATCGGCACATGAAAATAGGCGTCTTGTAGATCTATTGTTGTTAGGAAATCTCCGCTGCAGAGAAGCCGCAAGACTTCCGATAACGTCAGCATGCGGAAAGATTGTTGTTTCAGAAAGAAATTGAGTGCCCTCAAATCCAATATGGGCCGCCACTCTCCCGTCTGCTTGGCAATGAGGAAAAAACGTGAGTATAAACCTGTCCCTTGTTGAGATATAGGAACCCCTTCGACTGCACCTTTTAGTATTAGAAGACGAACTTGATGTTGCAATTCCCTGAAATGGGGAGGTGGCGGGCCTGATGGTGGAGAATGTGGAGGAAACTCTGTGAACTCCAAGGCATGACCCTTGCGAACAATGTCTAATACCCATTGGTCCAATGTTATCAGAGACCATTGGGAATAAAACTGCGAGATTCTCCCTCCAACTCCTTGCGCAACTTGAGAGTCATTGACGTTTGTTGGTGGAACCCCTATAATTTGACTTTCCTCTATAGGGTTTCGACTGTGGCTGGCGATTAGACTGTTGGTTGGAATAACGCTGATTTCCTTGATTGTACTGGCGGTACTGAGTGTGTCCTCCTCGAAAAGTGGTTGAAGACGAGCCTCGTCCACGTGCGCCACGAAAGGGCTGCTTTTTAAATTGCAAGGATCCTAGCGATTTTGCTGTATCGGTGTCTTTCTTTATTGACTCAAGCGCTTCATCAATGTGAGCGCCGAAGAGAGACTCACCGTCATAAGGCATGTCGAGTATCTTCGACTGGACCTCCTGCCGAAATGAAGTGGATTTAGGCCAACCCTGACGGCGGAGCGCCGCAGCACTGGCAAGGATTCGAAAACGAGTACTTGCCACGTCAATCGCACAGTCGATCATTTCTTCTGATGCCCTCATGCCATCCTGAAGGATCTGTAGCGCCTCTGCTCTGGACGTTTCCGGTATCAGCTAAACCAGTGCAGAAATATCCGACCACATTTGCCGGTCGAAACGACCCAAAATGGCCAGTGCATTTGCTGCACGAACGGACGTAGACGACATGGTCGAAATTTTTTCCCAATTGCGTCCAAACGTCGACCCTCTCGATCAGGCGGAGCGGTGATAGGAGTCGCCGGGTTACGGGACCGTCGCTGCGCTGCCTGTGTGACCACTGAATCTGGCTTAGGATGCGAAAGCAAACAAGCGGGGGAACCAGCCGGAGCTTTATATTTCTTCTCCAGGCGAGGGACTTGTGCAGGCAAGGAGTTAGGAGCATGCATGATCTTTATACCCTCTTTCCATACAAATTCTATAATAGGTATGGTGTGAATTTGTTTGTGCGGTTGGTTTTTGAAATCATAGAGAAAACAGTCTTCCTGTCGTTGTGCTCTCGGTAATTTAAAGCGGTCCGCCGCTTTATTCATCAGCACATGGAAGCTTGCGATGTCAACCGGAGGTGAATCACCAGCATCTGCCTGCTGAGGAGAGGGTGTCTGTATCCGATAGTCATCGAATTCCGCCATATTTGGGTCCTGTTCCTCATCAGTATCCTGGGGTACTTCCCCTTCTTCTCTGTCCGACTCCTCCTCCTCTTGCGCAACCGGTTGCGGATTCATGGGGATAGTAGGACGGGGTCTGTCTGGTTGAACAGTCTGCTCCAAAGAATGCTGATGGTTTGTAGGGCCTGGTGTGTCCGATGGAGCGGGGCCTGGTGTACTCTGAGGGGTTGGCGGAAATCTTCTATTGTAGTCGTCCAGCATATGCTGGAGGTTAGAAAACAAAGATACTGGAAATGTTGCCATAGGAATCTGTACATATTGTTCGTCCTGGCGGTCAATTTCCTCCTCCTCCTCGTCCTCAGAACTTGTGTCCTGACATTTAATTATTAATTCCGATGGACTATGTGCATCGTCAAGGACATCGTCGTCCCCAATAGATTCCGTTTCGTGATCAGTAGCCATCATTGGTGATGGTAGTTGGAGAGTAGGAGGTGGCAAGTGGAGAGTAGACTCCTTGCCAGAGGCCATGGAAGGCAGAGGGACTAGAGGCATAGTGGCGAAAGAACCCACTCCTGACGTGGATCCTGTATGTTCTGGCCGTGATCCCTGTGAAACTGCCGCAGCTGTAGCTGTCACCGTCGACGAGGCAGTTGTTTCCACGGCGGGCGTCGACGATGTAGCAGTAGACGTCGACGAGCGTTTAGGCTCTACCGTCGACGGTGCCGTTGTCGACGGAATCTTCGTCGACGGAATCTTCGTCGACGGAATCTTCGTCGACGGTACCTTCGTCGCCGGTACCTTCGTCGACGGTACCTTCGTTTGTTGAAAGTTGGGCTGAAATCGTCAACATTATCGGCGCCCTCTTGCTCTCCTTAAACTTTTGTGCGCGTAAAACAGCCGCCATTTTGGGCACCATGGCTTCCCTGCTCTCGCCGAGAGCCAGCGCGTCTCTCTCTCTCTCTCTCTCTCCTAGCTCCGCTGACAACCCCCCCGCCTGCACCTGCCGCGAATCATAAAACCCCTCTTCGGCGCTGCTCTGCCCAGGCCCTCGTCCTGTTCCCAGCGCAACACCTCCCTTCTTCCCATTTATGATCCCCGGCCCTTTGATGTAAACCCCTTTTTCCCCGTGTGCCCGTTTGTCTTCCCCGTTCCCAGGCCGACACCTAGCTCTGCCGATACCAATCCCTTGCCCCTCCCCATACAATAGAAAGCTTCCCTCCTCAAAGGACCCCCGAGATGATCAAAGCCCCCCCATCCCACGAGATCCGATCGAAACCCACACACTCCGTGAATCGGCGGAATATCCAGCTGCGCGATGATCATCACCTGTTGTGAACGGGGCGGGGACTTCCACTGTAACCTTGCGTGGGAACGGGCTGGGAAGGGGGGATTCTGAGGATGTCTTTCCGTACATCAAAGTATCGACGAGAATGTGTTACATGTAATAAAGAGATAAACTTGTATATAAGAGGCCAGGCCTCAGGAATACAGTTAGAGCACCTCAGAACGATACCTTCTGTATGTTTCGTTGTGTTCTCCTCCGGAGCGAATAAAAACCTTGTTTCCTGCCTTCCAGTCTCCAGCGCCTGCCTCTTCAATAGTTTAACTTCTTTGTGGGTTCAAGAGGCGACATCGCCGGGCAATACTTAAGGATCTTATATTCTGGTTGGTAGTGCCCCCCAGTTAAAATTCCACAATTGGCGTCCCAAGCGTGGGGCCCATCAGCGACCCATGGATCCAGTGGGAGAGGTCCTGACGACAAAGTGAACGACTGCAACGATCGGGAACGCGTCTGTCCGATAGACCCTCGTCTGACAGCCGATCATCCGAACTTCACTGGTTCCGAACAGACCTCTCTCGAGTGATCTACGGTCCTGACTGGGAACCATCAGGAGTGCCGCGAGGATAACGGAGAAGAGAGGACGATCGGGCGCTGGATTCGGAAGACAGGAAACTGTCCATGCGGTCCGGGTAAGGTCGTGTAACCACGACAAGTCGCGAAATAATTGTTTGATTGCTTGTTTGTTTAAAAATACTAGTATTGCTCTTTTTAGTTATTTGGAGATTCACTGTCTGCAAACGGAGAAGCAACGGTCTCTCTCTTTGCAAGCAGTGGAGGATAGGTAGGGCAGCAGCCGTGCTTATTTTTTCTCCCCCACTCAATAATTACTTGAAATTGAACTGTTGTTCGCAAACTATTGTTTCCTGGAGATTCCCTGTCTGCAAACAGGGAAGAGACCACCCTCTTTGCAGATAGTGAAAAGGGTAGGTAACGCAGATCTTTGCGGACCTTCTCATTCTCCCCATTGTTATTTATTGGTCTTTTGTTATTCTTTGATCCATGAGGTATTCACTGCCTGCAAACAACGTAGAATAGAAATATTCTGTCCAGTCTTTGCACCTAGTGATAAGATAGGCAGTGCTGACTTTTTAGTCCCTCGTTACGAGCCGTCATGTCTGTCTTCTCCCCACTGATTAGTAGCCTGTTTAGCCCGGACCGCTTATTAGAGATGGACCATCCAGCCCCACTGGAAGGCACCCCTAATAAGGACATGTTCATGAAGCATGGATTGACCGCTATAGCCTATAGTAAACTATGGCATAAATATACAAAAAAGGGTCAAGACAGTCAATGGCCCCTGATAGGATCCTTCGATGATGATAAAATAAAAATGCTAGAAACTGCCCTGGGTAAAAACAAGACCACACCTACCATGCTTGACAGCTTCGGCATGTGGCGAAAAGAAACTGAACAACGTAAAAAGAAAATTGAGAGTAGGTTGGAAAAAGAGCTGCGAAAAGCAGCCCACCTAGCTGCCCAGAAACTAGAAAAAGAGATAAAGGAAAGAGAGAAAGCTAAACAGAAACTAGAAATGGAAACACCAAGCCAGTGTCCGGTTAGAACTCCCTCCATGCTCTACCCTGATTTACCCTCGAAACAACGAGCCAACGAGGATCTGCTGTTAGGTCCTCCTATCATCTACATGCCCCCTCCATATGCCCCTTCCCAACCCTTGGCGCAGCACGCGCCACCCCCAGGTACAAACGAAGGTACCGCCACAGCGTCGGCCCCAATGGCCTCTGTGCCAGCCGAACCCCTTGTATTAAAACCCGCATCAACAACAACGTTAGACGACCATGAGACTCGAGGGGCTGGCCCTGCAAGAACAAACAGGCTAGACAAAGATGAGCGAGCGGGGATCGACAAAATAGCAAGGACACTGGTAGAAAGGAAGGATGATGAAGGGTACATCACAGATATGTTCAGCTCGTATACAGGGAGTCACAGACGACATTTTACCGTACGACTGTGTTATCATGTCTTGAATGCATACGAGGACCGATATCGAGACAAAGGTCCCGAGAGCCTAAGGACTCTGTACCGGAAGGTCGATATCGGGGATGAGGGCGAGTGTGATGTGTCGGACCTCCTTACGCGTACGCTTGAGGTTTTCCGCCACCTCACTGAACGAAAGCCGGGAGCTAAATCCGCAGCCCCCGTCGTGACCGAACCACCAACCGAGCAATCTAACACCATGATGCCGATACGTGAGGCTGCCCCTTACTGGGTTCCTCCTCGGGGTACAGGGACTCACGATGATGCAAACAACCAAGATGCGAAGGGAAGGGTAGTATACAACTGGGTCTACCAGCCATGGGACCGGCAAGAGATACTGACATTCCGGAAATCTCTACCCGACCTACGTAAAAACCCCACTGCCTTCTATACTGAATTGGGTACAGCCCTGAGTTCAACGATCATGACCCTGGCTGACATCGACCTGTTCTTCGGGTTATGTCTACCAGCTGATGTGTGGAAGCAAATCCGGAAAGTCGACCACCTTGAGCTGTTCGGACATACCTGGTCGCAACTCGATGACCTGGACAAACAACGGGGACCAGGACAAAAGCCGTTGAAATCCATTCTAGACCTTCCAGATAAAATTGTAGAGAAATTAAAAACCCTAATCCCAGAAAAGAAAGTGGACTGGTCGATAGTAACGGCCTGTCGCCAAAAACCCCAGGAGGATGTATCGGAATACTTCTCCCGGTTTGAAACGGTGTTCTCCGATTACAGCGGCCAGGACATGACCACTGCAACCGGACACCATCTGTTTGTCCAGAATTATGTTAAGGGCCTATCATTGGAAATCTCCCAGAAACTACAGGCCAGCGAGAGTAGTTGGGCAGCCTCCAAACCTACAGCGATTCTCCAAATGGCCCAATATTATGAGCATCAGAAAAATGAAAACGATAGGGCGACAGAGAAAAAGAAGAAAGACTTAAAAGAGAGGGTGATGATTGCCAAACTGCAAGGGGTGACTATAGGACGAGACCAATACCGAGGAAACTACCAGACAAACGTCCCTAAGACTACATTTCCCCAGGACCGCACTCTGACTTCCTACAGTGGACGCACAGACCTTAGAGAAGACCAGTGCGCCTTCTGCAAAGGGACTGGCCATTGGAAATCCCAGTGCCCAGTTCTTCTGGAAATGATCAGACACAAAGACCCCAGGGATGTAACAAACGGACCGAGACCTAGGGGACCACAACGAGGGCCCCCAAATGACACGACTAATGACAGATCAAGCAGACCAAATACGTTCGATCGACCCAGACAGAACCAATATCAACAATCTGACTATGACGACACTCACACCTTTGCATAGGACAGCCAAGGGCGAGGGAGGGATCCAGTCGAGCTCTATGTTGACCAGCAGGGCCCTTATGTCACTGCTAAGGTCCTGGGTACCAAGTCTCCATTTCTGGTAGACACTGGCGCAACACGTAGTGCGTTATCTAAACGACTGATTCCAAGGGCACCCTTGTCTGGCTCACTCATAACATCGACAGGTTTCGATGGAACGCCCTCCACCAACCCTTTGTCTGCCCCGATTCTCTTTGACGTAGAAAACAACACCACCGACACCACGTTCTTGCTTTCCTCCAATAGCCCTGACGCCATTATGGGACTTGACTTACTGAAACACTTCCGAGCGACGATTAGGTGTTCTCAAGATGGAGTTCGAGTGTTTCTTTACGACAACCCCGTTCTGCTTAGCCATTGTTCCCCCCGACACATGTTTTCCATCACCGACGTTGACGCGTCCCTGCTTGACACTCTACCTCCGTATCTGTGGGCCAAAGCGGATTCGGACGTAGGGCGTATGTTAATTGACCCAGTGCACATTACTGTCCGACCAGACGCAACACTCCCAAAACTCCCACAATATCGGATATCGCCAGAGGGCGAGAAGGCATTGGTAATGATTATCCAGTCACTGATAGACGCAGGAGTGGTAGAGGAAGTGGTTAGCAACGTTTGCAACAGCCCTATCTTGCCCATTATCAAGAAGCAGGGAGAGGGAGATGAGAAAGCATACCGTTTCATCATCGACCTCCGAGAGATCAACAGAGTGGTGGTACCCCAGTACCCTGTGGTCTCAGACATCACCACCATCCTGACCTTGATTCCATCCACTGCCACCACCTTTTCCGTCATCGACCTCAAGAACGCATTCTTCTCCATCCCCATCCACCCAGACAGCCGATATCTCTTCGGCTTTACCCTAAAATCCCGCTCATATAGGTTTTGCCGAGCCCCTCAAGGCTACACGGAGAGCCCTAGCATCTACAGCCAGGCCCTCAAAAGACAACTAGACCAAGTCCGGTTACCCGACGGGGTGGTGTTGGTACAATATGTCGATGACATCCTTTTGGCAGCCGACACCACCCCTCTAGCGGTTACCGCCACCATTCAACTCTTGCACTTCCTTGCGGAAAATGGCCACAAGGTCTCCAAGAAGAAGTTGCAATTCTGCCTACCCCAGGTCACTTACCTAGGCCACCTTCTGTCCAAAGATGGAAGGAAACTCACCCCTGATCGAATCCAAACCATTCTAGATACCCCTGTCCCTAAAACCCAGAAGCAGGTTCGCTCCCTATTAGGCCTCACCTCCTTCTGCCGGCAATGGTTACCAAACTTCAGCCTCGTTGTAAAACCACTGCTTTCTCTGCTAAACAAAGACGTCCCTTTCCCACTCCCTTGGACTCCTGAGTGTCAAACTTCCTTCACAGAACTACGAGATGCCCTTTGCTCAGCCCCTGTCCTGGGTACCCCTGATTACAGAAAGCCCTTCTCCCTTTACACTCACGAAAGGGAGGGGTGCGCTTTATCTGTTCTGACCCAGGCCATCGGCCCTAAGCAACGACCGTGCGCTTACTTCTCTGCCACTCTTGACCCTGTCGCCAGAGCCTTGCCTGCCTGCCTTCGAGCTGTAGCTGCTGCTGCAGTCTCTATCCGACAGAGTGAGGGGATTGTACTCTCGAATTCCCTCACGGTACTGGTACCCCATGCAGTCGACACCCTCCTGAACCAAACCAAGACGCAACATCTGACGAGTGCACGACTGACTGGATATGAACTGACCTTGCTTGCCCCCCATATCACCCTGAAAAGATGCACCACACTGAACCCTGCAACTCTGTTACCCTTGCCAGAGAACGATCCCAATGTACACCCCGTACATGACTGCGTGACTCTTACGGACGAACAGACCAGGAGTAGGGTCGATCTCAGAGACACAGCTTTCCCTGACCCCGACGGGGAGTTGTGGGTGGACGGTTCTTGCATCAAACTCTCCGATGGCACCACTTCCGCTGCCTATGCAGTCACCACGGCTCGAACCGTAGTAGAAACAGCCCGCATCACCCAGCGATCTGCCCAGGCAGCGGAACTGATTGCTCTGACGCGAGCCTGCATCCTGGCAACAGGGACCACAGCGAATATTTACACCGACAGCCAGTATGCCTTCGGGGTGGTTCACCATTTTGGGCTCCTCTGGAGGGAGAGAGGATACTTGACCTCACACGGCACACCCATTTTGCACGGGGATTTAGTCTCCGCCTTAATCGAAGCTGTCCTCCTCCCCAACAAACTTGCCGTTATCAAATGCCAGGCACACAAGAAAGTGACAGACATTATCGGACAGGGAAATGCACTAGCTGACATCACCGCCCGAACGACAGCTGAAAATAGAACGACAACACATATGTACGTGACCAGGTCACAAGCAGAAAACTGGACTGACGCCAAGGACACAATCAGAGACATACAAACGACTAGCACACAACACGAATTGACTGAATGGACACGGGTGGGATTGAAAGACGATGAAGGCTGCTGGCGGACGAAAGACACGAACAAATGGTTGCTACCTGATTCGTACTTGATTCCCATATTAACCATGGCACACTCCCCTGCCCACATAGGATCAGCCCCCATGATCGAACTTGTCTCCAGGGTTTGGCACAATGACAAGATCCCAGATTCCGCCAAACGCCTGGTCCAACAATGCTTAATATGCCTGCAACACAACCCCGGGAAAGGAACTGTAGTACCCCGGGGGGGATTTGGGGTCCCAAACCACCCATTTGAAGTCCTGCAGATGGACTACATCCAGCTAGACAGATGCCAAGGCCTGAAATATGTACTTGTCGTGGTGTGCGCATTTAGCAAGTGGGTGGAAGCATATCCAACCCGTGACAACACCGCTATGGCCACTGCAAAGGTTCTGCTAAAAGAGTTTTTCCCCCGTTATGGCCTCTGTCGTGTTTTATGGAGTGATAATGGCCCCCACTTTATAGCCCAAGTTATCCAGCTCATCCTAAATGGGCTGGGTATTAAACAAAAATTCCACGCAGTCTTCCACCCTCAATCTGCTGGGCTTGTCGAACGACACAATGCCACACTAAAGCTTAAACTGGCCAAAATAGTGGCTACGACGGGCCTGAAATGGCCAGACGCCCTCCCATTGGCATTGCTATCGATGCGCTCTACCCCCACCCGACATCACTTAACTCCTTATGAAGTTGTCTTCGGTCGACCCATGAGCGTCTGGTCTGCCCCGAAACCAACCTCCATTCATGACGTTCCGGATGTCCTAATGTCTGATTATCTGTACAAATTGACTGAAACTTTGTCTGTCCTTCATCAGCAGGTGCAGCAGGCCATCCCCGATGCTTCCAGGGGTCCGGGTCACGCCATCCAGCCGGGGGACTTCGTGCTGATCCGAAATTTTCAGCGATCAAAGAGTTTGGAACCCCGGTGGACGGGCCCCTGGCAAGTGCTGATCACCACTCGGACCGCACTTCGAGTGGAGGGGAAGAAACATTGGCTGCACGCTCATCACTGCAAAAGGGTCTCTCCAGCCCTGGCCACGACAGACACCGTCAACACCCAAGAAGAGCTCCTGACCCAGGACCGACCATCGTTGAACTGCTATCCTGACATAGAGACACTTGAACTTTCAAAACATCCTGACCCCACTGTGCCATCTCGAGAAGGGTATTTCCTGCGTCGAAAGGAGGGAGCTTCGGCTAAGTAGGCCACGGACTAGGTTAAAGGATCTCAGAACGGTGACCCAAACTACCAAGGGTTACCTGGAGAGAAGCTAAAACTAAGTCTGTGGTCCTGCCCACTACCGAGCACCTTGAAGACGAAGATGATGGAAGCGCCAGATAAGAAGATGATGGAAGCGCCAAATAAGAAGCCGACGGAGACAGCAGGAAATACCCACTACAGAAACCCGAGAATGGACAGACTCCACAGCTCAAAGACAATTGCACTCTTCATCGTAATCCTCCTCTGTTTTCTCCTCATGACTACGCTCTGGATTATGGAAGAACACGCACCTGCTCACGAAACATTCCTAACCACTGCTCAGCCTACCACCGTGAAGGAACATCATCTAATTTCGCTCTCTCCTCAACTAAGAGAGAGACGAAAGGAGTTTTGGAACAACTCTTTCGTGCAGCTACTTCACCAGCACAATCTTGCCACCAACGCCTCCAACTGCTGGATCTGTGGGTTGCTACCCCATGCCACTGGACATTCAATACCATTCATCCCTTCACCCTTCTCTGTCCACGGCTCCTGCCTTGCCTGGCTGATCCTCCTGCAAGAGAGCTATACGGGAAATGCCACCTCCAGCAGAACTGCAGCACATTCTTCTCATGGGGCCGGGCGAAACAAGACAAAGACACACTTCTGCCCGCTGACCCCCAGCGACTCAATCCAAATGGACATTCCGGCCAAAGAACGAATCGAAATGCAGGTGTTCAACAATCCAACCAGACCCACCTTCTCCTATCTGCGGAAACGAACGGCTGCCGCTCTGACTGTGGCCCTGACGGTCATCAACGTCACAGGCCACATGTGTGTAGAAGGACTTGGGACACAGCTGGTGGGTCGCAGCGCTTGCCGCTTTACCAGCACTCTGGATTCCACGGATCCACCCTCCTTTGTGTCATCTCCAAACATGTATTTTATCTGCGGCACGAAGGCCTACACCTGGCTCCCCAAAGGCTGGGGGGGCACTTGCTACATCTCCTTCGTCCTTCCTCCAACTTATGTGGCCCCAGCGAATCACCACAGACAAAAACGAGCCAAAGACGTTGAGCAAGCCGACTCAACAGGGGCACAGTTCCTCGATGCTATGAAAGGACTCGTCCCCCTCTGGGGCCCGATGGCAAACAGCCGTGCCATCCGACATTTGACTCAGGCAGTCGAGACAACCATGAACATCACAGCGGGCATCTTTGCCAACAACACTGCCGAGCTCCAAGCGGTCCGTTTGGTGGCTCTTCAGAACCGCCTCGTTCTAGATGTGGTTCTGGCGGACCGTGGAGGAGCATGCCGCATTATTGGGGCCAGCTGTTGTACATACATACCGGACAACTCACCCTCTGTGTACAAAGCCATCGAACATCTTCACAGACTCTCTTCGGAAGTTCACCAAGAGCAAGAAGAATGGTCGCTTGGTGGTTGGTTCTGGGATACCGTTAAAAGCTGGGGCTGGAGACTGCTCACCATTATCCTGATTCCCGTAGTTGTAATATGTGGCCTATGCTTAGGAATTCAATGTTTGCCACCTATGTGTTCTTTATGTGCGAGTTGTATTTTTCCCAAAACTGTGGACATTGGAAGCGAACATATGAGAGCATTGTATGATACCGAAGTTAGGAATTTGATGAAAATTGACATTGAGTAAAGCAAGGTGGCTAGACATGTTGAAAAGGGAGGACTGTTGAAAGTTGGGCTGAAATCGTCAACATTATCGGCGCCCTCTTGCTCTCCTTAAACTTTTGTGCGCGTAAAACAGCCGCCATTTTGGGCACCATGGCTTCCCTGCTCTCGCCGAGAGCCAGCGCGTCTCTCTCTCTCTCTCTCTCTCCTAGCTCCGCTGACAACCCCCCCGCCTGCACCTGCCGCGAATCATAAAACCCCTCTTCGGCGCTGCTCTGCCCAGGCCCTCGTCCTGTTCCCAGCGCAACACCTCCCTTCTTCCCATTTATGATCCCCGGCCCTTTGATGTAAACCCCTTTTTCCCCGTGTGCCCGTTTGTCTTCCCCGTTCCCAGGCCGACACCTAGCTCTGCCGATACCAATCCCTTGCCCCTCCCCATACAATAGAAAGCTTCCCTCCTCAAAGGACCCCCGAGATGATCAAAGCCCCCCCATCCCACGAGATCCGATCGAAACCCACACACTCCGTGAATCGGCGGAATATCCAGCTGCGCGATGATCATCACCTGTTGTGAACGGGGCGGGGACTTCCACTGTAACCTTGCGTGGGAACGGGCTGGGAAGGGGGGATTCTGAGGATGTCTTTCCGTACATCAAAGTATCGATGAGAATGTGTTACATGTAATAAAGAGATAAACTTGTATATAAGAGGCCAGGCCTCAGGAATACAGTTAGAGCACCTCAGAACGATACCTTCTGTCTGTTTCGTTGTGTTCTCCTCCGGAGCGAATAAAAACCTTGTTTCCTGCCTTCCAGTCTCCAGCGCCTGCCTCTTCAATAGTTTAACTTCTTTGTGGGTTCAAGAGGCGACATCGCCGGGCAATACTTAAGGATCTTATATTCTGGTTGGTAGTGCCCCCCAGTTAAAATTCCACACGTTGACGGACTCTTCGTCGACGGATCCGTCGTCATCTTCTTCGTCGACGAAGCCGTCGTCGACGAGCTGGTCGACGGAGCGGTCAGCGTCGACGGGACCTTCGTCGACGATGAACTCTTCGACGTCGACGAGGATTTCTTCGTCGACGGTAATTTCGACGCCGACGAGACAATCGGGATCGTCGACGAGACAGAGGAGATAGAAGCTCTCGTCGACGTAGAAGACGTCGACACAACCATCGTCGACGACGAGGAAGCAGACGTCGTCGTCACTGAAGTCGTCGACGAAGACACCACAGCCAATCTCGTTGATGGAACGGTCGTCGACGAGCCTGTCGACGACCGCGGTGTCAGAAGTGTTACAACACTTATAGTGGCTGGAAATGACGCCTGAGAGCCAGGTCTCGTGGGCGTAGACACAGAAATAATAGGAGCTGTTGGTTGAACTTGTGCCACTGTTAAAGCCAACTTTTTCTTCTTCAAAAAAGGAGAAGGTAATTCCTGAACACTTCCACGCTTGGAAGCAACAGTAGAACAGCCTGACTGGAGACTTACTGTGTCTGACAAAACATCCTCTTTATCCTGAAGGCGCTTCAACCATAGAAGAAGACGACCTTCCCTGTCTCTGAGAGTCTTAGCTGGAAAAGCTCTACAGATTTTACAGTCATCCACCTTGTGTTCAGGATACAAACAGTAAATACACTTTTGGTGGGGGTCCTTCTCAAACAAACGTAGCTTCCCACAGGAAGAGCAAGGTCTAAACAAAGACTTCTTACTTGACATCTTGTAGGAAAAACAACTGAAGTGAAATACTTGAAGAAAACTGAGCAGAGCTCAGGGAGACTCCCTTCACACGACGTGCGGTAGAAAATCTGAGGGCTTGAGCTTCTGAGGAGAAGGTTCTAGAGGGTGCTTGAGCCTGATTGGCTGCAGTTTGGACTAACATAATGACACTGATATGTTACAAATGAGTTTTTCTCTTTATAATGTCTTCCTATGGAAGTGCGTGTATCAAGAAGGAGAGAGAGGACCAGAAAGCTAGTCCATATCCCCCGGTTTATATATTGTAAATCAAAAAGAGACTAGCTTAATTATTCAAGGAAAAAACAAAAAATTGATTTAATTTATCAAGGACTCAAGTATGTTTCGTCACCGGTTAGTGGCACCTGGTAGGTGTGCTCATGAAGCCCTCACCCACCAACCTAGTTGGTGGCATGCTTCATCATCGGGCCCACCCAGTGACACCTAGCGTGTCCCGGGTGTGCTTCAACGCCTGATTACAGCGGAGCAGGTATGTCGCTGTGTGTGCGGTGAAGACTGTTATGAATAGTGGGTTTAAAACGGCTTGGCGGGGATCCCAGTGCCCGGGGGCAAATTACACTTTAATAGCTGGGTCACCGTCAGCGGTTAAAAATAAGGCTGTTGGATGTTAGAGGCGAGTTACGACCTCCCACATCCTGGGATGTGTCAACATGTTTCAGCCAGTGCCTTATGAATAAGCTGGCTTTCTTCAGGACGGGTAAAAGGGTGTGTGCAGTTAAAACTAGTGGGTGTATAATTCAGACTATGTGTATACACGCCCTAAAGTGTTTTTCTATGTGTGAGTGGGGGATTCCCATCTCAGAAAACACGCTAGTTTTTCAATAGTGCTACTTCATGGTTTGAGAAGTGGCATGGACCGGTTCAGCGAAGGAGGCAGTACAGGTCTATGGCAGGCTCTGACCAAGAATTCTGGTCAACCCATGCCACTTCTCAAACCATGAAGTAGCACTATTGAAAAACTAGCGTGTTTTCTGAGATGGGAATCCCCCACTCACACATAGAAAAACACTTTAGGGCGTGTATACACATAGTCTGAATTATACACCCACTAGTTTTAACTGCACACACCCTTTTACCCGTCCTGAAGAAAGCCAGCTTATTCATAAGGCACTGGCTGAAACATGTTGACACATCCCAGGATGTGGGAGGTCGTAACTCGCCTCTAACATCCAACAGCCTTATTTTTAACCGCTGACGGTGACCCAGCTATTAAAGTGTAATTTGCCCCCGGGCACTGGGATCCCCGCCAAGCCGTTTTAAACCCACTATTCATAACAGTCTTCACCGCACACACAGCGACATACCTGCTCCGCTGTAATCAGGCGTCGAAGCACACCCGGGACACGCTAGGTGTCACTGGGTGGGCCCGATGATGAAGCATGCCACCAACTAGGTTGGTGGGTGAGGGCTTCATGAGCACACCTACCAGGTGCCACTAACCGGTGACGAAACATACTTGAGTCCTTGATAAATTAAATCAATTTTTTGTTTTTTCCTTGAATAATTAAGCTAGTCTCTTTTTGATTTACAATTCCTATGGAAGTTACCATTGTAGAGGTTTTACAGAATGTATTATCTCTATTTTATTATGTATGATGTTATCATTTATTTTATATTAGCATTATTGCTATTTTTATATACCGTGGGACTCCCACTTCGACGACGGGGAATATTCAAGCATGTGAATCTATGAAAGACACCCCTAATACTGGAGAAGAGAAAATACCCAAATCCGATTTTAAATTCAATGGTAATGCATGTCAAGTTTAGAGATATCGCAGCTGCTGCTTGCAATCAGGGAGCGCGTACTCGGCGTGGAGACGCCGCGCCATTAGCTGTCCATCGATTGGCCACAGCAGTACAGCAGAAGTCTTTTGGCACCTACCAGCGCCTTATAATGGCGTTAACAGATTAACTGCGTTTGGACGTGCCTAATTGACACATTTCCTCATCAGCATTAAAAAAAATTAGCATTGTAACTGGCCCTAAAAGGGGTTGTAAATTTGGAAAAAGCATTAGGTATCTGTCAATATACCGATTGTGTCTAAAAACAGCTGATGAGACGGGAGAGTTTTATGGTCCCGGGGGGCCTCAGGCCATGTTTGGGAGATGGTTTCATTTTCTTTCTTCGGAGATTGAAACAGTGGAGAAAAGGCACTTCCAGTTTACTTTCAGAGAGTTATTTCGACCCCCATGCATGAATCTAAGA
This sequence comes from Lissotriton helveticus, assembly GCF_964261635.1. NCBI lineage: Eukaryota > Metazoa > Chordata > Amphibia > Caudata > Salamandridae > Lissotriton > Lissotriton helveticus. Next base: position 14,996,951 of record NC_136073.1, read on the forward strand.
GCTGACACAGGCATTCCACAGTGGGGGGCTTCCCCTCTGGCCCTCCCTGATCTCTGGGACATTCTTCCAACATCCTCCAGGGACAAAGACCACAAAAGCGGCATGTTTGAGGGAGGCGGGCAGTGGACTGCCCCCTTCCACCAGACCGAGGCCTGGTAGAGTCGGGTCTACTTGACATGTCATACCAGACAAGGCTTGAATACGCCTGCCTCATGCCGAGTGCAGTCACAGTACCCAAGCTCGGGACAGAATAACACTGAACGCAAACAGAGTCAAGCAAGGATTACTTGACGGATGCTGGGTGATACCCAGAGTGTAACAAATCTTAGAAGAGCTTACTGATCGACCTCCGCCCAATTACATCACAGAATGCGTGGTACACACAGCAGGGAGAGCCAATCAAAGTAACTCATTACCTATGACATCATGAACCCTGATACAAGCTAACTGGCCTCCCAGAACTAACCACACTGCTGCAGCAAACACATCCCGAAAAGCATGGGACAGGCGCAGGAAGAACCCTCTGCCTCCCATCACACATGACATCAATCATGAGACAGGCACAGGAAGAACCCCCTGCCTCCATCACACATGACATCAATCATGGGACAGGCGCAGGAAGAACCCTCTGCCTCCCATCACACATGACATCAATCATGGGACAGGCACAGGAAGAACCCCCTGCCTCCATCACACATGACATCAATCATTGGACAGACACAGGAAGAACCCCCTGCCTCCATCACACATGACATCAATCATGGGACAGACACAGGAAGAACCCCCTGCCTCCATCACACGTGACATCAATCATGGGACAGGCACAGGAAGAACCACCTGCCTCCATCACACGTGACATCAATCATGGGACAGGCACAGGAAGAACCCCCTGCCTCCATCACACGTGACATCAATCATGGGACAGACACAGGAAGAACCCCCTGCCTCCATCACACATGACATCAATCATGGGACAGGCACAGGAAGAACCCCCTGCCTCCATCACACATGACATCAATCATGGGACAGACACAGGAAGAACCCCCTGCCTCCATCACACATGACATCAATCATGGGACAGGTACAGGAAGAACCCCCTGCCTCCATCACACATGACATCAATCATGGGACAGGCACAGGAAGAACCCCCTGCCTCCATCACACGTGGCATCAATCATGGGACAGGCACAGGAAGAACCCCCTGCCTCCATCACACGTGACATCAATCATGGGACAGGCACAGGAAGAACCCCCTGCCTCCATCACACATGACATCAATCATGGGACAGACACAGGAAGAACCCCCTGCCTCCATCACACGTGACATCAATCATGGGACAGGCACAGGAAGAACCCCCTGCCTCCATCACACGTGGCATCAATCATGGGACAGGCACAGGAAGAACCCCCCCCTGCCTCCATCACACATGACATCAATCATGGGACAGACACAGGAAGAACCCCCTGCCTCCATCACACATGACATCAATCATGGGACAGGCACAGGAAGAACCCCCTGCCTCCATCACACGTGGCATCAATCATGGGACAGGCACAGGAAGAACCCCCTGCCTCCCATCACACATGAAATCAATCATGGGACAGACACAGGAAGAACTCCCTGCACCCATCACACATGACATCAATCATGGGACAGGCACAGGAAGAACACCCTGCACCCATCACACATGACATCAATCATGGGACAGGAACAGGAAGAACACCCTGCACCCATCAAACATGACATCAATCATGGGACAGACACAGGAAGAACCCCCTGCCTCCCATCACACATGACATCAATCATGGGACAGGCACAGGAAGAACTCTCTGCCTCCCATCACACGTGGCATCAATCATGGGACAGGCACAGGAAGAACCCCCTGCCTCCATCACACATGACATCAATCATGGGATAGACAAAGGAAGAACCCCCTGCGTCCCATCACACATGACATCAATCATGGAACAGGCACAGGAAGAACCCCCTGCCTCCATCACACATGGCATCAATCATGGGACAGGCACAGGAAGAACCCCCTGCCTCCATCACACGTGGCATCAATCATGGGACAGGCACAGGAAGAACCCCCCCCTGCCTCCATCACACATGACATCAATCATGGGACAGACACAGGAAGAACCCCCTGCCTCCCATCACACATGACATCAATCATGGGACGGACACAGGAAGAATCCCCTGCCTCCCATCACACATGACATCAATCATGGGACATGCACAGGAAGAACCCCCTGCCTCCATCACACATGACATCAATCATGGGACAGGCGCAGGAAGAACCCTCTGCCTCCCATCACACATGACATCAATCATGGGACAGACACAGGAAGAACCCCCTGCCTTCCATCACACATCACATCAATCATGTGTTAAGACACTTATCAGAGCTCCGTAGCGGCGAACAAGGAACTAGGAACCACCATTCCCAGAAACACATCCGCTCCAAACTACAATACCCAGAGGGCATAGCGCGGTAACACACGCGGAGGGCGTCACCATAAAGACAGCCGGGACGCCAGCAGTCAGCGTCGGATATTTTGATTCTTAGACGCGAGACCGCTAAACCGACGCTTCAGAGAAGGTGAGCCTTGTTTTCTCTTGTGTGTATTACGGGAGCGTTGGACGCTGGCGCTGGAAGGTAGACCTGCACGCAGACAAGACCCTGCCTGTCACGGGCGTTGGTGTTCCGCCCCAGCCGTTGAACCTGTCCAGTCCCCGCTCTAGGGCTATCGAGCGTTTGGGACTCCGTCCCTCCACCGACCCTGCCAGTCCCCGCTCGAGGGTTATCGAGCGTTTGGGACTCCGTCCCTCCACAGACCCTGCCAGTCCCCGCTCGAGGGTTATCGAGCGTTTGGGACTCCGTCCCTCCACAGACCCTGCCAGTCCCCGCTCGAGGGTTATCGAGCGTTTAAAACTCCGTCCCTCCACAGACCCTGCCAGTCCCCGCTCGAGGGTTATCGAGCGCTTGGGACTCCGTCCCTCCACAGACCCTTGCCAGTCCCCGCTCGAGGGTTTTCGAGCGCGTGGGACTCCGTCCCTCCACAGACCCTTACCAGTCCCCGCTCGAGGGTTATCGAGCGCGGGGGACTCCGCCCCTCCACAGACCCTTGCCAGTCCCCGCTCAAGGGTTATCGAGCGCGTGGGACTCAGTCCACACATACCTTTGCCAGTCCCCGCTCGAGGGTTATCGAGTGGAAGGAACTTTCCTGGCTTTTCGTTATCTTTTCTATTGTTTTGCCCTCCGTTGGAGCGTGTTCAAGTTCAAGTTCAAGTTCAGGCATTTATAAAGCACACTACTCACCCAGAGGGTCTCAAGGCGCTAGAGGGAGGGGTTCATTGTTTGTCGAATAGCCATGTTTTCAGTACTGACACGAGTGCGGAGGACGACAGCAACCAGCTTGGATCTATCCTCGAGTGGCATTGTCGGCCATTACTTAGCACGGTGTCCTCTGTTGGTGAGTGCCAGGACTGGCATTCGTGCAGAGGACGGTTGGAACATCTCCCGTACTCATACCTTGTGTATCATTAATAAATAGCGGGTTTACTTATCAAGCATCGTCTATTCTCCGTTCTTGAGGTACGGACTAGTGTGTGCCAGAGGGTGTGGGGTTACCCAATCCCGAGGTAATCCAGATTACATCATGGGACAGACACAGGAAGAACCCCCTGCCTCCATCACACATGGCATCAATCATGGCCCCTGCCTCCCATCACACATGACATCAATCATGGGACAGACACAGGAAGAACCCCCTGCGTTCCATCCCACATGACATCAATCACGGCCCCTGCCTCCCATCACACATGACATCAATCATGGCAAAGACACAGGAAGAACCCCCTGCCTCCCATCACACATGACATGAATCATGGGACAGGCACAGGAAGAACCCCCTGCCTCCCATCACACATGACATCAATCACAGGACAGGCACAGGAAGAACCCCCTGCCTCCATCACACATGACATCAATCATGGGACAGACACAGGAAGAACCCCCTGCCGCCCATCACACATGACATCAATCATGGGACAGACACAGGAAGAACCCCCTGCCTCCCATCACACATGACATCAATCATGGGACAGACACAGGAAGAACCCCCTGCCTCCCATCACACATGACATCAATCATGGGACAGACACAGGAAGAACCCCCTGCCTCCCATCACACATGAAATCAATCATGGGACAGACACAGGAAGAACCCCCTGCCACACATCACACATGACATCAATCATGGGACAGACACAGGAAGAACCCCCTGTCTCCATCACACATGGCATCAATCATGGGACAGGCACAGGAAGAACCCCCTGCCTCCATCACACATGACATCAATCATGGGACAGACACAGGAAGAACCCCCGCCGCATATCACACATGACATCAATCATGGGACAGACACAGGAAGAACCCCCTGCCGCACATCACACATGACATCAATCATGGCCCCTGCCTCCCATCACACATGACGTCAATCATGGGACAGACACAGGAAGAACCCCCTGCCGCCCATCACACATGACATCAATCATGGGACAGACACAGGAAGAACCTCCTGCCGCCCATCAGACATGACATCAATCACCAGAACACAAGAGGGCTGGCTTCCAAGAACCACCTTTCCCCATGATGTCAAAGCACCTTATCAAAGGCACAAAATAGACACGGGAGACACCGGGAGAGCCACTAAAAGCCTTTCACTACTAACACTTCAGGTCCATGATACAAGATGGCTGACCGCCAGAATCCACTTGAATTTGGTGTCCAATCACATACAACATGTGTGGGACAGGCGAGGGTGAGAGCGATCAAAATTCTGTCTTTACTAACAACATATTTACCATAATAGACGACAAATGACTTCCCAGGACCATCCTTATCCCCAAGTCCAATCACATGACAGGAGACAAGAGGCATACACAGGGGGCAGGGGCATACAACACAACCACCTTTCATTGGTTGTTTACCGGGGTTTGTAGGCTCGGGAGCTACATCAAACATGCTAACATAGGTATATACATTATGACATGTGCAATGAGTAGAATGAATTCACCGACATATTTCACAGGTGGGAAGAGTAAATATTAGCGTGGCCAGTGGGAGCTTTCAGCAAGTGCATTCGTTTACAGTAAGCATGCCCCATGAAGCTGTTTTTTAATTAATGACATGCACTGAAAGGTATGGTTCCATTAATTAAGGCATTTTGGACACAGAACGGTGGGGCGCACTTACTACACACTTCCAACAATTACGGTGACATTAACGATGGGACGTAATTAGCGTTGCCTCTGATGAGGCATTCTCCAGGGCTCCAGCTGCTGTCATTTTGATATTGATTAATAGTTCATTAGATGGATTCTCGGATTAAAACCTTTTGCCCTAGGAAGTGATGAAGAGAATGAGGTGATGGCGGGCACGTGCTGAGAGCAATATGTGTGCGTGCAGTTCCTGATGCCACATCCTCAGTGTGACACATTCTTCTAAACGCTTGGAATGTAGACGCATGAAGGCGGCGCGGATAGCGACAATAATGCACTGCATCGGATAGCGCAGAGACGCGCTGTGGAATTTTGGTTTCACGAGATATGCGGCCTTCCATCTAGGTACTGGTCATGCTGGGCTCAACGAGCCAACCGTGCATTAGAGCGTTTCTTGGCGGGCTGCCACCTTACAGTGTACGTTGATGGCTGACTGCGTGGTGTTCCATTACCCAGCCATGAAGCCACCCTGAAATATTGCAACATCTCATAACTTACCATTCAAAGCTGCGCAGAAATGATGTGGCTTTGCCCATCAAATTCTACAAATTGTGGCCTAACATACACTGTCCATTATTATACCATTTTCTATCTGGGAAGAACCAACCCACACCCACTGGAGAGGGATCATCTTGCGAGGTACATTGTGCGGCCTCCTTGACCATTTATGACAGGGCGCGCTCTCAGACCTATCCTCCTGGCCGAACAAACAGGTCTGCCTCCCGAAGCCCACCAATTAAAGCACCAGCCAGTGTGGCTAACCAGTTGCCAAGTATGGATTTTACAAATCTCTCTTTTTTCAATTGTTCCCGCACCCTCTTCAAAAACATTTTTAGTGTTTATTTTTTTGATACAATTTTAAAGATAATTTCGTTTTCTCCATGTTGCCTGAACGAGAAAACGCGACTGGATGAATAGATGGATACCTTCGACCACAATTAAAATAAAATCAAAGTATAGTACAGATCGTTTGAGATCATCGCTCATCTGTATTTATACAACCTGATCCCATAGTTATTACAAAGAAGTAAGGTTTAATAAATGTTTCATGAGCTACCGGAGTTGGGAGACCTCATTAACATATACGCACTGTTGATGAACTTGCATTCTACAGCGGCAATTTGCTTTGTGGTTCTGGAGATGTTGTGACCTTTTGTTGTGACTACAATGCTGTTAGCATCCGGAGCCAGTTCTAAGCTCAATATATGTATTTCAGTGGATTACAAGTATAGGTATACCCGATCACTTGATATAATGCTATTTAATGCCATGAACTTCCACGGACCTCTAAGCAGATCACTTGGACACATTCTTGAAAGATGTGCTGAGACTGTGAAGGATACTATATTGTACTTTATCAATACAATATTTCACGAACACTATATCAGCATGTGAATTCGCGTGCCACAAAGGTAGGGTATTTTATTAAAATGTATACATAAATAAAGGATTTTAGAATGGGCCTAAAGTTAGGAAACAGAAGATGGATTCAGTGGTTTCTTGCTGTGGTCCGTACAAAATACTAGTCAGAGCAACAATGCAAGTGGGAACATTCACTAGTCAAAGATGGCTGCTCTATTTGCAGATAAATACGCGATACTATTCATTGCTGGTCACTAGGGGTTATTCGGCACAGTTAATTCAGTTGGAAAAGGAACAGGTGGGAAAAGTGAAAGAACCTTGCGATAGCAAAGGAGTATGTGGAATAATTGCAAGGTATGTGAAAGGCAATGACGACTGTATTAGCAATGTTGGGTAAATCAAGACACTGAAGCTTTCAGGGGCAAAGGTAAAATGATTGGCTCTTCTTGCACCACCCACTTTCCTTTATCACGTGACAGGTAGCCAACTGTATTACCTTGCCCCCTTTGGCAAGATACTCTGCTCTTGTTGTACATTTATATTTCCTAATTCATTTAGTATTTTTTATATTAATGTTGCAATGATTGATTACAGAAATATCAAACTTTTGTGTATGAATAAAGTATACTTAAAATAGATTACATTTCTATATTACTTTTAGATTTCTTCCTATGTATTGTGGTAATTATACAGGTCTAGAGAGAAAGCACACGGCTGAGACAAGCATTCAGTACTGTGGTAATTGTACAGGTCTAGAGAGAAAGCGCACGGCTGAGACAAGCATTCAGTGCTGTGGTAATTGTACAGGTGTGGAAAAGTAAATTTTGCCATGTTCTGTGTCCCTACGCGTCCTCCATCATATGTTATCTGTGCATGATTAATATGCATATGTTATTCCCCATGTTCGATTAAAGACGCAATTATAGTTGTGTCCACCTTTAGTATGTCAGTTTCCAGTTCTCGTGAATACTACGAATATCAGGCCTATGTAAAGCTACGTTGCCACGTTTCTCAGTGTGCACGTTATTCCATTGTAAAATCTCCGTTTCTAGGCCTCAAAAGGGCCTGGACACCAGATTCAGCTCCTGTCTTCTGAGTCCTCGCTGAGGAGCGATACAGCCCCCGCCTGTATCCTCGACCCTTCACTTACTTCCTGCCTCGCAGTGCCCGGTTCAGCCTGGCTCTGCCTCTGAGTCTGCCAAGAGTATGTTATGATTCGAGTTATCAGTACAGCCCTCCTTCTCTGCATTCCTAAAGCTACTGAATCGCATCAATAGTTTCCGTCATTTTCTAGCCTCTACGTCTCCATGTAAGAGAAATACTGCATTTAATGATCATTTAATATTCTTCAAAACGCACTACATGTAGAATAATGCATGCTCCAGTCTTAGAGTCTGTTCGCCTTTACCCCGATAACATTTGGATTCTATCAACATGTTCTCTAAACATCAGATACTAGATACTGCTTAGGCACATGTCGCCCTGACTCTCCAGACTTCAGTCTCTGCTCCTAGCACAGATTTCATAGCCCCCAGCTTCTCCTAGTAACACGTCATTGCCAGTTTGCGCGCACCATCAGGTTAGAGGTCCCGGCTCCTTAGGTAGCCCCCTCCATGGTTTCCACCCTATTCATGACATATTCTGTTACGTTTGCATCACATGTCTATGTATACGCCCTGTTACACCTCTTTTCACCCTTATCTTTCGCGACTGCTACGCGTCACGCCTATTGCTCCACCCACTGCCACGCCTATTGCGATGTAATGCTATGTGTTTGCGTTATGTATATATGCTCATGTACTGTTATTAAAAAGTTATCCTTCCTTCCGCCGATTCCGATCCTGACCCCGGCAGCGCTGCCAGGGCTTGCCATCCTATTCCTGTGCAGGTTGTCCCGTCCCTGTCTTTATGCTGTATTAAACCTGAAAAACTCCTACTACCTCGATTCTTGACTCTTATTTATTGAGCTATCTGTTATTCATTTATGCATTCAAAAAGAGAGGTATTATTTATTTATTTACCACATAATAGCGCCCGAACAGGGACTTGCCCTTTCCCCACGCGTCGGTGAAGCCACGCCGACCCCCTGACCCTCTGCAGTCGTGACGGAACTCTTCTGCGCACCGGCAGATATTTCTGCTTCAAGTATCCCTCAGGCCCACGGAGGAGACGGAGGAGGCGGTCCAGCATCCAGACGAGACGGTGGAGGAACGCGGCGAGTCCCGACCAGAGCCCAAGCCGAGAGTCCAAGGTCCGAGGTATCCGGAGGCCCACCCGTAACAGAAGTCCGAAGTTCGTCCGTCCGGCGTCCAAGCAGTCCCGTCCAGTCTGAGGCCTTCCGTTCTTACTGCCCGGTGAGTACCATTACTGGGGTAGTATCTAGACAGGGTCAATTTAATTGACTCTGGTCCGTGGGTTGGTGGTACACAAGCCCACAAACGAAGTGTCCACTCCGGTGGATACGGGTCCTGACGTGTCTCTGTATGAGACCGGTAAGTTTCGTACTGTTTCAGCAGTGCATCTAGTTTCTGTTCTAGTCAGTTCTGTTCTCGAGAAAATTCATGTATTCTGTTTTCCGTATTCCAGGTAGTATTCTGTTCGAACTGTTATTCTGAATGTTCTTCATGTATCTTGATGTCGTGGTATGAGTGTGAAGTAGTTATCGTGTTTATTGTGTATCGTATTGTGTCCAGATTATAGTTCAGTCATGCCGCTCTTTTCAAAACTGCGTCAGTTGAGAACTAGAAAAGGTCTGCTAGAAGCAGCAGTTCCAGTCCCGCCTAGGGACAGTCCAGGTCATTTTATGTATCAGAAGCATGGCATAAGCGCCATATTGTATCTAGATTTATGGGTCGAGTATACCAAACAGTTAGAGGAAAAGTATAGATGGCCTGTGTCAGGCACATGGGATGCCGAGTGCATCATGAGAGTAGAAGAAGCATTATGGAAAAAGAAAGCCAGACAGTCACAGAAAGATGCCATCGAGTTATGGCGCAAAGAATCTCATAAAAGAACCGAAAAAGAAATCAGAAAGTCAGAATTAAGTAGAGAATCCTTGGAACGAGCCCAAGAAAGGGAATTAATCGAGATTGGTGAACGAGTTAAAACCGAACAGTCAGACAGACAGAGGCATGCTCTTATTAAGGGTATGTATCCTCTTCTTGCCGAGGGCCTGCCAAAAGCGACCCCGGAGGCATCCAGTAACTTTCCGCCACCATTAGTTCCGACCAAGCTACGTCACAAACAGACCGCAGCTGATATTTTCATTTCGTCCTATTTGGACGACACAGTCCCAGAATATGCAAATCCTGTTCGCGCTCCGCCAGTCCCTGTAAATCAGGCACTCCCCGTTTCTCCAGACACCGGGGTACCCCTTGCAGTACCTGTTACGGTCCCCCCGGTCCAGCCCGCCACACAAGTTCAGTCCGCATTTCAATTTCCTGCCACACTAGTACGAAGAGGATCAGTCGACGATTCTAGTTTAGGGGCCGCAGGAGGAGGTCCTCCTCAGACCCCGCCGCCACATAAGCGTTTAACGTCAGCCGAATTACATGCACAAGCGTCACAGCGTACGCCCAGACATCAGTCTGTAGCAGAAATAAGAAAAGCCCTTAATGAATGCGGCTATGATCCAGTCCCAGGCGAGGATAATATGGTTTTATATTCATTACGTGTAAGAAAGGTGGCCGAGTATCTAGTCACCCTACCGAATATGAAAGAAGATCTAGACAGAATATATCGTTTCATCCGTACAGGGGATGATCCAGAAAGCATTGGCGAAGTCATGTCTCAAAGGAAAGCCGAGATCCAGCTCATGATACTAAAGTTTTTGATTAATTGTTTAATAAGAGAACAAGATTACCCGTCCAAAGATCAAGCCGAAATGAGAACCCTGACAAAGTGGAGTGATAATATAGCCGAGGGTAAGCACAGGACCATCAGTGCTATGGAAAGTATGTACAAGAAAATCCGTAAAGAAATAATAAAGTTACACGAACAGCGTAAAGCAGCACAAGTAAGCGAGAAAGAAAGTAACTCTGATACTGAAGAGGTAGACGACGAGAATCCCGCCAGAATAGCGTATGTAGGAAAATCTAGATTTCCAGATCGCCATTTACGCCTAGAACACAAGTCAACTTTCCATCATCCAGCACCAGAACAAGGTTCTCTAGAACAAGTGTTTCAAGCTACCGATCACATTCTGAAATCACGAATCGGTTACAGTGAGTTAAGTACTATGCATGAACAAGAACTAGCCCGATCAGCAGTCCGATGGACTACTGATTCTACCACTTTTCCAGACGAAATAGTGGCACAAATGTTTCTGAAAATGCCCCCAGCCGAGCAACGACTGGCGGGTATGTATATGATTCAGCACCTCATTACATTGTATGAGGGTCAGCACTCTGATCCAGGCCCGTTACATGATATCCTGAACGAGTTACTCCAGTATAGATGGAAAGGTTTAGGTACCGATTTAATTAGTGTCATTCTAGAACAGCGTCACAAATATAGAACGTTTTTGAACCCGCATTTTGTTCATGTCTCACCCCCAGAAAGTAAACCATTTTACATGGAGAGACAGAATCCGTTACGAGAAGTCCACCCAGTTAGAGGAACGGGTGGCGAACTAGAACGAGTGTTTGTTTACACCCCGATCACAAAGATGGAACTCCTAGAGATGAAAAAATTAATCCCCTGTCATGATAAAGATCCAGCAGGGTTCCATCGAGAATTAAAAGACATGCTCCGTATGGGAGAATACACGTATCCAGATATAATTAAAATGTTAAAGGTTCTGCTGCCCGCAGGGGTGTATGAAAAGCTCAAGGAAAAAGAATGGGAGGTGTGGAAAATTAGTGCGTTTTGGTGAACATTATCTGCGCCATCTTGCCTCTTCCCCTGATGCCACACTTTTGTCGTGCGCGCCCGCCATTTTAAGATGCCCCGATCAGAACAAACCCTTTTGCATGCCGCTGGCCCCTGACATAGCCCTTTGCCTTCACTAAGCCTGCACGCTGACCACCCCCTGCTTGCACCTGCCTTGAGTCATAAACCCCTCTTCGGCGCTGCTCTGCCCCCGGCCCTCATCCTGTTCCCAGCGCGACACCTCCCTGCTTTCCTTTCATGATCTCCGGCCCTTAGATGCAAACCCCCTTTCTCCCCGTGAGCCCGTTTTGTCCTCCCCGTTCCCAAGCCGACACCCAGCTCTGCCGATACCATCCTTGCCCCTCCCCGTACAATAGAAAGCTTCCCCCATCAAAGAATCCCCGGGTTGATCAAAGCCCCCCCCACCCCATGAGATCCGATCAGACTCCCCACATTCCGTGAATCGGCGGATTATCCAGCTGCGCGATGCTCATCACCTGTTGTGACTAGGGTGGGGACTTTAACTGTAAATATGTGTGGGAACGGGCCCAAAGGGGAGTTCCGAGAATGTCTTTTCCGCACATCAAAGCTTTAAACATGCATGTGTAATCTGCAATAAAGTCATAAATGTGGATATAAGAGGCCAGGCCTCCGGGATGCAGTTAGAGCACCTCAGAACGATACCTTCTGTCCGTTTCGTTGTGTTCTCCTCCGGAGAGAATAAAAAAAACCTTGTTTCCTGCTTTCCAGTCTCCAGCGCCTGCCTCTTCATTGATTTAAATAACCAGAGGGTCACAGAGGCAATACCGCCGGGCAAATATCGATTGTCCCCGACCCGATTGAAACTGTTTTTACAATTGGCGTCCCAAGCGTGGGGCCCATCAGCGACTCGTGGATCCAGTGGGAGAGGTCCCGACGACAGAGTGAACGACTGCAACGATCGGGAGAGCTCTTGCCCAATAGACCCTCGTCTGGCAGCCGATCATCCGAACTTCACTAGTTCCGAACAGACCTCTCTCGAGTGATCTACGGTCCTGACTGGGAACCATCAGGAGTGCCGTGAGAAATACGAGAAAAAGAGGACGATCGGGCGCTGGATTCGGAAGACAAGAAACTGTCCACATGGTCCGGGTAAGGTCGTGTTGCCACGACAAGTTGCGAAAGAATTTGTTTTGATTGCTTGATTGTCAAAAATACTAGTATTGCCTTGTTTATTTTTATTTAGAGATTCACTGTCTGCAAACGGAGAAGCAACAGGCTCTCTCTCCCTTTGCAAGCAGTGGAGGATAAGTAGGGTAGCAGCCGTGCTTGTTCTTTTTCTCCCCCACTCAATAATTGCTTGAAACTGAACTGTTGTTCACAAACTATTGTTTCCTGGAGATTCTCTGTCTGCAAGCAGGGAAGAGACCATCCTTTTTGCAGATAGTGAAAAGGGTAGGTAACGCAGATCTTTGCGGTCCTACTCATTCTCCCCATTGTTATTTTGTTGGTCTTTTGGTTTTTTTTTGGTTCCATGAGGTATTCACTGCCTGCAAACAACGTAGAATAGAAATATTCTGTCTAGTCTTTGCACCTAGTGATAAGATAGGCAGTGCTGACTTTTTAGTCCCTCGTTACGAGCCGTCATGTCTGTCTTCTCCCCATTGATAAATAGCCTGTTTAGCCCGGACCGGGTGTTAGAGGTGGACCATATGGCTCCACTAGAAGGCACCCCTAATAAGGACATGTTCATAAACTATGGGTTAGTCACCATAGCTTATAATAAATTATGGCACAGGTATACCGAAGATAGCCAAGACAAACAGTGGCCACTGGCAGGATCCTTTGACCTTGATAAAATAGAAACGTTAGAAATAGCCCTTCGAAATAATAAGACGACGCCAATTATGCTCGACAGTCTCGGTATGTGGCGCAGAGAGGCTACGAAACGACAGAGAAAAGACGAGGATAAACCAAGTAGGGAAATATACCGACAGGACAACCCCAGGACACCGCTACCCACAACTTATCCCCCGACACTATACAAAGGACGACCAGACTTAGGGTCAGACCAATGCGCTTTTTGTAGGTATGTCGGACACTGGAAAGCCCAATGCCCGACTCTACTGAGCGTGAGTAAAGGCAAAGGGCCGACAAGAACGACAGACCGACAGTACGAGAAAAGGCGCGAGACAGAGGAGAACCCGACTTACATAGACAGACCAGACAGAACCACCACGTTTGATTATGCCCGATGGCACAGATTTCGCCAGGAAAATCTCAGCGGCATGATCAAGTTCTCCTAGGTCGGGCAATGTCAAGACGGGAACCCAGCCTCGTTTAAAATTCACAGACGGAAAGAGATAATTATGACCAATAACTGTTTCTATATCTGTCTTGGGTCTTTGTATGTCGTACTTGTACTGTCCCCCGTCTGAGTTCGTGTGTATGTAATGTACAAATCTGCGTCACCCCTCTACACGTGTTTCCGTGTTACTCGACCCCTGTTAGCAGAAACTTAGCACAAAAGCAACCTGGAAAGAAAGAAACGATAAAACAAAATCCGTAGAACATTAATAAACTTGAACTTTTAATTTAACACAACAAACAAGGAATAATAACGATAAACTGTAGAAAATGGAAGTCAAACAGAACATTCGCCCCCCCCCCCATTCTGGAACCTTCCAAAGTAGGGCAGGGTTACGGCTACGCCCAACCAACGGCAACCCATATAAGGCGAGCCCCGCCGCCAACTCTTGGTCAGGAAATCTTAACGTATGGGGGAGCCGGAGGAGAGGCAGGAGCCCGCAGCCTGGGCATTTGCAGGTAGTCCCGCCACATGTCTCCTTGGCCGGCCGCAACGGGCCTGGAAAGACTAAGGTAGTCCCGCCACATGTCAAAAGGAGAACGAGGCACCTCTTCCTTTTCTCTTCCGTCACAGCCGTAGCAGTCCTGGACGGCGGGATGTCCTGCACGTACCTCCACAACAATCTGTCCAAGTTGGGCTGGGAGGGAGAGGCGACGCGGACGAGCCTCTCCCACCTCCACCGGTAGGAGGTTTCCCAGCCCCCAGCCGGCGCCGAACACCCCCAGTCAGGCGATGGTGCCCATACTTCCACAGCACCGGACACACCATGGTGGCACCCCAGTACTTGCGCAGCACCGAACACACAATGGTGGCACCCCAGTATTTGCGCAGCACCGAACGTACAATGGTGGCACTCGGGGAACACCGGATGTGGAGAGGCCTTCATGCGGGGCGATGAAAAGGAGCGGCATGGAGTGCACCGGGAGAAGGAGACGATGTGAACGAGTCTCCCTTGCCCCCCCAGGTGAGGGCATCACAGCTGCACCCCAGCTGAACGTCCCGCTCTCACAAAACAGGGACCTCTTCCTTTCACTCCGAAGGGTCTCTTCCATTCTTGCAAACTCGACGAGAGTGGCCCCTGTAGGGCCTCAAAATGGCGTCTGGATCCGCTGGAAGGCGGGCCCCGGCCACTAGAGTAACTCTGGCCAGCCATACAACTCGAACATTTGTCCCATGGAGCACGAGCCCCCATCTCCGACAGCATCTTCGCAGCCTTGAAGATCATACAAAGGTCCCCGGCGGAGCCTTCGGCCTTTGCAGGTTTCCGGTAAGGGACGGCTGCTTCGATCGCCAACGAAACAAACATGACATTGCCACACCTTCTGTTAGCGTGAATTCTAGAACTGCCGAAAAGGACTCTGGTCCAAACTGCCAGTAATGGAAACATTTCCCCCTGATGCTGCTTCCGGACTGTGCCGGCCCCGCCCAAAATGGCGCTGGTATCAATCGGAACTTACGAACACCTCGTGGTGTTCCTTCGCACTAATATAAACTTGATGTTCTGAGATTTTTGTGATCCTTTGTACACTTGGCTAGAAAAGACAAGGAGAGCTCACTCGACGAACAGTATGAAAAGATCCCCGTTACAAATGTTGATTACGAATATACAATGTATTATATTTTTATAACTAATGTAAACCTCATTTACGATGCATACGTACGGTATGCATATAGGAAATCTGATTACAACTGTTATGATTATGTTTCTAAATTATGAAAATATATGCCCCCAAACCCCCAGCCAATTAATAGACGTTTTAGTCTCTTACAAATGAATGAGTAAAACTTTCCGATGTTTTTACTGTTGCAAACGACACCCCCCCCACTGTACGCACTTTAGCCATTGCCACGACCGACCAAGTACGACCACACCCTCCTAAACCATATGCTGAAATGAATTTGCAAAATAAAGTCTTTGAAACTATGGACGGGTATTGCATGCTTTATTTTAAAACAATATGGGATGGGTAGGAAAGTTCTTTTTTCTGTGCACCCTACTCTACTCTCTCTTTAAGGTTAAAGGAAGATGGTTACCCAGCCCTGGAGGACGGATCGGATCGGCAACACGACACTCCGTCTTAAAAGTACGCGACTGACTCATGAACTTTCGCGTAGAGGAAGACCGTGACTTCCAAGGATGGGTAAAACGAATGGTGTAAACGAGGGAATGTAAAAGGAGGGTAAAATGAAATAATGTAAATATTGTAAAGCACAACGTTCCAAAGTAGCAGGGACCCAAGAACCGAAGAACTTTAGAACGCCACGGCGTTGAAAGAGGTTTAAGGATCCCGATAGTGAGATATATCCTTTGACTAGATACCTCGCACTAGGCACCTCTGGTTTCCTTTTTATGTTTCCCCGCACACGCCCTACATGAACACACTACCCCCCCGACTCCGAAAACTATATCCCCGGGGACCCTGCCCCAAGGAGGAAAGACGAGTAAGAGGTAAGTAAAAGACTTATGAATCCATGTATTTGAATGCGCGCGAATGCTGTCTCCCCCACCCCCCCCTTTTTTTCCCTCCCTCTGCAGGTTACATCAGAGATTACGGCCAAGGTGTGGCGAAGATCTGAGACCTAGCCATGTCTAAATACACGAAACGGACTAGCGCCGCAGGGTGGTGTCTAAGCACGCCTGCAAACTACTCACGTATCGAACAAACCCGAAAAATTAGCACAACCTGATAAAAAGTGATCACCCTTAAACCAGACCGGACGAATGAACCCACGTTATGTATGATGCGAAACTGTGAGGGAATGTGTGTGTGTGTGACTGAAGCGTTGACCCAACTGGTCAAAGGACCGAGAATGCGAGAAAGTGCGACAAAATGGTACCTCCTTTTTCTTCTTTCCTTTTCTCCAAGCACGTCCCCTCTACCCTGCCTAATGCTCAAACTGCATGATTACAAGATTCTACCGTGGACTCGTGAATACCCTTTACTGTGTAATGCACTAAATAGCCTTTCTTGAATGCACTGCCGCCCTCTCCGTTGCACGTGCACTATTTAGCCTGCCGTTGCACTCTCTCTCTCTCTCTCTCTCTCTCTCTCTCTCTCTCTCTCTCTCCTCTCTCTCTCTCTCTCTCTCTCTCTCTCTCTCTCTCTCTCTCTCTCTCTCTCTCTCTCTCTCTCTCTCTCTCTCTCTCTCTCTCTCTCTCTCTCTCTCTCTCTCTCTCTCTCTCTATTTTTGCACTACCACTCTTCCGAGTAGTTAGCCCCGAAATTGGCAGATTGCCACCCCTAGCACACCACCTAATTGGCTTCAAATACCGTCAGTATTTGCACAAACGCTTGTCTTTAATACAATCACCCTGAGGCCGCGTCATTACCTCTCCTTTTCCGATAGAAGTCAATGAACCCAGGTTGGGCCGTAAGGGAAAGGACAGGTAAGACGACAGAGGTTCCCTAATCTGGCCCGAAATGAGGGAACTACATGTCAACGGCTCCTATAGTATAAAACAAGGACCTCAGAATACGCGACCCTCCCCTCCCCGAAACGCCGCAATACCCAAACCAGAAAAACGATCACCCCCGTTACCTCCCCTGTCTATGTCCCTGGTTGTTTCCCATAAAACCCCTGTCCTTCCTAGTTAAGTAACCGGGCTGTAAAAGGTTACGTAGGACCCAGAATGATGTTTTACAAGGTTAACAGACTAGACCAAGGTAAAGAAATCGTCAAAATGAACCCCGCAGTAGTTGAAAAACAGGATGCACCGATAGAAAGGAAATGTTTAGCCATGTTCGTCTCTCAGCAAAATACCTGTGTAGTACCATGTTGACGACTCACTGTACCCTTTTGTAAATGTGAAACTCTAGAGAACGGCATATCTTTGCCAGATTTGTCTCCCGAAGGTGGGATACCATCAGATGAACTGTCATGCCTGTAATAAATGATTATGAAGGAAAGTCATAGTAAATCCAGCAGGTCCGCCACCGGTCATTCATATGCCAGTTGTGAACGTTAAAAATAACGGACATTTTCATTCTTTGCCTGGAGCTGGGAGAGAAATAGACTTTTTGATTATCTTCATCCGCAAATTTTTCTAAAAGACTGTCTTTTCAAACTTGTTTAAGGGTACTGCTGTTGGAGGAGAGAAGGACCGGATGTGGGAGCACGAGGCCCGACTGCAGACTAAGGGACACCTGCGACATTAGTCAAGGCGAGACCACGACTGAAAAGAGCTGCAGGACGAGGCACTGTTTTCGACAGCGTGAAAAGAAAGGGTCGACCTGATGCCCCTGCTCGACGTCCAGTGCCTGTCGACAAGTCCCCGCTCTCTGAATTCCGTCACACGCCCGCCTATTTGAAGTCTCTCGTTCCCCTAGTTTGTTCCTAATTTGGCCTTGCTCCATCCCCCTTTTTCCTCTGGCCTACCCTATGGACTGTTTTGAACGCTCTTCTTCCATTGGAACTTTCTGACAATCACCTCAAAGGACACAGGGCGAAAAGGACCTTTCCGACCAGAAACGCGAGGAAAGGGTCGTGCCCTGCAACGCAGAACTTAGAACAGAGCTGGACTTGTAGCTCCACCGCCGGTGCTCAACAGCGCCAACGAAAGACCACAAAGAACAATGAGAACTCGTAAACTTCGAACATTTGACATCCTCAATCACCGTTTTTTGCCTCATTTCTCTCCCAGCCGCCATTGTATTGATCCTGCTCCAAACCGAATCTGAAATATGTATTAACCTGCCAGTTCCCGTTATGATATGTACTTGCTGCTCGCCGTTTTTGTATTTCATTCCTATGACTTTCCTGCTGAACAAATTTATCAAAGTTTATCAAATAGGTGCACCTCCTAAAAACTAGAGACCTCAAAATGTATTGTTTACAACTCTTTTTCTAGAGTTCCTACCGGTTTCTTTCTCATGCCCACCACAATAGACCCGAGTAGAAAATGAACTAGCAAGATGTCTTGAATATGTTAAAGGAGGGACTGTGGAAAATTAGTGCGTTTTGGTGAACATTATCTGCGCCATCTTGCCTCTTCCCCTGATGCCACACTTTTGTCGTGCGCGCCCGCCATTTTAAGATGCCCCGATCAGAACAAACCCTTTTGCATGCCGCTGGCCCCTGACATAGCCCTTTGCCTTCACTAAGCCTGCACGCTGACCACCCCCTGCTTGCACCTGCCTTGAGTCATAAACCCCTCTTCGGCGCTGCTCTGCCCCCGGCCCTCATCCTGTTCCCAGCGCGACACCTCCCTGCTTTCCTTTCATGATCTCCGGCCCTTAGATGCAAACCCCCTTTCTCCCCGTGAGCCCGTTTTGTCCTCCCCGTTCCCAAGCCGACACCCAGCTCTGCCGATACCATCCTTGCCCCTCCCCGTACAATAGAAAGCTTCCCCCATCAAAGAATCCCCGGGTTGATCAAAGCCCCCCCCACCCCATGAGATCCGATCAGACTCCCCACATTCCGTGAATCGGCGGATTATCCAGCTGCGCGATGCTCATCACCTGTTGTGACTAGGGTGGGGACTTTAACTGTAAATATGTGTGGGAACGGGCCCAAAGGGGAGTTCCGAGAATGTCTTTTCCGCACATCAAAGCTTTAAACATGCATGTGTAATCTGCAATAAAGTCATAAATGTGGATATAAGAGGCCAGGCCTCCGGGATGCAGTTAGAGCACCTCAGAACGATACCTTCTGTCCGTTTCGTTGTGTTCTCCTCCGGAGAGAATAAAAAAAACCTTGTTTCCTGCTTTCCAGTCTCCAGCGCCTGCCTCTTCATTGATTTAAATAACTAGAGGGTCACAGAGGCAATACCGCCGGGCAAATATCGATTGTCCCCGACCCGATTGAAACTGTTTTTACAGAGGTGGGAGAGAAAAAGATCGATTGGGCAGTTCTAGAAGCTGAAGATAAGGCACGAGTACCAGGTACCGGTCTTGGAGCGAAATGTAAAGAATTACCTGAATTATTGATTCAAGTTTTACCCAGATTGTTAACAACGAAAAAGGAAGACTGGGATGCAATCTCAGCCTGTAAACAGAAACAAGACGAAGACATTAGTGATTTTTATTCTAGATTTGAGAAATGTTTTAGCATCAACAGTGGCCTCAAGACAAGTAGTGAGTCATACCCTCACCTTTTTGTTACTAAATTAGTCGAGAATTCAAGTCCACCAATTAAAAATCGAGTTTTGAAAGTCGAAAGTACCTGGCAAGCTAATACCCCGTCCCAGATGTTACAGATGCTCCAATATCACCAGAATAGAATCAGAGAAGAGCAAGAACACGAGAGAAAACGTATGAAAGACACGAAAATGAAAGTACTCGTTGCACAATCTGTTCCTCAAGACAGTCAGAAGAGGGGTCCGAATCAAGCCAGTCATCCTGCAGCTCCCGTTAAAGGGAACTGCAATTATTGTAAACAGCCAGGTCATTTTATAAACGAGTGTGCAGTTCTGAAACACAACATAGCTACTGGTAAGACTAAAGAAAGACCACGTCCGCCTAGACAAGAACAAGTTTCACAGACTCCTCAGCCACAGAATGCACCACAGACAGTTACAGCACCGCAGCCCATCGCTGCAACACAGCACGTTACACAGCAGATGTACCAGTATGCACAGTCTGAGTATCCAGAGTATCAGCCATATTCATGAAACAGCCTAGAGAGGGAGGTAGGCTTGCCTCTCGTCGAGATACCTGTAGATCAAGAAGGTCCCTATGTTCACAGTCAAGTATTAGGGAAAGACAGAAAGTTTTTGATTGATACAGGGGCAAGTAGGACCACAATTAGCCACGCCGAAGTTCCAGGGGCTCCGCTCTCAGGCTCAAGAAATGTTTCCCTTGGATTTTCAGGAAAACCCATTGTAAATGAAATATCAAAGCCAGTTACTCTAGAAGTAGGTCCATTGTCCCGTACTACTGATCTGTTACTTACTAAGTCATGTCCAGAGAATCTATTAGGTATTAAAACACTGAAAGAGTTAGGTGCAGTTATATGCTGTTCCCCAGAGGGAATACGATTGTTCCTGCGTGACTTTAAGGGTCACTATGTATTACGAGATTTTGATCCCAGATTGTCCAATGTTCCGCAGCATCTATGGGCGCAAGGTCCAACTGATGTTGGTTATATGCAAATCACACCCCATCGTGTGACTCTCAAGCCAGGTGTAGTGTTACCACGAATCAGACAGTACAGATTGCCACCTGAGGCTGTAGCAGCCTTATCCAAAATTATTGACGAGCTCATCGCTCAAGGAGTGGTTGTAGAAACTGACTCCAATGTATGCAATTCTCCGATTATTCCAGTCATGAAACGTACTGATCCAAATGCACCCCCAGTATATCGATTAGTGATTGACCTACGAGAGCTTAATAAATGTATTATTCCCCAGTACCCAGTTGTCCCAGATATCTCTTCCCTATTGACAGCCATTGATTCAGAAGCCTCATTTTTTACAGTCATAGACCTCAAGAATGCATTTTTTAGTGTCCCCATTCATCCAGACAGCCAGTTCCTTTTCGGATTTTGTTTAAATGGAAGGAGCTATATGTTCACACGAGCTCCTCAAGGTTTCACAGAAAGTCCTAGTATTTACAGTCAAGCACTTAAGAGACAACTAGACAACATTCACATGCCAACTGACACTGCCCTGCTCCAGTATGTCGATGATCTACTGGTCACAGCCCGTTCTGAACGTGCTTGCGAGCGAGCATCCCTCACAGTTCTGTATTTCCTAGCCGAGATGGGGCACAAGGTGTCCCCTTCGAAGCTTCAATTCTGTGTCCAGCAAGTGGTCTACTTAGGACACTTACTGTCCAAGAGGGGTAGGCAGTTGACACCTGACCGTATCCAGTTAATAGCGAGTCTTCCTCAGCCCAAGACCCAGAAGGAGGTACGTGCTTTTATCGGCCTCACTTCTTACTGCCGACAATGGATTCCTCAGTA
Organism: Lissotriton helveticus; assembly: GCF_964261635.1. Classification (NCBI taxonomy): domain Eukaryota; kingdom Metazoa; phylum Chordata; class Amphibia; order Caudata; family Salamandridae; genus Lissotriton; species Lissotriton helveticus. The sequence continues at coordinate 15,018,717 of NC_136073.1, forward strand.
TGCATTTCTAGCCAAGCCACTGATACAGTTAACGACACAGGAGGCAGCCGTATCGACTGTCCTCCCTTGGACATCTAAACATACACTCAGTTTCAATGAGTTAAAGAAAGCCCTATGTCAAGCTCCAGTTCTAGCTACACCAAACTACAGTAAGCCTTTTACACTTTTCGTCACAGAACGCGAAGGTACAGCATTATCTGTTCTCACACAAGATCAAGCAGGACAATACAAGCCTTGTGCTTATTTTTCGAGCACATTAGATCCTGTAGCCCAGGCTCTGCCTGCGTGCCTCAAGTCAGTTGCAGCCACAGCACTAGCTATCAGACAAAGTGATTCCATAGTATTAGGACACTCCCTGACAGTACAAGTTCCACACTCCGTGGAAGTTCTTTTAAACCGAACACAGACTCAGCACTTGACAATCGCACGTTTAACAGGTTATGAATTGACACTGTTTCAGCCACACATAGAAATCAGACGCTGCAACATCCTGAACCCTGCTACACTGTTACCATCAGTTACTTTAAGTCCGGACACACACGACTGTGTGGAAGTAGTTAATATTACGACAAAGCCAAGACAAGATCTGACAGATATTCCGTTACCAGATCCCGACCTGACACTTTATGTGGATGGTTCATGTATGAGAACAAGTACAGGAGAACTAGTCGCCGCGTATGCAGTGACTACCGACACCGAAGTTATTAAGACACACCGTATTGACACCCTGTCCGCTCAAGCAGCAGAGCTAGTTGCTCTGACACAAGCCTGCATACACGCTAAGAACCGGAAAGTTAATGTTTACACAGATTCACGCTACGCATTTGGAGTCGTACACGACTTTGGAGTGCTCTGGCAGGAGAGAGGTTTCATGACTTCTCATGGAACCAAGATTCAGCATGGTCTCCTATTTCAAGCTCTGTTAGATGCAATACATTTACCGACATCCATTGCTATCATGAAATGCAAGGCACACACGAAAGTTACTGACATTATTTCCCAGGGTAACGATCTAGCAGATCGCACAGCCAAGCTTACAGCACAGACTCCAGACATTCCAGTTAACAAGACACATACTCCAGATCCGACTACATGTATGACAGTTAAGGACCCTACTCAAGATGTCATAGATATCCAGTTACATGAATTTGAATTTGAATTTAAAAACTTTTCTATAGCGCACTTTTACCATGCGGTTTCATGGCGCTGTTGGATTGAGAGAAGCGGGCAGGAGCAGAGGGGGATTAAGCATTGAAGGCTCGAGAGAAAAGAAAAGTTTTGAGACCCTTCCGGAATTCCATGTAGGAAGATGACATGCGGAGTTCCGAAGGAAGGGAGTTCCAAAACGAAGGAGCAAGTACTGCAAATTTCGTACCACCAGTCTTTTTCTTACTGAAGCGGGGGATAGTTAGCAGAGCCTGATGAGTGGACCTGAGCTCTCGTCCAGGGATGTAGGGGGTGATGGCAGAACAAATGAATTCCGGGGCGGTGCCTGTTTTAGCCTGGAAGGTGGTGCAACCAAGTTTAAACAAGGCACGCTCTTTCACCGGCAGCCAGTGCAATGCCTGCAGTAAGGGAGTGGCTACTCCCGAAGAAATCAAGAAATGGTCCGAACAAGGAGGGGTCCAGACAGATCAAGGATGGTTAACGAAAGGAAAAGCCACTTGGTTTCTCCCCGACTCTATGGTTCAAGTCATTATCAATACCGCACATAGTCCAGCACATTTAGGAGAAAAAGCTATGTTAGACAGTATCCAAAACATTTGGTTCAACAAGCATTTACGAGCTGCAGCCAAGCAGAAAGTCCGTACCTGTATGATATGTTGTCAGTTTAATCCAGGTAAAAGTGTCCCGGTGGAACAAGGTGGATTTCAACCTCCTGACCACCCTTTTGAAGTCCTCCAGATGGATTATATTCAGATGGAGCGATGTCGAGGTTTCAAGTATGTCCTTGTAGTTGTATGCGCTTTGTCCAGGTGGACAGAAGCATATCCAGTCCCAGATTACACAGCCGCGACCACTGCCAAGCAGTTGGTTCGTGAGTTCTTCCCCCGTTATGGACTCCCTAGGGTCGTATATTCTGATAACGGCCAGCCATTCTCCTCAGAGTTAATGAAGCATGTTTCCCTTTTGTTAGGGTACCAGTGGAAGTTCCATTGTGTACGCCATCCTGAAGCAGCAGGTCTCGTAGAGAGACATAACCAGACTCTGAAAATCCGCATCGCCAAAGTATGTAAAGAGAAAGGTGTGGACTGGCTAGTAGCTCTGCCAGTCGCTTTGTTCTATATGCGCATGGTCGCACATTCCAGATCAGGTCTGTCCCCGTATGAGGTCGTTTTCGGCCGCCCCCCTAACATGTGGGGTACACCCAGACCCCGAAGTATTACCGATGTTTCAAGTAATATGCTGACAGATTACCTAGCTTCCTTGATGTCTGCCCTCAACTCTTGTCGTTCACAGGTTGCCGCCGCATTTCCAGACAATACCGAGGTGGCACCGCATGAAATCGTTCCAGGATCCATGGTCCTGGTGCGAAATTTTGACCGCTCAAGTCCGCTGGAGCCTCGCTGGAAGGAGCCCCGACAGGTCCTCCTCGCCACACGTACAGCCGTGAAGTTGGAGGGACGCAAAGGCTGGGTGCATCTTTCGCACGTAAAGAAATTTTATGGACTGAAACCCGTCTCAAAGAACATTTCCCAGGATTTGAAGGATTGCCAAAGTACTATTCTTAAGGACTGTCCCGCAAAGAACAATGATACTGCACCCTCCCTGTTAGAGAAAACTCCACAGCAGGAGTATAAGTTGAAACTCCGGTCTAGTAAAATAAGTCAGCCAGTTTGATTGTCTAAGTCCTCCCCTAGGTGAAACGGTTAGACTGTTTCTGACATGTATAAAATAGACCCCCATAGTGAGAGAGTTAGTCAAAACTCAATCCGATGTATCGTTTTTCTATGTTTCATATTATTTCTCAGCATTATGATTTCCTGCACCAGTTATGCATTTTACCTGTATTTTCCAGTTTCTCATGTAAATACGTCTTCTAATGTTACAGTAGAGCACACGTTTAGTGATCTGCCTCCTCATGAACTCTCTTACCGCCTCGCTATGCGAAATAATTCTTTCATCCGCATGTTACATTATTCACACCAGACCAGCAATGCCACTAATTGTTGGGTGTGTGGTCGACTCCCCCCTTTTCAGACACCGAAGGGAGTTCTGCCACTCTTTCCTTATCCTTTTTCACATAATGGTTCGTGTGGAGCATGGTCCACGTTAACGTCATCCTCAACAGATATGTCTTTTCTTAACAGTACATGTTTTCCAGACAAGCAAGGTCTCCCCCACAGAACCGGGTTAGATCTAGAAAATGAAGTGTATAATTTAGGTAATTATTCTTCGAATTTCATGGTCCTGAATGTTCAGTCTGATACTACTCCAGACTTACCTGCAATTTCAGTACTACCAGTCAAAGGCGAATTATGTGTCCGAAATAATGGTTCTACACACGTAGGACATAGTGATTGTACTACTATTGTCAAGTATAGTGACAGTGGGAAATCTATTTTCAAAGCTTCACGTCATTCTTATTTTATTTGTGGTCAGACCGCATATGTTCGTCTGCCCCTCGATTGGGAGGGAACCTGTTACATTGCCTTCCTACTGCCACCGGTTTTTCTAGCCCCACCCGACTACCATAGGAATTCCCACCTAGTACATACTAGACACAAGAGAAACCTCCCGATTGTCGATTATACTGAAACTGCTCTAGAACAATATATAGATATCAATAAAGGTGTCTTCCCTTATTTAGGTACAGTTGTGAATAGTAAACTGATACGTAGGTTAACCAGAACCCTTGAAGCAGTAGTAATTGAGACTACTTCTGCTCTAAGTAATTTAACCGAAGAACAATCCTTTATGAGAATTGTCGTGCTCCAGAATCGTCTCGTCCTTGACGTCATATTGGCCGATAGGGGCGGGGCCTGTAGAGTCATCGGATCTAGTTGCTGCATTTTCATTCCAAATAACGCGCCGTCTGTTTATTCAGCTATAACCAGACTACATAAAATTGCCCATCTGTTACACCAAAATCCAGGCACCTGGACATGGTCCGGTTGGTTCTGGAATATAATTTCCGCTTGGGGATGGAAAGTCTTGTCCTTTCTAGGTATTGCAGTAGCGATCATATTTAGCTGCTGCCTCTGTATACAATGTGGCCCTGCGATTTGCGGCATTTGTGCTACCTCTTGTATTCCTAGTCCCAAGCCCCATTCTAAAACCCGTTCCAAGAAAATTCGAGACGAGCAAATGATACTGTACGAAATAATAGATGGTATCATGAATATTGATGTTTCCTGAAGGAAACGTAGTGACAAGGAGGGAATGTGGAAAAGTAAATTTTGCCATGTTCTGTGTCCCTACGCGTCCTCCATCATATGTTATCTGTGCATGATTAATATGCATATGTTATTCCCCATGTTCGATTAAAGACGCAATTATAGTTGTGTCCACCTTTAGTATGTCAGTTTCCAGTTCTCGTGAATACTACGAATATCAGGCCTATGTAAAGCTACGTTGCCACGTTTCTCAGTGTGCACGTTATTCCATTGTAAAATCTCCGTTTCTAGGCCTCAAAAGGGCCTGGACACCAGATTCAGCTCCTGTCTTCTGAGTCCTCGCTGAGGAGCGATACAGCCCCCGCCTGTATCCTCGACCCTTCACTTACTTCCTGCCTCGCAGTGCCCGGTTCAGCCTGGCTCTGCCTCTGAGTCTGCCAAGAGTATGTTATGATTCGAGTTATCAGTACAGCCCTCCTTCTCTGCATTCCTAAAGCTACTGAATCGCATCAATAGTTTCCGTAATTTTCTAGCCTCTACGTCTCCATGTAAGAGAAATACTGCATTTAATGATCATTTAATATTCTTCATCACGCACTACATGTAGAATAATGCATGCTCCAGTCTTAGAGTCTGTTCGCCTTTACCCCGATAACATTTGGATTCTATCAACATGTTCTCTAAACATCAGATACTAGATACTGCTTAGGCACATGTCGCCCTGACTCTCCAGACTTCAGTCTCTGCTCCTAGCACAGAGTTCATAGCCCCCAGCTTCTCCTAGTAACACGTCATTGCCAGTTTGCGCGTACCATCAGGTTAGAGGTCCCGGCTCCTTAGGTAGCCCCCTCCATGGTTTCCACCCTATTCATGACATATTCTGTTACGTTTGCATCACATGTCTATGTATACGCCCTGTTACACCTCTTTTCACCCTTATCTTTCGCGACTGCTACGCGTCACGCCTATTGCTCCACCCACTGCCACGCCTATTGCGATGTAATGCTATGTGTTTGCGTTATGTATATATGCTCATGTACTGTTATTAAAAAGTTATCCTTCCTTCCGCCGATTCCGATCCTGACCCCGGCAGCGCTGCCAGGGCTTGCCATCCTATTCCTGTGCAGGTTGTCCCGTCCCTGTCTTTATGCTGTATTAAACCTGAAAAACTCCTACTACCTCGAATCTTGACTCTTATTTATTGAGCTATCTGTTATTCATTTATGCATTCAAAAAGAGAGGTATTATTTATTTATTTACAGGTCTAAAGAGAAAGCACTGGCTGAGACAAGCATTCAGTACTGTGGTAATTGTACAGGTCTAGAGAGAAAGCAAACGGCTGAGACAAGCATTCCGTACTGTGGTAATTGTACAGGTGCAGGGAGAAAGCGCACGGCTGAGACAAGCATTCAGTACTGTGGTAATTGTACAGGTCTAGAGAGAAAGCACTGGCTGAGACAAGCATTCAGTACTGTGGTAATTGTACAGGTCTAGAGAGAAAGCGCACGGCTGAGACAAGCATTCAGTACTGTGGTAATTGTAAAGGTCTAAAGAGAAAGTGCACGGCTGAGACAAGCATTCAGTACTGTGGTAATTGTACAGGTCTAAAGAGAAAGCGCACGGCTGAGACAAGCATTCAGTACTGTGGTAATTGTACAGGTCTAGAGAGAAAGCGCACGGCTGAGACAAGCATTCAGTACTGTGGTAATTGTACAGGTCTAGAGAGAAAGCGCACGGCTGAGACAAGCATTCAGTACTGTGGTAATTGTACAGGTCTAAAGAGAAAGCGCACGGCAGAGACAAGCATTCAGTACTGTGGTAATTGTACAGGTCTAGAGAGAAAGCTCACGGCTGAGACAAGCATTCAGTACTGTGGTAATTGTACAGGTCTAGAGAGAAAGCGCACGGCTGAGACAAGCATTCAGTACTGTGGTAATTGTACAGGTCTAGAGAGAAAGCGCACGGCTGAGACAAGCATTCAGTACTGTGGTAATTGTAAAGGTCTAAAGAGAAAGTGCACGGCTGAGACAAGCATTCAGTACTGTGGTAATTGTACAGGTCTAAAGAGAAAGCGCACGGCTGAGACAAGCATTCAGTACTGTGGTAATTGTACAGGTCTAGAGAGAAAGCGCACGGCTGAGACAAGCATTCAGTACTGTGGTAATTGTACAGGTCTAGAGAGAAAGCGCTGGCTGAGACAAGCATTTAGTACTGTGGTAATTGTACAGGTCTAGAGAGAAAGCGCTGGTTGAGACAAGCATTCAGTACTGTAGTAATTGTACAGGTCTAGAGAGAAAGCGCACGGCTGAGACAAGCATTCAGTACTGTGGTAATTGTACAGGTCTAGAGAGAAAGCGCACGGCTGAGACAAGCATTCAGTACTGTGGTAATTGTACAGGTCTAGAGAGAAAGCGCACGGCTGAGACAAGCATTCAGTACTGTGTTAATTGTACAGGCCTAGAGAGAAAGCACTGGCTGAGACAAGCATTCAGTACTGTGGTAAGTGTACAGGTCTAGAGAGAAAGCGCACAGCTGAGATCGGGATCAAGTTTGCGCTATATAAAACTTTATAAATAAAATAAGCATGCAGCACTGTGGTAATTGTACAGGTGCAGGGAGAAAGTGCACGGCTGAGACAAGCATTCAGTACTGTGGTAATTGCACAAGTATAGAGAGAAAGCCACCGGCTGAGACAAGCATTCAGTACTGTGGTAATTGTACAGGCCTAGAGAGAAAGCGCTGGCTGAGACAAGCATTCAGTACTGTAGTAATTGTACAGGTCTAGAGAGAAAGCGCACGGCTGAGACAAGCATTCAGTACTGTGGTAATTGTACAGGTCTAGAGAGAAAGCGCACGGCTGAGACAAGCATTCAGTACTGTGGTAATTGCACAAGTATAGAGAGAAAGCGCACGGCTGAGACAAGCATTCAGTACTGTGTTAATTGTACAGGCCTAGAGAGAAAGCACTGGCTGAGACAAGCATTCAGTACTGTGGTAAGTGTACAGGTCTAGAGAGAAAGCGCACAGCTGAGATCGGGATCAAGTTTGCGCTATATAAAACTTTATAAATAAAATAAGCATGCAGCACTGTGGTAATTGTACAGGTGCAGGGAGAAAGTGCACGGCTGAGACAAGCATTCAGTACTGTGGTAATTGCACAAGTATAGAGAGAAAGCCACCGGCTGAGACAAGCATTCAGTACTGTGGTAATTGTACAGGCCTAGAGAGAAAGCGCTGGCTGAGACAAGCATTCAGTACTGTGGTAATTATACAGGTCTAGAGAGAAAGCACACGGCTGAGAGAAGCATTCAGTACTGTGGTAATTGTACAGGTCTAGAGAGAAAGCGCTGGCTGAGACAAGCATTCAGTTCTGTGGTAATTGTACAGGTCTAGAGAGAAAGCGCTGGCTGAGACAAGCATTCAGTACTGTGGTAATTGTACAGGTCTAGAGAGAAAGCGCTGGCAGAGACAAGCATTCAGTACTGTGGTAATTGTACAGGTCTAGAGAGAAAGCGCTGGCTGAGACAAGCATTCAGTACTGTGGTAATTGTACAGGTCTAGAGAGAAAGCGCACGGCTGAGACAAGCATTCAGTACTGTGGTAATTGTACAGGTCTAGAGAGAAAGCGCTGGCTGAGACAAGCATTCAGTACTGTGGTAATTGTACAGGTCTAGAGAGAAAGCTCACGGCTGAGACAAGCATTCAGTACTGTGGTAATTGCACAAGTATAGAGAGAAAGCGCACAGCTGAGACAAGCATTCAGTACTGTAGTGATTGCACAAGTATAGAGAGAAAGCGCACAGCTGAGACAAGCATTCAGTACTGTGGTAATTGTACAGGCCTAGAGAGAAAGCGCACGGCTGAGACAAGCATTCAGTACTGTGGTAATTGTACAGGCCTAGAGAGAAAGCGCACGGCTGAGACAAGCATTCAGTACTGTGGTAATTGTACAGGCCTAGAGAGAAAGCGCACGGCTGAGACAAGCATTCAGTACTGTGGTAATTGTACAGGCCTAGAGAGAAAGCGCACGGCTGAGACAAGCATTCAGTACTGTGGTAATTGTACAGGCCTAGAGAGAAAGGGCTGGCTGAGACAAGCATTCAGTTCTGTGGTAATTGTACAGGTCTAGAGAGAAAACGCTGGCTGAGACAAGCATTCAGTACTGTGGTAATTGTACAGGCCTAGAGAGAAAACGCTGGCTGAGACAAGCATTCAGTACTGTGGTAATTGTACAGGTCTAGAGAGAAAGCGCTGGTTGAGACAAGCATTCAGTACTGTAGTAATTGTACAGGTCTAGAGAGAAAGTGCTGGCTGAGACAAGCATTCAGTACTGTGGTAATTGTACAGGTCTAAAGAGAAAGCGCACGGCTGAGACAAGCATTCAGTACTGTAGTAATTGTACAGGTCTAGAGAGAAAGCGCTGGTTGAGACAAGCATTCAGTACTGTAGTAATTGTACAGGTCTAGAGAGAAAGCGCTGGCTGAGACAAGCATTCAGTACTGTGGTAATTGTACAGGTCTAGAGAGAAAGCGCACGGCTGAGACAAGCATTCAGTACTATAGTAATTGTACAGGTCTAGAGAGAAAGCGCTGGCTGAGACAAGCATTCAGTACTGTGGTAATTGTACAGGTCTAGAGAGAAAGCGCACGGCTGAGACAAGCATTCAGTACTGTGGTAATTGTACAGGTGCAGGGAGAAAGTGCACGGCCGTCAACAAACAAGAGTTCAGAGTGGCCATTATGGGACTGGCCAGGGGTAAAACCCCGGTAGGGAGGGGCTCCCTGTCGAGTTCTACGCCACTTACATAGAGGAGCTAGCCCCTAAGTGAGTGGTCATGTTTGAGATGGCTGAAGCGGAGGGCTGCCTCCCTCATACCACACAGGAGGCAGTAGTCGTTCCGCTTCTCAAACCAAGTAAATACCCTCAGACTGTAAAGCCTGCAGGCCCCTGTCCATGCTTAATCTGGATTTAAAAATACTGAGCAGAATAGTATCAGTGAGACTCCTACCATTCATGACGCACAAGTTACTACTTGTGTAACGATATATCTGTAAGAGACATTAGTTAGTGATAGATTCCTTACCTTAGAATATCCCCAGGCGTCAGACTGGATCCGGAAAGGTTTTCGTAAGCAGTACCCCTGCGCGTCGGTAGGTGACGTCGTGCAGCTCCGAGTCCATTGCTGGCGGCGTAAGCGCCGTGATGACGTCACGGAGACTACTTACGCGCCACCCATGCACGCTGATGTCAGTTCTGTAGACGACTTTCCGCGCCAGGAACGCAGAGCCATGCAAGAAACTGACCACTGGTGCATAAAACTAGGGCCCTGAAAAGGATGACCTTAACCCTAGAAATCAGTTCGCAGAACGGGGAGGTATGGGTGGGTCGGTAAGGAATCTATCACTAACTAATGTCTCTTACAGATATATCGTTACACAAGTAGTAACTTGTGCATCTGAAAGGGACATGTTAGTGATAGATTCCTTACCTTAGAATAGATACCCCAGCAATACCAACCCCTGTGGTTGGTCTGCGAACAAGATTACACCAGAAAGTCACGGAGAACAGAGCAGCCAAAGAAGCCGTCTCTCTGGACTTGACTGTCAAGGCAGTAATGCTTGGTAAACGTGTGCAGCGAAGCCCACAAAGCTGCCTGACAAATGTCCTGCAAGGGAACGCCGCATCCAAAGGCAGTAGTGGCTGCTGTTGCCCTGGTAGAATGGGCACGCAGCCCCACAGGAGGCTCCTTCTTGGTCAACAAGAAACATGCTTCTATGCACAGAACAACCCACCGAGAGATGGTTCGTTTGTGCACAGCCCAACCTTTTTTGGTGCCTACGTAGCCAACAAAGAGTTGGTCATCCACCCGGAACTGTTGTGTGCGCTTCAGATAGAATGAGAGCGCACGTTTTAGGTCCAGACGGTGGAGCCTCTCTTCCTCTTTTGCCCGATGTGGAAGGGTGTGACAACCTTTGGCAAGAAAGAAGGATGGGTCCTTAAAACCATCTTGTCCGGATGAACAGAAAGGAAAGGAGTTTTGGAAGAAAGAGCCTGGAGTTCACTCACTCTTCTGCCAGAGGTGATAGCTACCAGGAAAGCGATCTTGAGAGTGAGAAGACGCAAAGGACAGTTATGAAGGGGCTCGAAGGGAGCGCACTTCAGATATGTCAAGACAAGGTTTAAGTCCCATTGAGGCATTATAAACGGCATGGGAGGAAATGTGTGCGTAATGCCTTTCAGGAAACGGTTAACAACCGGGAACTTAAAAAGAGAAGGCTGGGCTGGAAACCGTAGAAAGGTGGAGATGGCCGAAAGATAACCTTTGATAGTGCCCAGAGCAGAGCCCTGCTGGGCCAAAGAAAGAAGGAACAGAAGGACCTCAGAAAGAGGGGCAGAGAGGGGATACACAGCCTTTGCTGTGCACCATGCCACAAATTTGTTCCACCTGCAGGCGTATACCGTTTTAGTGGAGGGACGCCTGGCTGTCAGAGTGACATCACAGACTTCGGGAGGAAGATCGAAGGCTGTCAACTGTCGCCGCTCAATCTCCACGCATGGAGGTGGAGGCTGGACAGGTTTGGGTGGAGGACCGTCCACTGCCGCTGCGACAGAAGATCCTCCCAAAGAGGAAGTCGGATCGGGGGATTGATCGCCATGCTGAGCAGCTCGGGATACTAATATCTTCATGCCTAATCTGGAGCCACAAGGATGACTTGGGCCCGGTAGCGCCAAATCTTATTCAGCACTCTAGGCAGAAGTGGTATAGGCGTACAATAGACCGCAACTCCACTTGCGACGAAAAGGGTTGCCTAGCGAGTGCTGCCTTGGAAATTCCAACATGCAGAACTGATGACATTGCGCGTTCTCTTTGGTGGCGAATAGATCTAATCAAGGTTCTCCCCACTACTGAAAGAGACCTTGCGCCATGTTCGAGTGCAGACGCCATTCGTAATCCATCAAGCACCAGCGGCTGAGTTTGTCCGCCCTGGCGTTCAGAGAACCTGCCAGGTGTTGAACCACCAAGGTAATGCCTTGATGTTCCAGCCATGTCCAGAGGCGCAGAGCCTCCTGACATAGGGTCCAGGACCCCACCCCGCCCTGTTTGTTGCAATACCACATGGCGGAGGTGTTGTCCGTGAACACCTGCACTACACTTCCCCGGACAGAGGGAAGGAATGCCCTCAGTGCAAGTCGGATCACCCGAAGCTCCAAAAGGTTGATATGGAGCCGGGACTCCGCCGGAGACCATAGGCCTCTAATCTCCGCCTCTCCCAAGTGGCCTCCCCATCCCAGGAGGGACACATCCGTCACCACTGTGTGCTCCGGTTGGGGAAGGGAGAGGGATCTGCCATTGACACAATTGGGATCCGTGAGCCACCACTGCAATTGTCGTGCAGTGCCCTCTGAGATCTGGACATGATCAGACAGGTTGCCCTGATGCTGCGCCCACTGGAACTTCAGGTGCCACTGCAGAGCCCGCATATGCCATCTGGTATGTTGCACTAGCAGGATGCAAGAGGCCATCAGGCCCAGGAGCCGGAGCGTCATCCTGACTGAAACCCAGGCTAGAGGCTGAAATATCTGGATCATAGCCTGAATATCCCGGACTCGCTGCTTGGGAGGGTCTTGGGTCAATGTCCGCGGACTCGATAATTCTCGTCGAGGTGCCTACGCTAACCATGGGTCCCACTCTGCAACTCTGGGCAATAGCTTGCTTAATCTCCACAATGGCCCCATCAGCGCCGGGGATGCCTGGCTTCACCTTGGAGGTGCCCAGTAGGGACCATCTCACAGGGAAAGCCAAGACGGGTCCCCCAGCGGTATACAGCGCCAGGACACTCTGAAATGGAGTAACAGTGCGCTTTACAAGTATACTTACTTTACTTTACTTTACTAAACCCAAAACCGCGTCGAATCCAGAACCGCTCCGATGAAGGGGAGCTTCTGAGAGGTGCTCGGGTGCAACTTCGGCACGTTGATGGAGAACCCCAGCAAATGCAGGAGGTTGGCTGTAGTCTTTAGGTGGGAAACGACTGCCTGGGGCGAGCCCTCCTTCAACAACCAGTCGTTGAGGAAGACTGACACCCCTGACATGCGCAGATGAGCTGCGACCACCGCCATCACTTTCGTGAACACCCGAGGAGCGCTGGTAAGGCCAAAGGGGAGCACGGCAAACTGAAAATGGTCCTGGCCTACCGTGAACCACAGGTGGGCCGGCAGGATGGGAATATGAAACTATGCGCCCTGCAAGTCCACGCTACTATCCAGTCTCCAGGGTCGAGAGCAGCTAAGTCTTGAGCCAGAGTCAGCAATTTGAACTTCTCCTTCCGGAGGAAGTGATTGACGTACCTGAGGTCCAAGATGGAGCGTAAGCCCCCTTTGTCTATCTTGGGGACCAGAAAGTAGTGGGCATAACAACCACGTCCTACTTCTGGCCCAGGAACGGGCTCAATGGCCCCCTTGGCCAAGAGGGCCATGACTTCCTGTTAGAGAAGCGCAAAGTGATCCCCCGACATGCGGTGGAATTGAGGTGGTATGGCTGGGGGGGGTTGTCTCAAAGGGGAGGGAGTAACCCCTCCGAACGATCTGCAGCACCCACTTGTCAGAAGTGACAGAACGCCAGTGGGGGAGGTGATGTCGAATCCTGCCACCCACTGGCGTGGGGTGCACCCCAAAGCTCGGACTAGGAAGGCTTTGAGGTGGATATTGCAGGAGCGGAGGTGGACTGACCCACACGCTGGCCCCTTGTGCCGCCACGGCAGCCTCCACGCCCACGGCCACGCTGAGTTTTGTTCTGCTCAGGCTTCTGACTGAACGAGCGGGCAAGGGCGCCCCTTCCGTGGCCACGAAAGGAACGAAAGGTAGATGTGGCCGGGCGTGTGGTAGATAGACCCAGAATCCTTGAAACTCTCCAGCGCACTGTCTGCCTTATCGCCAAACAGGCGAGCACCATCTAAAGGCAATTCCATGAGGGAACTCTGGACATCCCCCGAAAATCCAGTGGACCGCAGCCAGGCATGGCGATGCAGGGCCACTGTTGTGGAGATCGCTCTCCCTAAAGAGTCCGCGGTGTCCAGGCCACACGAATGGCAAACTTTGCAGCATCCTTTCCCTCCAGCCTGGGAAAGTACAGCCCGAACCTCTTCCGGGCACCTGGGCAGTGTCTGCGCCACTGTGTCTCACACATATTTAAAACAAGGGGTGGTGAGGGACAGAGTCTCTGAATTAAGCAGAATACTCTCACCCAGTCAGGAGATCAGGGCTAGATCCAACACCGTTTTTTAGCTCACTGCACCATCCCAGTTTCAGAACCTGGCTGTATGCAAATTAGTCTGTGCCTCAGATGTGAGTCCCTTGCTCATTGCACCATCAGGATTCAAGCAAGCCGGGCCGAAGACGGCTGAAATGCCAGAAACCGGTCCCCGGAAGCTTGTTTCCTTCCCAGTGTAAGAATTGGCTTTTGTAGTCTGGTCTGCCCTGTTCCCATGATGCACTGGGCCAGGGACAGACTAATTTGCATACAGCCAGGTTCTGAAACTGGGATGGTGCAATGAGCTAAAAAACGGTGTTGGATTTAGCCCTGATCTCTTGACTGGGTGAGAGTATTCTGCTTAATTCAGAGACTCTGTCCATCACCACCCCTTGTTGTAAATATTTTTGTCCACCCTAAGCGTGGAAGGGTATACTCAGATGTGAGTCCCTTGCTCATTGCACCATCAGGATTCAAGCAAGCCGGGCCGAAGACGGCTGAAATGCCAGAAACCGGTCCCCGGAAGCTTGTTTCCTTCCCAGTGTAAGAATTGGCTTTTGTAGTCTGGTCTGCCCTGTTCCCATGATGCACTGGGCCAGGGACAGACTAATTTGCATACAGCCAGGTTCTGAAACTGGGATGGTGCAATGAGCTAAAAAACGGTGTTGGATTTAGCCCTGATCTCTTGACTGGGTGAGAGTATTCTGCTTAATTCAGAGACTCTGTCCATCACCACCCCTTGTTGTAAATATTTTTGTCCACCCTAAGCGTGGAAGGGTATACTCAGATGTGAGTCCCTTGCTCATTGCACCATCAGGATTCAAGCAAGCCGGGCCGAAGACGGCTGAAATGCCAGAAACCGGTCCCCGGAAGCTTGTTTCCTTCCCAGTGTAAGAATTGGCTTTTGTAGTCTGGTCTGCCCTGTTCCCATGATGCACTGGGCCAGGGACAGACTAATTTGCATACAGCCAGGTTCTGAAACTGGGATGGTGCAATGAGCTAAAAAACGGTGTTGGATTTAGCCCTGATCTCTTGACTGGGTGAGAGTATTCTGCTTAATTCAGAGACTCTGTCCATCACCACCCCTTGTTGTAAATATTTTTGTCCACCCTAAGTGTGGAAGGGTATACTCAGATGTGAGTCCCTTGCTCATTGCACCATCAGGATTCAAGCAAGCCGGGCCGAAGACGGCTGAAATGCCAGAAACCGGTCCCCGGAAGCTTGTTTCCTTCCCAGTGTAAGAATTGGCTTTTGTAGTCTGGTCTGCCCTGTTCCCATGATGCACTGGGCCAGGGACAGACTAATTTGCATACAGCCAGGTTCTGAAACTGGGATGGTGCAATGAGCTAAAAAACGGTGTTGGATTTAGCCCCGATCTCTTGACTGGGTGAGAGTATTCTGCTTAATTCAGAGACTCTGTCCATCACCACCCCTTGTTGTAAATATTTTTGTCCACCCTAAGCGTGGAAGGGTATACTCAGATGTGAGTCCCTTGCTCATTGCACCATCAGGATTCAAGCAAGCCGGGCCGAAGACGGCTGAAATGCCAGAAACGGGTCCCCGGAAGCTTGTTTCCTTCCCAGTGTAAGAATTGGCTTTTGTAGTCTGGTCTGCCCTGTTCCCATGATGCACTGGGCCAGGGACAGACTAATTTGCATACAGCCAGGTTCTGAAACTGGGATGGTGCAATGAGCTAAAAAACTGTGTTGGATTTAGCCCTGATCTCTTGACTGGGTGAGAGTATTCTGCTTAATTCAGAGACTCTGTCCATCACCACCCCTTGTTGTAAATATTTTTGTCCACCCTAAGCGTGGAAGGGTATACTCAGATGTGAGTCCCTTGCTCATTGCACCATCAGGATTCAAGCAAGCCGGGCCGAAGACGGCTGAAATGCCAGAAACCGGTCCCCGGAAGCTTGTTTCCTTCCCAGTGTAAGAATTGGCTTTTGTAGTCTGGTCTGCCCTGTTCCCATGATGCACTGGGCCAGGGACAGACTAATTTGCATACAGCCAGGTTCTGAAACTGGGATGGTGCAATGAGCTAAAAAACGGTGTTGGATTTAGCCGTGATCTCTTGACTGGGTGAGAGTATTCTGCTTAATTCAGAGACTCTGTCCATCACCACCCCTTGTTGCAAATACTGTGTCTCACACAGCATGAGAGTAGAGGCCCAACAGGCATGCGGTATTGACTGACCGCAGCCCCAAGCTGGCAGAGGAAAATAACCTCTTGCCAAACTGCTCCAGCTTTTTTGATTCCTTAGCCGGCAAGGCGGTAGGGAACGCACTTTGGGAAGTGGAATCCTGAATGACCAAGCTCTCCGGAGTCGGGTGATTGGTCAGAAAGGCCGGGTCACCCGGTGCCGGCCAATGATGCCTGGTCACATTCTTATCCACAGGAACCCCTGTGGCTGGCCTAGACCAGGTGCCCATCAGAACATCTTTCAAGGCCTCATTAAACGGGAGCAGAAGTTCCATAGAACTTGCCGCTGGCTGAAGCACCTCAGTAAGGAGGTTGGTCTTGTGTGTGACAGTAGGCAGATCAAGGTCAAGGGCCTCAGCTGCTCTACGGAGCACCATGGCATACGTGGAGCCCTCCTCCATGATTGTGGGAGGAGACATAAAACCTGGCTTGGAGGAGAGGTCAAGGCTGCCTGCGTCCTCCGAGTTCTCCACCCACTCATTTTCAGACTCACACTGCTGTGCACGAGGGTCTTCTGACCCCTCCCAGTCATCCCCCGCCTCCATGGCCTGTGGTACAGGCAGCCGCAGCGGGGGAAAACAAGTGTTTGAACGGCGCCGGGCGGCGCCGATCCAGCTCCATCTCCCAATTAGGGTCACAAGCCGGAGCAAATTTGCCCGGAAACTCGGGCAAGGGCTGAGGTGGGACGAACGGAACCCATGGCGGCGCCGGGAACGGAGCCGCAGGGGGTGGCGAGGCTGGAGCCGTGGGCGGAGGACCCTAAGGTGCATAGAGCGTATGCAGTTGGGACAGGAGGGTTTCTTGAAATGGCCAAGTTGCTGTTTACTGACCCCCTGGCCAGAGTCTTGATGGACCGAACAATCTCGGAGCAGTATACGGTGGGGAGGGGGACACAACAGGGGTGCCCCTTCTCCCCATGCTGTTTGCCCGGGTTATGGAGTGACTGGCCAGTCTTGCTCCGACAGGCAATAGATATCAGGATATACAAATGAGGAGACATAACCACTATATAGCACTGTATGCTGACGACTTATTAATGTTCCTGGGCAATGTGGGTGGAGCACTGGAGGGTGCCAGGGGGTTGATGATTGAATTTGGGGTTCTGTCGGGGTTGAAGGTCAACTGACAAAAGACTAGGCTCTTTCCACTGACGAGGGATAGAGGCCCACCTGAAGGGGTGAGCACTCTCCAATGAGAGCGTTGCTGTTTGAGATACTTAGGAGCAAAGATCTATACCTCCCAACCAGACTTACAGGAAGGTAACATAAGGGATGCTGTAAGATCTCTAAAAACTAGTGTGGGCTTCTGGAAAACCCTGCCACTGTGAGTGGCAGGTAGGGTGGCGTTTCTAAAAATGGTGGGTCCCCCACAACTGCTGTACTTCTTCACTTCTTTACTTCTTCATGACGCTGCCTATATGGATACCGAGGACACGGTTTGCTGAGCTGAACTCTCTCCTACTGTCCTTTATCTGGGGAAGTGGCCACAAGCGGGTGGCCCTGGCCATGCTGAAGTGCCCGACATGTGAAGGGGGGGCTCGCAGTTCCAGACTTTGAGTTGTGTTCTTTAGCAGGACAGCTACAGTGGTTCAGACAATGGCTAGGGGGGCGACAGACAGGAACATGAGATTGGACCATTTGTGCCAGAACTGGACATACGTTTATGAATACTACAGAAAGCGGGTGGGATCCAGACCTAGTGCAATGATGAGCTTCAAGTGGTGAAGCACTGCTGGAGAAGATGTCTCCAAAAAATGCATAGCTTGGTCCCTTATTCTCTGCACCTCCCTATGACAATGCTACATATCCTGCCGCACGGGGGACAGTGGCAGAGCATTGGGGACTGGATACAAGCAGGAGCGACTAGGATAGGGGACCTCTACAGAGAGCGGGAGCTTCTCCCATTTGAGGACTTCAGGATGGGATAGGACCTTCCCCAAGGCTACTTTTTACTTCATAGCGTGGTAACGGTGGCCCCCCGGTCCCATTGACACAGCGGATGGTAAAATTAAAGTGGTTACATGCCTATACAGAGCAATAGGAGTAAATACTCTACAACCACTGAAAGCATTGAGGGACCGCTGAATGGCAGACTTAGGTACCTCCATCAACGACAAGGACTGGGAAAACACCCTAGCCAGGAACCCCAAGGTATTGAGAACTGCTCGCTTCAGACTAATTAATTTTTACATCTTACACGGGGCATATCTCACCCCTGGGTGCATTAACAAATACTTCCACTTGGAGGATGTGGCGTTCCTGTGATGTTGGGAAATGATGCACATGATTTGGGCATGTCCAACTCTGCACCGGTATTGGGATGAAAAAAGCAAGCTGGGCTATGGTAATTGCGCAGGTCTAGAGAGACAAGCATGCAGCACTGTGGTAATTGTAAAGGTCTAGAGAGAAAGTGCATGGATGAGACAAGCATGCAGGACTGTGGCAATAGTGCAGGTCTAGTACAAAAGTGTATGGCTGAAACGCGTGTGCAGGACTGTGGTTATTGTGCAGGATTAGAGTAAAGTGTCTATGAGAGGAATAAGAGAGTATGACAGGTTCCAAAGTGCCGGGCTAGCACAAATGTATGAAGCTGTGGCTAGTGTGAAGCATTATGGCAAGAAAAAGGGGCAAGTATGGGGACATTTACAGGGCTGAGGCAAGTGTCCAAGCCTGGGGCAAATGTTGGGGAGTGGGCAACCTGCACGCAGGGGCCAGTGCCTCATGCTGCGAAGTGCAGGGATGGATCATGTCTGACGAGCTGGCACCGGTGTGAGGTGCTGGAGCAAATGTTGGTGGCAGAACTGAGCAAATCAGCATTCCATCCAGCATTTGTTGCCACAGAATTTTTCACCCTAAGTGGGAAGAGAATGCCCAGAAGTGGGTTCTGTGCTCACTGTGCCACTGGATTCAAGCTAGCCTGGCTGATGAGGGGTGATACCCCGAAAACAATCCCATCAGGAACAGAGTCAAGACTGATTTGCACATGGATGGGTCTGAACTGCGGTGACTTAATGAGTAAAAGAACGATGGATTTAACCCACATCTCTATCTGGGGGTGAATGTTTGATTTATTCAGCATTTTTTGATGCAGTATGTATGTATGTATGTATATGTGTATGTGTGTGTATATATATATATACATTTTTTAAATTTTTTATTTACTCTCCAGCTCGTTCTTGCTGGCTTCCTCAGCGCTCTTGACAGTGCATGATCCAATGACTGAGCCACACCGTGTCGCATCACACAACCTTCCACAATGGGAAAAATGGATCGCACTCATGGGGAGACTTGAAAAGTTTTAATCTCAGCACGGGAAAATACCTCAAACCAACGCACTTCGCTCTTCCCGAGACCTTGTTCACGGTTTACACTCTGCAAATTGTTTGAACTAATTAAATACATTGATGTGCATTACAACTTCCATAGCCACTTCTTGTCTATACACGCTTAGCTTTATGGGATATGTAGTTTAAGAAAAAACATGATAATTTCATTTGTGAAAAATGTTTCAATTAATTTTCATACAAGGGTAACTTCAGAATTGGAACGAAACATCTTTGATAATATACTTGTATAATATACATCAATTGATAAGGTAGTTTCTGCAATTTTAGAGACAATTCTCAAACTTAATCTCACACCCTGATTGTGTGAGGTAACGCTCAAAAGAGAAAAGTCCAACCCTCCAGTGGGTATTGACCATGCAGTGAGATACAACCCTCCAGTGCGTTAATTATAGAGACAATTTTCAAACTTCATCTCCCACCTTGATTGTGTGAGGTAACTCTTAAGAGCAGCAATCAGTGTGATGCAACCCTCAAGTGAGTTGTTAGCACTGCTAGTGTCTCTAGCTTACATTTCCTTTTTTGAGCGATATCTTTATCTATTGACTAATGTTAGTCCCATCCTATTAAACTTCAACGTAAAGTCTGACCCAAATTCTTCTATTTATATGTGAAAAAATGTGTAAAAAAGTGAATTAGTGAAGTATTTGTAATTAAATAGAAGTTTCATTTGAGAAGCAGTGCGAAGTGATAAATTCATTCATTATAAATGTACATATAGTTCCTCATCTTGATTTAAGCCAGACGGTGTGTACGTACGAAGAGCCCATATCTGATGTGATTGCCTTTCTCATGGCAGTCCACACTTTCAATACCATAGAATTTCAATATATTCCGAACTCCACCATGTTGAGATTCCATGTGTTTTGCTACCACATTGCTACGGTCCCTATTTATAGCAGCACAAACATATTCTAGTATTCGTTTTTTTAGCTCACAGATGGTGCTTCCGACATATTTAAGAGCACAAGAACATTCAATTATGTATACTGCATATTGAATTTTGCATGTAATTAACTTTGGGATTTCTTTTGGATTTTTTGCAATTTGGCAAACTTTACAATTATGAAATTACACAAATCCGGTTGTGACAAATGCAAAAAGAACAAGTGATGGACAGAATGCAGAACAATATCAGGCATTCACCCCAGTACAGAGATCTGGGCCTAAATCCATTGTTTTTTTGCTCACCATGCAATTCCAATTTGGACCCAGCCATATGCAAATCAGTCTTGACCCTGCGCCCAATGGGCACAGTCCAGCCCAAACTGCCAGGCCAAGTCCTCCCTGGACTGGGAACAAGCACCCAAGGACCGGTTTCGGGCTTTCAGCCCTCATCAGCCAGGATAGCTTGACTCCAGTGGAATGGAGAGCATGGGACTCACGTCTGAGCATACCCGTCTAACTCGGGGTTACAAAAGCAAAAAGAACAAGTGATGGACAGAATGCAGAACAATGTCATACATTCACCCCAGTATAGAGACCTGGGCCTAAATCAATGCGTTTGTTTGCTATTTCCTTTCCGATAGGCGAGGTGCCAGTTTCCTTTTCTGTACTGGAATGTTATTTATTTATGCAGCCTTCTTTAGGCTAATTGCCTGCCTTTACCTGTTTTCTTTGATGAAAATAAAAGGTTTTTGGGGGAATGCTATTACTGTACATGTCCTTCTCTTACATTATATGTTTATGTTATTTTCATACTAAAGAAATACATGTATCTCTGGCTTCTTAGCCTATTGGATATGTTTGGGGCTGCATATTTTTTATGTTATAAATGTATATAGATTTCGTACTATGTACTCAATTTCTAATACATACACATATATATGTATTTTTGTATATGTTACGGGTTCCCGCACATGGGCGGAGATAATTCAGTGCTTATGACTTTGATGAGTATCCCCTGGAAGAGAACCAATTTGTCCTACAGATTTTTTGCTCTTCTGTATGTCACATTCAGATGTTTTCCCATTATTGTTGCTACAGTTGGGTCCTATTGAAGTATTTTCCAATTCTTTTTAAGGATTTCCTGGATTGCTTTGGATTCCTTTGAAAATGCTGTGAACAATCGGTAATCAGTGTTTTTACTTTGATGATTTCTTCTCTCGTTTTCATTTGGGTCCTCTCACGACCTCTTTTGATTATTCCAGCTGAATATCCTCTCCGTCTGAATGTCTGTGACATCAAGCTACTGTGTTTATGCAATTCTTCTTCTTCAGAGCAGATTCTCCGAATTCTCATGAATTCGCCATATGGGATATTTTGGATCAGAGTATTTCCTGTTAATAGGATAGGAAGTTTAATAGGATGGGACTAACATTAGTCAATAGATAAAGATATCGCTCAAAAAAGGAAATGTAAGCTAGAGACACAAGCAGTGCTAACCAGCATATAGAACTGTATTTGTTGCTGTTTCCCTACGATGTAGAGTAGTCTGTATTTTATTATCATGTATGTATATTTCAGTATCTAGAAATGTCAGTCGCCATTGACTGGTATTGTAAGTGAATTTCAAATTTGCTTTCGTGGAGTTAAGGATTTTGAAATATTCACTGAACTCTTCTTCTGACCCATCCCAGATAATAAAACGGTCAACAATAAACCTTAACCAGATGATTATTTTGTTTACAATGGTCATTGTCTGTTTGCCAAGCCAGTTGCTGCTCCCACCAGCCCATTGCTAGGCAGGCGTAGATTGGAGTAAATGAAAAACCCATAGCTGTGCCGTTTGTTTGCATATAAATTTCTTCAACAAACAGGAAAACATTATGAGTTAGTCATAGTCTTATCATCTCCAACAACATTGTATTATGTTGAGCATAGTGTAAATTTTGTTCTTTAAAAAAATATTTACACGTTTATATGCCAATTTCGTTCTCTATATTGGTATAGAAGGGTTCCACGTCCATTGTGATCAATTTGTATGTATCTTGCCACTGGGTTATTTGCAAGTGGCTCAAGAGGTCACTGGTGTCTTTAATGTAAGAGTTCAAGTTCAAGACGAAGGGCATTAGAAAGTAATCCACATAGTTTGCCACCGGCTCAAACAGTGATCCTTTGGCTGCAATGATCGGCCGCCCAGGAGGTTTAGTTGGATGTTTGTGGAACTTTGGCAAAATATAAATGGTCGCCATAATAGGGAATTCAGTTGTTAAATATTTACATTCATCATCATCAAGGAGGTTACCAGTTGTCCATTCCTTCAGTTTTGTATCCAATTCCCTTTCGAAGCTGATTGTTGGGTTTCCTTTCGCTTTACATAGTAGTTAGGATTGCCTACCTGATGGTGAGTTTCCTTTATATAGTCTCTCTTATCCTGAATGATATTTCCTCCCTTATCTGCAATTTCTGATTACGATTAGATCATGCTGAGTTAAATCTGATAATGCTTTTCTTTCGTGTATATTTAGATTGTCAATATATTTTGTTCTTTTCATGTTATATAGATCATGTATCACCGCCTCATGAAATGTATCGATTTTATTAATAGCCATTAATTGCGGATAAAAGAGTGATTTTTGTTTTTAACCACTTAGGCCTGCCCCCAATTGAGGGCATGCTGTGTTTAGGTCAATACTGTTTTCATCCCTTGTTTCATCTAAATGTAAAAGTGTGAGTAAAGCAACTGAGTCCTTTACTGGGTGGTCGGACGTTGGTTTTTCAATTGTTTTATAATATTCTCGCATTTGTTTATTTTCCGCAAACACTTTTGTCAATTTGATCTTCCTTATGTATTGATATAAATCAATTCTTGTCTGTGTTATATCCATTTGACCAATAGGACAGAAGTTCAGAGCCCGTTTCAATAGGGATCTTTCTGCGCGTGGCATATACCTCTTTGATAAGCTGACTATGGTTAGATCTTGTATCTCGCTTTCTACATCCTCTTCTGTCTCATGCTTCTCGTCAAAGCGCCCATTTGATCCGTCCCCTCTGCTTCTTTTTCCTCTTCTCGTTTGTTTCCTTGTTGTCCCCGGGGTCGGCCTCTTCCCCCTCCTCGATATCCTTGTTGCTGGCTGATCATATTTTGCCCCCACTGGCGTTGTTGGAGTACCGGTCGCATGTCTCCTAAAAAGTTATTTTAGTTCTTCCTCCAGTTTGGTCAGTTTCTCCTTCGCTTGCATCAGTGGATGTTAGGAATGATAAGCTGGTAGATACATGTGCAGCACTGTCCACCACATCAACCCGACGCCCTCCCCTCACAGGGCACCGAGGACATGTGCCTGGCACCGGTGGCCTAGTCTGTGCGCACAAGAGCCTCCCCCTCAGAGGTGATCGAGGACACGTGCCTGGCACCGGTGGCACACCAGAGCCTCCCTTCTGAGGGCACTGAAGACACGTGCCAGGCACTAGAGCCCAGCCTGTGACACCATCTCACCCGAGCCTCCCTCTCAGATGGCATCGTCAGTACATACCTAGCAGTGGCGGGTTAGCCTGTGCCAGACCAACTTCCAGGGTAACAACACAATGTGTGCGTGTCTGGCAATGGTGGCATGTGTGTGCCAGCCTGGTCTGGTGGTTTAAATGGCTAATGCGCCCACCGTAGAGGCATGTGTCCGACTTCATGGTCACAGGTTGAAATTGCGGCAGGTCCACTCAGCCTTTTATCCTTCTGAGGTCGATAAAAAGAGTATAATTGAGTTGGGTAGTAGTAAACATCTGTTATCCAGCGCCAAGATACCCTTGGGTAAGTGTGCGCTTTACAAATGCAAAAAACACAGTTGATGGACAGAATGTAGAACAATGTCATACATTCACCCCAGTACAAAGATCTGGGCCTAAATCCATCGTTTTTTTGCACTCCACACCACCCTGGGTTAGACACTGGCTATATGCAAATCAGCTATAGCATCTGCACGCGCCTCTCGTAGGCCACAGACTCCTGCCTGGCACTGGGGGGGTTGCCTGTGACAGAAGAGCTGCCTCTCAGCGGGCACGGCTTGCAGATTCCGGTGGTGATGCCATCAGCGGGGTGGGGTAGGCATGCTGGCGGCGGAGCGCAGCTGGCCAGCCGGACCCGCTGGCTCTGAACGGCACATGATGGCGGTGTGTGTGCGGGCCCTGCTGGCGTGGGGTCGGATGCTGAGCTGCCTCGGGGAAAGCCCCACCGCTGGCACGCGGCACAACGGGAAATGCAAAGTAAGGGGGTACACACACAACACCCGCACATCAACCTGCATGCTCATTACTAGCAGTTGAAACAACCTCGGCTGAGCAGGCGCAGCAGATGACGGCAACCCAGATCTGCACTGAAACGAGGCCCGGCTAGGAGTCAGAGCGCTGTATCAATGGTACAAGGCGCTATATAAACGACAGTAATATAACAGGACAGGCCACGCCGAGGCTGTCCCTTCTCATATCGCATGGGGGCGTGCTAATCTCTAGCAGCACCTATCCTTGCCGCCCCAACCCCCTTAATCCCAACTCGATCCACGCCCCCCCGCGCCCAGCACGCACAAACAGACACAAATATTGTCCATCTGCACAGACCATGGCGGAACATCCCTCTGGTACAAAGCGGGAGAGCGGAATGCCCCGAAGAGCCAGTTACCATGACAACCGCAAATGTCAGCTTCCATGTGGCGAAAACCCGTTTCCACGGCAACCCCTCTTCTACACAAGGTTCTGAGAGCTGGAGTGACAGGGCTGCTGGGGTGGGGGTATCTCAGGTGCTGCCTCCCCCCTGAGATTCTGAAGAGCGTCAGGCAGTGCCCTCCCCCCTGCCCCCTGCTCCACGTCGTCCACGGCAGCATCCATCTGCCAGCACGGTACAGGTGTCCCTGAACCCCATAACGAGGGAAGAGAAGAGAAGTGGGCGTCACCCTCGACACCTCCATCTCTCCCTGTGTGCACCCCACGTGTCCACTCATCCCCGTTTACCCCCGTCACTCCCTGCGTCCGTCCATCCTGGTGCACCTTTATCCACCCACCTCCCCCCCCCTCCCCCGCCCCCTCCCACCATTCCGATTATCGTCCCCCTCTCGGTGCCAGGCCTTGGACTACTGCCAATCTTATTTCGGGCCCTGCTGGAATCCAGGGAAAAAGCGTTGCAAAATACCCCAGCACACGGCTGGGCAGCTGGACCGCCCCCGCCCCGCCCCCGCCCCTCAGCCTGCGTCCCCCAAGACACCCTGTACACGTCTTTTAATGCCCTGTGCCAAGCATCCCTCCGAACCCCATGGCAAGGCCGTGTGCGCCAAGACGCCCTGCGCCCTTCTATCAATGCCCCGTGGCAGCCACCCCTACCTCTCCCTGCAGTAATGCAGCGTTCACCAGGAAGCCATGAATGCCCTGTGCTACACAGCCCTCCGAGCCCCGCGGCAATGCTGCGTGCGCACAGATGCCTGGTACCCTTCAATGAATGCCCTGTGCTCACCTTACCGCCAGACCCAAGGCAACGCCGCGTGTGCCAAGACCTTCCCAGATGGATGCCCGTAAGCCCTCACCTCAGGAAACTCCGCTGGCTGCCAGTCATGAAGAGATGTCAGTACAAGCTACTCACCCATGCATACAAGGCATTACACAACCAAGGACCTGCGTACCTCAACCAACGTGAGACCTTTCACCAGCCCACCAGGAAACTCCAATCCGGACTGCTGGCCCGAGCTGCCACCCGTCACACCCAGCAGACCAAGAGAGGAGGCCGCTCCTTCTCCCATCTGGCGGCCAAGACCTGGAACGACCTCTACCTCAGAGCCTCGACATTCCTCCAGCAGTTCAGGAAGGACCTCAAAACTTCAACCAATAGGAGAACGAGCAGCATCATGTGATAGCGCCTTGAGACCCTAATGGGCGAAGGAGCCACGCTCTACAACTCCTGATTGTAGATTGACTGTGTCCTTCTATTAGTGCCCTGTGGCATGCACCCCTCTCTACCCCTGCAAAAATACAGCGTTCACCAGGAAGACATTAATGCCCAGCCCTGGCTAACCATCCCTTTGCACCCCAAGGCAACACCACGTGCGCCAAGATGCCCTGTCCATCCCTCTGAACCCCAACACAACGCAGCGTGCGCCATGACACCCTGTACCCTTCTAGTAATGCCCTGTGCTAACCATCCCTTTGAACCCCAAGGCAACACCAGGTGCATTAAGATGCCGTCCATCCCTCCAAACCCCAAAGCAATGCCGCGTGTGCTGACGCCTTGTCCATTCCTCCGAACCCCAAAGCAACGCCACGTGCGGCAAGACGCCCTATACCCTTCTAATAATGCCCCATACTAACCATCCCTTCGAACCCATGGCAATGCCGCATACGCCAAGACACCCTGTCCATACCTAAGAACCCCAAAGCAACGCTGTGTGTGCCAAGACGCCCTGTTCATCCCTCCGAACCCCCAAGCAACGCCGGATGCGCCAAGACACCATGTACCCTTTTAATTATGCCCGAGCTAATCTTCCCTTCGAACACCAAGGCAACGCCGCATATGCCAAGACACCCTGTACCCTTCTATTAATGTCTATTACCAGAACCCACAAAACATACAGGAGCAGATTTACAAGAAACTGACGCATCTGTACAGATGTGTCAGATTCCCTGCACCTCCATACGAAACCCTTGTGCCACCATGGATTTACAATACGGCGCAGCATGGAGCAAGGATTGACAGATGCATCAGAAATTCTGAAGCATCTGTTGGTGCAAAAGTGATGCATTGCTGGAGTTGCTCATGAAAGTGACATAATTCCAGCACTGCGCCACCACAGATATGTGAGACCTGTTTAGCTATTGGGGTGATGGGCTGTGGATTCCCTCCGCGGACGTCACCTACCCAGTCGGTCTTTGGGCAGACTTCCTTTCGTCTCTCCTGCTGTCTTTTCCTTCATCCTTACCCTTCACACTTCACACTTCCCCCTTCCCCTCCCTCCTCTCTCTTTGTCTCACCTTTCTTTTCCTCTCCCAATTTGTTGCTTAATTTTTTATGTAATGTGTATTTGTTTTCATTCTCGATAACACTGTGTAGCCTAATGTAAAGTGCTCTGATACCTACGGGTCTAGCCAGCACTATATATAACTCTTAAATAACATTCCTCTGAACTTCTGATGGACCTCTGATGATGCCCCATGGGCGTCAAAACTGTTTGTACTCACCTGGTTACATGAGCAACCTTGGCCGATGCCGGGTGGAGCTGTCATATGCAGCTATTGAGGAGTCTGGTCCTGGTTTCACCCCCTCGGCCGTCACCTACCCAGCCGGACATCTGTTATTGTTTTCCTCGTTTTTCCCGTTGTGTATATCCTCCCTCCCCATCCTCCTCCCCGTGTGACTCTTTGATTTAAGTGATCTAACTTGTAACTCGCTATAACTCATGTAAAGCGCTCTGATACCTACGGGTCTAGTAGCGCTATATAAAACTTTTCAAGTAAAATAAATAAATAAATGAAGGGATTTTGATGCAATGAAGGCGTAGAGCGACGCAGTGAAATGTTGTAAATTTCATTGTGTCAGTTCTACATGGCTTTTTTGCGTGGGAACGCCCACCCTGCATACACTATACCTCACACAGGCATAATGTGACACAGGGCTTTACAACATGACGCATCTTGCTAGATGCGTCACGTTGTAAATCAGACGCAATGTGGGGCATTATTTACACCGCCTTTGCTTCACAAAAAGTGACGCAATAGGGGCCTAAAAGTGTTGCAAGAGGCTTGTCAATCTGCCCCACAGCGCTTTAAAGAGAGCTGTCACTATCTGTGCCACCTATCACTCTGTGTTGCAGGGCGCATAAGCGTCACATCCGCTCAATTTCCCTACTGTCCACGAAAACTCTGGAAGGCTTCCGTTCCACACCGTCTCTCCTGGTTTCCAACTCAACAACTTAACATATCTGTCTTAACAAATAAAGCGCCTAGTGAGGGTTTAATGTAGAGTTCTCGCTCGTGTGTTCGAAAGGGAACTTCCTGGCTGCCACAAGGTAGGAGGAACAAGGACCGCCTGTGGAGGACTGCATGCCCGTGTTTACCACCCCGGAAAAGACCGTCCAGTGGCATCTCCTGGGCTCTGTCCTGTGTTTATTTGTGCACCAGTGTGAACGGAGAAAAAGTGCTGCGTCCAACTCCTTCTACCGGCCGTAAGTGTGATCGGCACCAAGCCGGGAATTAACTAATCTGATGCCAACCAGCCCTCCGTTTATGGCGGCGCCTACCTTCACTAAATGTTTCTGGTGACTGCAACCGCACCATTAAGGAGTGCATTGACAAACATTGACAAGCAGCGTATAAAGTAATCGTCACTATTCCTGCTCCTCGCCTTTTCTCAGTTCGCGCCGCCTAACCAGGCAGTGCACCACTTCAGGCTCGCAAATCTCCCTGTCCTGATGATGATCCAAGTATCAATTAATGGATCGAAACGTCGTAGACTTTTGTAACAGCTCGCACGTTAAACTGATTTGTTAAAACCAGTGCAACAGCTGTTTTTCTGAAAAAGCTTGCCGTAATCAAATGTATTGGCTAAAAGCTTTTTCTTGTTTTGTCTGAAAAATATATGTTTATTTGTAAATGTTTGTTTGTTTCTTTGGTTGTTTTCGAGGGATACAGGATTGTGTCCCACTCGATCACTCCTTGCTTGATTACCACTGAATAACTTTGATTAATTAAATAAGTGTACGGCTGGACACCGTGTTTGTAATATAGTACTGATTCCGGTCTATATTTATCGTCAACTAAATTGTAACGTTTGAAGGACCAACTGTTTTTCATAACTGAGAAGTTAAGGTTGGCACAACACGTCACAGGAAAGCCAGCATTCATGCCTGAGAAGTTAAGGTTGGCACAGCACGTCACAGGAAAGCCAGCATTCATGCCTGAGAAGTTAAGGTTGGCACAGCACGTCACAGGAAAGCCAGCATTCATGCCTGAGAAGTTAAGGTTGGCACAACACATCACAGAAAAGCCAGCATTCATGCATGAGAAGTTATGGTTGGCACAACACATCACAGGAAAGCCAGCATTCTTGCCTGAGAAGTTAAGGTTGGCACAACACATCACAGGAAAGCCAGCATTCATGCCTGAGAAGTTAAGGTTGGCACAACACATCACAGAAAAGCCAGCATTCATGCATGAGAAGTTATGGTTGGCACAACACATCACAGGAAAGCCAGCATTCATGCCTGAGAAGCTAAGGTTGACACAGCACGTCACAGGAAAGCCACATTTCCTCTTTAATAACTTTGCTCCCTCAACTAATTGGCACCAAACAGAAGAGTGCCACAGTTCAGAATTGAGGGCTGCACCATATAAATTATGGTGCATATTGGGAAAAAAGGGGTGAAAAGTTATGAGGGCCAACTACAAGTGTCTCCTTAATTGTACTGGGGAATCCCCATAAGCAGCTTTATCCAAGACATACTACCAGTGGTTGAATGAAACTACACCAGACGTGGCAGGAGCAGAGTACCCAGCTCCGCTCTGGTACCTTCCCACAGCCTGGTGCGTTTTATTTAATCTGGTATGAAATTGTACATAAAAACACAAAGCTGTCCTTAGGCATGCATGTACAAACTTTAATAAACCTGGGCAAACACCAGGAAAATATTTAAAACTAGAGAAGCGTGCTGATTGGCTGAACTGTGCTTGTTCGTATACATTAAGGCATGCGATTGGCTGAAATCCCTACACAACATTAGCAAAGAAGAGCTGTCTTGTTCCCGTACATTTGATCACAAGCATTGCCATGTTCCAAAATAAAGTAAGAGTATGGGAAAAATCGTTTTTTCGACAATGAAAAAGGATACGTTACTTACCTGTAATTCTAGTTCTCTTCCAGGGGTATATTCATCAAAGTCATAAACTATGAATAATCCCCGCCCATGTGCGGGATCCCGGAGCATATACAAAAATACATATAAATGTGCATGTTTGAGGATAAAAATACGGAGTACCTCCAAAAAACATACATATATACATGTATACATATACAGAATACAGCCTATTATACCTCAAATAGGTTAATCTGCCCAAATTACATGGATTTCTCTATAAGAAAATGATTTTTCATATAAATACTGTAATAGAGAACATACACTCTAATAATGTTCTAAGACAGCCCTTTATTGTCAGAGAAACAATAAGTAATAGCAGGCAATTAGCCCATATGCTGCATAGATGAGAGAACATCACAGTACAAAAAACACTTAGCACCTTGCCTTTAATGCTTCCCAGCACCTGGAACACTGTGCCTTTAAGACCCCCAGGAGCCCCCTGCTCCCATCATGCACCACAGGTGACAGTTAGGTCAGTTCTTTTTTACAGTGTACTAACCAGTAGGAACCAGGACATAAGGTGCAGACAACACACTATTATGCTGTCAATACTCGTCCGAGGGGGAGGGAGGGTTGCTTATGACTTTGATGAGGATACCCCTGAAAGAGAACTTGGATTACAGGTAAGTAATTTATCCTTCTCTTCCAGGGGATCCTCATCAATAGTCATAAGCACTGAATTGAATAGCAAGCCTATACCCACTTTCCCACAGACGAGCAACAGCATAATTACAGGAAATATAACACCTTGAGGGTGAATTATCCAAACATATTTCTTAACAAGACTTGCCCAAACTGGGCATCCGCCTGTATGTCAGAGTCCAAACAGTAATGGCGAGGGAAAGTGTGTACAGATCGCTATGTGGTTGCGTTTGCAAATCTCTGCAATAGGTATATTTCTAAGGAGAGCCGTGGTCGAGGCCTTTCCCCTGGTAGAATGAGCCCCTGGTTTGCCTGGAAGAGACTTATTGGCTAACTGGTAAATCAAAGTGATACAAGAGACTATCCATCTAGAGATGGAACATTTGGAAGTAGCACAGCTGTATTAATGGAACCATAATTTACAAACAGGAGGTCTGATTTTCTCAACGCCTTGGTTTTGTCTAAGATGAATTTCAGAACCCTATTAAGGTCTAGTGAATGGAGAGACCTCTCCGGAGTATTCAAGGGATTAGGAAAAAACATAGGCAGAGTGATGGTCTCATTAATATGGAAATCCGAGACTGCTTTAGGTAGAAAACTCGGATGGGTGCTAAGAACCACTTTGTTTGCATGAAAAACAGTGTAGGGCTCTTTACAGCACAAAGCTTGGATCTCACTAACTCCGCAAGCAGACGTGATGGCCACTAAAAAAGCGGTCTTCCATGAAAGATGCTGCAGAGAAGCTTTGTGAATAGGTTCAAAGGGGGCAGCCATCAATCTAGCTAGGACTACATTAAGCTCCCAAGGAGGAGAAGGAGCTCTGATCGGTGGGTAGACCTTTTTCAACCCCTCGAGAAAATCCTTAACAACTGGAATCTGGAAAAGGAAACTTGCATAGGAGACTTTCTGTATGCTGTTATAGCTGCTAGATGGACCTTTATAGAGGAAAATTGAGGCCTGATTTGGCCAGGTACAGCAAATAAGGTAAAATCACTTGCTCTTGACCCAGAACGGGATCATGACCATTATCAATGCACCATAAGTAAAATCGCTTCCATTTGAAAGCGTACGACTGTCTGGAGGAAGGCCTTCTGGCTTCTTTAAGTATGCTCATACAGTCAGAAGGCAAGTCTAAGTGCCCGTATTGAAGGACTTAAGGAGCCATACTGTCAATTGTAGAGATGAGAGGTTGGGATGGGACACCTTCCCCCCTGTTCCTGGATAGTAGGTCTGGTCGGCATGGTAACTTCCTGTGCGGTACCTCTGATACTTGAAGAAGGTCCGGGTACCACCACTGACGAGGCCATTATGGTGCTATTAGTATCATTCTGGTCTTGGCCTAGTAGAACTTGTTGATCACCATGGGTATCAGTGGGATTGGAGAAAAAGCGTAAAGGAATGTCTTAGACCATTTTATCAAAAATGCTTTCCCTTAGAACACTGGTTGGTGAAACCTGGAGGCAAAGACGGGGTATTTTGCGTTTGCCGCGTCTGCAAACAGGTCGATGCCTGGAACTCCCCATTGGTGGAAGATGTCCTGCTCTATGTCGTCGTGTAGGACCTAGTCGTGAGCCTCGACGAAGTCCCGACTTAGGGAGTCTGCGTGGACTTTGAGAGTGCCTGGAAGATGGATCGCCGTGATAGTCAGATTTATTGCGAGCAGCCATAACCAGATGGTCTGAGCCTCTAGAGATAGAGGTCTCAACTGGGTTCCCCCCTGTTTATTCAGATAATGCATTGTTGTGGTATTGTCCATCTGAACCAACAGGGAACTTGAGTAAAAAGACGGGAGCAGTGATTTGAGCGCGAGGTGAACCGCTCTCAGTTCCAATAGGTTGATATGGTTCCCTTGCTATTTCTCTGACCAGAGTCCTTGAACCTGAAGAGGGCCCCTGTGAGCCCCCCAACCCTGTAAAGAAGCATCTGTGATGTTTGTCTGAGTAGGCAAGTCCTGGTGAAAAGGGACTGTCTTCCGCAGATGTGAACGTTTCATCCACCATCTGATGGAATCCTTGGCTGACTGAGGACGAAACACATGGTCCTCCCAGCGACTTGATATCTGTGTCCACTGGTCCTCCAGAGCTTGTTGTAGAGGGTGCATGTGCAGTCTGGCGTTCGGCACCATGAAGATGCAGGATGCCCTTGAGCCAAGCAGCGAGGATACCCTTCTGACTGTGGGATGTTGAGACTGGAGAAGATTGCAGCACTTTTTGCAGATTGAGGATAATCTCTTCTCTGAAGGACACATGCTTACCCTTACCGTGTCCAGAGATGCACCCAGATAGTGGATTTTTTTAGTCGGATTGAAGATCAATTTCTTGTAGTTGACTTGCAGACCCAGATTGCGCAGCACTTGAAGAACGTGCATTGGGCTGACTTAAGTCCAAAAGGGAGAACTTTGAACTGACAATGCTGGAGAGCTACCTGAAAACGTAGGAAATTCCGATGTTTTCTGGAGATCGGTACGTGAAAATAGGCGTCCTGCAGATCTATGGTGCACATCCAGTCCCCTTGGTGCAGTGGAGGAAATATTTGGTGCAGCGCTAGCATCCAAAATTTCTCTTTGAGGATAAATTTGTTCAAAAGTCTCAGATCTAGTATTTGTCTGTACTCTCTGGTAGGACCTCTTTTCTGTATGAGAAAGTAACAAGAGTAGATTCCATGCCTTCGTTGTAGAGAAGGGACTGCTTCTATGGCATCTTTCAGTAGCAGGCTCTTTACCTCCGCTTGCAAAAAGAAAACCTTCTCAAGGAGGTACTGATGGAGGTGGGGATTTCAATCTGAGCAAGTAGCCATTCTGCACAATATTCAGTACCCACTTGTCTTTTGTTATTTTCTTCCACTTGTCCAGGTGAAACATAATACTTCCCCTCCACTGGAGTGGGTAACGGGGATGGAGGAATCCAGAGCTCATTTCTTTGAAGATTGTTTCGCTGCGGAAGGTGCTTGTCTTGCAGCTCCCCTTTCTCGACCCAGGCTTCACTGATGGAAGTGAGAGCTGGATTGATGTAGCTGTGTCGACCAGTGAGGGGTTTGAATTCCCTGTTGGAAGTAGCGACGGTCGTAGAGTCGGTACTTGCGCCGGAACTCCTTACTTTTTTCCAGGCCAACAGCCTTTCGAGTGTCCAATTCCATTTTCCTTTTGGACATCTCATCATCTGCATGAGATCCAAAGAGAGACGTGCCATTGAATGGAAGATTGAAAATCCTCCTCTGCGCATCAGGTTTCAGACCAGTGAGACGCAACCAGGCTTAGCATCTAGCACAAATGCCATTGGAGTTACCATGCGCTGCTAGATCCCATGAGTCCGCAGCTGCACTAATGACCTGGTTTGCGACCAATCCCTCTTCATGCAGGACTTCCTGCAAATCTTGCTGGTCCACCTTAGGCAGCTTCTCTGTGAATTGGGCCAAAGAGTCCCAGAGAGACCTATCATACCACCCCATAAGAGCAGAGGCACTAGCCACCTTCATCGCGGATGCAGATGTGCTGCACATCCTTTTGCCCGGCCAGTCCATGTTACTGTCCTTTTCCGGAGGGACTGTGGAGGATGTCGCTGCTGGATGCATGTTCCTGCCTGCCGCCACTATAACCGAATCTGGAGAAGGATCCAATCGAAGGAACAGGGTGTCCTGATCCGGGACCTTATACTTCTTAGAAATACGTGGGGGGCCTGACCCCACTGTGGCCGGAGTCAGGAACGTCTGCATCGCTGGTTCAAGCAGACCCGCACCAAAGGAAGTAGAGGCCTAGCCAAAGCTCAGTGGTGGAGTGTTTCGAACATGACTAATGAAGAAACAGTTGGACCCGACATGTCAATGTTCAGTTTGTTGACACCCCGGCATAGAACCTCATTAAAAGTCCCAATATCATCAATAGGAGACACTCCGGCTGGGGGTGTCGCAGAAAATGTTGGTGAATAATCCCTCATAGATGATCTTGAGGACAAGGACCATGAGGAAAACCTCCGTCTCCTCCTTCTTGGAGTAGAAGAATGACAAGATCAAGATCGTCCAAGTGGTGTTCTTGAGCGTGAACGTCGAGCCGATGGAGACCTAGCTTTCCTTGAGGACCTGCATGTAGATGCCCTCATGGATGCGGTAGGAGGAGGACCAGTAGATGCTCTAGAAAGAGAGTATATTTGGGAGAAATTTGAGCATGGACTTCTGTGTGGAGCCTTCTGTTGGGTACTCTCTAGACACCTTGGAGAAGGGTTGGCAGGTGGAGTCTGCTCTTCCGGAACAAAAAAGCCCTCCGGTGTGATCTGTACAATGTTAATGCCAGGAGAATATGACACCTCCTTCGACGTCCACCTTATGGATCTCTATGTCGACCTCGGCCTGTCTAACATTTCCACAGATGGTGCCGTAGGATTTCTTTCCCCAAAGTCGAACGATGACCTCTCGCCGACGACACACATTGGGCCACCTTCGATGTCGACCGCTTCTGAGGCGAGGTATTCGAGGAATTCCGTCTGTGAGAAGATGCCCTTGACGTCGGTTCCCTCGACATCGACTGTCTGCGGGACTGCAATGGAGTACTTGACGTCGACCGCCTGCGAGCCTGCAGCGGAGTCTTTGATGTTGATCTTCTCGACGCCGACCTTCGTGACGGCAGCGGAGATCTAGACGTCGACTGGTGTCTCGACGACGACAGATGTTTCCTCGATGTCAGCCCAGGCTTTGACGTCAATCAAGGTCTCTCGGGACCAACATACTTCGAGGCAGAAGTACTATGCCTGGACGTTGACTTAAGTTTCAGCGACGGAGACTCTTGGCGCTTCGACGGCGATCTGTTCCTCGACGCCGATGAATGCCTTCTTTGCTTTTCCGACATCGATCTCGACGCTGACGGTGAACAGTCAGGTATTAGCTTCCTTTTTGAAGCCGGGGAAGCAGATCAACGCCGTTTTTTGTGCTTTTCCTGAGAGGAGGGCTTCTTGAAAGCAGGATTTCTCTGGATGTACGGCATTACGACGCGTACTTTTACAACGCGTGCCGTTACAACGCAGTTTTTTCAACGCAAGTCGTTACCACGACTTGCGTTGGAGGGGGTGCAGACTTAGGAATTTTTAAATGTACTATTCCAACACCAGCCTACGTACAGTCGGGAAGGTGTTGGATAGTAAATAAAAAAATTCCTTGCCCTGCAGCGCCCTCCAGCGGAAGTCGTGGTAACGACTTGCGTTGAAAAGACCGCGTTGTAACGGCACGGCGGTGTAACAGCCGCTTCGTAAAGGCTGTTCACCGGATTTCTCTCAAGGCCACTTTTTGAAGGTTCCTTTCCTCTCTCCAGCAGGGTATGTAGCTTTATCTTCTCCCTGGCATGAAGAGTTCTGGAGATTTGCTGACAGTAGTAACATTTTTCTGGATTGTGTGATAATGGTAAGCACACAATACAGACCGAATGTAGGTCTGATTTTTGCCAATTTCTTCCCACAGGAGGGACATTTGTTAAATAAAGCCGGCATTTCTGACAGAAAAAAGTTCTCAAAGATGTCAGAACACACTGAAAAAGCTGCCAGCAGTCACAAAACTTCATGTAGAGATGAAATACACCAATTTCTGACTGGAACAATCAAAAATTGACGAGCTCAATGTTTCAGGATCCTCACAGAAGGAGCCGGAAAAGAAAACTGACCTAACTCTCACCTTTGGTGCATGATGGGAGAAGGGGGCTCCTGGAGATTTTAAAGGCACGGTGTTACAGGTGCTGGGAAGTCTTAAAGGAAAGGTGCCAAGTGTTATTTGTACTGTGATGTTCTATCATCTATGCAGCCTATGGGCTAATTGCCTGCTATTACTTATTGTTTCTCTGAAAATAAAGGGCTGTCTTGGAACACTATTAGAGTGTATGTTCTCTATTACAGTATTTATATGAAAAATTATTTTCTTAAAGAGAAATCTATGTAATTTGGGCAGATTAGCCTATATGAGGTATAATAGGCTGCATGTCTATATTTGTATACATGTATATATGTATGTTTTTTGCAGGTACTTCGTATTTCTTTCCCCAAACATACACGTATATATGTATTTTTGTATATTCTCCGGGGCCCGCACGTGGGCAGGGATTTTTTAGTGCTTATGACTATTGATGAGTATCCTCTGGAAGAGAAGGATGTGTCACCACTGAAAATTGTGCATGAAAAAAGAACCCAATGATTGACCCATTGGCAGTTTTGAAGTTCTAACTCTGCCCAGCGCATGTTCTACAAAGTAAGTGGACCCCTGTCGTTTCTTGCCTAGACGTGCTCTTCAGAAGGCCCAGGCATAATTTAAACGACACCAGAACAACTTTGATAAATCTGTGTTACTCTTTGATGCAGAATTACTGATAATTATGCATTTACTCCTTATTGCATAATTTGATGGAAAAAATCCTAGCGCGAGAGCACATTTAGCGAGCGCAGACAGCCGCTCGCATTTGCTGTGTTCAGCTGCATTTAGCGTTATTTCTTAGCGCAAAATGCGTCCTCATATCCAGTGTGGATTAAGAAAATAGTGCTAAATGACCGAAGTAAATTGGGGGGAAATACTACCTCAAACACACATTTACAAAGCGTAAGAAGCTGCTAGTTAAATGTGTTCTATTTCATTTAGCGGTTTATTTTGGCCCCTCGTGTCCAAAATGGACGCAAGGGGGCATTTTTACGCTAAAATATAGCTCACGCTTCTCGTGTAATCCTGCAATCTGCCTGATTACGCTACACAGAATTATGCGAGTTGCCCTCCTCCTCGTCAGTCTTGAGACCTAGGGCCTCATTTATGAGAAATGACGCATCGCTGTGTGAAAGCAGCGATGCGTCACTTCTCAGTGCGCACTCCTTGCGACATGATTGATGTGTCATATTTACAGTATGACGCATCATGTCGCAAGGAGTTACAGATACGTCAGTATTTCTGACGTATCTGTAAGCGCAAAAGTGACGCATTGCTGGAGTGTGTCACAAAAGTGACGCAACTCCAGCAATGTGTCCTTTCACATGGGGAAAGCCCCACGTGAAAGGACCTCCGTCAGTCTTACGCCTGCTGTGAGGCAGGCGCAAGATTTTGACGCAACAGCGTCCTAAAAGTGACGCAGTGAAATCTCATAGATTTCACTGCGTCACTATTACGAGGCTTTTTGCGGGGCAACGCCCCCTCTGCATACATTATACCTGACGCAGGTATAATGTAGCGCAGGGGTTTACAAAGTGACGCATCTGCTTAGATGCGTCACTTTGTAAATAGTGCGCAACAGGAGGCATGTTTTACGCCGCCGATGCGTCACAAAAAGTGACGCATCGGAAGCGCAAATCTGACGCAAGGCCTCATAAATGAGGCCCCTAATGCCTTACCAAACCTCTATGACCATGATTGTCCAGAGCAACAACTCTCTCCTTTTACTGATGGAAGACTGTTTGAACCTCGCTTTTGCTCCTCCACTTTACCAACAAAAGACTCTTTATTGCATATCTATTCATTTCCGCCACACAGGAACTGTTTTTACTGTGACAGCTGACAGGCATTATTATCAGCATACAAAAACGTAATCTTTCTGCAGTGTATTCAGGGTACATCATGTAAATTAGGCTGGAATCTTTGACTCTTGTGTGTTAGGTGAATTGTGTGTCCCACATCAGATAGGACTCATAGTGTCAAAGGATTTTAAGGTTTGCCAAGGAGTGACCCCCACCCTGAAAACAAGGGGGCTGTGCGGCCTCGTGATGCAAGGCCGCGCTTTTGCATCTTCACATAGCAGCTTCTCCGATTCCAACTACAAATGATGCCTGGCCTACCAATGGCTCCTTTTTTACCCACAAAGCCCGAGGGAGAGGCTCATGACATTTTAATGAACATGATAAATTCATGTTAACCCAAGATACTATTTGCATTATCAAGATAGCTCCTGGACCCTCGGGTACAGCGAAGTGGACGCGAGGAGGAACATCTTGGCGTATCAGATGGGAGATGGAAAAATGTTTACTCAAAACAGAAGTGCCATCTGCCTGCCTCTGGGGTGAAGAGCTCCTCGGATGCGATAAAAAAAGCATTTAATCCAGAGCATTCCCGCAATGAAATCCAGTTACGTGCGCCGCGCTTAGTAGAGTACACGTACTGTGCACAGATTCGTCCCTTGCTATCGAAAAAAGACTTTACTACCCAGAGTTCATGTATTACCACCAGAGCTGCTTCCTTTAATTGTCCTCAATTGTCCCCAAATCCAGAACCTAGGAAGAGGCTGTGCTCGGCTCATCTAGGCAGAGGGGGTGTTCAACTTTTAAATGCTGTTCACCCAAAAAACCACCTTCAGCTGTTTCAGTGTACCGCCATGAAGTGTGATGATAGGCTGACTCTGGAGCTGACACAAGTGGAGGATGGTCTGGCCGGTTCAATTTCAGTGCAATGCCGTCGGCCATACGATGTGTACGCGACCTACTGAACAAGCTGATGTGCTCGACAATGTAGTAATGTGCTCAATGTTGGTGTGTGTAAAACAAGTAATTGATCATGCGCCATGGTATATGTTAAATACAGTCTCAAATACCCTTATAGAGACACTTGATAGTATGGGCTTGGCCCAACTAATAACAGCCCCAACCCATAAGGCAGGACACACATTGGATGGTATCTTTTCCAATGATTTGGGAATTACCTTCCAACACATAATACCTATCTGTTGGTCAGACCACAGTGCAGTTCAGTTTGATTTCCTGCCTCCAGCATTGAGCACAGAATAGAGACTCTCCCAATGTCCTAGTAAATTTATAAACTGGAAAGGTATTTCAGCCGCCACTCTGATTAACTTCTTAGAAAATATGTCCTGTACTATCCAAGAGAACTCTAATCTGGGAGCTGAGGCATTCCCTACATGGCTTAAATCGGGAGCAGATATAGTGGCACCTCTTAAATTATATACTCAGAATAAATGCCGCCCCTCGGCTCCATGGTACAATGATAAACTTAGGCATTTAAAACAATGCTCTTGTCGTGCAGAGCGAGCTTGGAGACAAACTCTAGAGGATCAGGACAGAATTATATATAAAGCTAGGGTCCAGGAATATAAATACGCTCTTCCGGAAGAAAAATCTATGTACTGCGCGCACGTAGATGATAATTCAAGATCTACAAAAGAACTGTTTCAGTTGGTACAACAGCTTTCATCTTCCCAATTCTTGGCAGAACCTGACACATCACAAACATTCTGCAATCAATTAGCTATCTTTTTTCAAAATAAGATCACAGACATATACACTGGTTTAGAGTCAAACTCAAAAACGCCCATTAAAAATCCGAAAATCAACAGTCCTATCAAAGATGCTCTACTAATGCCCAACAGTTTACACAGAGGTCTTTCAAAATGTTGTGACCTTACACCACCTCTTCTTGTACATTAGTACATTATCTTATGAGAACGCATTCAGACTCTCCTATGGAGGCATGCCCACTGGCAATTCTACTTATGGCTGCTGATACCATAGCAGAACCCCTATGTAAATTAATGAATATCATTATCCGTTCTGGAATCTATCCTCACTCTTGGAAACAAGCCATCATAAGACCTCTTTTGAAAAAACCCAATCTGGACTCTAGAGACTGTAAAAACTATCGTCCCATCTCCCTGCTACCCGTTCCAGCAAAAATGCTGGAACTGCATCTCAACAAGCAGCTCATGGAAACTGCAGATCGGCAATCTTGGCTCAATGAGTCGCAATTTGGATTCAGAAGGCATCACGGTACAGAAACTGCCTTGGTTTTAGCCACAGATCACATTAGGCGTACGGTGGATGAAGGGCAGCGAGTAGTGCTAATTCTCTTGGATCTGTCAGCAGCATTTGACACCATCTCTCCTACGCTGCTGCTGGTCCGGAGTCTTGGTATTTCTCATCAAGCACTTACCCTTCTGTCCTCATTCCTGACCGGGAGATCTCAAAGGGTGAATCTAAAATCTTTTCACTCAGACTCCTATTCTCTACCTTGTGAGTCCCACACAGGGACTCCACAAGGTAGAGTGTGTGGAGTTACTTCGCTCTTCACTTCAAATGCAACTACTGGTACCAAGAACCAAGCAGAGGAAGTGGGGGGATAAGGCATTCTCAGTGGCAGCGACTAAGCTTTGGAATTCCCTTCCCCTGGCGCTTAGATCTATCCCTCTTCTGCTCCCGTTCAGAAAAGCCCTTAAAACCTGGCTGTTCACAGCTAAACGGTGAGCTGAAGTTTTTTAGCTTTGCTTCTGGACTCCGTGGTATGTACGGCCTCTCTCTAGTGCCTTGATGCCTTCGGGTGACTGCTGCGCTATATAAATATCAAAGTCAAATCAAATCAAATATACATTGATTATCTGTCATAAAGAGTGTAACAGCACGTTAAAAGAATCCCAGTATATTGGCCGTCCACTAGTAGCCATAACATGTTATGGTGTACATGCTCTATTATGTAGCATGAAGGAGAGGAGGTGCAAACCACATATAAGTTAGGGTAACCGGTTTGCAATATAGAGCAAAGTTTGTTTAAAACAAAGAAATATGTATAGGTTACTTATCTTATCATGGTGGCTATCTTGTAGTGTGTCCCATTAAGTGGTACCTGGTGACGTATCAAATTACAGACAGGGGTGAAGTGACCATGTGGGTAGATAAAACCCCTAATCACTAGTGTTGGAATTATCTGGATTGTTGAATGAGAAAGGCATGGTTAGGTAGTCTGCTGCATATGTGTCATTGTGGAAGGCCAGACAAAGGGACACATATAGATTCATAGGGACAGGGTTAGGAAAAGGCATGGCATTCGATGAAAAGTAGTAGGAAAAAGATGTTCATCAAAAGATGTGAAGTGTACATATACCCATGGCGATAATTAATTATGTTAGCCTATGTGCTAGTGTCATAAATTAAGGCGTAAATGGGAATGATCAGTCAATACAAGCGAGAACCTAAGATGTGGATTATATCTCACACCATGGGATCTCGTCATTCAACCCCCGCTATTAGTGTGGAGGCGGAAGACCCAGCGATGTTCTTTCTTGAAGGGATTTGTTGTGTTCCACATGGAATTGGCCTCCACAATGGTCCACCTTAGGTTATCAGGTAAATGTCTGAGGTTACTGAAGGAGATGCACATCCTAGTGGCACTGCGTCCGCAGCGGATTGTGAACCGAAGTTCTGTGATCCTTGTCTTTACTGCTCTTGTCAGAGATTGCATGGGCGTGTGATTCAATAAATGTATTTTTTAGTGTTGCAGTTGTTATGTTGCTTTTGTCCCCAAGTGAATCATGGGCCCAGTCTGATTTCCTGTGAATGTTGAGTGGAGCAGCATGCACCACGCGATCCACATAGGGGTTGCCCTTTGACCGATGGAAGGGCCCATAGGGTGTTCTCTGTGGGCTTCTTCTTGCTCCGTGGTCTGGTATGGACCAGGAGATCCTTTAGGTTGTGTGTACGCCTAAAGAGAAACCGTGGCTGGGAAATGTGCATGAAGCCTGTGTTGAGAATGCCCCAGTGTTCATGAGAATGTGTTTGATTTTGTTTGAATTTGGGGTGAAGGTGGTCACACACATCATGACGTCTTCATGGGGTCTCCAAAAGGGGTGCTTGATTGTTGTGGGCCCTTTTCTCAGCTTGTTTTATTACTTTAGTCAGTTAGTGTCTGACTGATAAGTTCGTACTGAGTGTCTTGGCTTGAGTGTCGTAATCCTTTATTGAGCTGCACTTTCTTCTCAAGCGCAGGAACTGCCCGTCCGGCTGGTTCTCCCGTAGAGCATTCGGATGGTGACCATCAAATAATAAACTGTGATAGCAGGCAAACTTCTGCTCTAGCCAAGAGTACACCCTAACAACTCGGGCTACTTTGGGGCACCAGGGGGTTCATCCCTGCTCAGGACTTGAGGTCTGAGATTCATGCGATCCTTGTCTCCAGACTGGACAGTGGGAATTCACTTCTCACCTGTTTAATTCCATCGGGCCTCATTCAGAGCTGGGCTTCAGACAGCAGCTCACTTTGTTTCTGAGTATAGGAAATGTGAACACAACTCCCCCTATCCTTTCTGCTCTCTAATGGCTCCCACTCAAGACCCCTTGCATCAGTCGCAAAATCCTACACACCTCAGCATCTTCCTCTCCGGCCGAGGAACTCAACATCTCAGGTGGCCAACGGGATCCTCTTGAGGCCCCCAATATGTAAACAAGAGTGGTGTATGAAGCAGTCCTTCACGGGCCGCGCCCCAAGGACCCAAGGATCACTTGCATCGGCTCTTCGCAGCACCCCATCTTGCAAGTTCTAAAAAGGCTAAGCCCTCCTGCTTCAAATACACTTCACTTGAGCCTGAACTCTGCTGACCACGCCCCCTGAACTCCGCTGAACCCGCCCCCTGAACTCTGCTGACCATTCGCCTTTCTCAGATCCATCGCCGTAATTAAGATCACTGAGCATGACCATCCTGCTGATTGTTAACCCAACAGCGCCCAGGTACCTCTAAGGGCATGGCTTTAAGTGGGCCGGGCCCTGCCGGTGCTCGGCGCCAGCAGTTCTAAAAAGCAGGTGCTGAGACGGGTCCCTATCAGATTCGCCATTTCTGCCCTCACCCTCAGGGTGAAAACAAAATCTTCACTCTGCAGCAGCACCACCCTTCACTGCCTTTGAGATAAGTGAAAAAAAACTCGTTTTAGTTCTGTCAGCAGTTTCATCATTTCAAAACTCAAGCATTTTCAATATTCTATACAATGAAGCCATAGTTATTGCTTATTTATCGTATGCAACTCACGGCCATAGACAAAGCCAATAGTCCTTGCCTGTCGTAGGTGTGATGTTGCTTGTTGTATTATACATTCTGGACGCAGTGACTGAAGCAGCGAAATTCAGGTCAGGCGGCACATTGTGCCAAGTACAAATGTGTAGCTTATGTGTTTTAAGCCACGCCCTACTTACATCAGCCACACCCATTTGAGAGCGTCCCCCCCGAGTTTTTTCATCCAACTTAAAGCCCTGCCTAGGGGTTACATTGCTGCGCTGTACAAATGCTGACTGGATGACTGAACCTCAATCCTGATCTTTTGTAAAGCGCTGAGAAGGCCATGGAGAACTTTAGCGCTACAGAAAACTTCAAAAATGAATATGTAAAAAAAGATAAAAACATGAGTCTAACCCCACTATCCCCTCTTGACCAAGTGATTTTCCACTGGACAGGTCCCGATGTACCGCGGCGCCTCGGGGTCTCACCGGCCAACGTGTGGTGTGCTTAGAAGCCGAACCAGGCGCTCTACAAGCGCAGTGGACGAGAAGAGAGTATTCGCCCCATGCGTGAAGGCCACGTCCTTAGACTGCGGTTCATCTGCAGCCCCCTGCAGGGTCCAGAGCCCTCCCCCGAGAGGGGCTGTGAAGTTGGACTGCACCTGGCAGCGCCACGCGCCCCCTTTCTCTCTCTGCCTAATTACAGTTATTCTCTGACAAGCCCGGCCCCTGCTAATTTCACGTTCTTTTGTGAGGGGCGTGAAGCCGGGTGCACGCTCCCCTACACCCTGTGATTGAAGACGGAGGCATGATGGAGGCCTACCCCACCCAGGCCTAGGAGTGCAGGCCTTAATTAACTCCCGTCGCCATGGCAACCTGTAACCATGCAGCAAGCGGGTACCACTGCCTCTGCGTGGCTTCAAGCAGGAGGATGGGGAGGGCCTTGTTTTGGAAGGGGTGGAGGAGGGGAGGGGAGTTCTCGTGCACTGACTCAATCGGGTTTCCATGTTTTTTCCTCCAAAAACGGAAACCCTCTCCATTTGAAGGCAGCAGAAGAAAGAACGGTGTGGCGTCGAGGTCTGCTCAGCCCCATCGCCTCCATCCACGGGTGAGGTGGGGGGGGGGAGGGTGCCGAGCCCCCTCTCAGCTGGCACCCCTCTGGCCGTAACAGAATCCGACCTCTAAAGGGGGTAGAACTGAGGCGAAATGATTCTCTTGCTAAGAAAAACAAGTAACCTGGCGGTGGCAAGTGTACGTTTGGGCTCCTAAAAATGCCTAAAGCTCTTTTCCAGAAACCCTCCATGTGGAGGCAAGAGCGAGGGGACAAGTGCAGGTGTCTTCTGCAGCAGCCCCAGCGCAGCTTGTGTC
The DNA here is from genome assembly GCF_964261635.1 of Lissotriton helveticus. Lineage (NCBI taxonomy): Eukaryota > Metazoa > Chordata > Amphibia > Caudata > Salamandridae > Lissotriton > Lissotriton helveticus. The sequence goes on from NC_136073.1 coordinate 15,063,329, forward strand.
GCCAGCGAGGGATGCACCATTGTGCCTGACCCCCCCTGCCTGATGCTGCACGCGCATAGGCCCCGCCAGACAGTCTCCACTCAATGTATCATCAATCCGACCTGCAGACAAATGGGTCAGAACCAGGCTGAGGCAGAAAACACAGAACCAAGGTGGTGATCAGAAGAAGCAAGACCAAAAGAGTGGGGAGAAAGCAAAAGACCAGAAGTCTTCGCCAGGTCCCCAAACAGCTTCTAATGGTGGGGATCCCCAACAATCCAAAAAAGAAAGAAGGTCCAAAGAAACCCTGGTGCAAGATTTGTAAAGTTAATTCTCACTGGACCAGTGATTGCACCAAAAAGGAGACCGCTCCAGCCACCATTGCCGCTAAGGCAACTGTTCCCCTTAGTTCAGCTCCAAGTGGTGGTTCTCAACAGAAGGGTGTAGTAGGGTTAACCCCGGGAACTGAGATGGATTCTGGCCTAGTCAGAATACCAACTCAAGCTGTTTTGATCTGTGATGGAGGCATGGATATGCCCTCCTCTGTGAGTCCCAGTAACCTGGGCAAGTACAGACAAACTCCTTTAGTCAATGAAAAGGAGGCTCAGGCCTGCAGGGACACAGGTGCTAGTGTCACAATGGTGATACCTGACTTTGTGCACCCTGAACAGATCATACTTGGTGAAACCTACCAAGTGACCAATGCTAGCAATGTCACTACCACACATAGTATGGCAGTTGTTAATTGCTCCTGGGGAGGGGTAACTGGCCTTAAGAAGGTTGTTGTTAGCTCAGACCTCACTGTAGAAGGTTTGCTTGGCAATGACCCAGAGACTTCAGTCTGGTCTGAAGTGGAGTTTAGGACACATACAGAAATGTTAGGCATATCAGCACATGTTCTTGCTGTGACAAGGTCGCAGGTCAACAATTGCAACACTGAACAGGCACTGGATTCTGGAATAATGGACCAGTTGCCTACCAGGAAAAGGAGCAGTAGGGTTAAGGCTGTACCTTCCCCTCTGCCTCAGAGTGAGGATCAGCCTTCTGAGGTAGCCGATTGTTATGTTATGTTATGTTGTCTTGTAAAACGCATGGCTACCCCAGCAATGGGGCGTCTGAGCGCTGTAGACCACTGGGGAACCCGTCCAGGCTTTCCCTGTGAGATGATCCCTGCTGGGTATCTCCAAGGTGAAACCAGGCATCCCCGGTGTATGTGGGGGGGCGTTGTGGAGATGAGGCAAGCTAATGCCCAGAGTGGCCGAGTGTGATCCGTGGTTAGAGTAGGCACCGAAGTGAGAATTATCGAGTCCGCTGACCCTGGTCCACAACCCTGCCGCGTCAGGAATTGAACCCTGGTCCCGGGCCGTCCTTTGCTTACGGGTCTGCCGCCTCTAACCAGTGAGCCACACCACTCCAAAGAAGGAACTGTCCTAGAAGAGCTTGAACCTGATAAGGTTGAGTTTCTTGGGACAGGGGGACCTTCCAGGGCAGATCTGAGGCAGGCGCAGTTGGACTGGCCTTCTCTTGAACCCCTCAAAAAGCAAGCTGCCCCTGAAGCTACAGGGAATGCTAGTGGAACCCATAAAGTTTACTGGGATGAAGGGCTCCTGTATTCAGAGTGTAGAGACCCCAAGCCTACTTCCAGGAGGTTGGTCATACCTTTGGCATTCAGGTGCTTCCTTTTGACACTAGCCCATGATATTACATTAGCAGGACATCTTGGCCAGAACAAAACTTGGTACAGGCTTGTCCCTCATTTTCACTGGCCCCACATGTCAGAAGACACCAAGGAGTTGTGTCGCTCCTGTGTATCCTGTCAAGTAAGTGGCAAAGCAGGTGGCACTACAAAGGCCCCCCTTATACTACTACCTGTGGTGGGGGTTCCGTTTGAAAGAGTTGGGATTGACATTGTTGGACCAATGGATCCCCAAACAGCCTCTGGGCACATGTTTATTCTGGTGGTAGTGGATCATGCCACCAGTCCAGAAAATGTTGGAATTGGGAGTTATTGAACCTTCAGATAGCCCTTGGGCTAGTCCAGTAGTCCTGGTGCCAAAACCTCACACCCAATATGGTAAGAGAGAGATGAGGTTTTGTGTAGACTATAGGTCTCAATGCTGTCACTAAGACAGATGCCAATCCAATACCTAGAGCAGATGAGCTCGTAGATAGGTTGGCCTCTGCCAAATATCTGAGAACATTTGATCTGACAACTGGCTACTGGCAAATAAGGTTAGCTGATGAGGCCAAGCCCAAGACGGTATTTTCAACCCCTAGTGTGCATTATCAATTTGTGGTGATGCCCTTTGGGCTGAAAAATGCACCTGCCACATTTCAAAGGTTGGTGAATAAAGTCCTCTCAGGCCTGAATGACTACTGTGCAGCTTATCTTGATGATATTGCTGTCTTTAGTTTCACCTGGGAAGATCACCTGATCCACCTGAATCTTTTTTGGAGGCCCTGCAAAAGGCAGGCCTAACTATCAAGGCTACTAAGTGCCAGATAGGGCAGAGTCAGGTTGTATACCTGGGCCACCTTGTAGGTGAAGGCCAGGTTCAACCATTGCAGAGCAACATCCAAACCATAATGGACTGGGTTGCTCTAACCTCCCAGACTCAAGTCAGAGCTTTCTTGGGCCTGACTGGGTACTACAGGAAATTTGTCAAGGGTTATGGTTCCATTGTGACACCCCTGAATGACTTAACTTCTAAAAGAATGCCTAAGAAAGTTCAGTGGTCAGTCAGCTGTCAAAAGGCATTTGATGACCTGAAGCAGGCCATGTACACTGCACCCATTCTGCAAAGTCCTAACTACTCCAAATAATTCATTGTTCAAACAGATGCTTCTCAGTTGGGGGTAGGGGCTGTGCTATCACAAGTGAATTAAGAAGGTCAGGACCAGCCAGTAGCTTTTATTAGCAGAAGGCTGACCCCTAAAGAGAAACGTTGGTCAGCTATTGAGAGGGAGGCCTTTGCTGTGGTTTGGGCCCTGAAGAAGCCGAGGCCATACTTGTTCGGTACTCAATTCACAGTTCAGACAGACCATAAGCCCCTCTTGTGGCTAAAACAGATGAAGGGTGAAAATCCCAAACTGCTCAGGTGGTCCATTTCCCTATAGGGGATGGACTATACAGTGGAAAATAGACCTGGGAGTAACCATGCCAATGCAGATGGACTCTCCAGATATTTCCACTTAGAACATGAAGACTCAACTGGTCAAGGTTAGTTTAATGTCCCTGCGTTGGGGGGGGGGTGTTGTGCAAGGCCTCTTTCAGCGATAGGGAGAGCCTTGGTTAGATCTATTCGCCACCGAAGAGAACGCGCAATGTCATCAGTTCTGCACGTTGGAATTTCCAAGGCGGCACTCGCTCAGCGACGCTTTTCGTCGCGAGTGGAGTTGCGGTGATGAACAACGTTTACAACGAAATTTTTACAACGCACTACCATTACAACGCAGGCATTACCACGCATACCATTACAACGCATTGCGCTGGGGGGCGCTCTAGGATAGGGAATAAGTTTAATTTTCTATCCAACACTTCCCTAGTGTCCACGGGGACTGGAGTTGGAATAGAAAATTATACTTACCACTATCCAGCACATCTAAGCGCTATGCGTTGTAAAGGTTTGCGATGTAAAAACCGCGTTGTAAAGGTATGCGTGGTAAAAGTATGCGTTGTAACGTCATACATCCAGTTGCGGTCTGTTGTACGTCTTTCCGCCTATACCACTTCTGCCCAGAGTGCTGAAGAAGATCAAGCGCGACCGGGCCCAAGTCATCCTTGTGGCTCCGGACTGGGCACGAAGGTACTGGTATCCAGAGCTACTCAGTATGTCAGTCGATCCCCCGGTTCGTCTGCCTCTTCAGGAGGACCTTCTGTCGCAGCAGCAGGGGACGGTCCTCCACCCGAACATGTCCAGTCTCCACCTCCATGCTTGGAGATTGAGCGGCGACAGTTGAGGCCATTTGACTTGCCTCCTGAAGTCTGTAACATCATTCTGGCAGCCAGGCGTCCCTCCACAAAGTCGGTATACGCCTGCAGGTGGAACAGATTTGTGGCATGGTGCACAGCAAAGGCTGTGGATCCTCTTGCTGCCCCTCTCTCTGAGGTTCTTTTCTTCCTTCTTTCTCTTGCCCAGCAGGGCTCTGCTCTGGGCACTATCAAGGGCTACCTTTCTGCCCTTTCAGCCTTTCTGAGGCTGCCTGATCAACCTTCCTTGTTCAAGTCCCCTATTGTAAATAGATTTCTTAAGGGCATCACTCAGACGTTTCCTCCTGTTCCGTTTGTGATGCCTCAGTGGGACTTGAACCTTGTTCTTACGTTTCTGATGTGCGCTCCCTTTGAGCCACTTCACAACTGTCCTCTACGTCTTCTTACTCTTAAGACTGCTTTCCTGGTTGCCATCACCTCTGCCAGGAGGGTGAGTGAGCTCCAGGCTCTTTCTTGTACTCCACCTTTCCTTTCTGTCCATCCGGACAAAGTGGTGTTGCGTACTAAGCCATCTTTCCCGCCCAAGGTTGTCACGGCCTTCCACATCGGGCAGTCCATCATCTTGCCAACCTTCTTTCCGCCTCCGCACCCCTCTAAAGAGGCAGAGCGGCTCCACCGTCTGGACCCAAAACGTGCGCTCTCATTCTATTTGGATCGCACACGCCAGTTCCGGGTGGATGACCAACTCTTTGTTGGTTACGTGGGCGCTAAGAAGGGGAAAGCGGTGCACAAGAGGACCATCTCCCGGTGGATCATCTTGTGTATCCAGGCATGTTACTCCTTGGCTAAGAAGGAGCCCCCTGTTGGATTGCGGGCTCATTCCACCCGAGCCACGGCGACTACAACTGCCCTGGGCCGGGGAGTGCCCTTACAAGACATCTGTCAGGCAGCTACGTGGGCATCGCTGCACACGTTTGCGAGACACTACTGCCTGGACAGCCAAGTCCGGAGGGATGGCTTCTTTGGCCGTTCTGTCCTCCAGGACTTTCTGGTGTGATTATTGGTTCGCAGACCCACCACCGGGGTTGGTATTGCTGGGATATCTATTCTAAGGTAAGGAATCTAATACTAACGTGTCTCTTTCAGATGCACAAGTTACTACTTGTGTAACGATATATCTGTAAGAGACATTAGTTAGTATTAGATTCCTTACCGACCCACCGATCCTCCCCGTTCTGCGAACCGATATCTAGGGTTAGGGCTATCCCCTTTCAGGGCCCTAGTTTCAATGGCACCAGTGTTGGTTTTTAACATGGCTCAGCGCTTCTGGCGCGGAAAAGCTGTGTCTAAGAACTGACGTCAGCACGCGGAGGCGGCGTCTAAGTACTCCGACGACTTCATCACGGCGCCCATGACGCCGACGACGGACGCGGAGCCGCAGACGACGCCTACCGACGCGCAAGGGTACTGCTACACAAAAAATTTCCGGATCCAGTCTGACGCCTGGGGATATTCTAAGGTAAGGAATCTAATACTAACATGTCTCTTTCAGATACTGGTGACAGATGCTACGCACCATAAGTGACACTGGTGAGAGATGCTGTGCACCACAGCTGATACTGGTGAGAGATGTTGTGCACCATACCCAACACTGGTGACAGATGCTAGGCACCATAACTGACACCAGTCAGCGAGCGAATACATGTAGCAGCAGCAGATGACAAGCTAGGTACGACAGAGAGACTGAAAAAAATACCATTGAACCCCTGGGAGATTATATGTCCTGCACCATAACAGTGACAGAGAAAATAACTTGAGGTGAGCATGAGATGGCGTGCACTGTAACCCATGTGACATCAGTGACAGAGCAGATCTCTTTCAGCCAGCAGGCACCACGTACCCTCTTTCATATATAGTGTCGGTGACAGTAAATGACGGATCATGAGCAGGAGGTGACATGCCCAGTCCTGAATGTGACAAGAGCGACAGCAAACAGCATGGGATGGCGAGGCCTGCATCGCTTGCTGCCTCAGTGACATTAAAAAGCTTAGGACCATGAGATGACATGCCCTGTATCACAGGTGACAACGCTGACAGACCAAATAAACGTCAGCCAGACCGAGGTGACGCGCTGTCTACTAGCCGCGACATCAGCGACAAAACACATAATACCAATCAGTGGTACATGACCTGCTCCAAACCGTACACGACAAGTAAAAGAGCATGGAAAAGTTTCTTGCCTATAATCCTTCTTCTCCATCATGGATAGATTTCTTAAATTTATAAATAGTAAATATCTTCACCTTTGTTCAGAACGATACAGACTCTTTTTAAGACCGCAATCTATTAAATGACACATTTCTTTCCCTATTTTTTTTAAACAAATACAGAATAAATATGGCAGGTTTAGCAAGGAAACACTGTGAAATGAATCTTTCTTATTTTTCAAAAAGAAGATGCTAGACACGTGCACAGGGTTAGGGAGGGACCACGGGGTGGGATAGGTTGTGGGTGGTGGGCGTTGGGGTGGGGGGTAGTTTCTAATATATATGATTTGCAATGATTCTAGATCGGATTCAGATCCTGCAATATGTAATGTATCCAAATGCTTGGTGGTTTCTCCTGATTGTGGGGTGCCACGTTGACCACCTTGCTTGATTTATTCAATAAACTTTGTTGTGAAAAAAAAAAGAAGATGCTAGAAGTGACAGGAACTGGGCCTAACGAGAGCACAGGTTGGGGTGAATACCCGCACCGCATCATTAATACAGCCATCCAACTCCACTCTCCCAGAATGCAGTTCAGCTGCTGTTCAAAGCCACTTCCTTTTGACTGTTCCTTATGGAAAGAGTAATCTTCAGCCATTACTAATGACTGTCTGCAGAATGGCAGGTGGGTTATTTATGATTTCAAAGAAGATAACCAAGATGGAGAACCTTTTCTTGTCAATCATGGAATTTTTTGGGAATAGTCATAAACACTGAATAGAATAGTGAACTAATTCCCTGCCCTAAGAAGTGGAACAGCCAGGGGTAATGGAAAATACAAGAAATGAAAAAAGATAACCAGTCAAATAACAAACTAGGGTACTCAAAAAGGCAAGACCTCTCGGGAATCTGTCCTCAAAGTAAGTCACTTGTAATAATAATTCACAAGGGTACAGGCAACCTATATATAAGTATATAATTATTCCGATAATAACAACCACAGAAATGTTTCTAAACACTGCACCAGAAGCCAGATGTGCCCACCACAGAAACATAATGTGGCACATGGAAGGGTGAACCTACCTGAAGAAAGAAGAGAATCACCACCAGTAGGGAGAAGTCTGAGTTAGCAAGTATCATTCTAATCTTACTGAGAACATTAGGAAGGACTCTTACGATTAGAAATAAGTTAGGTGAAACTCTCCTTGAAAAAGACTAGAACGTAACAAAATAAGTAGATCACAATATAATGAACATGGAAATCCAAAATACACTTTTTGCTAAAATAAAGTTCGTTTTTCAATTCTTTTTCCCCAAAGCTGCGCCAGTCTAACCCAAAAGAGAAAATATATTTCCAGTGAAACCAGGGCCTGGCCTTCTAAGAGACGAGAAAACAGCAGAAACAATATGTTAAAATTCTGTCGGTGGAACTGCCTGGTGAAAGTGTGCCTGGGGTCCAAGAGAGAACACATGCAATTAGAAGGTTCTTTATTCATGCCGCTGTTGGAGGCGGCCTCTTTAGGGATAGACGGTGTTTGTAGTTCTTTACAAAGCCTATTAACCCCTTGCATGCTCGTGACGGAACCATTCCGTCCCGAGCCACGGTGGTGCTGTGCTGGTGATGGAATGGTTCCGTCACAGCCACGCCTGCGCGGCGCTGATTTCGCGCCTGCGCAGACCGTTCTATTAGGCGGCCGGGGCCGTGACGGAACCATTCCGTCACAAGCACAGCGCCACCGCGGCTCGTGACGGAGTGGTTCCGTCACGAGCATGGCGGCACCGCGTGGCCCCCCTCCCCCCTAGCGCCCCGGCGGAATTACCGCCGCGGCTAAGGGATTAATATTAGAATCAAAAATAAACTGGAACTGAAACAGACCATTCAGTAAGACACAAAAAACTGTTCCCTAGACGCAGGTAACATCTGAGCCTAACTTTGCTGGACATGTGGGTGTATTATTGAGACGTGTTGGCATGGAGGTTGGAAGGAAGGCCTATTGCACATCTACAGAGATCAAATGCATATCCTTTGTCACACATAAACCGAGAGTGAAGACGAAGATCAAACAAAAATCTTTGCACTCCATCTTTTCCATTGCTTTTTATCAAAAGAGAGCTTTGCAGCCGCACTGCAGGTGTCCAACGCGAGCTAGTCAAGCTCGACGGTTAGATATTTGCAATGTGCAGAAATGTGCCATGAATCAGAGACCACCTTGAATTCAAGGAGAGAAAGCTAGATCCGCATGTCTACCATTTGATGTGAACGGAAATTGAGGACAAATATGAGTCTTTCCAGGGACTTCACTCTTTCTTTAATTGTTTGTGTCAAATCCATATGCGTGGAATCAACTGCCAGCATTTTCTGACATGGCAATACATTTGCTTATTAAAATCCCTCTGATTTACAAAGGTGCTTATGAGAGCTCTTGGTTAATGACACAGTCTTGACTTTTTGCAATAACCTGCTTACATCTTCTACTTGTTTTTCCTATAGCTGGGGAACGTATCTCTGCAATCAACGGGCCTTGGAGGAGCAAAGCATGGCCTCATGCCAGAAATCCTCTTGCAGCTGACTCTCCACTTTTTCAGATCGAATCTTGTAGGTACAGTGATCGCCCGAAGCAAGAGTTACCCGGATCGAAACAATGCAAGGAGTATTATCAAACCTTTCGGCCCATTCTCAGCTTGATCATGTCTATGGAACTGGAGGATTCCTTCCAACATCAAGCTCTTTAGGTCAATAGACATCCATCATCCCTCTATTAGGTGAGCATCAATCATCATCTAGTTGGTTATTGCAGGTACACGTAGGCTCGCCTGCAAACCTCTCACGTCCAGAAAGGTGGAGAGTCAATAACTACAGGATATTGCTTTCTGCGATTTAATTGAATCTAATACCACTGAACCTCGAAAGACCTCCCAGCAATCCAGGAGATAACTAATCTAGAATGAACAGCAAAAAACTCTCTGCCGGGGAGACACTTCATGTAGCACATTCCTCACAACCCCTACACGTGCACTTCCCATCCACCGAAATGAAAATCCCATTATATCCTAAGGGGTTTATATTTCGGCAAATGGGATATCAGTCACCGCTGTGATCGAGTAATCCGTTCACCCAGATCTAAATCAGACACAAAGTCTGAGACTTTAAGAAAATCGAGAAAGGAATGTTGATCGGTGTCTGAAAGAAAACTTTTGAAAATATCGTTTTTATTTTTAGAAAAGATAGCCGAGCAAAGACATGGAATCTGGGATATATGTGGGACGGCAGAGCTCCAGAGCAGCCTTAAAGGGGCACTTAGCTTTTTACTCGATGTTCATATAGAAAACAAAACAGCAGCGAGAAACAAATGTATGCTTGGAAAGGGAATAACTTCTTGAACTGTGCTTGTCATATCAATTAGTCTATTTAAGAAAATTCCTCTCTGTCCCAAAGGTGCTTATTCGAATCTCGTTGTTATGTGCTGCATGTCTTCCTTCCTAATTTCTCTTCTTTCTGTATTTTATGAACTGAGATTAAAATTAGATTCAAATCTTATTCTAGCGTAACAATTTACATTTAAAAACGTGTTTGATAAAAGGCTGAAAAAGGGAAATGTGTTTGTTGAAGATTGTTTATTTTTCTCTATCTTGCTAAACTGCTCTGCTATTCAGCGTTATGCCAGAATATTGTATAAAGAAGCATCGTTTTACATTCATATTGTGTCCTTAATATCATCCCACCGGGTATATGTTTTCTATTACTAAGTTATTATTAAGTTTTTGTAGTCAACATTTAGGGAATAATGTTTATGCAGCCACCAATAGCCTGGAATCTCACCTGCTAAAGCTCACAGAGGCATGATGTACAACAAGCATCGCTCCTGCACCAATAATTAATTGCTACACTAAAATGGCATCCTCCATTATGACAGAAGAGGCCTCCATTACCCTACGCTACTTCCTCTGGTGTAGAAGGTTGGAAACAAAAATCTATATACAATGCTCGTCATTCGGGTTCCTGTGTTCCAAGTGCCTCATTGGAAGGTGTTGCATACAATACTAACAGTACCTTGACACACAGCCAATAGGTGTCCCCACCAGAAGGTTCCATTTATGGTTCTTGAATGTATTATGCCACATAAGAAAGTTATTTCTGCTAATGACCAACATCTTCTATGTTTCAGCCCTGTTGAAATTCCTTCTGACACGCCCTTCTTCAGGGCAGGAACTATCACAAAAGACTATCCATATTTAATGTGATTAATGCAAGATATTATGTTAAACATTCTTGTTACCGCATTACCAATGTCACAGAGCTAATCACTGTATGGATCAAATACAGATATTAATAGACTATTTAGATAAAAATAAATTCTAAATTTAGCACAGGTTTAAATAAATACAGTGCTGAGCTTAAGTTACTTTCTTATAGTAATAAGAGGAGTGAGATGGCAGAATATGTTACGGTGCTATCGACAGGCAGCCCACCCCAATTGCCCCAATAAAGTTTTAGTGACCATATTCAAAGCAGGGTACCTTTATCTATGCACTTACCCAATCTTGATGTATGAAGTCCACACAATTTAACAAACCCGACTGTTAACACAAAATATATATATATATGGAAAATGGAAAACCAAACTGCACTTAACATACACCACAAGTACCCAATGTGGCAGGGGATGTCTTTGGATTCTGGAAAACCCTAGGGTACAATTGACCATAGAACAAACTTAATCTCACAATTCAATGCAATGTGCAAAAGTGTTTTCAGGAGTCTGCAACAATGACGAGATTCGTCGCCTTCTAATGCTACCCCTAGAGGACACATTATTCACACATCGGCTACTGTAATGCCCTTTACAAGACACTCCTGATCAAGGCTATTAACCCCTTCCATGCTCATGACGAGCTCAGCTCGTCATGAGGCACACTGGAGCTGTGCTAATGACGAGCTGACCTTGTCATGAACAATGGGATTATCAATCAATCAGCACAGGACGGGAAAAGCCATAGCAGCCAAGGTGTTAACAAACTACCACGTGCCCATAACTACTATGCCTGCATCATCCTCCGACTGTCGTTTTGATCACATCACCTTGGCTCTGATAACCTTGCACAGTCTGCTAATCAAGGACCATTCACTTAAATATTCTGTCTTACACAAAAGGTAGAGCATTGTAGGGACCACCGAATACCTTGACTACTGTATTCGGCACCCTACAACCCAATCACAAGCCTTAGGTCGGTATCCCCGAAATGACATGCTCTCTGTTGGACTTTGGCCCCTTAGGGCAGGTTCACCCCTAGACTTTTTGCGTGAAATGGTGACCTGGTGATGGTGATTTTGGGGTTCTGCGCACTTTCACTGTGTCCCAGAGGAAAGCGCGTGCGCACTTTGAGTGCATGTGCTGAGCTAGGCCTGCCCGCCCATAGGAATGCATGGGGAATGTATGTGTCCCTGGTAGTTCCTGATGCGTGGGGTGTACAGGCTTGAGTCTGGTATGTGTGAACTCGTGAGAGTGAATGCTGCGAGATGGTGTATGCAGCATGTATGTGTCTAGTGGGGAAGTATCATTCCTAGACATGGCTGTACGTGTGCAGTGAGGGTGCTGGAGTGTGATTGGCTGGAGCTGGCTGGCATGCCAGGCTCCAGGAAGTCTGGATGGGTCTGCCCGGTGGTGAGTGGGAGATTAGCATGAGTGATGTGTGGGAGGAGTGTACCTGTGTCCTGGATGGGCTGGGTTTTCCCCACACAATGCTGGCTCCGCCCCCCTGTGGTGTGTCTAATGACCCAAGCCCTGCCAGTGAATAGAGAGGGTGGCTGAGGTAAACAGAGTACTCAAGAACCAGCTGCGACTGGTTCCGCCCCCACTCTGCACCTTCAGACAAAGGGAAATGCTGTATAAAAATGGGGCTGTGTCCCCACTGAAGTTGTTCTCTTCCAGGATCCTGAGGGGGCTGTTGCTGCTGCTGGGCCAGAGGACCGCCACTTGGGGTGTCTCCCTGCCTGGAGACCCAGTGTGCTGGCTCTGGGCCCAGACCTGCCCCCCTGCCTGCCTACAAGGACTTTGGGGCCTGAACTTTGCCTCTAGCGCTTGGTAGCGCTCCTTGTGGCCCTTAGCGCTTGAGAGCGCTTTCTTTTATCCCTGAAGCGTTGGAAGCGCTTCATTTGCGGCCCTAGCGCTTAGAAGCGCTTTATTTATCAGCTGAGCGCTGGGAGCGCTGTCACTGCCCCTCCGCGGCTGCCCACGCCGCTTTTGCTGATTTTGGAGTCCCCTGGCAGGTGCCCACCCTGCCCGGGACATTGCCGCTGTTTCGGATTTATAATTTACCTCGAGGGAGGCCACCCCTCGGTAAATTCATCCCCCGCCTAGAAGTGCCTGAAACGGGCCGCCGCACTGCCCGCGACGACCCGGAAGTGCAAGGGCCCGTCGGCCAATCACAGCGCGGCCCCGGGGGAAGCGACCAGAAGTCCCGCCCCGCAGCCGCGACCTGGAAATCAGGCAGGCCGGGGGCAGGAGAGAGGCAGGCGGAAGCTGCTGCCTGCCGGGGCTCCCGAGGACGAGGGAGAGCCCCGGAGAGAGGGAGAAGTGTGAGAAGGGAGCCCCCGAGGAGCGGGAGCTCCTGTGAAGAGCCGCCGGCCAGAGGAGACGGCGCGAGACCGGTGAGTGCCCGCCCCTCCCCTCCAGAGCGAGTCACTTGTGCCGAGAGGCCTGTGGGGCCTCAAGTGATTCCCGAGTCCACTGAGGACTCCAACGACCGGCTGCACCTTTGCTTGATGAGCCCAGAGAGGCTCGAGAGCGCGCCCTTGTGTTTAGAGCCTGCGAGGCTCAGGGGCATAGCCTGGTGTTTTGAGCCCAGAGAGGCTCTGAGGGTGCCGTTCGTTTTGTGAGCCCAGGGAGGCTCAAAAGGGCCACAATTGTTTTAAGAGCCCAGAGAGGCTCAGGGGCCCAAATGCCATTTCGAGTCCCCCGGGAGGGACTCCAACGCTAGTGACGGGCCCAGAGAGGCTCGTGTAGGCATTGTTGGTTCGAAGAGCATGCGAGGCTCAGGGGGCATTTGGTGTCTGTGGTGGAGTGGCCCCAGAAGGCCCCACCTTGCCCCCACCTTCTTGCGAGCCCTGAGAGGCTCAGGAGACAGTCAGTTGGGCAGAGCCTAGAGAGGCTCCAACATTGGCCCCATCATTGTGCTACCCAGTTGCCCAGCACTTTGTGGGCAACTGCCACGTTTCGGCCCTGACATTGGGACACATGGACAGTCACAGGTGGTGACTTGTGAGTTTGGCACAATTGTACTTTCTATGCACCTCTGAATGTATTGTTATGCGTCATGTGCCTTTACACCTCTGAATGAATGTTATGCATTGCATCATGTGTTTTCCTCTTACACCCCTACAGGTATTGTAATACATAGGTGGTTGTTTTCTCCCTAGTACAGGTGGTGCTAGTGAGGTCCTGTTACCAGGGATTACTGGTTGTGTGCTATTTTGTGCTATATTCTATGTACTAAGTGCTATTTCTGAAAGTGCTACTTCTGATTCCTGACAGTGGTCCAGGTGGCCCTGTCTTGTAAATAATCCCTTGTAAATTCTGCCCGTGCCTCTGGCACATTGTAAAGTGTGTGTTTTATCTAATGTGTTTTGGTGTAATACAAAGGCTATTTTTATATAACCTTGTGTGGAGTTTCCTTTGTGGTGGGCCTTTGGTTGTTGTTGCTGGGGTGCGTGCGCAAATACTTAGCCTACATCGCCTCCAAGTTTAGCCTTGCTGCTCGCGCCACGTTACCTAGAGGGTGAGTAGGGGTTATCTTGGCGTGTAACTCCCTTGCCCTGACTTGGGTGTGGTGGTCTCTGACTGACTTTGGCGAAAGCCCTGGCCAGCCGGGGATCCCATTTCCAACACTCTCCAACTGATTATATACAAGCAGTTCAGAGAGGAGATCTCACAACACAAAAGATTCCATCGTCTGGAATTCCATCCCCTTCAACTAAGGCCTGAAGACGGCTTCTTGTGATGGGCAAAGGGTTGAAGATTCACCGGAGAGCCACTGCCTACTGATGGCATAGCGCTAAAAAAAATGCCAGCCTAAATATGAGTGTTCATGCTGACGGCTGTACATGGTGCAAAAATTAACAGCTTTAGAGGAAAAGTCAAGTCTTGGAGCCTTTCTGAAAAGTTAGGCAGTCACTTTTCTATCATAAAGTGAACATAAATTCCCCCAAAATCTGGGGAAAAAGTATGAAAAATGTCTTCCATTCTGATTTTACTGGTTCATGGGACTTGACTTGAAGCACAGCCACATAGACAAATGAAAGTGTTTTTGCTGGAAAAAATTGTTACTAACCTGTAACTCTCGTTCTCATGGATTGGTATCTTTCATAGATTTACATGCTTGAATCATCCCCCGTCGTCGAGGTAGGAGTCTCACAGTATATTCTAAAGCATTAGCCGTAATTAACATAGCTTACAATGGCATAAAGGCATTGAATTTAATAGCGTATCCATTTAATTTAAAAAGAATCAAACTCCATGCCAATCAGGCAACAGCACCCTTAGACTACCAACAGAGGCATTTACTCTGAGATTTTCAAGCACTAGTGGGAATAGACCCCACCTGTGAAGAAGGAGAACCTCTAAGGGGAGGAGGGTGGGACGCATGTGAAGGTATGAAAGATACCAATACCGGAGAACGAGAGTTACAGGTAAGTAACAATTATTTTCCCCAGTATTGGAGTAGATTCACATGCTTGAATCAGAATAGCTAGCAGCTAAATGCACAAGTAATAAAAAAAGACATAAATACCACTGTGGATTGTGGGTACCCCATTATACATTTTATGATGCCAGGCTCGCCTTTTTGAAAAAGATGACTGAGTACCGCTTGACCCACGGCTGTACCACTGCTCTGTGCCAAATCTAGGCAGTAATGTTGGGTGAAAGTGTGCCTGCACTTCCAGGTCACAGCGCAGCATATACTTTCAGTAGGCACTCCAGCAAACAAGGCCGTCGTTGTAGACACTGCTCTTGTAGAATGCGCTTTACTTTTTTGTCTTAAAGGCCTATCGGCCTTAGAATGGCAGAATTGTATTGCTGTTGCAATCCATCTTGCTATGGTGGGATTGGAGACCGGTCCTCCTTTTGGTTCTTCTGGTGTTTGAGGATTGGGAAAGAAAGTCGTTTGCATTACAGGTTGATTCAGATGGAAATCTGTGGGAGTCTTAGGTACGAATTTGGGATTATTTTGAAGAATGACCATGCTATCTTTCAATTATAAGAATGGTTCCCTTATAGTGAATGTCTGGAGTTCACTCACTCTTCTTGTGGAAATAGACCTTAGAGTAAAGGCACCATCCATGTCAGGAACTTACGTTCTGCCCTTTGGATAGGTGTGAAAGGGCTTTTCATCAATTGGGATAATAACCGTGTTGAGCTGTCATGCAGGTGGGGTTGACTTTATTAGGGAAAACCCCCCAGAATAATCCTTAAAAAAATTGCATGATTAGTCGGTTAGACCACAGGAAAGGAGATTCCAAAGTTCATCTATGTCTTAAAATAGCAGCTAAGTGAACTTTAATAGACAAGTGTGCCAGACCGGATTTGGCTCGAAGTAGTAGATAAGGCAAACACCATTTTGCTGGAGGTGATGTGATAGGATGAACATTAGGGGCCAGATGTAGGTGGGAGATTTTGGCCATTTACCGGCCGGTAAAAAAACAGGGATTTTCGGTAATTTTACCGATTCGGTAAATATACCGGTCGGTAAAATTACCGAAAATGCATTTTTGGTATGTAGGTGCCAAGTTTCACATTGACACAGGGCTTTGAAAATCGGTATTTTACCATGCAATACAATTGCATGGTAAAATACAGATTCAGGTGTACATGCACATCTGTGCATGTACACCTGTGCCACATGGCACGCAAGCCTAAAACAGGGGTGCCAGAGGGTGTCAAAGTGACACCCCCTGCACCCTTGCAAAATTCGGTATTTACCGATTCGGTAAATACCAAATCGGTATTTGATATTGAATCCTATGGGCTTCAAGGCCCATAGGATTCAATATCAAATACCGATTCGGTATTTACCGAATCGGTAAATACCGATTTTTAGCGATTCGGTAAAATTTACCGATTTTGTACCTACATTAGAAATACCTACTCTTAATTACCGAATCGGTAAAATTCGGTAATTAAGAGTCGGTATTTCTGATTTTGCTACATCTGGCCCCAGATTTCTTGCAACATAGAAAAGCTTCCACTTCAGACAATCTTTTTGTTGGTGGAGTCAGTTCTGGCTCTTGCAAGGATATTTCTACTGTCCTCTGGAATAGCTAGGTGTTGGAGCTCATGGTGTTCAGGAGCCAGGCTGGTAAATGCAGCGAAATCGGATCCAGATGAAGGACCTGCTAGTTTTTCATTGACAGTAAGTCCTTCTGGGGCTTCAGCTGGATGTGGTTGTTCCCCGATAACATTAGAAGCTCTGTGAACCTGCCTGGACCCTTATGGAGCAATGAATATTAACCAGTATTGTTCCCTTTTCATTTTCCTAAGAAGCCTGCGAATAAGAGGGATTGGGGGAAAAGGGTACGCATAAATCCCTAACTATCTTATCAAAAAGGCATTCACCAGGACCCTTCTTGAGGGTACCAGCTGTTGTAAAACTGGCATTCCTTGTTCTCTTGAGATGTGAAGAGATCCAGTTTTGGCTCGCCCCATCGTTGGAATATGGTGTCCAGAATTAGTTGGTTCAATTCCCATTTGTGACAACTCTGGGCTGTTCTGCTCAAGGTTTCTGCTAGAGAGTTATTGATTCCTGGCAGATGTTCTGCTCTTGTAGTCACTTGATGATCTAATACCCATTGCCAGATTCCTGAGCTTTCTGTGACAGAACCTGGTATCTTGTACCTCCTTGCTTGTTGAGGTAATGCATACTTGTTGTCATGTCTGTTCTTATCGACACCGATGATCTGTGTAGTCTTGGTAAGAAGGAATGGAGACCCAGTGAGATCGCTCGGAGCTCCAGAAAGTTGATATACACCCATGACTGTTATAGTCTCCATTTGCCCTGAATCTGAAGATCTTGCAAATGAGCTCCCCATCCTTCTAGAGATACATCTATTGTAATGACATAATACAGAAGGGGAGGGAGGAACTTCAATCCTGCTGAAAGATTGTCAGAGGTTGTACACCTAGGAAGAGCTATTTTTTAACACTGGTGTGATCTGAATGATGTTGTTGAATTGTCCTTAAACTTGAATCCGTTGTGCATCTAGTTCCTCTTGAAAAGGGTGCATTTTAAGACGAGCATGAGACTCTAGGAGGATGGCAGATTACATCATGCCGAAAAGAGACTTGAGGAGGCAAACTGAAATGGACTTTTCTTTTTTAAAGAGAGCGGGCTAGTGTAGAAAGCTTACTTTGCCTGTCTACGGGCAAGAATGCCTTATCCAATAATGTGTCTAAAGTGGCTCCTAGAGAATGTATTGTCATTGAGGGAGTCTTTTGGTAGTTCACTGTAAGCCCCAAAGTTCTAAATATTTGTAGAAACATTGTTGTATCTATCAATGCTTGAAGAATGGACGGTGCCTTTATCAGCCAGTCATTGAGGTATGGGAAAACTTTCATGCCTTTCTGTCACAGGTAGGCTGCCACTGGGGCTATACATTTTGTAAATATCCGGGGAGCGGATTGGAGACTAAAGGGGTGCACCCTGAATTGGTAATGAGTGCCAGCTAGTGTGAATGAAATGCGTTACTTACCTGTAACAGCAGTTATCCAGTATTGGTGTCTTTCATAGATTCACATGCCTGAATCATTCCCCGTCGTCGAGACGGGAGCCTCCGGTAAATAAAAAAGTAATGTCCTATAGACATACATAGAGAAAATAGGCCCAAGGGTCTCCCCTTAGTGGCCTTTCCTTGTCCTTATGTAAAAAGGACCAAACTCTTACAGTCAGCCAATCAGCTCCGACCTCCCTCTAGGACCTCCCTGGGAGGAGCCCCAGTCCCTCAGATTTTCGTACGCACCCAACTAGGTTGGCGTAATATTGTTAGAGAGGGATGTGAGACCTTCCAGGGGAGGCGGGAGGGTTGCATGTGAATCTATGAAAGACACCAATACTGGATAACTGCTGTTACAGGTAAGTAACGCATTTCTTATCCAGTATTTGGGTGTCTTTCATAGATTCACATGCCTGAATCAGAATAGCTAGCAATCAGATATGCACCTGCGTGATGGAAATGCTCTGTAGTCACAGTAGACAATGCATGTGTCGTCATACAACATGTGGACAGCATAACAGTAACATCACAATAGCAAGGAACGTGCATACCTGGATGGCGGGATGTAGGAAGGCTCACATCACTGAAAGAGATGGCGAAGCACTGCCTGGCCCACTGCCGCATCCTTCTGAAGTTCGATATCCAGGCAGTAATGTCTGGAGAAAGTGTGCGGTGACTTCCAAGTCGCCGCTCTGCAAATGTCCAAGATTGGCACCCCAGCGAACAATGCTGCGGACGTGGACATCGCCCTGGTGGAGTGAGCAGTAACATGTTCAGTTAAAGGCCGTCCGGCCTTGTCGTGGCAGAATGCAATCGCTGAGGATATCCACCTGGAGATGCTTTGCTTCGTGAGAGGCAGGCCCACTCTTGGTCTGCTGTATGCCACAAACAGCTGTGAAGATTTCCTGAGAGCCTTAGTTTTGTCCAGGTAGAATTTTAGGCACCTCTGAAGGTCCAGAGAATGCAGCGCTCTTTCCGCTGCTGTGGACGGATTTGCAAAGAAGGACCTGAGGACAATTGGCTCGTTGAGATGAAAGTCCGAAGGGACTTTAGGTATGAATTTAGGGTTTGGTCTCAGCACTACCCTGTCTTGTCTGAATTGCATATATGGTTCTTGAATGGACAAAGCTTGCAGCTCGCTAACTCTCCTGGCTGATGTTAGAGCGAGCAAGAGTGCTGTTTTCCAGGAGATGTGTTTGATGGATGCTCGATGAATGGGTTCAAATGGACTTCTCATGAGTTGGTTGAGTACCAGATTCAGTTGCCATGTCGGAGGGACTTTCCGAGGCCTCGGAAAGGATCTGTAGAGTCCCTTCAGGAATTGTTTGACTAGTCTACTGGACCACAGAGAAGGTCCTGTGAAAGTCCTAGTGAATCTAGAGATAGCTGCGAGGTGAACCTTTATGGATGCATGTGCCAGGCCTGACTGTGCTAAATGCAGCAGGTACGGTAGTATTTGTTCAGGGGTGACTGAGAGTGGTCTTAGATCCCGATCCACACACCACATGCAGAACCGTTTCCACTTGAGAGAGTAGGCTTTGTTTGTACTATCCGCTCTCGCTTTCGACAAGATATCCCTGCAGTCCTGCGGGATATTTAGTCCACTGAACTCCCTGTGCTCAGGAGCCAGGCCGACAACTTGAGTGATTGGAGGTTCGGGTGTTGCACCTGACCGTTGGACATTGTTAAGAGGTTCGGGTGCTGCCTCAAACGGATCGGTGACCTGATGGAAAGTCGAAGTAGATCCGAGAACCAGTGTTGTCTCGGCCAGAACGGGGCAATCAGGATTAGGGTACATGGCTCCGCCTTCATCTTCCTGAGGAGCCTCGGGATCATTGGAAACGGAGGAAAGGCGTACGCAAACGCGCTGGACCATCCGATGGAGAATGCATTCCCCAGAGACCCTTGTTGGGGATGCCAGCTTGCGTAGTGCGGACATTTGGCGTTGTCTTTGGTGGCAAACAGGTCGATGTTCGGGACTCCCCATTGAGAGAAGACGTGCTCCAGGGCGTTGTCGCTCAGCTCCCACTCGTGGGAGAGGGATCTTTGCCTGCTCAGGGCATCCGCGATAGTATTGTCTTTTCCGGGGACATAGTCCGCCTTGAGTTGGATCCCGTGTAACACTAGCCAGTTCCAGATTTTCTGCGATTCGCGTGATAGAGAGAGTGAACGCGTTCCCCCCTGTTTGTTGAGGTAGTGCATCGTCGTGGTGTTGTCCGTTTTGACGAGCACTGGGGAGTTCTGGATGCGTGGCAGGAATGCCTGTAGAGCAAGATAGACCGCCCTCAGCTCCAAGAGATTTATGTGGAGCAGTTTTTCCTGAGGGTCCCACTTGCCGCTGATTCGAAGATCTTGTAGAACGGCGCCCCATCCTTCCAAGGAGGCGTCCGTGGTGACCACCAGAGGTGTCGCCGGAAGGAGAAACGGTAATCCTACATTCAGATTTTTTCGATTCCTCCACCAAGCTAGGCTTGTGGACATTTTTGGTGTGATTTGCACAATGTCCTCGAAAGAGCCAGTGCTTTGGGTCCATTGGGTTGCGAGAGCTTCCTGCAATGGGCGCATCCTGAGTCGGCAGTGAGGGATAAGGAGGATGCACGAAGACATCATTCCCATGAGGGATGTGTAAGTGCGCACTTTGATGTATGGTTTTGTCGCCACAGCCGTGGCCAGAGATAGTATCTTGTCCGCCCTCTCCTTCGAGGGAAAGGCCTTCACGCACTCCGTGTCCAGGACAGCCCCTAGGAAGGTGATCCTTGTCGTAGGGGTGGTGCAGGATTTTTTGAGATTGATGGTTAATCCTAGCCTCTGAAAAAGATTGGTGCAGGCGCAGGAGGACGCTGCCGCGTCCTCGGCTGAGGGTGCTTTCACCAGCCAGTCGTCTAGGTAAGGGAAGACTTGGTGACCCAATTGACGCAGATATGCCGCCACCGGAGCTAGGCACTTCGTGAAGATCCGCGGCGCGGACTTGAGGCCAAATGGTAGGACTCTGAACTGATAATGTCGGCCCGCCACCTCGAACCGCAGGAACTTTCTGTGACGCTTGAGGATGGGGATGTGGTAGTAGGCATCCTGGAGATCTAAGGATGTCATGAAATCTCCTTGTTCGAGAGTGCCCAGGATTTCTTGAATCGTCACCATTCTGAACGATTGGCTCCGTAGGAAGGCATTGAGTGCCCGAAGGTCTAGAATGGGCCTCCACTTGTCCTCTTTCTGTCTTACAAGAAAGAAGTGTGAATAAAACCCCTTCCCCTTCTGGGATGCTGGAACTCGTTCGATTGCTCTTTTTTGTAGCATTATAGCGAGTTCTAGGGTAAGGAGCCGTAGATGTTTGTGCGTCCGCCTTTTGGGAGGTGTGTTGGGAGGTAGGGACGTGAACTCGAGAGAGTGTCCGAATCTTATAATTTGGAGAACCCATCGGTCCGTGGTGATGTGTTGCCAATTGTCGAGGAAATGGGTCAGCTTTCCTCCAATTTGAAAGGATGTAGAGGGTGGTGGGACTGGCTGGAGTAATCGGTCACTGGCGTCCGCCAGTGCCCCTTTTGGAATTCCTGCCCCTGAAGGTAGATCGTCCGTATGAAGATTGACGGGCTTGTTGTTGTTTATGTTGGTACTGATTTTTGTTGGTAGAGGAATACGAGGACCGGTTCTGGTAGGAACCGCGATAAGAGGACTGACCTCTGGATCGGTTCCCTCGAAAGGACTGGTTCCGGGACTGTAACGTGCCTAGCGCCCTTGCAGTGTCGGTGTCCTTCTTGATAGTTTGCAGTGCCTCGTCGATCTTGTCCCCAAAGAGATGCTGGCCGTCGAAGGGCATGTCCAGCACCTTCAATTGCACTTCCTGGCGGAACGACGTCGCCTTCAGCCATCCTTGACGGCGTAGCACAGCTGCTCCGGCTAGTTGACGGAAGCCAGTCATGGCTGCATCTATCGCGCAGTCAATTATTTCCGCCGCCGAAGATTGACCTTCCGACAGGAGAGCCTTGACCTCCCCCTTTACGGCATCAGGCAGTTCCTTCAGGTATGGGGCTATGTCCTCCCAGAGTTGGCGATTGTAGCGCCCCAACAAGGCAATGGAGTTCGCGATCTTGATGGTCATGGCCGACGTGGACGTGAATCTCTTCCCTATCGTGTCCAGCTTCCTGCCTTCCTTGTCCGGAGGAGCGGACAGTGGGGAGGAAGGGTTGCGGGAGTGTTTCTGGGCCGCCTGCGTGACCACCGAGTCAGGTTTTGGGTGCCCGTTGAGGCAAGCCGCCGCCTTAAGTGGGGCTTTATATTTTTTGTCCAGGCGCGGAACAACCGCAGGCACGGAAGCGGGTGTCAGCATCAATTTCTTGCCCTGTTCCCACAAGAACTCTATGATTGGAATAGATTTGGTTGCCTTTTGTGTCTGCTCTTTGAAGTCATGCAGGAAGCAGTCCGTTTCAGTTGATTCCACTACCATATGGAATCTCTTCGCTGCCCGTTCCACAAGTTTGTGGAAGCCTGCTATGTCCACAGGTGGCGAATCCGCCTGTCGCGGTTCAGGTGAAGCCGGGGATGGCGCTACATACTCGTCATCTCCATATTCGTTATCTCCATCCTGGTCCGAGTGGACTTCCTGGACTTCTCCTTCCTCCAATTCTTCCTCCTCCTCGTCGTCGTCCGAGGAGTCCATCACCTGAGGCTGGGTCTCACGGTGGGGTTGGGGTTGAGTTTGAGACCGTTTTGGGGCAGACGCTGGTGTATGGTCTACCGGTGTCTGATGACCACTGTCCGCATCCGGGAATCTTTGCTTGTAGTCTTGCACAAGGAACCGCAGGTCATTGACCAGAGTTGCCGGCAGGCATATCATGGGGGTGACCTCCGTGCGGACACTAGTGTGGATGGAGTGTTCCTGAAAAGTTAGGTCCTCCTGCTCCTCATCTGTGCTTTGGCACTTGACGTTGAGGTCCGAGATGGAGGTAGCTGGACCCAAGTGGTCATCCTCTTCGGACTCCTCACTTTGGAAGATGTCGTGAGGTGGTTGCATCTCCACTTTGCTCGGAGACGTGGTTTCCGGGGTAATTTGCGTTTTTCTAGACTTGCTAGACGCAGCATGTGTTCCTGTCGACGTCGAGTGCGTCGTCGACGGCGGTGGCATGAGGGTCGGCATCTCTACTAGGTCGGATTTTTTCCATGGTTCCGATGCCATCCCCGACGACGAGTCTTCTTTCGTCGTCGGCGTCGTCGACGACGACCCCTTCGTCGACGGTAACTTCGTCGACGACGACGGTTCCTTCGTCGACGGTTCCTTCGTCGACGGTTCCTTCGTCGACGGTCCCTTCGTCGACGACGACTGTTCCTTCGTCGACGGTCCCTTCGTCGACGGTGTCTTCGTCGACGGTGTCGGCGTCGACGGTGTCTTCGTCGACGGTGTCTTCGTCGACGGTGTCGTCGTCGACTGCGTGGACGACTGTACCTTGGTCGTCGACGACTTCGATGACGATGTTGTCGTCGTCGGTAGCTTCGTCGACGGCGAGCCCGCCGTCGACGGTGTCTTCGTCTGTGAGTTCTTCGACGACGGTGGGCTCGTCAATGACGATGCCGTCGTCGATGGTGTGGTTCTCGTCGTCGACAGGGTCTTCGTCGTCGACGACGATTGCAGTAATATAATAGAGGAAACAGGTCTACCTGATGATGTTGAGGAAGTAGTCGTCGTCGTCGACGCTGAAGGCGATGACGCTGATGTCGTCGACACAGTGGTTGTGACAGAGGTTGTTTTGTGGGTCTGTCTGGTAGACGATGGAGCAGGTCTTTTGAAGGTGTGATCAGCCTGAACAGACACTGAAGATGACGTAGATCTCGCCTCTGAAGACTTTTTTGTCTTCTTAGGAGGAGTGTCTGAGGGGCCCGGGGAAGATACCCTAGGCCTCTTTTTAGAGACTTCTGAGCTTTTGGAAACACTGCTCTCAGAAGATTCAAGATTGTCTCTAACCTTCAGCCTGTCCAGCCAGATGAGAAGGCGTCCTTCCCTGTCTCTCACAGTCTTTTTAGGGAAAGACCTACAGATCCTGCAGTTGTCCGAGACATGATCTGGGTAAAGGCAGTACAAGCATAACTCATGCTTATCATCCACATGGATCCTCTTCTTCCCACAGGAAGAGCAGGCCCTGAACAGGGCTTTCTTCTGTGACTCCGACATGGAAGAAGTTTGTGGAAAGAAGCCACTTACTGCAAACAGTGTAGTGAAGAATCCTTGAAGGGTTGAGAGCGAGGAATCACTTTTGAAGAAAGTTTAGATGATTATAAGTAATCTTGAGCAGAGCTCAAGCTGGAGACTCCCTAGCACAACGTGCGGTAGAAAATCTGAGGGACTGGGGCTCCTCCCAGGGAGGTCCTAGAGGGAGGTCGGAGCTGATTGGCTGACTGTAAGAGTTTGGTCCTTTTTACATAAGGACAAGGAAAGGCCACTAAGGGGAGACCCTTGGGCCTATTTTCTCTATGTATGTCTATAGGACATTACTTTTTTATTTACCGGAGGCTCCCGTCTCGACGACGGGGAATGATTCAGGCATGTGAATCTATGAAAGACACCCAAATACTGGATAATTTAGGAATTTGCGATGCCTGGGATGGATGGGGATAAGGATATAGGCCTCATGGAGATTGAGACTGGTTAGGAAATCTCTGTGATTGAGGAGTTGAAAGATCTCCTAGAGGGTAATAATACGGAAGGATTACTTTTGTAGGTACTTGTTAAGCTTCCTGAGATTCAGAATGGGGTGCCACTCCTCTTATTTCTTCATCTCTAGGAAAGAACAGGAGTAAAACCCCATTTCTTTCTGCGAATGTGGAACCCCTTCTGTGGCCTCCTTGGCTACCATAGCCAATTCTTTCTTGCAAAGAAGATGAAGATGACATGGCAAGGATTGTGTTAGTGGAGTATGAGGTGGAATCTGAATGAAATCCAGGGTATAGCAATATGTGATGAGATCCAGGCGCCACTTGTCTGTAGTGATCTTCCTACATTGATGTATGTATTGTGAAATTCTCTCTCATGCCAAATGATGTTCTGGACATGGTGTAACTGGCAGTGTGAGCCTGTCATTACTTTCTGCCGGTGTCTCTGGCTGAAGCAGTCTGCTTTCTCTACGGTTGCTTCATTGAAGTTAGCTGCTTGCGGTGGTGCTCAATACGACTGGTGTTGCTGGTAGGCAGGGCAAAAGGGCTACTGGAAGGATTGTGGTTGATACCTCGGGTCACCTCACCCACAAACCACGCTAAAGAGTGACTTAAGGAACTGGAGGTTTCCCAGGGACCTAGCTGTCTCAGTATCTGATTTAATAGTCTGCAAGGCGTTATCAACGTATTTCCCAAATAGAACATCACCGTTGAAGGGCATATTCAAAATCTTCATCTGAACCTTCGACCGGAATGATGTAGCTTTCAGCCAGCTCTAGCGTCTGAGTACCGCTGAGTATTTTAACTCCTTACCGAGGTCCTAGGTCTTTTGTCGCTGCTGGTGAGACGGAAGGAGGTCCACCCTTGTGTAAGTCTAGTATCCGTCCTCAAGATCCTGATCTTAAAACCTTCTCCTACATCGCTGTCCAGACCTGGAACGAGCTCCCAGTGAACATCAGACGCTCCCCAACGCTGCACACCTTCAGGAAGGACCTCAAGACCAGGTTCTTCGACCGATTTGGAGCTCCCTCCCCCAGCGCCTTGAGACCCTCACCGGTGAGTAGTGCGCTATATAAACCCAGATTGAAACCCCTCTCCTCCCCCTGTAGGAGCATCACTGACTGGTTCAAATGCTCCAGCACTGGTTCTACTGTTTGGCTCTGGGAGGCTGCAAGGGTGACAGGTGAAGGCTTGAGATGAGGTCTACTTTACCTCTCTCAACGGGAACCACAGGCTTCCTCGCTCTCTCCATACTCAGGAGTAGTGTGGTGTGCCTATGGGGGTCCTCGTTATCGCTCTGGTCATGGGTAATTTAATGTGGCACCAGGGCCCTCTAGTCAGAGGTAGGGTGTTGTGCCACCATTCATCTGTCTGGTCAGAGGTGGGGGGTGGCACCATGGTCCTCTGGTCAGAGGTGGGGGGGTGGCACCATGGTCCTCTGGTCAGAGGTAAGGGGTGTGGAACAATCCATTTGTCTGGTTAGAGGGAGAGAAGTTGGCCTAACGGCTAGGGCAATCGACCTCAAATCTGAGGAACCGGGTTCGAGTCTCGGCAATGACGCTGAACATCCTGTGATTCTGGGCAAATCACTTTATCTCCCGTGCCTACCAAAAATGATGAATGTGTCCTCATGTAACGAAACTGGTGCTATGTAAAGCGCTCTGATTCCCGAAACCTGGTCAAGTTTGTGCTATATAAAACTGTTAAAAAGAAAAGAGGTGGGGGATGTGGCACTGGGTGGGTGGAATTTGCGTAGTCGTGCTATGCAATGCTCCGTGAAACGGTAAAAAATCTCCACGAGCACACCGATTTCCGCAAACATGCGGAATTGCTTGTTCCGTCCGTTCGCAATGCTTTTTCCCTGTTCGCAAAGGCTGTTTGCATGCTTGGGGGGAAATATCACACGAACACGCATTTTGAAATCACGAACAAGCAAAAAATTCTGCAAAGCCGTGGATCGTGGAATTTTGGGCACTTCCGCGTTCTCTGCGGAACACGAAATTACCCAAATTCTGAAAATTCCGCCAGTGGAACGGAATTTACCGCCCAGGCCTATGTGACACCAGTGTCCTCTGGTCAGGAGTAAGGGGTGTGGCATCATGGGTCCTCTGGTCAGAGGTAAGGGGTGGTGCACCAGGGCCCTCTGGTCAGAAGTAGGGGTTGTGGCACCAGGTTCACATTTACCCTCCAGTCAGCGGTGAGGAGCGGCCTCCCGGTTTTCTCTCTGGTCAGGAGTAGTGTGACATAGCACCGGGGTCCTCTTCTCCCAGGACGTCATTAATATGGTCGTCAAATAACCCCGCGCCTTTCTCTGCTCATCAACGCAGCCATGTGCGGAAGTCACCCCGATCCATCAGGACGCTTCCTCGCGGGTGACATCTCCCGCCTCTGACTGAGCGAGTGTCAGGAGCAGCAGACGGGAGGAGGATGGATGGATGGATGGATGGATGGTTCGAGCTGCTAAACAGAGAGGGCTCATATGCACAGGGTCTATCAGCCCGGGCGAGCGAGGGACCCGGCTGCCATAGTCAGGGTCTCTCTCTCTCTGGAAAGTTAATGGAAATGACAAGTCTCATGAGAACCGGTGGTTGTAATTTTTTTTTTAATGCTTTGACCTTTAAAACGAACATCAAGGGTAATCAAGAGAGCAACACATTAAGGACACAGCTCAGCATTCTGAGCATTAAGTGAGAAGGGGAAGAGTCTACGGCATGAATGTTAATGCACCTACGAGCACCGTAAGACCAAGACCCTCTCTGGATCTGGCACTGGGGGTCTCAGAAGGTCCACTGTAAAACTGGGGTAAAACTCCCAACCTTCTGGGTCACGTGCTTGGCTCCTCCAGGCTAGGGGTGGTCTCCATGGCTCTGCGTCCTGATCTGGGGCTTGCACCTCTTGAGCAAGCAACAACCACGAGCTCGTGAATTTACATTTTCTGGCCCTTTCTCTGTCACTTTCTCCACATTGACAGTTTTAGTTCCTTGGTCTGGGGCGGCAAAGGGAGAGATAGACGTTTTGAGAGATCCTCTCGGCTGATATTAAATTTGGTGGGTAGAAGTGTGTGTGTGTGGGGGGGGGACTCCGACATCCCTGAGTGCTGAACACAGAATCATATTTAGCGGCTAACGACAGCTCGCTGCAGAGGGGGGGGGGGCGCACAGAGCCTTCCTCGGGGGGCAGCGCCGCCTCCTCCAGAGAGCAGCGCAGAGGCCGCTGCAGGGCAGAATGAAAGAGAGAGCACACGAGCCGAGGAGGGGGTGACAAGACCCTCGGGGGAGCGACGCAAAGAGGGGGATAGATTAGAAACGATGGAAGAAGTCAAGCGAAGTATGAAGCTTTGACATGAATATGGGCTCAGGAAGCACAACAAGGAGGCGACACGAGCGGCGTTACCGGACCAAGAGCAGGAAGTGAACAGAAAACCACCAATGGGGGAGATTCCCAAACCCCAAAGCAGTCAGTGGGCTTCAAAACAAGGAGGAGACACATGGAGCATTACTGGATCAGGAGCAGGAAGTGAACAGAAAACCACCACTGGGGGAGATTTCCAAACCCAAAGCAGTCAGTGGGCTTCAATACAGGGACAAGATGCAGAGGATCACAGGGTCCCATTTACTACGTCTGTCGACAAGAAGGAGGGACTATCAGAGATGTACACTCATGCTGGAAATGAAAAGGACAGCCCCGCAGCTCCAACCTGGGAAACGTTTAGGAGCCAATGGGTTTGCGGCATTGTTTCATAAAGCGGTGGGTTCCCTTCTTTACAAAGAGGGCCTTCAATTGTTTGACAAGTTATGTGGATGAAGCAGAGTTAGGAACATAACAGAGGCGCTCTTAAGGTCACACCTACAGGGACCTGAACCGCCTGATCCCACTCTTACTGCTAAATGTGGGTGGCAAACCCTGGCTCTGGGTTCAGCAAACAGACCACTCAGACTGTGGAAGAGGAACTCACACTGACTGCTAATCTTTCTGTAATTAAATTATTGCAAGCGCCCTGACAATGCAAATAAAAGGTGATATTAAAACCACACAGTGAATAATTTCAGCAAGTGGTTGTAGGTGATGGAGTCAGTGCTCATTTTTGTGAGCTCGAACTTATTTTTAATGATCAGACTTCAACTTAGTGCTAAAGGCACAAAAAGCAGATAGACGAGGAAGAAAAAGATAGGAAAACAGTGACAACAGGAGAAAACAAGAATGAAAAAGAACATGCAAGAGTGAGATAATGAGAAAATGTAGGGTGGTAGAAGATAGATGTAACACATAGAATTAAGACTAGGCAGCCTCGGTGTTCATGAGATAAAGAGACAGGAAGTGTACGGTGGTGGAAGAAAGAAGCGCGAGGTGGAATCAAGACCAGGCAGCCTCGGTATTCATGAGATAAAGAGACAAGAAGTGTAGGGTGGAGGAAGAAAGAGGCATGAGGTGGAATCAAGACCAGGCAGACTCAGTATTCATGAGTTAAAGAGACATGAAGTGTAGGGTGGAGGAAGAAAGAAGCGCGAGGTGGAATCAAGACCAGGCAGCCTCGGAATTCATGAGATAAAGAGACAGGCAATGTAGGGTGGAGAAAGAAAGAGGCATGAGGTGGAATCAAGACCAGGCAGCCTCGGAATTCATGAGATAAAGAGACAGGAAGTGTAGGGTGGAGGAAGAAAGAGGAATGAGGTGGAATCAAGACCAGGCAGCCTCGGTGTACATGAGATAAAGAGACTGGAAGTGTAGGGTGGAGGAAGAAAGAGGCATGAGATGGAATCAAGACCAGGCAGCCTCGGTATTCATGAGATAAAGAGACAAGAAGTGTAGGGTGGAGGAAGAAAGAGGCATGAGGTGGAATCAAGACCAGGCAGACTCAGTATTCATGAGTTAAAGAGACATGAAGTGTAGGGTGGAGGAAGAAAGAAGCGCGAGGTGGAATCAAGACCAGGCAGCCTCGGTATTCATGAGATAAAGAGACAAGAAGTGTAGGGTGGAGGAAGAAAGAGGCATGAGGTGGAATCAAGACCAGGCAGACTCAGTATTCATGAGTTAAAGAGACAGGACGTGCAGGGAGGTGGAAGAAAGAGGCATGAGGTGGAATCAAGACCAGACAGCCTCGGTATTCATGAGATAAAGAGACAAGAAGTGTAGGGTGGAGGAAGAAAGAGGCATGAGGTGGAATCAAGACAAGGCAGACTCAGTATTCATGAGTTAAAGAGACATGAAGTGTAGGGTGGAGGAAGAAAGAAGCGCGAGGTGGAATCAAGACCAGGCAGACTCGGTATTCAAGAGATAAAGAGACAAGAAGTGTAGGGTGGAGGAGGAAAGAGGCATGAGGTGGAATCAAGACCAGGCAGCCTCAGTGTTCATGAGATAAAAAGACAGGAAGTGTAGGGTGGAGGAGGAAAGAGGCATGAGGTGGAATCAAGACCAGGCAGACTCAGTATTCATGAGATAAAGAGACAGGAAGTGTAGGGTGGAAGAAAGAAGCGCGAGGTGGAATCAAGACCGGGCAGCCTCGGTATTCAAGAGATAAAGAGACAGGAAGTGTAGGGTGGAAGAAAGAAGCGCGAGGTGGAATCAAGACCAGGCAGCCTCGGTATTCATGAGATAAAGAGACAGGAAGTGTAGGGTGGCGGAGGAAAGAGGCATGAGGTGGAATCAAGACCAGGCAGCCTCGGTATTCATGAGATAAAAGAGACAGGACGTGTAGGATGGATTAAGAAAGAGGAATGAGATGGAATCAAGACCAGGCAGCCTCGGTATTCATGAGATAAAAGAGACAGGAAGTGTAGGGTGGTGGAAGAAAGAAGCGTGAGGTGGAATCAAGACCTGGCAGCCTCGGTATTCATGAGATAAAAGAGACAGAAAGTGTAGGGTGGTGGAAGAAAGAAGCGTGAGGTGGAATCAAGACCAGGCAGCCTCGGTATTCAAGAGATAAAGAGACAAGAAGTGTAGGGTGGAGGAGGAAAGAGGCATGAGGTGGAATCAAGACCGGGCAGCCTAGGTATTCATGAGATAAAGAAACAGGAAGTGTAGGGGGTGGAAGAAAGAGGAATGAGATGGAATCAAGACCAGGCAGCCTCGGTATTCATGAGATAAAGAGACAGGAAGTGTAGGGTGGTGGAAGAAAGAGGCATGAGGTGGAATCTAGACCAGGCGGCCTCGGTATTCATGAGATAAAGAGACAGGAAGTGTAGGTGGTGGAAGAAAGAGGCATGAGGTGGAATCAAGGCCAGGCACCCTCGGTATTCATGAGATAAAGAGACAGGAAGTGCAGGGTGGCGGAGGAAAGAGGCATGAGGTGGAATCAACACCGGGCAGCCTCGGTATTCAAGAGATAAGGAGACAAGAAGTGTAGGGTGGAGGAGGAAAGAGGCATGAGGTGGAATCAACACCGGGCAGCCTCGGTATTCATGCGATAAAGAGACATGAAGTGTAGTGTGTTGGAAGAAAGAGGAATGAGGTGGAATCAAGACCAGGCAGCCTCGGTATTCATGAGATAAAGAGACAGGACGTGTAGGGTGGATTAAGAAAGAGGAATGAGATGGAATCAAGACCAGGCAGCTTCGGTATTCATGAGATAAAGAGACAGGAAGTGTAGGGTGGAGGGAGAAAGAGGCATGAGGTGGAATCAAGACCGGGCAGCCTCGGTATTCATGAGATAAAGAGACAGGAAGTGTAGGACGCTGGAAGAAAGAGGCGTGAGGTGGAATCAAGACCAGGCAGCCTCGGTATTCAAGAGATAAAGAGACAGGAAGTGTAGGGTGGAGGAAGAAAGAGGCATGAGGTGGAATCAAGACCGGGCAGCCTCGGTATTCATGAGATAAAGAGACAGGAAGTGTAGGACGCTGGAAGAAAGAGGCGTGAGGTGGAATCAAGACCAGGCAGCCTCGGTATTCAAGAGATAAAGAGACAAGAAGTGTAGGGTGGTGGAAGAAAGAGGAATGAGGTGGAATCAAGACCAGGCAGCCTCGGTATTCATGAGATAAAGAGATAGGAAGTTTAGGGTGGAGGAAGAAAGAGGCATGAGGTGGAATCAAGACCGGGCAGCCTCGGTATTCAGCAGATAAAGAGACAGGAAGTGTAGGGTGGAGGAAGAAAGAGGCGTGAGGTGGAATCAAGACCAGGCAGCCTCGGTATTTATGAGATAAAGAGACAAGAAGTGTAGGGTGGTGGAAGAAAGAGGAATGAGGTGGAATCAAGACCAGGCAGCCTCGGTGTTCATGAGATAAAGAGACATGAAGTGTAGGGTGGTGGAAGAAAGAGGAATGAGGTGAAATCAAGATCAGGCAGCCTCGGTATTCATGAGATAAAGAGACAGGAAGTGCAGGGTGGAGGAAGAAAGAGGCATGAGGTGGAATCAAGACCGGGCAGCCTAGGTATTCATGAGATAAAGAGACAGGAAGTGTAGGGTGGAGGAAGAAAGACGTACGAGGTGGAATCAAGACTAGGCAGGCATAGTATTCATACACCTCACCATTAGGCAGCACTGGCAGGAGGCTCTCAAAGAAAACTTTTGGTCATGTCTCTAGTGTTTGTATTGTTGGTATCAAATGGGGCACTGGTCTGTAATGACTATTATATTGTTCTAAAACAACAAAATGTGTTTTAAAAAACAGAATACCCCTATTTTGTTTTGGTCTGTCCACTATATGGGGTCTCCTCGCATGTTGCCCTCAAGGTATGACCTTTCAGACAGTATATGATTTGCAGAAGCTGCACTATATGAACCCCTACACTGAAGACAGAGTTAACAAGCATACTCCTATCAGCTGAGTTTAAGATACTGAAAGTAAGAAGCACATCCCGAAATTAACAGCTTAATTCCAAAAAAGCAGACCCTAATATGAAGAGATGCATTCCGGGAATTCACTGAAACCCAGAGGGTTACAGTCAGAAATCTATACCAGACAGGGCCAGACTGGACGTAGTGGTCACCAGGCGTTTTCCCAGTGGGCAGGAAGGGCGAAGGCCAATTTTGGAGCAGTGGGGATGGTTTTTGTTACTAGGGGTCAGTTTTGCAACAGTGCTGCAATATTGGCCCCCTGAAACAAAGGCATCAGCAGTGTTTCACACCCACCCCCCCTCTGCCCTCCGACCCCTCCACATCACCCAGTGCCTGTGTTATTTGTATAATCAGTGTAAGATGCCAGCTGTACCATATCACATGCAGCACTTAATATTGTATAATCAGTGTGAGATGACACGCCTGATACCATTAATCATATCGCACACTGCTTCTGTTCATTTATACCCAGAGCGACAGGACACCGCTGTTGAACATAGCCCTCCTTAGAGGGGTTTCCCTAAAGCTTTTTGTCTTCCTGGTCCTTGCCAACTCTCTTTTCATGACTTTGTGACTCTGGGGACTTTCCCACTGTACTGTACTGTACTGCAGCGGCCTTCCTACACATGTCAGAAAGGGGTGTTTACTTTCTTGGTTTAGGCGTCGTACCTGAGAGTGCCCTGTAAAAGGGTACACCACATACCCAGGGTGGGTACTACACTGCCTGGTAGTGGGAAGCCGCACTGATTGTGCCATCCACTAGAATACCCTGTCAAACATGTATCACGCTCAGGGTGGCCTTTCTCACACATTAGCCAAGCCTGAGGGGGCCTTTCACTACCACCAGAGTGGACCTAGGTTCTGAGGGGTGGAGCTCGGGGTAGGCGAGTGGCCGGGTAGGTACACCTGCGTGTTCACTGCCCAGGTAGGGACGCACCCCCATGTGGGTTTCCCTACCTAGGGGTCGGCTTGCCCCATGTGACACCTCCCATGGGTGGCTAATTCTCTTGTAGTGGCCTTAGGGCATGGGGTACTCTCCCACTGTAACTGCAGTGTGTAAGTGCCCGCGGCCTTCCTACCCATGTTAGGAAGTGATGCTTACCTGAGGTTTCTGAACGTAGGTCAGGTCTGCCATTGCAGGCCTGTGTGTGCGCATTCACATCTATGGTGGTTGTCAACCGGTGTCCAGCCTGCCACAGCAGGCCAGTGTGCACATTTGCACCTATGAGGTTTAAAACCAGTGACCCGCCTGCCACTGCAGGACGGTCAGCGCCCTTGCACCGATGATGGGCTTGAACATGTGTCCAGCCTGCCACTGCACGTCAGTGTGCGAATTTGCACCTATGGTGTGTCTAAACATGTGTTTAGCCTGCCACTGCAGGTCTGTGTGTGTGCCGTTGCGCAGCTATTCAGGCTGGCCTTTTCAAAATCATTAGCCATCCTGAGAGGACCTTTCACTACCACAAGAGCAGCCAAAGGGCAAGTCTTAAGGGGTGATGCAAGTGGTAGGTGAAAGGCAGGGCAGGTACACATGTGTGTTCCCTGCTCAGGTAATGAAGAATACCCTTGTGTGTTTTCACTATCTATGAGGGTTGCTCTTCCTATAGGTTAACATGAGGGAATAGTTGAAAATACTTCAAGTTGCAGTAGTGACTTGCTGTGGAGCAGCCTCATAATGTTTCCTATCATTGGATTCACAATGACAAACCCACTCATGTGGCAAAGAGTGGTTTTGTCACGACTAGTGTAGAAATAAAAAGTTACTTACCTGTAACTACAGTTATTCAATATTGCTATCTTTCATAGATTCACATGCTTGAAATCATTCCACGTTGTGGAAGTGGGAGATCCGCAGTACCTTAATTAAGCAGTATGATAAAAGTATTATAGGCTATAATGGCCCTAGGCCATCAGATTAATATCCTATCTATGTCCTTTTTAAAAAAGGACCAACGTTTAAAATATAACCAATCAGCTGCTAGCACCCTTTAGAACACTCCCAAGAGAGGCTGAGTCCCTCTGATTTTCCAGCACAAGTGTGAGTAATATTACAGGAACAAGGGGAGCCTCTCCGGGGAGCAGGGTGGGTTGCATGTAAATCTATGAAAGATACCAATACTAGATAACCGAAGTTACAGGTAAGTAACTTTTTTTCTTATCCATTATTGGGGTATCTTTCATACATTTACATGCTTGAATCAGAGTAGCAAGCAGTATCATGTTAAATGTATTTACCCTTAGTGGATGGTGGGTAACATTAATATGCATTTGCAGATAGGGCATTTAAAAAATGACATGCAAACATCTTCATTATCTACACTGAGATGATGAGCAATTATGTGTAAAATTGCGACAACTGTTAAGCAGTTATATACCAACATCAGGACACATTTAACAACTTGAACATAATGAAGAAAAACCTCTACTTAAAGAAGTCCATCTAATTGGAATAAATGACGCAATACCGCCTGGCCCAGGGCTGTGTCAGTACGCTGCACTGATTCGAGGCAGTAGTGCTGCGGGAACGTGTGGGTGCTCTTCCACGTCACAGCGCAGCATATTTTCTGAAGTGGAATGCCTACAAACAGAGCAGTCAAAGTGGGAACTGCTCTTGTAGAAAGCGCTTTAATCCTTATCGTCAAAGGTTTGCCCGCTTTGAGATGGCAAAATTCAACTGCTGCCGTGATCCATCTGGCAATGGCTGGTTTTGTCACTGTGGTACATTGACCATCAGCCAAGAATAGCTGGTCCGTTTTGCAGATGTTCTTAGTTCTTTGTAGGTAGAATTTGAGACATCGGTTAATGTCCAAAGAGTGCAGAGCCTGTTCCGGTGGTGTACCAGATTGGGAAAGAAAGACCTAAGGAAAACAGGCTCATTAAGGTGAAACTGTGAAGGAACTTTTGGGATGAAGTTAGGATGTCCTGAGAACCACAGAGTCATCCGTGAAGCGAAGGAAAGGTTCTTTAGTGGTAAAAGCCTGTATCTCACTGACTCTTTTGGTAGATGTGAGAGCGAGGAGAAGAGCAACTTTCCACATGAGAAATATGAGGACAGCTCGATGAATGGGCTCGAAAGGTTGCTTCATGAGTAGCAAGAGAACCAGGTTACGATGCCATTCTGGTGGAGGAGCTCTCACCGGTGGGAAAGTTCAGAATAATCCTTTCATGAATTGCGTTATGAGTCTTGTAGAACAGAGAG
The DNA here is from genome assembly GCF_964261635.1 of Lissotriton helveticus. NCBI lineage: Eukaryota > Metazoa > Chordata > Amphibia > Caudata > Salamandridae > Lissotriton > Lissotriton helveticus. Next base: position 15,098,822 of record NC_136073.1, read on the forward strand.
ACACATTCATAGAAGAACGTCCATACTGAGAAATTGCAGCAAGGTGAATGTTTACTGATGCACAGACCAGGCCTGACTTCGCCAGGGAAAGTAGATAAGGTAAGATCTGCTCTGGAGAAGGGCGGAATGAATGCAAATTGTTCTGTTGGCACCAAATGCATAATCTTTTCCAGTTTAACCTCTGTGTCTTGTTGGTGCCATCCGCTCTAGACTTGCAGAGAATATCTCTGCAATACTGCACAATCTTTAGATCCCAAAGTTCATAGAATTCAGGAGCCATGCATGCAATTCGAAAGATGCTGGCTCTGGGTGAAATATTTGGCACCTGTTCATGGTAAGAAGAGATGGCGTTGGTGGAAGGCAAATGTGGTTTTGACCTCTGAGAGGAGGAGAAGCTTCAAAAACCAGTGCTGCCTGGGCCACTTGGAGGTGCCCCCCAAGGAGACAACAGTGTTCTGCCTTCAACTTGGTGAGGACCTTGGGAATCAGTGGGATGGGGAGAAAAGAGTATGCATACATTCCGGACCATCGCATTGAAAGGGCAATCCCCCATGATCTTGGGAGAGGGAATCTGCTGGCATCTGCTGGCATAAAACTGGCATTAGGTTTTGCTGTCTGTGGCGAAGAGGTCCAGTGCTAGTTTACTCCATCTCGAGAACACCTAGTCTAGCTGATGGTGGTCCAATTCCCACTCATGGCAACTGACTTTGTCCTGCTGAGAGCATTTGCTACAGTATTGCGAAGTCCCGGAACACGTTCGGCTCTTAGGGATGTTCTGTGATCCATGAGCCAAAGCTCTTGGGCTTCTAGGGAGAGTGTTAGAGATTTTATTTCTCCCTGTTTGTTGATGTAATACATGCTGGTTGTGTTGTCTGCATGAACCAGCACTGAGGATCCGGAGATCCTTGGGAGGAAAGCCTACAGGGAAAGGAATTGAGCTCCAGGCTGTTTATGTGCATTAGTCGTTGATATAAGGACCGTTTCCCTTGGATTTGGAGGCCATGCAAATGGCCTTCCATAGAGGCGTCCGTTGTGACGAAGAAATCTGGAACCAATGGTAGAAAGGTGGGGCCTCCTAAAAGAAGTGGTCTGAGATACCACCATTTTAACGCTTCCCCCATGCGTGGGGTGATTGAGATTACATCTTTGAAGGACCCTGTCACTGTACCCACTGAAGTTGAAGCTCTTCCTGCAGCAGTCTCATCTAGAGGCAAGCCAGTGGAATTAATTTGATTGCCAAAGAAAGCATGCTTAGAAGCGATTTGTATATTCTCACAGAAACGTACTGTTTTCCTGCAATATTTCCTGCTAAGTTTGCCAACCGCTCTTGTCAGTCTTGAGAGAGGAAGGCCTTGTTCTGGATTGTGTCCAGGTCGGCTCCAAGTGATGTCATTGCTTGACTGGCAATGACAGAAGACTTCTGTTGGTTTATGGTAAGGCCAAGGTTGTGAAAATTGCCAGGCAGGCTACTGTAGCATTGGTTGCCTCCAGAGAGGTTGGTGCTTTTAACAGCCAGTCATCCACGTTGGGGACTTTCTGACCTTGCTTTCTTAGGGTTGCTGCTACTGGGGCCATGCACTTGGTGAATATCCGAGGAGCAGATTTCAGGCAGAAGGGAAGTACCTTGAATTATAAATAGGTACCAGCTATGGTGAATCTGGTGTATCTTCGATGCTTGGGGTGGATGAGGATATGAAAATAGGCCTCTTCCAGAGCTAGAGATGTCATGTAATCTTACCTGTTGAGGTGCTGAAGGATGTTTGAGAGTGGAATCATCCTGAAAGTTTGCTTCCTGAGGAATTTATTGAGTTTCCTGAGATCTAAAATAGGTCTCCACTCCTGATTTCTTGCATATGAGGAAAACACGGGAGTGGAATCCTCTTCCCCTTTGAGCTACAGGAGCCTTCTCTATGCTCCATGGAGAGCATTATTCTGGCATCTTTTTTCAGTAAGTGAAGACAAGGGGGGTGCACTCCCCTGGGCAGAGTGTTTGGTGGTGTTTCTGTAAACCCCAAGGTATGGCCATAGGTGACTAAATCCAATACCCATCCAACCGTTTTAATGTTCTGCCATTGATGGATGTGGTTGGAACTTTTCACACCAACTGGACGGCAGGGGGTAATAGCTAGTACCTTACTGAGGTCACTGCTTGCAACTTGAGTCACGGCTCTGGGATAGTGGTCTTCTGACGAACCCCTGTTGAGAGACTCCCAATGTACATGGTTGGTGATATGCTGGCTGCTGATAACTCTGTCTATACTGTGGCTGAAACGGCTGGGTGGATTGGTATGCACCTCTATTGCTTGAAAAACCCAATCCACGTGCTTCTCGATTGGGCATCTTCCGATATTGTAGGGTGCCAAGATATTTGGCGAACTCAGTGTCCCTCTTAATGGTGATCAAGACGTTATCAATATGCTTTCCAAAAAAAGTATCACCATCTTAAGCCATGTCCAAGATCTTAGATTGGACTACAGGTCTGAATGAGACCACCTTAAGCCATCCTTAGCACCATAAGACCGCGTTGCCAGCTTGTTGTCTAAAGCCTTTAGTGACTATATCCATGGCACAGTCAAACACATCCGAGGCTGCGTGCTCTCATTCCAGCAATATTTTCTTGGTTTCCTGTCTCTTGTCCTCTGGGAGAAGGTCCAAAATGGCACTTATATCGGTCCACATCTGGTTGTCATAACGGTCAAGAATAGCCAAAGGGTTAGCTGCTCGTGCAGTTATGGCAGACATGGTGAAGAAGCGTTTGCCAATATTATCCAAGCAACACCCCTCCTTGTCAGATGACGTTGTAATAGGGGTCAATGGATTTTTTGATCTCCTCTGCGCCGCCTGAGATATGACTGAATCAGTCATGGGGTGGCCTTTGAGGCATGAAGGGGAATCCTACAGGCCCTATACTTTGTGTCACTTTGCTGCTACTGTAGTTCGAGTTTTCATGACTTTGGGCCCCTCCTGCCAATTATAATAGATAAACGAAATGGATTGTACTGACTTCCTTGTCTGTTCTTTAAAGTCGCAGGGGAAGCAGTCTGGTCGCTTCACTGCCATAGGAAGGTGGAATCTGGTGGTCACTTTCTCCATTAGACTGTGAAAACATCCAATAGCCTCTGGAGAAGAGTACACAGGTTGATGCGGAAGTGGGGATAGTGCCGGAATGGCATAGTAATCCCAGTCATGTGCCAGCAGTGGAGGGTCATGAATCTCGCCCTCTTAAGTGTTCTCATCAGTAGAGGATGGTTCGTCTATAGGAGGTACTGCTAAGGGGCAAGGCGTCAGCCTAGGAGTTGGAGGCGGAAGCACAGGTGAAGTAAAAGGGGCAGTGGGCTGCGGTGATGGTGCCTCAGTACATTCTTTTTGAGGTTGAGGGAAACGCAACCTGTAATCCAACAACATAGTTTGTAAATCCTGGATCAAGAAGGTTGGTAGGTGTGTAGTATCCCCTATAGGAGTGTTCAACTAATATCTATAAGGCTTAAATTGCCTTGGAGGAGGCAGGTAATAATTTTGGTTGTTTCTCATCATCATAGTCCTCGTCCTCTTCCTGACACTTAACATGCGGCTCTGAAGGGCTATGAGTTGTCCGCAAGAGGACCATTCTCATCCAATTCCTCCTTGTCCAGCACGTAGCTTGGAGGCAATGTGAGACCTTGTTTGGGGAAGTGACCTCAGGACGTAGAAATGTCGTGGAGCACAAGTTACTTACCTTCAGTTACGATATATCTGTAAGAAACAGTAGATAGTATTAGATTCCTTACCTTAGAATATCCCCAGGCGTCAGACTGGATCCGGAAAGTTTTGCGCAGCAGAACCCCTGGCGTCGGTAGGCGTCGTGCGCAGCTCAGCGTCAGTCGTCGGCGTTGTCAGGTCCCACTGCAGAGCCCGCATCCGCCACCTGGTGTGATGCACCAGAAGGATTTAGGAGGCCATCAGCGCCAGGAGCCGCAGCATCAACCTGACCGAGACTCGGGATAAAGGCTGAAAGATCGGAATCAGAGCCTGAATATCCCGAACCCGCTGTTCGGGAGGATAAACCCAAAACTGCGCCGAGTCCAGAACCGCTCCGATGAACAGGAGGTTCTGAGAGGGGCACAAGTGTGACTTCGGCACATTGATGGAGAACCCCAGCAGGTGCAGGAGGTTGGCCGTAGTCTGGAGGTGGCTGATGACTGTCTGGGGCGAGCCCGCCTTCAACAACCAGTTATCGAGATAGGGGAAGACTGACACCCCTAATCTGCGCAGATGAGCTGCGACCACTGCCATCACTTTCGTGAACACCCGAGGGGCGCTGGTAAGGCAGAAGGGGAGCACGTTAAACGGAAAGTGCTCGTGGCTTACCGTGAACCGCAGGTAGCGCCGGTGGGCCGGCAGGACGGGGATGTGGAAATATGCATCCTGCAAGTCCAACGCTACCATCCAGTCTCCTTGGTCTAGGGCAGCTAAGACCTGAGCCAAAGTCAGCATCTTGACCTTCTCCTTCCGGAGGAAGCCGTTGACGTCCCGGAGGTCCAAGATAGGGCGTAGGCCCCCTTTGCCCTTCTTGGGAACCAGAAAGTAGTGGGAATAGCAACCACACCCTACTTCTGGCCCAGAAACGCGCTCGATGGCCCACTTGGCCAAGAGGGCCGTAACTTCCTCCTGCAGAAGATTCAAGGGATCCCCCGACACGCGGTGGTATTGCGGTGGCATGGCGGGAGGGGTCGCCTCAAAGGGGAGGGAGTAGCCCCTTCGGACGATTTGCAGCACCCACCTGTCCGATGTGATGGTGCGCCAGTGAAGGAGGTGATGGCGAACCCTGCCCCCCACTGGCGTCGAATGGGCCTGAAAGCTAGGACTATGAGGGCTTTGAGGCGGATGCTGCGGGGGTGGATGTGGACTGGCCTCGCCGCTGTCCCTGGCCACTGCCACGGCGGTTACCACGTCCGCCGCCACGCTGGATGTTAGTCTTGGCCACGAAAGGAGCGAAAGGCAGACTGCTGCTGACGCGGGGCCGACAGGCCCAAGGACTTGGCCGTAGCCCTGGAGTCCTTGAAGCGTTCAAGCGCATGATCTGCCTTGCCACCAAAGAGGTGGATGCCATCAAACGGCATGCCCATGAGGAAGCTCTGGACATCAGCCGAAAAGTTGGCGGACCTCAACCAGGCGTGGCAGCGAACCGCCACCGTCATTGACATCGCCCTGCCCAGTGAGTCTGTGGTATCCAGCCCACATCGAATAGAATACCACGCTGAGATTCGTCCCTCCGCGAGGGCTTGAGCGAGCTTTGCCCGGGCCCCTTCCGGGCACTCTGGCAGCACGGCTGCAACCGTATCCCACAGAGAGTGGGTATAATGGCCCAAGAGGCACGCGGTGTTGACTGACCGCAGTCCGCAGCTAAGGGACGAGAACATTTTCTTACCAAACTGTTCGTACCTCTTGGAATCCCAATCTGGGGGAGCAGTCGGGAATGCGGATTGGGAAGTGGAGGCCTGGATAACCAGGCTCTCGGGGGTGGGGTGGGAGGACAGGAAGCTAGGGTCGCCCGGAGCTGGGCGGTGGCGCCTGGTAACGTGCCTATCTACAGGAGGGCCTGTAGCGGGCCTGGACCAAGTGCCCAACAGGACGTCCATGAGAGCCTCATTAAATGGCAGTAAAGGCTCCGGAGAGCCAGCCTGCCTGCGGTCTAAGGACCTCAGTGAGGATATTAGGCCTCACAGTAGCGACGGGGAGCGTAAGCGCCAAGGCCTTGGCTGCCCGCGTCAGCACCACACTATAAGCAGCCCCCTCCTCCATAGCCACGGTAGGAGGGGAGACAAAGCCAGTGTCAGGCGAGGTGTCTAGACCACTGGCCTCTCCTAGCTCCTCTGTCCAGTCCTGAAAGGACTGATACTCACGTGTCAGAGGGTCCTCAGACCCCTCCCAACCCTCCTCGTCCTCTATGTCCTGAAATTCAGGGTCAAAGGATGGAGCCGGCTCAAAGAAGAAAAGTTCTTCGACCGGCGCCGAATGCGGCGTCGAGTGACGCCGGTCATACGCTGGATCCGGACCGAGGGAAAGATCTGGGACGACGATGTCCAGGGACGGCATCGGGAGCGACACCCAGGGGGTCGGCGCTGGCGTAGGGGTCATGAGGTCGACCAGCGGCGACCCGGATCCAGTGGGGCCTTGCGGCGTCGGGACCGAAGTCGCCGACGGCGCCGGGGCGAAGCAACCGACGGCGCCGGCCCGCCAAGGCCCCCAGTCGGGGCTGTGGGACCCGAAGGCGCGCCGACAACCCTCGACGGAGGGAAGTGAGTCCTCATGGCCACGAGGAAGTCACAAATCTCCTCCGGCGTCGCATTAAGCCCGGGGACCGGCGGGTGTGGGGCTGGCTGCGACGCCTGCGGCTCTGGCGGGGCCGCGTGGACGGTGTCGCCCGAACCCCCGGCCACATCGCGCGAGTATCGGGGGGAGTCAGAAGAGCGGTGTCGCTGCTTGTGCCTCTTACCTGAGGACTTGGAGCCCAACGAGTAGTATCGACTCGACGAGCTGTGATGACTCCGGGCCAACTGCTGGAGCTCGAGGTGCTTACGGGACCGCTCCCGCCTAGCCTTCGACGTCAAGGCCCAGCAGTCGGGGCACGGCTTGTCATCGTGGTCGAACTCCAAACAATGTAGGCACCGGCGATGGGGGTCGGTAACCGACATCAGTCGGTCACAGTCGGCACAGGGCTTGAACCCCGGCATCCCTATCGGCACCGATGGAGTCATTCGACTCGAAAAACAGATCGAAAAAGTTTAGTCAAAAAATGACTAAGGCTACCACTTTTTCCGGATCGGCGCTTGCTGGAACGGAAAAAAGAAGAGCTGACGTCAGCGCGCGAGGGCGGCGTCTAAGCACTCCGACGACGTCATCACGGCGCCAACGACGCTGACGATGGACGTGGAGCTGCGGACGACACCTACCGATGCGCAGGGGTACTGCTACGCAAAACTTTCCGGATCCAGTCTGACGCCTGGGGATATTCTAAGGTAAGTAATCTAATACTAACCTGTTTCTTTCAGATAAGTTTGATAATACGCCTTGTAGACAAAGATGTCAAAGGTGCCGTCATCAGCAAGATGGAATCGCCTTCGCTAGAAGTACTCATCGATGGGACAATCATCGATGTCATAGTAGATGGGACCATTGTCGAATTCATAGTCGGGTCCATCTTTAACGGAGTCATTGTTGACCGTGTTGCTGGCTCTGTCATCAACGATGTTATCATCTATGGTCTCGTGGATGGTTTCTGCGACAATGAGATCTCCGTCAATGGCAGAATTCTCGTAGACAGGATGGGAGCACCAATGGCCATCATAGTCGTCGTTGGTACTGTCGACAGTCTTGACAATATGAGGGTGGTAATTGTTGTCATCGATGAGTGCGGCATTGATGGTGATACGCCATGGACAGGGATTTCTGAGAGGATTTGTGCCTCACCAGATCTGACGAGGCAGCAGAACCCTTTCCCTCTTTAGCCGAATGAGTAAATGGCAAACACAAAGCTGACTCTGAGGAGAATATTGTCTGCTTCTCCTTCTTATGAGAGTCTTTAGCCTGCTGGGAGGTTTTGGAACATTTCTTTGTCTCCTTAGACGTCCCATCATGGGATCTGGCTCTCTTGGGTGACCAGGAAGAGGTGTCGCTGTCTTCTTCTGAAGATGTTTTCTGTGGCCTTATCTTATGAAGCCACAAGAGTAGTCTGAACTTTCTACACCTTAGAGTCTTAGATGAGAAAGTGTGACACGTTTTACACTGTTTAACCACATGCTGGGGATGGAGGCAGCAGAAGCAGTCTCTATGTGGGTTATCTTCCCACATGTCTTGCAGGGATAGAAAAGATCTTTCTTATCCGACATAGTTTATTTAAGGTTGAAAAACTAAAAAGCTGTATTGAAAAAGAAGAAGAATGAGCAGAGCTCAGGGAGACTTCCTTCACAAAAACGTGTGGTGAAAATCAGAGGGACTCAGCCTCTCTTGGGAGTGTTCTAAAGGGTGCTAGCAGCTGATTGGCTATATTTTAAACTTTGGTCCTCTTTAAAAAGGACATAGATAGGCTATTATTCTGATGGCCTAGGGCCATTATAGCCTATAATACTTTCATCATACTGCTTGATTATGGTACTGTGGGACTCCCACTTCGACGACAGATGATTCAAGCATGTGAATCTATAAAAGATACCCCAGTAGTGGATAAATGCCACTTCTAGAGAGTATGCATTTTCCTGCTTTAAAACTCTTTGTGGGCCTTTTTGCAAGGCTCCAGTCCACACTGGAGGCTGAGGGACCACATTTGGGCATTCCCGAGAAACAGTTATGGGGACCTTGGCAAGCATAAGTGTCTTGTCGATGGTGAGTGGAATCACTGGTTGCGTGATCCAGCGTGGCACGCAACATGGATCGTGCCGCAACTCTCTCATGCAACATGCAGACTACATACTCATTGCATGCGGTGTCTGATTCAAAGGTTCCGACCCTCGGAAGTGGGGGCATAACCACAGTAGTGCCTCATTCTACCTTGTGAGGCATGGCTAAACTTGCGCCTTTGTGTGTGACATGAAGTGTCTGGTGTGACCAATATCAACACGCACCAGACGTTGTGCCTCCTTTCCAGGAAGGTGCGGAAATTGCAACTCTTTGCTGAGTGACTGGAACGGTCTGGTGCGACCTGTATTAATACCCACCGGATGTGGTGTCCAGATTGCCTGTGTGTGACTCTGATCGACATGTACCTGACGGGGGACCTTCTTCTTCGAGAGGCTACCCGCTTCATTCTCGATTAATCGATTCTTCCACTTTTGGCCCTCAGCGTGGGGGACCAACTGCCCTCTCTTCACCAGCTCACCCCTGATGATCTCACGTTGCCAGGTAGTATTGCCAGGCTCGGGCCTGGGTGGTGAGAGTGATTGACTGGGATTGAGGAACGCCTCTGAGAATGATTAGAAGTGGGTCAAGACTCAGAGACTGAGTGCCCCCTGTGCTTTGCAGAACTGGACTGGTGCCAAAAGGCCCTTGTGGAACCCTTTTGAATGACCGACTATTGCCCTCAGTGCGCTTTTGCTCCACATCTAGTGGGTGAACTTCCCAAGTGATGGCCAACCCCAGTTTGACAGCTGCCTCCTAATTAATCCTGCTGCCTACCCCCACCTGCTTCCCTGGGGCCCTAAGTGTAACTTTGGCCGCATGTGACCTAGTGTCCGGGGGGACAGGTTATTTCCAATCTGTGGGTGTAGAATAGTCAGAGTGATTTGGAGAGAGGAGGGAGTATTGGGCAGGGGGTCTGCAGTGTGTTCTTAATTGGCCTGCTGGGTATCAGTTGCACCGCATTGGGGTGTTGAATGCGTATCTGTGCAAGAGCATTCTGTACAGACCGGCCAGATATCAGTTGAGCAGCGTATCGGTGTGGAGCATGTGGGTGGGAGTAACAGTGTGCAGACCGCCTGTGATTCACAACACTGGCCAGCGGTGTTGATTTACAAGTTGATTTCTCGCCACAAAAGCATTACATTTGACATTGCTTGTACCCGTGCGATCTCGGTCCGCGGTGCTGCAAACAAGTTTTATAATTCCTTGTGTGTACAAATTTCTGATATAGTTGTGATCCGGGTTGCACCCTATAACTGTACGGTATTGAATTATAATAATTACACTGCATAATAGTGCTGGGGGTGTAAAATAAGATCTTTCCCAAGTGTGCATATTACTGATGTAATTTTAAACACAGGTGGGCCTAGTACTGCTATTAATAAATCCAGGTGTGATTTATGCCCAGAAATACATGATGATCATGTTGTGTTGATTATTGTGTGTGTTGAATACAAGCGTTATTTACATATGTGTGAAGTCTCTTTTGTGACACTCAGTGTATTAATCATGGAGTGCCGTGCCAATGCTGTAAATATTGCCTCTGTCATAAGCCTGACTGCTCAGTGCCAAGCTACCCAAGTTTGAGCGGAGGTTATACAGAGAGTGTAATCACCCGCCCCAGTTGGGAGCGGTGGGACCTGGCTGGCTGGGGCTTCGCCTTAGCCAACCAGAAAGTTCCAGTTCCAACAACCGCTTCTCACCACAGGATATATCGAACATCAAACAATTCCTAGCTTGAAATGGCATTTTAATTAGACATTTCTCAGAGGTCCTGTTACATTACCGAGAGAGTGACATCCCTTAGCTCAGAAGACATCACTCAAAGAGCTTGGGGATTTATCACCATAGCCGGATTCCATTTCTTACACCACAAAACATATCGCTCGCAGCGACTATTAAACTAAATTGCATCCAAAGCATGGTTACAACTGAGGAACTGTCCCCCATAGTGGGTATTGATTTCTTCCCAGCATGAGATGGCATCACCTGTAGCAAAACAGATATAATTGCTAGTGCCCACTAAGGCGCGCTATAAGCATTGCAACCTCTTGTTCAAAGCAAAATCCCACAATAGGACCACTCTCTAGACAGCAAGTCAAATTATGACTGGAAAAATTATTCCTAATTGAACTGCGACAGAAAACCTGTCTGGTCTTTTTAATTTAGAATTATTTTGGGTCATAAATCTCACACAGAGCAGCAGAAACAAGACAAATCAGTGATTTTGCTGCTAAACTAACATGCATTGGCAAAGCCAATAGGTCTTGCCTATACAAAAGCTTTTGGCTTTGGCAATATGTTTCTGCCATGTTGTACAGCAGTGTGGCTGCTGTTCAGCATGGCTAAAAGTCAGAGGAATGGGGTGTCTTAGAGTGGAGTAGGGGGGGAGTAGAGTATTGTAGACTGGATTTGTGGTAGGAGAGTGTCCTGGAGTAGGGGGAGTAGAATGGAGGTCAGGGGAGTGGAGTTCAGTGACTCAGTGGCAGAGAGTGTTGTAGACTGCAGTGTCAGAGTGGAGTGGCGTAGAGTGGTGTTGGGGTAGAGTGGTGTGGAATGGAATGGAGTGGTGTGGGGTGGATTGAACTGGAGTGGGGTAGATTGGAGTGTGGTGGCCTGGATGGATTGGACTGAGCAGGGTGAGTTTAATGCGGTGGGGTATATTGTTCTAAGGTCGAGTGGGGTGGATTGGAGTAGAGTGGGTGGGTTGGACTGCAGTGGAGTGGGTCAGATTGGAGTGGGCAGGTTGTTTTGGATTGGAGTGTGGCAGATTGTTTTGGATTGAAGTGGGGTGGGGTGGATTGGATTGAAGTGGTGTAGATTGGATTGGGCTGCATTGAAGTGGAATGGATTGGTGTAGGGTGGATTGGAGTGGGTTTTATTGGAGTGGGGTGAATTGGGATGGAGTGAGTGGATTGGGGTGAGGTTAATTGAAGTTGTGCAAATTGGTGTGGGGCAGATTGTAGTGGGGCAGATTGTTATGGATTGGAGTGGGGCAGATTTTTTTGGTTTGGAGTGGGGCAAATTGTTTTTGATTGGAGTGGGGTAGATTGTTTTGGATTGGAGTGGGGCAGATTGTTTTGGAGTGGGGCAGAATGTTTAGGATTAGAGGGGGACAGATTGGAGCATGGAAAATTGGAATGGGGCAAACTGTTTTGGATTGGAGTGGGGCAAATTGAAGTGGGGTGGGGCAGGTTAGGAGGACTGGAATGGGATGGATTTATGTGTGGTGGATCTGATTGAGTGGGGCAGATTTGTGTGCGGTGAGGTGGCGTGGACTGGAGTGCGGTTGATTGAGGTGTACTCCACGATTATGTGTTAAAGCATCATTTCAGAAATTACACATAAGAAAGAAACAGTTGGTTTGCAATAAAATAATCCTCATATTTGAGAACAGCGCCCACGAGCAAAAACAAAAGAATACAGAAGTACAGAGTGAGAACAGAACACTTGGCAAAATAATAGGTACTTGCCTATAGAAAATAAGTCTTTGCAATTTTGTTTGTCCTGCTGGGCACGTATTTGCCAGTCTCACACGCCTTCTACTTGCAGGGCACTAAAAGTTAAACAGAACAGTACCTCAATCACGTCAGGAGCAGAAGACGGGCACTGATTAAGTTGAATCAAGCAGTGCTTGGTCCCTGCTCCACAGAGAGTAACGGAAATTATGTTGGCCTGCCATGACGAATTACGTAAAGAAGAGTGCCATGCAAGTCAACAAATGGTAAGCAACAGGTGGGCTCCAAGCTTCTATGTATACAATAGTGTCTCACAAGCAAGATGCATGCGCAGGCTCTTGCTGACTCAACCCTAAAAAGGATGGGTAAATTGTGTGAGATGCAGCAGGAGTTAAATGGGAAATAGGAATCAAAAGGAAGTGCTGGAAGTCTGCAGAACCTCATAACGAAAAAAAGTAACAAGTAGGAAAAAAGAAAGCACTCCTATGAACCCTATATGTTTTATGCTGACGTTACAGCAGTAACATTAGCTCTAAGCAATACACCAATGTGATTGCTAAGTGTTAAGCGTTGATAAGTGCGACACAGCTGCAAGCATCCTACTCAAAGCCCTCAAACCAAGAAGTACCAAGAGAAAGCTCTATACTCTGAAGATGCCCTCCTCATTTGCATCCTTGAAACAAAGCTCTCCAACCATTCTCTTGACCCCCATCCCTAGTGCCATTGACTTCTTTATTTATTTATTTATTTATTTTTAAAATTTATAAAGCGCAACGTATGCCCATGGGCGTCTTGGCGCTGGCGTCTTTACCCATTCTCTTTCCTATTGGACCACTCTGGTCAACCTCTCCCTCTGTCAAGGCTCCCTTCCTGTCTCCTTCAAAACTGGGCAGGTCACCCCCCTGCTTAAAAAACCCACTGCTGATGGGAATGACCTCAACAACTTCCGCCCCATCACTAATCTACCCTTTCTTGCGAAGATCACAGAAAGATGTGTAGCGAAACAACTCTCCCGTTATATTACGGACAATGATCTTCTTGACAATTTTCAGTCCGGCTTCATCCAAAACTGCAGCACTGAAACAGCCCTGCTGCAAGTGATTGATGACGCGCTGCGGATACTCGATTCAGGGGTCTTGTCTTCTAATTATCCTTGACCTTTCTGCAGCCTTTGACACTGTCAATCACAACACTCTCCTCAACACTCTTCAACAGAGAATGGCCATGGAGGGCACTGTGCTTAAATGGTTTGCTTCCTTTCGCTCTGATAGATCCCAAATTATCAAAATAGCGAATAGTCTTTCATCTCCTTTGGCGGTAGGTCAAGGTGTTCCTCAAGGCTCTATACTTGCACCCACATTGTTCCATCTCTATTTAGAACCACTGGGAAATCTCCTAAGTAAATCCGGGATCCACTATCATCTCTATGCAGAAGACACTCAAATCTACCTCAAGGTTGCCTCCACTCACAAAATCTTCAACCGAAGCTCTACTCTCGACGCCATTCAAAACTGGGTGTCAACTCATCAACTGATTCTGAATTACTCCAAAAATGAATTCCTCCTCCTCTCCTCTTCACTTTCTCCTCCCCCGGTTCAATCATGGATGGATCAGATGAATCTACTTAATAAACCCATCATTGACGACAGCGCAAAATCCCTTGGTGTCATACTCGACAAAAAACTCAATCTAATCTCCCACATCAATTCCATTGCAAAGTCTGCTCGATACCAACTCTGCCTTCTTTGGGGAATCGTTTCTTCCCGGAGCAAGACCATAAAACCCTGGTCCAATCGCTGGTCCTCTCCAGACTGGACTTCTGCAATTCTCTTCTTACTAGCCTCCCCAAAACCCACCTGTCCCCCTTTAAATCTGTTCTCCATTCAGCAGCTCGTTTCATTTGTGGGGCCAAAAGTAGCGACCACATCACACCAACGTTATCGACCCTCCGCTGGCTTCCCATCGAGGCAAGATCTATCTACAAGACTGCCTGTATCACCCACAAAGCCTTGCAGTCCTCCTCTCCTCGCTACCTGGCGAATAAACTGAAACTCTCTGGAGGCTCTAGACCATCATGTAATGCGGAAAATGTACTGCTGCTTTAACCTTCCACTTTCAAGAAAGAAAGATCGATGGCCCAATCCTTTTCAGGTAACGCGGTGAGAATCTGGAACTCACTTCCACCTCAGCTCCGGACCACCACCTCGCCCCAAGCCATCAAAACTGACCTCAAAGTTTTCCTCCTTCAAAGACACTTCCAAATTTAATTCACGCCCTCTATTATCTGACGGAAGACCTTCCATTATAGAAAACTCTACCCTCCATGACTATGGAAGTGTCTTCCCAGTGTGTTCTTGTGGTTTGAGTGTCTGCCATTTATTGCAGTATTATCCTTCTACCTGTGTTTGGTACTCTTTTATAACTTGCACACGTCACTTTTCTCTTGTAATGTATTGTTTGCTACCTCTTACATTTTGTTTGCTTTAGATACTTGCACAAGTGCCACCATTGCCTACGTAACGTTTGTTCTTGTGTTTGAGTGTCTGCCATTTATTGCAGTATTATACCTCTACTTGTACTTTGTACGCTTTTGTAACTTGCACACATATCACTTTTTCCTCCTGTAATGAACCGTTTGCTACATCTTGTATTTTGTTTGCTCACAATTGTCACTTTTGCCTCATGCAACTTAACGTTTGCTTCTGTAATTTGTTCACTTGTAATTTTCTCCTCATGTATCATTACTTTTCCTATTGTGAAGCGCTCTGACACCTTCGGGTAAAGTCTGCGCTCTATAAAAATGCATTAAATAAAATAAATTAAATTAAATTAAATAAAAAATATATGCGCAGCCTGGCATCAATTCGTGTACCTGGGACACGCCTAGAGAGCTGCAGGTGTGCGTCAAACAATCATAGCACTAGTGCACAAGTTACTTACCTTCGGTAACGATATATCTGTAAGAAACAGTAGTTAGTGTTAGATTCCTTACCTTAGAATATCCCCAGGCGTCAGACTGGATCCGGAAAGTTTTTGTCAGCAGTACCCCTGCGCGTCGGTAGGCGTAGTCTGCAGCTCTGCGTCCGTTGTCGGCGTCGTGATCGCCGGGATGACGACGCGGAGTACTTAGACGCAGCCCTCGCGCGCTGACGTCAGTTCTGTAGATAGCTTTCCACGCCAGTAACGCAGAGCCATGATAGAAACCGACACTGGTGTAAAAAATCTAGGGCCCTGAAAGGGATGTCCTTAACCCTAGAAATCGGTTGGCAGAAGGGGAGGATGGGTGGAGCGGTAAGGAATCTAACACTAACTACTGTTTCTTACATATATATCGTTACCGAAGGTAAGTAACTTGTGCATCTGAAAGAAACAGGTTAGTGTTAGATTCCTTACTTAAGAATAGATACCCCAGCAATACCAACCCCGGTGGTGGGTCTGCGAACCAAGATCACACCAGAAAGTTCTGGAGAACGGAACGGACGAAAAAGCCATCTCTCCCGACTTGGCTGTCCAGGCAGTAATGCCTAGCACATGTGTGCAGCGAGGCCCACGTAGCTGCCTGACAGATGACCTGCAAGGGGACTCCCTGACCCAGGGCAGTAGTAGCCGCCGTGGCCCGAGTGGAATGGGCGCGCAGCCCAACAAGAGGCTCCTTTTTCACCATAGAGTAACAAACCTTAATGCACAAGACGACCCACTGAGAGATGGCCCGCTTGTGCACCGCCCGTCCCTTCTTTGTACCCACGTAACCAACAAAGAGCTCGTCATCCACCCGGAACTGGCATGTGCAATCTAGATAGAAGGAGAGTGCACTTTTTGGGTCCAGACAGTGGAGCCCCTCCTCCTCCTTCGAGGCGGATAGAAGGTGGGCAAGGTGATGGTCTGCCCGATATGAAAGGCTGTGACCACCTTGGGCAGGCAAGAAGGACGAGTTCTTAGAACAACCTTGTCTGGATGGACAGAGAGGAAAGGAGGTTTAGAAGATAGAGCCTGGAGCTCACTCATTCGCCTGGCAGAGGTGATGGCAACCAGCAATGCAGTCTTAAGAGTCAGAAGACGAAGAGGACAGTTGTGAAGTGGCTCAAAGGGAGCGCACATCAGATACGTTGGAACAAGATTCAAGTCCCACTGAGGCACCAGGAAGGGAACAGGAGGAAACATGTGTGTGATGCCTTTCAAGAATCTATTTACAACAGGGGACTTGAAAAGAGAAGGCTGATCAGGAAGCCTCAAAAAAGCTGAAATGGCAGGGAGATAGCCTTTTATAGTGCCCAGAGCAGAGCCCTGCTGGGCAAGAGATAGAAGGAAGAGAAGAACCTCTGAAAGGGGGGCAGAAAGTGGATCCACAGCCTTTGTTGTGCACCATGCCACAAATTTGTTCTACCTGCAGGCGTATACCATTTTTGTGGAGGGACGCCTGGTGGCAGAATCACATGACAAACTTCAGGAGGCAAGTCGAATGGCCTCAACTGCCGCCGCTCAATCTCCATGCAAGTAGGTAGAGACTGGACAGGTTCGGGTGGAGGACCGTCCCCTGCTGCTGCGACAGAAGGTCCTCCTGAAGAGGCAGACAAATCGGGGGATCGACTCACATGCTGAGTAGCTCGGGATACCAGTATCTTCGTGCCCAGTCCGGAGCCACAAGGATGACTTGGGCCCGGTCTCGCCTGATCTTCTTCAGCACTCTGGGCAGAAGTGGTATAGGCGGAAAGGCGTACAACAGACTGCAGCTCCACTCGCGATGAAAAGCGTCGCAGAGCGAGTGCCGCCTTGGAAATTCCAACGCGCAGAACTGATGAAATTGCGCGTTGTCTTCAGTGGCAAATAGATCTAACCAAGGCTCTCCCTACTGCTGAAAGAGACATTGCGCCACGTCCGAGTTCAGACGCCATTCGTGATCCATCATGCACCGGCGGCTGAGTTCGTCCGCCCTGGCGTTCAGGAAACCTGCCAGGTGTTGAACCACCAGGGTGACGCCCTGGTGTTCCAGCCATTTCCAGAGGCGCAGAGCCTCCTGACAAAGGGTCCACGACCCCACACCGCCCTGTTTGTTGCAGTACCACATGGCGGTGGTGTTGTCCGTGAACACCAGCACTACACTTCCCCGGACAGAGGGAAGGAATGCCTTCAGTGCAAGACGGATCGCCCGCAGCTCCAGAAGGTTGATATGGAGCGGGGATTCCGCCGGAGACCAGAGGCCTCTGATCTCCTTCTCTCCCATGTGGGCCCCCCATCCCAGGAGGGACGCATCTGTCACCACTACGTGCTCCGGTTGTGGTAGGGAGAGAGATCTGCCGCTGATCCAATCACGGTTCATGAGCAGTGCCCTCCGAGATCAGGACGTGGTCGGACAGGTTGCCCTGATGCTGTGCCCACTGAAATTTCAGGTCCCACTGCAGAGCCCGCATCCGCCACCTGGCGTGATGCACCAGAAGGATGCAGGAGGCCATCAGCCCCAGGAGCCGCAGCGTCAACCTGACCGAGACTCAGGATAAAGGCTGAAAGATCGGAATCAGAGCCTGAATATCCCGAACCCGCTGTTCGGGGGGGGGGATAAACCGGAAACTGCGCCGAGACCAGAACCGCTCCGATGAAAAGGAGCCTCTGAAAGGGGCACAGGTGTGACTTCGGCACGTTGATGGAGAACCCCAGTGAGTGCAGGAGGTCGGCCGCAGTCTGCAGGTGGAAGACGACTGTTTGGGGCGAGCCCGCCTTCAACAACGAGTTGTCGAGATAGGGGAAGACTGAAACCCCTGATCTGCGCAGATGAGCTGGGACCACCGCCATCACTTTCGTGAACACCTGAGGGGCGCTGGTAAGGCCGAAGGGGAGCACGGTAAACTGAAAGTGCTCTTGGCCTACCGTGAACCGCAGGTAGCGCCGGTGGGCCGGCAGGACGGGGATGTGGAAATACGCGTCCTGCAAGTCCAACGCTACCATCCAGTCTCCTGGGTCCAGGGCAGCCAGGACCTGAGCCAAAGTCAACATCTTGAACTTCTCCTTCCGGAGGAAGCCGTTGACACTCCGTAGGTCCAAGATAGGGCGTAGGCCTCCTTTGCCCTTCTTGAGTACCAGAAAGTAGTGGGAATAGCAACCACGTCCTTCTGGCCCAGGAACGCGCTCAATGGCCCCCTTGGCCAAGAGGGCTGTAACTTCCTCCTGCAGAAGCTGCAACTGATCCCCAGACACGCGGTGGTACTGCGGTGGCATGGCTGTAGGGGGTCGCCTCGAAGGGGAGTGTGTAGCCCCTTCGTACGATTTGCAGCACCCACCTGTCCGACGCGATGGTACGCCAGTGAGCGATGGCAGACCCTGCCCCCCACTGCCGTCGAATGGGCCTGAAATGCCGGACTAGGAAGGCTTAGAGGCTGATGCTGTAGGGGGGGGTGTGGACTGACCCTGCCGGTGTCCCCCGGAAACCGCCACGGTGGTAACCACATCCGCGACCACGTTGAGACTGGTTCTGCGGCCTGTGGCTTGCTGGACGTGTGGGGGCCCCCCTTCCTTGGCCACGAAAGGGGCAAAAAGCGGAAGTTTGCTGTCATTGGCCTAGGCCCAAGGACTCGGCCGTAGACCTGGAGCCCTTAAAGAGCTACAGTGCACTATCCGCTTTTTCGCCAAAGAGGCGACAGCCATCGAAGGGCATGTCTATGAGCGTGGCTTGGACATCCCCCGAAAAGTTAGCGAACCTCAGCCAGGCGTGGCGGCGAACCGCCACTGTCGTTGCAATTGCTCTACCCAGCCAGTCTATGGAGTAGCGTGCTGCATCCCGCCCTTCCGCCAGGGCTTTGGTGAGCCGTGTCCGGGCCTCCTCCGGGCACTGTGGCATCACCTCTGCAACCGTATGCCACAGAGAGTGGGTGTAACAGCCCAAAAGGCAGGTGGTGTGGACAGACCGCAGCCCCAAACTCAGGGAGGAGAACAGTTTCATCCCAAACTGATCACACCTTTTGGATTCCCGATGCGGAGGAGCGGTCGGGAATGCGGTCTGGGACGTAGAGGCCTGGATCACCAGGCTCTCGTGGGTGGATTGAACGGACAGAAAGCAGGGGTCGCCTGGAGCCGGGCGGTGGTGACGGGCCACGTTCCGATCCACAGGGAGGCCTGTGGAGGGCTTGGACCATGTGCCCATCAGAACGTCGGTAGAGAACGGCAGTAGAGGCTCCGAGGAGCTTGCCTGTGGTTTGAGCACCTCAGTGAGGAGGCTAGTCCTCACGGCCGCAATAGGGAGCTCAAGTGCCTAGGCCTTGGCCGCCCTGTTCAACACCACACTGTAAGCAGACCCTTCCTCCGAAGCCACAGAGGGAGGCGAGACGAATCCAGTGTCGGGTGAAGTGTCCAGACCACTGGCCTCTCTGAGCTCTTCTGCCCAGTCCTGGCTCAACTGGCACTGCTGTGGCAGAGGGTCCTCAGACCCCTCCCAGTCCTCCTCGTCATCCATCTCCTGATAAACAGGCAAAAATTATGGAGCCAGGTCGTAGGTGAAGGCCTCACCCATCGACGCCGGACCCGGACCGGGGCTGAAACTGGGGTTGACGTCATCCGAGGACTGCGCCGGGAGCGACACCCTTGGGGTTGGCGCCAGCAGAGGAGTCGTGAGGTCGACTGGTGACGACCGGATCCAGGCCTGGATCCTGCGGGGCCCTGCGGCGTCGTGACCGGAGTAAACGACGGCACCGGGGCCGAAGCACCCGACGGCGCAGGGGCTGGAGCTGCCGGCCCGCTAGGGCTCCTAGTCAGACCCGCGGGGCCCGAAGGCGCCTCGGCAGATTCCGACGGAGGGAAGTGCGACCTCATGGCTGTGAGGAAAGCACTTATCTCCTCCGGTGTCGCATGCAGCCCAGGGACCGGCGGGTATGGAGCTGGACGTGATGCCTGCGACGGACCTGCGCAGGCTATGTCGCCCGAACCCCCGGCCGCATCGCTTGAGCGTCGGGGGGAGTCGGAAGAGCGATGACGCCTCTTCAACTTCTTTTTCGAATGCCTCGACTTACCTTAGGACTTGGAGCCTGACGAGTGGTGGTGACTCATCGAGCGGCGATGACTGCGGCTCCGTGAGCGGTCCCTCGACTTACTCCACGACCGGGACCTCGAGCGGCATGGAGCCGACTGCCGGAGCTCGAGCAGCTTGTGGGACTGCTCCAGTCTAGCCTTCGAGGTCAAGACCCGGCAGTCGGGGCATGACTTGTCATCATGGTCGGCCCGAGGCAATAAAGGCACGGACGGTGGGGGTCGGTCACCGACATCAGGCAGTGACAGGCCTCGCAAGGTTTAAAACCAGGCATCCCTAGCGGTACCGCGAGTCGAAGGTCGACTCAAAAAGTGATCAAAAGAGATCAAAAAAGTTAGTCAAAATATGACTAGAGTACTGCTCTTCCCGGATCTGCGCTTGCTGACGTGGAAAAAAGAAGAACTGACGTCAGCGTGCCAGGGCGGCTTCTAAGTACTCCGACAACGTCATCCCGGTGATCAGGACGTCGACGACGGACGCAGAGCGGCAGATAACGCCTACCGATGCGCAGGGGTACTGCGGACGAAAACTTTCCGGATCCAGTCTGACGCCTTGGGATATTCTAAGGTAAGGAATCTAACACTAACCTGTTTCTTTCAGATAAGCTGCACACACCCTACAAGCAAGTCCATTGGTATTTTTCTTCCATAGAACTTATGAATAGGCGCAACTTCACGTTTGAATCAAAGCTGGCAGAGGAGGCTGTGGGCTTTAACACCTCTGACAGTGGAATCCAAAGCAAGATCTGCTACAGAGAGAGAGCCTGATCCTCCAGACTTCAGCTGTGCTTTAGGGATGTCCATCAGATTTTTATACTGACTACGCAATACTCGATGGTGAGTAGTGTCTGCACTTAGCTGGGTGAATAGCTGCTAATTTGTAGTAGCATTTGCACATCAAGCCACCCGATTTAAAGCATGTACATTCCTTGAACTAAAATCAGCGTCACGCTTTTCCAACCTATATGATAGGATCTCTTATGGACGACTCTATGGCTCACTCCTGCGTTCTCAGATCTTTGTACGCGGGCGATTTCGTAGGATGGAAGCCGGTGTAAGCAGTTAATAATAATAATAATCCACATTTGTAAAGCGCACAATCACCCGTAAGGGTCTCTAGGCGCTGGGGGCCGTCGGGAAGATTAAGCAAGCTATTGCCCAGAGTCACATGGTGCTGGGCTAACCTGCCGCCGGAGCTGGGGATCAAACCCTGATCCCCAGATTCCAGCGTCAGTCGCCCTGGCCGCGGCGCCACACCTTTCCCACGCAGTTAGAATAATCTTGTCTGTAATTTACTCACACCAAAACCACTCCTGCTTTTTGTTTGTGGAGGAGTAGGAGAAACAAAGATTTAATATGATTTAATTCATGGAAGCAACTTCCCACCTCCTTCCCACCCAAGTTTTAAACGATAATTCCGCTTTATTGCGAAGTCCAGTTTTGTGTTTGACTTTAGAGGGGATTGCTGGCACAGAATGCCTATGGGTAATGACCTGGCTTTTGAGTATTGTCTGCACAGGCTGACCCACACATGCGTTTTCTTAAAGAGGTCCATCAGGGGTCAATGTATGCACCAGATAATGCAGGGGATAACGGTGAATCCTGTGGCATTGACAGACAAGCGAGGTAGGAGTGCACATGACGGAGACTAGGTTAACTCTCTGCGAGGGGTGACTTAGGAATGAGTCGAGCCATTCAATGGTCAGAGGGATCCCTGTGAGGCTGAGGCCAGCCTGTCCAGCAATGCCTGGTGGCCCACGGCAGGAAACACCTCAAAGAGGTCCGCCTTGAGCAAGGGACGGTTCAGCCCCTCATCCACACATGTTAAGGCTGCCTGCATCCCAACGACAATTCAAGCCTGGTAAGTGCAGCATCCTGACCTTCAGCAATGGTGGCCAGATCTGCCCTCATCTTTTTTTGCCTGACGGGGAAAATCTAAGCAAGCGCCAATGGAATGGCGTCTGTCCGCAGGGGTGGTGAGTTCTCAGGGAGTGTGACCAGCCCTTAAGGGTCAAGGAACATTCTTCGGTCCCACCACCACCGGGGCCACAATCAGCGTCACCCAAAGCAGGACATAGGGCTGCCTTTGGCACACCCTGGTGCAGAGGGGCTGGGAGAAACTGCTCACTTCTGAAAAAAGAGTACATACGGGCCAGCAACAAATGCTGTAGAAGTAAAGGTGTGTGTCCAGTGTTCTACCCACTGTTTAATACCAAGTGAGACCCATTTCTATGACCTTTAAAATGCAGACATGTAATGGAAGTGAAGCATAGAGATATAAATAAAACCAAGGCAGCATAGTACGAACTCTGCCTCTTAAAAATATTAGAGCTTCGCTACTCCAAAACAACTTTTGTACGATGGCACAAGTGTTTCTCCTCTCTCCCCCAGTGGAGTCAATACCATGTTCAACAGCCCATCAGACACCAATGTGGCGACCCTAAAACACATCCCACACACAGCTGTGCACCTCACAAAAGGCTTCAAGACATTAGACAATATTTCTCTAACCTTATGGCAATTATATTGTCTCACTCTCTAGTCTCGCGTCGTCTTCAGGACCAGCTGCATTACCTTCAGGGCCAACAAAAAGGGCTCACCTCCATAGCTGGCTAAGAAACCAACCACATCAGGCAGAGAGCGCAAACCAGGAGCCATGTGTTCATCATCAGCTCTTCTGCTCGAAGGGTATCGCTTCCTGCCAATGTTGGCCACCTTCAGGAGGTGTTTTAAGGTCCAGGTAGCACGCGCCAGGTGCATGCACCGTTCCTGAATGTTGGATCTTGCAGCACAATTGTCCGTTGTTTGCATCTCTTGACATACATAGCACTGGGCCGTGTCTTTCCATTAATAACTGGAAAACGGATGAACAAAAGTAACCAAAGCAAGAAAAGGCAACGGACGGAACCAAGAGCGTCATGCTCGAAGCATGCGGTGTCCTTTGGTTCTTTGTTTCTGGAGCCCGGCAACAAAAGTCACACTTGTGGCTTTCCCACGTTGTCTGGAAAACTCCCTCGTTTGGGATCTGCCTTTGACCAATCAGCATCAAATTAGAGGCGTTACATGTTATGTTTTGAAGGCTTTCCCTGCATCCAAAGTTTAGTTCAATTTAGTCGGGGGGGGGGGGGGGGGGGTTTCGGGGTGCTACAGAGGCATCTTCCAGTGAGGTATCGAAACTTGAGGGGGACCTCCCTGATAGGTACATAGAGGGGCCCCCACATGGAACTGTGCTGAGGGGGCCCCCTGCAGCTCGCAACCCCTCACTGTGGCTATGTTACGTCACCGGCATTTTCTACGGCGTTCGGAGTCCGGACAGACAGACAATCACGGCCACGTCACACTTGGCAGTCACTCCCTCGTCTGGCAGAGCCCTGGCACACACTCGGGAGTCGGGACAGTCATGCGCGGCACAGCCCTCATGACCTGTCCTGTCACACGCGTTCACGAGCTCTGTCTGTGGCTCTGACAGCAGCAGCGAGTGGCGGCTCCGCGCACCCCCTGCGAGGGGTTCGTGTGCGAAGGACGGGCTGGAAAGACTGGGGCGAAGGGTCAGTGGCTGCTTCTGCACGCCCGATCCGGGCACAGGGCGACGCGTCTGCTCCACACCTCGTCAGAGGCAGCATTCTGCAAAACTAAACCATCACCCATATGAAAAGCCTGTCTAGAACAAGCACTGACAGAGACAATCGATTCGCATTTTGGCTTTGACAATGAAAATCTATTGGCTGGACCAAAGGTTTCTGCAGATGATTGGAAAAAACAGCATTTACACTGCCAAGCAGTGGGGCCCGCAGGTCGGTGGGGGACAGAGGCAATGAAGGAAACAGGAAGGAGGGGGGGGAGGGAATAGCTGTGGGGCAGGGGGGGGGGGAGGACACAACAGAGAGAAGGGGAGGGATTTGTAGAAAGAAGCACCTCGGCAGAGAAAGAGCATGAACACACATGCACTCCCTGTGAGTGCAATAAAAAAGTAGTTCTGAATGCAAGCAGTGCAATGATACAAGTCACCCAATCAGGACAAGGTGAAGAAGCAATGCTTCAGAGGTAAAAACAAACAAAGGAAAGGGAGGAAACCATTGAAGAAGCAGGGAAATTAAACAGACAAGAAATTCATCCAATCAAGAGCAAGGGACTGATCCAAATACATAAATATATGTCTAAATGTATTCTTTAATATCTTAGACACAATAAATCCAAAACAAGAGCTAAAGCTGTCTATAGGTGAGAACCAAAAAAACATTAACTTAAAGTGCTACACCTTGCCTGCTCTGTGTGGCTAGACAACGGGCTTTCATATACCTCCTTCATGTCACCTTCCTAACAGCAACAATACTGGTATGGCTACCTCTATCACGCGCCTTCCATTACTGTATCTGCTACCAATGACTGGTGACGCGCATCCTTATTAATTCAGTATTTCATGTGATAATATTAGACAGCCGCAGCCTTCCACCTCCATACGTGTGTGCTGCCTTTTATTGGAAAGTGAGTTAAAACAATGTGACAGGTGACAAAATTAACATGTCAGCGGGCCTGGAGTGCTTCGGCTGGAGGGAGACCGCAGTGTGTCCGCGCGCTCGGTCATATCTTAATACTTTATCATAAATTCCTTATGGACATTTTTAAAGCTATTCAGCTGAGATTACTGTGAATCAGCTGGATTAGACAAAATATTTAAAAGACTTTGCCAGACACATATCAAGATGTATGAATCATCAGGTCCAACCACCCTTCAAACCATGAATCTGTAAGTGATACCAGAAACTCAGTCTGAAAAACAGAAGCATAGAGTATAACCCTAATACAAGCAGGAGGAAGGGGGTACATTTAGTTAATTTCACATCACACCAGCTCAATGTCTGTCCATCGCAAGGTCATGAACAGCCGTAGCGCCCACTGGACAGTGGATACGTCCTTCTGGTCATGAACAGCCTTGCTGCCCACTGGACGGTGGGTACGTCCTTCTGGTCATGAGCAGCCTTAGTACCCACTGGACTGTGGGGTTGTCCTTCTCATTCTAAATCCCCCCTGGTGCATGACCTCAGGTGAGGAGCAGCCCTGCAGGAAGAGCACTCATCCTCGCATTCAAGCCGCAAACCCTTGAAATACCCTTCTTGGCGGTCGCGGTCTACGGCGCTGGATTTCTACTCACCCCAGGCAGAGTCTTCTGTTCATGGAGTGCAGTTTGGGCTTTGATAGCAGAGTCCCTGGCACAGTATGTGAGAAACGCACAGCCTGCAAAAAAAGGACAAACCGAAGAGTTAGGTTTAGGAACACGCCATGAGAAAAGCAAGACAAGTTGACAAGAAATCTCAGACATTAGCTTTGGTTTTATATGCAAAAAATCAAGTTTGGCACAGCTGTTAGCCAAGATATGTATCATTTTAAAGCAAGTGATACAATCATGTCATTTGCACTATTTCATTCTCAAATGTTAAATTTACGATATCCGTGAAGTGAAAATAGAGTTAGTAACAAACTACTGTACCGCACATACCACACATGGGCCCGGCTCAATACATCTGGGCATATACTGTCAACCTGTGCGAAAGTGGTCACCGAGGAACCTTTTTCCACACATGGTGGGAAATACCACAAATCTTGAAATACTGCCATAAAATTGGTGTGCAACTGACTTACGCAATAGGGGCACACATAGAGGAGGACCCCAAAATTATGTTGCTGGGAATATGTGGTGAAACATTTGCCCTAGAATATCAAAAGTTACTGTGTTACACAGGTTTGGTGGTGGCCAGATGAGAGATAACAAAACTGTGGGGTTCCTACCTGTAGAGAATGGTTGTGTGGCATCGGCTGGTGCATGCTTGCAGAGAAATACATTTACAAACTAAGGGGTGCCAACGAGACCTCCCCAAAATATGTGGTAAATGATGTGAAATAACAGGCAACATCCTTTACAACGCAACTTTTACCACGCAGTGCATTTACGACGCAACTTTTACAATGCAAACCATTACAACGCATTGCGCTGGGGGGCGCTCTAGGATAGGGAATAGATTTAATTTACTATCCAACACCTTCCCTACTATCCACGGGGACTGGAGTTGGAATAGTAAATTAAACTATTCACTATCCAGCACCCCAAAGCGCTATGCGTTGTAAAGGCATGCATTGTAAATACTGCGTTGTAAAGGCATGCGTGGTAAAAACATGCGTTGTAATGTCATACATCCGAAATAACACACAATCTGGAGGGAAACCTCTCATAGGAATAGATGACCAGGGTCGGTTCTAAATTTGGGGAGAGAGATGTTGACTTGAATGGTAATTTACCAATCTAAAGCTGTAATACTGTGTGTAGAGTGCTAGGAGACTTGTCATTTTTCAGCTCGGCATGGATGGCACCAGTCTATGATTCAAGACGGTAATGCAAGAACGGCAAAAGACTTTGTCACTTTTCTGGATCAGCGTGGACCACTATGCTAATTCTATGCTTAAAACCTCTACTAGAAAAGCAGACATTTATGAGCAGCAGTTTTAAAGTGTCGAGGGGCGAGTGGAAGGAGTAGTTTCTGCCCTGTAACTCCAGTTCTGTAGTAGGGGTATCTCTGTTATAGTCATAATCTAGTGAATAGTCCCGCCCATGTGCGTGGACCCCGGAGCAATCAAAAATAATCTCTTACAGTGTCCAAAAAAATGCAGAAATGCATAGACACTTAAGAGAGAATTTAAAGACAGATAATGCAGCCTAAAAAGGCTACACTGTCCAGTACTTCAACTAGAAATTCCACCACAAAATCCACAAAACAGCAAAAGCCTGTACAGATTTCCATTGCTTTAACAGCAAACTCCCTCAGGAATGATAGAGAGAAGAACCTGGACAGACAAGCCCCATAGGCTGCCATTATGTGGCTCAAAACATGATACTGTGCCTTTAAGAGAATCTTCCAGAACCTTCTCCCAGTATCCCAGAATGCATAGCAGGTCCAACTTACTTTCAGTTCTTTTTGAAGGCGTAACACGCCAGACCTGTAGCATTCCATAAAGGAATATATATATCTCTCTCCACCGGGGAGGAGGGAGGGCGCTTATGACTATAACAGAGATACCCCTACTACAGAACTGGAGTTACAGGACAGAAACTACTCCTTCTGTAGTAGGGGATCTCTGTGTATAGTAATAATCTAGTGAATAGAATGGCAAGCCCATCCCCACACCAAAGCGGCGGTGGAGAAACGAGAATCAACCCCACTAGTCTGCGAACAGATTTCGCAGTGAAGCCTGTCCAACCTGAGCATCTGCCCTAGCATCAGTGTCCAGGCAGTAATGCTTAGCAAAGGTATGAACCGACTTCCAAGTGGCCGCCTTGCAGATTTCTGCAATCGGAACATTACGGAGCAATGCTGTCGTGGCAGCCTTGCCCCTGGTGGAATGAGCCTTAGGCTTACCCCCTAAGGTCTTATTAGCTTTTTGGTAACACAGCTGTATGCAGGACACAATCCACCTAGAGATAGACTGCTTAGAGGTCGCAAGACCCGTCCTGACTGATCCATAATTGATGAACAATTGGTCTGACCTACGAATATCACTGGTTTTATCCAAATAAAATTTCAGCACCCTCCTAACATCCAGAGAATGCAAAGACCTTTCCGCTGGAGATGAAGGATTCTGAAAGAACGTAGGCAAAGATATAGTCTGGTTGATATGAAAATCAGAAACAACCTTGGGAAGAAACTTAGGGTGAGTACGCATAACAACCTTAGCAGCATGAAATACAGTATAAGGTTCTTGGCAACACAACGCCTGAATTTCACTCACCCTGCGGGCCGATGTAATGGCCACGAGGAACGTCGCCTTCCAGGACAGGTGCTGCAACGAAGCCTTATGAATAGGTTCAAAAGGCTCCTTCATCAATCTGGACAGCACCACATTCAAGTCCCATGAAGGCGAAGGAAGCCTGACAGGAGGGAATACTTTCTTCAAGCCTTCTAGAAAATCCTTGATCACAGGGATCTGGAAGAAGGAAGTCTGAGAAGGGCATTTCCTGTAGGCAGTCAAAGCAGCCAGATGAACCTTAATGGAATGGACATTAAGGCCAGACTGCGCCAGATGTAGCAGATATGGAAGGATGACATCTTCCTTGCATGTCGTAGGGTCATAGTTCTTAGACTTGCACCAGATGCAAAACCTCTTCCACTTGTAAGCATAAGAAGTCCTAGTGGAAGGCCGCTTAGCCTCCTTCAGTATGTCCATACAATCCTCTGGGAGATTCAAATGGCCATATTGCACTATTTCAGGAGCCATGCCGCCAAACTCAAAGACGAGAGGTTGGGGTGCACCATCCGCCCCCCGAACTTCGTGAGAAGGTCCGGCCTGCACGGCAGCTTCATGTGAGGAAGGAGAGACCGGTGAAGCAGGTCCGTGAACCACCACTGTCTGGGCCATTCCGGGGCAATCAGAATCATCTTCGCCCTGGAGTGGGAGAGCTTGATGAGAACCGCTGGAATCAGGGGAATGGGTGGAAAAGCGTACAGAAAGCTGTTCGACCAGTTGATCCATAACGCGTTCCCCAGCGTCCCCGGCTGGTAGTACCTGGAGGCGAAGTCTCGGCATTTGCTGTTTTCGGCGGTGGCGAACAGATCCACGTCTGGAGTTCCCCACCTTGCGAAGACTTCTCCTAGTACTTCGTCGTTTATGACCCATTCGTGGTTTTCCTGAAGCAGTCTGCTCAGCTCGTCTGCCTGAACATTCTGCACACCGGGCAGGTGAGTGGCCGTTATCAAGAGTCTTCGAGCCAGAAGCCAATGCCAGATCGCCTGCGCCTCCTGAGACAGAGTGCGTGATCTCAAGCCCCCCTGCTTGTTGAGGTAATACATCGTGGTCGTATTGTCCGTCTGTACAAGCAGAGAGTTGGTCCGGAAGGACGGTTGAAAGGCCTTCAGCGCCAAGTGAACAGCCCTGAGTTCCAGGAAATTGATGTGGTACGTGGACTCCGACGGGGACCACGTCCCTTGAATCTGCAGGTCTCCGGAGTGCGCTCCCCATCCCAGGAGAGAAGCATCCGTCACAATAGTCTGAGTGGGAATGTCCTTGTGGAAGGGAACCCCTCTGAGGAGATTCTCCGCTGAACACCACCACTTCAGAGACTGAAGAGCATGTAGAGACAGTTGTATCTTGTCGTCCCAAGACCCTCTCCTCTGGTCCCACTGATCCTCCAAGCACTCCTGCAGCGGTCTCATGTGCAGCCGCGCATGCGGTGTCAGGAAGATGCAAGAGGCCATCGATCCCAGCAGAGAAGACACCGTCCTCACTGTCGTGGATGGAGTGGACATGAGAGCCTGAGCCTTCCGAAGGAGTGATAAACGTCGCTCTTCCGAAGGAGACACGCTTGCTGACAGCGTATCGATGGAGGCTCCCAAGTACTGGATGCACTGGACCGGAGTCGGGACAGACTTGGACATGTTGATGTGCAACCCCAGCTTGTTCAAGAGAACGCACGTCTTCTGGAAGTGTGCTTGAGCTTCCGAGAAGGAGGAGGCCTTGATCAACCAATCGTCCAGGTACGGGTAGACAAACACCTTGTTCTTCCGCAGGTGTGCCGGTACCACTGCCATGCACTTCGAGAACGTCCGGGGCGCAGACTTCAGCCCGAACGGAAGCACCGTGTACTGATAGTGATTGGTGCCGACTTGAAATCGCAGGAACTTCCTGTGTTTGTGTGCAATGGGCACATGGAAGTACGCATCCTGTAGGTCTATGGCGCAAAGCCAGTCTCCCCGCTGCAGCTGAGGATAAATCTGATGCAACGACAGCATGCGAAACTTTTCTCTGCGAATCCATTTGTTTGCCTGTCGCAAGTCCAGAATGGGCCTGAACTCGTTCTTGTCCTTCTTGCGGACCAGAAAGAACCGGGAGTACAGCCCTCTTCCTCTTTGAGACAGAGGTACATCTTCTATCGCCCTTTTCCTTAAAAGGATGTCGGCCTCCGCCTGGAGCTCGCGCAGTTGATACTGCGAGCTGACCGGAGGAATCGATGGAGGAGGGCTGATGAACCGAAGACTGTATCCATTGCAAACAATATTCAGCACCCACTTGTCCTGAGTAATTTTTCTCCACTCTGCCAGAAAAAATTGAACGCTTCCCCCCACCGGAGCGGGTAACGGACGAAGGGGAAGTAACCGCTCAGGGTCGAGACCCAGCCGGGCCCTTGTTAGCGGTAGAGGACTGCTGTCCACCTCTACCCCTCTGACGATCCTGGAAGGGTCTTCTGTATTGCTGCTGTTGTTGCTGCTGCTGCTGTTGCCCAGAAGACTGTCCCCTTCCTCTACCCTGCGACCCGAACCGTCGTTGGAACTGGCGGTAGGGTTTCTTTTCTTTGGGCTTCTCCAAGCCCACAGCCGTCAGGGTTTCTGCCTCGGCCTTCATCCTGGCCATTTCGTCATCTGCGTGTTTCCCGAAGAGGGTGTCGCCGGATAAAGGCAGATTTGCCACTCGTTGTTGCGCTTCAGGCTTGAGCGAAGTCAGCCGGAGCCAAGCATGGCGTCTCTGATTGATACCGTGGCAGTATCCATGCGCGGCCAACAGGGAGATATCCGCCGCTGCGCTGATGGCATGGTTCGAAACCAGCATCCCTTCCTGGACGATCTCCATGAAGTCCTCTTTCCTGTCACGCGGGACAAGGTCCGCGAACTGTTCCATGGAATCCCACAGTGCACGGTCGTAACGCCCCAACAACGCCGAGTCACTGGAGGCCTTCATCGTCGTGGAAGACGTCCCACACGCCTTCCGTCCAGCTGAGTCAATCCAGCGGCTCTCTTTATCCGGAGGCACAGTGGAGAACGGGGAGGTAGCATGAAGTTTCCTAGCCGCCGTCACAATCACCGAATCAGGCACTGGGTCCTTCCGTAAGAAGGCCGGGTCCGACTCTGGAGCCCTGTACTTCTTGACAAGCCTGGAGGGAGCGGCTTTCACCACCGCCGGCGTAAGGAAGAGCTGTTCAGCAGGCTCAACCAGTCCTGGCACCAAAGGCAGTAGGGGGCGAGACAGGTGCTTCGTGTGCAAAGTCTCGAAGATCACAGAAGTCGTGGGCGTAGGGGCCGTCACCTTGATCCCCAACTTCGCCGCCCCTCTCAGGAGAACCTCCTGGAACGTGCCAATGTCATCAATTGGAGATACCCTCGTCTCCGGTGAATCCGACAATGTAGGAGAATATGAGCGGGTCCCAGAGGCCGAACGGGACCTGGACCTATGCCGCCTATGGCGATGTCTGGATCTCGAGGAGGATCCGTGTCCACTCCTAGATCTGTCTCTTCTCCCTGAGCGTGACCTCGATCTCCTGGGTCTGGGACGATCCGCCGGCTTCCCCGGGTCGGACGTCTTGGGCTTAGGAGGAACCTTCGACTTAGGAGTTTTCTTCGGAGGCGTCGGAAGTCTGGGCATCGACACCGATCTCGGTGGAACCGGAGGAGGAGCACCAGGCACAGGGGCCTGTGGTCCTGACGGAAGAGCAGGTAGAGGAGGCAACGGAGGAGGAGTTGGAGCCCTCGGAGGAGGACCTCTAGGCAAAGGAGGAGGAGGCGGAGGCGTAATAGTCTTCTTCGGGGTATACACCTCAGAGTACGCCGTTCCCGGCGACCCACCATCCTGTCCGGACTGAGGGGAGCCCCCCCACAGTCCTCGGCCTGTCCTTACGACCCCCCGACGTCGAAGACCGGTGTCCAGACGTCGAACGTGGTCCCCTCGACGTCGAGCGGCCCTTCGGCGTCGACCGTTTCACACGCCTCGGCGTCGACCGGCTTCTATGCCTCGACGTCGATCCCGACCAGATGGACGATCCTCTAAACCTCGACGACGAGCGCTTACGCCTCGACGGCGACCTCGACGGCGACCTCTTCGATCGCCTCGACGTCGACCTCGAGCGCCTCGATGTCGACTTCTTCTGCGCCGGAGACCTCTTCCGCCTCGACGGCGACCTTGTCCGCTTCGACGGCGGCCTCGACGACGAGGATCCCCTCGACGACGACGATGTCCTCGCCTTCGACGGCGAACGGCGGTGTCGCCTCGATGGCGAGCGCCGACGGCGGGTCCTCCGATGCCTTCCACTTGACGCCGACGACGAAGAAATCGACACCGGGTTCGACGGCGGCCTGTGTAAGTCCCTCGACGTCCGACGTTTTCTCGACCCAGAGCCCTGGGGAGACCGGGAACTGGCCGTGGACCTTCCTCTCGACGTCGTGGTCAGAGCAACCGACCCAGACGGAGACCATGGACGTTTGCTGGACTTCCTGCCCCTGGGGAGCCCCCCAGAGGCCTCAGCATTCTGGGGTACTGGGAGAAGGTTCTGGAAGATTCTCTTAAAGGCACAGTATCCTGTTTTGAGCCACATAATGGCAGCCTATGGGGCTTGTCTGTCCAGGTTCTTCTCTCTATCATTCCTGAGGGAGTTTGCTGTTAAAGCAATGGAAATCTGTACAGGCTTTTGCTGTTTTGTGGTGGAATTTCTAGTTGAAGTACTGGACAGTGTAGCCTTTTTAGGCTGCATTATCTGTCTTTAAATTCTCTCTTAAGTGTCTATGCATTTCTGCATTTTTTTGGACACTGTAAGAGATTATTTTTGATTGCTCCGGGGTCCACGCACATGGGCGGGACTATTCACTAGATTATGACTATACACAGAGATCCCCTACTACAGAACAGATTTATCATTTGGTTCCCAAATGTAGAGCCCCATACCAATCCAGTTATCAATCAAGCCCCCTTGAACCCAGTACTGACATCAGGTTCAAGCCTTACCACAGCACTTAGGTCTGATCGTGCGACTCAACTGTTGATCATTGGTGGGTAGATGATAAATGCTTTATTTAGTGCATTCACTATCTCAGACATTCGCCATCATGCAGTGTCAGCGGGCAGCGACTGTGAGGTGTACGATCCAGGTTGTTCCTTTATCGCCATCCGCGATTTGAGAATTTGAATTTGGGTCTCCAATGAGGCTGAGGATCAGGATACATTGAACCCAGTAAGAACGGTGGAGTACAACATGGGCCTGATAGTTATCACTTTATGACCCTTTATATCAGGTACTTGAATTGTCAGGTCTCCGCTACGAACAATATAGGAAAATTAGTGGTGGATACTCTTGGCCTGACAATTTGTGGATCACGTTCTTGCACATTGAACCTTTAATTTAAAATACGCTGCTGTGATTGCGATTCTGACTTTTATGGTGTCTCAATATTTGCTTTACTTCGTCTTTGTGCTCTTATATGTGAGAGGTGAGCCACATTGGAGGACTGATGATTTACCTTTGAGGATCCTACTCACTGGAACTGTAAATGTCAAGTTGCTGCCACTATGCACCTGCATGGGAAGTTTCTCATATTTTGTCTAATGGATGGCCTCTAGTTCCATCTCTTGGTTTGACATAAGTGAAGGTCCATATAATGGCAATGATGCAAGGGTTTTGAATGTTGGCTTATGTTCAGATTTTCAGGCACCTACACCAGGGCATTTCATTGAAGTCGTCTTCTTTCACACATTTCTATCGTATTGCTGCGCTGGGTAGAGATAAACGAAGAAATGCGTTACTTACCTGTAACAGCAGTTATCCAGTATTGGTATCTTTCATAGATTCACATGCCTGAATCATTCCCCGTCGTCGGGGTGGGAGTCCCCGGTAAATAATTATAGTAATGTCACCAGGACATATACTTAGTACTAGGCCAGAGGCCTCACATTAGTAGCCTATCTAGGTCCTTATGTAAAAAGGACCAAACTTTGGCCAGTAGCCAATCAGCCCTTATCACCCTCCTGACCTTCCTGGAAGGAGCCCTTGTCCCTCAGATTTTCGTAAGCACCGTGCCAAGTGGTACCTACTGAGAAGACTTAGGTGAGCCCTTCCAGGGGAGGCGGGTGGGTTGCATGTGAATCTATGAAAGATACCAATACTGGATAACTGCTGTTACAGGTAAGTAACGCATTTCTTATCCAGTATTATGGGTATCTTTC
Source organism: Lissotriton helveticus (assembly GCF_964261635.1). Taxonomy (NCBI): domain Eukaryota; kingdom Metazoa; phylum Chordata; class Amphibia; order Caudata; family Salamandridae; genus Lissotriton; species Lissotriton helveticus. The sequence goes on from NC_136073.1 coordinate 15,132,631, forward strand.
ATAGATTCACATGCCTGAATCAGAATAGCAAGCAATAATGAGCACATTTCTCACATACATCTTGAAAGACATAATAAACTTATCATAAGTTGTTACACAGTTTACATGATACTCACAACCTGATAAAAAATGTGCGATAAATTACCTGGAAGGTGGGATGATAGGAAGAAGGCTCACCTCTAATGAAATAGATGACGTAGGACAGCCTGTCCTACTGCTGCATCCTTCATAAGTTCAGAATCCAAGCAGTAGTGCTTGGTGAACGTATGCGGCGTCTTCCATGTCGCCGCTCTGCAGATGTCGACAAGGGTACCCCAGCAAAGAGCGCCATGGAGGTGGCTACCGCTCTAGTGGAGTGTGCTCGAACCTTTGAAGGCAGAGGATGGCCCGCCTGTTGGTGACAGAATGCGATGGCCGCTGAAATCCATCTGGAAATGCTCTGTTTTGTCAATGCTAGGCCTTTCCTGGGCCTACTAAATGCCACAAACAATTGGTTGGACTTCCGAAATTGCTCTGTCCTGTGTATATAGAATTTGAGACATCGTTTGAGGTCCAATGAGTGTAGAGATCTTTCAGCCGCAGATGATGGATTCGGGAAGAAAGATCTCAGGACAATAGGTTCATTGAGATGGAAAGAGGACGGAACCTTTGGAATAAATTTAGGATTAGTCCGTAGAATGACCCTGTCGTTCTTAAACTGGATGAAAGGGTCTTGCACAGAAAAAGCCTGCAGTTCACTCACTCTCCTTGCTGACGTGAGCGCCAGTAATAGAGCCGTTTTCCATGACAAATATTTAAGATCTGTTTTGTGAATTGGCTCAAAAGGGTGTTTCATTAGTTGAGCTAGTACCACAGTTAGTTGCCATGTAGGTGGTGACACTCGTACTGGAGGGAAAGTTCTGAATAATCCCTTCAGAAACTGCTTGACCAGTCTGTTGGTCCATAGTGAATCTCCACATGAAGAACGTCTGAACCTGGATATGGCCGCCAGGTGGACCTTTATTGAAGCGTGTGCCAGCCCTGAATTGGCTAGGTGGAGCAGATAGGGCAGAATTTGTGCTGGAGTAGAAGTGAACGGGTGTAATTTCTGAGCCCTACACCACAAACAGAACCTTTTCCACTTAAGGGAATACGTTTTATTAGTACTTTTAGCCCGGGCCCGGGCTAGAACGACTCTGCATTCCTGCGGAAGATCTAAATTCTGGAACTCTCTGAACTCAGGAGCCAAGCCGATAATTTGAGAGATGTTGGATCCGGATGTTGGACTTGACCGTGGTTCATTGTGAGGAGATGTGGGCATATCCTGAATAGAATAGGAGATTCCAGCGATAGAAGGTGTAGTTCTGTATACCAGTGCTGGCCCGGCCACGCTGGGGCTATCAGGATCATGGTACAGCTCTCTGCTTTCAATTTCCGGAGAACCCTGGGGATCAGGGGAAACGGTGGAAAAACGTAAGCAAAGACCTTGCACCATGTCATCGAAAAGGCATTCCCGAGGGACCTTTTCTGGGGAACCCAGCTTGCGTAATGTTGGCATTTCGCATTTGTTTCTGTCGCAAAGAGATCCAGTGGAGGCTTTCCCCAACGGGAGAACACTGAGTTGAGCGTCTTCTGGTCGAGCTCCCACTCGTGGCAAATTGAGCGCTGTCTGCTTAGCGAGTCTGCCAGGGTGTTGTCTACTCCTGGGACATACTCTGCCCGCAGAGAAATGTTGTGCTGGAGCAGCCAGATCCAAATTTCCTGAGATTCTCGAGACAACGTCCTGGATCGAGTACCTCCCTGTTTGTTTAGGTAGTGCATTGTGGTGGTGTTGTCCGTCCTCACAAGCACTGGGAAGTTCCTGATTCGGGGTAGAAATGCTCGAAGTGCCAAGCGCACTGCTCGTAACTCTAGCAAATTGATGTGGAGTTGTTTTTCTGCCACTGACCACTGACCATGTACTTGCAATTCCTGAAGGAACGCCCCCCATCCTTCCAGTGACGCGTCCGTGGTTATCACATAAGGGGAGACTGGGAGTAGAAAAGGTAGGCCTTTGTTCAAGTTGTCGCCCAGAAGCCACCATCTCAGAGCCTTCTTCATGACCTGAGTGATCTTGATCCAGTCGTCGAAGGATCCTGTACTTTGGATCCACTGATTTGCCAAAGCTTCCTGTAGAGGTCGCATGTGGAGACGACAGTGCGGAATGAGAAATATGTTGGAAGACATCATTCCTAGCAACGACTTGAAGAGTCGAACCTTGACTCTCCGTTTGGTCTGTATTTGGACTGCCAGGGTCTTCAGCTTGAGCTGACGTTCCCTGGAAGGGAAGGCTTTCTCCTGTTGTGTATCCAACGATGCTCCTAGGAAATTGAGACGCTGTGACGGTCGTAGATTTGATTTTTCCTGGTTGAGCGTTAGGCCTAGGTTCTCGAAAAGATGAAGGCAGGCCGTAGAGGACTTGGCCACGCCTGTCCGAGTAGGAGCTTTGATGAGCCAGTCGTCCAGGTAGGGAAAGACTTGGTGATGATGCTGACGAAGGTATGCTGCTACTGGAGACAGACACTTCGTAAAGATGCGTGGAGCTGACTTCAGGCCGAATGGTAATACTCTGAACTGGTAGTGCCTGCCTGCTACTGCAAACCTCAAGAATTGTCGATGACTCTTGTGAATGAGGATATGAAAATAGGCATCCTGGAGGTCCAAGGATACCATATAGTCTTTTGAATTGAGTAGGTGTAATACTTCCTGTAGGGTAACCATACGGAAAGACTGCTTCTTGAGGTATTTGTTTAGGTTTCTCAAATCCAGTATTGGTCTCCACTGCCTCTTCTCCTTTTTTCTGATCAGGAAGAAACGGGAATAAAATCCTCTCCGCTTCTGTTCTCGAGGAACTCTTTCCACTGCTCCTTTCTGTAGCATTAGTGAGAGTTCCTGTTGAAGCATGTTTAGATTTTTGTGCTGCACAGGACATGGTGGATTCGGAGGAGGATGTTCCACAAATTCCAACGTGTGCCCGAAGCGGACTAACTGCAACACCCAACGATCTGATGTAATTTGCTTCCAATTGTGAAGGAAGTTGGTAATTTTTCCTCCAACTACGAATTGCGGAGAAGAGGTGGAGGCCAGCTGGAGAAAGCAGTCATTGACGTCTGTTATTGTCTTTCTTTCCTCCTCTTCCTCGAAAGGACGACTTATTGTATGAGGATTGTCCTTGTTGTTGTTGCCTCTGCTGATATTGAGGTTTGTACTGCTGGGAAGAGTTATAAGAGGACTTGTAACCTTGATAGTTGCCACGATTGTGTTGTCCTCGACCTCTGGATCTTCAAAAGGAATTATGCTTGTATTGTAGGGTGCCTAGGGCTTTCGCCGTTTCGGTATCCTTCTTAATACCTTGTAGCATGTCATCAATATGTTCACCGAAAAGTCTCTCCCCATCAAAAGGCATGTCGAGGACTTTGGCTTGCACTTCAGGCCGGAATGCGGTGGCTTTAAGCCAGCCCTGGCGCCTTAAAACTGCTGCTCCCGCCAATTGACGGAAACCTGTGGAGGCGATATCCAACGCCACCTCTATCATCTCTGAGGCAGAGCGTTCACCCTCCAGCAGAATCTTCCTAACCTCTTCTTTCTGGTCTTCTGGGATCGCCCCTAGATATGGGGCTATATCTGCCCATATCTGTCGATTGTAGCGACCTATTAATGCCAGAGAATGTGCAGCCCTGATTGATAGGGCGGACATGGAGGAAAATCTCTTGCCAATGGCATCAAGTTTCCTTCCTTCTTTATCAGGAGGCGCTGTCATTGCCGCTGACGGATTGCTGGACTTCTGCTGAGCCGCCTGAGATATAACTGAATCAGGTTTAGTTTGTCCAGTTAAACATGCGGGTGCAGTGTCTGGGGCTTTGTATTTCTTTTCAAGCCTAGCCGGCACTGGAATGAGAGAAAAAGGAGTTTATTAGTTTTAGTCCTTGCTCCCATATATAATCGATCACTGGAATGGAGCGAGCTGATCTCTTGAAGGGTTCTTTAAAATCATGAAGAAAACAGTCCTGCATTTCCGATGCTATTTGGATGTTGAACCTTGCAGCCGCTCTTCCTACGATATTATGGAATCCCCCTAAGTCTTCAGGGGTTGAATCATCCTGTACTTGGTCTGGGGATAGTGGATCTGGGTCCGCATTATCATCAGAATCATCATCATGTATTTCACCTTCTTCATCTTGGGCCTCATCATTTCTCACTTCTTCCTCATATTCATCCTCATCAGTAGAGATTTGAGGAGGAAATGTCTCTTGCTCCTGACGTACATCTCGCGGGGGTGGCCGCTGTCTATGTGTAGGAGTTGTTGTTTCCTGTGGTACCTGTACTCCAGAGGCAGGAGAAGACGATGGAAATCTTTGTTTATAGTCTGAAATAAGAAATTGGAGGTCAGAAACAATTGAAGCTGGAAGGCACACCATAGGCTGAACAGTAGTATGTTGTTGAACTGTCTCCTGAACTGTAATTTCCTCAAAATCTTCATAGTCCGAACTCTCATGAACTTTGATGTTGAGATGAGAGGGACTGGATGCTATGGAAAACATGGTCTGTTCTTCAGGATCTTCTGTTTCTAAAAACTGCGTTGGCAACAGCTGTTGGACCTTGCTGGGTGAAGTCATCTCTGGTGTAACCAAACATGATGACATTTTAAATCGTGTATATGTATACTTCAATGAGGGAGAGCCCTTAGATTGTAGATCCGCTGACGCGGTGTCCGTCGACGGTGGAGCATCCACCATTTTTGATGATGTAGCAGGTGTTTTCCTCGACTGAATTGTCGTCATTGAAGCCCTCGTCGACGACGACGACGACGATGTCTTCGTTGACGACGATGTCTTCGTCGACGGCGGCGTCGACACTGTAGCCGTCGACGACGGTGGCGTCGTCGACGATGGCGTCGTCGATGGTCTCGTCGACGGAGGTGTCGTCGACGGTGGCGTCGACGACTTTGTCGACGGTATCCTCGCCGACGAGGAAGTCTTCGTCGACGGCTGTATCTTCGTCGACGGCTGTATCCTCGTCGACGATGGAATCTTCGTCGACGAGGAAGTCTTCGTCGACGATGGAATCTTCGTTGACGCTGGAAGCTTCGCCTTCGTCGACGATGAATGAGACGACGACGGGAGCGCCGTCAAAAGCGACGTCGACGGGTTTGTGACAGGAATGACAGAAGGTATTGACCTACCCATCGTCGACGACGTGGTAGTAGTCGATGCCATGGAGAAAGTAGACGCCGTGGATGTCGAAATGGAAACTGTCGACAAGGTCACAGGCAGGCCAGACGACACTATAGCAGGCTTCTTGAAGTCTGTCATCTGAAGGGAAGGTTTCTGAGGCTTGACCTTAGGATGACTCTCCATGGACTTTGGCTTCTTGTGAGGAGGCGCAACAGACTGATCTGGAGATGTCTGTCGAGGCCTTTTAGGAGCGGAATGGAAGCTCCTGTAGGAACACTTGCTCTCACCTGAGGAGACTACCTGCTCTTTGTCCTTTAGTCTCTGGAGCCATAGTAGCAGTCGCCCTTCCCTGTCCTTCAACGTCTTGACCGGGAGAGTGCGACAAATCTTACATTCCTTGGCAGAATGCTGAGGATAGAGGCAATATAAGCAATCCTCATGCTTGTCCTCTATATGTAACCTCATTTTACTACAAGAGGCACAGGGTCGAAAAAGCCCTTTTTTAGGAGTAGTAGACATATCAACTACCAAAACTCCCTTCTATGAAGAATAAAAGGAAAAAATCCAAAGATATAGGAAAAACCTGAGCAGAGCTCAGCGGAGACTCCCTTCAGCACGACGTGCGGTAGAAAATCTGAGGGACAAGGGCTCCTTCCAGGATGGTCAGGAGGGTGATAAGGGCTGATTGGCTACTGGCCAAAGTTTGGTCCTTTTTACATAAGACCTAGATAGGCTACTAATGTGAGGCCTCTGGCCTAGTACTAAGTATATGTCCTGGTGACATTACTATAATTATTTACCGGGGACTCCCACCCCGACGACGGGGAATGATTCAGGCATGTGAATCTATGAAAGATACCCATAATACTGGATAAGTGTGATGTTCCCCTTGTGGTGCACATCATTGATATTAAGTCATGTTTTTTCAAACATTTTTCTCTCATTACTTTGAATGAATTTCAATATATTATGCTGTTTCATATTTTTACTTCATTACACTACACAGAACGATAATACTAATTCAATATTAATTGATACTTTCATGCATTGACGTTCAATATGAGACACCAGTATTAATATGAATGTGATTATGGTTGCTTTTTGTAGTGGAATAAAGTTTATTAATATATTTTCCCAATGGAACACCTGGGTCGATATTTCAAGTGTATTACCTTTGAGAGGGAATGAAGCTGGAAAACTATCATGGCGCCTGACTTGGGTTCAAACTGAAAATAAGGCAGCGGTCTAGTCCGCGAAGATCAAGGGCAGTGCTATCGAGGAAGGACTGTTCTTAATTTCCGATGGTGGTGGGATACAGGTTCCCCAGTTAAAGGCGTAAGCCGAATCGCGTAGGTGTCCTGTTCTTGTGCCTGCCTATGATTCAATAAACAAGATGTTCACATCCTGTTGTTCCCGGCTTACTTGAATTGTTGTCTCCCACTGTGGTGCAGCTGTTCCGGTGCAGTATAGTCACTGTATATATGTGTGTATATATATATATACACACACACATATATATATATATATACACACATACATATATAGCTTTATCTGAATAGCAGTAAATGTTTAGATGCTCTGTCTTAAACTGAAGGTTAAAAAAATTGATGTGTCCCAAGAAAGGCAGACCAATGACCTCTTGCTGTCCATCTATGTTTAGAGAAAAGTGGCGTGACTTGGTGTGGTGCCAGTTCATGGGCGCCTGAGGATCCTTGAAGGAAGCCGAGGCGGCCCCTGGACATTAGATTCCTTTGCACACCTGCCCTCTGGCCATCTATGCTTATCAAGTGGCATTCATCGGGCGAGTTCTGATTAGCTGTCCATCTCGACTCACATATTCAGTCTGCCTGTGGCCATCACAAGGTGGTATGTCCTGCGACATTTAGGGCAGTTTTCTTCGAGGTCTGAACACAAGAGCAGGAGGTTGGTGCATTTTGGCCAAAGCACATAAAATGGCTCGAGCACTCACTAATGGTTTGTCCATCAAGAAGACAGGATCCTTTTTGGGTGTCTCATATTCTTATTCAAGCATTGGATGTGACCCCCCGGAGAGTCCAGCTGTTTCAGGTGTGATAGGATTCTAATTAAACCAGAGTATCATTTGGTACTCAAAGGTAGAGCCCCTACTAATCCAGTTATCAACCAAGCCCCCTTGCCCCCAGTACTGACTCCAGGTTCAAGCCCTACCTCGCCACTGAGATCTGATCGCGCGACTCAAACTGTTGATCACTGTTAGCGTACTTCAGATTCCTCCATTAGTACAAGAGCCTCAGAAAGTCATGCAAGTTATCTCACAGTGTGATCTTGTGCAATCAGACATATCTTGCAATATTAATAAAAACCAAAAACATTACTTTCACATGAGTTGACTAAATAATGAATGCAAACCAGTAGAATGTGACTACCAAAATAGCATAAAAGCTGGGGTGTACAAGTAATCCTACTTATAACACCAGCTAAAGGTAAATTATTTGCCTCATGCATATGATTGAATAGATCTAGTATGGTACGTTCTTAAAGAGTGGTTTCATGAACATTCAGTACAAAAGCCAATGGACCAGGGAACGAGACAGGGTACAGCCCAGTCTTGTGATCTATGTTCACCACAACAACTGCTGTGGAAGTCTATGATTCCTTGGTTGACTATCTGACTGGCCGTTCCCAGGAGATACCAATCAATCAATCATGTGTTTGTTAAGAGGTACAACTCACCCGTGAGAGTCTCAAGGCGCTGGGGGGGGGGGGGTTTACTCAGGTTTCAGTCCATCAAGGAAGGGGTCTGTCGAAGAGACAGGTTTTGAGGTGTCTTGTGAAGATGGGGAGAGATGTTGTCTGTCTGAGGTGGAGAGGGAGGGCGTTCCAGGCTCTGGCCGCGAGGAAGGAGAAGGAGCGGCTGCCTGATCTGGTCTTTCTGGTGCGGGGGACCACGGCATAGGAGAGCTGGGCTGATCATAGGGTCCTTTGGGGTGCGTGGAATTGGAGTCGTCTGTTCAGGTATGCTGGTCTGGTGTCGTGGAAGGCCTTGTGAGCGTGGGTGAGCATCTTGAAGGTAACTCTAGCTTCGATGGGGAGCCAGTGGAGTGTGCAGATACTGATCAAGATATCTGGTTGCAGAGGATAAAAAGTTGTTCCAAAATGTGAAGGTTCTACAATGGGAGACATAATCACTTGTTCGAGAAGATACTGCTTCTTGGAGGGTTGATTCGAGAGCAGACCGGAGAGGAACACAACATGCAGTCCATCCAGCGATGCAAAAAGCCTCACTTTAATGCAGGGCCATGGCTGGTACTGGGTCTCTCTTACCCTTGTCTGGTTTTCGGCAGCTTTTGAAAGACCCCACTCAGTTTTGTTGACAGAAGAGAATGCAACATAGTTCTGGAATGGAATCAGCTTGAATTCAAAGTTTTGAAAAAGAACCATACATAAACAAATATAATGAATCTGTTTGAATATTCCTGTGAGGGTGAGCTTTGAGTGTCTCTGTGTGTGTGTCTTTAACTTCAGTCCTTTCCAAGATATTTTTTTTTCTGTTCTCAGTTTTTTTATACTCCGCCTCCTCAATTTCTCCCTTGGTGATTATCACACCCAGTACGAATGCGTGATTTCACGATTGACGAGAATCACAATCACACAGCACTCACTGCCTTTGAAGAATATTTGTGGTAGGTGTTTCATAGATGTGTATTTTATATTTATAAACACATATATGTCTTGTTTAGAAACCCCACCTTCTTAAATAACTGCTCCAAAATGGAATTCTATTATCATTTTCAATCAACATCATGGTTACAAGATCCCAAAGCTGATATATTGCCATTAAACAGCAGCCACACACCTAGAACTGACCCATTTTGAGTCTCAGCTCCCAGGACTTCCCTTGTATCCTACTGTTAGTGAACAGAACCTTAAGTTGTTGAAGAAAAGAATTACTTACCTTTAACTACAGTTATCCAGTATTGATATCTTTCATAGATTCACAAGCTTGAATCATTCCCTGTCATCAAAGTGGGAGCCCACAGTACTTTGATAAAGCAGTAAGTATATCTAACATAGGCTATTAAGTTTATTGCCTAGTGCCATTATAGTTTATCTATGTCCTTTTTAAAAAAGGACCAAACTTTAACTATGAACAATCAGGTTGAAGCACCCTCTAGAACCTTCTTAAGAAAGGCTGACTTCCTCAGATTTTTAAGCACAAGTTGGAATAATATCCCTAACGAGTAGGGAAACCTCTCAGGAGAGGAGGGTGGGTCGCAAGGAATCTATGAAAGATACCAATACTGGGTAACTGAGGTTACGGGTAAATAACTTATTTTCTTATCCAGTATTGGATCTTTCATAGATTCACACGCTTGATTCAGAATAGCAAACAGGATTATAGGTAAATGAAATACCCTTAGAGGACGATGGATAAAAACACTACAGGCGAATGGGCTTGGTTTCCAACAGGAGGAGGAGCTCCGAAAAACAGTGCTGCCTGGGCCACTTGAGACCAATCAATAGGAAACTGCAACGTTCCAATCTTCATCTTGGTGAGGACCTTTCAGAATCAGTGGGAAGGAGGGAAAAGCGCACACATAAATCCCAGACCAGCACATCGAAAGGGCATACCTCCATGACCCTGGGAGAGGGAATTGATTAGAGCAGAACTGGCATTTGGCATTGCTGTCCATCACAAAGAGGTCTAGCACTGACTTACCCCACAATGAGAATATTTTGTTTAACTGGTGTTGAGCCAGTTCCCACTAGTGGCAGCTGTCCTTGGTCCTGCTGAGAGCGTCCACTAGTATGTTATAGACTCCAGAAACGTGTTTGGCTTTTAAGGAAAAGCAGTGTGGTGTGAGCCAATCCCACAACTCTTGGGCTTTTTGAGATAGTGTTAGAGATCGAGTTCCTCCCTGTTTGTTGATATAATACACACTAGATGTATTGTCAGTACGGACCAGCACAGAGGATTTTGCAATGCTTGTCAGGAAAGCTTGTAGGGTAAGAAAAATGGCCTTGAGCTCCAAACTGTTGATGTGGATAGACTTTTGAGTTGTCAACCAGGTCTTGCAAATGGCCTCACCAGCCCTCCATGGAAGCATCTGCAGTGATGATGACATCAGGTACAAGGGGCAGGAACGTGAGGCCTTGAGAGAGATGTGGTTTATGAGACCACCATGCCACCCCGGGTACAATTCATGGGGTAATGGAAACCAAATCCGCGAAGGACCCGTCCGACTGTATCCATTGGAGTTGCAGCTTCTCTTATAGCAGCCTCATCTTGAGGCGTGCCAACGGTACCAAGTTTTTTTTTTGGTTTGTTTTTATTGGCATTTGCAGTATCAAAACTTTGAACCTTTACATTCAACAAGACAATCAGCATAGTATTTTTTGGTGTGTGGGTTACAGATAATCGTGTTAGTCATATTACATGTCATTGATAGCAGAGGAGACTCGCAATATATGGCGTGTAGTGGCAGTGAGCAATAAACATTATTACATACACCCAGACTGTAACATATTAGCTGTTTGAGAAATTATTTAACTCACTTCACCGGAAGAAAAGCAATCACAGAAAGTACAAAGTTCTAGAGGTCATCCATATTTACAGCGCGAAGCCATTGCACAAATGGTCCCCAAAAATCTTTGGGGCGAGATCGCCCTGGCAACTGCTCCCAATATGTTTCCAGTTGCATTCTACAGTGTGTTACACTCGTAGTCCAGTTTTTCGTGGTCAGCGGACAAGCCGCTCTCCAGTGAATGGCTACTTGGCGCTTTGCTAATATCAGCAGCATCGCCATCATCCTTCTGCGTTTGGGAGGAACGCCAGAATTATCCCCTAGTAGCGCCGCAAGCGTTGTGCAGGGTAACGCATGTCCTGTAATGTTCTGTGTGTATTGAACCACGCGTGCCCAGAAATGAGCTATCAGCCTGCAGTCCCATGCTACGTGTAGGAACCTGGCCTGCATGGCCCCACATCGCCAGCAACATCCATCCGGCCGCAGGCCCATTCGGTGCATTTGTACGGGGGTGCGATACATGCGGTGTATAAATTTAAAATGTATCAGTCGCAACCGGTAATTAGAAGACAGCAGTCGCATCTGTCCACAGACTAAGAACCATTTTTCATCTGGGATGTTTGTCCCCATTTCTGTCTCCCAGCCCGCCGTAGCATTCCCGGCCATGTTCGACTACCAGCACGCTCTCTAGGGCCGCCAGAGTCGGGGGAAGGCGAGGAAACGTGTCATAGCTATTTCTACAAGAGGACCTTATCTGATAATACAAGAGCGTGTCAGCTGCTATGGGTGGAGTCTGTCCACACATCTGCTGTATTGTTAAAAATGTGTTGTCAGGAAAGATGTCTGCACCCTTGCAAAGTTTAAGTTGCGTCGCCCTTTCATGTGCTCTGCGGTCCGCTAGTGGGGGTATATGCAGGTGCTTCGCTAATTGCATAGAGGGGGTGTATAGCTTGTCCAGTTTTGCTCTGCTACATAGTCCTGACCAGGCCCAACGCAATGCTTCCACTGAATTTACCTCCCCCTGGGGCAACGGTACCAAGTTTATGGCAGAAGAGATCATGCCTAGGAGCGACTTGGACAGTCTCACAGAAACATACTGGTTTCTTGCAATTTTTCTAGCCATGTGTGCTAGCCTCCCTTGTCTGTCCTGGGAGAGGAAGGCTTTGTTTTGCATAGTGTCCAGATCGGCTCCGAGAAATGTCATAGTCTGACTGAGACTGGTGAAGGACTTTTGCCAAGTTATAATGAGGGCCAGTTTGAGAAAAAGCAAGAGACAGGCCTTTGTCGCTTAGGCAGCTTGTCCTCGAGTTGAAGCTTTTAGCAGCCAGTCATCTAGGTAAGGGAATACCTGATAACCTGTCTTCTTGAGTGCTGCTGCTACCGGGCCATGCACTTGGTGAATATGCGAGGGGCTGACGTGAGGCCAAAGGCAAGGACTTTGAATTGGTAATGGGTACTAGCTACCATGAATAAAAGATATTTGCGGTGTTTGGGATGGATGGGGCTAAAAAAGTAAGCATCTTCTGGATCTAGAGATGTCATGAAATCTCCTCTGTTGAGACGATGAAGAATGTCACAGTCCGTTATAATCCAAAAATATTGCTTGAGGAGGTATTTATTGAGATTTCTGAGATCTAGAATAGGTCTCTACTCCCCTGATTTCTTACGAATAAGGAAAACACAGGAGTAAAATCCTTTGTAGGCAACAAGCACTTTCTTTATTGTATCTTATGGCAAGTATTAAGAAAGCGTCCTCATTTTACAAAACAGGGGCCCCTGCAGACAAGATTGCTTGCGAAGCGCAGGGAAAAGTTCAAGTGTTTTAGAAAGTCTTAAGCAATTTTATATACTGTATTCTAAATAACTTACTTCAAATACAAAATTAAAAAAAAAATTGTGATATAAAAAGATGTGTTTTTCAATTATTACCTGTTTTGATGTTATTGTACTGATCATCTGTTAGTTGTACTGTTGTACGCCTACACTTGCTTTTACATTTTCGTTCTTGCTTAAGTCTGTTTCTTAAACACTTAAGAAAGCTTCCTTATATAGTAATTGAAGATGAGGGGGGTGCACTCCCCTTGGTGGATTGGTTGGTGGTTTCTCCGTAAACTATAGGGTATTGCCATAGGTGACAAGGTTTAATACTTATCTGTCTAAAGTGATGGTTTGCCATTGATGGAGGTAATTGGATATCTTTGCACTTATGTGATGAGAAGGTGGAGTTGCTGGTACCCGGAGACGGTCACTGTTTGCGGCCTGTGTCGCGGCTCTCAGAAGATAGTCTTCAGCGAGGCCTTGTGTACAGAAACCTGCCAAAGAAGATTGACAGTAGGACTATTGCTGATACGCCTGCCTGTATTGGTGCTGGTAAGACTGCTACTGCTGAGAGTGCTGGAATCCACCTCTGTGCGAGAAGAAGCCGAGCCCATGCACCCCTCAAAAAGGCACCTTTTGATATTGAAGGGTGCAGAGGGATTTGGTGTGTCCGTTTTATTGGCAAGCAAGGCTTTGTTAATGTGTTTGCCAAATAATGTATTTGCGTCATATACCATTTTCCATTTCTTGACTAGACCTTGGGTCTAAAAGAGGTTACCTTGAGCCAACCATGATGCCTCAAAACAGCCGCACCAGCTGGTTGACGGAAGCCTGTGGAGGCGATGCCCATGGCACAATCTATTATTTCAGATGAAGTATGTTCGCCCTCTAGTATGTTCTTCCTGGCTTCTGAGTGTCTATCCTCCAGGATGAGGTCAATGATGAGCCTAGAATAACCAATGCATTGGCTGCGCGTACTGTAATTGTGGAAAGTCTTTTGCCGATATTGTCTCAACGGCGTCCGTCGTTATCAGGTGGCACCGAGATAGGAGTAGATGGATTCTTAGACCTCCACTGTTCCGCTTGAAATATCACTGAGTCAGGCTTGGGGCGACTTGCCAAACAAGGTGGGGATTACTGAGGGGCCCAGTACTTTTTGTCAATGCGAGGGAGGACAGGTGCTACTGGGGCAGGGTTATTTATCACCTTGATTCCTTCCTGCCAGATGCAGTCTACGATTGGTATAGAGTGCACACATTTTCTTGCCTGTTCTTTAAAATCACACTGGAAACAGTCAGACTGTTTCACTGACATAGGGAGATGAAATCTGGTTGCCGCTTTGTTCATCAGATTTTGGAACCTCAAATATCTTCTGGAGGTGAATCGGTAGGGTGGTGCGGAGGTGGGGATGGTGCTGATATGATGTAGTCATCCCATTCATCCAAAGGCAGCTGTGTGTCAGGAATCTCACCCTCTTCTCTCTCATCATCATCAGATGATGATGGATCACCCCTTGGTGGCTCTGCCAGCTGGGAGCCAGGTGTCATTTTAGGAGAAGCTGGCAGAGGGAGAGGTGCTGGAGCAAGAGGGGTGACAGGTTGTGGTGGCACAGCAGACTGCTGTTGAGGGGGTTGTGGGAAAAGCCTCTGATAATCTGTAAGCATGGCCAGGAGGTCGTGAATCAAAGAAGCTGGAAGATGCGCAGTATCCCGCTGAGGATGAGGATCAGAATAAACACCTCTGGGCTCATAATGTCTTGGAGGTGGAGAGTAGTAATGTGGACTATGATGCCCTTCCTCCTCATAATCCTCATCTTCCTCCTGACATCTAACATTCAGTTCTGACGGACTGTGAGCTAGTCCAAACAGGTCGCCATCATCATCGTGCCTAACAAAAATGAGTGTGTCCTTCTGTAACGAAACTGGTGCTATGTAAAGCGCTCTGATACCCGATGTCTCGTTCTAGTTTGCGATATATAAAACTCTGAAAATAAAATAAAATAAAAAATCTAATTCTTCAATGTCCAGCAGGTGGCTTGGTGGTAGAGGAGAGATTTTGCCGGGTGAGGTGACTTCAGGACACAGACAGGTCATGGAAAGCTTAGAAATCTTAATCGTCTGACAGTGGCATCGTCAGTGTCGTCATCGCAGGGATACAGGTGTACTTCTCTGGTGTTGTGGTCAACGTTGTCAAAGGGGCCACCGCCGACGAGACCGCCGTTGACAGAACAATCGGCGACAAGATCAACGTTGAGGGGGCCGCCCTCGACGGGAGCGTCGATGGGACCATCATTGACGGCAGTGTCAACAACTGGCTCGTTGTTGACAGACGCATCGGCAGGGACTTCTTGGATGCCTGAATCTTCGTTGATGAGATGGGAGCGCTGATGGCGGGTGTCGCTGTCGTTTTGGCCGGCGACGGTCTCGACGACAAGGTGGTGGTACTTGTGGTCATTAATAATCTCGGTGTCGACGTTGAATGCTTAGTCGAAAAGGATGTGGAAGAGGATTTCTGCCTCGTGGATGGCTAAGCAGAAGAGGCATGAGGGTGATCTCTATCCTTGCCAGCTGGTGTTGATGAGTCAGGTTAGAATGTTTCTGAGGACAAATGTTTTTTCTTGGAGCTGTGAGGCTGGCGAGAAGCCTTCACAGATTTTCTGGGCTCCTCCGGCGCTCCATAATGGGATCCAGCCCTTTTGTTAGACCTAGAAGAGGTTTCACTACCCTCATCAGAAGATGAATTCTGAGCTTTCGCTTTCAGAAGCCACAGTAGTAGCCTCCCTTCTCTGTCCCTCAGAGTCTTTGAGGAGCAAGTGCAACATATCTTGCACTCTTTTACCTCATGTTTTGGATTAAGGCAAAACATTCAGCCCTTATGTGGGTCATCCACATCCACTGTCTTCTTCCCACAGGTTTTACATGGATGAAAAAGGCATTTTCTGTCAAACATAGTAGAACAGTAGTTGGAAATAGCTTTTTAGAAGCAAAAATTGAACAGAGCCCATGAAGACTCCCTTCGCACACGAAGTGCGGTGAAAATCTGAGGAAGTCAGCTTCTCTTGGGAAAGTTCTAGAGGGTGCTAAGACCTGATTGGCCATAGCTCCAAGTGTGGTCCTTTTTTCAGGGCTGGCTTTAGTATTGGTGGCGACCTGTGCGGAAATGTTTGTAGGCGCCCCCCATTACCACCTCGCCACGGATTCCCTCACTACCACCACTTGACAGTGTCCCCCAGGTCTCAATAACCACTGTGATTGATTGATTACGTTTTATAGCGCCACTCATACCAGTTTAAGGAGTCAGAATACTTTACATCACACATACATTGTACGGAGACAATAATAAGTGTATAAATCAGTGTATAGGAAACCGTACATTAGACAGATGACTACAAGGTGTAGGAGTCACATGTCATTCATAATGGTAGGCAGTATAGTTTAAGAGTCCTTGGTCTGGAAAAGCACAAATACAGAATTTAAAATGCAACACCATTGTAAAGATTTTTTCCTAATAATAAGAACTGATTTCTACCCAAATGAACCCTTTTTACAATATTAGGATAAGGAAAGACTGGGCACAAAAACATGTAGCTGTAATATTTTTCTTGCAGTGTGCATGCAGCTCTTTGAGGCAGTTATTAGCACACTGCTCTATATTAGGATTTTAACTTTTAATCTCCAAGGAACAAAAGGATCTCTCTGACAAAAGCGATAACCCTATTTATAGTGTATGCACCTTGTGATCTGAATGGGACACGTTCTTTTCAGCAGGCATATTAACCTTCTGCGCTAAGATGAGTCAAAACTTCCACTATCAGCCAAAGCTCCAGTCTCTCTCCAGGAAGAACATTAATCACTGGAGTTATGAAGTTATTGTGACTTTAATTGATGCTTGAAAATTGCTGGGTCAAGGAACATGGCATCTGGTGCTTTTAAAACAATAAACATGGTGTGCCCGCCCCAAGTCAGCGCCAGGTGCGGTGGCACCGATCGCTCTGCCCTCGAGCCGGCCCTGCCTTTTTTTAAAAGGACATAGACAAGGCCTAGCGCATTATAACCTATGTTAGTTATACCTACTGCTTTATTATAGTTTCGTGCGACTTCCACTTTGACGAAAGGGAATGATTCAAGCATGTGAATCTATGAAAGATCCAATACTGGATAACAGCGATATCTTCATCCCCATAATTCGCTGACTCAACCTACCCTCTTACCCTTAATTATCCAACTCGGGGAGGGTATTTGTGTGACCAGGAATTTATAAGAACCGATTACTCCCCGTTATTCCTTCGAAGATATTACTGGTCACCTCAGAGTTCCTTGCCCTTACAATTAGAGTTCCTGGTTTTAGAGTATTTTTTTTTTAACATTTCTATCTCTATTGATCCATATTTGTTTTTTAGTCACCGTATTGGTATTTATCCATATATAAATTGTATTTTGAGAATGTATGGAGTCGTAAAGTGGTAAATGTACACATTTAATTTACTATGCACTCATCATTTTCAGCATGACGCGTTTTAGCAAATTAAACAGCCAAATATAGCGAAACACTACAACCACAGGTAAATATAAGCATTATAGTACAAATATATGTTAACGTATGTCGGTATTTAGGGAAAGCTCAACCTGTTTTTAACTCCCCACGCTGTGTATCTGCTCGTCTGGTGTCCTGGAAATCACAAAGATAGCACAGAGAGTCACCCACGTGAAGCACAGTCTTCTGCTTTTAAAAATGCAGAAGGGAAACTTTTTCTGTCTGTATTTATCTGTAAAAATCCGTAAAAATCGAAAACTGAGGGGCATATTATGAAGTAAGGGCGTTACATTATCGCTGCTTTTATCGGCAGGAAACTGCCGATAAAGCGACGATAATGGGCTTGATAATATGCTCTATGAATTCCAATCGAAGCCCATGTTAGTTGTCTTCACATCTAACACGGGCTTCGATTGGAATTCATAGAGCATATTATCAAGCCCATTATCGCCGCTTTATCGGCAGTTTTATAAAAGCGGCGATAATGTAACGCCCTTTCTTGATAATATGCCCCTGAGAGCCTTTCTTATAATGTAGCTCGCCCTTCGGCCTCCTTTCCTTCCATGGTCACAGGCCTCCTCCGAGACTTGCATTATCCTAATAATGTAGGGCTGCGGGCGCTGTATGCCATATTTG
Organism: Lissotriton helveticus; assembly: GCF_964261635.1. NCBI lineage: Eukaryota > Metazoa > Chordata > Amphibia > Caudata > Salamandridae > Lissotriton > Lissotriton helveticus. The sequence goes on from NC_136073.1 coordinate 15,150,314, forward strand.
GGTTCTGGCGACATATCCGAACCTCTCGACCTTTGGCCTAATGGTTTGTTATGACGTCAAGGGCTGCACTCATAGATCCCGCTGCACGGTGACGGGTTGGGCAGTAAAACCCCCTCCATCCTCTCCGCATAGTTTTCCCGAACCCCCGTTTCTGCGGTCGAGCTGACAGCAGATAGTTTTTGTTGCATGGAGGGTATGTGTGCAGCCTGTTTCCATGGAGACACAAACCTGCTCTCAAACACAGAAATCTACAGATAAAAATATCTCCCCTCTGCTCCGACTCCCCCCTGGCTTCGACATGTGGCGACGAAGGCCGCCGCCACGGGGTGGGGGTGGTCGGGGGATGCCATTGATTTTCGAGCCAGAGAAAAGCCTCCCCCCCCCCCTACAAGGAATTGTAGAGTTCAACCCTTCCTCCACCTCCGCTTCAGGGGAAAGAGGCATTAGATTTATGTTGCTTCTGGTGTTTTTGGAGCAAACACACGAAACACCCCTCTTGGAAAACTGCCACAGTTAGTTCAAACATTCCTAGGCGAGCTCACCACATACATGTGATGCTGAACACACATGAAGTTCCGCCGAGGCGGTATCCATATGCAAGCGGCCAACCCTCGAGCACTGTTGCTTGGCAACCCCGTAGCCGATGACGTAGAAGGGATGTGCAGGGGACCACTTGCCACCATCTACAAGGCTGGATTTGAGACCAAGGACAGCTCCCATCCCAAAAGTTCAAACCAGTCCACGCTGCAGGGGGCGCTGACTCGTATGGGGTTATGTCGTACACGCGGGACCCTTGAATTATGTGATTCTGCGGTCCTGGTGCTTTCCACTTAGTTATTCATTTGCTGTATTCGCCACATAACCATCACCATCTGCTGCAGAATATGCAGATTTTAACAAAAAAAGTGTCTCTGGCTCACATAAATGGGAAGATATTACGAACGTGCGACAAGGGCCCCCCATAGTGAGAGGTCTCGTGCGACAAGGGCCCCCCATAGTGAGAGGCCCTCTGCCAAGGATGACGGGAGGGTCTCCATTTGCCAATCGCTGCATTTGGTTTTTAAACTGGTACTAATGAGATGAAACATTTGCCTGGGCAGTGCAATGGCGTGCAAAAATGACAAAATAACGAAGTAATACTATCACAAAATGTGCAGCATTAGGCCTCATATCATTTGCCTTTTTTACAAGAAAATATACTCAACTCTGCCCCTTCATTTGGTCCTCACCTGCTGTATACGTCCAGTGGCCCTAGTATACAACTTCAATAGTTGTTCCCACTTTTTTTTCTTTTTTTAAATTAAACCCACATAACATTTTTTCTCTAACCCTCCTTCTTCTTCCATCTGCTCTTCTTTTTCTCTGCCGATTCATGCTGCCACCTCCTCTTTGCCAATGTTTCCCGTTTTTGATATTCATTTTATGTGGAAACTATGAATATTTTTTTTTTTATTCGGAGAATGGCCACAGACCACTCTCGAGAGTGCAACTTCTGTTTCAGGACACAGCTCTAGTAGTCGATAGAAGTTCTACCGACAGATACATCACGACCTAATCATCGGTTGCAACTATATTTTGCCATTGGATATAGATTTTTTTTAAATTATTAACTCAAATGGAGGGCATTTTATGTCAAGAAATTTATGACACAATGTATGTTAGAAAATATTTCAACAATAAAATTCTGTTGCAGCGCTATATTTCAGGCAGATAGTCTCGAATGTGAGAGATGGCCAATGTCCGCAGAAGTGATAAGGGGGGAGGGGGGGGGAGGGTGGTGCTAGTGGTCTTAAACCATTTGGTGTTAGAGGAAGAAACGTGTCCCTTTTTAGGTTTCGCCTGGCGTAGCACTGCGCAGCAGTGTTCGGGCAAGCGAAATCTTATGTTAGAACAGTACGGGGCTTTGTCCCGCCTCTCTCTTCCATTGGCTAGCTCCATAAATGGAGGCTAGCCATTGGAAGAGAGATCTGTCAGTCATTGCCCGAGCAGATTCGTGGGCGTTCCGGCGATTTTTACTCATCCCGCCCCTTTTAGAACGTCATGCGGCGGTGGGCGGATGTTTTTTTTTTTTGTCTCGGCATGCTTTGGTCATTTCCAACGAGTGCTGTGCAGGGGTGGGCTGCACGATTTTACTTTCCTTGATTTGCTAGCAGGTAAGCGGCATTTTGTACTACTTTTTTTATCCCGTTCCCGCCCCCCCCTCCCGCTGTCCTTGTGCCCGTTCCCGCCCCCCCCCGCTGTCCGTGTGCCCGTTCCCGCCCCCCCTCCCACTGTCCGTGTGCCCGTTTCCGCCGTACCTCCTGTCCCCCTGTTTCTGTGTGCATAAGTCTCCGGCGGAATCTCCCTGCAACCCTTTGTTTGTGTGTCTGTCTTGTTACAAGTGGCGTGCGCCTGTTGGTTTTGTTTTATGGCGTTGGGAGAAAGTAGCCGACTTATGTCCCAATGTATACCCTTCATATCTTGCAGTTGGTTTCTCGCGATCCTTTGCAGTTAAGAAAGCCTGCTTCAAAGTGTTTCAGGCAAAACATGTCTTTTGGGTAATAGAAGTGCTCGCTGCGTGACTTTACAAGATCGTTGATTGATATTATAAGCTATCTAAAAAGATGTATTTTTATAACATACAAGCTTCCGTCCTTTTAAAATATGTTTTCAAGTACTGCCTCACTGCAAGGTCTGGCTTTTAGTGTTGTAGTTTCTCCACAAAGCGGGCCCAAACATGCCCTGGGACGCGCCAGTCTCCCACTGTGAGTGCCAGCCTGGGCGAGACAGCTCCACGGGCTGGCGAGCCTCTGGTTCCAGCCACGCCCCAGCACTTCAAAGGGCGGCTTCGAGGTGCTATCAACCCCTTGTCGACCCCCAGCATCTCCGCTCCGAGCCGCGTTTGAGTCTATGCCCTGCCCTGGGGCCAACATTCTTGAGGCTCTCGTCCAGAGCACTTACACCTACTTCATGCATTTTAAAATCCCTCTTACCAATGTTATACAGTTGCTGTTGGTTTTGTTTTATGGCGTTGGGAGAAAGTAGCCGACTTATGTCCCAATGTATCTCCTTCATATCTTGCAGTTGGTTTCTCGCGATCCTTTGCAGTTAAGAAAGCCTGCTTCAAAGTGTTTCAGGCAAAACATGTCTTTTGGGTAATAGAAGTGCTCGCTGCGTGACTTTACAAGATCATTGATTGATATTATAAGCTATCTAAAAAGATGTATTTTTATAACATACGAGCTTCCATCCTTTTAAAATATGTTTTCAAGTACTGCCTCACTGCAAGGTCTGGCTTTTAGTGTTGTAGTTTCTCCACAAAGCGGGCCCAAACATGCCCTGGGACGCGCCAGTTTCCCGCTGTGAGTGCCAGCCCGGGCGAGACAGCTCCCCGGGCTGGCGAGCCTCTGGTTCTTGCCGCGCCCCAGCACTTCAAAGGGCGGCTTCAAAGTGCTATCACTCCCTTGTCGACCCCCTGCATCTCCGCTCCGAGCCGCTTTCGAGTCTATGCCCTGCCCTGGTGCCAACATTCTTGAGGCTCCCATCCAGAGCACTTACACCTACTTCATGCATTTTAAAATCCCTCTTACCAATGTTATACAGTTGTGCTCGTCTTTTACTTACACAAAAAACGCCACTATGTGGCAGACTAAAGCCGGTGTTACAAATGAAGTGCCGGTGCCTAAGAGCTCGACCTATGTAATAAATTAGAGTTAACACACAACACAAGCATAAATGTTTCCCTGCAAGTCGCACGCGTGCTGTTCTTCAAGAAAGTAGCCAATTTATGTCACAGAATGTAGCCCTTCATATCTCGATAATCTGTTTGCAACGCTTACAACTGTTACATTGCGCGACATTGATCAACGGTAGCTTTGCCAACTTCTTATTAAGCCATCACGTGCACTCTGGTGCTTAATTTAAAACGGTGAATAACGGAACGCGCTGATGTATAAAGGCATTTGTGGGGGGCTCTGTGTGGGTGTGTGTGGGGGCTCTGTGTGGGTGTGTGGGGGGGGGCTCTGTGTGGGGGGGCTCTGTGTGGGTGTGTGTGTGGGGGGCTCTGTGTGGGGGGGCTCTGTGTGTGTGTGTGGGGGGCTCTGTGTGTGTGGGGTGGGCTCTGTGTGGGTGTGTGTGTGGGGGGCTCTGTGTGTGTGTGGGGAGGGCTCTGTGTGGGGGGCTCTCTGTGGGTGGGTGTGGGTGGCATTTGCTAGAGATTAAGCTATTGGCATTGTAAATGACAATGCCATTTATTTATCTGTTTTCAAAACCAACACATAAATAAAAATGTTGTCATTTACAATGCCTATAGCTCTAACTTTTGCAAAGGCGAAACCGTTGCATTGTAAATGCTTGTTTTATAGGGCCGTGACTACTACAGACTAAAGGTCATGAGTAACAGCACCAGCCAGAGGAGGGGAGCCTGGATTCTCGCCGCCATCTTTAGACACGAGGTGCAGATGGCGTAGATGGTAGATATTGAGAACAATTTGGGAGTCTGATTGTTTTGCTACTGGAAGTGGCCGTTTGGGTGGGAGTCGCCTGAGGGTTTGCCTGTTGGATGTATGAATGAATGACTCGAAATTATCCAGCGTACAAAGGCCCGTGGGCATCTAGGTGCTGTAGTCTTGCAATGCCGCACAATGAACTGTTAGAGAACTTCTCATTGCGCTGTGCCCACCTACAGGGTGAACAGCCAGGGTTCAGGGCCTTTCTAAAAGTGAGATACAGCTTCATGGATGTGAGATGGAAGGGAAGAGTGTTCCAGAGCCTTGCCGTGGCGACTGAGAAGGCTCCGCCTCCCATTTCTTCTTCCGGACTCTGGGGACTGTTACCCAGTTTTGGTGTGCTGAGCGGAGATTTATAGCAGGAACATACCATTGGAACATGGCTTTGATGTCAACTGGGCTTGCCATGTTGAGAGCTTTATGAACAGTGCATAAGGTCTTCAAAAGGATATGCTTCTCTACCGGAAGCCAGAGCAGTTCTCATAGTCCTTTCGACACCAGATGCTGCTTAGGAATATCTAAGGAATAATGCCTTGCCATTGGATTCTGCATGAGTTGCAGCTTTGCTAGTGTTGACTTGTTGGTCTCAAGCTAGAGCGCATTGCAGTAGTTCATCCTTGAGAAGACCAAAGAAAGAGCAACATGCGTACGAGCTGGAAGGGCCATAAACAGACATCTTCCTCGACATTCTGATCGACCAGAAGCAGGTTGACATTGTACGATTGACCTGACGGTCCTGTGACAATAAGCTGTCCAAAAGGACTCCTAGGTTTTTAACAGTGTCAACTGGAGTGGGTAAAATGCCAAGTGTGTCCAGCCTCCAGCTGCCAATCCAGATCAAGGGCTGACCTCCAAAGAGCAATACCTCTGTCTCATATATGTTTAACTTCAAGTCATTTTTTGGGCATCCAAGATGCTACTGCCTTCATGTAGAGGATGTTAAATCTGCAGTGGTTAGTTACCTTCTTAGAATAAAGAATTTGAAAAATTGTTGCATAATTTTAGAGCGGAAGTGCAAGTGGGGGGATGAAATCAGAGTTAAGGTATGGAAATGAGACTTAATAGTCTGTGCCCTGTTTCATATATTTTAGTTTGTGAAAGTATTAACAGACTTAGAGCAGGCTGTTATGGAGGTCTTACTAAATAAGGTTATTTCGCATTGATTTTTCTCTGTTAAGAAATGCTTTAAGACAAGGGTGTAGTTTTAGACACTTTCGGTTTATAGCGTGTCCTGTAAAAGGGTGAACGTGAAGTGTTTCAGTGCTGTTTTAGTTGAGACCAGCTTTGTTTTAGTTGAGACCAGCCTTGTTTTAGCATTGATATTCTTCAAAAACAGTCACCTGGACAGAAGAATGTTTGTCTCTATGCAGCCCACAACGTAGATTCAATGGCTGCCGGTTGGAGGAGCTCTGAGTAGACTCATCAAAGCGTGATTTTAGTCACGGCACACATGGTTGTATGTATATGACCGGATACTTACCGGTAACATTCATTTCTCCGAGTCTTAGACCTTCCCGTCACAGTCCTTAGACACATGAGTGATAGCGCCTCCACGCAGACATCCCAAGCTGAAACTCCTCTGCTCCCATCCCTACCCTCCAGGCCAAGCCCACATCCTGTGGCACATAACACCCGACCTTACCCTCCAACATTCTACCACAAAGCACAAGAAGATGAAACAGGGAGGGTGGGATGGGACTGTGATGGGGAGTTCTAAGACTCGAAGTAATGAGGGGGAGGTTTCCATGAGGTGTTTAACTGTAACGCCTGCAGCACCAACGGGAAATCCCAACCCAGAGTCAAGGACCTAACCACGGGATTCTTGAGAAAACAACTCCTTAACAGCCAGGACACCAAAGACACAACAGCATCGCAGGCAGGACCCCGAAAAGCCCTCACAGCCTCCCACTGAGCAGTTAAAGAGAAAACCGCCATGCCCAACTCAAAACCATTTTTCAGAATGTCCAAGACATGCACAGGATCCACAGTCAAGGCAGACCAGCCCCCATCCGCACACCAACCCTGAAAGGACACCCAATGGCAAGCATAAGATTTAAGGGTAGAAGGCCTATGAGACTGCTGAATAAAGAGCCACCGCAGAAGAACACCCCAGTGCCACTAGGTTCATCCTTTCAACAGCCAGCCCCCAGTTGCAACCAGACCAGACACTCCTGAGACCGAGCTGGAAACGACAGACAACAGGGGTCCACAGGAAGTTTCCAGCAAGGCTCCGCAGCCAACTGTAACAACAGAGGAAACCAAGGCTGCCTACTCCAGACTGGAGCCACAAGGAGCACAGAAGCCCTGTCCAACTTGACCTTCAGAAGAACCCTCTAAGTTAAAGCAATCGGAGAAAAGGCATACATCAAGCCCGTCCTCCACAGAAAGGACAGGCCATCCACCCTCCAGACAGTCTCCGACTGGCAAGGAGAGCAAAACCTCTCCCTCAAGGCATTCTCCGGGCTTGAGAACAGATCCACCTTAGGCACCCCAAACTTCCGCATGAGCACCCCAAACGCATTTCCGGCAGGGAGGGAAACAACCTGCTCAAACGAACCGCCTCCCAGTTCAACACCCCAGGTAGATGAAACGCCCTCAGTGACAACAAATTCATTTTGACCCACTGACAAATCTGCTGAGCTAACAAGTTCAGTGAAGCCACCTTTTCACTCCCCTGGTGGTTGACATAGCACACCACCACAGTGTTGTCTATCCTCAACAGAACATCACTGCAGAACCCAAGGAAGAAAATAAACCAGGCCCAGCTACACGGCTTCTACTCCCTCCAGTTGGAAGACATCCGAGCCTCCTGGACCAATCAAATCCTTCAACTGAATCCTGAGCAATCACAACCCCCCAACCCAGCTCGCTGGCTTCCGTCATCAGAACCAACCGTTCTTGGGGGACATTAGAACACACGAGAATTCCAGCAAGTCTTTAGAGTTGCAGAAAAAACACAACAGGGTGTTGAGAGGTAAGGTAGGGGTTATGTGCCACACAATGTGCGCGTGGCCTGGAGGGTAGGGATGGGAGCAGGGGAGTTTCAGCTTGGGACGTCTGCGGGGAGGAGCTCTCGCGGATGTGTGTAAGAACTGTGACGGGGAGGTCGGGCGAGGAGATAATGCGAGCGTTCGAGTATGTGTGGGCACACAAGTTGATAAGATGGTGAAGGTCTAGGGCAGTATTGCTGGTGGAGTTGGCCCAGAAGTCGAATTCACGTAGAAGCAGCAATGGGCTTCCGTCAACCACCTGGACAATCTTTATGGCTTGCATGTTGGCCGGTGATGAGGACTCGTATGGGAGATTGGATGCTTGTAGTTGAAGTGTCACCACATGGTTGTGTAGGTAATATGTTTACTTTAGGATGTCAGTGGAAGGGTAGCGTGCAGTATTTTCTTGGGATTTAGGCCACCATGTCATCTTCACTTTCTTTTGCTCTGTTCTCCAAGCATGAAGAACCCTGGCAGTATCAGGTGAGTGATGATGGGTGGTGCTCATCTTCTCACAAGGACTGTGCTTTAAAGCTGGATGGGAATCTAGTGTGGTCTCTTCAAAGTGGATCAAAGTGCCCCGCTCTTCAGTCTGCCTTCTATGCGGAGATCGGGCACACCTCACATTACTACTCAACCCTATATTGTCTGTTATTTGCCATAGTCTGCCCTCTTAGCCTCTGTATCGGTGCAAGGAGTCCAGGAGATCTTACCCAATGCTTCCTACAGGGGAATCCCAGGGTGGAGGCTACTGGGCTCATTGGACATCTCTCCTGGTTCGGCTGCGCCACGATTCTACAAACCACTTGAACTGGAGGACTAGAGGCACACAAACGTCCCTGACCAGGCAATCCAAAACCCTCAACTCTTCAAACTCTAATGCCACAATTTCCTACTGGAGAAGGTGCAGTGTTTGCAGGTCTGCACCAGCGAATAGATCCATCTTTGGCCTAAACTAGGCCGCAAAGGGCGTCCTTTGTTGACGCTTGTGGCACACTGTCCTTACTCTGGTTAACGGATCAGCCCGGTCATTCAACGAACATGGGAGGCGCCCAGTCCGGATCAGTTTGACCCTCTGGCTAGATCTGTTGCGTAGGATTTGTACTTTTAGGGAAAAGGTCAGAGATGTTCCCAAAACTCTCAATTGAAATTATGAAGTCTACCAGAACTCTGCTTGCCATGAAGGCTTGAAGAGGCACGCAGCGTGCTCTGAACACCAGCACATGTATGTGTTTTAACCCGTTAACCTCCTACGCAGGCTCGCTGGGTTCCCACAAGCAACAGTACGTGATGAATCTACAGAGGAGACTGGAGGCCTGGACCATCAGGAGGAAGCTCTGCCCTCAGACTCCTTCGATGGTGCCATCAGCTCAGAACTACAGGCCGTCCTCCCACTGCCCCGCGACAGCCCTTCTGTTTGGGCTACCACTGAGGACCAAGGGGCTACTGCAGGAGATGGCCCAATCCAGGCTCCTCGCACTGACTGTGACCAGCAGGCGCGTCCTTGCCTCTAACAGCAGCTCTCCTTCAAGCTCCGCTCCACGGACTCAGGACGCTCCAGGGCCAGTCTCGGCTCCCTGATGCTCCCTGACAGGCCCACAGAGAGGAGGAGAGCCTGGGGGAAGCGAGGAGCCAGCACATCCCTCCGAGGGTGGCACGTGGGATCCACTCGCCTATACGAGGTCAGAAGTAGGCCCTCTCCCCTCGGATGTGTGCAGCTGCATCAACCCAGCAATGACTGCAACTTCTTCAGGGCATTACAGCCCGAATTGGAGGGCATGAAAGTATCACGGCTTCTGGTAACTATGGATCCAGGAGACAAGAGACAGCGGCGCATGAAAGGTAGGGCCTTGCAAACTTGGTCAACGCTTGGCAGGGTGATCCCTGCGAAGATTTGTTTTGCCAAAAACGGATTTAGAAATGTGAATATAAAAGAAGCCACCATCCACTGATTTATTCTCCAAATGGGGTGCCGGAAACAGTGCCTGTGATTGCACTGGCTTCTGCTTTGTGGCCTTTCAGCAGCATTCACAGAGCCTCCCGCTACAAGGTCCACTTAGGCGCTTTACTAGCCCTGCTTTGGGGGGGGTCTCTGGGGGCGTTTCATGAATTACATACATAGTGTGCCTGGTTTTCACTCTCACAGAAACGGCATCTCCTGTGCAAGGAAGCCCCGTCCCCACCAGCCCTCGCAAAACACAGCAAATACATATTCGATCAAGCCCTTCTGTTTAAATATATAGCAATGTTTAGGAGAGTAGAGCAGGCATTGAGAATTCCCTAACATAGCAGAAGAGGTAACAAGCATTTACAATGCAATGGTCTCGGCAGCATTAAAGGTAGAGCTATTGGCATTGCTCATGATTTTTTTATTTCTTTTTCTTTTTTTAGATCATAAATAAATGGTATTGTCATTTACATTGCCAATAGCTTAATCGCACTGACCTGTTAGACCTGCCAATCGGGCCCTGCCTGATGACTCTATTGGCCAGTCCGACCCTGCTCTCCTCCACTGGCCACTCTCACATCATCGTATCGGAGAAGAGGGCAGCGCCGAGGGGTTTGAATGTTCATTGTGTAAGTATAGAAAGGCGGGGGTCTGAAAGAGGCCTGGCTCAAACACGGAACCTGACATTTTGTGATCCTAATAGTGTATTGCATTGAATTGTATCTATTAGTGCCCCTCGACCGGTATCACGGACATGTATTCCCTTATCGTTTTTACACAAATTGTTCAGAAATCTGTCAGTGTTTTTCGCCAGTAAAGTCAATTACATGAAATAGGGCCTGAAACCCGTTTCAATGTCGGTTTTACTTACTGGGCCTGAGGCCGGATGGAGCCGGTCACTTCAATGCCCGCTTCCTCTGCTACTCACAGGAGAAAGAGGTCATAGTGCACGCAAGGGGCACGAGAGGGGCGCGGAAGGCAGACGATGGCTCGGCTCGTTTTAGACTTGAGGGTCCACGAGGACGAGGTCCGAGCCACAGCCGGGCTTCTGCTCAAGCCTTTAGTTGCTCGCCCATCTCTATGAGGGGGCTTGGCTGTAACCCCGCTAGGGACGGATCCAAGCGACAATAGTTAACTAGTCTACCCAAACACCCATAAAGTTCGAAACATGAGACCTGTTCCTCCCCACGAGGCGTAACTGTGATAAACTATAATGCCGTTGGATCTATAAAGCGCTTTATACACCTCTCGAGGCATCGAAGCACATTAAGCCCCAAACTAAAGAAAAAGCAGAGCCTTCTTTTCAAACGACCCAATTCTCCACCTTGAAGCATTTTCTCGGAAATTATAGTGCTAGTACTACGTCTTCACTCCCTACAAATCTGTACAATCAGCACCCAGCAATCAACGGGGCAGTGGAAGGGAAGGTCTTGAAACATGCCGAAGTTATGTCCTAAACGACGGCTCTCCAACAAATGCCGCGAAAACTACGTGCACGTTTTTTCATGGTGGTGTGAGGTAAAAGGTCAAATTTGTGGCAGTGGAGTAAGAACTATGCGGAAAAGAAGGTGAAAATGACATATATTAATGTTGTTATCCGGTCAGTGGCACTTAAGGTAAGTGCCAACTCCTTGAGCACAACGTGGCAACATCAAAAGATTGCGCTTTACACCAAAGTTGTATCAACTATTGTTCATGTTTAATTCACATGGATTCAATGTCGTTCACTGTATTTTATTCATTCCAATGCTTTATGTACAAAATCCATTATCATATATGCATGGTTTCACCATTTCCCTTCCCGATGCATTTCGGACCCATGGTCCTTCGTCAGGGGAATCAAGCAGGTAGAGTAAGAACCCGTGTCTCACTCGTGCGCCCTTCGTGTTTGCGAAGGGCGCACGAGTGAGACACGGGTTCTTACTCTACCTGCTTGATTCCCCTGACGAAGGACCATGGGTCCGAAATGCATCGGGAAGGGAAATGGTGAAACCATGCATATATGATAATGGATTTTGTACATAAAGCATATGAATGAATAAAATACAGTGAACGACATTGAATCCATGTGAATTAAACATGAACAATAGTTGATACAACTTTGGTGTAAAGCGCAATCTTTTGATGTTGCCACGTTGTGCTCAAGGAGTTGGCACTTACCTTAAGTGCCACTGACCGGATATTGATTACCACACCTTCTTGTCAGGGGGTGATACCTTGAGGCACACCACAATTTAATCAACGCAGTTATAAGGAGGAGTGCGTGACCCATACCATATTCTTAATATATTAATGTTGCTCAGTAATGCAAAAATGATCTAGACTACACCAACTATATCCACTTAACGTCAATATTCATAGGAGTTTCAAAGGTAAAACGGTTTAAATATGTACTCTATTCCTCCTCTAGCAAATGTCTCGTAATTCCCTCCTGTGCACCAGGTGGTTTGTCCCCACAACGAGGAACAGGGGGGTGGGGGGGCAGACAAGCGAGCAGAACGAGGAACAGGGGGTTGGGGGGCAGAAAAGCGAGCGGGACGAGGGACAGGGGGGTGGGGGGCAGACAAGAGAGCGGGACAAGGGCAACAGGGGGGTGGGGGGGACGAAAAACGAGCAGAACGAGGAACAGGGGGTGAGGCGGTTCTAACGCTCCAACTGCAATGCCGTGCTCTTATTAGGAAGTCATTAATCATATCTCCTTCCTTGTAAAGAGGTGGAGGAACCAGTGGCGTAAAAGCCCCCTCCGCAACAAATGCAGCAACCAGGGCGAGCAAGTGTAGGCTTCCCCGCAATGGTAATCAACATTACAGAATGTAAGTACGTCCACCAGAATAGTCCTCTTAGTGCACGCGTGAATGTGTATTTGCACAAGAAGTGTGATACTGCGCCTTCGTGCCTGCGCACTGCTCATGGCAGATAGTTGCATGTGGTGTTTTTCCAAGTGACCAGTCACCGGATCCTGCAATACAATGTAGATACCTTCTCTTTGCCTATTTCTTGGCCACGTCCATAAATCCAATGGATGCACCAGTTTCTACCGCTTGATGCAAAATCTCCTTTTTGAAATGGCCAAAGGTTGCAGGACGTGCAGATGCGCACACTCTGGAAGGTAGGGTGCACGTGCATCGGACCCATTGTACACATAGCATTTATGATGCTCGTGACAGCTACTGAACCATTTTATTAGAGAAATAACTGTCCTTCATTGCGATCGGACAGGCATAGCAAAACAAGCCAACACAGAGGAAACAAGGCGCAGGATTGTAAACACTGACCTAAGGTATCAACAAAGCAGTGGGCGCGCTTCCGTTTTTGCGGGGGGAATGGCGGTTAAGACTGCACGTGTGCCTACACTGTGGGCGGCAGCGGACTGTGTTTACATGAGGCGTCGCATCACTGTACAGCGGCAACGAAACAATATGAACAAAAAAAACAGATGCTCAAAAATATATGCTTGTGTGTGACAAACGTACCAGAGAACAAAGCTCTGTGATATCGCTGCACAGAAAATACCGGGAAACAAAGCGACACAGGGGAGCATTAACACGGCCTCGGAGCTGCCTACATGTAGACCACCAGTCTTTCAACACAGCTGTAAGGAGGCACATTCAGTGCTGCGATTTCATTTAAAGTTTGCTTAGTAGCAATCAGATTAAAAGTGTTTTCAGGTTTATTTTTATGTTCGAGTATGCTGTGTCATATTCTATTATCAGCCCGATCCAGGCCTTACTACCTGGTCTCCAGAACCCTGTAACAAGACATTAGAACGTTGGAGGAGGAGGACCTTTTTCTAAAGTCTGCTGCTATTAAAGGTGGCTCAATGGTAGACCTCTGATCCTGGGTTTGTCTCCAATAGTCAACATTGTCAGTGAGAATTAATGAAACTCAGAGTTTCTGAGATGTGTAGGCGTTTGTTGTGGCATACGCTGGTCTTCAGAAGCGTATCATTTTAAAATGATTTCCTAAGCAATTCTATTGATGGAAAATAGGTCTATAAAAAAAATAAAGTTTTTACTCATTTCCAGAATTGATCTTCACTCCATCTGTCCTACATGTGGACTCTGTTGCTAAACAAGAGGCTCCAAACATGCCCTCCCTAGCTTGCAGGAAAGACCTAAGGCGGGCACGCGCTGTCCATGAGGCCTGAACACCTCTGTGTGCCTCGTACGCCGATTGGGGGACGAACCTACCGAGTCTCACGCATCCCGCGTGAGACGCGTACTCGGGAGCGTACTTGGGAGATAGTACGATTCGAAATGAGTGTACGAGTCGTACCAGGCAGGTGCAACTCATAGGGCGGTGCGCTTACAGTGCCCGCGCCGCCTGGCGTACGCTCAGTGACCCAGGGCGCAGGCGAGGCAGCGAGGCTGTGCGAGTTGTGATGGTGGTGAGACTCACACAGCGCACCCTTCAGGACTTCAGGGGGCACAAAGGGCGGTGCGGCACATCAGGTGCGGGAGATGTAGCCAGGCAAAGGCTGCTGAGGAAGAGAGCAGTCATCGGCGCGCGGCGGAGACGCCGTGGCCGTGAGCATGCGTGCGACCAAATCCGCGCGTGGCCAGCTCTTGTCGCTCCCTCTCCCATTCAGAATGCTGGGCGCGTGCCCAGCTCTTGTCTCCGTTTGTCGCCTAAAACGATTGCTATAGTTCTCTGCCCAGAACGCGCTTCGCGCGTCTCTAAGCCGAGACCTAAAAACCTGAAGATGCCTCCCAAGTATGGCCTTCAAGCCTACCTACTTCATTAGTCTGAGAAAAGGCCCAAACAATGAGAAGGATAGGCTACACAGACTGCAGCATAAACAGGTGCCTTTAATGCTGTGTCCTACATTGAATTTGCTCAGAATTTCCAATATGGAGACGGATTTTGACATTTGTTTCTGTGTGGGTAGTTACCGCATATAGTGTTGCAGTATTTTATGTTTTTTACACATTTCATATTAGACATCAGAGCCGTCTTCGTTCTCGTGACTTTATGATTTGGTGATTGCTTTGTGAGGTGTGCCCAGACTCTACAAATGCCTATTTCTTGGCCACGTCCATAAATCCAATGGATGCACCAGTTTCTACCGCTTGATGCGAAATCTCCCTTTTGAAATGGCCAAAGGTTGCAGGACGTGCAGATGCGCACACTCTGGAAGGTAGGGTGCACGTGCATCGGATCCATTGTACACATAGCATTCATGATGCTCGTGACAGCTACTGAACCATTTTATTAGAGAAATAACTGTCCTTCATTGCGATCGGACAGGCATAGCAAAACAAGCTAACACAGAGGAAACAAGGCGCAGGATTGTAAACACTGACCTAAGGTATCAACAAAGCAGTGGGCGCGCTTCCGTTTTTGCGGGGTGAATGGCGGTTAAGACTGCACGTGTGCCTACACTGTGGGCGGCAGCGGACTGTGTTTACATGCGGCATCGCATCACTGTACAGCGGCAACGAAACAATATGAACCAACAAAACAGATGCTCAAAAATATATGCTTGTGTGTGACAAACGTACCAGAGAACAAAGCTCTGTGATATCGCTGCACAGAAAATACCGGGAAACAAAGCGACACAGGGGAGCATTAACACGGCCTCGGAGCTGCCTACATGTAGACCACCAGTCTTTCCTCACAGCTGTAAGGAGGCACATTCAGTGCTGCGATTTCTTTTAAAGTTTGCTTAGTAGCAATCAGATTAAAAGTGTTTTCAGGTTTATTTTTATGTTCGAGTTTGCTGTGTCATATTCTATTATCAGCCCGATCCAGGCCTTACTAACTGGTCTCCAGAACCCTGTAACAAGACATTAGAACATTGGAGGAGGAGGACCTTTTTCTAAAGTCTGCTGCTATTAAAGGTGGCTCAATGGTAGACCTCTGATCCTGGGTTTGTCTCCAATAGTCAACATTGTCAATGAGAATTAATGAAACTCAGAGTTTCTGAGATGTGTAGGCGTTTGTTGTGGCATACGCTGGTCTTCAGAAGCGTATCATTTTAAAATGATTTCCTAAGCAATTCTATTTATGGAAAATAGGTCTATAAAAAAAATAAAGTTTTAACTTGTTTTCAGAATTGATCTTCATTCCATCTGTCCTACATGTGGACTCTGTTGCTAAACAAGAGGCTCCAAACACGCCCTCTCTAGCTTGCAGGCAAGACCTAAGGCGGGGACGCTCTGTCCATGAGGCCTGAACACCTCTGTGTGCCTCGTACGCCGATTGGGGGACGAACCTACCGAGTCTCACGCATCCCGCGTGAGACGCGTACTCGGGAGTGTACTTGGGAGATAGTACGATTCGAAATGAGTGTACGAGTCGTACCAGGCAGGTGCAACTCGTAGGGCGGTGCGCTTACAGTGCCCGCGCCGCCTGGCGTACGCTCAGTGACCCAGGGCGCAGGCGAGGCAGCGAGGCTGTGCGAGTTGTGATGGTGGTGAGACTCACACAGCGCACACTTCAGGACTTCAGGGGGCACAAAGGGCGGTGCGGCACATCAGGTGCGGGAGATGTAGCCAGGCAAAGGCTGCTGAGGAAGAGAACAGTCATCGGCGCGCGGCGGAGACGCCGTGGCCGTGAGCATGCGTGCGACCAAATCCGCGCCTGGCCAGCTCTTGTCGCTCCCTCTCCCATTCAGAATGCTGGGCGTGTGCCCAGCTCTTGTCTCCGTTTGTCGCCTAAAACGATTGCTATAGTTCTCTGCCGAGAACGCGCTTCGCGCGTCTCCAAGCCGAGACCTAAAAACCTGAAGATGCCTCCCAAGTATGGCCTTCAAGCCTACCTACTTCATTAGTCTGAGAAAAGGCCCAAACAATGAGAAGGATAGGCTACACAGACTGCGGCATAAACAGGTGCCTTTAATGCTGTGTCCTACATTTAATTTGCTCAGAATTTCCAATATGGAGACGGATTTTGACATCTGTTTCTGTGTGGGTAGTTACCGCATATAGTGTTGCAGTATTTTATGTTTTTTACACATTTCATATTAGACATCAGAGCCGTCTTCGTTCTCGTGACTTTATGATTTGGTGATTGCTTTGTGAGGTGTGCCCAGACTCTACAAATGGCCATTACTCGGAAGAGATTTTGCTAGCCCTCGAATCAGTAGGATTAGGGACGGTGTGTCTAGGGCAGTGTCGACATTACAGGTGCCACAGAAGACTAAACAAGTGGTTAGCCTGGCGCCCACAACAGATGACGCCGGGACACCGGGGGTGGACTTGTGCATCTGAAGGGAGCAGTGTGGTGTCACGGTGTGTAACACACCTCCTGGGAGGGTGAGCTACAGCCTCTAGTCCCCTGTGTCCACAGTGCCTCCTTGCAGGGCCGGTCCTAGGCCTTCTGAGGCCCCGGGCGAAAGGGAAGATGCGAGGCCCCCCTAATTGCATATTGCGTCACAAGAAGTGACATCACAGAAAGCGACATCGTAGTACTATTGATCTTATTTGGCATCACGGAAGCTAACTAATGTGGATATCAGTAACATTGACAAAAAGTGGCATCGTCATTTACATTGCCATTAGCTTAATATCTGTAGTCACTCTGCAGTCCCTAGCACTCCATAGCACTCCCTAGTCACTCTGCACTCCCTAGTCACTCTGCACTCCCTAGCCCTCCCTTGCACTCTGCACTCCCTTGCACTCTGCACTCCCTAGCACTCCCTAGTCCCTCTGCACTCCCTAGCACTCCCTAGCCACTCTGCACTCCCTAGTCACTCTGCAGTCACTCTGCCCTCCCTAGCACTCCCTAGTCACTCTGCACTCCCTAGCACTCCCTAGTCACTCTGCACTCCCTAGTACTCCCTAGTCACTCTGCACTCCCTAGACACTCTGCACTCCCTAGCACTCCCTAGCTCCCCCTAGCACTCTGCAGTCACTCTGCACTCCCTAGCACTCCCTAGTCACTCTGTACTCCCTAGTTATCCTGTGAGTTTCAGCCCTTCCAATGAACAATGGGCCAGGAAAGGCAGGGCGAGGGTAAAAAAACAGAGCTTGCTATGACAAACACTTGGCAGAGGTGAATGTGTTCCAGAGGCATGCTCGGTACCTTTCTCCAATCTACACAAAGTATCTTACAGTCTCCTACTTCCACAAAACCAGTCCTTACCACTCCTTTTTTAGTTATATAGCATAGCCATGCTAGCTTTACCTTTAAGAGGTCAACATCAATAGTTATGGCACTTGTCACTATTGGGGCTTTTTTTTGCTCAATCTTGTGATGTATTGTAAGAACTGCCTGATTTGCAATAAGCAGCTATTCCTGATCCACATTTTAGGGCGATTCCTCTCTGGTTGTGAAAGACTTATTGTGAGATTACAAGGAGCATAGAAGGACTTGCAGCCCACCCATTTATTTCCATTGGCCAGCTTTACTGTCACTCTTGTTTACCTGCTTCCGTTTGAATGGCTTGCCTTGCCCATCTTATGTCTATCACTCCCCTGGAACATATGCAATTTACTTTTACCCTTCCACTTCTACTTTTAAGGAATTTCTTTCTTCTTTTTTCTCAAGCCCTCCAAAAGAATGCATGTGTTTTCAAGCTGTCTCCCTAGTGTGCTTCTCTTCCCCTGTCATGCTCGATGTTGCTCTTTCAATCCCAATTGCTTCTCTCCCTCATCCTTTTGTGATGCACTCACAATTGTGCTCTTCTCCTCCCTTGTTGCTTTTCAGCCGTGTGCTTCTCTCCCCATCTCGCTGTTCCTCTCTCTCTCTCTCGCATGTTTGCTTTCCTCCTTCCATTACCCATGCCCTCCCTGTTCCAACTCGGATTGCAAAATAAAAGTATTAAAAAAATGTTCCTGAGTCATTTTGTAGGTGTGCAAAAGCATGGTGCACCTACATTCAAAATGACGGAGCCGTCATAGGAATTTTATTATTAATATTCTTTAGCTATGCTGCACTGTAGAGCCGGGTTAAAAGCCATTGGCAATAACAAATAAGTCACAAAATGCAAGACCTGTTGGCTTTGCCATTAAATCGGTAATACCGAGCACAAATCTGGAGTGGATGGGATACTTAACGCATTGACTAGGGAAACTTGAGGGCTTTGCGGAAAACCGTGGGACAGCGAGCAGATGCGAGCAGGAGTGTGTATGAACTTTGGGAGGGGGGAGTGGCAACTATTCAGAGACCATCTCCACATTCTGAAGTGAAGCCCTCACAAATAAAGTAAAAATTTTTTTCAAATTCATGGGGTAGAAAGAGGTTTAAGTCTCGCCCTATGAAACGTAAGCGCTTTGCCCGACCCGTATGGACTCCTTAAACCAGACATTTCTCTATAAATTAAAGCTTTTTGCTTGCCAGAATTTGTTGGCACACATACAAAAACAAAACACACGTTTCAGAATGCAAACGTTGATATCTACAACATAAACGTTTTTATGGTGGGGCTACTGGGTAAACAGGGTGCCACCTTCTTGACTTGTTAAATATGTCAGGCATTTATTCCACATGCGCGGAAACAAACTGCAAGATGAGACCTTTCTTCCTGTTGTACAAAAGGAAATTACAGCCATGCCTGCTGTCAAGGATAACAAATGACTTAACGCCAGTTGATCTGGCTGCTCCCTCCTCCCTTCACCCACCTCCTCTTACCTGTGTCCGGCTGGTGCTGCCAAGAAGAATATATGATTATACCACGATTTCAATTACCACGCATGGCTTTACCACGCGAATTTTACATCGCAAGTGGCTTTACCACGCTGGTATTTACAACGTAGGATTTTACTACGCCTAGAAACGTCTTACCTGCACGTCTTTCTCTACGAGCCCTTACTTCCATCCTCCATTGAAACAAGCGTCAAAACACGTATACCAAAATAAAAAAAGGACTGTTTTTTTGACGTACACGGCACGTCTTTGGGGGAGGCTCTTTCCTTTTTCTTTTAAAATTATGTTCGTTTTTTTTTTAAAGTAAACTGCTTGTTATTTTTTGGGGGGGAGACCCCCCCCAGACCCCCTCTGCCCCCCGCTTGTTATTTTTTGGGGGGGAGACCCCCCCCAGCCCCCCTCTGCCCCCCAAGCCCACGCAGAACGACTCGAAGGAATACCACATCTCCCCCCCAGCCCGTGGTAAAGACGTCGTGGAAGGCACCCTGCGTGGTAAGTGTCACGTGGTAAATGTTAGTAGTGGTAATGCCTTCGTGGTAAATGATGTTTCCCGCCAAGAAACAAAGGGGCCTCCGTTGCCTGGAAACAAAATGCAGAAACAGAGCCTAGAATGGCCGGTACTTATCCGAGGCGCTGCCCCACCCCTGACATTGTGAGCCAACATAATTGCTGGCCCAGCTGTTATGCCGCCCCCAATCCGTTTGCACCTTCCCCCACCTGCAATGTGATGTGATCAGGTGAGGCAGGGGGCCCTGTAGTGAGCTGTGAATGTGTGCCTTTCACGGGGGCGCGATCAGGCGAGGCAGGGGGCCCTGTAGTGAGCTGTGAATGTGTGCCTTTCACGGGGGCGCGATCAGGCGAGGCAGGGGGCCCTGTAGTGAGCTGTGAATGTGTGCCTTTCACGGGGGCGCGATCAGGCGAGGCAGGGGGCCCTGTAGTGAGCTGTGAATGTGTGCCTTTCACGGGGGCGCGATCAGGCGAGGCAGGGGGCCCTGTAGTGAGCTGTGAATGTGTGTCTTTCACGGGGGCGCGATCAGGTGAGGCAGGGGGCCCTGTAGCTGTGAACGTGTGACCTTTCACGGGGGCGCGAGGCCCCCTGAGCGCGAGGCCCTGGGCGGCTGCCCACACTGCCCATGCCTAGCGCCGGCCCTGCCTCCTTGCTATGTTCCTACATCTACACAGGTAATAACACACACAGCCACCAAAGGGCACAACAGTCTCGCTGGCAGACTCTCTACCTCTGAACACTTGGGTCAAGGCGCCCCTACAAGAAGCCAGCTGAAAGAAACCCTTTCCAGCCACAAACAGCCCACGCGTGCCAGCCAGCACTTGGCGAAGGAGCTACAACCGGGACCCTCGCCACAGGGCAGGGCCAGCAGGAGCCCCCGGGCACACCATGGCACCGGCATGGACTCTGCCTGGCATTCAGAGATTCATGTGCAAGTCATCCCTCTTCACGCTGTCATGGTAACCGCTCCCCCCTCGAATCCTGATGGTAGGGACCAGGCCTCTGCGTGCAGTGACCTGTCCAGGTAGAGCCCGGAGCGGGGGGAGCGGAGGAGACACCCCAAGAGAGGCTTTCCATGGGAGGGGGTGGAGGAGAGGGGTAATCTCTCGCCCGTGACGTTTGCTTCAATGACTCTCCACCCCGCACCTCCCACGCACGCTCCTGTGCGTGGGAAGTGGGCGAATAAAAGGGCGGGGAGGCCGGGAGAGCGAGTGAGCCATAGATGCTTGTGGGTTTTTTGGGGGAATCTGTAAGTGAGGCACGCATTAAGGAGACGGCGGGGCTGTGGAAACTAGACAGGTTAAACGAGGAGGGGCGGGGAGCGCGCGAGAGGAGAGGGGGTGAAAGTGGCGCGGAAAGAAGGAAGGGTGCGGGGGAGGGAGAGGAGATGGGAGAGGCGAGGGGGGGTGGAAGCGGAAGGGGTGCACCAGATGAAAGCCACAGGTTGAACGAAGGAGGGCGGGGTCGCCTGTAGAGGAGGGGTGAGAAGGGGAGTCACCCCCTGCGCCCAGTCTTCCACCGATGGTGTCACCGTGCAGGGCGCCGGAGGGAGCGCACCAGCGGCGAAAGGGTCATGTGGGCAGCAGGAGGGGGGCTGTCCCCCACACCTCCTCCCCCTGCACGAGCCATTTCATGAGACTTGCTCTGGGGGGTTCTGGACCCCACAGCACCCCCGCAATACACGAAAGCTCCAGGCACGAACTGCCCCATAGAGAGACCGCCCCAGCTCACGCCACTACGAACACCCCTCCGCCCCGGAGCCTTTCACCTGCGAACCCCGAATTCCCGCGGGTTGTCTGGAGAGGACAGGCCCATGGCCGTTGTGTACTGACCTGCCGTGGCCTACGCTGTGGCATCAACGGGGCCCCGCGCCGTTTGACCCAGGAGAGGCAGAGGCCGAGAGAAGGCCCCGCTTTCATCACCCTGGCATCAATGCCCCCTGCACTTACTTGCAAGAACCGCGGCTCAGTAGACCCGCTCGGGCTCCTGACACTTAAAACTCACGAGCAGCGAGCCCTGGCTCTTACCCCAGGGCGTCAGCACCACTGGCCCAACTGTTTTAAAAACAATTCCATCTGAGAGCCATAATCAACTGTGTTAGATCTGGGAGGTGCCACCCTTCACCCGCCACCCATGAGCTACACAGACCTGCGCGGCCACCTGACCGGCATCGCCTTCCATGAGCTAGGATAGGTCTGTGAGGTGCCACCCTTCACCCACCACCCATGGGCTACACAGGCCTGCGCGGCCACCCACCACCTGACGGGCATCACCTTTCATAAGCTGGGGTATATGTATCTGGGAGGTGCCACCCTTCACCTGCCACCCATGGGCTACACAGGCCTGCGCGGCCACCCACCACCTGACGGGCATCACCTTTCATAAGCTGGGGTATATGTATCTGGGAGGTGCCACCCTTCACCTGCCACCCATGGGCTACACAGGCCTGCGCGGCCACCCACCACCTGACGGGCATCACCTTTCATAAGCTGGGGTATATGTATCTGGGAGGTGCCACCCTTCACCTGCCACCCATGGGCTACACAGGCCTGCGCGGCCACCCACCACCTGACGGGCATCACCTTTCATAAGCTGGGGTATATGTATCTGGGAGGTGCCACCCTTCACCTGCCACCCATGGGCTACACAGGCCTGCGCGGCCACCCACCACCTGACGGGCATCACCTTTCATAAGCTGGGGTATATGTATCTGGGAGGTGCCACCCTTCACCTGCCACCCATGGGCTACACAGGCCTGCGCGGCCACCCACCACCTGACGGGCATCGCCTTTCATAAGCTGGGGTATATCTGGGAGGTGCCACCCTTCACCTGCCACCCATGAGCTACAGAGGCCTGCGCGGCCACCCACCACCTGAGAGTCACAGAGGCTCCGCGGTCAGAAGGCGCAGCTTCACCTGTGACCCTGGGCAGTGTCCCTACAGCCAACCGAAAGGGAAGAAACAGACTCACGGGGGTAGGGAGGTGGGCAGTACTACAAAGCCAGGCTGGGTGGGGAAGGGGGTGCAGACATGGTGGCAGAGTGTAGCATAAGGGATTGAGCCAGGGTGAAGCTGCGATGGTGGCTGTGGTGGACAGACATGGGATGGAGGGAAGAAAGGACAGATGGGGAGGGACCCAGGTGGAGCGCCGGCAGTGGGCGGGGTGAGGGCACATGGAGCATGCCAGGTGAGAATGTGAGTGGGGTAAAGTGCTGGGTGGGGGGCAGGGTGTCATGAAATGCGAGGATACACTGAATGAGATAGGGTGACGGGGGCCACGGGCGTGGAGCAGTGGAGGGGTGAAGCCACGGCGAGATAAGAACATGGGGCGGCAATATAGGGGGGTAAAATTCATATGTATCTGGGCGGGGCAGGGAGACAGCTGGTGAGATAGAATAACGGGAGGGTGTCAGATGGTTGGCAGTGGGTGAGGTAAAATAAGGAGGGGGAGATGGAAGGGTGTAGTAGGTTAGGTACAGAAATAAAAGTTGATGCAGAGGGGAAACGGGGGTACAGGCATAGAGCACAGAGCCAGGTTGTGGGGGGTGCCCGGAAGACCCAACTGGCCGTCATCAGGCGCGAGGGGAGCTCTCCGCGGTGCTGAACCCAGGCTCGGCGGAGGCACCCGCCCCTCTGCCCACTGTCTATCGGGGCCGGGGGAGCGAGGGGTACACAGATTGGGGGGCTTTTGCTATACCCCCACCCAGCCAGGATGTTTGGGGAGAGGGCTGGGGTCCCTTTGTGCGCCGATCTGTCTCCGTACAGCGGACGAAAGGGGCCGGTGAAGCCAGGGTCTGCATCTGAAGAGTGGGGGCGATGGGACTTTATTCTAGAGATGTGAGGGGGGAGTCTGCGGTGCCCACCCCCTCCACCATTCATACGAATGCGTGCCTCGGTAGCGGGGGGATGGGAGGGAGAGCAGGTGTGCTGGGGGCGGGACGAGCTGTGTAGTGGTGGGGTGGAAGAGAGGGGGCCCGCTCTGTAGTAGAAAGAGCCCTGCTGCCTCCCCTCCACCCCCTATCGTCTGCACGGCCTCTACCTGCATCCCCGTGGGGGAGGGGGGAGTGTCTGTACCGAGGGGTGCGCGCTCCCTGCCGCACCCCTCCGTGCGTGCCTCCCACATACACGCGAGGGCTGGGGTGGGATCAGGTATCCGGGGTGAGAGCGGTACGCTCTGCCCCCCAGCCCTGTTTTGTGCATGTCACTGTTGCATCGTGAGCACGGCTCCGGTGGACAGCATGACATGCTTAGGGTGTGCAAGTGTGGGGGCGGGGGGGGTGGGGGGGAGGACGTAATTTGTGAGTGATGATTGATGATTAAAATGCAGAAGGGGCTTCGATTTGCGCCAGTTTTCGTTAAGTACGTGATTAGAATTGGACACATATTGGCGTGTTTGTATAGTGCTGAAAACGCGCCTGTGTTATCTTCGAGGCGCTGTAAAGTATCCGTGTTCTTTGGAAATGAAGGCTGTGTGAAGGGTCGGTGACAGACACCCGCCTATCACTGGCGCTGAATGTGAACCTTTCACCTCTCGGGGGGGGGGGGGGGGTGGGGGGGGGGATGCTGGTGCACTGTATGTCTGTATGTCAGGGACGAGGAGCAGTTACACCTGCACCAAAAATCCATTAGGTGCATCTCAGGGCGAGGGGGCGGCGGCCTCACAGGATGAGGGAGCATCTGTCTCTCAGAGGTTGAGGGGGCTGGTGCCCCTCAAAGCCCCCTCACAGGAGGAGGCTCAGCTGTCTCTCAGAGCTTGAGGGGGCTGGTGCCCCTCACAGGAGGAGGCTCAGCTGTCTCTCAGAGGTTGAGGGGGCTGGTGCCCCTCACAGGAGGAGGCTCAGCTGTCTCTCAGAGCTTGAGGGGGCTGGTGCCCCTCACAGGAGGAGGCTCAGCTGTCTCTCAGAGCTTGAGGGGGCTGGTGCCCCTCACAGGAGGAGGCTCAGCTGTCTCTCAGAGGTTGAGGGGGCTGGTGCCCCTCACAGGAGGAGGCTCAGCTGTCTCTCAGAGCTTGAGGGGGCTGGTGCCCCTCACAGGAGGAGGGCCACCTTTAAGGCGGCAGCTACCTGTCACACCTCTAGGGTAGCTTCCCTCGGGGCGGGGGGATATGGTTCTCAGATGGTCTTGGGGGCGGTTGCTTCGCAGGGGTGCCTCGGCGGCAGTATTCGGGGGGCATCGAAGGAGCAGCCCCATCCCTGGGCCCGCTGCTCTCCAGGGATGCGAGCGCAGCTGGAGCCGGTCGGACATGTCCTGCCTCGCGGCGGCTGCCCCCCGGGGTGCTGCGGTCGTAGCTCCCAGGCAGGTGGCGGTCTCTCTGGGGAGCTGCTCCGCGTACACCAGGGCAGCAGCGCCCGGTGGGACACAGGAGATGCCCCATGCCGTGGCGGCTGTGGCTCAGGGTCGCAGGCGCGGCTGCCTCCGGGGGGACGCTAGCCCTGTCATGTTTGGGATGCTCTGCCTCGGGGATCACGGCGCAGCTGCATCTCGGGTGGGGGTCCCCCGGCTCTCTTACCTTTGTGCATGCCCGTGTACCTGTCCTTCAGCACTGTCAGCTCGTAGATCTTGCCGAACTGCTCGAAGAGCGGCTTCAGGTCTTTCTCCTCCAGGTTGCGTGGGATCTGCCCCACGAAGAGCTTGATGGCATCCAGATCCTTCATGGTGTCCTGGGGGGGCTCGGGGCCGCTCATGGGGGAGGCTCGGGGCTGCAGCTGCCTTCTCGCCTCGCTCTCCGTCAGTCTGGCCATCTCCAGCCCCAGCGCAGGCTGGATTAGGAGGCGGAGGCAGAGCTCTCAGCTGGAAACAGCATCACGGCAGCATCAGGACCACAAAGAGGAGCGAGGCGGCTCCACCTGCTGCCCGAGTCTGGGTACTGCAGGCATGGGACTATGCCGAGCAGCGCCACCTGCAGCCAGAGACTGGGAACCGCAGCCCTGGGGATGTGCTGAGGCACCCTAGCTGCCCCCACCTGAGAACTGCAACTGTGACTATGCTGAGGCACGCCACCAAGTACCTGAATCTGGGTACTGCAGGCATGAGACTTTGCTGAGGCACACCACCTGCTGTCCACAGCCCCGACTGTGCTGAGGCACGCCACCAAGTACCTGAATCTGGGTACTGCAGGCATGAGACTTTGCTGAGGCACACCACCTGCTGTCCACTGCCCCGACTGTGCTGAGGCACGCCACCAAGTACCTGAATCTGGGTACTGCAGGCATGAGACTTTGCTGAGGCACACCACCTGCTGTCCACAGCCCCGACTGTGCTGAGGCACGTCACCAAGTACCTGAATCTGGGTACTGCAGGCATGAGACTTTGCTGAGGCACACCACCTGCTGTCCACAGCCCCGACTGTGCTGAGGCACGCCACCAAGTACCTGAATCTGGGTACTGCAGGCATGAGACTTTGCTGAGGCACACCACCTGCTGTCCACAGCCCCAACTGTCCTGAGGCAAGCCACCTAGTACCTGAATCTTGTCTGAAACTCTGGCGGCCTATTTTACACACCCGGTGATACTAGGGGGGACTTTAACTCCATAGCAGACGTGACCAAAACAGGTCTCACCCACCGTTACCTGATGCCCTAATTCATAAATTAGCAAAGTCCAGATCTCATTGATAGGACAGTTGGGGACTCATTGATGTATGGCGCGCGCAACACCCTGGTGAGCGAGACTATCAATTTTTCTCGGCTCTCCATGAACTACATGTAAGGCTCGACGTGATATTGTGTAGCGCTGACCTTGCTGCTCTGGTAGCTTGCAGTGAATATTTATCACGTACCATTTCGGATCATAACCTGTTGCTGGTGAGCTTTTGCTTTACCCAGGAGCATCCGGCTGTACCGACCGGGTGATTGCGCCCGGAGATGCTAGAAGACCCGATCTTCCGGGCTGAGTTGAAGACGGGGATAGAACAGTAATTTAGTAATAATGAGGGTACGGCTACGACGACAGCACTAGCGTGGGACGCCTTTAAGGTAGTGATCCGGGGCCTGTGTATTACTAAATGGGTGGGAGTTAGGAAGACGTTATTGCAGGGAATCGACGCTGCGGAGAGGACTCTTAGGGAAGCCGAGCGCGCCCACTCCACTGACCCTGAGGCATGGGCACTGGTTTTAAGCTCTAAAGAAGCAGTGGCGGTAGTCACGGAACGGTTAAGATGTTTCGACCATAGGGCTTATTTGGCCCGTGCACATGCTTCAAGAGACAAAGTGGTTGGTCTGTTAGCATGGCTGGCGAACCCCCTCCCTAGATGCACTCCTGTTCTGGCACTGACCTCCCCGACAGGGCAGTTGGAATACACCCAGCTTCAAATAAATACCAGATTTCGTGTCTACTATGCTGCATTATACGACAGTCAGTTGCAGGCGGTTGACACTGACATGCATAATTTTTGGGAGGACCTAGAGCTGCCCTCCCTGGATGTGGAGCAGGCGGACTCTCTTGATCAGGATTTTACGTTATCAGAGATAAGATGCGCTATCAAACAAATGGCGCGTAACAAGACTTCAGGAATTGATGGCCTGCCCATCGAGTTTTATTCGACTTATGTAGACATCCTTGCCCCTAGATTGCTATCGGGCTTTAGGGAGGCCAAGGAATTGGGAGTGCTGCCTTCCTCGACGAGGGAGGCCCTTGTCATCCCTCTACTTAAACCGGGGAAGGCCCCGACTGACCCCTCTGCGTACCGACCCCTGTCCATGCTAACCTCTGATTATAAAATATTGAGTCGCATCCTAGCTACTCGACTCCTCCCATATATGGTACAGTTAGTCCAACCCGATCAGGCCGGCTTCATCCCTACTTGTAATACCGCGGGCAGCGTACGCCGCTTGCTTAGCATATTGAGTGGGGCCCACAATGACGAGAAACGGGCGGTGATTCTCTCTGTAGATATAGCAAAGGCGTTCGATAGTTTAGAATGGCCTCACCTGTTTTTTATTATGAGAGCCTTTGGACTTGGGGAGGGCTATATCCGCTGGACTGAGATACTATACTCATCGGCGAGTGCCAGAGTGAAGGTGGAAAATATCATCTCCTCTTCGTACCCAGTGGGACGCGGTACCCGACAGGGATGTCCACTATCCCCGTTATTATTTGCCCTGGCTATGGAGCCATTAGCAATCAATGCTAGGCCGGGGCGAGCGTTTCAGGGCCTTCGACTCCGCGGTCAGATGCACTTTATCTCTCTATATGTGGATGATCTCCTGATGTTTTTAAAAGACGCAGAGGATGCACTGGAAGGAGCCAGGGCGTTATTGCACATATTCTGAGAGATCTCTGGTCTTAGGGTCAACTGGGCGAAGACCTGTATCTTTCCGGTGAACCCGGCATGTGATTCGCCTGCACTTGTGCACGACATCAAGTGGGAACCCCATTGCCTTTCTTATCTGGGGACACATATC
Source organism: Lissotriton helveticus (assembly GCF_964261635.1). Classification (NCBI taxonomy): domain Eukaryota; kingdom Metazoa; phylum Chordata; class Amphibia; order Caudata; family Salamandridae; genus Lissotriton; species Lissotriton helveticus. The sequence continues at coordinate 15,178,237 of NC_136073.1, forward strand.
TATAATTCCCAGGAGGACTTGCTGGATGGCAACATTGGCAGGGCGATGAGGGGTCTCAAGAGTAGCATGCCATTTTGGGGGACCTTACCTTTGTCGGTGGCAGGTCGCGTTGCCCTGATGAAGATGTTGGCTCTTCCCCGACTACTTTATTATTTCCGAGCGCTGCCGGTATGGGTGCCTGCTGCATTGTTTCGGTAGCTCCGCTCCACGGTTGTGGATTTATTTGGGGGAACGGAAGGCGGAGAGTGGCGCTGGATACGCTGATGCGCCCAAGGGTAGAGGGGGGACTTGCCGTCCCTGACTTTGAACTCTACTATTTGGCAGCGCAATTCCAGGGGCTTACCCAGACTGTGGCACTGGAATTTAGGGGTCCCGTCAATGAGCTTGAGCCAGATATACCTCGGCACGTCCTGTCGTTTGTTGTGCTCCAACAAAAATTGCATGTACACTCGTTGTCTATGGAAGAAAACACCCTGCGGCTCTGCTGGAGACGTTATCACAACAGAATTGGGACGCAGTGGCCTTATGCCCCAGAGATACCCCAGGGTATGTGCACTGCCCTTCCGCATGGTGGGGATTGGTCGGTACTGGCGGAGTGGGAATCCCTTGGACTACAGGTGGTAGGAGACCTATATGGAGATGGAGCCTTGTTGCCCTATGGCGTGCTGCAGGAGATATTTGGTCTTCCGCGTGGGCATTATTGAACCCATACGGCCTTAATAGCTGTCATCCAAAAGTACTGGGGTGGGGGCCTGTCTGAGCCGCCGGTGAGCTCAGCGTGCCAATATGTCGTTATGGTGGCGGGTACTTATAAGGCCGTCACCTGTTTATATAGACGCATGCTTGGGGAGGGCTTACTGCCATTGCAAAGGCTACGAGACCAATGGGTAACCAATATAGGTAATGATATACCTGATTTGGCCTGGTCGCAGATAGTTGAGAGGGCATGGAAGAGCACAATAAACGCCAGATTCCAATTAGTTCACTTCTTCATATTGCACAGGGCATATCTTACCCCGGCGTAGATAAACCAATACTTTCATCTAGATACAGCTCAGTGCCCCCGCTGCAGGTTAGTGGACGCGGATCTGTTACACATGTCATGGGATTGCCCACAATTAGGTACATATTGGGAGGATATATTGACATTATTAAATAGCATTACAGAGCGGCAGATCACCCTGGACAAAGGTACCTGCTTACTGCACTGGTTCCCCCACACTAGTAAGACAAAAATAAATTCCTCGACTTGGGGTTAGTGCTTGCCAAACGAGAAATCACGTCCCACTGGAAGGCTGTGATGGGACCCAGTTATGCTAGGTGGAAAACCACGTTACTTACTTGGGCAGGGAGTGAGAGTGTACTTCGCTTGCAGCAGGCCCAGAGGTCCCACAATGATAAGGCACTGGAAGCAGCTCGAGCGTGGGAGGCCCTGGTTACTGAATTGAAGGGTACAGACACGGACTCTTGTTCGGAGTCAAGCGAATATTCAGAAGAGGGAGCCCTGTAGATGATTATCCCAATGGTAGATGCAGGAATGTGAGAGAGCTATTTTTCCCCCCATGGTTCCATAGTCATGTTCTTATATATTGATTTATGTATGATGTCCCTTTCTTTTCAAATTGTTTCAATCTATTGACAAGATCGATATTGCTGTTGCTGTTGACACGCCTGTGAGGGTGGGTCGGTGTGAGAGGGCGGGGGGGGGGGGGGGGGGGGGGGGAGGTGGAACAGCTTCATTTCTTTTATATGGCTCTACAGCGTATGCAACCGTATTGTGCATCATAGTATGTTCTATGAGGGGGCGTGGCTAGCAGCCGGAGAAGATGGTCGCAGCCTAATGAGGCTCCTGACCCCTCGCCCAGTAATCCTGAACACACATCCTGTACCTGACTCGGGATCCCCGCGAAACCCCGGGGGATCCCAGATAACACAACAGCGCCTGCTCCGGACTGCTCAGTGCGTCGGTGGACGCACTGTGGGATGCTCGTTCGGAGGGGAGGAAGCGAGGGCCCGGAGCGAAAGATGGCGGCGCCCGCACGACCTGTGAAGAGCTGAAGGCTGCGCCTCTGGCCCTGCCGACCGACTGCGGCGAACCGCCTGAAACCCGGACGTCCTGGAGAGAGTGGGACCAGCTGCTGTGAGCCCCGTCTCCTCTTGCCGACGACACTGGGACCGCGCTCTGCGTTCTGGTGCTCCCGGTGAGGCTCCTCCCCGCCTGGAAGACACCAAATCGACCCCCGGCTTCCTGAGGCCTTACTAGCAGGGGGCACCGGGGGCGCTGGGGGGCGCTCCGGGCCCTGACCTGCGATCCGCCCGGACTGGGGAGGCTGTGCCGAGCCTCCGACGGCAGAGTCTGTGGTGCGGGATGACCCCGGAGCCCCCTGGAATTAACTCCACTGGAGACGGCGACCTTGGTGGGGGCGGCCATCTTACTTTGCCTCCCACGGGAGAGGTCTTACGCGAGCTGAGGCCTGGAGTGCTAAAGGGCCCGCCGGGCCCGCCTACCCCCTACGAGATCTGCTGAACTGTGCGGCGGCCCATCTTCCGGAGGACGTTCTGCCCCACCCGGATGTCTCTCCGCCGGGGTGCCCATCTACCGGACCCCTTGGCTTGTGGCCTACAGAGGGCGCGGGCCCCTCCGGCCACCGGAACTCTGCGAAGCCCCGACGGCATTTTCTGCTGGGATCGCGGGGCCGACCTTGAGGCCCTGGTCCCGATCTGGGACTCTGCTTTGGACCCCGACCCGTCGCCCCATTCATCCTCTCCACCACCGGCTTTGTGGCAGCGAACCGCCCACCCCTGCGGGGGCTGCGGTGGGGCGACACCTTGGGGCAGGCTTGGCACTCGGGACCGGGGCACGAGGTGGGGGGTTACTGATCGCCTGGGCATCCCCACTACTTACGCTCTCTGGACTGTGGCTGCCGAGTGGGCCCCCGCCGGTGTGGACACTGACTGTCTCCTTGCCGGCCCGGAGCGATTGTTGGAAGTGGAGGGCCCCAGAGGACGAGGGCCTTGCGACACGCCCGGCGCGTTCTCGCCCACGCCACCCAGTCGCAGACCCGGAACCCTGGATGCCCGCCTAGCCTGCACAGGTGGAAGAACTCTGCCAGGCCGGGTGCGAGCACGCAGTGATCGCCCGCCCCGACGTGGGGGTTCTGCGCTGGGGGTCAGCTCCACGCCGGCTTGGCCGCCCCCTGAGAGAGCAGACACGGGAGGGAGCTGCGAGACCCAGGCTGTCCTGCGCTCGAGCCCGCTCTGAGACCTGCCTAGCCTTCGCCCTCCTGATCACCTGGGTTGCGGGCAGCCTCAGCGCCAGTGGCCTTCATTGACGATCTGGCGCATCCCGCCATCCCACCACACAATGGGGAAGCCGAGGGGGGTGAAGGGGTATGGACACCCACCACCGGAAACATCTGAAGATATTCCGCCAACCTCCACTGAACTACAACAGATGCAGGACCGTATCCTGGAGGCCATTGCGGCCACGAAAGACGCACTGCACCAAGACATCGCGCAGGTATCGTCGGGGCTGGGGCTCCTCCGAGCAGACCACGGAAAGCTTGCGGATAGGGTCAAGTCGGTGGAGGATAAACTGAAGGACATAGTGCCGGCACACAAATCTGCGGAGGGTCGACTCACGGAGGCTCTGGAACGCATACAAACCCTGGAGAGGCGGGCGGAAGATGGCGAAAACCGCAGCCGGAGAAACAATGTGCGCCTTGTGGGCCTTCCTGAGAAAAAAGAGGGCTCGGACATGGTGGGTTACCTCACTGACTGGCTTCGGACAACTGTCGCCCCGGAGGGTCTTTCGCCCTTTTTCACGCTGGAGAGGGCGCACCGAGTTCGGGCCAGGCCCCCGAAACCAGGCCTACCGCCTCGTCCAGTGGTCATCAAGTTGCTTCATTATAAAGACAGGAACTTGCTACTCCAGAGAGCCCGGGAAGCGGGCCCCTTCCATGTGGACAACAGCCGAGTCACGCTATTCCCGGACTACACCTTCGAGACTCAAAAGCTAAGAGCCTCTTTCCTCTCCATCAAGAAAGAACTGCGAACTGAAGGCATACAATATTCGCTTCTCTTTCCAGCCAGGTTCCGAGTGGTGGTGGACGAGAAATCGTTGTTCTTCCCGACAGCGGCGGAGGCATGGGCCTGGTGGGACACCTACAAAGCGGGCACGGACGGAGCCCGGTTCAGAGCAGAGGAAGAAAGGCAGAAGCAACGCGCGGAGGGGACGCGAAGACACCGCGGACGCAGCCGGAGATCCAGAAGACCCACGGAATCACAGACGGAGGACGAGAGAAGGGCGGCGTTGCAGGCAGTAATGGATGTATCGGGGTCGGCGCTCGCCCAGTCGGGGAGGGCCTCGGGCTCGGAAGAACAGGGAACGGGCTGAGAAACTGAACATTCGGAGTTTGGAGACATGAGGGACCCGATGATCACGCCACAGACGTCAGAGAACATAATTGAGGGCTGAAAGACATCGTTGGCGCTCCTACTAGTATGGAAGTTGCAGGAGCTACCACCTTGAACACCTGAACAGCGCTTGTAAGACTGGTTCACCGTGAGTTTTACTGCGTATTGCGGGGCGGGGGGAATGGGACCTGAAATCACAGTGCTTGAGGCTAGTTCACGCTCCTTAGGGCCCTTACGGCCTCCGTAGTGCAGACTGCGGAATAGAGGAACTTTGAGCACGTTTGCTCAACTACAGTTTGGATGGGGGCTGCTCTTTCAGGGTTAGATCCTATTCTGGGGGGGGGGTGGGCCTGGAGTAGTTGGGGAGACTCGAGGCACGAAGTTGGGGTGGGGGGAAGGGATTGTTCGTTGGGTGGATGGGGACAGTGTCGCGCCTGCTGCCAGAAGGCGAAATTTGCTTGATTTGGACCGAACACTGTGGGACAATGGCTAACGCGGGATCACTGAAATGTGTGTCTTGGAATGTGAGGGGGCTGCACACTATGGCAAGGAGGCACAAGATCCACGCCTATCTGGTTCGGAGGGGGGTACACATTGCCTTTCTGCAAGAAACCCATTTGACAAAGAAGGAAGGATTCGCGCTGAAGCGTAGGTGGAGAGGGCAATTGTTCAACACCACGTATTCTGCCTTTGCTAGGGGGGTGTTAATATGGAACCGAGCGGGCACTCCTTTTCAAGTGACCAGACATATAATTGACCCTGAAGGGAGGTTTGTAGTGATTGAGGGAAAGCTTCGAGGCCGACACATAGTGCTCAGTAATGTCTATGCACCCAACGTTGATCAGGCCAACTACCGTACAAAGTTATCCAGGGACCTGACCAGTTATCTCACGGGTCCTGTCTTGATGGGAGGGGACTTTAATTCCGTAGCGGACACAACCTTAGATAGATCGCATCCACCACTGCATTCATCCCCAGTACATAGACTAGCGAGATCCAGATCGGACTGGCAGGGACAGTGGGGACTCGCGGACAATTGGCGCACGCAACACCCAGCAGAGCGAGATTATTCGTTTTACTCAAGCCCACATGACCTTCATGTCCGCATTGATACCTTTCTGTGCTCCCAATCGGTGCTCCCTGCAGTGACTAGAACTGAATACCTAGCGCGGACCCTGTCCGACCATAACCCTCTACTCCTGACTCTGGACTCGATGTCCGAGATACCGCGAGTCCCCACGTGGAGGCTGCGGCCGGACACGTTGGACGACCCGCCATTCCGAGCTGACCTGGAGGAGAGGATTTCCCAATACTTCTTAGAAAACGAGGGTTCCGCTTCTGCCAGGGTTGTGGAATGGGACGCCTTCAAGACTGTAGTGCGAGGACACTGCATAGGAAAGTATGCGGGAGTGCGTAGGACCTTACTGGACGACCTGGAGAAGGCTGAGCAGGCTCTGAGGGAGGCTGAGCGCAAGCGTCAGGGCCAACCAGAGCTCCAGAAGATGGTTAGCGACGCGAGGGGAGCAGTGGCGGTAGAGGTAGAGCGCCTTCGCAGTTTTGATTATAAAGTATATTTGACTAGATCACATGCGGAGGGTGACAAAACTGGCACACTCCTAGCCTGGCTGGCGAACCCCAATAGGTGCAGTCAACCGATCCTGGCTCTGAAAGGACGGGGCGGATGCGTCGGTACCACACCATCTGAAATAGTGGAGGGCATCCGGGAGTATTACGAGGGCCTATACTAGAGCGCACTTGGGGACCAGGATGAGGCGATAGACGCTTTCCTCCATGAGCTGCAGCTACCACAACTTGAACAGGACCAAGCTGATGTCCTAGGGGGCCCGATAGAACTACCGGAAATAAAAAGTGCAGTAAAGCGGATGGCACGTAACAAAACCCCGGGCATAGACGGGTTGCCTGTGGAATTCTACGGTAGATACCTAGACCAATTGGCCCCTAAGCTCCAAATAATTTATAACGAGGCCAAGGATAAAGGCCGACTCCCCCATTCAATGCGTGAGGCCATAATGATTCCTCTGCTGAAACCGCGGAGGGAGAGTATGGACCCCGCCTCCTACAGGCCATTGTCAATGTTAACGACAGACTATAAGATACTGAGTACTGTGCTGGCCTCCAGATTGTTGGCCCACATGCAAGACCTAATCCATAGAGACCAGTCCGGCTTTATACCCACCCGTAACACAACACACAACATACGGAGATTGCTCCGACTGATGGACGACCCCCCCCCTGGTGCAGAGACTCCCCTCGTATTGGCTGTGGACATTGAGAAAGCCTTTGACAGCCTAGAATGGGAATATCTGTATAGAGTGATGCGGAGGTTCGGCCTGGGGGAGGGATACATCACTTGGACAAAAATACTATATGTGGAGGCTAGGGCGAGAGTACGGGTTGGTGCCCTGATATCCCACCAGTTCAAGGTACTACGTGGCACTAGACAGGGATGCGCACTCTCTCCCCTACTATTTGCGCTGGCGGTGGAACCTCTGGCAGCGTTGGCCAGGCGGGGTGACTATTACGGAGGGCTGGAGTTCAGAGGAGTGCGGCACTTCATCTCATTGTATGCAGATGACATTCTCCTTTATTTGGAGGATGCCAATGGTGCTGTAGAGGGAGCAGAGAGACTGCTGGCGCGCTTTGGCGCCTTGTCTGGCCTGAAAGTGAACTGGGCCAAAACCTGTCTCTTCCCCCTACGGAAGGAGAAGGCCCAACCCCCGACCCGCCCATTGCTCCGATGGGAGCCTGACTGCCTGCCCCTACCTGGGGGTGCACATATACCACGACCCGCCGAACATGCTGGACGGCAATGTGGGCCGCTGTATCCATGCTCTGCGGGGCAGTATGTCCTTTTGGGCCACTCTACCTTTGTCGATAGCTGGACGAGTATCTCTCTTAAAAATGGTTGCCTTGCCACGCTTATTGTATTACTTCAGAACTCTCCCCGTGTGGGTGCCTGGTGCGGTTTTTCAACAAATAAAATCGGCACTCGTGTCATTCTTATGGGGCAAAGGCAGGCGCAGGGTCGCCTTAGCGACACTGACCCGCCCCAAGGACGAGGGAGGCCTAGCGGTCCCGGACTTCGAACTCTACTACCTGGCCGCCCAGCTGCAGACATTCACGCAAGAAGTTGCGAGAGCCTACCGAGGGCCGGACCCAGAGAGGGACGACGGCACCCCCGTCATGTGTTGGCTTATATTGCCCTGCGGCAAAGGCTAGCGCTCAGTGACCTCTCCCAGGAAGAACAGACGTTTCGCTTATGCTGGAACCGCTCGCAGAAACGTGCGGGAATTCATCACCCGTATGCGCCCGAAATCCCACTGGGTATGCTGACGGCACTCCCACACGGGGGAGACTGGTCGAGGCTCCAGCTATGGGAGGAGGCGGGGTTGCAGGTGATTGGGGACTTATATGACGACGGCGTACTAGCCCCATACCAGACACTGCAGGAACGCCACGACCTCCCGAGGGGGGTCTACCTACTACATGCGGCTGTGGTGAGGGCTATCCAGGCACACTGGGGGAAGGTTTGGCCGAACCGCCGACGGCATCGGCTTGCCAGTACACAATGATGGCGGCGGGCACCTTCAAGGCGGTGACCTGCCTTACTCGAGAATGATGGGAGAGTCCTTGCAGCCACTAGCGGCGCTGAAGGCCAAATGGGAGGCCGACCTACAAAGGGAAATTCCGGACACTACTTGGTCCCAGCTGGTACGAAGGCCTAGAAAGAGCACTAGAAACGCGAGTTTCCAATTAATACACTTTTATATTCTTCATAGGGCCTACCTCACCCCTGGTAAAATTGCGCAGTACTTCGGAGCAGTAGAAGCGGCGTGTCCCAGATGCAGTAGGATAGGAGCGGACTTAGTGCATATGCTGCGAGACTGCCCCCATCTGCAGGACTACTGGACGGATATTAGTGCCACACTGAATGAGGTGACAGACAGGGATCTGCAATTCGACAGTGCGACCAGCATATTACATTGGTTTCCACATACACCCAAAAACAAAATATCAAGTAAATTCATCGACATGGGCCTGATCTTAGCGAAAAGGGAACTGACCAAGGGGTGGAAATCGAGAACAGGGCCGACGCACCGGAGATGGTTGAACGAATTCCTGAAGTGGGCGGCGGCCGAGAGCACGATCAGGTACCAACTGGCCCGCCGCGGTTCAGATGAACGTGCCCAGGAGGCGGCATTGGCTTGGGAGATGCTAGTGCAGTCATTACGGGATAGCTCAGTGGAAGAGGAGAGGGAGGAGGACCCTGAGGACCATGGAGACCCGATCGGGAGAGCCGCGGTGTCGGCCCCCCCACTAGACGCACACACATAGTACACACCGAATTGCTTCTGCCCATTACCACAAATTCATGCTACTCAGAGCTAGGCGCAGGCAAGGACACTGGGGGGGAGGGGGAGAGGGGGAGGTAGTGCGGGTTCAGGGGTACAAATTGAAGATCAGGGGAACTATTGCCTGACGCTACCGAAGGGACGGGGAGTATTGACTAGAAAGCAGACACCAGATTACCTCATATTTAGACCATGTGTTGAAGTAACTGTAACATGCACCGAGGAAGCGGAGGATGACGCCCGGCCTACGGGATGTGGGCTGAATGGCTATTTGTACTAATCCGGTGCGGAGTTGAATAGAGGAAAAGTCTGTACTGACATGATCCAATAATGATATGTATACTGTGTACTTGATCTGCAATAAAAAACGTTAAACAAAAAAAAAAATAGTATGTTCTATGATTTTGCTATGACCTACACGAGATTGAAGAGCATGTATAGTTTCGATTGATTATTATGTAAGCTGTTTGTGGTAAAAACAATAAAAAGATTTTTTTTTTAAATGAGACTCCGCTGAGGCACATCACCTGCTGTCCACAGCCCCGACTGTGCTGAGGCACACCATCTAGAACCTGAATCTTGGTACTGCAGGCATGAGACTTTGCTGAGGCACACCACCTGCTGTCCACAGCCCCGAGTGTGCTGAGGCACACCATCTAGTACCTGAATCTGGGTACTGCAGGCATGTGACTGTGCTGAGGCACACCATCTATTACCTGAATCTGGGTACTACATGCATTGGACTTTAATGAGGCACACCACCTGCTGTCCACAGCACTGACTGTGTTGAGGCACCCCGCCTAGTACCTGAATCTGGGTACTGCAGGCATGGGACTGAGCTGAGCAGCACCACCCGCTGCCAGAGACTGGGAACTGCAGCCCTGGGACTGTCCTGAGGCACACCACCTACTACCGGAGTCTGGGTACTGCTGCCAGGGGACTGTGCCGAGGCACATTGTTGTGCAGTTCCTTCTGATCCAAAGGATCTGTGCATTTTTTGGACAACATAAACTTTGGGTGAGGTGCCTAGACTGATTTCGGGAACCCACCTAGGATACATTGGCCTAGAGACCGGCTTGCTCACAGTGCCACCATAAGCCCGCCTAACCATACCAAGGAGTGAACGGTTTCTGGCAACCACTGAACATAACAACCCTGACCCCTCAGGGATCGTGGAAACAGATAGAACCTTTTGCTCAGTCACTCGTGCTTATTCGTGCTCAGCGAAATATCCAGAGAATACACACTGGGACATTTTCAATATATTTAATGAACCAACGTTATTCTTGTATAGAATATAAGTGCTGCAATAATCAGTAGACAGAAGCAGATGAAAGGGATTACAAGCACCAAAAGTAAATAGTAGCTATAGTTCGACCATGGTGCTAAAACATTGTATATATGCAGGCATATCAACAATCCATCAGCACATCAATGTCTAGTGGCGCAACCGATTGTGATTAGAGGCATAGATCCAATACGCATTCATGGCTGCACAGCAGACAGTGGAAAACAGGTTGAATGCAGTGAAGTCAAACTGGCCAGAAGACGAGAACCAGTACTCGTTTAATTCTTGAAGCAGAGGTGTGCCGAAGCAAGGTACCATGCGCTCACAGCATCGCAGCACAAGCAGTGGTGTCTCTATTCCAGGTTGAACTGGTACGTCCATTTTCGGCGCAGAACAATTAAAAACAGGATTCACACCACAAGTAGAAGGACTAGTGGGAGACATCCAAAACCGCTTTCCAACATGGTGTATGAATGATGGAATAACTCCAAAAATCATCTAAAAGGTGCTAACTGTAGGAGAGTGGGGTCTGCAATCCCATGGCCACCCCAGATTTTTGCTTTTTGCTTCACTGATTTACGACTTTCCTTGGCTGTGGGCCTGCTAATCAGACCCACAGCCTAGCTGTTCTCTCTCTAAAAATACAACCATGTACCCTAGGTGCATTTGCCAATTGGTACTGGGCCACCTTATCAGTCCCTGTACAGTATACCTTAGGTATCCAGGGCATAGGTGTACCCAGGGCCTACCAGGGGCTGAAGCATGCATTATGCCACCCCTGGCTGGCCATCTAAACAGACACAACTGGCTGCACGACAGCTGTGGCAAGGTGGTGTAATCACCCTTTGCTTTAGATATAGTCCCCTATATCTAAACCTAAAATGGACACATATATTCCTATCAGTCACTCCTAGAGAAGGCCTTATCAATCCTGAAGGCAGAGTGCTTGGAATTATGTGAGATGGTGCTCTGGCATGAGCTGAGCTCATTTGCAGCTTGCGGAACCAAGTCCTAATAGCTGTTCCATGATAACGCTATACCATATACTCTTAAGTGCATTATAATCCTCGCGGTTAAATGCTAACTCTGGTATAACATTATCAAAACATGTCGAGTAAGGTGTCATACGAATTGGAATACTACCCCCTCGCCAATTCTGGCGACGGGGGTAGCATTCCACCCTTCTAGAGGGACACGACATGTATGTAACTGTGAACCCCGGTTAAAGTTAACTCGAGCCTCAGCATCACAAGATGGATGCTGCCACCACAGACACAAGTCTGACCTCCTGCTGCTGGGAGTCCTTCCAGCGAGGGAGGCTCAGACAAAGGGTTTCCTGCCTTGGGAGGTGCTAGCACCACCCCAGACAGGATTTTGTGTATTAGGTAGGCCAAGGCTGAAAGGAATGAGACATGCCTGGGGCACACAAGGTGCCCTGTGCATACACCGGTTCCAATCAGTTGCTGGGTCACTCCAGCCCCAGCTCTGGCGGGAAACCGGACAAAGGATAGGGGGTGTAACCACCCCCCTTCCTGGTCCCACCCAGGGGAGGGACCTAGTCGTAGTGCAGCCCCCTTTAGCTGAATAAAGGTAGGAGCTGGTCCCATTCCCAGTTAGATTAATCTTGACAACTTCCACGAAGAAACTCTTGACCTTCGACCTCCTGAACATCAGAGGACTGAAGAATCTCCCCTATGGTCAGGGAGTGACCATCCTGCTTCGCAGGCACCATCAAGCTCCTGTGCGGTTTGCTGCAAGTCCTTCCTTCCCGGAATCCGACGACCAAGCTCAACGAGACCCGGACCACCAGACCCCTCTGACCTCTACCCACATCCACAGCACAGCTGGGACCCGTGGGTGCCACGAGCAACGTGGAGACGGCCATCTTGAAGAAACCTGCACAGTGCTTCCAGCACGACCACCGAGGGACCCTCGAGTAAGTGCATCAGGGACTGAGAAGCCCCACACCGACACAGCACCTGCATCCAAGACCAGCCCCCCAGCCTCCACGAGATCTGCGTGGGGCCCCTTTGCCTGGTTGCTGCCTTCCCTGTTGTCTGGTCACTTGCCGGCTGGCTCGTGACCTCTGAGACGACGACCCAAAGATTTCAACACTGCTAGTCTGGTCCCCCAGACTGGCCCTTCGTTCCTTGTGAAAGAGAAGCACCCGGACCCTCCTGGTCCGCACCAGACGCCATCTTTGTTCCACCGCGTGGCTTGCACTAGCCAAGGCCTGTTGACCAGATCGACGATCCAACACCGCCATCAGCAGCAGACTACGTGGGACAGCTCGTGCCTCCAGCCTGGTCGTAAAGAACAGCTCCTGGTCCGCGCAGCTACAGAGAGAAGCGACCCTTCCTTCCCCTGAACGCGGCAACAGCATCTGGTTCCCTCCTGGTTCCAGCACCGTCACTGGCTAGTGACCAAGACTCTGTCCCCTTCCCTTTCAGGACTTCTCCTTCCTAGTTCCATCCTTGGAACCACCGGACTCCTCCATCTGGCTGCCTGCCAGCAACTCTTTGTTTCAGGTATCACCGGGAGCAACGCAGCGAACCCGACACCACTTCAGCCCTATGCACCCGCAGCCTGTGGGTTAGGTAACTAAAGCTTCTAGGTGCTGAAGTCAGTGTCCACTATCCTAGTGTCCAGGTCCACTGTTGTTTTCCCTCCATCCAGCCGGGTTCGTCCGGAATCTGTAACTTTGTAAACTGTAGTATCCATAGACGTTTGTACGCATCCCGCGTGAGTTTCCACTCTGCACGTGAGTCCCGTGGGCCTCCTGCTCCTTACTTACCTTCGTACGTAGCGTAGTCCCAGCGATCCTCCAGCCTCTGGATCTCCTTACAGTACTTTCCTTCCTCGCATTCCATTGTTTTTAGTATATGGTTTGTCGTGCCCCTAAGGCACACGTGTAAATATTGTGCTAACTCGTATTTCCTTCTTAGTATTGTCATGTGCTTAGCCCTCTGATCTCATAAAGAGTTCAGAGGTGTTGTTATTAATAAATATATTGTTTATTTTCATAACAACCTGTGTGGTGTCCTTTCATCTGGTATTCAAGGGGTTATATTGTGGTAAAACAGCTGGCTTCACATGCCAAAAGAGTTTAGCAAAAGACTGCTTTGTCCATGCTACCATTAGGATAGCTGGCCTATAAGGTTGACTTACAACCAATCACCATAAGGGTTGTTTGGACTGATACAAGGTGATCACTAGAACTAGTGAGCATCATATATCAGGCCAACTTCTCACACTAACCAGTCCAAAGCCAATACATTTTAAAAAGTGCACTATTCCATTTGCATCAGACATATTTAAGATACAGTGGACAATTTCCCCAGAATGCAGCGGGAAGTTAATGTGGAGTAAAGTCTGTATCTCAGACGAGGACCTTGCAACCTGGAGATTAAACGACTCTGGCTGAGGTTGAGGCCACGTTTTTTTGAAAAAGCATGGATTTCAGTTTGCTCAGAGAATCAAAACGTATGTTGGAAACATTTATCGAAGGCCATAGTGTTGCCTCACTTACCTTGCGAGCAGGTGGAAACAGTACTTGTGTATAAACAAATGACTATGGAAATAACCATTACCAGATAAGCGAAGCCCTGTTCCATTCTGAAGCAACCTTGATCATTCACCATCACATAGCTGCCATTCGAGAGCTGTTGCAAAACTGGATGAATGACGAAAGCTGGCGAGCCCTTCAGATCACAGGACACATTCACAACTCAAGTATTGCATGCCCGTGAAGTGAAATGTCCTTGCAAAAAAGGGACCGCTTAAAGCATCCTCACAATCGGAACCACTAAAGAAAACTTCTGTGTCCCCATTCCTGCATCTAAACCTGGACGGTAATTCCCAGTACTCATGAACATAACCTTCCCCTAGAGTTTCATATCTGCCTACTTGTTGGTACTATAGACAATATTGGAATTGGAAAGTCATGACTGGTATGGTGATGTAACCATAAATTATCCAGTCTGTGGATGGTGTCTCAGCCACGGTGGAAGGTAACAGGTCTAATATTTCAATGTGCAACATGGTATATTTCACATCTATTCGTGCCATTTATATCTCTATTTCCGTTCAGGGATGTGGAATTCCTATAGCCCGACGCCCAGAACATATTGTTTGGGGTCAAGGGCAATAAGCTTTAATGTGCATTTTGTCCTTGGGACAAGCAGGCCCAACCCCCTGCTGCGCAAACACTTTGGCTGCCAGTTTGCAGTACCACATTAAGGCTCAGTGAAGGGCACTACCTGCAGTTAAGTTAATATTTGTGTGCATATGTTAATGCTGTTCAAACTTGTATTCATGGTTCATTAATTGAGAGCCTTTAATACTAGGCTGAGCGCTCGCAGTAAATGTATGTTCTGACTGCACAACTGACAGTGGTTCCTGTATAAAAATGTGTACACACGGTTTCAAAGTTTAGCAATGAGGGAATGCATAATGCTCCCAGAATGCTCTCTGATTAGATGCAAATATTTGTAGAAGCTTGAAAGCAAGATTAATGATTCTTTGCTTTCAATATAAAATGTTTCTAAAAAATGAAAGTAGGAAAAAAATGTTTTTGCTAAACTACTGTAAAATTTCAGTTACCATTTCTTTTCAGCATCATTTTGTAAAATGTGTTGATGCATGCTAGTATTACCCCAAAATATTCATATTAGAAAATCAGTGTAACCAGTTTCAATAAGATTTTGGGAAACAAAAATCAACAAGCATTGGCAAAGCCAGTAGGTCTGAAATGGTAGTCAACTTGTTAGTTTTGGCATGGTTTTTGTAAAACCTTATTGATGTGAGAGCTGCCAGACCCTCACCAATAAAACAAACATTGGCAAAAGCAAAAATTGGTTTTGGTCTACAAAAAGCACACACTGCCACATTAGTTACTGGCACTGAACAAAATTACTTTGTGCGACGATATGCTCCTTGTGAAAGAGCAGAATACTATCACTCACCGTGAAGCCAGCCGATATAGAGAGAGAATTTTAATAAATACAAAAGGTCATGGGTAACGCCAGACCAAATTAGGGGCCCAATTATTAAAGAAAGTCTCAAAAGTGCACCCTTGGTATATGTCCTTGCATTAAGAACAATTGTTACTTACCTGTAAACAGGTGGTTCTCCAGTATTGGTGTCTTTCATAGATTCACATGCTTGCATATTCCCCGTCGTCGGAGTGGGAGTCCCACGGTAAATAAAATAGCAATATTATACTATATATATATATATATATATATATATATATATATATATATATTTATATATATATGTAACAACATAAAACCTGAAATATGTACCAGAAAAAAGGCATAACCTGCCTACACATATTTGTACATAGGAATGCATGGGAAAGGAAAAAACCATATGCAGTCTATCCTTGTCATTATGTTGGCCCAAACTGCAGCCAATCAGGTGACAGCAACCCTCTAGAACCTTCTCCTCAGAGCTCAGCACCTCAGATTTTCGAGCACCAGAGTGACCAAAGAGTCTGTGAGGAGAAGAGAGCCTCTGAAGGGAGGAGGGAGGGTCGCATGTGAATCTATGAAAGACACCAATACTGGAGAACCACCTGTTTACAGGTAAGTAACACTTGTTCTTCTCCAGTATTAGGGTGTCTTTCATAGATTCACAAGCTTGAATATAGAATAGATAGCAGTCAGCACCAAAGAAAAGTTTCCATAGTTACAAAGCATATGAAGAGACTGAAAATCATATGTATGGAGTACATATATATATCAAACAGTCAATAATTACTTGGAAACCAATAGGAGGAGGGTAGAACAGAGGCTCATCTTATTGAAAAAGATTACGAAGCACAGCTTGTCCTTCTGCGGTATCCGCTTCATTCATGGCACCCAGACAGTAGTGTTTCGTAAACGTGTGCCTGCTGGACCATGTGGCTGCTCTGCAAATTTGATGCAGCGGGACATCGGCAAATAAGGCAGTAGAGGACGCCATTGATCTGGGAGAATGGGCCCTCACCGAAGACTGCAGAGGCTTACCTGCCTTTTGATGGCAGAAAGCAATCGCCGAAGACACCCAGCGGGCTATAGTAGGTTTGGTAACTGGACGCCCCTTGTGAAAACGTCCATAAGCCACGAAGAGTTGGTCAGATTTGCGGAACTGAGCCGGTCTGCTGATGTAGAACTTCAAGCACCGTTTAATGTCTAAGGAGTGCAAGCGTTGTTCCGCAGGAGACTGTGGGTTAGCAAAGAAAGCCTTCAGAATAACAGGTTCATTGATGTGGAAATCTGAAGGTACTTTAGGTAGAAAAGTAGGGTTAGTGCGAAGCAGCACACAATCTGATTGAAACTGAAGAAACGGAGGATTGATCGTAAATGCATGAATGTCAGTTACTCGACAAGAAGACGTTAATGCAAGGAGAAGAGCAACCTTCCAGTTGAGATACTTGAGGTCAGCTCTATGTATCGGCTCAAATGGCGTTTTCATTAATTGTGTTAAAACAATGTTAAGGCGCCAAGCAGGAGGAGGGCGCCGAATCGGTGGAAATTTACGAAATAGTCCTTTGAAAAATTGGCGTATTATCCTAGAGGAACAGAGGGAGGTGGAGCCATCGTGGCGGAAGCGTGAAATTGCTGCCAGAAAAACTCTTAAAGTGGCATGAGACAATCCTAACTGAGCCAATTGAAAGAAGAAAGGGAGGAGCCGCGCAGGCGTTGCACGTATGGGATGAACACCGGCAGCAGCACACCAATGGCAGAATCTTTTCCATTTCAACTTGTAAGTCTTTATAGTTGAAGGAGCTCTGGCCTGAGCAAGGAAGTCTCGACATTCTGGTGGAATGGCTAGATGGGCAAATTCGCAGTGTTCAGGTTCCAGGCTGACAATCTCAGAGAAGAGGGGTCCGGATGGTAAATTAGACCCCTGTCCATGGAAAGAAGATCCATCCGAGGATGTAGAAGGATGGGCTCGCACTGGGACAGAAGAAGCAACTCCGAGAACCATGCCTGTCGTGGCCACCTGGGAGCAATGAGAAGGATGTGGCAGGGTTCTTTCCTTATCTTCCAGAGCACCCGAGGCACTAGAGGGATCGGAGGAAAGACGTAAGCAAACAGATTGGACCAGTTCATCAAAAGGGCATTGCCCTGTGACCCTTTGTGGGGATGCCAACTTGCGTAAGCTGGATATTTCCGGGTCTCTGGTGTGGCAAAGAGATCCAGTGTCGGGCGACCCCAGCGACGAAAGATCTTTCGAGTGTTGGTTGATGTAGCTCCCACTCGTGGGTTGATGATCGGGATCTGCTGAGGGAATCCGCCAGGAGGTTGGATATCCCTGGGAGATGAACTGCGGTGATTGTGATTTGGTGCTTGAGTGACCAGTCCCAAATTGACTGTGCCAGTCGAGACAGTACCGGAGATTTTGTTCCGCCCTGCTTGTTTATGTAATGCATGCAGGTTGTGTTGTCTGTTTGTATAAGGACAGACTCTCCTTGAAGCACGGGTTGAAAAGACTTGAGCGCTAGAAATATAGCCATGAGCTCTAACTTGTTGATGTGCCAGGCTTTCTGAGGCAGAGTCCATTTTCCTTTTATGGACAGGTCTTGGAGGTGTGACCCCATCCCTCCAAAGATGCATCCGTCGTGAGCGTGAGATCTGGAGTGACCGATGGGAATGATGTCCCTGCTGCAAGATTTACTGGCTGTGACCACCATTTGAGCGCTGTTTTCATGCGAGTCGTGACACAAATTAGATCGTTGAAGGATCCGGTGACCTGACGCCACTGTCCGTCTAATTCTTCTTGAATGGGACGTGTCCGCAGTCTGCAATGTGGGATGAGTGCGATGCACGATGACGCCATCCCCAGAAATGACTTCAGCAGCCGAACTGAAAC
This sequence comes from Lissotriton helveticus, assembly GCF_964261635.1. Classification (NCBI taxonomy): domain Eukaryota; kingdom Metazoa; phylum Chordata; class Amphibia; order Caudata; family Salamandridae; genus Lissotriton; species Lissotriton helveticus. Next base: position 15,196,174 of record NC_136073.1, read on the forward strand.
GTACTGCTTTGATAGTAGAAGAGATACTAGACGAAGAATCCTTTGTTGACGTTCCAGGGACACAAATGCTTTTGCCAGCGTGGTATCCAATGTGGCCCCTAGAAAATACTTGGAAGGAGTTGGGCGTAATGAATATGCTACTTACCAGTATGCATCTGTTCTTGGCATGTAGGGCTGCTGACATTCATATCTATGATTCAGAAAAGGGGGTGGTGATGAACAGAGTGTCTGAATTAAGCAGACCACTCTTACCTAGTCCAAAGATCAGGGCTTGATCCATCACCGTTATTTATCTCACTGCCCCATCCCAGCTCAGAACCTGGCTATATGCAAATTAGTCTGTCCCTGGCCCAGTGCATCATGGGAACAGGGCAGACCAAACTACCAAGCCAATTCTTCACCAGAAAGGAGACAAGCTACCGGGGACCGGTTTCTGGCATTTCAGCCTCTTCGGCCCGGCTTGCTTGAATCCTGATGGAGCAGTGAGAAAGGGACTCATGTCTGAGTATACCCTGCCACACCTATAGTGGCGCCAAAAACGATTCAGAAAAGGGGGTGGTGATGAACAGAGTGTCTGAATTAAGCAGACCACTCTTACCTAGTCCAAAGATCAGGGCTTGATCCATCACCGTTATTTATCTCACTGCCCCATCCCAGCTCAGAACCTGGCTATATGCAAATTAGTCTGTCCCTGGCCCAGTGCATCATGGGAACAGGGCAGACCAAACTATCAAGCCAATTCTTCACCAGAAAGGAGACAAGCTACCGGGGACCGGTTTCTGGCATTTCAGCCTCTTCGGCCCGGCTTGCTTGAATCCTGATGGAGCAGTGAGAAAGGGACTCATGTCTGAGTATACCCTGCCACACCTATAGTGGCCAAAAACGATTCAGAAAAGGGGGTGGTGATGAACAGAGTGTCTGAATTAAGCAGACCACTCTTACCTAGTCCAAAGATCAGGGCTTGATCCATCACCGTTATTTATCTCACTGCCCCATCCCAGCTCAGAACCTGGCTATATGCAAATTAGTCTGTCCCTGGCCCAGTGCATCATGGGAACAGGGCAGACCAAACTACCAAGCCAATTCTTCACCAGAAAGGAGACAAGCTACCGGGGACCGGTTTCTGGCATTTCAGCCTCTTCGGCCCGGCTTGCTTGAATCCTGATGGAGCAGTGAGAAAGGGACTCATGTCTGAGTATACCCTGCCACACCTATAGTGGCCAAAAACGATTCAGAAAAGGGGGTGGTGATGAACAGAGTGTCTGAATTAAGCAGACCACTCTTACCTAGTCCAAAGATCAGGGCTTGATCCATCACCGTTATTTATCTCACTGCCCCATCCCAGCTCAGAACCTGGCTATATGCAAATTAGTCTGTCCCTGGCCCAGTGCATCATGGGAACAGGGCAGACCAAACTACCAAGCCAATTCTTCACCAGAAAGGAGACAAGCTACCGGGGACCGGTTTCTGGCATTTCAGCCTCTTCGGCCCGGCTTGCTTGAATCCTGATGGAGCAGTGAGAAAGGGACTCATGTCTGAGTATACCCTGCCACACCTATAGTGGCCAAAAACGATTCAGAAAAGGGGGTGGTGATGAACAGAGTGTCTGAATTAAGCAGACCACTCTTACCTAGTCCAAAGATCAGGGCTTGATCCATCACCGTTATTTATCTCACTGCCCCATCCCAGCTCAGAACCTGGCTATATGCAAATTAGTCTGTCCCTGGCCCAGTGCATCATGGGAACAGGGCAGACCAAACTACCAAGCCAATTCTTCACCAGAAAGGAGACAAGCTACCGGGGACCGGTTTCTGGCATTTCAGCCTCTTCGGCCCGGCTTGCTTGAATCCTGATGGAGCAGTGAGAAAGGGACTCATGTCTGAGTATACCCTGCCACACCTATAGTGGCCAAAAACGATTCAGAAAAGGGGGTGGTGATGAACAGAGTGTCTGAATTAAGCAGACCACTCTTACCTAGTCCAAAGATCAGGGCTTGATCCATCACCGTTATTTATCTCACTGCCCCATCCCAGCTCAGAACCTGGCTATATGCAAATTAGTCTGTCCCTGGCCCAGTGCATCATGGGAACAGGGCAGACCAAACTACCAAGCCAATTCTTCACCAGAAAGGAGACAAGCTACCGGGGACCGGTTTCTGGCATTTCAGCCTCTTCGGCCCGGCTTGCTTGAATCCTGATGGAGCAGTGAGAAAGGGACTCATGTCTGAGTATACCCTGCCACACCTATAGTGGCCAAAAACGATTCAGAAAAGGGGGTGGTGATGAACAGAGTGTCTGAATTAAGCAGACCACTCTTACCTAGTCCAAAGATCAGGGCTTGATCCATCACCGTTATTTATCTCACTGCCCCATCCCAGCTCAGAACCTGGCTATATGCAAATTAGTCTGTCCCTGGCCCAGTGCATCATGGGAACAGGGCAGACCAAACTACCAAGCCAATTCTTCACCAGAAAGGAGACAAGCTACCGGGGACCGGTTTCTGGCATTTCAGCCTCTTCGGCCCGGCTTGCTTGAATCCTGATGGAGCAGTGAGAAAGGGACTCATGTCTGAGTATACCCTGCCACACCTATAGTGGCAAAAAACGATTCAGAAAAGGGGGTGGTGATGAACAGAGTGTCTGAATTAAGCAGACCACTCTTACCTAGTCCAAAGATCAGGGCTTGATCCACCACCGTTATTTATTTATCTCACTGCCCCATCCCAGCTCAGAACCTGGCTATATGCAAATTAGTCTGTCCCTGGCCCAGTGCATCATGGGAACAGGGCAGACCAAACTACCAAGCCAATTCTTCACCAGAAAGGAGACAAGCTACCGGGGACCGGTTTCTGGCATTTCAGCCTCTTCGGCCCGGCTTGCTTGAATCCTGATGGAGCAGTGAGAAAGGGACTCATGTCTGAGTATACCCTGCCACACCTATAGTGGCCAAAAACGATTCAGAAAAGGGGGTGGTGATGAACAGAGTGTCTGAATTAAGCAGACCACTCTTACCTAGTCCAAAGATCAGGGCTTGATCCATCACCGTTATTTATCTCACTGCCCCATCCCAGCTCAGAACCTGGCTATATGCAAATTAGTCTGTCCCTGGCCCAGTGCATCATGGGAACAGGGCAGACCAAACTACCAAGCCAATTCTTCACCAGAAAGGAGACAAGCTACCGGGGACCGGTTTCTGGCATTTCAGCCTCTTCGGCCCGGCTTGCTTGAATCCTGATGGAGCAGTGAGAAAGGGACTCATGTCTGAGTATACCCTGCCACACCTATAGTGGCCAAAAACGATTCAGAAAAGGGGGTGGTGATGAACAGAGTGTCTGAATTAAGCAGACCACTCTTACCTAGTCCAAAGATTAGGGCTTGATCCATCACCGTTATTTATCTCACTGCCCCATCCCAGCTCAGAACCTGGCTATATGCAAATTAGTCTGTCCCTGGCCCAGTGCATCATGGGAACAGGGCAGACCAAACTACCAAGCCAATTCTTCACCAGAAAGGAGACAAGCTACCGGGGACCGGTTTCTGGCATTTCAGCCTCTTCGGCCCGGCTTGCTTGAATCCTGATGGAGCAGTGAGAAAGGGACTCATGTCTGAGTATACCCTGCCACACCTATAGTGGCCAAAAACGATTCAGAAAAGGGGGTGGTGATGAACAGAGTGTCTGAATTAAGCAGACCACTCTTACCTAGTCCAAAGATCAGGGCTTGATCCATCACCGTTATTTATCTCACTGCCCCATCCCAGCTCAGAACCTGGCTATATGCAAATTAGTCTGTCCCTGGCCCAGTGCATCATGGGAACAGGGCAGACCAAACTACCAAGCCAATTCTTCACCAGAAAGGAGACAAGCTACCGGGGACCGGTTTCTGGCATTTCAGCCTCTTCGGCCCGGCTTGCTTGAATCCTGATGGAGCAGTGAGAAAGGGACTCATGTCTGAGTATACCCTGCCACACCTATAGTGGCCAAAAATGATTCAGAAAAGGGGGTGGTGATGAACAGAGTGTCTGAATTAAGCAGACCACTCTTACCTAGTCCAAAGTTCAGGGCTTGATCCATCACCGTTATTTATCTCACTGCCCCATCCCAGCTCAGAACCTGGCTATATGCAAATTAGTCTGTCCCTGGCCCAGTGCATCATGGGAACAGGGCAGACCAAACTACCAAGCCAATTCTTCACCAGAAAGGAGACAAGCTACCGGGGACCGGTTTCTGGCATTTCAGCCTCTTCGGCCCGGCTTGCTTGAATCCTGATGGAGCAGTGAGAAAGGGACTCATGTCTGAGTATACCCTGCCACACCTATAGTGGCCAAAAACGATTCAGAAAAGGGGGTGGTGATGAACAGAGTGTCTGAATTAAGCAGACCACTCTTACCTAGTCCAAAGATCAGGGCTTGATCCATCACCGTTATTTATCTCACTGCCCCATCCCAGCCTCTTCGGCCCGGCTTGCTTGAATCCTGATGGCCGAAGACGCCTGAAATGGCAGAAACCGGTCCCCGGAAGCTTGTTTCCTTCCCAGTACAAGAATTGGCTTGGTAGTTTGGTTTGCCCTGTTCCCATCATGCACTGGGACAGGAACAGACTAATTTGCATATAGCCAAGTTCTGAGCTGGGATGGTGCAGTGAGCTAAAAAACGGTGATGGATCAAGCCCTGATCTTTGGACTGGGTAAGAGTGGTCTGCTTAATTCAGGCACTCTGTTCATCACCACCCCCTTTTCTGAATCATTTTGTCCACCATAAGCGTGGAAGGGTATACTCAGATGTGAGTCCCTTGCTCATTGCACCATCAGGATTCAAGCAAGCCGGGCCGAAGACGCCTGAAATGGCAGAAACCGGTCCCCGGAAGCTTGTTTCCTTTCCAGTACAAGAATTGGCTTGGTAGTTTGGTTTGCCCTGTTCCCATCATGCACTGGGACAGGAACAGACTAATTTGCATATAGCCAAGTTCTGAGCTGGGATGGTGCAGTGAGTTAAAAAACGGTGCTGGATCAAGCCCTGATCTTTGGACTGGGTAAGAGTGGTCTGCTTAATTCAGGCACTCTGTTCATCACCACCCCCTTTTCTGAATCATTTTGTCCACCTTAAGCGTGGAAGGGTATACTCAGATGTGAGTCCCTTGCTCATTGCACCATCAGGATTCAAGCAAGCCGGGCCGAAGACGCCTGAAATGGCAGAAACCGGTCCCCGGAAGCTTGTTTCCTTCCCAGTACACGAATTGGCTTGGTTGTTTGGTTTGCCCTGTTCCCATCATGCACTGGGACAGGAACAGACTAATTTGCATATAGCCAAGTTCTGAGCTGGGATGGTGCAGTGAGCTAAAAAACGGTGATGGATCAAGCCCTGATCTTTGGACTGGGTAAGAGTGGTCTGCTTAATTCAGGCACTCTGTTCATCACCACCCCCTTTTCTGAATCATTTTGTCCACCATAAGCGTGGAAGGGTATACTCAGATGTGAGTCCCTTGCTCATTGCACCATCAGGATTCAAGCAAGCCGGGCCGAAGACGCCTGAAATGGCAGAAACCGGTCCCCGGAAGCTTGTTTCCTTCCCAGTACAAGAATTGGCTTGGTAGTTTGGTTTGCCCTGTTCCCATCATGCACTGGGACAGGAACAGACTAATTTGCATATAGCCAAGTTCTGAGCTGGGATGGTGCAGTGAGCTAAAAAACGGTGATGGATCAAGCCCTGATCTTTGGACTGGGTAAGAGTGGTCTGCTTAATTCAGGCACTCTGTTCATCACCACCCCCTTTTCTGAATCATTTTGTCCACCTTAAGCGTGGAAGGGTATACTCAGATGTGAGTCCCTTGCTCATTGCACCATCAGGATTCAAGCAAGCCGGGCCGAAGACGCCTGAAATGGCAGAAACCGGTCCCCGGAAGCTTGTTTCCTTCCCAGTACACGAATTGGCTTGGTTGTTTGGTTTGCCCTGTTCCCATCATGCACTGGGACAGGAACAGACTAATTTGCATATAGCCAAGTTCTGAGCTGGGATGGTGCAGTGAGCTAAAAAACGGTGATGGATCAAGCCCTGATCTTTGGACTGGGTAAGAGTGGTCTGCTTAATTCAGGCACTCTGTTCATCACCACCCCCTTTTCTGAATCATTTTGTCCACCATAAGCGTGGAAGGGTATACTCAGATGTGAGTCCCTTGCTCATTGCACCATCAGGATTCAAGCAAGCCGGGCCGAAGACGCCTGAAATGGCAGAAACCGGTCCCCGGAAGCTTGTTTCCTTCCCAGTACAAGAATTGGCTTGGTAGTTTGGTTTGCCCTGTTCCCATCATGCACTGGGACAGGAACAGACTAATTTGCATATAGCCAAGTTCTGAGCTGGGATGGTGCAGTGAGCTAAAAAACGGTGATGGATCAAGCCCTGATCTTTGGACTGGGAAAGAGTGGTCTGCTTAATTCAGGCACTCTGTTCATCACCACCCCCTTTTCTGAATCATTTTGTCCACCATAAGCGTGGAAGGGTATACTCAGATGTGAGTCCCTTGCTCATTGCACCATCAGGATTCAAGCAAGCCGGGCCGAAGACGCCTGAAATGGCAGAAACCGGTCCCCGGAAGCTTGTTTCCTTCCCAGTACAAGAATTGGCTTGGTAGTTTGGTTTGCCCTGTTCCCATCATGCACTGGGACAGGAACAGACTAATTTGCATATAGCCAAGTTCTGAGCTGGGATGGTGCAGTGAGCTAAAAAACGGTGATGGATCAAGCCCTGATCTTTGGACTGGGTAAGAGTGGTCTGCTTAATTCAGGCACTCTGTTCATCACCACCCCCTTTTCTGAATCATTCATATCTATAGCATAGATCGCCGCCTAGTGTTGGGTCCGGATGATTGCACCTTGTTGTCCTGGAAGAGTCTTCGAAGTATCACGAGATAGGTGGCTCCTCCCCTGGACTACAGTGCGCATGGGCATCGACTCCATCCTTAGATTGTTTTTAGCCATTGTGGCAAAGATGGAGTGCAATAGTTTAAACGATGACCATGTCTAAGAGTATGTGTAAGAAGAAGAAGTCTGCAACCGCTACGGGCGCCGGGGAGGAGGGCGGGCGATATGAATGTCAGCAGCCCTACATGCCAAGAACAGATGCATACTGGTAAGTAGCATATTCAGTTCGAGGCATGTGGGCTGCTGAATTCATATCTGTAGGAAGGTGGATACCTGACTATGGTTGCCCCCAACTTTTTGCCTAGTGTTTTGCTGGTTTTTGACTTAGTTGGCCTGGGATCCTGCTATTCAGGAACCCAGGCTTCCTGCTCTCTCTGTTAAAATGGACTCCATGTACCTTCGGTGCATTTACCAATTGGTACTGGGCCACCTTATCAGTCCCTGTACAGCATACCTTAGGTATCCAGGGCATATGTGTACCCAGGGCCTACCAGGGGCTGAAGCATGTATTATGCCACCCCTGGCTGGCCAGCCAAACAGACACAACTGGCTGCACGACAGCTGGGGCAAGGTGGTGTAATCACCCTTTGCTTTAGATATAGTATACCTATATCTAAACCTAAAATGGACACATATATTCCTATCAGTCACTCCTATGGCAGGCCTTATCAATCCTGAAGGCAGAGTGCTTGGAATTATGTGAGATGGTGCTCTGGCATGAGCTGAGCCCGTTTGCAGCTTGCGGAACCAAGTCCAAATAGCTGTTCCATGATAACGCTATACCATATACTCTTAAGTGCATTATAATCCTCGCGGTTAAATGCTAACTTTGGTATAGCATTATCGAAACATGTCAAGTAAGGTGTCATACGAATTGGAATACTAACCCCTCGCCAATTCTGGCGACGGGGTTAGCATTCCACCCTTCTAGAGGGACACGACATGTATGTAACTGTGAACCCAGGTTAAAGTCAGACACAGCCTCAGCTCCACAAAATGGATGCTGCCACCGAGACACAAGTCTGCCCTCCTGCTGCTGGGAGTCCTTCCAGCAACGGAGGCCTGGACAAAGGGTTTCCTGTCAGGGGCGGTGCTAGCACCATCCCAGACAGGATTTTGTGTATCCCAGGTAGGCAGGGCTGAAAGGAAGGTGACTGCAAGTGGCACCCTGGTGCTCACTGTGCATATGCCGGCTCAAACCAGTTCCTGGGGCACACCAGCCCCTGAGCTGGGGAGAGACCGGACAAAGGAGAGGGGTGTAACCACCCCCCTCCTGGTCCCACCCATAGGGCAGGACCTAGTCGCGTGCCAGCCCCTTTTCTTAGGATAAAGGTAGGAGCAGGCCCCCTTCCCAAATTAGATAATCTTGGATCTTGAAACTACTTTCCACGAAAGGAACTCTTGACTCTTCTGAAGACTCTCCCTTGTGGCTAAGGAGTAGCCACCCTGCACCAGCAGGCACCATCGAAGCTCTTGCGGTTTGCTGAAGTCCATCCTCCGGATCAAGACTGCCAAGCTCGACGAGACCCGGTTTTCCCTCCATCTCTGACCTCTACCTACACCATCCAGCCCAGCTGAGATTCGTGGGTGCGACGAGACCCGTGGGACCGGCCATCTTCAAGACCTGCACGACGCTTCACCAGCACGGCCCCCGAGAGACCCTCGAGTAAGTGCATTGGGGTTTGAGAAGCCCTAACCCTGAGCAGCTCCAGCACCGAAGTCCAGCCCCCCAGCATCCACGAGATCTGCGTGGGGCCCTTCTGCTCTTTGCTGCTCACCGCGTTGTCCGGCCACTTGCCTGCTGGCTTGTAGCCCTCCTGACGACGAACCACGACACTTGCATCGCTGGTCTGGTTGCTCCAGACTGGCCCTTGCTCCCCTCCAACAGAGGAGCACCCTGGACCCTCCTGGTCCACTCCAGACGCCATCTTGAGTCCACCGCGTGGGCTTGCCTTTGCCAAGGCTTGTTGCTCCAATCCTGGTTTCAGCAGCGCCGACAGCAGACACCCTCGTGGGACAGCCCGCCCCTCCATCCTGGTCGCCGACAACGCCTCCTGGTCCGAGAGACTGCAGAGCCAAGCGTCGCCCACTCACCTGGTCGAGGTGATTTCATCCGGTGCCATCCTGGTGCCCATCTGATCACTGGCTAGTGATTAAGAACTGAGTCCCCTCTGCTTTCAGGTCATCTTCAACTCCGATCCAGGCTTGGATCCCATCGAACTTCATCACTGGTCGCCTGCCAGCAACTTCTTCTTTCAGGCTCCATAGACTGTAACGAGGATTCCCGACGTCTTTTGAACCCTATGCAGCCGCAGCCCCTGGGCTAGGTAACTCGAACATTTCAGTGCTCCAACGTAGGTTCACTATCTAAGTGTCCAGATCCTTTTTCGTTTTCAGCCTAACTAGTCGGATTCGTCCGATAACACTAACTTTACGAGATCTAGCATCCATAGACTTCTTCCCGCATCCCGCGTGAGAGTGCACACTCTGCACCCGATCTCCCTAGGCCTCCTGCTCCTAACCTTAGGGTTCAGTAGCGTAGTCCTAGCGATCCTGAAGCCTCTGGATCCTGTTACTTACCTGCTAGTATTTCGCATTCCACTTTTGTAGTATATGGTTTTTCGTGCCCCTCGGGCATTTGTGTAAATTGTGCAACTTAAAGTATTTTCGTAAGAGTTTTGTATTGTGCTTAGCTCCCTGACTCATAAAGAGTTCAGGGTAGAACTGTTATTAATAAATATCCTATATTTTTATAACAACTTGTGTGGTTTCCTTTCACTTGGTGTTCAAGGGGTATATGTGATGGTAAAACAGCTGGCTTAACACGCCCTCTAGAGTTTAGCCTGAAGACTGCTCGTGTCCATGCTACTAGGATAGCTGGTCTGAAAGGTTGACTTACAACCAATCATCAATAAGGGTTGTTTGGTATGATACAAAGTGATCACTAGAATAGTGAGCACTATATATCAGGCCAACTTCTCACAATATCTATAGCATAGAATACATAGCAGTCCCTCCACTAACGGCGGCTGCCCGTGCCAGTTGCAGAAGCTTGAAAAAGTGTTCTAAGAACAGCCTGCCCTACAGCTGCCTGCTGCTTGGAATGTACGTCTACACAGTAATGCTTAGTGAACGTATGTGGTGTAGACCATGTGGCTGCTCTACATATGTCTTCCAAAGGAATATTGCCTAGGAATGCCATGGAGGCCCCCAACTTGCGAGTGGAGTGGGCCCTGGGGGGGACCGTTAAAGTGCGCTTAGCCTTGTGATAGCAAATTTGAATGCACTTAACGATCCATCTGGCAATACCTGCTTTGGAAATGGGGTTGCCTTTGTGCTGGGCTGAGAAGGCAACAAAGAGCTGTTGTGTCTTTCTGAAATCTTTTGTTCTGTCAATATAGTACATTAGCGCTCTTTTGACATCAAGAGTGTGGAGCATTCTTTCGGCTACAGTTTCGGGGTTTGGAAAGAATGCGGGCAGTTCTATGGTTTGATTGATATGAAACTGCGACACCACCTTTGGAAGAAACTTAGGGTTAGTGCGCAGCACAACCCTGTTGGAATGAATCTGAATAAATGGCTCTTGTACAGTGAGCGCCTGCAGCTCACTGACTCGCCGTAGAGAAGTAATGGCAATGAGAAAAGCCACTTTCCATGTTAAGAATTGAATCTCACAGGAATGGAGAGGCTCAAAAGGTCGGCCCATCAACCTGGTGAGGACTATGTTGAGGTTCCACACAGGAGCTGGCGGGGTCCTGGGAGGGATGACGCGCTTCAGGCCTTCCAGGAAGGCTTTAACGGCTGGCACTCTGAAAACAGAGAGATGCTGCCTGTTTTGGAGATAAGCCGCTATGGCGGATAAGTGTATCCGAATGGAAGCATATGCTAGATTGCATTTGTAGAGATGTAACAAATAGCAGATGATATCCGGAATGGATGCATCTAGCGGGTTGATATTGTGGTTAGTACAGTAAATGACAAACCGCTTCCATTTAGCTGCATAGCAAGCTCGGGTAGTGGGCTTTCTAGCCTCCCGGATGATGTCCATGCATTCAGGAGGCAGATTAAGGTAGCCAAACTCTAAGACTTCAGGAGCCAGATCGCCAGGTTGAGCTGTTGCGGGTCTGGATGCTGAATGTCGCCATGGTTCTGCGTCAAAAGCCTGGGTGTGAGGCGCAGCCTTTGATGCGGCACCACGGAAAGTTCTAGAAACGTGGTGTGCCATGGTTGGCGTGCCCATGTTGGAGCAACCAGGATGAGCGTCATCGAGTGTTGCTTGAGCTTTCTTGCACCAGCGGGATTAGAGGCGCTGGGGGAAAAGCGTACGCAAATTTGCCTGACCAGTTCATCCATATCGCATTGCCCTGCGACTGTGGGTGAGGGAACCTGGCGGCAAAGTGTTGGCATTTTGCGTTTTCCTTTGTGGCAAACAGGTCTATCTCTGGATGACCACACATCTGGAAGTACGGGCGGAGTACTGATGGATATAACTCCCACTCGTGCATCTGGTGGCTGTACCTGCTGACCAGATCCGCCATCTGATTGTCCTTGCCCGGGAGGTGTTCCGCCATGAGGAAGATGTTCCGCTGAATGGCCCACTTCCACATGCTCTGAGCCAGATGAGACAACTGTGGAGAGTGTGTACCTCCCTGCTTTTGAATGTAGTACATGGCCGTCATGTTGTACGTCCGGATCAACACGACTTTGTTGCACAGATGTACTTTGAATGCCTTCAATGCCATGAAGATTGCCATCAGTTCTAGGTAGTTGATGTGCATCTTTTGTTGCTGCGTCGTCCATAGTCCCTGCACCGTGTAGTGGAGCACATGAGCTCCCCACCCCTGGAGAGATGTGTCCGTCGTCAGGATAATCTGTGGCACAGGCTCTTGAAACGGTCGGCCCTTGCAAAGGTTGTGTGGATTCCACCAATGCAGAGAGCTGTATGCCCGACCGGTCACCAACACTAGGTCTTTCAACTGCCCGTGAGCCTGATTCCACTGACGTGCCAAGCACTCTTGGAGCGGACGCATATGTAGCCTCGCGTGTGGGACTATGAAGATGCAGGAGGCCATCATGCCTATCAACTGCATGAACACTCTCGCAGGCAGTGAGTGTTGTGGTCTGAACTTTAGGATTAGCGACTGGATGTTGCCTATCCTTACTGGGTTTGGTTGAGCTGTAGCCGCCAAAGTGTCTATCGTTGCGCCCAAATACTGCCGCACATGTGCTGGCTGAAGGTGCGACTTTGGATAGTTGAGCGAAAACCCCAGACTGTGAAGAAGGTGAATGGTGTGGGACATGTCGGCTGCGCACTGCTGGGCCGACTTTGCTTGAACAAGCCAGCCGTCCAGGTAAGGGTAGACATGGACGTTCTGTCTCCTGAGGTGCGCCGCCACTGTCGCCAGACATTTCGTAAACACTCTGGGGGCTGTGGTCACCCCGAAAGGGAGGACTTTGAATTGGTAGTGCTTGTTTTGGATGGTGAACCTGAGATATTTCCTGTGGAGTGGGATGTGCAAGTATGCATCCTTGAGGTCTAAGGTTGCGAGAAAGTCTCCCTGGTTCAGCAATGGAAGAACCTGTTGCAGTGTCAGCATGTGAAAATGTTCTGAGAGGATGTACCGGTTCAGGGGCCGTAGGTCTAGAATTGGTCTGAGCGTCCCGTCCTTTTTCGGGATCAAGAAGTACAGGGAATATACCCCTGTGCCTTCTTCCTCCACTGGCACGAGCTCTATTGCGCCTTTTTGCAGCATGGCCAGAACCTCCTGCTGCAATAAGTGCAAATGCTCTTGTGACATAGGACGGTGTTTTGGGGGCATGTTGGGTGGAGTGTCTGTCAGCTCTAAACAATAGCCGAACTGGATAAGTTGCATGACCCACCTGTCTGTGGTGATGGACTTCCACACTGACAGGAACCGCTGGAGTCTCCCCCGACAGGTGTTGGGTGGTCGGGGGCAGTGACAGGGAGTCACTGCTTGTTGGTGGCAGAGGAACGGGAACTGTTGTTGCCTCTGCCTCTGCCCTTGGAGCTGTTGCCCCGGTATCCTCCTCTACTCTGCTTAGGGTAGGATGACTGCGCCCCACCTTTGTTGAACTGCGTCTGCTATGACATTTGGCCTCTGGTAACACCTCGTTTGCCTGAGCGACGAAAAGTGTTCCCTCGAAACTGCTGTGACTGGAGGGCCCCCATGGACTTGGCAGTCTCAGTATCTTTTTTAATTTTCTCAAGGGTGGTGTCCACCTCAGGACTAAATAGCCGGTCCGGGTTCACTGGTTGGTTGAGGATGGTCGTTTGTATCTCGGGTTTGAATCCGGAAATTCGGAGCCAAGCCTGCCTCCTCAACATCACGCTAGTATTGATTGCCCTTGCCGCTGTATCAGCAACGTCAAGAGCACACTTTATAGCAGCGTTGGAAATGAGTTTGCCCTCTTGGACAAGCATCTCAGCCCCCTCCTTGAATTGCTCTGGCAGGTGTTGCAACAGGGTCTCTAGGGTGTCATAATGTGCCCTGTCGTATCTGGCCAATAGCGCCTGTGTGTTTGAAATGCGCCAGATGTTGGCCGCCTGTGCTGCTACCCTCTTCCCTGACGCCTCCAGCACTTTTGACTCTTTGTCCGGGGGAGGAGCTTCACCCGTGGTTTGAGAGTTCGCTCGTTTGCGAGCATTAGAGACCACCAAAGAGTCCAGCGGCAATTGGCCCCTTATGTATGTTGGATCGCCAGGTGCCGGTCTGTATTTCTTCTCAATCCGAGGGTTAACAACCCTTGCTCTCGTGGGCTCCTTAAAAATGTCCGCAGCATGCCTTAGGACCCCCTTTAGCATGGGAAGAGTTTTTACAGTTTTTTCTGCAGTTGAGAAAGTGTCAAAAAGGAAATCAGCTTCCACAGGGTCAGCATGCATATCCACATCATGGTTCTTAGCTGCCCTTTCTATCAAAGCATGAAATGCCGTCGAATCCTCGGTGGGAGACGTCTTGATGTTGAACACCTGAGGGTCAAGGGTTGCCTGCTGATCCCCCTGATCACCTGTGTCCACCCACGAGTCCTGTTGCTCATCAGGCTCAGTGTGGGCTGGGAAATTATACTCCTCATCCTGCTCCTCCCCATCTTCTCCATCTGAATAGGTGGGTGATGGCGTTGCACCCCGTGCAGGGTGTTGAATTCTGGGTTCAACCAGTACAGGAGTGTCTTCTGCAGGCCTTTTGCGTTTCAGAGGAATCCTATAGGTCTCCAAAGGCTGTGACGCCGTAATCTTCCTCTTCAGAAGCGTCAGCTTCCCGGTGTCGGCGTCGATATACTGCTCCGACTGCTCTGACAAAGAGTGTTGCGGACGCGTTACACCCCCAGCCGGGGGAGTCGACTTCGACCTCTCCGGGTCCTTGGGCACCGATCTCGGTGCAAAGGCCTTCGCCGCCACCTTAGGTGGTAGCGTGAAAAGGATTGGCGTCGAAGCCTGGGGTGTCTGGACAGCCTTCTTCGCTGCGGAAGGGATCTTCTGGTCCGACGCGGAAGCTCTGTCCTTAATACGTTTGAGGGAGTCCGAGACCTGCTTCGTGAAAGAAGCGGACGGCTTCGTCGACCCGACCGATGGCCTCGGTCCACCCCCAGAGGAAGACTCGGGCGTCGACACCTTCTGCGGTTCCGATCGAGGTGCCGGAGCATCTTTCGGCGGTGCACTGCGATCCCCGACCACAGCAGTGGACGTGGACGCCGACGACTTCGCCTCGGCAACCTTGACCCTTGGCGTCGTCGTTCCAGACTTCGGCTCCGCGCCCTTGGTAGCCGTTGTGTCGACAGGCCTCTTGGATTTCGGCTCTACGGCCTTGGTGTGAACGGCCTCAACCGCCTTCTTGGGCTTCGGGTCGACCGCTGTGCCCGATGTCGAATCGACGGTCTTTAGTGAGCGGTGCTCCTTGACCACTTTCGTCGCCGTGGAGGGTGCGACAGTGCTCTTCGGCTTTAAGGCCTCCGAAGACGACGGCGTCGATGGTGGAGCAGACGTCTTCGGTTTCGATGGTGCGTCGGCCATCTTAGTTTTCGTCGATACCGAAGGTTTCGGTTTCGATATTGGTAATGGTGGCTCCGCAGAAGTGTCCGTGGCCGGGCCGGAAGGCGGGGCCGTGGGCATTGGTGTAGGGTCTAGGGTAAGGCCATGTGGCGATCCTTCGACCCGAGCCATAGTAAAAGTACGAACGGGGTATAGCTCTTCCTCCGAGCTATCTTCCATGGCCCCGTAGGCCTCCTCGTCGTCCCCTACCTCGTCGACGAGTACTTCCACGTCATGGCCCTCGGCGTCCGCTTCGTAGTTGGATTCGACGACCACCGAAGGAGGTGAAACTTGAAGATGGACCTGTTGCTCGTCCGCTTCTTCATTGACGAAGATGTCCACTGGTGCTGGAGCCGATCGCCGGGCCTCGAGGCGCGCCGCGCGCCGAAGCTTGATGGTTTTCTTCGATCTAAACCTGGAACAGGCCATACAGTTGGCCTCGTTGTGGTCTGGCGACAGGCATTTGTTGCAAACCGGGTGGACATCGATGTGTGGGTATTTGGATCCACACACGGGACAGTGTTTGAACGGACTCCGTTCCATGCCGTCGAAGTCTTGCTGTGTCGACTGGGCCTCGATCCTCGAAGTTCCACGATTCACGGGATATCTGACTCGAAGAGTTGGATTAAGTGAGGCACCGAACGCGAACAATACCGACGGTTAAAAGAAGGCCTTTTGGCCTCGAAAAACTATGTTTTGATCGATTCCGAACCGGAGTTAACGAAATCACATCCGAACCCAATGGCGGAAAAAAACAATCTAAGGATGGAGTCGATGCCCATGCGCACTGTAGTCCAGGGGAGGAGCCACCTATCTCGTGATACTTCGAAGACTCTTCCAGGACAACAAGGTGCAATCATCCGGACCCAACACTAGGCGGCGATCTATGCTATAGATATGAATTCAGCAGCCCACATGCCTCGAACTTGGGACTTTTCTAGGTTGAGAGACAGTCCCAAGGAGCGAAACACCCTCTGACAAAGGGATGTATGGCGAAGCAGCTGTGCGCGAGACTGCGATTTCAGGAGGCAATCGTCGAGATATGGGAATATCTGGACACCTTGGAGGCGTAGATAGGCCATGACAGGGGCCAATATCTTTGTAAAGACTCGAGAGGCGGACCGAAGGCCAAATGGCAATACTCTGAACTGGAAATGTTTCTGCCCCACCTGAAATCGCAGAAACTTCCGATGACGTAGGAGTATTGGAACATGGAAGTAGGCGTCTCGGAGGTCGATAGTAGCCATGAAATCTCCGACTAAGAGCAAACGCAAGATTTCTGTAAGCGTTAGCATTCGGAAGGATTGACTCTTGAGATAGTGGTTGAGCGCTCTCAAGTCCAATATTGGTCTCCATTCCACGTTCTTCTTGAAGATTAGGAAAAAACGGGAATAAAACCCCTTCCCTCTTTGAGACTTTGGCACTACCTCTACTGCACCCTTCTGAATCAGAAGTTGAACTTGTTGGAACAGTTCCTTGATATGCGCAGGTGGGCCCGGAAGGTGGAGTTGGAGGAGGGATTTTGACGAATTCCAAAGCATGGCCCTTTTCTACAATGTCTAGCACCCAACGGTCCGAGGTGATGGAGGACCATTGAGAACCAAACAGGGAGATTCGACCTCCAACCTGCTGGGTTAAAGGAAAATCATTGTCGTTTACTAGAAGATCCTCTGTAAGAGGTTTTCCCTCTATAGGTCTTGGCCGGCTGTTGACGAGACGACTGCTGTCGGTTACTGGAGTAACGCTGGTTGTTTTGGCTATAGGAACAATATTGATTACTTCCTCTCCGAAAATTGGAATTGGTGCCTCGTCCTTAAGCACCCCGAAAGGGCTGTTTCTTAAATTGAAGAGTTCCCAAGGCACGTGCAGTTTCCGTGTCCTTTTTATAGATTGTAACGCCTCATCAATGTGTGCTCCAAAGAGTGATTCACCATCATATGGCATATCGAGAATTTTAGCCTGAACTTCCTGACGGAAGGAGGTGGAGCGCAACCAACCTTGCCTACGTAAGACAGCCGCTCCAGCGAGCTGTCGGAATCCAATGCAGCCTACATCTACTGCACAATCAATCAATTCTTCAGACGTTCTTTCTCCTTCCTGAAGAAGTTGCAATGCTTCCGCCTTGGAAGCATCCGGAAGCAACACCACATAGGCGGTATGTAACCCCCTGAGTACCTCGGGGTTGAGAATTAGCAACAACGCAAAAGGTGTAGTTACCCGGTAGGTTTAATAGCACCAAAGTATACACGAACACAACAAATCAGAAGGGCCTATGAAGCGAGGAGTAGCCGATGGTAAGGGCTTCCAACCGTCCTCTGCACAACTGACGGTCCCGTCAGTCACCCAACAGAGGACACCGTGCTAAGTAATGGCCGACAATGCCACTCGAACTGATAAAGGGGTCTTGGAAGTGGGCTCTCCTTATTTCGTCCTCTGCATAGATGCCGGTCCCGACACCTCCCAACAGAGGGCAAAAGAAGGGCGGAAGGCGAACAAAAAGGCTGGACCACACAGTTCGATAACCCTCGAACTGGAATGGCCGCTCTGCGTATCTCGAGTTACTGTCACTCGGATTATCCGTGATAGGGGACTGGGGCGTGCTGGCGCTTCAATGCGCGATAAGTTCAGCTCGAACCCTCGAGCGGGGACTGGGGCGGGCTGGCGCTTCAATGCGCAATAAGTGTAGCTCGAACCCTCGAGCGGGGACTGGGGCGTGCTGGCGCTTCAATGCGCGATAGTTTCAGCTCGAACCCTCGAGCGGGGACTGGGGCGTGCTGGCGCTTCAATGCGCGAGAGTTTCAGCTCGAACCCTCGAGCGGGGACTGGGGCGTGCTGGCGCTTCAATGCGCGAGAGTTTCAGCTCGAACCCTCGAGCGGGGACTGGGGCGTGCTGGCGCTTCAATGCGCGATAGTTTCAGCTCGAACCCTCGAGCGGGGACTGGAGCGAGCTGGCGCTGCAAAGCGCTCGAAGTACTGCTCGAACCCTCGAGCGGGGACTGGGGCGTGCTGGCGCTGCAACGTGCGTGGAACAAGAGATGAGAGTTGCCTCTCCAGAGGGACCGCTCACCTGAAACGAAGCATGGACTTCACGGCGGATTCGAAATATCCGACAGCCTCCATCAGTTCCCGGTCCGTTTTAAACTGTTCCTTCCGTTTGTCTGCCTCGCGCATGCGCCGCGCGCAGCATGACGGGAGTTGTAGTTCCCGCCGAGGTTGGTGTGGGGATTGTAGTTCTGATATGGCGGGAATGGCGCTGTTTTAGCGCTATGCCATGATCCGTGTCCTAACAGTACATCCTCCTACACCCAGCCACCCTCACCCCGGGCCTGGCTTGTCCGGATGCTTCAGGTGAAAGGCCGACACCAAACGCGGAGCATTTAAACCCGCCACAGGTTCCCACGTTTGATCCTCAGGAAGAAAACCCTTTCCACGCCACTAGATACCATAGCTTGCCCCTTCTCCATTTGGAATCTCTGATGCCCTCCACCTCATACTCCGTGTCGGCTTCCACTATGTGCGCAGCAGAGACAGGCCTTCCAGCCGTGAGGGCCGGTTTGAGCAGCGACACATGAAACACCGGATGGATCCGCATGGTGTTCGGAAGCTCCAACCGCATTGTCACCGGGCTGAGACAGGTCTTGATTCTGTATGGCCCAATGAATCGAGGGTGGAACACGCTATGCTTGCGGAATCGCAGGTTCTTTGAGGATACCCATACGTAATCATCCTGTCTGTATATCGGCCCCGGCCTCCTTCTCCTGTCCGCGTACTCCTTGTAGGCCTCCTTGGCTGTCACCAAACATCGTCTGGCCCTCCCGATCGTTTCCTTGATGTGAGCCACCCTCCTGTTGGTTTCAGGCACCCCAGAGGCGGCCTCCGGATGGGACAATGGAAGGAATCTCGGGTGGTGCCCGTAGGAGCAGTAGAAAGGCGACACCTTCGTGGAGCTGTGAGCGGCGTTATTATACGCGATTTCCGCAAGCCACAACAGATCCACCCACTCCTCCTTGCCCTGGTCGATAAAACAGCGGAGATACTGTTTTAGGGTCTGGTTGAGGCGTTCCGTCTGGCCGTCCGTCTGTGGGTGATAGCTGGTGGATAGGGCCGTTGTCACGTGGAGAGCCGAACACCACGTTTTCCAGAACCGTGCCGTGAACTGGGATCCGCGGTCCGACACTATCACGCTAGGCAGGCCGTGTACCCGCACCACTTCCTTCAGTAGGATGCTTGCCAGTTGTCCCGCTGTGGGTACCCCTTTGCAGGCGATAAACCGTCCCATCTTCGTGAGGAAATCTACCACAACGAGAACGGCTGTGAACCCTTTATCCTTGGGCAAACCCACGATGAAATCCAAAAAAATGCGTTCCCAGGGTCGGACCGGAGTTGGTAAAGGTCGCAAGAGCCCCTGGGTTTGCCTGTGGTCTGATTTCATGGTTGCGCATACCGAGCATCCAGCAACCCACCCTCGAACATCCGCTCTTACTGAGGGCCACCAAAACCGACGCAACACGTAGTCCAGCGTCTTCTCCAGCCCGAAGTGTCCCGCGCTAGGTGACTCATGACACCACTCAAAGACTTGCTTCCTCAGGGTTGACGTGGGGACCAGTATGCATTCGCCCTTTACCGGTATCCCGTCCTTAACCTTCCATTCCTCATGTCTTTGTAGCCAAGCCCTCCACTCGAAAGTACGGATCCCTCTTTGGACACCGCTGAGAAAGGCCCCCGGCTGGATGGCTCCTACCACTACCCTCGGGGAGATGATGGGCATGATGATCGGCGAGGGGCGCTCCCCATCGCTGGACTGCCTAGACAAAGCGTCAGCTTTCTTGTTTTCCGAGCCCGGTCTGTATGTTATGGTGAAGTGAAAGCCAGAAAAGAACTGCATCCACCTTAGCTGACGCGGCGACAGCTGTCTAGCAGCGGTCATGAACTGGAGGTTCCGGTGGTCCGTAAACACCATGACCACGTGTCGGACCCCCACCAGCAAGTGCCTCCATTCCATGAATGCTTCCCTGATGGCCAATAATTCCTTCTCGGCCAAGTGGTAATTCCTCTCAGCGGTGTTAAGTTTCCTGGACATGAAAGCCACCGGATGAAGCACTCCTAGCTCATTCCTCTGCGAGAGGATGGCCCCCACCGCCAAATCGGAGGCATCCGCTTCCACGACGTACGGTCTTTCAGGATCGGGGTGAGCCAACACAGGAGCGGTGATGAAGGCTTCTTTCAATGCCTCGAACGCTCTCTGAGCTCCTGCGCCCCACAGAAAAGGTGATGATTTCCTCAGCAGATGGGTGATGGGAGCCACCATTCCAGAAAACCCCTCGATGAACCTCCTATAAAAGTTGGCAAAGCCAAGGAAGCTCTGCACCTCCTTAACGTTCGTGGGAGCTGGCCATGCAACCACTGCCTTTACTTTCCTTTCTGCCATTGTCTGGCCGTTGGGGCTTAACATCACCCCCAAGAATTCCACGGTGGTGACGTGGAAGTCGCATTTGCTGAGCTTGCAAAATAAGGAGTTTTCTCTGAGTATCTGTAGGACTGATGACACGTGTTTCACGTGGTCTTCCGAGGTGTTTGAATACACTAAGATGTCGTCTATGTAGACTACTACGTAGACGTCCAGAATGTCTCGCAGCACGTCATTCAGGAAGAATTGGAATGCAGCGGGGGCGTTGCACAGCCCAAAGGGCATTACTCGGTATTCAAAGAGGCCGTACCTCGTTTTGAAAGCTGTCTTCCATTTGTCGCCTCCCCGCATCCGTACAAGGTGATAAGCCCCCTTCAGATCCAGCTTGGTGTACACCTTTGCGCTCTTGACCTGTTCCAGGAGTACGTTGATGAGCGGCAGGGGGTAACTGTTTTTTACGGTTATGGCGTTTAACGCCCTGAAGTCCACACACGCACGCAATTCTCCGTTGGCTTTCGGTATGAAAAAGAGAGGAGAGGCCGCTGGGGACTTGGAAGGCCTAATGAATCCCATCTGTAACATTTCATCCAAATAGGAGCGGAGGTGTACGTTCTCGGGTTCCGAGAGCGCATACAGTCTCCCGCTAGGAACAGTGGCACCCGGAACCAGATAGATTTGACAGTCATATGGGCGGTGAGGAGGAAGAGTTTCCGCCTGTCGATCGTCGAATACATCCTGGTATTGTAGATACTTCGGGGGGAGCGCAACGTCTTTTTCGGCTGCCGTGGCCACCGTGTACCCTGGTGCACTCTCCGTGCCTGCGCACCCTGTGTATCGACAGGAACGGGAACAGAACAATGAATCCATCTTTACGGTGAGAGCCTCCCAATCGATGGAAGGGTTGTGTTTCCTCAGCCATGGCAACCCCAAGATGACTCCATACTGCGGGGCACAGATGATGTTAAAATCCAGGACTTCCTGATGTAGTGGTCCGTAGCATGCCTCTACATTCCCCGTGTGTTGACTGATGGGCCCAGAAACCAACCGGCGCCCATCCACCGCTTACACATCCTCGGGAACCGAACAGGGCATGAGTGGTACCCCTATTCGTACAGCCTCCTTCTCGTCCATGAACAGCCCCGTGGCCCCAGAATCCACCATGGCAGACACAGTGACCCATTCCTCCTGGACCTTAACTCGCAGAGGGATGAACAGGTGTCTAGAACCATTCCCGCCGCGCCTTTGTATGGAAGGGATATATCCATGACTCCAGGAATCCCCTTCTTTGTTCCGGGAGCCCGTTAGTTTTCCGCCTTCTTTTCCACCGACGCGGTGGACAGCCGGCCGGAGCGTGAGGGTCCTGTTCTAGGTTTCACCGGACACTCACGAACGTAGTGTCCCTTTTTTCCGCAATATAAACAAAGGCCCTGTTTCCTGAGGGATTCTTTCTCTATCGCCGTTAGACTGGCTCTGACGGCCCCTATATCCATGGGTTCAGTTCTTGGAGGTGTCGGCGAGTCGTTGGCGCCGGTGTGGCCTGAAGCGGAGGGGGTTTTGTCTTTTCACGGCCCCACACCACGACGTTCGCTTAGTCTATGCTCAAGGCGTAGCGCTAGACTGATCAGATCTTCCCAAAGGGCGGGTTGGGGGTCTATCTGTGCGATTACGTCCTTCAACTCCTCGCTCAGACCCTGATGAGAGAGCGCTGTCTGTTTGGCCGGCGGCCACTTGGTTTCCGTTATGAGACGCCTGAACGCGTTCAAATAATGTACTAGACCCGTGGAGCCCTGTTTCAACTGGAGCAATTTGCGGTCCGCTGTGTATGAATCGGCTCTTCTGTCAAAGACCTTGACAAACTCCTCCTGAAAAGCCTCCCAATCATACAACAACGGGTCGTCTCTGCTCACCAAAGGAACGGCCCATTGAGCCGCGTTTCCTGCCAAATACGAGATCATGAATGCCACCCTCGCCTGGTTCGTAGGAAACGACTTGGGCTTACATGAGAAGTGCAGGGCCACCTGCGTTATGAACACCTGTACTGAGGCCGGGTCACCACTGTAACGCTCTGGCGTGGCCAATGGTATGGCGACCGGCATTTCCACCACAACTGCTGCGTGTGGGCCTGCTCCATGAGCCCCGGCATTGAAGGGATTCCGCTGTACATGGTCCATTCTGGCCTTTAGGTCAGCGGTTTCCTGCCGGGATGTGGCTAGCTCTGTTTGGACATCGAGCAAAGCGGCCAATACGTCGTCCATGGATGCCATACTCCTTTCTCAACCAGGAGGTGGATTAAGGTGATTAGGTCGGATATTATGTAACCCCCTGAGTACCTCGGGGTTGAGAATTAGCAACAACGCAAAAGGTGTAGTTACACGGTAGGTTTAATAGCACCAAAGTATACATGAACACAACAAATCAGAAGGGCCTATGAAGCGGGGAGTAGCCGATGGTAAGAGCTTCCAACCGTCCTCTGCACAACTGACGGTCCCGTCAGTCACCCAACAGAGGACACCGTGCTAAGTAATGGCCGACAATGCCACTCAAACTGATAAAGGGGTCTTGGAAGTGTGCTCTCCTTATTTCGTCCTCTGCATTGATGCCGGTCCCGACACCTCCCAACAGAGGGCAAAAGAAGGGCGGAAGGCGAACAAAAAGGCTGGACCACACAGTTCGATAACCCTCGAACTGGAATGGCCGCTCTGCGTATCTCGAGTTACTGTCACTCGGATTATCCGTGATAGGGGACTGGGGCGTGCGCGATAAGTTCAGCTCGAACCCTCGAGCGGGGGCTGGGGCGGGCTGGCGCTTCAATGCGCAATAAGTGTAGCTCGAACCCTCGAGCGGGGACTGGGGCGTGCTGGCGCTTCAATGCGCGATAGTTTCAGCTCGAACCCTCGAGCGGGGACTGGGGCGTGCTAGCGCTTCAATGCGCGAGAGTTTCAGCTCGAACCCTCGAGCGGGGACTGGGACATGCTGGCGCTTCAATGCGCGAGAGTTTCAGCTCGAACCCTCGAGGGTTCGAGCAGTACTTCGAGCGCTTTGCAGCGCCAGCTCGCTCCAGTCCCCGAGGCGACGGCCCTCACAGTCCGGAGGCGCTGTAATAGTGGATGCAGGATTCCGGGATCCCCGCTGAGCTGCCTGTGTAACAACTGAATCTGGCTTCGGCTGGCCAATGAGGCATGCTGGAGATCCGACCGGCGCTTTATATTTCTTTTCCAATCGTGGTAATTGGGCAGGCAAAGAATTTTGCGTCTTCATTAGTTTCACCCTGTGAGAAGTTGGCCTGATATATAGTGCTCACTATTCTAGTGATCACTTTGTATCATACCAAACAACCCTTATTGATGATTGGTTGTAAGTCAACCTTTCAGACCAGCTATCCTAGTAGCAGGGACACGAGCAGTCTTCAGGCTAAACTCTAGAGGGCGTGTTAAGCCAGCTGTTTTACCATCACATATACCCCTTGAACACCAAGTGAAAGGACACCACACAAGTTGTTATAAAAATATAGGATATTTATTAATAACAGTTCTACCCTGAACTCTTTATGAGTCAGGGAGCTAAGCACAATACAAAACTCTTACGAAAATACTTCAAGTTGCACAATTTACACAAATGCCCGAGGGGCACGAAAAACCATATACTACAAAAGTGGAATGCGAAATACTAGCAGGTAAGTAACAAGATCCAGAGGCTTCAGGATCGCTAGGACTACATTACTGAACCCTAAGGTTAGGAGCAGGAGGCCTAGGGAGATCGGGTGCAGAGTGTGCACTCTCACGCGGGATGCGGGACAAAGTCTATGGATGCTAGATTTCGTAAAGTTAGTGTTATCGGGCGAATCCGACTAGTTAGGCTGAAAACAAAAAAGGATCTGGACACTTAGATAGTGAACCTACGTTGGAGCACCGAAATGCTCGAGTTACCTAGCCCAGGGGCTGCGGCTGCATAGGGTTCAAAAGATGTCGGGAATCCTCGTTACAGTCTATGGAGCCTGAAAGAAGAAGTTGCTGGCAGGCGACCAGTGATGAAGTTCGATGGGATCCAAGCCTGGATCGGAGTTGAAGATGACCTGAAAGCAGAGGGGACTCAGTTCTTGATCACTAGCCAGTGATCAGATGGGCACCAGGATGGCACCGGATGAGGGCACCTCGACCAGGTGAGTGGGCGACGCTTGGCTCTGCAGTCTCTCGGACCAGTGTTGTATAGCTCCTAGATATCCTTATATCGTGTTAAGTTAGCATAGGTACATTTGAGATTTAAACGCCATTTTTCCTTTCATGCAACTTCTGCACACGACCCTTAATTGTTGACTTAGCTTTCAACCTAGTGGTTTGCCGTGGTGTATGTGAGAATAATATGTTATTGCTCTGATATCAGTTTTGTTTAATAAACCATGTCTGCACGGAGAGTGCTGAAGTTTCAGAAGCAACACGATATGGAATTGTTATGAGGTCTGATCTCCACGCCTTCATAGTCATAACACAAGTGCAGCCTTTGCCAACTTGGGCTTGAGGCGGGATTGATATTGCTTTGCACGAGAATTGTTAACACACTTGATGCGGTGCACATGCAGAGAGAGCTGGTGTATGCTGATGTGATTCCTTCATGCTAGGACACTAAGGTATGGGCCCGCCCTAAAACAACCCAAAGAGACCTTCTTAGCTAATAATATAATATATGTGTTAGGGAGGGTGAGATATAAGTGTTGTTAACTCTTATTCATTACAGCATGTTAACATGCTGTTACCATTCGCTTTTTATGTCTTAGTAACTATGCTGATAATTTTGCTACTGATAATAAGTATACTTGTATTATCTAAGATACTGCGCCTGAGAAGACGGCATTAGTAAATAAACATTTCAAATGCACATGTGTCTTCTTTACTCCATGTTCTGGTTTGTAATGATAATATAACGAAAGAGTGTTCATGAGTCCCACGTACCCTGAGGTACTGTAAGTTCATGTTCTGGTTTGTCTAAACATTGGGAGTTTGATATGTCCAATGAGACACTGTAGCTAGCTCGGTAAGGGGTGAGTTGGTTGCTAAGGTAAGTTTTGGGACATCCTAATTTGCCGAGGTTCCACTCCTCTGTGCACAGTTCTGTGTGAGTACAGAAACCCTGCAACATGGCGCCCAACGGTTTCGGTGGTCTTATATCATGACACTCGAGTAGTTTATCGTTCATGCCTTAACCCCTTCACGTCCGTTTCCGGAAAACGGGGTGTTGGTGAAACCTACCTATTTTTTGAAATAGGTCTTTATTCAAGCTTGATTCTTACCTAAACGGTTTCTTTGAATTCCTACCCAGTTGTGCTACAAAGTGTTCTTTGTTTTTTCTTGTTTCCAATTCTGTAATGGCGGCAGCGGTGGCTATTGCACAGCATAGTCGCGTAGCGGTACGCAACCATCTTCAGACGTACCAGGTCCCAGTAGATGGGATGGCTGTGATTTTCGTGGTATGTGCAGATCCGGCGTTTCCTTACGAGTTGTTTTACTCTTGGGTTACGTTTCCGGCTGTGGACGCTAATTCTGGTTTGTTCCACTCCTACACCGCCTCGGATGTCCCGGCTGAATATACGCCGTACAGGGCATTGGAAATACCTATTGATCATTGGCAGCATCGAGTTTGGTTTGATGGCGCCCTCCCCCACTCTATGTCCCCTGCGAGGTTAGGTCCACTCTCAATTCCAGGTACTAATTGGCCTGCGTTGGGTGGCTTTACCCCGCACCCGAATCACGGGGCTTGTACCCTGGCAGAAATTCGCAGGCTACATGTAGTTTCCATTTCCGTGATTCGTGCTTTAGTGCAATACATCGGTCGACATCTTCCTGGTGGTCCCCAGGGGGGTGCGGCCGCTCCCATGGAACGAGGCGGAATGCGTCTCAATCCAGTGATGGTAAATTCGGTTTTTGGTGCGCGTCCTGTTGACAACGATGACTTCCCATTCTGGCTAGCAGAGAAGTTTGATCAACTGGAAGCGGTTTTTCCGAATTCTACTCCGGCTGATAAACATAGAATGTTAACGATTACTCTACCGAAGGATATTACTCCTGAACTTGCTGACTGTGACAGCTGGGGAAAAACATTTGCGGCAGTTTATACAAGGTGCT
The DNA here is from genome assembly GCF_964261635.1 of Lissotriton helveticus. NCBI lineage: Eukaryota > Metazoa > Chordata > Amphibia > Caudata > Salamandridae > Lissotriton > Lissotriton helveticus. The sequence goes on from NC_136073.1 coordinate 15,222,656, forward strand.
TCGGCACCCCGTCTATGACTGCCCTGCCTGAAATCGTTAGACGTGTTCAGAATGATCACGGTCCAGAGGCAGCGGTTGAATTGGGTATGCGCCTGTGTGGTTCATTTGAGATTGTAAGTGATCTCATTCTCTCCAATGTTAAAGGAGATGCAGTTAACTTTCAGGTGTCGAATGCTTTGGCTGCTCTGCCCGATGCCGACAAACCCCGCCAGTTAGCAAAGATTGTGGTGGCCGCTTATAAAACGATTGGCCGCACAAGTAGAGGTCTGAAATATTTTCCAGTAAAGGAGAAAAAACAACCACAGGGACAATCTGCAGTGACAGATGCCCAGCCCAAGTCCAAAAAACAGAATTGGCCTAAAAAACAGACACAGGGGAAGCAGACTACGCAGACTCAGGGTCCTTTTCCTGCAATACAAGCTCCTGCGCCACCCGAAAAAGTTTATGATTTGCGCGACCGCGCGATGATTAAATCACCTGATCGTTTTCAGGGTTCTGATCAACGCTCTCCTCGTTCCTTTCAGGACACATCGGCCCCGAAGACCGGTGGAGGAGGAGGGGGTGGACGTGGACGTGGTGGCCAACAAGGACGTGGTCAGTCCCGCCAGACGGACGGCGCAGTGAAGCAGGAGGATTCTACGCCTAGGCGTCCGCAGTTTGCGAAAAAGAAAGTCGCAGCCTTAACAGCGCATCGATATGCCACAGATAGTGAGAACGCGGCTTCGGAATCTGACGTGGGCTCTGACCTTGCTGGACAGCGCGGCGGAGATAACCATAGTCAGAGAGGCGCTGCGTCCACTACTGAGGGTGACAGCGACTGATGTCTTCGTTGTGATAGAGACAGCGGATACGAGACTTGCTCCCCCTGAAAGACTATATGAAATTGTCCTGTTAATTGAAGGTGACATACAGCGTACCGTTAAAGGTGTATTTTGGGAGAATCTGTCTTCTACATATGATATTTTACTTTCGGAGGCTGACTGGCCCCCACCTTTTGTGCTCGCGGCGCCGCGAGGGGAGGAGGTGATCCTGCCCAGTTTCGCGAACACTGTCTCGAAAGAGCATGCGCAGCATTTTGCAGAAGAGTGGGCTCGGGCTCTCGCGCCGGCTCTGTACCGTAACCAATGTGGTTGGGATAAATTGTCGCCTTGCCACGAAATTCCGTTGCGGTCTCAGCCGCAGCCTCAACCTCAATATCCCATTCGGCGTGAAGCAAAATCTTCCGTCGCGGAAATCCTTGAACAATTGGAATATCAGGGAGTTATTGAAACGTGTGTGTCACCGATGAATAATCCCCTTTTTACTGTGAACAAACCTGACGGATCATATCGTTTGGTTTTGGATTACCGGCATTTAAACTCGCATTGCCGTAACTGTGCAGTACAGAATACCCACGGCTCTGCCCTAGTGGATAGTCTGGTGCGTAAGCGTTTCAAGACAACGCTTGACATATCCAATGGTTTTTATGCCCACAGATTGGACAGCTTTAGCTCCCAATGGACCAGTTTTACGAGCGCTGGAGTCCAAAAGCAATTCCGGCGTCTTCCAATGGGCTACAAGAATAGTCCTGGTATATTTACCGCTCGAATTGTCTCTATTCTGGAGGCACTCGACCCTGATGCTTTTTCGTATGTGGATGACATATATCTCACAGACGACGATATTTGGGAGCATCTGTGTCGTGTAAATTCTGTTGTTTGCAACTTCGCAGACATGGGTTACAAATTTAACTTTGCAAAATCGCACATTGCTGAACACACAGTGTTGTTTTTGGGCTATGAGCTCAACAATGAAGGTAGAGGTTTGGCTCCTCACTTCTTAGAGAAGTGCGCACAATTGCGCGCTCCAACTACACTGAAAAAATTACAGTCTTTACTGGGCTTTTTGAATTTCGGCAGAACTTACATTCCGGAATATGCCCAGCGTATCAAGCCTTTATATGCTTTGATACAACCAACTTTCTCAAAATCATGCTGGCTGCCTGAGCATTCAGCCATTTTGCAATCCTTGCAGGCTGATCTGCTCGCTTCTAAATATTTACTGACTCGTGATAACCACACCAACCTGGTAATAAGGATAATTCCTGGGACGGTGGGTTTCACATACCTCACTTTTAATGAAGGTGACACAGTACCTATTGCTTACAAGTCACACTTGTACACTTCGGCTGAGATGCGGTTTCCCACAGTGGAAAAGGTTTTAACTGCTGTACAGATGGCTATTCTAAAGGAACGAGCACTGTCTCAGGGGAAACGCATGCTCGTGGTAACACCTTGTCCTCACTTGGAGGCTGTCACGAAAGCCAGTGTACCGAATTCAAAAGCTTTGCACCCTCGGTGGATTCAATGGGCTGCGTCATTGTCATCCGCGGATGTCATGTTTATTTTTGACGCTTCCTTACGGTCGCAGGAGTACTTGCAGTATGAATTCGTTCATCCTGCTCCTCTGGCGATGCGACCTTTGGAGGACTTCCATTGCATCATTTACACTGATGGTTCGGCGCAGGTTGCGCATGGCTCTAAACATGCCTACGTTTCCGCATGCGCCATTGTGGTCGGTGCTATGTTGAATGATGAGTTCGTTTCCAGGGAAGTGCACACGTTGCCCCTGGGCGATTGCACCGCACAATTGGCAGAGCTTCGTGCACTCTTACTAGCGTTGGAGTACGCAGATCCAAGTGTTACTACTCTAATTGTAAGTGATTCTTACTACTGTGTCCAGTCTTACAATGAAAACTTGTTCTTTTGGATTCAAAATGACTTTCATGATTCCAAGGGTAGCACAATAAAACATAAAATGATCTGGGTTCGAGTGGCGGAGCTTAAGGCTCTGTTGCCACTCGTTTATGTGATTCATACTCTCGGTCATCAGCGCGTTGGAGTTCACGCTGTTGGCAACTCGCTTGCTGATGAAGCAGCGAAATCAGCAGTATCTACATACTTAGTTGCAGCAGTTACTAGGTCTAAAACCAAGATTGATAGCGACATCTTGGCAGCGATTGCTGCCTCTGAAAAGGGAAGTAAACATCCTGCGGGATTCCCTTCGAAGTATAAATACCACTTAAGTCCCGAAAAGGTTCCTTTTGTGACAATTCCTGATGTTGGGGAACGGCTGATTCCCAACTCGGATCGCAGAACAGACTTGATTACAGCGGCTCATGAAGGTGTGGCGTCTGCGCATGCGGGCGTCTCGGCCACTGTAACTCAATTACAATTACGTTTCTGGTGGCGGGGACTGTACAAACAGACGCGTGATTATGTCCTTCTTTGTGACATATGCCAGCAGATTAAACCTTCAACTGCTACGCGTCCGCCTCAGACTCAGTTGTACATTTCTAATAAACCGCTAGGCTGTGTTTATTTAGATCACTGCGGTCCATTTTCATCTGATACTGCGTATAAATACATCTTAGTAGCAGTTGACTCATGCACACGCTTTGTGTGGGTATGGCCACATCGCAGCGCTGATTCACGGACTGTCATTAGAGATTTGCGTATCTTTATAGGGATTTTTGCCTGTGGTACCTTCCATTCGGATCAGGGTCCGGCTTTCGCCTCTAAGGCGTATAAGGATGCCATGACTTCGATGGGGGTCCAAGTCAAGTTTTCGTCACCCTACAGACCTGAGGGTAATAGTGTAGTTGAACGAATGAACCGTGATTTAAAGCAATCTTTGACAGCCCGAGTTATAGGCACTGGCAGAAACTGGCTGGCTCACCTCTATGGCGTGCAGCGTGCTCTTAATAATCTCCCTAGAAGGTCTCTGGGTGGGCGGACCCCATACGAAATGCTCTTTGGCATCAAGATGTACGTCCCTGACCTTGACGGTCTAGACTCTGTGGTTCGCGCCACTTCCTTTGACGCAGATGAACATTGCAATGTTTTACAGAATCTACAAAAGACCAGAGACAGTCTTGCAAAGGAACATTTGCCCTCCACTTCGGATGATGCGTTGCAGATCCCGGTAGTTGGCTGGCTACCCCAAGTTGGAGAACTGGTTCGTGAGAAGATCGACAACAAGAAAGAGTTTGGACCCTCCTATCGAGCTCCGGTTCCCGTCCTTGGAGTGAAGGGCACAAGAACAGTCATTTTACCACCACTTCCAGGTCGTAAGGAAAACAGGTTTATTTCTATTGACAATGTCAAGATACACAGAGTGGCCGATTCTTCTTAGCATGACACCAGCTGTTTCCTGTCCTTCCATTGTGAGAAATTCAATTGTGCCCACTGCTTCTAATAATGAACCTGAGGTGGCCATCGAATTACCTGCTGTTTCCAGTCCATTATTAAATAATTTGCCCGGAACTGATATGGATGAGACAGACTATACATACCCCACTGATTTGTCCATGCCTGACCTGCAAGCTCGTTTAGCCACGGAATCCAGATTTTCATTTGACTCTGCTTCCCTTGCCTCGAAAAAACCCTCTCAAATTGCGGTATATGCTGGCCTGTTTAAAAAACATTTTTTGATTCCTCCTTGGATATACATTTGGCTGGTCCTTTTTTCGATTTACCTTTTTATGTCAATTGGTTTTGTGTTTTATTTTTTTCGGATTATGAATGGACACTATGTCGAGGAGAGAACTTGCATTACTCATTTAAATGGAACATTGGCCCCACTTTCCTCTTCACATTCTACACACAGATTAAAAAGAGACTTGACTTTGGTAAACATCACAGCATGGCCTGTTCTGGATGGAATCGCGTGGGATGCAGTTCGTTTTCAGATTCATGGCCCAACGGAAGTCGTTAATGTTCCTAATGTATTAAGAGTTAATATGGGGGATGTGGTGAAACAAAACATTCGTTCTGATGATTGGGATGTTAATGCTGTGGAAAGTTTGTTTTCTGATTTGAAATATTATGCTGCTTTTGATGCTGAGGATTTATATTTAGAATCTGCTAATTATGGTGAATTGTTCTGTTACCAACATTATGGCAATCACTTCTTACACAAAACATCTTCCCGAAGGGAGGCTGTTAATTTTACTCAGTGGGAACATTGCCCAGCTCCTACACAAGGGAGTTCAGAAACGTTTCTTAAAAAGTATACTTATTTCACTGACTTTAACCAGTCCAATCCCGAGTCCTTTTATTTTAAATTTCACAAACAGCCACTGTCCAAGGTTAGACTTACAGATACAAAATTGTTGTACTCGAAGGCCTTCCTAGATCAATTAGTTACTGGGGGCTATGAGTTATGGAAGGAAACAATAGACCTTAAATCAGTTTGGGGTTCAAGGGCCTGGCAGGTACGAGGCACTGAGGCTTTGCACCGTGCATGTCTCATCCCGAATCATATGTTGTTTTTAAATGAAACCATTTCCCAGACCACGTGCTTTGGATTGGCTACATCTAAAAGGTTAAACACCCCGTCTTTCCCGGAGTTGGAGGAATATGAGAATTGGAGTAATTTTACTCAATTGTCCATTAAAGATATACAGGCTCTGCTTCTTAATTCCTCCTTTAACATTTCCAGTTTGAATCCCAGGGGTTGGCTGCTTTGGCACCGTAGTGCTGATTCTTGCCAAAAAAGATTTTTGAATATATCTGACGGTTTTAAGACTGCTAGATCTGATCCCCGGTTTGATTTGAGTCATACTGTCACCTCTTACTCTGTGGGCAAGTTGTGTCAAGCTTGGCTGAAACATTCAACTTTACCTGCGGTTAAGTACCACCTTTCCAAACTGAATGCAGACGTGGATTTGAATGATTTCATTAAAGGCCCAGCTAGTGGCAGGTCGAAAAGGTGGTTATATGGGGTTTACAATGAAATTTGGAAACTCTCACAGATTGAGGCTGCTTCACGCCTTAGGGCTATTGATCAGGCGAATCTTGAGAAAGTGCTTGCAGTTGTTGACAATAGCATTAACGTGCTTTCCTCTAGAATTTACACATTAGATAATATTGTGTCGTCTGTTGTTGATATTGTGCATGATGAAGTGTCTATATTATACCATGGTCAAAATCAATTACGTTCAATCATGCAATTTGCATGGACACTTCAGACTCTGAAAATGGGTAAAGTTCCCTGGGGATACATGAACGTTTCATCTTTATTTGCACCGTTTAATTTGACAGACAAACAACGCTTGCTTTCAATGCGTGATGCTTCCTTTTCTATGCTACATATTGAAAGGTTGGAATCTTTGCCTTTTTCTGTGGCAGAAGCCACTGCTGCTACGTGGCTTATCCACGGTTTAATAACGCTGCCTTTTGCTTTATATAAGTTTTCAAATTGTATGAAATATGTGCCAATAGGTCGTTTTGAACCCTTAGGTAGCGGTTTTCTTCATGAGGTCTGGTCACTCCCATACACATACAGATGTTTCAAGGGTGAACAAGAAGTTTATCTAACAGGGGATGAGTGTACTGAGACGCCAGATCATTCTTTAATGTGTAGACACATACAGTTACACGGTTCTTGTAACAAGGACCGACCGAATATGGCTTGCGTTTTACAGGGCACGCCAGTTCCTGCCATCATCCCCACGTTTAAATTGTTAGAGAATGGTAGTTATTTAATGCTCAATAATGAAAACTGTTGTGGTTTAATTAAAGGTATAGCTTTCATAGTAACAGTTAGTGAGCGAGTTATTTGCTGCAGAAATGTTCTTTATCCTCCCACACGTGAACATAGGGAGTCTTCCATTTGGCCACAGATACCGACCTTGGGAGCAGAATTCAGCGGCATGGCTAGAATAAGAGCTCTATTGTCCCAGAAAGAGGTGGCCTTGAGCTCGGCCCGTGAAACTTTCGTGCTTCACATTGCTAACACCCGTACGGAGGTTCAGGCTCTTTTAAACACTGATTTGCCTTTGCATTTCGGAGCCATGGTCCGTTCTATCTTTAACGCATCCTCCACAACGGGCCTAGCACATTTTTTTAAAGTTGTTAGCGGTGGTCTCGTGACTTCCTTTGAGAAGATTTTTGGAGTCATCCCTGCCTTCTTCCATTCTATTTTTTCGTCCTTATTTGGAGGGTTCCCGTTTTTACTTGCATTAGCTGCTGGCGCATTGGTGGTTTTCTGCCTTTTTAAATATGGATGCCCTTCCTGTGCAAGACCACGCACAGCTGCTACTGACGCGGTTTCGCAACCGCATGCTTGATTATTATGGCACACTGCCGTTAGCGACTCTAAGCACGGCGTTTGGATTATCTTTTCGGTTCTCCTATTTCACCTGTGTCCAGCCTGTATTTCGCTGCCTGACCTGTGATTTCCTTTGGGCCATTGATTTGTGTCTCTGCGGACCAGTATCTTCTGACGTCGATTTTGATCAACTGATGAGTCCTATCATTGCTCACGAGTTGGTTTGTTCTGACGAAAGGATTATGGCCTTGGCGGTGGCACATGGACTAATGGGTCCCTGGGATGTGTTGTCGGCAGCGCAAAATTTCTTGGAACAGAGTTTTCTTGAAAACCCACCGAGCTGTCCTCTGATGGTTATAGAGGATCCGGTGCTGGAAGATCACGTATGTTCCTTTCATCTTTTAAATTGGATGGCTGAACTGTTTTCGGATGAGGACAGTGACTTCCTCCTGGAGGCTGTTGCAGCTTACTTTTCATATACAGTCTTATCATAGACACTGCCTCAAATTGACATGCTGATTGATAGCATTTCCTTGATTTTATTGACTTTTGGTCAAGACATTTTATTTTTGCTTGCCTATTGGCTTGAGCCACATTATACTTGTGGGCTATTTTTTAGCATTAGTTTTTATAAATTGAATTTTTATTCATGCTCGTTTATGATTGGATTCTGCTCTCATGTGATGGCACTTCTGTTATCTTATTTAGTCCGTTCTCGGATCATGGGGGGGTGTTGTATAGCTCCTAGATATCCTTATATCGTGTTAAGTTAGCATAGGTACATTTGAGATTTAAACGCCATTTTTCCTTTCATGCAACTTCTGCACACGACCCTTAATTGTTGACTTAGCTTTCAACCTAGTGGTTTGCCGTGGTGTATGTGAGAATAATATGTTATTGCTCTGATATCAGTTTTGTTTAATAAACCATGTCTGCACGGAGAGTGCTGAAGTTTCAGAAGCAACACGATATGGAATTGTTATGAGGTCTGATCTCCACGCCTTCATAGTCATAACACAAGTGCAGCCTTTGCCAACTTGGGCTTGAGGCGGGATTGATATTGCTTTGCACGAGAATTGTTAACACACTTGATGCGGTGCACATGCAGAGAGAGCTGGTGTATGCTGATGTGATTCCTTCATGCTAGGACACTAAGGTATGGGCCCGCCCTAAAACAACCCAAAGAGACCTTCTTAGCTAATAATATAATATATGTGTTAGGGAGGGTGAGATATAAGTGTTGTTAACTCTTATTCATTACAGCATGTTAACATGCTGTCACCATTCGCTTTTTATGTCTTAGTAACTATGCTGATAATTTTGCTACTGATAATAAGTATACTTGTATTATCTAAGATACTGCGCCTGAGAAGACGGCATTAGTAAATAAACATTTCAAATGCACATGTGTCTTCTTTACTCCATGTTCTGGTTTGTAATGATAATATAACGAAAGAGTGTTCATGAGTCCCACGTACCCTGAGGTACTGTAAGTTCATGTTCTGGTTTGTCTAAACATTGGGAGTTTGATATGTCCAATGAGACACTGTAGCTAGCTCGGTAAGGGGTGAGTTGGTTGCTAAGGTAAGTTTTGGGACATCCTAATTTGCCGAGGTTCCACTCCTCTGTGCACAGTTCTGTGTGAGTACAGAAACCCTGCAACACCAGGAGGCGTTGTCGGCGACCAGGATGGAGGGGCGAGTTGTCCGACGAGGGGGTCTGCTGTCGGCGCTGCTGAAACCAGGATTGGAGCAACAAGCCTTGGCAAAGGCAAGCCCACGCGGTGGACTCAAGATGGCGTCTGGAGTGGACCAGGAGGGTCCAGGGTGCTCCTCTGTTGGAGGGGAGCAAGGGCCAGTCTGGAGCAACCAGACCAGCGGTGAAATCGTCGTGGGACGTCGTCAAGAGGGTCACTAGCCAACGGGCAAGTGACCGTACAACGTGGCAAGCAGCAAGGAAGCAGAAGGGCCCCACGCAGATCTCGTGGATGCTGGGAGGCTGGACTTCGGTGCTGGAGCTGCTTAGGGTTAGGGCTTCTCAAACCCCAGTGCACTTACTCGAGGGTCTCTCGGGGGTCGTGCTGGAGAAGCGTTGTGCAGGTCTTGAAGATGGCTGGTCCCACGGGTCTCGTCGCACCCACGAATCTCAGCTGTGCTGGATGATGTAGGTAGAGGTCAAAGATGGCAGGGAATCCGGGTCTCTTCGAGCTGGGCAGTCTTGATCTAGAGGATGGACTTACAGCAAACCGCAAGAGCTTCGATGGTGCCTGCTGGTGCAGGGTGGCTACTCCTTAGCCACAAGGGAGAGTCTTCAGAAGAGTCAAGAGTTCCTTTCGTGGAAAGTAGTTTCAAGATTCAGAATTATCTAATTTGGGAAGGGGGCCTGCTCCTATCTTTATACTAAGAAAAGGGGCTGGCACGAGACTAAGTCCTGCCCTATGGGTGGGACTAGGAGGGGGGTGGTTACACCCCTCTCCTTTGTCCGGTCTCTCCCCAGCTCAGGGGCCGGTGTGCCCCAGGAACTGGTTTGAGCCGGCATATGCACAGTGAGCACCGGGGTGCCACTTGCAGTCACCTTCCTTTCAACCCTGCCTACCTGGAATACACAAAATCCTGTCTGGGATGGTGCTGGCACCGCCCCTGACAGGAAACCCTTTGTCCATGCCTCCATTGCTGGAAGGACTCCCAGCAGCAGGAGGGCAGACTTGTGTCTCGGTGGCAGCATCCATTTTGTGGAGCTGAGGCTATGTCTGACTTTAACCGGGGTTCACAGTTACATACATGTCGTGTCCCTCTAGAAGGGTGGAATGCTAACCCCGTCGCCAGAATTGGCGAGGGGTTAGTATTCCAATTCGTATGACACCTTACTCGACATGTTTTGATAAAGCTATACCAAAGTTAGCATTTAACCGCGAGGATTATAATGCACTTAAGAGTATATGGTATAGCATTATCATGGAACAGCTATTTGGACTTGGTTCCGCAAGCTGCAAACGGGCTCAGCTCATGCCGGAGCACCATCTCACATAATTCCAAGCACTCTGCCTTCAGGATTGATAAGGCCTGCCATAGGAGTGAGTGATAGGAATATATGTGTCCATTTTAGGGTTAGATATAGGAATACTATATCTAAAGCAAAGGGTGTTTACACCACCTTGCCCCAGCTGTCGTGCAGCCAGTTGTGTCTGTTTGGGTGGCCAGCCAGGGGTGGCATAATACATGCTTCAGCCCCTGGTAGGCCCTGGGTACACCTATGCCCTGGATACCTAAGGTATGCTGTACAGGGACTGATAAGGTGGCCCAGTACTAATTGGTAAAATGCACCTAAGGTACATGGTTGTAATTTAGAGAGAGAACAGCTAGGCTGTGGGTCTGATTAGCAGGCCCACAGCCAGGGAAAGTCGTAAATCAGTGAAGCAAAAAGCAAAAATCTGGGGTGGCCATGGGATTGCAGACCCCACTCTCCTACATAACCCCCCCCCCCAAACTTAGGGACATTAAACTAACCTTGACCAGGTGAGTCTTCTTGCTCTAAGTGGAAGTACCTGGAGAGACCATCTGCATTACCATGGTCAGTTCCTGGGCGGTGCTCCACTGTAAAGTCCATCCCTTGTAGGGAAATGGACCACCTAAGAAGTTTGAGGTTTTCACCCTTCATTTGATTTAGCCATAAGAGGGGCTTATGGCCGGTCTGAACTTTGAAGTGAGTACCAAACAAGTATGGCCTCAACTTCTTCAGGGCCCAAACCACAGCAAAGGCCTCCCTCTCAATAGCTGACCAACGTTTCTCTCTAGGGGTCAGCCTTCTGCTTATAAAAGCAATGGGCTGGTCATGACCATCAATATTCAGCTGAGATAGAACAGCTCCCACACCCAACTCAGAAGCATCTGTTTGGACAATGAATGGCTTGGAGTAGTCTGGACTCTTGAGAATAGGTGCAGTGCACATGGCCTGCTTTAGGTCATCGAATGCCTTCTGACAGCTAACTGTCCACTGAACTTTCTTTGGCATTTTCTTACTTTTCAGGTCATTAAGTGGGGTCACAATGGTCCCATAATTTCTGACAAATTTCCTGTAATAACCAGACAGGCCCAAGAAAGCTCTGACCTGTGTCTGGGTGGTTGGAGGAGCCCAGTCCTTTATGGCCTGTATCTTGCTCTCCAGAGGTTGAACTTGGCCTCCACCTACAAGGTGGCCCAAGTATACAACTTGATTCTGCCCTATCTGGCACTTAGTAGCCTTGATAGTGAGGCCTGCCTTTTGCAGGGCCTCTAAAACTTTCCTCAGGTGGATCAGGTGATCCTCCCAGGTGGAGCTAAAGACAGCAATATCATCTAGATATGCTGCACAGAAGTCATCCAACTCAGTGAGAACTTTGTTCACCAACCTTTGAAAAGTGGCAGGTGCATTTTTCAAACCAAAGGGCATCACCACAAATTGGTAATGACCTCCTGGGGTAGAAAATGCTGTCTTGGCCTTGGCATCCTCAGCTAACCTGATTTGCCAATAACCAGCTGTTAGGTCAAATGTACTTAAGAAAGTTGCAGAAGCCAACTTATCTATAAGTTCATCTGCCCTGGGTATTGGATGGGCATCTGTCTTAGTGACAGCATTGAGACCCCTGTAGTCTACACAAAACCTCATCTCTCTCTTACCATCCTGGGTGTGAGGTTTAGGCACTAGAACTACAGGACTAGCCCAAGGGCTCTCTGAGGGTTCAATGACTCCCAATTCCAACATCTTTTGTACTTCAGTTTTTATGCAGTCCCTGACGTGGTCAGGTTGCCTGTAGATTTTACTCTTTATAGGCAGACTGTCTCCAGTGTCCACCTCATGTGTGCACCAGTTTGTCTGACTGGGGGTCAGAGAAAACATTTGTCTAAAGGATTGCAGGACTTGCCTACAATCCTGTTGCTGATGCTCAGAGAGGCTGTCAGAAAAGACTACACCATCCACTGACCCATCATCAGGGTTCTGAGTGAGCAGGTCTGGGAGAGGGTCACTCTCTTCCTCCTGTCCCTCATCTGTGGCCATGAGCAAGCCCATGTCCTCCCTGTCAACAAATGCTTTGAGCCTATTCACATGAAGTACTCTGTGAGGGCTCCTGGGAGTTCCCATGTCCACCAAATAGGTGACTTCTCCCTTTTGTTCAATGATGATGTGGGGTCCAGACCATTTGTCTTGGAGAGCTGCTGGGGCCACTGGCTCCAACACCCACACCTTCTGTCCTGCATGGTATACAGTTAGGACAGCCTTTTGGTCATGCCAAGCTTTTTGAAGTTCCTGGCTGGCTTCAAGGTTTTTAGATGCCTTCTCCATGTACTCTGCCATCCTGGAGCGGAGACCAAGTACATAGTCCACTATGTCAAGCTTAGGCTTTTTGAGAGGTAACTCCCATCCTTCCTTCACAAGACATAGGGGTCCTCTTACAGGATGTCCAAGCAAAAGCTCAAAAGGGCTGTAACCAACCCCCTTCTGTGGGACCTCTCTGT